>NC_140939.1:82400092-83631342 GCF_014529385.1 Adiantum capillus-veneris
GGTGCCCTTGATTGTGCACCTAAAAATCAATGTACGGTTAATGATTTTTCATTTGTGATGATTGATTTGTGTTGTGGTCATGCCCAACTATACATTTGGGAAATCACATTGCAATTTCGACAAGATTAACCCTATGTACGAACCTAAATATTGGTAAAAAATGTCAATTATTAGTGTGTGTGTGTGTGTTTGTGTGTGTGCACACGCCTAAAAAGTGCTTTAATGTGCATGACTAAATTAATTTAAAGTTTGATTGCATATTTGATGTGTTTAATGGTTAATTGCTGTATTTTTTTAGCTCCAAATGCGTCAAATTTTGACCTAATTTTGCCGATTTTTTTGCCTAGTTTTTGGATTTTATTGACAAAATCATTTCGCAATTGAATTGATATGATTTTTGTGATTTGGTTTTTTTTTTTGCCTAGTTTTTGGATTTTATTGACAAAATCATTTCTCAATTGAATTGATTTGATTTTTGTGATTTTGTTTTTTTGCACTAATCCCCTATGTGTAGAGATTTTTTTTTTAAAAGGGTATTTTTTGGATAATTTTTGTAATATTTTGGTAATTTTTGCATTAGTTTTTGCTTAATTTTGTTAAAAAATTGATATCTTATGATCTCAACGAGTTGTTTTGTGTGCGTATTTATGACATCATTTTGAGCGCCTTTGTGCCCTCCTTGGTTGAGTTTTGAGTGTTTCACTTTTTTTGGGGGTCGGGTTGTTAATTTTGTCATAAATTGTATTTTTGATAAAAACTACTACTTTTGGCATGCTTATGCATGTTGAAAATGTTAGATTTTGATTGTCAATTCTTTTCTAAGATTTCTAGAGTTTTCCATGAATTTTTTGGATTTTCGGGTGAATTTTAACATTTTCGGCTAATTTTCAGATTAAAATTGGCATTTTCGAGCATTTGAAAAATTTAACATTTAGAAATTTGCTTCGACGCGAGTGCTGGCGGTTGATCTCGAGCTTCGGCACCTGTCTTTTCCCAACTGTGCGCATGAGCTTTGTTGTATTTTCCTCGTTAGATAAATATTTACGGTCTCTTGGGATAGTTTCCTACGAAATTAAAATACTCTTCTTCTTCTTCTCTCTCCCACTGGCCGACAATTCTCTCTCTCTTTGTCTTGCTCCACGTGAACACAACCCACACACACACCCTCCCCCTCTCTCTCTTCTCTAACTCTCTCTTTCTCTCTCCTTCAAATAAGAGATTATTAACCCTCTCTCTCTAATTTACACTCTCTCACTCTCTCTGTCACGTACTCTCTCTCCCCGCTGGCCAATGGCTGTTACACACACACTCACACACACTCTCGCCTCTGTGCGCCTGTCACTGATGGTGTTGATAGAGCACGCAGGCCGGCTTGTCTTTTCTCTCCCTATGATCATGTTGACTACCTCGTATTGTGTGCCATCAAGTTCTCTCTCTCTCTCTCTCTCTCTCTCTCTCTCTCTCTCTCTCTCTCGTACACTCCCTTTCCCTGTCACGTGCCATCACCATGTAGGTCATCGCCTTGCAGCTCCGCCTTCGCTCACGTTGTCACCAACGATCAACGTCCCCCCATCCCGTCACCATGGTAAGTAGGTAAGTTAGGTTTTTTAAAAAAAAAATTATTTTTTATTTTAATCAGTTTAAATATATTATTATTAAACTCACAAAAGATTTTAAAAAAATAAAAAATCACAAAAAAAATCAAAAATAAAAAAATTACAAAAACCTTTAAAAACGATAAAAAACCATTAAAAATTCAAATAAAGGTTTAGAAAATTATTTTAAAAAATTAGAAAACTCATAAAAATTTAATTAAAAACAAAAACCTTACAAAAAAGTATTTAAAAAAACAAAAAACAAAAATCACGCAGATAAATCATAAAAATTGTAGAAAATTCATCAAAGCTCAAAACAATTCATAAAAAATCATATATTGATTAAAAAATCACAATAAATCAAAAATTTTATAAAACCTTTAAAAATTCTACAAAAATTACCAAAAAAATCTTTAAAATCAAAACTTTCTCATAAAATCACAAAAATATCAAAAATTTAGAAAATTAAAATTTTACAAAAGAAACAATAAAAATAAAAAGAGAGTCATTGAAAGAGGCAAAAAAGCATAAAAACATGTCGTCGGGAGAGTGACACACCGCAAAGCGAACAAATTGAGAAGAAACAAAACAGATTGGCTAAAAAAAACGAGCAAAAAGACCCACTCAAGGCTGTGAGCAGTAGAAAAGATTTTGTCCGCAATTCTGGAAGGCGTAGCCACAATTCAGTCAAGAAGCTAGAAGTGAACATGCATGCTAGAAATTGGCTAATGCAAGTAATTGCATTGCAAATTAGCTTCCAGCTGGACGAACGGGGGCACAAGTCACCATTAGGAAAAATATGAACCCTCTATGGGCCCTTTGGGATTAAGGTTAATTAGAGGTCAGCCAATAGGAAGAGGGTGGTGGACACACTCTATACCCTCAAAAAAGTAGGACGACTTTGACCTCTCTTCCCCCACTTTTTGGCCCGGATTTAAAAATACACTAAAAATTTCAAATTTTCAAAAAATTTCAAATTTCAAGTTTTCCCTCAAAAGGTCCCCAAACCTATTTCATGGTCAAAAAAAGTATTTTTGACCTTCAAAAGTTAAAAACATGCACTAAAAAATCCAAAAAATTAATGTTTTTAAAAAACAAATTAAAACATCATTTTCACCCTCCAAAGTCTTTCCAAACCTATTCTATAGCTAAAAAGTGTTTTTCTCTCTCTACAAACCCTTTTCCAAGCTCTCCATTGCTGCAACAACCACATGCACCCCCTATTGTTCATCATTATCTCTCTGCTAGCTTTCTCCCACCTCCATTGTAGCACCAAGCAAGCTCCTCCTCCATCTCTTCCCCTTGCCCACAACATAGTTTCACACCAAGCTAGCTCCTCTCCCTTCTCTCATCTCCATTACAACATGAAACAAGATTCTGCTCCTTCTACTTTCATTCACTCACACTACATGGAAATCTCTACTCCCGAAGGTGGCAAAAGTATGAGCTCACATGAGTTGCATACCACAGCAATAGGAGGTGTGATCTCGTGTGGGCACTGCAAGAGTTCATCTCCAACATAAAGATAGAATGGTAAGAAAACTATCCTTGTAGCTTACATTCAGAGCTTAACATCATCTCCATCTTTAAGTTTATCATGCTAGAGAGAATTAACCTCTTTATGGATTTCAGTGTTTAGGCTTCACACCTCATAACACTGGGTGGTGCTATTTTGTTGATGACTTTGGTGCGCCATCTATAGTTGTGTAGCATGTGATTTGAGTCTCACAATGTAAGTAATGTTGTGTTCTCTATGGAGAGTAGTCAAAGAATTTTCTTGTAATTTATTCTTCGTATAATTGTCATTAGATAATTGGAATGATATCATTTTGTACTTTATAACTTTGTGCTCACATAATCTTCTGTTTACTTACAGATTCAACTTGTTTTAAGAGGACATGAGCAAGCAACAATGTGTAGAGATGGAAATCACTCTATTTTTGTTCCTTGAGGAACCTTTCACTACCATGTTAAAAGATTTTGATAAGAATAGTAGGTGTTTTTTAGAATCTTGAACCAATAGGGACTCTCTAGGAGCTCTCTTAGAAGCCATCCATATAGTACTACTATCTTCCCTAGTGTCATAGACACACAAATACTCAAGTGTATATGAATCTCTAGATGAGGAAGACAAATACTTGTAAGATAAGCCTAACAACAACAACATTGTCTCCATTTGTAATTATTTTTTATGAGGCTAGATTCCTCTATAAATGCAATATAAATATGTTTTTTTGTTAAATGGTGTCGCATTGAGTGAGAGTATTTAATTTAGATTACTGAAGTTTCATACAGATCTAAGAAATATTGTTTACTTTTATGGATATTTTGATTTGCCTGTACGATGATTCAAGTCGCAAGTCTTAATCACCCCACCTTGAAGAAATTCAAGCAATATTTTGATTTCAGTTTAATCATTAATGGTTATTCTTATTAAAGTGGATCATAAACTTTGTCAAGATGTCCTCATTTGGGGATGTTGAATACATATCATTAGCAATGTTTCACAAGAACACTAGGTGGACACAAGGAAGTAAAAATTGGCTCCTTGTTTGGTCGATTTCTAGTGTTTAATGTTTAGTGCACAGGATTTGTGAGGCCGTTGACATGGGGAGTTCACTAAAGTATATGTAACATAGCACATGTGTTCAACAGAAGGGATTTTATATTCTTGTAAAGTTGCAGAAACATGTGTAGATAAGGCCTATAAGGGGTACTTTTAATCCATTCTAGTGAACGCACGTGATATAGGAAAATTTTACATAGTGAATGCTCTGGACCTTTGAACACAAAGAAAGGGGGGGGGGGGGGGGGGGGGGGGGGGGGGGGAGCTGTTATTACATCTGAGTGAAAAGAAGTGGAATTTGTAATGTCATGTTGCATAAAGATTTGCTTTCACTTAATCTAAAAAAAATTGGTATCCTGGGGTGCAGACAAGGCCATATAATGCAAAAAAAGGGTGGCCACAAGGGCGTGTAGTGAGCCATCCAAAACTGCTGGATGGGCCATATGTGGGCCCTTGTGGCCACCCTTTTTTTGCATAATTAGGCTATTGCTATACTCCAGAACCCTGGAAAAGATGAGATGAATCTAAAATTGAACTTTTCAAGCACATTATGCCTTCCTTCAACTCAACTTACTAGTTCCCTGCACCAAAATGGCAAATCACATTGGACAGTATAAAAATCTAGTCTCATGCTACATAAACATCTGGTTTCATCAAATATTAACATTCTTGCTATTATAAGGGGCAGACAAGGCCATATAATGCATAAAAAAGGGTGGCCACAAGGGCGCGTAGGTGAGCCATCCAAAAGTGTTGGATGGGCCATCTGCGCGCCCTAGTGGCCATCCTTTTTTTTGCATAATTAGGCTATTGTTGCACTCCAGGACCTTGGAAAAGGTGAGATGAATGTAAAATTTAACTTTTCAAGCACATTATACCTTCTTTCAACTCAACTTACTAGTTCCCTGCACCAAAAGGCCAAATCACATTGGACAATATAAAAATCTAGTCTCATGCTACATAAACATCTGGTTTCATCAACTATTAACATTTTTGCTATCCTAAGGGGCAAACAAAGTTAGAAAATGCAAAAAAAAGGGTGGCCACAAGGGCGCGCAGATGAGCCATCCAAAACTGCTGGATGGGCCATCTGCGCGCCCTTGTGGCCACCCTTTTTTTTGGATTTTCTAGCTTTGTTTGCCCCTTAGGATGGCAAAAATGTTAATATTTGATTTAAATTTAACTCTTTATGGCCAAAACCACTTAACTTAAAACACATGGATAAACCGAAAAGCCAAATCACTATGGAGACAGTAGACACAACTCTTAATTATTTTGTCATTGCAAAGTCATCTGAAATGATGTGAGCCTCTACAACTTCTTGAATAGCCTCCAACGCTATTGCTTGCATTTTATACTGATTTCCATAGCTTTGAAGCACCTCCTTCATCGTGTGAGCATATTTTTGATGCATGGTAATGATTCAAGTGTAAAGTTTTTTTTTTTTTTTAAATTTAGGTGTTGAACTTTTCGGTTGTTTTCAATAGCTTCTAGATTTCAATCGGCTCTGAATCTGTCTGGGCTTGTCTCACATGAATTTGTTCATCTCATCGCGTTCTTCGACCATCACGTGATGAGAAAAAATCATATCTTGCTCGCATTCTCCAAAAATCAACGTGCAAGTTGACAATTTATTTAAAAATTATGTAAAACATACATTTTTTACTTTTTTCTTAATCTACGGGCTCCAACGAGCATTAAAACCATGGAATCTGAAAATACTCAAAGAACCATTGTTTTTTATTGTGTTAAGGACTGTATTTCCTACATACATAACTTTCCCAAAATCTCGCCCTAACACCTTCAAAAGTGGTTTCCAAGGAGTGTACTCGGTCAAAATTTGAAACTAAAGAAAAACAATCAGAATGAACCCCCCATTGGACTCCCCACAACGATAGAAATCAAAGGGTTCAAGGAGAGGTATGGTGTCACAAGTGCATGGTGGGAATCTCATCGAGGTTTATTCCGTCAAGATCTCTTGTACTTTATCATGTCTTCTCATGTACAATCTTACCAAAAAAAAAATGACACTTTAAATGACTACAAATCTTATTTAACTTATCAAATAATCTAAAATATGGTAGACCAAGAGTGCTCTTACACATCAACAAACAAAAAAGTCCAAACTTCTTCTCATTAACTTTGATAAACATACATTCGTGAACAACTTCCAAGGGGTAGTGCAGTCATAGTTCTTACATCCATTCCATGACATGGTATGCTCATGGGGTGACCTATCATATAAAAATATCTCTGGTGGGGATGCCCTCATGTTAGGAAAGGGTGTGCTGCTGATGAAAAGTTGTTGTATTGTCCTACTAGGGATCTCTCCATGTTAGCATAGTGATTTTTGGTGTGGTGGGAGCCACATTGCTTGAGGAGAGCTTTGTGCCACCGTAAAAGCTTCATGTTATGCTAGTTCCTTGAGCCATTCTTGCATTAGGATGAGATTACCCACCTCTAATAAGGATGGATTTGAAGCACCTACCTGCAAGATGTAACAAAGAAGGCTGTTTTAGAGGAAAAGTGGTGACACTTGACCTCTCTAACCTGCACCCACTGTTTCTTGTAATGCCATTGTTTTGAGTTGAAGACCTTGACATTCGTGCATCCACGAATGCAAAGAAGCACCCGCACCCATACACAACCAGTTGCAATAGCCTAACAAGCCTACTTCTCCCCTCCCAAGATATTGAAGAACCATACACATTCGTCTCACCAACAGTATGACGATCTTGGGATGACCTCTGCTCACCCTCACGTGCAGCCTTCGGTGCAAACACCGCGGACAAGCAATATGTACACTTTTGTTGTGCGGAGTACATGGTGGTGGAGGCATACGATTTGTGAAGTCCGTGAGCACCATGGCAGCTGTTGCGTGAGGAAGCAAAGAATGAAAAGAAAGAAGGGGGAGGGAGAGGGAGGAACATGGGAGGAGAGAAGGGGGCAGAGGGCAAGAGGGAGAGAGAGGGGAGGAGGAGGAGAGAAGGGGGTAGGGAGGGAGAGGAGAGGAACATGGGAGGAGAGAAGGGGGCAGAGGGGGGAGAGGGAGAGAGAGGGGAGGAGGAGGAGAGAAGGGGGTAGGAGGGAGAGGAGAGGGAGAGAGGAGGAAGGAGGAGGAGAGAACAAAGGTTTTTTTTGGGGGGGGGATTGTTTTTTTGAAAAAGTGGACTTTTAGTGTTTGTAGGTTTAAAAAAATGTCAAAAAATAATTTTTTGATGTGTATATATGTTGGGAGGGAGTTCTAAGTAAAAACTAAGTAAAAAAAACTTTTTTGAAAAAAAGTCAAATTTTGGCTGTTAGTGACCCACGTTTTTGCTCATGTGGCCACACCCCTTTACTCCCTTCACTTTCCAAAAGCTAGAGAGACAAAGTGACCTCTTAGGTCCACATCTTACATGTGTCTAAAAAAAAGGCTAGAAAAGTCTACTCAAAACTAGCTTCTTGAATGTCCTTGTCCCCTTAACCCTACACAACATTAGCCTTAATCCCTAAAAATTAGGATTCCTTACAAGGCCCATGCAAAGTCCATATTTCTCCTAATGCACTGGATTGCAGATTAGGCTATTCAAGGCCCATATCAATTATAACACTGTCGAGCTAGAGTTAATCAACTTTTGTGTTTCTAAAAGTAGTCTACTACAACAGTGCTTTGGTTGAAGTAGTTTAATAAAAATCGAGTAGGATAAATTTTGCTAATCAATACTAGAATCTGCTAAGAGACAATTTTTGTAGATTGAGCCAACATGGGTTCAAATCGAGCTGAGAGTTCAAGTACAATAGGACAAGCTAGTAGCAGTGGCAACATAGGTACAAGTGCAACAGACCAAATTTTACAACTATATGGCTATAATGGAGATAAAGTCTGATATGCAGATTCAAAAGGCCATAGATACCTTATAAGCAACAAAAGCAACATAGGAGCCAAAATCCTATGGATCAGAGTAAAGCCAGATTTAGAGAACTCCCAAATGTTCAGAGACTTCAGTGGAGCCAGCTATTGCAAGCTCGAAGATGAAGTGCAGATAGAAGTTCAAAAAGTCAACCGAAGTGGCTATCCAAAAATCTACACAAGCCAACAAAACATAGAGTCGGTGCATATGCAATCAGGGTCATTGTACATGGATTATAGTGGTCAGATCTATAGTCGAGAACCAAAAATGGAAGATCCAACATATCAACCAATAGAAGCCAATCTAATTGAACAACCAAGACAAAGACGGTACAAAGGTCAAGATGGAGCATTCTAAAACTTGATTCTTAGTGTTCTAAAAGCAGATGCTGATAACTTAGCCAACATAGAAGCAAAAACTTCTCAACAAGAGCTTGACATGACAGAACCAAATGAAATACCACCAGTCATGGCGTATTGCTTAGATTATGGATGAAAAGGTAGACCGATGTAAGTGTACTTAACGCGTCACTTTTAATTCAATCAGATGAATCTGCATTACCAGTAAAAGCACTGCAAGTTCAAGACCAGTATAAAGATGCACAGGCACCTACAAAGCTTAAAATTGATTCTTTGAACAACAAATTCTTACATGAATTTGGTCAAGGTGTCCAGATATCACCGAATATTGAAAAGACTGTTAGGTTTGCAAATGATTCCCCATCCATTGCCACAAGTGTGCAATCATTTAGGAGTCTAAGCGACACATCAAAGCAAATGATGTTAGCTTTGTATGACACACATAATTCATATGCACACTATGTAGACCAAAAAGGGCAACTGTACAAAAAGGATCAAACGGTGTTTGAACAACCCACATACCAACTCATAGAAGTGCATCTAGAGACAGATAAAAAAGGATGGTTCATTTTAGAGAACAGAATTTATTATAGTCCCATCCTCTCTAAAGCTAAAGGATATTACCCGAGTGAGCCCAGAAATCTGTTCAAAGCCAAAATCTCCTCCATCGAAAATCAAGCTTTGACGTTGTAACCAAAGGAGCACATACTTTGACCAAAACAGTCGTAGATATAAACGAGAGTCTAATATATATCATGCCTTGGGTCCTGAAACCATAGAAGCTCATATCATAGGAGACCCATGGGATAGACAATATCAGAGCAAAGATAATGCTATCTACAACTTGACTTGGGAAATAATTTGTCATGTTTTACGAAGATACATAGGAAACTATGCAGAAGGTTTACAGATGTCAAACATAAACAATGCTACCCAAAGTGTACCTTCATAGTCCCAAAAGGTGAGAATAAACCAGAGCCAAACAATTTTGAATAGTGATCACCCTAGGAAGGGGGGAGCTACAAATCCATCAAAGTTAGCTCTTGTACTAGGAACCGCAATAGTAGTTAGAAGCATTAGAGCCTCTAGCCAACATACCCCTTCAAAGCAAAAACCATTGAAAGATCATATGGTTGTTGGAAATTTCCAATTGACCCAGATTCCATCAGAATCTACAGATAAATTCCTTTCGGAAGATCATCAGGGACAAAAGTTTCACATTAGGAAGAGAATAGGGTCTAGGATTTAAGGAAGCCAAACCTTTTCTATTAAAAAATTAATCAAAGGATAGCTTTTGAATTCAAAAAGGAAAAACGGCTAGTTTATTTGAATTCAAAGTTTCCCCCCAAAGTGGAATTTAAAATCTAGCGGGTAAAACCATATCATGTAGCATATCTATGGAAAGAGTTCGATGCGTAGATCGTAGATCTATGATGTCCGCTCAAATCAGAGATCATACGTGGGAGCTATGGAAGGCCAAAAATCATAAAAATGTCCACCTCCTTTTTGGGTGGGAAGAGTGAATCCTTTGACCACTCTTACACATCTCTTACACACCCACCATTCTTGCACACATTGCGTATCCCTATTTGTCATCATGTTAATCACTTCCATAAGCTCATGGCAAATAAAGGGGCCCTCCTACACCCCATCTTCTTCCTAATGGCTGATCTCCATAAATCAAAGTCAAAAGCCGACAAATCCTAAAGCGTTCAAACAGTTACATGTGACCAAGCTCACATATGCATATCTAGGTGCACATGGTAGTGAATATCAACAGGTTCATGACCTTAGTACAAACTTGTATGGATGGTTAAGACTGAAGTCAAAGACAATCTAAAGATGATGCAAAGACTCAAGATGCCAGAATAGGTGATAGAGAAGTAAAAATCAATGAAAGATAATGTCCAGAAAGATACACAAAGGTCACCACCAAAATCTCCTCCGAAGAGAGAGATTCTACTAGAAAGTACATTAGGAAGAAGATGGGGTGTAGAAGGGCCTCTTTATTTTCCATGAGCTTATGGAGGTGATTAATATTTTGACAAATAGGTATACGCCATGTGTGCAAGAATGGTGGGTGTGTAAGAGATGTATAAGAGTGGTCAAAGGATGCACTTTTTCTCCCAAAAAGGAGATGGACAATTTTGTTATTTTTGGCCTTCCAAAACTCTCACATATGATATCCAATTTGAGCGGAGATCATAGATCTACAATCTATGCATCGAGCTCTTTCCATAGATATGCTACATGATATGGTTTTACCTGCTAGATTTTAAATTCAATTTTGGGGGGAAACTTTAAATTCAAATAAACTAGTTGTTTTGCATGTTTGAATTCAAAAGCTTTCCTTTTATTAATTTCTTAATACTAAAGGTTTGACTTCCTGAAACTGCCAAATAAAGAGGCCCTCCTAGATTTCATTCTCTTCCTAATGGGTTACTCAGATGTAGGTAGACAATGCTCATCAATTGCAAGCAAAAAGTACAATATTATTTCCAATGGAGCCAACATTGATTGAAGTAGGTGGTCAAAGGAAATAAAATGCAGATAAAGATCAACCAAAGGAAACTGTCACAACAAAAGCAGTCAATTCAGACAAAATTCCTCAAAAGATCAAGTGCAACATCACAAATGAAAACAAAGAAAAGTTGTTAAAAGAAGTAAAGCTAGATTTTCAACTAGACAAGAACCTCATGTCTTTTTGCACTTGGAAAAGATGTGGCCAACCACAGATGGAAGATGCTCCTGAATTCATTGACATATCTGGAAACAAACAAGTAGAATGCCCGGGAATCATCTCCAACACCATTGAAGTAAGTCCACATATCATCATAGCTCAATTTCATGTGATGATAACAAAAGATATGCCAGCTGACATCATAATGGGAACGCCAATGGCCTAGAAGATGTTAGAGATACAAAATGCAAACATGAAAGAGTCATCGCACGCAACAAAGAATAAAGACCAAGATTGGTCACCCGCGGACGACAGTACAAAGTCCTCAAGCACAGTTAAAGTGGAGACTGATATCAAAGCAGATCTTACTGAAAATGATTCATCTCCCTCAAACAAAACTTCAGAAGAGCTAGGAGTAGATTAGGCAACAACAAGTGTAGATCAAAAAGAGAAAAAAATACAACCAAAGCCAGAAGTTAAGAAGAATAGGGTTGTAGACAGCCAAGAAGCTATAGGAAGTTTAGAGATCCAGACATTACCAGGCGAATCTACCCATGTAAGTCAGAGTGGAATACATAGTCTCAAGTCACCTTCCATAGAGACACAACTAGATCAAGATGAGATCATGATAAAAGTAGGACAAAAGTCTTAAATAGAACCTCCAATGAGAATAGCTATAGTTCTCAGGAGTACAAAAGGAGCGAGTGTCAAATGCAATGCTCTACTGGATAAAGAATCAAAGTGAAATATGGTTGTAGCAGAAAACATCCAAAGTATTCTAGAGATAATAGAGAAATCATGGGTAAGGCTACAAGTCAAGAAGAATTGGCTGCTACTCTTAGCATCCAGCAGGATGAAGAGCAAGTGAAGCCTTCAAAGTAAATGCTTGCATATGTCATCATTGGACATCAGTGGGGTTAGACCAACACAAGGCCTACAAAGAAGATAAAATGCTAGTACTCTCTTTTCCAAGAGGTAGCCAACAACATCTACAGGTATTGTTAAGGCTAGATTCAGAGTTGTAGCAGTCACAAGAATAAAAAACAAATCTTGCAGACAAAGTTAAAGCTAAAGTGAAACTTCCACCGATTAGCAAAGAAGGTGTGACAACATATGCCTCTACATCAAAGAACCCTCACGGATCAGCTTCTTCAAGCAAGTCAGGATTTCAAAACTTCAAGACAATTGCTGACCCAACTAAAACCTCTAAGGAGACACCCAAAAAATCAAAGATATATCACCCAAGGTACTCAAGAAAGCAAAGGAAATTCAAGCAAGCGTTTTTTCCGAGTAGTTTAGTCAAAGTTAATGATCCAATTTGGATTAAAGGTAGGAAATCAACACAGAAAGACAAACACATAGGATGGATAGCATTACATGGAGCTTAAAAGAACAAGAGTACTGTAGAGGTAACATACAGATATGGGTACCAAAACCTCAAGTTAGAGCATATGAAGTAGCATCAACACCTCCCAAGAAAGAGCATCCACAAGGTATCAATCTCGACAATATCCTAGGATACCTAAGCAACAGGTATACAACAGAACAGCATTTAACGATGCTAAAGTCTACCACAACTCTCAAGAGGATACAAAATAGAGGTGGATCTCAAAGAATCTTCCTCTTAGACAAGAATTCTACATAGGTTATACAAATATTTGGCTACCAGTCAACCACAAGCCAATGCAAATACACTAGAACTTCATGAAGATCTTAAGAACTCAACAAGACCTAGAGTGAAGTAAAGTCAACAAAGGAGAAACAAAGGTCATCAAGAGATTTGGATTATTAAGTCTTCCAATGCTCCTAGTCAAAAGCAGAAATATTGTAATAAGCAAAAGAATGTAAAAGTCAAGTTGCTAGGGTGAAAAAAAACACTCTTTGGCATAGTCAAAGTCCGGCTGCTAAGCCATAAAATGAGCAAAGCATTAGTCCCAAAGCTTCAAGTCGTAATAAACTCTATGCTAAGAGTCGTAGTTATTAGGCTTATGCTCAAGCTGGAAGAGTTGAGCATATCCAAGTCATGTCACTCATGTTAGATGAGATGAGCATAAGAGTCAAAGTACATTAACTTCCAATTGGTGGAGTGTCCAAGAGTCTAGTACTCACGCACAATGCATAGTAAGATGAGAGCACATATCCTCGACAATGAAAACCATTCGTAATGGGGTGCCAGCTTGCAAAGCCATGTCATATGCTTTTATAGCTAAACCATCTTTATGAAGAACCCCTCAAAATCTTTCTTTCATAGTATATTGTTTTCCTTGCATTTCTATGTATGCATAAAAAGGATGTCCCATCATCGGACATATGCAATAAAAATCTTTTTTGCTTCCACCTATGCACCTTGAGTGGACTTAAACAAGCAAACCAATATTCCATCATGCTATCCTCTCATACTTGATGTCTTTTTAATTCCATATCTATCAGCAAATAATCCCTTGAGTACTTTATTGATATTTCCCATGCGCGTGAGTACTCCAATAATGCATGTATCCCAAAGGTACTTTTTCTCCACTAAGTTTTTCTCCTTTGGTCATCAAGGTATTAGACCCTAATTTAGAAACTCATCATTCTACTTCCCTTGTACATAATTCTTATAAATAATTAGTAGCCTCATCATTATGCTATTACAATGGACAAATGCAACATCATCTCTCACATCAAATACAACTTCAGACCAATCGAGATGCTGCAGCAAATTGAACCTCATCAACAAAGCCAACATAAATGAAGACGATCAGCCCATCATCAGCAACCAATTAAAACCTTCCACAGCTTCCACAGACACTTTTCAACGAGAACGGGCACTAAAATCGGAAGGGGATAATGTTAACTGAGTCAACGCTAGTTAACAAGAGTTGCTAAAGACCGAAGACATACAGATGCACATGGAGGATGAATACAAAGAAGTAATGAAGATTAGAGTTACACATTTTTCATATTTTTCCAGAATGATCATGTATTGTAAATTCTCAATTTATTTGAAGCCATTGTAATATTTTTAACGTGTTACGGCTGGATGGGAGTTCCAAGCTATGAAGAACAGGTCAGTTAGTGTGTCTAGGCCGCAGATTTAGTAGGTGGTGGTGGAGCCCTAAAGGACTTAGGGGGGGAATGGGCATTGCATATTTTTATTACGCATAGTATATAAGGCAGTGTGTAAAAGAAATTAAGGTTCTCAAGCTCATTTGTTGAGACCACTCTTTGGTGAGAGTTCTTGAGGGTGTGTGTGGCTGTGCAGTCCTGAGCTTTCTCCTGCTCATGAGACTTGATTATCACTAATCAATGCTTAATTCTCTTTCACTATGCCTCTCTCATACTTCTTGTGATTGCTAATGATGCGTTGATTAGCTAGATCATAACTAACTAGTGGTTAATCCATCTCTAATCTTGTGTGATTGCTCTCTTTTGCTTGTGTGTGCATGTATGTTTGATTGGAGTGTGGTGCTCGATAGATCTATGTGTGTGTGCTTGTGATTAGTGTGTTGCATGATAGGATTAGTGTTGTGTGCATCTTGCAATCGATAGTGTGTGTGATTGGGTTTATTGGAGGTGAAGGAAGTGGATGTGGAGATTGCCAAATCATTGTGCCTTAGCTCATCCATAGGCCGAGAATCTCACCTCATAGAGTCACCATTCGTGTTGCCATGATTAGCTCACTAATCGTGTGGTGTTTCCATGCCCTAGCCGGGTAGCTCATCTCTTCAGATTGATAATTTTGTTGGTCATTGGAGCTACGTTACGATGGTACCACCCATCTCTCTCTCTCTCTCTCTCTCTCTCTCTATAAATGTTGCCTTCCAAGTCTTTCTAACTACGTTCAATTAATCCAAAGGCCCCCTAACTAGCTTAAAAGTGTACTAATATGCCACTCACTTACTACTTTCAATCCCATTTTAACAATTTATGGATATACGTTTGTAACTTACATATCTTGCTAAATTTTAGCAGTCCAACTATATCTAAAATTTTATATGCGTTCTCAAATATACTAAAACCAAGAAGTACAAAACACACAAGAATGCATTGAAAATTCCACTTTTACAAGCATTTCACTCACATAAAGATAATTTATAATTTTTTATTTCAATATTCAATGTCAAAATACTCTAATTTTCCAACATCCACAAACACATAGTTACACTTTTAAACTGACATGTGAACTCAATAAATGTTAAAGAAATGTTTACTTTGCCAAGTCAAAACTCACTCTCAACTGCCCATACAATTACTCTTTGACATAATACACAGACGAATATTGAAATAATTGCATTCAAATTATTAATTGTTTTGAAAATGTTCACTTCTTCCCAATCCTAATGCTTCTAATATGCATTATTTTCTCAATTTAAATCTCTAGCAGACATTCACAATAATGCAAAATCATAGGAGATATGCAAATCCGTTTTTGTTTCAACTTTTTATGCTTAATGTTTAAATTTTATTGTTTATTGTGTAATTTATGTTTGTATCTATGTTATATTTCAAAATATAAACCAACATTTTATTGCTTTGAATCTTCTCTTTACGATTTCCTTTGGATCATTGTATTGATCTCACCAGTCTCTACCTTGACTTTTGTGTCCATGCTAGCTCTTGTTTACGTATGTGCTCTCCCTATCACTATTCGGGCCATATATTGTACACAAACTCTTACAATTCTCTGCATATATATATATATATATATATATATATATATATATATATATATATATATATATATATATATATATATATATATATATATTATATATATATATATATATATATATAAGAACTCAAACAAAAAAAGGTAGAACTCCACAAGACGCGTGAAGCACATACAACAGGGAAATGGGCAGTCTATCGAGGAGGTAAAGCCATTATCCAGGAGTTTCAAACTCCCAAGCCAGCCCCCTCCTCACCTTCCCCTTCTTAGTGTTGTTCATTTTAACGTTTCCCTTTGACACCTCTTTGGACCCTCAATCCTTAACTGAGATGTATCTCCTGATCCTCATGCCTAGAAGAACCACTTTGTAATGTTTTGATTTCGGTCCCATCGGTCGTATTTGACCTCCATAGACGATAATTCAATCAATCTATCTCTGTCTACCGACCTCTTCCATAAGGGCTAATTCTCTCTCTCTCTCTCTCTCTCTCTCTCTCTCTCTCTCTCTCTCTCTCTCTCTTATATTTTCCCATCACAAGCATGCGCACGCACATTTTATGGCACTTAGGCTCGCATAAACACACACACATACACTCATAATATCACAATCATACTCACACATGACATCATACACATACAGGCAATAGCAAACACATGCAATATCGCGAGCACTCACAGTTTCATACTATCAATTTTTTGCTCCCCTCCTCTTGCTCTCGCTCGGGATCCTCCTTATGTCGGGCCGATTTCTCTCTCTCTAACTTTAAGCAATATCAGGGAACTCTCTCTCTCTTTATTCTATTTTCTTGCTACTTCTCCTCATCTTTCTCTCCATCTGGTCCATATCATTGTCAAAAAGAGAGGGAGAGAGAACAAACTTACACAATTGTAACAACAGCCCGACATGTTCATTTGTTGTAATAAATAAAGATTTACATACCAAAAAGAGGTTTTCGTTACAAATCTTGAGATTTAAGATACAAAAAGAGCTTAGTATTGTGAGGGAGATTTAATTTAAATCATGGGTTGCATCCTCTAGAAGGTCAGATACACGAAATTTTGATTGGCCAAATGAATCGCTTGCACCCGCATCGTCCATCTCTTCTTCGTTAATAGGTCCATACTTTGCCTCGTACCATGCCACCTTTATTTCTAGAACTGCTATACGAGCGTGCAACATGTCTGCGATCTCTCCTTAACTTGCCAAATCCACGCCTTGGGTTGCAAGCTGCTCAATGACTACGGTTGTTTGGGCAAGTATGTATATCCTCTCTTGCGAGAAGGGTCTTCTTGATTAGATTCCCGTGCATGAATCTTCTCGGCTGGGCATCCTTTGCCAACACCTCCTATAGTGGGATGATCATTCCAATCAACTTTGAGCCGCAATACATAGTAGCAATAGCATTGTTGTACAAAGTAAATTGCCACTTGATTATTGTTTGGTGGTGATCTGTACACTTGGATAAATCTTGCAAGGATATTTCTTGTGAGGACAGTGTGTTGGAAATTGGAATCCTTCAAGGGAGTGGAAGGTTTAGCAATTCCACTGGCTTGAAATAATGTGTTGCGTAGAAAGTGATTTGGGCATAGCTTTCTGCATTGCTTGTAATTCAATGGCTCCCCTTGAAGTTCTGATTCGTCTTGTTGGGTTGCAGCCAAAGCGCTCAGATCTCCTTGAGCCACCCAAATCTCTTCCTCTTTGTAAATTTGTTCAGCCAATGCATGATTAAGCAAAGGATCATTTGTGTCAGGACAAGGGTCCTACGGGGCAAGGCCAAACCTAGGGTGGTAGGGACCTAGGCCAAAGGCCGGCTGGACCAGTGTGGACTGGGGATCCGCTTAGGGCAAGTGCTAGGAGCTAGCCTATATAAGGGGCGGTAGGGAGGAGGATCCTATGTTCAGTTACCCTAGGTCTTACATTGGTATCAAAGAGTAATCTTGTGCTAAAAGATCTTGCTAAGAGCATATGTTAGCACAACGCATTCTGAATAGATGATTTTCTCCCTATTCTAGAATTTGCTTAAGTACAGTTTTCGACTTTGAACACCTCTTGTGGTGGGGTTGGAGATTGTGTCAATACTTTCATAAGTCAATGACTTACCAGGTGTGCTGACAAAGTATGTTGGCAAGTAACCTTCATTAGGGATGAACATGTAGTTCTTTCTGTTCCAAACTATTCAAAATTCTAACACGAGGACATTCCCTATCTACGGATTTTTCAAGATACTCAGGCGAGTAGGAAATCTGGCTCACAACTGCATGGAAAGTTACGCCAAGGTTTCCTTGCATTATTCCAGTACCTTCAAAAGATCTGAAAACTAGTTATGCCTTTGGACAACTCTTAGTTGTGGTTAATCCTTTACAATACTCAAGTGAGTTAGAAATGGAGTTACCATTTAGACCCAAGTGGTTGCAAACGGACAACGATGTTGAAAATCAAGATGTTGATCTTGGTTTCATTGACCCTCCTCACTGCACCAATTATCGGTCATACAGACAACTGGCTCACTTATGGGACGTCAATAAAGAGAACATCAGTATTCTAAAGAAAATATTACTACTTGTGTTTTCGAGGACGAAAACTCTTCCTTAAGGGGGGAGTAATGTCAGGACAAGGGTCCTACGGGGCAAGGCCCAACCTAGGGGGTCAAGGACCTAGGCCAAGGGCCGGCTGGACCAGTGTGGACTGGGGATCCGCTTAGGGCATGTGCTAGGAGCTATCCTATATAAGGGGCGGTAGGGAGGAGGATCCTATGTTCAGTTACCCTAGGTCTTACACATTTGGCTGCTGTGCATTCTGGTCGGGAGCAATATCTTCCATAACTAAAATGAAAAATAATAAACTTTAGTGAAATAGGTCTTAACAATTGGAAAAGAGAGCTGTTTTAGAGAATTGAGAGATCCAACTTGAAATACTTTAAAACCTCAACTTGAATAACTTTAAAGACGTAATTGAACATCATTAATGAAACACTTTAAATATCACCACACTAACTATCATCACACATTACACACCATTAATGTCAAAAAAGTTGATTAAGGGTTTAATCATCAACATGCCTGGAGCCAGATTCGGTTACAATATGATAGCCAACATTATGGCCTCCATTCAAACAAAGGCTTAAATCCCATATCTTAGGTCTATCTAAGGGTTTGGGGGATTTTCCACTAGCAAGATGTTTATTTACATTTTGCAAATATTCATGCTTGAGAACCTCATAGGGCTCTGGAATACACGCAATCAAGCGTCTAAGAATATATGAGAGACTATATATATCAAATGCCTTGGTGAATGGAGGAGGATTTGTGTTGATATTTTCAGGGGCAATCCATGGATAATCTCGTTCAAATTGAGCTCTACATTGAGGGGTGAGATTTGGCAACTTGGAAAATGTTGCAGACGTGCTTGATGGTGTGCTTTGCTCCCAGTCCACAATGCTAGCATACACTCCTCACTTGCCGAAATAATGTAGAATATTTCAAGTGTGTAGATCATTGTGAATGAATTCATGACTATGCACGAATTTAATCGTCCTGCAGAACAGCATTACAGATTGGCAAAATGTTGTCTGTGAACGTTGTACATTTCCAGATGTGTGTTGGAACTCTCTAATTGCAAGCTTGCTTCCATCATGATAACATGCTTGAATCCACTGCTCAAGATGACCTCCACTGCTTGAAGATCAACATAGGTCTTTTGCTATACCGAACAAGAGCACGAGGCAATATCATGCCACAATGCTGAATAGTTGTAGCAGTAGCCTCCTCTAGCACGATCTGTAATGTTGGCTTGCTTTCTATTTGGTCTTTGTAGATCTTTGCCGCATAGACAGGATCATTGAAGAGAGGATGAGCCACTGATACTTGTTTCACATTTGCAAAACGTCCCTCACCTAATTGGGGTGCTTGCAAGTGAAAGATGGAATTCTCCCCAAGTAAGTGTAGGAGAGGAGGACATATCGTATCATCCAGGTGTACAGCTAAGGGTTGAGCACCTAATGGAGGAGGTACATCCTCTTCTATCCTAGGACATTTTGAAGAGCCTTCAATCTTATCTTTGCTCTTCAATTCTGAATGTAGTTATGCTACAAGCTGCATTTGCTCTTTGATTCCAGGTTTGGTTTTGATTTCTGGATGAACCATACTTTCAAAACTTCTAGTGACTTGACCCAATAATTGCTTTACTGTGCTATGCATCACTCCATTAGTGCGCAGAGCTGGGTCAAGTGAAACTGGGAATGCACTGCACAGCTTCAGCCAACACTGTTCCACAAGTTCAATCACAAAATCATCCAAATTTGCGTGCAGTGGATCAAATGCTCGTTGCAAATGATCGTCTGAAGCTCCATAGAGAGATAAAATTAGAGTATCACTAATGATTTTGCGATGTTGGTGTGTTAACTTTGTCTCTACCATGACTAAGACTGAAAATACATGAAGCAAATACAAGCAAGGTAAATGTAGAATAGATAAAAATTTAACATATATGATTGTAAATAATTCTAAACAAAAACATTTCATGGACAATAATAATCTCTAGTAAATGAAAGATCAAAACATTTCATGCACCATAATAGCAATAGTAATGAAAAACTTTAAAACATATATAATTTTTTCATGCAGTGTGATGTAGTGGTCGGCAACAATCAAAGACAAAAAAACATATAATAACAGCTGCCTTGCAATGCGACGCGGAAGTCAGGAGCTATTAGGGACAAAAAATTAATACTACCAAACCTCTCTCTACAGTGCGACACGGTGGTTAGCAACAACTATAGATAAGGAATCTATTAAATCCAATCAACCTAAAGTGCGACACAATGGTCAAAGCATTCAAGATTGAAGGATGTAAAATATATATCTCCATCCTGCAGTGCAACACGGTGGTCATCAGCAACCAGAGACAAAGAATCCAGTAAATCCAATCTCGATGCGATGGTCAACAACAACCAAAAATGATGGATTTAAAAAGTTTAAACCTCTCCCTACAGTGTGACATGGTGGTCAGCAACAACCAGAGACAAGGAATCTTTTAAATCCAATCTCCTTGCAGTGCAATGCGATGGTCAGCAGCAACCAAGGATGATGGATTTAAAAGTCCTAAACCCCTCCTTGCAGTGCAACATGGTGGTCAGCAACAACCAAAAACGAGGAATCTATTAAATCAAATCTCCTTGTAATGCGACGTGATGGTCAGCAACAACCAAAGATGATGGATTTGATAACCCTAAATCCCTCCCTGCAGTGTGACACGATGATCAGCAACAACCTGAGACAAGAAATCTATTAAATTGAATCTCCTTGTAGTGCGACGTGATGGTCAGCAACAACCAAAGACGCTGGATTTAACAACCCTAAACCCTTCCATGCAGTGTGACACGATGGTCAGCAACAACCAAAGACGAGGAATCTATTTTTTAAAATCTGATCTTCCAATAGTGCGACACAATGGTCAGCAACAACTAAGAAGAAAAGATGTAAGTTAGCCAACTCCTCCCTGCAGTGTGACTCGGTGGTTAGCAACAACTAGGGACGAAAAGTCTAATTGAAAAACCTAAGCTACTCCCTACAGTGCAACACTGAGGTCAGCAACAGTCAAGGACAAAGCGTCTAAAGTATAACCCCCCTTGTAGCCTGTCACGAGGATCAACACAGTCAAGGACATGTGTCTAAACCTGTAGACTAACGATGAGGTGTGAGTAAAGCTCCAGAAAAACAACACTAGTAAAAAACAAAACGTAAACTAACACTCACGTGTGAGCAAAGCTCCACAACAACAATGTTAGCAAAAAAATTACCAAAAAAAAGTACAAAATGAAAGTACCTGCACTGCCTGTCTCGGCGCGGGCTGCTCTGCGTGCTCTGTACCTGCTCTCTCTCTACTACCCTCTCTCTCTCTTTGTCTAGCAACTGTCTCTATCTCTCTCTAACAATCGCTATCACGGTAGTTTGTTCAAACTAGCGCGGCACCTTTTTTTATAAGTCCAACAATATTTTGATCGAAATATATTTCGATCAAACTATTATTCGATCGGAATATATTTCGATTGAAGTAAATTTTGTTCAAATAAATGCGTATAATACAGATATACAGCGTATAGCTACATAATATACATACAATTTTTAATAAATGGGTGTATAAATACAACTTAGAACTAGGGACTCTAATACCAACCAACCCCCTGCCATGCTACCCTCCGGACGTGCCTTCTGGCGCACATATCCCTTGAGTGTTTTCGTGAAATGTTGGAGACGGGGAAAGGGGAACACACCCAACACACAACACAATGCCTCACTATAGCCCAGGGTATACACAACGCCCCAATCCACTAGAGTTCACCTTCAAAACTCAACACTACCCGCAAGCAAACCATTGCTTTCACACAATCATACGCACATACGCCTTGCAATGCACGAGACAGACTCAATCACTACGCTCCGCTCAATTCACATCCTTCCGCACTCACACAAACTCTCTGTATCTCTCTTTGCATGACAAACCTCGGGGGGCACGCACGCCTACGCACGCTCGGAAACACACGCACACCAGCAAAGAAGAGAAAAGGGAAGGGGGAATGACGTCTTGAAACAGTAGGGAATAGTCTACTAGCATAGGCAATATCATGTACATCCAACACACCGCCAGCATGAACCTCGGAAACCAAAAACAAGAGCTCCAAAAGCCTTGGCAAAAAAACCCTCCTTGGTCCAAAGCCCTCCTTGGCAAAAGACATTGGTCCCAAAAAAAGACCTTTAAAAATAACAATAATCCCCCTTTTATAGGGGTTTGCATCGGAGTCCAAAAAAGAAAAAATGGTGGTGTGATTCCATGTCGTGCACTCCCTTTGGAGTTCCATTTAGAAGTTCTATGCATTGCCAACACTTGGCTTAATTATTCTTGGAAACTTTTGCATGCTAGACACATTGGCCCTTTGGCCCCTTTCCCTTCACTTTTTTTGCCGGCCGCCCGGACTCCCTTCTCCTTGCACTTCATTTGCTTGTCGCCACCTCCTTGCACGCTACTGCGGGACCTCTCTCTCACACGAGGGGGGGAGGCAATAGCGACCTCGCTATTGCTCTCCCTCTCCTTCTCAAAAATTTGGAGGCGCGGGACCCGCCTCTAGCAAGGCCTGCCACGTCATCACTACATCACCAGCCAGGGCCGCCCACGGGTGCCACCACCATCTAGCATCGCCGGCCATTGCCACCAAAATCACCGCCGGACGCCCACAGCAACGCCATGCGCGCGGACGCCATAGCTGCGCCCAAGAGAGCTCCCCTCTCTCTCCTTCCTTGTGTGCTAATGGGAGCCCACGCCTCAGCCTTTATAGCCTGGCCTCAACGGTCCCGCGCCCGCATGTGGGTTTTAGGCCCCTGCCACGTGGCATTCCCCTAAGAATTGAGCCCCAAGGGCTCCAAAAACTCATTATTTTCTTCCTTTAACCAAAAAAACTTTGCAATCTGCCTTGACTTGGCCCCCATTTTGTCCTCCCACCTTTTGTTGCCGAGCCGCAAAGCCCGAGTGAAATCGTGCACTGCCGCCCTGCTCCTCCATGATCCGCACCATTATTCGACTCCTCCAGGCCCGAGATCCAATGCGACCAAAACACGATCAAACCATCTGCAATTAACTTCCGGCAAAGACAACCAATCTTCCGACTTCCATATCTTTCTGCTTCGGATTCCGTTTGGTGCAGTCACTTCCTGCTAGCTCCATATGGTGTACACTTTGCTCTAGAACTTTGACAAGGCTCAGAAGATGCTAGATGGCGTGTACTCCAATGTGGCCAAGTGGGCTCAGACCTGGCCCCCGAAAAAACTTCAGCTAACCATAGCTTGCAATCCAGAGCTCCGATCCACAATCCAAAAAGACGGGTAGGCTCTATGAGTTGAGCTCTACACATCTATACCTCAAGTTCTACTTGGATCACCTGTCACCAGCTGCCCTATCCGGCAAGAATCTGCAAACCATCAAAACTTCAACCTTCAATAACTTGGGCTCCGTAGCTCGGTTTGATGAGCCGTCTGGACCTGCTCCTTCAACACTTCAAGCTCTTCATTTCTAGACCCAAAAGCTGCACTCTACATCTCCTTCACCTGCTACCCCAATTAGCACATTATGGAGCCTTTCTTGGCCTATAAGCCACATCATGCATACACTCCCGCTGCTACCTGTCATCCCATGAACTTCCTAGCTGCTCCAGTCCTTTGCCATGCCTATACTTGCCTATACACACCTGTCCATGCCATCTTCTAGCGTCGACACAGTTTGGTTGCACCATCATTGCCCACCCCCCTGTTGAGCATTTATGATCAACCACATAAAAGCTTTATTTCACTATAAACTGCAAAAACCTGGCACACATTATGAGAAAACGCAAACCATATATACAATGTTTTATTGCACTCTATCACCTAAACCTTCAAGTGGATTGCCCCACCCCCTGCATAACATAGCTTCCACCTGGATCAAACACCTGGCTCTGTTCACTTTCATCCATTTGCAACAACCTCAAATAGTGCCCTACCCAAGCACGTAGCCATCCATGCACACAAAAGGCCCATAGCACTTTAGCACCTCTCCGAACATCATCTTGCTTCATCACCCTATATGGATCTGCAACCACATCATCTGTAAGAACCAACATTTCTGACCCTCCCTCCCAGCCATGTAAAGGAGAGCTCCTCTCAAAGGAACCCCGTACCTGACGGATAACATACTGTACAGTTGCACTTACAAGCATACCTTTCAACCATGGGTTGCATACCTCTTTTGAAAGCTTGGACATATCTTGGGAGCCTCCTTCATAGGCCATAGAACACATCTCTTGCATTGCCTTCATGCTCTCTTGCACCTCCTCTTCGAACTCACTTACACTGTCATCAAGCCCTTCATCATCGATTGGCCCTTCAAGGTATCTCAACACTTCCTTCTGTCGAGCTTCAGTCTCCTACTCTTCAATCACCCCTCCTACAGCTACATCATGCTCCTCTAAGGAAAAAAGAAACTCGTTCTCTACCGCATCCATCTCCAGTTTTTCCATAGACACGGCCGCTTTATCTCTCTTGGCAAAAGTCTGCACATGTTGCACCACCATGGCACATTCCACCACTACTTTCATCAACACAGCCATTAGCATGGCACCACATACCACCTTCACCTGCATTTCATCATCTGTAGGTCTAGACCGCACCTTTTGGCTTTCATCAAACATCTCGGCTTACTCTGTTCCCTGCTCTTCTTGCACATGTGCTATCACCATATCATCAAACATACAAGAGGGCAGCTTTACCTTTACCGGTTCAGGTTCATTAGATTCCGTCACTTCTTCATAGGATGTATATTCATCGACTCTATCTTCCTCGCTTGTCTCCCAGCAAATCGAGCGTGCATCATCATCGGCATCGGCATCATATACTGACTCCGTATCAGCATCTGCATCCACTTGTTGCTCCACAAAAGCTTGACCATCTTCACAGCTTTGTTCACTTTCTTCATCAGCTTTTGAACCCTCGGTATCTGCGTCTCGATTGCATTCTGCTACCATTTCATGCAAACTTTCAACAAGACCATGCTTTATCTCTTCAATCCGTACTGGAACCTCCACATCTGCTACCGCTTTTGCATCTTGGTTCACATCGACATGGAGCTTCTCTTCGTTGACAAGCTCTTCCACTCTCGGCACATGCACATCACAAACTGGAAAACTCCAAGGAACATAACCAATAGTAGGTCTTACCTCCACAGGCCTTGCATTTCGCACAACTGGAACCACCTTTGGTTGGACCAAAGAGCACTTCGCCACCTCCGCAACAGGCATATAATCTGCTGGCTTTAGCATTCCCAACTCCAACTTTCGCTTCACCTTTCTGCTCTTTATCTTTGCCAGATAGACCATGTCTTCATAGGTATCGGCACCATCTTTGACCTTTTCCCTAATCCTCGGATGCAAGCACTCTAACAGCTTTGACAGCTTCAAAGATTGATTGCTTTTGACCCCAGTAGCAATCTCTAACTGCTTCCAACAAGATTCAAACTACTCAATGAAAATAGAGAAATCTTTACTTACATCCTTGTGTACCGCCTTCAGCTTTGCACCGGCTTTTTCTGTTGTGATCACCTCTCGAAACCGCTCCAGAAACTGACTCTGCAACTTTTGCCATGATTCTCTATCACTTCTCTCTAGGCCATCGAACCACACCTTGGCTCGTCCTCGCATTAACAACGGCACCATCTGTAATCTCTGCGCATCTGTCAACATACGCATCGACAACAACCATAACTCGAAATCTGCTAACCAATCCTCGGGATCTTCGACGCCCGTAAATATGGGGCCAAAACCTAGCTCCACCATCTCTGTCAGCTTCAACCTTGACCATCAAACATCTCGACCCTTCGCCAACCGCTTTGTTGGCAAAAAAACACCACTTTCAACCGCAAATTGGAGCATGAGACAGCTCCTCAGTGGGTGCACCAGAAGATGGAGAGGGGGAAAGGGGAACACACCCAGCACACAACACAATGCCTCACTATAGCCTAGGGTATACACAGCGCCCCAATCCACTAGAGTTCACCTTCAAAACTCAACACTACCCGCAAGCAAACCATTGCTTTCACACAATCATACGCACATACGCCTTGCAATGCACCAAACAGACTCAATCACTATGCTTCGCTCAATTCACAGCCTTCTGCACTCACAAAACCTCTCTCTATCTCTCTTTGCACGACAAACCTCGGGGGGGCACACGCCTACACACGCCCAGAAACACACGCACATCAGCAGAGAAGAGAAGGGGGAAGGGGGAATGACACCTTGAAACACTAGGGAATAGTCTACTAGCATAGGCAATATCATGTACATCCAACACACCGCCGGCATGAACCTCGGCAACCAAAAACAAGAGCTCCAAAATCCTTGGCAAAAAAACCCTCCTTGGTCCAAAGCCCTCCTTGGCAAAAGACATTGGTCCCAAAAAAAGACCCTTAAAAATGAACATAAGCCCCCTTTAATAGGGGTGTGCATAGGAGTCCATTAAAGAAAAAATGGTGGTGTGATTCCATGTAGTGCACTCCCTTTGGAGTCCCGTTTAGAAGTTCTATGCATTGGCAACACTTAGCTTAATTATTCTTGGAAAGTTTTGCATGCTAGACACATTGGCCCTCTGGTCCCTTTCCCTTCACTTTTTTTGCCGGTCGCCCAGACTCCCTTCTCCTTGCACTTCATCCGACTTCCATATCTTTCTGCTCCGGATTTCGTTTGGCGTGCAGTCACTTCTTGCTAGCTCCATATGGTGTACACTCTGCTCTAGAACTTTGACGAGGCTCAGAAGATGCCAGATGGCGCGTACTCCAATGTGGCCAAGTGGGCTCAGACCCGACCCCCGGAAAAACTTCAGCTGACCATAGCTTGCAATCCAGAGCTCCGATCCACAATCCGAAAAGACGGGTAGGCTCTATTAGTTGAGCTCTACACATATATACCTCAAGTTCCACTTGGATCACCTGTCACCAACTGCCCTATCCGGCAAGAATCTGCAAACCATCAAAACTTCAACCTTCAATAACGTGGGCTCCGTAGCTCGGTTTGATGAGCCGTCTGGACCTGCTCCTTCATCACTTCAAGCTCTTCATTTTTGGACCCAAAAGCTGCACTCTACATCTCCTTCACTGCTACCCCAATTAGCACATTATGGAGTGTTTCTTGACCTATAAGCCGCATCATGCATACACTCCCGCTGCTACCTATCATCCCATGAACTTCCTAGCTGCTCCAGTCCTTTGCCATGCTTCTACTTTCCTGTACACACCTGTCCATGCCATCTTCTAGCGTCGACACACTTTGGCTGCACCAACGTTCTAAAAGAACATCCATCTGGAATGCACTGTGCTTGTTATTTCCACCTCATCAACTATGTCAATAAGAAGATGCACTTGAATGGTTTGCATGGTAGTAGGAAAGTGTTTCTCAAACATGCATACAACCTCTGCAGCTTTTAGCTTGGCGGATGGTATGGAACCTACATGGATCTCCTTTTGGGAGATCCATTGCACCAACTTTGCAAGATTGTATATCGTGGTACGGACGCCAAGAGACAAAAAATTCTCAATGGCCACCGGTAAAATAAACTGCAAAACACGTCTAGCAATGGTATTAAAGTCCACACACGGATATGCCACACAATTTCCACTATGATCTATTCCACTTCAAACATACCTCACACATTTTATGCCAATCGTGTGACTTCAAACCAGTAAGATTCCCTTATTTAGTGAAACATGTTCAGAGTGAGTGCAGTACGTGAGTGGGCTTCTGCACAGATCGAATGATCTCTTTTACTTTGTGTTTTTTGGCAGCCTGTCAAAATCCATGGTGCTTTAGGGAGTTTAATTGATCCATTGGGTGCTGTCTGCGGCCAATATTGCTACATATGATCCACATTTCTAAGGTCAATTATAGCTCCCAAATTATCTTTCTTGCCAATGAGATGGTCCCCCAACAGATTACCCACATTCTTGAATATGTGCATTGGATCAAGCAAGTGATTGATCATGAGTCTGGTCCAATCTAGTAACTCGTACCTCAAAGAGAATCTCTTCATTCCTGGGGGCAAACCTTCATCATACATCTCCTTTTTCTCTAATCATGCTCAAACAGACATCCTCGATGGTTTCTTCCCAAAAAACCATCACGTAACTCGTGACTCTCAAGAATAGGCTCTTGATGACCTTCATAGATTTGCTTCTTTAGTGTGGGTGCCCGACGTGCATTAAGTCTAGGTTCACATGTAATGCATGCTTTGTATCCGCTTGTTTGGAGCACTGCATGTATACACATGACAATAGATAATCTTTAGAAAAACAAAGGTTTATAGTGTTTGAGTTTGAGTATATATCACCTGAGCATTCTATTAGTCTGTGATAGTCATGCATGGTTTACATCAGAATGCCTATGATCAAAGCATTATGTTGACCTATGTGTCGGCTCATATCTATTGCTTTTATGCCAAACCACAATTGTTGTAGCTCTTCCAATAGTGGACAAAGATACACATCCATATTCTTCACTTTATACCGCCCCGGTACAATCAAGCTTAGAAACAAGTGTCCCTTCTTGGTAGTCAAACACGGGGGAATGTTGTAGTTGACAATGACAACTGGACATACACTATAAGATGTTGACCTCTGATTAAATGGATTTATGTCATCCATAGCCAGGCCGAAGTGCAAATTTTGAGCTTCCCTGGCAAAATCTTGCCATGTGTCATCTATATGCTTCCATGCCGTGTATTCTGCAAGAATTCATAGTACACCATCCAAAGATCTATTCTCTTGATGCCATGATGCTAGGGCGGCCATGGACTTACATTCAAAGAAATTCTTGATGCAAGGCAACAGAGGAAAGTGTCACAATACTTCAAGAGATATCGAGATCTACTCGATATCTCTCGGAGTCACATCTTGGACACGTCTCCATGTCTATGTATTCCCCTCTGAAAAGAACGTAGTCATTAGGACAAGCGTGAATAGAATTGTTATCCATCCCCAAGTTTTGCAAGATCTTTCTTGCTTCCTCTCTAGAATTTGGCATCACATCATCAGCTGTATTATGTGCTCTTTGAGCAATCTAAAAAAATGAAGTTCACTAGTATAAGTGATTTGGTACAATATACAATATATATTTAGTATAAGTGATTTGGTACAATATACAATATATATTTAGTATAAGTGATTTGGTACAATATACATTTACATTTTTTTATTGAAGTAAACACATTGTAATAGATCACCTGAAAAGTGTTGTGACGCTAGTATCACTCCATCCAAACTTTGCCTACATGTTGAGAAGAACCAGGAGTGCCTTCAATCTAGACACACGTGCTCCACCATACAATGGCCTATCGGCTTCACTTTTCATGTCGTCATAGATAAGCCTTTCTAATCCATGGTTGTCTCGATCATTTTGTCAATCTCAGCTCAAACATAGCCTCATTGGGAATGTGTTGTGCATGATCACCCTCCGAGCTGTCAGAGGCTGCATCTCGTGGCCTCACGTATGTTGCTTGAGTAGAGCGCCCGCGAACATGTATATTGGGTTGCAAGATTGCTACCTATTGGCTAGTGTCGGAGTCCGACAAAATGTAATTGGAAATAACTCGATCTATAATATATGGGTGCAATTTTCCAAATTTGTGAACGTGCTGCAAAGAAACGTGTCTTGTTCATCGCACATCATGTTTGCATTTATTACAAGGACATAAGATCCTTTTTGAGAGATAGGCGTTTTGGTTGGACCGCCCCACATTGTCGTCACTACTCATAATGAATGTAAAAACCTTATAACTTGAACATAAATTTAATCTTCTATTGGAATCCTCCATCTCTTATCTCGCTCTCTCTTTCTCTCTCTCTCTCTCTCTCTCTCTCTCTCTCTCTCTCTCTCTCTAATCTCCCTTACAATCAAGAAACCATAGATCACAATGTAAAATACCTCAAATTATCTAGCCATGTTCGATCCTCACACACCTCGGTCTAGAGGTACACAAAGATCAAAACCACCAGGTTATAATCTCGTCTTTATTGGTCAATGCCTATATTTGTGGGTATGAGAAATCTACACACCCACGTCTACATGAAAATGCATGTAGTGGAGAAAACCCCTTTGCCTCTTCTTCAGTTGTAGCCATTCACAATAGCTTAACATATCTTCACAACAAGTCCTTGTTTGAGGGATTACTGTGCACATTACATGTCTGTGTCCATTCTGAGTATCATCTCATTGAAATATTTCCAACCTAGTGCCACATCCGTGGAGAGAAAGAGAGGGAGAAAGAGAGAGAGAGATGTTTGCACTTGTGAGCTTGTGAACAACTACATACTTAAGCTCATGTGAGCTACATGCAAACATAACCATAAACCTAACTACATACTTAAACTCATGTGAACAACTACATACTTAAACTCATGTGCGCTACATGCAAACATAACCATAAACCTAACTTTAAATTTAAACCATAATCCTCAAGCTAAACTTTAATATAAAAACTAAATCCGAAATCTAACCTAATCTCTCTCTCTCTCTCTCTCTCTCTCTCTCTCTCTCTCTCTCTCTCTCAAACATGCATGCACATACATAGAAAAAAATGCAGTTTTTTCTATTGAAAATTGTTGCTTCTTCAGCTGCTCTAATTCATGCTCAACACCACAAGTGCTCCCTCCCCCCCCCCCCCCCCCCCCCCCCCCCCCCTCTCTCTCTCTCTCTCTCTCTCTCACACACACACACACACACACACACACACACACACAAACACACAAACAAAAGCCAATTTGATACTTTGTGAAAGACATGAGTTATCCACTTTCCTCTTCCATCACTCAAGCTCAAGAGAAGGAGAATGCTTTTAGCAGCTAGTGTTGCTGCCTACCCTTTGGACATTCCAAAGCTAACTAGCGTCAAACACCTTTAAGCTCTATAAAAAACAGAGAGATGGTTGGGCCTCTTCTTCAACTCTAAACCTAAAATCTTGAGTTAAATCCTAAACCTAACCCCAAAGCTCTAATATTTAATATAAATCTAAACTCTAACTTAAATATAAAAATTAAATCCTAAACCTATGTCGACTCTCTCTCTCTCTCTCTCTCTCTCTCTCTCTCTCTCTCTCTCTCTAGCTCTCTTTCCCTCTCTCTTTTTCTATATATATCATAGTACCTCTATTTACAAAGATAGATATTGACGAAGCTCTTCACCGATCGACGCACTATTTTCTTGGACAACACAGACATTAGATTAGATCCACAAGGAGTTTATCGGAATGGTCTCATAAATCATTTTGACACTTTGAAGACGTCTAATATAACATTTTATTTCATATTATCTCTCTTTCTCTATTTTTTAATCTCTCTCCATCTCTCCCTTTAATTTCTTTGTCTCTCTCTCTTTTGTTTTCTCCCCTTATCTCTCTCTTTCTCTCTCTCTCTCTCTCTCAATGTGTGTGTATGTGTTCTTTGTTTATGCATGTGTGTGTACATTCTTTGCTTTCTCTCTCTCTCTCTCTCTCTCTCTCTCTCTCTCTCTCTCTCTCTCTCATACACAATGTGTGTGTGTGTGTGTGTGTGTGTGTGTGTGGGCGGGGGGGAAGAGAGGGAGAGAGAGAAAGAGGGGAAGGGAACATGAGAGGGAGGAGAGGGAAGAAGCATACATGGATCTTCTTCCTCTCCTCATGTGTGTGTATGTGTGTGTGTGTGGAGAGGAGGGAGAGAGAGAGAGAGAGGCATGGGTATACCTATTTTGCAAGAGCACGAAAACTCAGATATGATATGAGTTTTTGGCACTCGCGAATTATTTTTTTACATGGTCAGCATCGCTATGAGAGTCTCTATCAGCGTCGCTATATTATTTGTTGCATAGAAACACTCGTAGAGATAATTATAGCGACACCGTAAATTTTCACATTTAAGCGTCATATTGCTAGCGGCGCTATTGTGAAGAACCTCTTGTACTGAAAATGTGCTCCTTAAGCTTAGTGTAGGGCATTCCCCGACAATGACGCCAAAAATGTACTCTCCTATGACACGTTTCGGAGGATGGGGACTTGCCAAACACTGTTTGCAAGCCACAAATGGCTGTAAGAACACAACCAGGTTATCCTTGTAAGCTCAAAGGGGAAGTGCTGTGTCACTCACCTCTCAATGCTTGCCTCGTGAAGGATTCCATGCCACAAAGAAGAGGGAGCTACCGCCACCACGCTCAACCACCTCGCTGCTGCTATCGTGCTGCTCCGCTTCCATAATGGGAAAAAGAGCAAAGAAATGCAAGCTAAGCTACTTTAAAGACTACACATTTATTGAGCAGTGATCACGGCTTGTTAACATGCCAAGTTTAATGATTACTGTATGCCAGATGCGGCTTTAAAGGGTCAACAAATGCCTCGATGATGCTAAAAAAGGAGTATGCTTGAAGTGAGCACAAATGGGAGTTTGTGATCTAAAACTGCACTGCTTGAGGTGCTCTACTGGCTTGTCTTTGTGTCTCGTCAATTGGAGCTGCGATGAGAAAGCTATGTCTGTAAGGTCTCTACTTTCAAATTGCACACAAGTTCTATTACGCATTTGTATTTTTTTGAACCATCACTCCTTATTTAAAATATTCGAGTTCAAATTATGAATCGTAGGTTGAGAAAACCTAGAAATTAAAATTTATGCCACAAAATTCTGACATGTTTAGCTATATGAATCACTAACTAACTTATTGCAAGACTTATTTACTGATTGTAGAATTTTCTTTTACTACTGTAAAGTTAATATAAGACTGTAAAGTTTAACTTAAAAATGTAAAATAAATTATCATTAATAAAATAAATAAAATAATTATAAAGACAAAAGAATACACAGGGATGACAAATGAAGGCACATGGATCACATAGGAGGGGACAAAGTGGAACACACTGTCACATGAAAAAGGAGAGGCTACTCTTGACTAATCTTAATGAGGGGGGGCTTGTGTGGCCTTATCTTTTGATGATAATGACAAAGTGGTCAAGCTCATGGGTACCACAAGGGTACCAAAAATGCGGGTATGATTTTTAGAAAAAAATAAAAAAATAAAAAATAAAAAAAATATTTTTTATTTAAAAAATTTTTTAAAAAATATTTTTTTTGAAAAAAAAAGTTGGACGTTTTTCTTTCTGATATAAATAGAGAATCCATGCTCACACTTTAGACATAGAGATTGCCTCTATAGCGCTCACGAAGTGCTGCCACTTCTCTCTAAGAGAAGGCATCCACAAACCACTAAGAGAGCAAAAACTCTAGTGGACTAATAAGGTGCGTATTAATTGAGCATTCAATTAGTTTTAAGAGGATATACTCTAATCTCTCTAATAGATTAGTAAGATTCAATTAGTTATGTATGTGTGTGCTGTCTATTACTCTAATCTTCTAATAGATTAGTAAGAGTCAATCAGCTTTAAGAAGGATATGTGTGTGTGTGTGTGTTATCTTTTACTCTAATCTCTCTAATAGATTGGTGAGATTCAATTATCTTTAGAAAATTATGTGTGTGCGTTCTCTTTTACTCTAATCTTTCTAATGAATAGTAAGATTCAATTAACTTTAGAAAAGATTTGTGTATGTTTTCTCTTACTCTAATCTCTCTAAGTATACCTACTCTCTCTAGTTAGTACATCTTCACTATTAACTTATATATTGTTAATTGAAAGTTAATACATAAGAGAACTCATCATATTCTTATTATACATGATGAAATTCTCATTCACCAATGTTATTGTCAATTAGGTTAAATAGAATTTTGAATAATACAAAAAATTGATTTAGTTGAAGTATAAAATTGAAGTTAGAATTGGATTAGAAATGTCATGCATAAAAGTAATGCATTCCTAAACTTTCACTCGTAATTTACACACTTAATTTTTGATTAATTAAGATTAGCAAATATTTGATGTAAAGAAATTAGATGTAGAACAACAACACTAAGTGTGAATCCGAGTTAGCGAGGGTTCAAATTACAGACTCTCTTTGAAAACAAGGAGATTACTAGGGAAATTGACCAATTTAAAGTTCTAAGTGTATAACATAAGTGTAGTACAAAAAAATGGCTCCAAAGTGTGCTCGAACCCAAGGTGCTAATGATCATGAGGCTGGTACAAGTAATGGTGAAATCCTTGCGGAAAATGCTATCTCTCCACCAATCGGACCAATCGGAGCTATGGTACAGGTTAGTATTGCCGTTTCAAGTTATGCATCATTGCATATGCGAGACCATAGGAATATATTATTTACCTTATGAAAAGAAAACACGGACCGAAACCACGAGGCTTAACCCCAAGAAACTCGTCATATGTTTGACAAGTAGGAAAGATTGTCTGGTTAAACTGGTTGCTATAGGAAAGAATGTTTGTCCAAAACCTTCGGTATGGTTTCTCTCAAGTCTCTCTACTTATTAGCGCTGGTATTATGTGGCAGTTGCCGAGGCGTGAGATGACGCCCAGGATGGCACCGCTGATGCTGTGGTGGAAGTACACCCAGATTAGCCCAGCTGGATACTGCAGTTTTGTTTTGCCGTGGCGTGAGGATGACGCCCAGATTGGCACCGTTGTTGCTGTGACGGGAGTACGTCCGAATTAGCACAACGAATACTTGTCGAGCGGTATGGGACGCTTATGAGGACAAGGATTTTTATAAATAATATATATACCGATCGGAGATAATAGCGCCAGTAGAGATTCTTGAGTGAACCTAATCCAAGGGTTGTTGGTTTAAAATTGGACGACTTCTTGTTTGACAATTGTTTGTAATACTGTTTGAAGGGTTGTTTTAACGAACCAATATCATAAATAAAGTAAAGGAACATGTATGTTTGAACAGTGTGGTAGTAATTAGATAACAAAAGAAGGGCGAGTGTGGTGTGAAAAGTGGGAGAATGATACCCCGAAGGTATCATTCTATGGACGGGTGGACCCGATGAGTCGGGTAACTTTCCAACGCTAGAATTTTTTTTTAGTCATAAATCTTAAAAGAGACAAACCTTGGCGGCTGTGCTTCTGAAACATGGAGAAAAAAGCGCACAGGTTGGTCACTCTAAGATTTATACTTTTAGGTATAATTGATTATAGATAGTTTTTAGATAGGGTTATCGTGGTCACGCTCCGCCATAGCGAGATAGGACCAATCCTTCACTAACGGTTCATACCCGTGGCTACGTAGTAGCTAAGGCAATGTCCGTTGGTTTTTCCTTATCAGGATTGGAGACCTATCAAAGGTACTCCGCTCCTCTCGACAAGGGGCAGGGCCCTCACAATGTCAGTTTGAAGTTTAAGCCGATTGCAGATCCGTATTGGATTGGGCAATTGCAACTGAGGGGACAAAGATGAATTGAATGCATGGACATGAAGTGATCACTTTATGGAGCACGTCGTCCCTTTTAGATCAATGATCGTTGTTATGATTACCAAGATAACGCCAAATTGAATTTCACTAAGGGCTAGTTTTGTACTAGTCTGGTCGGCTCGACTGGAGTGCCATCTTGGAATTTTTGACTTTGACCAAGTTCCAGAATTTCATCTTATGTAGAACAATGATTGCAAGATATACCCAGCCTGGCCAGGATAAGGAAGGGCTTGCATGATCCAAGGGACGAACAAAAAGAGAAGAGGGGATTTTGCAGGAGGGAAAGCTAGAGGCCTCAAAGAGTCTCTCTCGGGACCTTGAAGCAAGGAAGCAAGCATCGATCTCTCTCACTCTCGGAACTAAGCAAGAAGAAGATCACTCTCTCTCTCTCTCCCAACGAGATGAAGGAATAATCTATCTCTCTCCCTTGATTGATCTCAACCTAAAGGTAGAGTGAAGGAAACAAAGGGAAGGGATCAGCTCTGACTACGGAAGCTTAGGCTCTCTTGCTCTCAACCTTGTGAGTCAAGCTAAAGAGGAGAAAGCAACGAGGGAAGTTGAGAAAAAGGAAAGTAGGGAGCATGAATTAGGTAAAGAATAAGCACCAAAGCCATTCAATAACAGTAAATGGTACTAAGTACAATAGTACAGCCAATGGACTAGATATTACAACTCTATGGCTATGCTGATCATAAGGCTTTTTTATGCCAATTTTGAGGCCATAACTACTTAATGGGTTGGAAAAACGGTAGTCTTGGAGCCAAAATCCCATTGGTAAGAGTGAAGCCTGCTCCAAATCATCCCCAAAAAAAGAAAAAAAAATCAAATCTAGGTACTACAAACTCAAAGACGAATTGCAAATAAATGTCTAAGAAACTGAGATAAGGTGTTATTTGAGAATTTTCACAGTTTATCAAACCTATAGTTGCTACACATGCAATCAGGTTCTTTGTATCTAGACTACCGTGATCTACTCTATAACAGGGAGCCATGAATGGTAAATTCTACAAATTAGTATTTGGTTAATGCAGCTTACCTGCACTCTCCTAGTCGATCGAACACATATCCAGAGCCTTATTTTTGATATACTACATCATACTTTTCTTGGGATCCTTGTAAATGAGCCCATTATTTTTATTTGAAAGCTGTAAACATCCAAGATGTAATATTTGACTACGTACTCAAAGCCCAAAGTAGCCGTCCGTTGGCCATTTTGAAAGCCCTAGGTATAAAGGTCAAAAGCCTTAGTTTGGATGGTATTATTATCATTATTGATATTATCTTTGGAAAAAGAGGAGATTCTATTGTACGATTGTTAAGCGGCTATTCTACTCAGACTTGTAATCAACTTTTCTCTTGATCAGGTAATCCAAATTTGAATGCAAGAATCGCATTGTGCTCCTTGTCTCTTGCTCTTTCATTTATTTGTAAGAATTAAAGTTTTGTTGTGGTTTGAGGATACACATTTGTGAGTCTTATTTACATTTTTGATTGCTTAAATCACTATCTTTTGACATTTTGACCATAAGAGAGTGTTATTAAACCATAGGGCCTCCTGTTTACGTAGTTTTGTTGCAAGTTTTTGTGACCTAGTACATGATTGATCGTGTTTTAGTACCTTGTTAGATTGCAACTAGACTTGTAGATTTGCTCCCTTAGACCTAATATGACTTGACTTAAAGTTTTGTGGAAATATGAGTCCGTTTAGTCATTGAAATGGTGTGATAAATGAAAGCCATGAGATATGACATATTCAGATTCCTTGATTTGGGAGTTGTGATTTGGTTGTTAAGTAGATACATTTTCACTTCTTGAGGACTGACACACTCAAAGAAACTATATGCCCCATATCAAGTCACTTCCCTGAGTATTGACATTAGTATTCTAGTGTGAGATAGCTATGCTATAGATGTCCATCACTACAACCCGGTAACATTGGTGTCATTGCTAGGAAATGTCCTTAGGTTGGTATTTAGAGTGTTCTTTTCAAAATATTTGTCATCCATTCCATACACAATAGCGATAAAGTAGCTAGATATGGGTTTAGTACTTCATAGAGTTTATGATTGAGGGACCATCTAGATCTATCCTTGAGAGGAAAAGAGAGTCGTGAGTGAGATACCAAAAGCATTTTATATTTCAAATTTTCTTTGAACTTTGAAAGTACTGTTTTGTTTTTGTTATGACTTTAATGCATTGTTTTGTTTCTTTTTGTTTGAATTTTCTTTCGAGCACATAGGAGTAGGGTAAGTAGAAACCATCACCATCAAATTGGGCTATAATGATCAAGGCAAAAAGAGTTGAAAACCATATTTTCCATAGAAAGATCATAACTCTAAAGTCATAGGAGTAGGGTAAGTATAAACCATCACCATCAAATTGGGCTGAAAAGATCACAAAAAGAAAAGGTGAAAACTCAAACAATGAGTAGTTGAGACACATAAAAACACGTTTCCCACACTCAATTTGCAAAACAAGTTGAAGATGTGACCAAAAAGATCTTGAAACACAAGATAGCCAAAAACTGCTAAAATGGACTTGGGATTTCACTTTGGTTGACCAAAACTAAACCAAATTCAAAAAGATTTTGGGGGTAAGCTGACCAAATTTCAAGTCTCCTATTTGGCCAATCTTTAATTCCAAAAGTGATGGAACATGGATCACAATGAATGTAAGATTTTTGGTAGAGACTTGTACATTCTATATAGTAGAGACCAATAAGAAAAAAATCCCTAAAAAAACTTGGCAAAAAGAATCCAAAAAGTAGATCAAAAGGGAAAAAAAATTCTAGTGTGAAAAATTGCAAAGTTTAACATAGGGTTTGACTCCACCTGACCTAAATAAGACAAGGTTATAGCTAGTGTCAAGGTACCAAGGGCAAGCTGTGTGTAAAGTTTCATCACATTCTGCCAACCACTGAGGTACATGGATCTCAATCCATATCCCAATGTCACAATTTGAGGCTAGAGTCAAAACCAAAGCTAGATCTACTCATAAAGAGAGAAGAGGTCTTTTCAAAACTGAATTTGGACATCATTAGAGGATTCTTCAAGCTAAAATAGGATTTGTACCAAAAGTGCAAATGTTTGGTCAATTCAAGAATTTTTGACGAACAAAGCAGCTGCAAACTCACAACCATCAAGTGTTTGTTGTACATATTGTGACGGTTGGAGCATTGGAATTTGGAGTGATCTCAAGTTGAAAATTTGGAAACAGTGAAGAGTTAACAGGATAGGGTTTTGCAAGAGCAATTATTTCTTAATGTATTTGAGATTAGGTAAGTTCTACTCGATAAGAAAACCTATTGTAGGAGACCAGGTTAGCAACATTTCTAGTGAAGAGAGTGTGAATCATGGACCATTCCATCGCTTAGAGCCTATCACAGAGGAAAGTCTATCTAATATGTCACTCAAAAGATCCCATACCTACATGGTTGAGGGACTCAATAGAGTGAGTTTTAAAGAAGGAAAAAAAATGGGAGTGAGACCATCCCAAACATCACCTACAATAAAATTGTTGCACTTAAAATACCAATTTGAAAATGACCCAAGTCCAAAGATTTACAACGATGGTATGGATCACTATTGCATAAAACTAGAGGAGAGACCTAGTGAGTTCAAGGATTGTGTCATCAGAGAGATCTTATACCTACATGTTTGAGAGATTCAATAGAGTGAGTTTGAAAGAGGGAATAAACATTGGAGCGGGACCATCCCAACCAGCACCCACAATGAAATTGCTACACTTGAAAGACCAATTCAAAAATGTTTAGAGTACAAAGATTTACAAAGATGGTATGGATCATTACTGTGTAAAATTAGAGGAGAGACCTAGTGAGTTCAAGGATTTAGTGCACGTGGACTACAATGGTGATCAATAGTTTGATTATGAGATAATAATGTATTTTGTTGTGTAAAATTTCTATATTATAGAAAAAAATGGGGAATGATAGGCATAAAAGACAAAGTTGGCCAAAAGATAAGGTGCCTAAGTTGGACATTCCAAATGCAAAACAAAGGAGAGTAAAGGAAACAACACTAGTCATCATGAAAAATACTCACCTGGAATTGTACAACTATGATAATGGTGATTGTATGCACTATTACAAGTGCAACAAGCCCTACCTAGAGAGTTTTCAAAGCACAAGAGATTGTATGTTTCTACATACAATGAAGGCAAAGATACCCACAGAATCATGTTTTCATAAGTATGGGCATATATATTCAACAGTAGACCAGAGAGAACTTGAGAGATATACATAATTTGGAGGCCCACTTCATTAGTATTATGTCACTCCTAGTATTGTGAGACCTAATTTATTGGAGACCACACCAAAGATGGGAAGATTAAGTCCGGCTTAAACAAGAATTGATAAATCAATGAGTCAACCATAGTTTCTAGTGCCTAGACTGATGGTATCTTTGGGTTCAAGGGCTCCATTGAATATATAAACGGAAAGTGAATCTCCTAGCATGATCTACATAAGGAGAGTTTCAAATACACTAAGATAAGGAAGATATGTACGTCCTCAAGGGAGAGCCACAAAATAAACTCCAACTAGAGTTTCTAGTGGAGGTTATGAGGCTAGATAAGTCATGGAAGGAGAGCTGGGAGTCAAGAGAATGGTTGAAAAATGCAACGTATGCAACCATCTCACATAGACAAGTGTGTTTCCAAGAAGTACAATGGATCAAGGGATCCATATGTACATGTCTTACTCTTCAAACAAGTTTTGAGAGCTAAGCAAGTGGTGAATATCCACATTTAGTACAAAGGATTTGGGTTGACATTGGAAGAAATAGCATTGAAGTGGTTCCAACCTTTAAACAATAGAGATTTTCCAAACATAGAGCAATTTCTGCGTGAATTTACTGAGGAATTTTTAATAGGGGAATAAGCACAATACAGTGTCAAGAACCTATCCTTTTAAGCAGAAAGAGAATGAGAAAGTGAAGGAAGCTTCACTTTGCTTCAAGCAATACATAGTGAGATGTCCGATAAGAGGTTTCCACAAGATGAGAGACTATCAGTCCTCTTTAGTGCGAGCTTGAGTAATGAGACTCTCACAAAGGACTTGCACTTTAAAGCATGCACAATGTTTGAGCAAGTCACTAGAGAAGCTATTTATCTAGTAGACAATTGTAAGTCCTGTAGAGAGGTAACCAAGGATGCAAAAATATGACAAGTAGTGTCTATTATACAACTAATGAATCCACAATGAAACAAAATATTCAAACTCCAATCGTGCCAAAAGTTGATCATACAATCAAAGAAGTGATTAGGAGTATGAACCAAGGCTATCCACAGATTCCAAATGTATAACAACAACCCATAGCAGCAAGTGCACCACATATCTTGAAGTCGTGTAAAATTGAGCAAAAGTAAACCAACCATGAAAACAATGAGTGTTTTTATAAGATGAATTACATGAGGGAAAGGCCATATGGACCATTGTTGCCACCATCAAGGTACCAATAGGCCCAAATAATGTAGTCCCAAGGGGGAGACAAGCCTCAACTAGTGCTGGGTTAAACAACCTTTTTTATGTTAAGAGAACCGAACGATTGTTAGATATACATAGCCTGTAGAAACACTTGAAAATTAAAGAAATTTCCCCCTAAATCTATAATATGAAGAACCAATCGAGTCTTATGAGAGAACAAGAGGGTAACACATATGTAGACAAAGGTCATCCTTACTAGGATAGTACAGATAATGTTGTACGGCAATCATATTTTGTACAACAACAAAAAATCACTATACAATGGATGAGAACACACTCATGTTCATACAATGAATGAGAAAACACTCATGTTCATAACAAACTAGAAATATAAACCTATAGGTTATCCTTCTAGGTTGGGATAGCCAATAGGAGCTCTGCAAGAATCCCAACAAGAAGATACATGCTATGAGTGTGGAGGTGATCAATGGATAAGATTTTGTCCACACAAGTGTGAATGTAAAAAGATTTTTCAATTTTGTGATGGATATGGCATTGATCATGTTCTTCCAAAATTGTCCGAAAAATCTTGAAAACAAGGGGAAATTGATGATGAACGTCATTGAAATCTTTCCATGTTTAAGTGGTTTAGAAATTGAGTCTACAATTCTAATAAATGCGGTGATCAGAGCTCAAGCTCAAGAAGCTACCTAAACACATCTATTGAGGACAAAAATAAACTACTATTCAAATAGAATTTGAGAGATTATTGATAAGGATTTGAAGAAAATCATGGAAGCAAAAACAAGACAAAATGAAAGCCAAAAGGCTAGAAGAGAAAATTTCCTTAAAAACAGAGTTGAACAAGATAGAGAGCAATTGAAACATTAAAAGGAAAACAAAGAGCAAATGTAAGGAGCAGTGTCATCCAAAATATCATTGAGAGGTTCAGTCTTTGAGGATAAAGTTAGTGAACCCTTAGAGGATCTCTTACAAGCTTACAAGGCAAGACAAAAAACCAGCCAGACATTGGAACAAAGATGGTCAACATGTCCACATATCCCGAGGTTGAGAAGCAGAGACTAGAAATGTGCAAAAGGATCCTAGAGATAGCTCAAGCTTTAACACTAGTTTGGTACCAAAACAGGACACTTAAATGTCCTTTTTTTACAAATTTAAATTAAATGCTACTTGCATTAGACGATTTATTTAAGAAAACCCTCTTGATATGCTTAAATATATTAGCTAGAGGGTCTTTTAAAAATATAACCTTGCATTTTAAAATCTACCATGATGGAGAACTATACTCATCATGTTGACCCTCATAAGATTGCGATTGATGCTTCGAAGAAATCAATTTTATAAGCTCAAGAAAAAATGAAGTGACCTTGTAGAAAAATTTAGGCGACTTTTCCACAATTTTGCTATCGACAATTGAAAGTTTCACTTGCAAAAAAATTGACTTTGGAGTATATAAAATAGTGGAAAGTTCCATGTGTTTGACATGGCCATTTCAAGCATATCGTTGTATACAAAGAAAAACATGTTTCTGAGGTATTTGTGAGTTTTAGAGAGTGATCCATTGCTTGCCCTTTCCATTGAGGACTCAAGGTGGCAAGTAGAAGGGCTTTGGTTTGCAACAATTATTGGATCATTTTAAATATTCAAAACTACATAAGAGAAAATTTTGATATTTTCATTCTTGGGACATAAGTATTAACAACCTGAAATAATATCAAACTTTTTTATGTAGATCAACTAAATGTATCAAAGTACGTGGTACATACACAATTGGGGTGCCTAAAACCTTGGTTTCAATGTTATTATGGAGAACTCAATATTTTCAAGAGTTTTTGCACGATAAAAAATTAAAGATAGAGTTCAAGCAACGAGGTTTAATATAGTTAGGGAGCCCAAAAAATACATAGTTTCTTGGTTTGAACATATAAAGTCATTTGTAGTTGTCAAACTGCACTAGAATAGTACCAATTGCATGAGGGGACCATTGAAAGAACAAAATTATGCTCTTATTCAACACATGCTCAAGTATGAAACTAAGTTTATAACTTGCGTGTGACTTCAATTCCATTGTTTAGTAACACTAAGTGCTAACACTTTGCTTTTATAAACATAAAAAAGGCCATCTCTATAAAAAGTTCTAAGAATTTTATGATTTTTTTGGCAAATCAGCTTGAAATTTTACTAAAATTTATGACTTAGAACTTACCAAAATTCTCTCCATACCGATTGTATTTTGACATGGAGAAAAATCCAGTGTTTTCTTTTCCTTATAACCAACCTATGGTAGAAGCAAGGTGTAAAAAACTTATTTCTAGCTTGACAAATAAACTGCCAAAACTCGGAAGGAAAACAGGACACTTTAGTGTCTCAGGACACTTAAGTGTCCAATTACAGAACTAGTGTTAATAAAGCTAGAAAAACAAAGCATCCCCACATAAGAAGTGTTAATCCACAAAAGGGACAAGGAAGTTGAGCACAAAAGAGACAAAATGAACAATCAGAAGAGACCAGAGACATAGATACCATTGGAAAATAGGGTAGTGGCTAATACCACTAATGATTTCAAGTCACAATTGATGATGCCAATTCTAGAAGCGGATGAGACATGGTCACAAGCCTTCAGAAACAATACGGAATGGAAAGAATGGTAGTGTGACTTTCAAGTCTACACCTATCACTGAGATCAACATGGATTATGATTTTTAATATGGAGATGTACAATCTCTATATGGAAGTGCAAAAAAAAGCATCTACAGATCGTAGAAGAGGCAATCATGGGATTAGCTACAAACCATAATTCTTTATACAATCACATTTAGAACTTTTTCATTGAGTTTTTTTGCAAAGCCTTTGGAAATGCTTCACACAATAACATAGTGAGAAGATAATAGTTGAGATATTCATCAACATTTTAGCACAAGAATTTTGAAGTGCTTTATGAGAAGACACATCACTACCTAGCACCTTCAAGTTTTTCCAAATGGTTGTTCAAAGTCATGATGAAGGTAGTTGTTATTCAATTTATTGGAGATGCAATTGTACTGAATATTTGGCCATTTCTTGTTGGTGTTCTTATAGTTTTATGCAACATCAATACTAGAAAGACCAAAGTCCTTTGAACTATGTCACCATAATTTCCAGACAAAGTGCTACCAAGACAAGCATTAGGAACATGTGCCTTTCACTCGTAGAAGAACCATGAGAAGTGGGTGCATTAAGGCTACCTCTTTTTTTCCAGCAGAATTAAAGGCCTATTCAATTGCACGTTGTGTAGCCTTGTTTTTTTTTGGAAAGTGACTCTTGTAATAGCAACATGCATAATGCATCAAATTTGACAGCTTCAAGATTTCCTTGGGTCATAAGTCTCGAAGTACTAGCAAAAGTCTAGTAAGACTCTGACAAATCATCAAGAACACTTTGCACAAGGGAACTATCAGAAATGACTTTGCCTATAAAAATAAGTTGCTCGTTTATATCCTTGACAACAATAAGGAAAGTGTCCATTTTATCTTCCTCATGCATAATCTTTGACTCCAACTCTTTACGCAGCAATGCAATTTTAGCCTCATTGCACATTGCACAAAGACCAGCCAGAATATCCCAGCCTATTTTGTAGATGTAGCTAAACAAATGTGAGGAGTAATGGTCTTCTTCATATATAATGCAATCAATGAATGTGTCTACGCATCTCTTACATCCCAATGAGCCTACTCAACTGTAGGCAAAACAGCACTAGCAGTAGCAATCCTACCACCAAAAGTTGCAACATCCTCAACATCACGTGTATCCACAGAACTAGAACGTACATCAATGCCCTAAACAATAGTCCAAATTCCCTTTGACACAAGAACATGTTGCATCAGATAAGACAACAGAGGGTAATTGTCCCCATCCAATCTAAATATATCCTCAGCAACCAACAACAAACATCTTGAACACATCTATGTTGTTGTCAGCCATGGCGAATGCCTGCACTTGATGTGATAACTTCCCAAAAAGAGGAGAAACAAAGCGAGAAAAACACATTCTATATAGCACAAACCATAGAATACTGTAAGGGACTTAATATGAAAAAAAAGGAACTGACAAAAAATTTGCACAAAATGACAAAATAGCATGTGCAGTATTGTCTATAGTGGAAACAAAGTCCAAAATGAGCCCAAACAAAAGAATCTGAGCATACTAAAATTTACGGGCCTACCCAAAGTATATGTTGACATATTGATTCTCACCAAAGCTCACTGAGCGGGCATGTGCTAGCCACGAAGTCTGGGAGGATGCAAACTACTTTGATACCAATTGTTGAAAATAGGGTTGTAGTAAAACGCACACATCTTGGAGAAGATGAAGGAAGCTCAAGGCACACGATAGAGAGTAATATTAATTATATGCAATGGAAAGATAAGTTAGCCCTAGAGTGATGGGTGCATATACAATGCACATGGGAAAAACCTCCTAGTGAGAAAGGAGGTCCTAAGTGTGTTCACACACATCACTACCTCATGTATATGGTAATAGGCCCAACACCATCAGTCTCTATGTGGGAAGTGGGTATTTTTTAGCTCCCCCATTAGGTAGTTTCTAAGCCATGAAGAGCACAAACAAGGGCCTCAAGTCACCCCGATGCCACCTCTTCCTCTTTGACCAATTCTTTTGACAAATTCTATTGAGAAGGGTGCAAGTTAACTATCCTTTATTTTTACAAAGAACAACCAAGTTGGGTATACATGATGCAAAATTGTGAACCTTCTTAGGAATTTTTGGAGGTCATTTGGAGGGACTTATAAGAGAAAATATAATTTTTGGCATTCTCTCTCTAGAAAATAGGTGCCAGGTAAAAGAAAAGAAGTCCTCAGTACAACCATTTGAAAAGATTACTTACAAGTAGATTCTTTTGGACTACCATAATGGCCATGATGATTGAAGAATGACTCTTTTTAGTCATAATTAATGCACCTCATTGTCTTGGAGAGAAATTCAAGGACTCCATAGCTTTCTTCTCTCTATTGCAATGTCTCCACAACATTTCTCTTATGTTTATCTTGCACTTAGGAATAATGGATTTCTCGTCCACACCTGGATATAAAACCATATTATAGCACACACATAAGTTATAGGTCCTTCAAGATAAGGTACCAACCTTACAAAAAAAAGTATGATCTTAGATGCTCGTGTGCAAAAGGATCTTGAAACCTTGAATTATGGCTCTAGTGGTCTTAAGAAAAGAATCCAAGCATTGAGGTAGGGACTCTAAACATTCTAAACTATACTACTTGGTTTCTTATATATGTATCGCTTCATTTGTAGACATGCTATCTATCTAGACAAAGAAAATAGTGATCCCAAATCCAATGTAGGAAAGTAGTTGAAGCCCTTGATAAGTAGTTGTATTGAAAAAGATACAATTCATCACAAAAAGTTTAGAGATATATTCTAGTAAGATTTGGTGGACCATTTTATTTCAGAGAATGCATTTATAGAGAGATGCTGAATAATTTTCTCTTGAAAAAGTTTATCCTTGAAACGTTTCTATATTTTATTTTATAGGAACGCCCTCTTCTCATAGTGAACTTCTACTGTAATATGGGAGAAATCCCTTAAAAATGGGATAACTCCTTTGCTATTGTATGTGACACGGTTTTTGAATGGGTAGCTCCAAGTCACAACAAACTTGCACACCAACACATTCAAATAGTTTTTACAATACATAAAGTAGCACATGACATATTATGCCAGTCCTCTCAAGGAATGCAACACAATATGGTCAATATTTAATTTCTTGAAGATCTCATACAAGTAAAGTAATAGCAATTTTGTCGTGAATATTGTATGTTGATTCTGATGGTAGCTTGTCTACATGGGACTTGTATGTAACTCTTTTAGTGCTAATTTCATTTCGACTTCCACATGTTGGTGGAGGTAATAAATAAGGAAACTTTTGGTATTTGTCAAAGGGCTCATTGAGAGGAAATTCAAGAGAGAGGATGAGAATGACCTCATGTTGTAAAACACCTTGGGAAGAGCCCTACAACTTGTCCCATTCTAGCTGAGTGTTATTTGCTGGGTGACACAACTACCCAAATGTAATGTAATGAAATAGTAGCAAACATTGTGATGAAGTTTTCAACAATTCTCGATGAAGCATTGCATATAGAAGTGTTTTTTGGTATCTCCCACTTGTACTTGATCTTAGTCTTATGCTCCACCTTAGCTTTGGATTCTTCATTGTCCGGATGGGATTTCTCCTCTACCTCAACCTTCTCCTCTCAAGGTCCTCTTGTTCTTCTTTTTGTTCTCCTCCTCTCTTTTTTTCCATACTCACAATTTTGAGTTGAGAGAAATTAGATTAAATAAAAAAGAATACAATTTCCCTCAAGCACTACATGTGCCTTAGGGGGGATAGGGTTACAACTGAGGCTTGTACACAAACACAAGGCTGAGTAGTGAAGAGCCTACCCTCTCAAGTGTTCTAAGCAGCTCAATGCATGAGTCCATTCTTCATCCTCATGCGTTAACCCTCTTCTTTCTCCAACACCATGGATGATTTTAGTGCTCATGTGCATGATATCACCAAAACGGGCCATAGTCAAATTGGCCTCAAAACCTGAATGTTTCTACACTTCCTAACCTGGTTCAGGTAGCAAAATCTAGTAATTTGGGTGAACACGAAGATGGCCTGGTTTTGGAATCTACATCCTCTCAAGATGAGGTCATCAGTAAAGAATATAATCTTCCAAGTCCTCCATGCCCATTTGCAAACCTTGGTGGCCAGCCGCCATGAAGTAGGGCGCTTGAAGAATAGATGAAGGCAGAGGCTGACCTACAACCAGAGTAGGTGTCAAAACTAAGCCCTCTAACATGCACCTTGATCCCAGTAGGCAAGTCTCCCTAGAGTACCTTCTAGAAGAATACCTTCATGTACTACATATATTTAGTCTCCAAATAGCCTTATTACTCTTTTTCTAGTGCTCCTCTATCCAGTTTTTTTTCCAAATTTTGGTGAGTGGGTCAGACCAAACTGCTTTGTATATTAGCACAATTGCTTTGTATAACAACACATTATAGATACTATGGGCCTTGGGAAGCAAGAACTCTTTGTCTTTTGGACAATTCCAAGCTCTCTAATTGATTTTTGATCCATTGACAGGTGGAGGTGAGGTGGCAAGCACTTTCAAGAGTCTACCAAGCAGAAGCCTTTTGTACATACCCAAGTTATGTTGCAACACCACGAGCTCCACATCCTTCCCGCAAAAGATTTTGTCATCCCAAAGATGAGATAGTTTAGAGATACCTTTGTTGCTTACAAGGCATGTAGCTTCCCTCCAAAAGGGGTCTAAGGAATCCTTTCCAAGTTTTGGGAGTCAGGGGACCAATTGAGAGAGGAATCCCTGAAGTATCTGAAGTTCTTCCCCTATTCCAGGGTTGAAGCTACTTTGTTACACTTTTGCGCTAGCTCCCCTTTGCAGCCTCCAAGTTTCAGGAGTGTCCAAGAGGGTGCCAAGATCTTGTTATGCATTGTGGCATTCTTCTAAGTGCCCCCTTTTGAGGAAATCTTTGATTCATTAATCATATCATAAGCCATAATATCCCATTCCTCCTTCTGGTTCACCAAAGAGATCACCAGTTTGTCACACAAAGCTTTTGCATGTAGCGTAGGGTCAATAATTCCAAATCTTCCTTGATTCTTTGGTCTCTCTACTCATTCCCATCTCCCACATTGGCAAGGGGCTGAGGTTTTTGTGTTGATTTTCCATAGAAATTGTTTGATAGGCTTCAAAACTTCTTTCCAATTGGATTTGCTTAGTTTAAGCAACGGTGAAACAAAGGAGATGTACGGGATCATGAAAGCATTGACCAGGATGAATCTACTATGAAAGGGGAGGAGCACAAACTACCACCGTATCCTTTTTCTATTTATTTTGGTCAAGAACCAATTGAATTTTTGGTTATCCGTGATGCCCACCCCAAGTGGAGCACCCAACTACCTGAACACGGTGCCCTTACCTGTAACTTCCCTTGACCATTCCGTGGGGTCGAACGAGTTGCTTTTTGAGAGAGAAATTGGTCTTGGTTCCTCCTTTTTCTTAACTATTTTTCTCCCTTTTTTTCACATTTGGGTCTTTGGGAACATTGTGGTGGGAGGTTTTGTTGATGTGTGGCCCTTCTTTCTTGGAGCTACTTGCCCAGTAGATTGAGTCCTTCATTTTTGAGAGAGACACTCTATTACTCTCTTGTGTGTGTGTGTGGGGGGGGGGGGGGTGTTTAATAGGGAATTTGTGTTGCATGCGATTTGGTGAGAGGTCATATAGTAGATGGTAGAGTGATCTTCCACATGAGGTGGAGGTTACAAATTTTTAGTGGTATCTTCTATATTGGGTGGAGGTTGTGGGTCCTTTATAGTATGATTGGTAGCCATTCCATTTGCCACTTTGTGTGCATGATATGGATAATGGGATTCAATTTTCAAATATGTAGTTTAACATGGTTTATGGTTGCTGTTGGTATCCAATATTGTTGAAGATTTGCTAAAATGTATGCCAAAATTACAAGGTATTTAAAATTTATATTATTAAAAATAGAAAATAATAATAAAATGAGACCCAATAGTGTGCCCAAGCTTACCTAATTACACTAGTAATTAGCAAGAGAGAGATGATTACTGGAGAGCATACCCTTGGCACTCTTATACCAGTTGTTAGAATGGGTGCTCTACCCTAGATATCATAATGTGAGCTTGGCTATGGAGGGTGAAGCCTCAAGATCACCATGGTGTTAGGATTAGGGTTAGGGTTAGAGAAATTAGAATTTGGACTATTCTAGTGCTTAGAGAAAAAGTATTAGCTAGAGCATAGACACAATGATAGTAAACTCAAAGTGCAATAATTCATTAGAGCCTCACAAATTGGATTGATGATTTAAAATCATTGTCATCTTTTGTCCTCTCCAAGGTGTTTAGGAGTCTTTCCCATGCGATGCTACAAGCTTCTAGAACATTCTAGAATATTTTTAGGGAATTCTAGAAATGGTAGAAAATTGATAAAAACAAAACATCATAGGTTAGTGTAGCTGCAAAGACTAGCAAACACATATTTTGATGATTATGGATGTAGATAAAGACAAGACCAAATGAAAGATCTTTTTGAGTAGAATACATATTGCTCGAGAATTTCTAAAATAGCACCCAATGCAAGTGATCATGCATGTTTACTAAATGTGTGCCTAAGGTAGATTCCATCAGTTCCATACACTTGTATCAATGTGTATCTCCCTTCCAATAAGGTAAGAGAATATAGTCCTTCATGATTTTCAAGCATGTAGGCCATTTATACTTTCCAACTTAGGGATATAAGTATGTCTTATCAATCATAGTCCCTTAAACACATGTCCAATTATGTAGTTGAAAGGGTGGTGGTAATGCATGTGCTAGTCTCCACCCAACTGTGCTATCTTATAGCCTCCACCTAGCGTACACACTGTAAGACCGTGCCAGTGTCCTTGGTTGTAGGACCCATTTCCTTAGATCACAACCCCCCCCCCCCCCCCCCCCCCCCCCCCCCCCCCCCCCCTCCCCCTTGGAGAATTGTTTTTGTCCTCAAAAATGAATGTAGGAAAACATTTCTTAAGTGCGGAGACATTCTCCCATGTAGAACCTTCTTCAGGTCTATCTAGTCATTTTACCAACGCTTGTCGTCCGACATGATGTCTAGTGCATAGCTCAATCCAAAATCTTTTGGGGCTCATGAGGGATGCTTAGCGGTTTTATAAGGTCAACTAACACACCTTTGTCAATGATATTATCATTTTGTCCTAGCTATTTTCGTAAACAGCTAACATAAAAAAGAGGATGAACTCATGAGTGCAAGATCTAACTTATAGGCCACTTGACCTATACGTTTGAGAATGGTAAACTGTCCACAATAGCGTGGTGAAAGTTTAGCAACTTCTCCCATCTTCAAACTTTTTGAATGCTCCGGAACCTTTAGGAAAACCTTGTCTCCTTCTTTGAAAGTAGCAAGACGATGATGCTCATCTGCATACTTCTTATATCAATCTTGAGCTTGCTTAACATTATGTCTAGCAACTCCAAGCATGTCAAAATGGTCTTGGAGAAAATCCTTTGCTTGTTGTATCTTCTCCTTAGCCAACCCCACCAAAATAGGTGATCTAGGTTGAAATTCATATAAAAGCATAAATGGACTAAACCCTGTAGTCACATGCTTTGAACTATTATAAGCAAATTCCATTATAGGTAAGTAGTCTTCCCAATTGGTTTGCTTCTTACTAACGTACACTCGTAGCATATCCTCTAGTACTTAACTCTCTCGGTTTGACCATCTGTTTCTAGATGATCAGCCGTACTTAGATGAAGTTTAGTTTCCAACTTTTGAAACTCGGCTCTCTAGAAGTGATTATCAAACTTTTGATCTCTGTCACTAATGATACTAGCTAGATGACCGTAGAGTTTACATATATTCTCTACAAATAGCCGTGCTAATTGTGATGTCTTAAGCGTAGTCTTAGAGGGAATAAATCGACCCATCTTTGTGAGAGGATCTACAATTACCCATATGGAATCATGGCCACAATTTGTAGTAGGTAATCCTACTACATAATCCATAGAGATACTCTCCCACTTACCTTGTGGAATCTCTAAAGGATGTAAAAGGCCGCCTACCTTGAGGCACTTTGCCTTATTAACTTGGCATTATTGGTAGTTTAGTACGCACTCTTGAACATCATGATGTAAGCCCGACCAATAAAATTGCCATCGAACTAAGGCATACGTCTTACAAATACCTAGATGACCAGCACTTGGACTATCGTGACACTCAAATAAGATTTGGCGCCTAGTGTCTGAGTCCTTTGGTACACATACTCTACCCTTGTGGAGTAAGTAACCATCATCAATGGAAAATTTCTTCCATCACTTAAGCTCTTCCTGAGTAGGGGTGGAGCCCTGTGTGTTGGAGTTTTTCTTCGCGTGCAAAGACATGTTGATCTAGTGTACAGAGACATGTGAGTATGAGGGATCCCTTTTTAAAATTGCACTCCCCACTTTAGCATATCATTGATCTTGTGCACACTTGCCACGTAATGACTCCAAAAATCCACTCTTTATTTCCGTGAAAGCAAGTGAATTAATCTGAGGTATCCGACTTAGTGCATCCGCTACTACATTATATTGCCCCTTGCGATATCATAACTTACAATCATAATCTTGAAGGATTTCTATCCATCTAGCTTTACGGCCCTTCAAGTCCGTTTGAGTAGTAAACCATTTGATACTCTCATGGTCAAAAACTACCTCAAACTTGGCACCATATAAATAGTATTGCCACTTTCGTAAAGCGTGAATTATGGCATAAAGCTCTCTCTCATAGACATAATAATTTTTTTGAGCTCTATCTAACTTTTTACTTTCAAAGGCTATAGGTCTTCCCTCCTGGAGAAGTACCGCACCAATTGCTTTATCACTAGCATCAGTCTCTCCATAAACGGCTTAAGTGGGTCAACAATTGCTAGGATGGGAGCAGTGGCTATAGCAACCTTGAGCTGTTCAAAACTACATTTTTGAGCTTCTTCGCAAGAAAAGGTCTTACCTTTTTCTTTAAGATAATTTTTCATAGGAACATTGATTTTGTCATAATCACGGATATATTGTTGATAAAATCCATCCATGCCTAAAAATACTTGAAGCTCCCCAATCGTGTTGGCATGTGGCCATCGAAAAATGGCAGCGACCTTGACAGTGTCCATTTTGATGCGAGAGATCACATGACCGAGGTAATTACAATTGTAGTGTTCTATGTGTTCATCTTCAGTCTTATTGGAAATGAGATTGTCATCAAGGAAAACCACAATAAATTTTCCAAGATAGGGACGTAAGACACTATCCATGAGTGTCATAAATGTAGCTGGAGCATTGGTTAGACCAAAAGGCATAACCAAAAATTCAAAATGCCCGAACCGTGTTCAGTTTTGTTAAGGTAAAAATTACAGCTGAAATCATGAATGAAGCCCTCCATCTGCCACAGGGGACGCACAATCTATTGCAGAAAACAAAGGCAATCGACAATGGTAAAGCCTTTTTGAAGCAACGCAGCCACAAGCTGACATATCAAAACATGATCCAATCAAAAATGGAACTACCATTGCGTCTTATATCACAACATTTCAAGGTGCAGAAGCCACCTAGATATACTGAACCCTTGTTGCATATGGCAGTGGTCATGGCGATGGGTTTGGCTGAAGGCAGGGTGGTCAGTTGTGCGAGTTTGGCAAGTATCTTCTTGACACGATTGTGGAAGCAAACCTAAATGGCGGTCAAAGAAGTAAAGCTTACATGAACGGATCGGACCAATGCTCACACGAATAGCCTATCAAGCACTGGGCATGATCGACAATCTCTCACTTGCCGAAGCGCAGATAGACCTAATCCATGGGTCCAAAAGAGCTGTGAGACTACTGGTAGGACATTCTACAAGGCCGAATCCTAGAGTCAAACAAATAAGGCAAAGTGCACCTCTAAGGGATTCTGACAGCAGTGAGAAAACCTAGTCAGATGCTCGGAGTAGCCAGGAAATGGGATCCCACCCACAAGATACTCTTTCTTAGTACCAGTCTTCGGAGGAAGAGAAGGATAGCCCATACACCCTGGGATATACTCAGTTAAAGAAAAAGGATGCACATTTGGCAAAAGCTATCCCCATCACTCATGCCAGGAGGACAATGAACAAGGCTCAGGCATTGAGGGAAAAGCTCTGCCAACAAAGGAAAGATCAGCATCAAACCCAAGAAACAGAAGCGGATGACAAGAAAGAAGACGATGAAGTCGAGAATGCTCCATTGACACGCAGGAAAACAGAGGCCTTGGAAAGGATCAAGCAACAAAAGAGGAAGGAAGATGAACAGAAATGGGAAATTTCCAGCACCATGCGGCAACGAATTCACAATGAGCTCAAGCGAAAAATGGAGCAGAGGGAGCAAGAAGAATCAAAGAAGTAACACGTCGATGATCTAGAATCATCTGACGAATCTTGAAAGAGTAAAAAAGAGAAAAGTCACTCGCAAGGAGAGGGACAACACGACACACAGGACCAACAAGATCAAGACCTTGGCTCTCCCAAGGATGCTGAGACACTTTCAGAGAGGTCAAAGCAAGAGAAAGGAGAAAGTGCAGGACATTCGGAGCAAAGGGTCGACAAAAAGCAGATGGAATAGCAAATGGATCAACCAACACAATCACAGACAAATCCTGTCACAACCTCTGATGCATTAGAGGGTTTGAAACAAAAGTAAATCAAGCTGAGGTGGCTGAGCAATCGGGTCAGAGCCGAAAGGACTAGCATGGGCCAAGAACGCCACGCACACAAGCGTCCATAAAAGAAGTAGCGGAGATAGTTAGCTCATTTGACATTGACGGTCACTTAGAGTAGATCAAACTGCAATTCCAATGTCAAAGATCTCTTTACAACCTCAAGGAGCTGGAGTTAGAAGATAACAAAAAAGAGGCATCTAGAGAAGCACTAGAATCCTAGTAGTTAAAGGTGAAGCACTAAAGAATGCACAAGTCCAGGCGCAATTGGAGCTACAGAGAGAATGAGAAAATGCAGCATACTATTACAAAGAAGTGCAACAATTCAACGAGGCAAACTCCACATTACAGATCGAAGGGCATCGCCTTGAGGAGGAGCTAACGAGAGAAAAGGAACAAAATGAGAAGCTACAAGGCTCGTATGTAGTGGTTAGAAGGTCTCTCACTCAGCTCTTGGCCATACAGGAGATACCCTCCTCTTCAACTATGAATGAAAGATCTACTTCCTTGAGCCATGAAATCAAAGAGTTAAAAGAGGCCCTAAAACAAGAAAAATATGACAGATAGATCATGGCGGCAGGTCATAGGGCCCTACAACAGGCCAAGGATGAGGAAATCGATGACATAAAGAGGCAACTGGCTAAGGCAAGAAAGGAAGTAGAGGCTCTGAAAGAAAATCAAACAAAGTATCAGTAGGACCCAGGAGAATTTGAGCAGAGTGAAGGATTCGAACAATCAACGTTCGAAACTCATCAAATAGAAATGCCCCCTTTGAGCACGGGAAAAGGCACGCAGGAATCTGCAGATCCATCCACGACATCCACCTCGGATTCGGCAAAAGATGAAATTTAGCACTGGATCTCAGAAGTAAAAGACCCTTCACACAAGGTATATATGCAATATGAACTAAAAGTGCTGGAATCGGCTTCCCTCCTCTTGATCACTCCAAATGAGGTAGCAAAAATCATGGGCACGAATGATCGCACTACCATTGATGCGGCAAGAAGTTTGATTATGGCAGCAAAAGATGCTCTCAAAAATTGAACCAAATAGCAGAGGGGACTACAGAGAGGTTCCGATTACAGCCCTTCAGATTGAAACTATCATCGACAATCAACCACTCTGGAGAAAAAAATGGTTCGATCAGCAACCAATTGACAAAACCTATTACAGCAACGGCCCCCAGCATCTCAGGATCGACCCCACTTACTGTACCATCAACAGACAGTGATCCTGGGAAGATTTTATAGTTGGAAAAGCAAAAGAACGGCAGTGCTGAACTACCCGGTAATTACCAAGCCACTTAATAACAAACCCCCATCAGAGCATTACATGGTGCAAACTCTAAAAGGAGTAATCAATATGATGAAAGAGATCCGAGATCTCATTTTTCAGATGCTAGTAAAGATTACCAAAATGCTCATCACGTGCATTACAGCTTTCAGAGACATTGAAGCAGCAGAGCATCCATGGCAGGTTTTTGTCGAGGGGATGTGGGGCATTTGTTGGAATATGGAGACCAAAATCCCCAGCAGAAATGTTATCATGGGATTATATGCAAGAGTCATGTTTTTGCCCTCTCATTACATGCAGACCTTCGAAGAAGCTTTCATGACAGGTTTCTTCGAAGTGGACTCTTCCATATTCAATCCAATGACGAAAGATCTTCCAACCCGCCACATCGCCTACCAAAGTACCATCAGTGCAATAATCCCTTCAGAGAGCTGGCAACCAAAGTCGAGATTTAAGCTAGAGCTTAGAAGTTCAGAAATCTCACTACAACACTCAAAAGAAGGCAGTAAAGTAAACTCCCTCAGAGGTAGCTTGCATGAGGATAAGCAATGAATAGAAAGGTGGGAATGTTTGGTGGATACGGGCGCATACACGCGTATGCACACTAAACCCAGTGGACACTTTATTTTTCGAAAAAAAACCTGTAATTCAGCATAAGATGAGTTGTAATCATGATGAGATTAGACCATACCCTTTTTTATTTCTCTGAGTCTACCCCTTGTAAGAGGCCAGATGGCCATGGTAAAGCCCCCTAACTTTTAAAGTCAAAACCCTTAGTTTTGAAGAAGAAATTATCTTTAGCTAAAGAAAGAAAACGTGCATTGTGGAGGCTTCTTGTGACTACAACTTGTAATCCTCTTTTCTCATAAGCTAGTAATCAGAATTCTATTCTGGATGGAACATTGTGTTCCTTGTCTCTTGCTCTACAATCTAAGTGTAATCATTTCCAATTTTGCTGTGGTTCGCGACATACTGTTTGTGAGCTAAATGCATTGATTTGGGAGTTAAAAGGGTTTTTTTTTAATGCTTTGACCATGAATAAGTGTTTCTATGCTTAAGGTTTCTTTCCAAGTACTTTTGTTTCAGTTTTCTACACATTTTTTATGATGGATCATGATTTATGTACCTTCCCAGATGGTGACAAAACTTGGTAGGATTGAGCCCATAAGTGTTGTGATACCTCTCCTTAAGTTTGGTGACATGCAGGATTCGTTTGGATACCGAAAAGGCATGATGACGTTGAGTGTTGAGATTGGACGCATACTGATTGTCTGACTAGGAAGTGGTTGATTTGCTTTTGTCATAGAACGAGTAGCCCTTGAGTTCACTTTGGTGAGATTGACACTCTCATTAAGTCTCTGTGCCCCACCCCGAGTCTCTTCCTTGCATATTGACATTATGTTAGTGCAAAAGAGCTATGCTGTAGACGTCCGTCGCAGCGACCCGCTAACAATTTTTATATCATGGTAGAGCCAATCACGGATATGCATAGACAGGATCGTTCAACCCATGCACACAGTCGTCCGGAGTACGCCATCTAGGAGGGGTGGAAGGGCACTAAGAACTAAGTACTAAGTACTAAGTAATCAAGGGCAATGTTTGAAGAAGGAGGAAAAAGTTTGATATTAACGTGTGTTTTTTTGCAAAATTACCTAATAATGCCCTTATAATTCATCATCAAGGAAAAAATCACTGTTAATATCTTCCCGATGAGTGTAAATAGTGTATATACTATCAGAAAAGCATAAAAAATAGTCCTTTTTTAGGGTACTTTTCATCATTTTTGTTGATAATGAGGCTTAAAAATGGGGAATTCCAACAAAAAACAATAAAGTTGTGTTTTTCAAGAGATTTTCTTAATTATTGGATTCCTACTTTACTTTTTTAGAGCATTTTGCTATTTTCTTTGATTTTTTCAAATAAAGAGGTCAAAAGTTAATAATAAATAGCAGGGAGGCTCATATGGAAAAATGGAAGACACAATGGTGATAAAAAAGACAAGGCAGACAAGCACAAAAATTTTCAATAAAATTAGAAGATGGAAGCGGGAAGCCTAAATTAAGCAGCCGGGCCCACTTTTGCAAAATTCTTGCAGAATGAGCTACAGGAATCCGATCAGGGAAATTTTTGAGTCTAACATAGATTTGAAGGCCTAGTAGGACTAACGAAGGAATCTGGGGAAAATTTGGTTCGGGAAGTCCGGGTATAGATATCCAAGGTAGGCTAAAACCACCTCGTTTCCACTTGGAGCCTTTGCAGAGAGAGAGATTTTGGCCTCTTTTGCGGAACTTTTCCGGAGCCCACAGGTGACCATTTTCAGCGCCATCTCACACGAGACATGAGGGGTAAGTTCTTTACTTGACAATGATCCATTTTGTACAACCGGTAGCTAGTCTAAAGCCCTAGAAAAAACCCTAGAAACCAAGTAGTGCACGAAGCCCTACGACCTAAAACTGACCATAGTGTCCTTCCAGCTTGACCAAATGGGATGGGATTTAAACCATAGCATGCCCTAACATAATAGAACCTTCCTAACCATCAAATGACCATTCAACTGGGGTCAAGGGAGTACCCAGTAGAAAAGTTAGGTTTTTGGCAAATGCCAGAATTCCGACCTGACTCCACAGATGGCTTGCTAATGAGGTCCATATACAATGTATATGATTGGTCTGGTCAAATCCATCAAGAAAAGCCCTCAAAAAGCAAAAAACGGCTCGAAGGTTACAAAGCGTCACATTCGACATACGAGGTCAAACTGACTCCAAATGAGCTAGAATTGGACAGCTTGCTTCACGACTATGTTACGAAGAAGTCTAAAGCCTCAAAGTTGACCAACCAACCCAACAGACAGAGTAGTCACAAAAAATGGTGATTTCAGAGTCGATAGAGCACAAAGTGATTCCGGCATGACCAAACTTGACCAAATTCAATTTAGGACTTGTATTAGGTGTATGAAACCTGTCTAGGTCAAAATTTGTAGGTTTTGCAAAGCTTTTGTCACTGTTGTAAATAATCTCGATTATTTACTTTTGCATCAGTTTTGCTTGGAAATTGTCATATCACCTCACTTATCATGTGTACACACCTATTACATTCCAAAAATCAAGTATGAGCCAAAATGACCACCCATTACGTGTAAAATTGCCAAAAAACGCAAGGAAGTCTTTGCAAGCCAAAATTTGGGTTATGGACCACATTTCTTGATCCAAATCACTTCATATCTCATATACAATGCCTAGAACCAATTTGTACCAAAACATGTCAATTTTGGAAGAAAAGTTAATAATCACGATTATTTACTTTCTGGTCAAAATTGGGGAATTTGGATATTTTGTCATCATACATCCAAAGTACATGATGTGTTAAGCCCACTAGCCAATTTTGAATCAATTTGGAGTTCAAAATCTCAAATTTCCTTTATATCTACTGTTTTAGAGACCTTAAGCCAAAATCTGGTACCATTTTGACCCTGTGCATCCAAATGAGCCCATATTTCACTCAGAGCATGTATTTGGTATATACTTTAAGCCTATAAATCCAAGTTTGCAAAAGTTGAAAATTTTCCTCAGTTGAAAATAATAGTGATTATTTACTTTGGTTGCAGATTTTTGTTTTGACCGTGCAGTTTTGTTCCTTGCATGTTTTTATGCATCTTTGATTGTTCAAAATTTGATTTGAAGCAAATTGGACCATTTTGTCAGCATTTCAGCCTAAGGGACATTTCAGAGAAGATTCCAAAAAAACCCTAACTTTGCACTCTATTCACTACAAGGAGCAATGCAAGCAGTGGAGAGGGCCAAGAAGAAGCTAAACCAAAAAGAGAAACTACAAGAACTACCCGCATATCAACTAGACCCCGAGTCAGTCAAAGCAGCAAAGGCATCCTACCTTTCTAGAGAATAGCTGGAAGAGCACCACACTATGGTCTTCACTGGCAAGTTCAAGAGTGAAGAGGGGCATCAGGTTGAGTTGCAACTCCTTCCCAAAGAGAGTCTATGATGTAGCTTCCAAGCCAGATACAAAAGAGGCTAACCGCAGGTTGGGGCTCATGCATTTCTACGAACAAGAGCCTTGCGGAGTGGACTTTCAAAAAGCTTACGAGCTTCTATCCACCATCAAAGAAGATGGAACCGCACAGATATCAGACACCCAACGGAACAAGGTCAAGGTAGTGATCACAAAAGAGATAGTGGCAGAGGCACTCAGACTGTCCACTGAAGGAATGACATGTGGGCAAGAGACAGAAAAACCGCATGCACATTTACCAAAGAGACAACCGCGGCTACATTCGCCGATCTTATCCACAAGCAGGTGGAAGAGACAACCCATTTGTACCATCAACACTTCCATTTTCTGGCAAAAAGGCCACCAAGGTACACTACACCAAATCACGACGTGGCCACCACCTTCACTCAGGTTCTCAAGTGGACAACAAGGAAACGAGTGGACCACGTGCAGTATGTCTTGACAATCTTGAAGGGCACCAAGAAGGAAGGCAAAATCACGTACTTGGGTGCGCCAGAGGTGTTGACTAGAATAGCATATCATGCCATCGGCATGGCCGGACAACCTACCGCCTGCCTATGATCAGAATACATGGATCTTGGTAGCACAACCCTCTCCACGAGCTACAAGGTCAGGTAAAAGGTCACATAAATGAGATGATGAGTTAGTTGATAGCTCATCGGAACAACACAGCAGCGAGAGCTCTGACAACAAAGAAAAGAGAGCTCGGAGAGAAGAGATGAAAAGGAAAGCTGTGGCCGCACACCAAGAAGAGCTAGCTCAAAAACAAGCGCGATTTGAAAGAGAGAAATAGGCTTACGAGCGCAGTAGGCAAGCACAGGGGAAGGACCTAGAAAAGTGGGTACCTGTAGGACTTAAAGGCCCTCGAACAAAGCATCATACAAGAAAGGAGGTGGATGATCCAATAGAATATTTAGAAAGAATATACCAAGAGACTGAAGCCCTAAAGCTGAAAGAGGCAGAAGAAGCTGCAAAGAAAGCCAAGGAAGCGGAAGACCAAAGGCAAGCCGAGGAGATGGCTAGCCAAGAGCAAAGTCATGGATCTCTCCGACCCATCTCACCGCATACAGAACAACAAGACCATCCCATGCCTAGCCCACCACCATCACCTGCAGGCAAAGACACCAATGAAGAAGCAAAGCCTAACAAAGAGAAAGATTCTGAGTCCACTCAACAAACAACATCTGCACAAGAGGCTGACCACCCCAACGGACAAAAAGAAAAAGAAGCCAAGTCAGAACAGGAGAAGGCAGCTGAAGAGACTCAAAAGCCAGACGAGGAACAGGCACGTAGATCTGAAAAATAGAGTGATAAAGAAGAAGATGTAAAAAAAAGCTTCTACCACTGCACATGAGACGGAGACCGAGCCAGAGAAAGAAGAAAGGTCGGCACGTGAAGAGACAGCAAGGGTTGAGACAAATCCTCCATTTCTACTCAGCCAGAAATTGCTGAGGCATCAAAGCCTCAGTATGGCCAAGAAGAAGACCGACCATTTACCTCCACACAAGAACCACCAGTAGCTACGATGCAGCAAGAAGCAACACATGAGGCTGCAGGCACATCCCAGCTAGAAAGACAAGAGGAGTGGCAATCAAACGATAAAGTAATAATACAGGTCAATGAATATGCACATCAGATGCACGAAATGACAGAGAGACTCCGTTTAGCAGCTTTAAACCGTAGCACAAAGGCCAAGAAACCGGAAATGGTGATCGACGCTCTTCAAGGAGAGCTAGAAGACTCTATGAATGTCATCCCTGATCTCCAAAGGTAGGTGCAAGAGGTGAAGGCAGAAGCGAAACAACATCAGATAGCTAGAGCTAAACAACAAAAACAAATGGAGGAGTTAGGTGATATACTCACCAAATTATCTGATGCCTGCAAAGAAAAAGACAGAAGTTACAAATGAACTTCTTACGAACTCTATGTCAGCTCAAAAAATTCAGGTGCAGTTAGATGTTGCCAATGCTTCTCTGCAGTATTCTGAACAGAGGATCAATGATCAGGCCATTTTCTTACGGCAAATCAAAGAAAACCCAGCCGTGGCCTCAATCAAAGGAACTGATGAAGTGTACAAGGCACTTGAAAAGAAAAACAAAGACCTAGAATTGGAATTAAAGTTAGAAAAATCACAATGCAAGGACCTGGCATTGATGCAGGTTCAAAGAGAGGAGGAGCTCCTAAAGGAGATAGCAAAACTCAAACGGATAAATCAACTCCTCAAAGATGGAAAACTAGACATGCAGGAAGAGGCAGGCACTTCAGAGCCGCCACAGATAGACATACCCTCGATCTCTAGACACAGTCCACAGCAAAGCCGAGTGGTGATTAAGATTTTTAGGTTCACATCACAGATGCAGACACAGTGCCAATGGTCCAGCTGTCAAAAGTTGAAGAAGACGCACTGAAGAAGAAGATCACCTTAGAGGTGGATGAGCATTGGAAGGCCGCTATGGATTGGGAGTTGAGAGTTTTACACTCTGTCAACATCACTCAAATCACTCCCAATCAGATCAACGCTCAATGGCACCAACAATCCCTATCGTACCCCCTCATCAAAGTAGAACTATTACAGGTAAAAGAAAGGTTGTACAAGGATATGCAAGAAGATGGCGCAAATAAAGACCACCTAAAGTGGAGGTTAAGCTTGTTGAACAAGAATCCAAGATACCTGATTCTGTTCACAAGAGCACCTGCAGCCCTACAAAGAGATCCACCATTTTGTCCTATACCCAGAGTAAGTACATGGCAAGCGCATGAAGCACTACAAAAGAAGAGGCCAACTTGGCTCAACTTCCCCAGGCTACCAGCTCCAGAGAGAGGCCAAGCGACAGAGGAATACATGGTGAAAACCCTAACGGGCGCCATGTCTTTCTTCAAGAGTCTGCCACATCTCTCTTGTGACATGTTGTATAAAACCTGCAGAATGTTTCTAACATGTATACAAGTTTTTAATGAGCCTGAGAAAACACGAGCCCCATGGCTATCATTCTTGGAAGGAAACAAAGGCTTATGCTACGATCTGAGTGGGCAACCTTCAAAAGAGGTTCTTTACAGATTCTATTCCAGATACATTTTCTTGCCATGGAATAATATGCTAGCCTTTGAAGAAGCTTTCTACACTAGATTCTTCACATAACAAATGAAGATATTTGCGCCAGTGATAAGAAAACTAACATCTAGGTTTGTAGGCTACTCAGCGGCGGTGGAGCTGAAGAATCAAGTCACAATGCAATTCCTGCAAGTGCTCAACAAAGAACGAAGAATCAGATACCAGAAGGCACTGTATGCGCTTAAAGATCGCCTCGCCAGCCGTCAATCCGAAGACTATTTCAGCTCATAAAGCTGTGTCAAGGGACGACACAGGCGAGGATGCAGGGAATGTTAGTAGCAAGCTAACACGGACACCATTTTTTGGAGTTCGCTTTGTAAAACAATTATTATTTTGATAAATTGGGAATGTCATAACTCCTATTTTCTCGGATAAACTTTGTAATTAATGAGCGGGGGCTACAAGCTTCCAGATTGTATCATCCAATCATCATCTAGCTTTCGTAGAACTCTAGATTATTAGTTTTCACCACCCAAAAACCTTGGCTAAGGTACAAAAGCCAATTTTTGTAAGATTTTTATAATTTCTTTGGATAAGAAATACACAACATGAGCTAACGACACTCACTCCTCACCTTCTCGTGCTTCCTACTCCCTCTCTGGTTGCCACATTGCGATTGTGTTTGTTGCATTGCAACCACAGGTAAGAGCTCTACACATTGACGTAATCCATTCACAGTATTTCGTAGCTTTTGGCGTCGTCGACCATCGGCTTAATTTCATCATAGCTAGGAATTTACACTTTTAAATTGAAAACTAAGCATAGGCGAGGTATTGGGGTATCATTGCTAAGCATTTAGATGTATTTTGGGTCAAAAACGACTAGGTCAAAAATCCACTGCTGTTAATAATCGTGATTTTGGAACTGGACCTAAAGTGGGATTTGAAACCATAGGCATGTGTGCTTGGGTCTTATAAACTTTTCCTAGATGTTTTGTTACGTTTGGATGTCATTTGATGCTATAACGGATGTGATTTGCTTGCCGATGAGCGATTGGCTTTTGGTGATTTCAGTCACTTGAGTGTAGCTTGAGTTAGATACGAGTTGTTAGTTGTTTTCGGAGAGATTGACAACCTCTTGAAGCCTCTATGCACTAATCAACTCAGCTTCGTCCCATTGTTTGACAAATTAGTCGTGGTTCTCGCTAATACTGTAATAAGATAGGATGGTGAGGTTAGACATGTGTCCCACAACACGGGTGAGAAAAATGGAGATGAGCTAGGCCTAACCATGCCCTTCTCAACTAACTCATGCACTTGTCGCATAATCTCCTCTTGTTGAGCTTGAGAAACTCTAGAAGGAGGTTTATTAGGCGGTGAACTTCGTGGAAGAAGTTCAATTGCATGGTCATCATTGCCTCGTTTAGGAGGTAATTCACAAGGGATGTCGTCAATAAAGACATCTTGAAATTCCTTGAGAAATTTGAATAACTCTAATTCTCTGTGATTGTTTATATTTTCTTTTGCTAAAGCATTAGGTTCATTTGGAAAATCTTTAACAAAAATCATGTACACGGAAATAGAGCTCTTTATTGACTTATTGACATCTTGCGTATGTACAATGGTATGGTGTTACCCAACTCCTTAGCATCTATGTACATATCTTTTTCCTTGAACCTAAAGTAGATTTTCCTTTTTGGGAATTTAACATTGGTAGACATGCAATCAAACCATGGTGCCCCTAGGATTACATCCTCATGCTTGAGAGAAGAGATAAAGAAGTCCTCTTTGTCCACATAGCTTTGGACATGGAGCCTCAATTTTCCAATTAAGGGAGTGACTGAAGATTTTTGCCGCTTGAAAGCACCATCTGTGGGTAGGACATCTCTCATCTCATAGGCTTGGATGCCTAGCTTGGTGAACAACTCTTTGGATATGAAATTGTGAGTAGAACCATGGTCAAAGAGAATAAAAGCATCATGTTCTCTTACCTTTCCCCGAGCATGGCATAGAGGAGTTCCTTTGTGGTGAACTTCCTCTTCTTGGATTTCAACCAAGGTAGCTCTAGGAGGCTCATGGCAGGTGTTCTTTTGGGGACAAGCGTGGTACGCATGCCCTTGCTTGTTGCATTTGAAACAACGATTATCCTTGCAATAACACTCAAGCTCTTCAGGAGAGACTTTTTTTTTTGCCTTTGTAAACTCCCTTCTCCTTAGCTTTGTTGTTATTGGAATTGCCCTTAGGAGACTTTTGGACATTGTCCTCCCCTTAGGCTCCTTGGAACCCTTGTTTTTTGTGGGCTTAAGATTTTTCTTAGCCCCTATTTGGAAATTGTTTCATGAAGCTACCATAGTATGGTGTATGACCGCGGTCCTCAGATATGGTGCGTGGCCTTTGGGAGTTGACATACTCCGCCATTTCTTGAGTTAAGCCCGCACAAAATTGTTGTTTTTGCTCTCCAAAATCCACCTTTTTGAAGAGAGTGTCTTTGAGATGTAAGTCCAAAAACTTGTATACTTATTTGTGAATAAATTTGTAGGGAGAGAGATTCAAGTTTTGCCATTCAGTGAGTACTTTGTCTTTGGTGTCGGTGGTCAAAAAATGCTTTATAATGGAAGCTCTTAAAGCTTTCATGTTCGTGGAGCTTCACCATTTTCTCGTAGGCTAGACCACCATTGCCTAGCAGACTTTTGAAAGTGCATAGCTACATGGTGTAGCTTAGAGGACTCCATGAAGCCCTCATCTCCAAACGTCATAGCACCAAAGGTGCCATCGTAGGTAAGAAAGAGATGTTCTTTCCTCACTCTTTGAACTTCTTCAGCTTGGAAAATCTCTTCCACGCAGCATAGGATTTCCTATGGCCTCTTCTTTTTTATGGTTCAAAAGTTGCACCATCACTTTCTTTAGAAGATGAATAATTTGAGGAAGATGGAAAAGAGGGTGACCTCTTTCTTGCCTTTTCCTTGCCTTGGTCCTCTTTGTCCGCACCACCACTTTCTTCATAAGAGTAAGAGGATAAAGAAGATGGAGAAGAGGGTGACCTCTTTCTCACCTTTTTCTTCTCTTGTTTTTTTTAATCCCTCTTTAAACTATGATGTGGGGAAGTGTGCAATGGTCTTCTCCATTTAGGAGGTGATGGAGCGCGTTTTGCCCGCCATTTTTGTGGAGCCATCTCCGTCGAGGTGGCAGGAGAGTCACTTCTTTCTTGTTTCTTTGGTGGGGGCCCTTGAGTTCTCCTTTGGGAAGGAGATGCATCATCAAGAAGCAATTTCTTGAGCCTTCGTATGTATCCCTTCTTCTTCTTGAATCGGAGAGAGGCCTCTTTTGGAAGTCTCACAAGGAGGCTTCTTAGGTACTCTCTCCTCATGGTGGGGAGCACGAAGCTGCCATTGCAGTTCACTTTGGAGGGATGGATTGCCCATGGCTTGTTGAAGCCTAGAAACAAGGTAGTCAACAAGCATAGGAGCATCATTAGTAGCCTGCTCATTAGCAAAATCAAAGCTATCAACATTAATTTCACTCTCTTTACTATTGTCACCCATTCTAACAACTTTTAGGTGTAAACTTTTTTAGGTGTACTTTGGCACTTCAAGACCTGGTTGCTACTCCTCTTTACCTCTTTAGAAAAGCACTCAAGCTACTGTACCCGTGGCTCAAATAGAATTAATTGAAAGGAATAGAAGAGAGGGTCTTTCAACACCAAAATAGCACCGGCTCAAGTGTGTTTTAATTGCGAGCTTCCAACTTCGAGCTTTTGCAATCGAAACCAGTTTTGCGAGATTTTTTATTTTTGATTTAGAGCCTTTTTCTAAAGACACAAAAAATTAATTTAAAACAAAGAGATCAGAATATTATACACAACAAAAAACATCTATCATTCTTGTAGCAATTTGGCTAAAGATTTTGAGTCTCTTTCAACAATACACACCAAAAACATGTACAAGTTTCCAAAAGCCATAGTTTTGAGCTTGTACGATTGTCTAGGTAGATACCACCAAGCATGCTTCTCTTTCAAAAAGGAATTCAAGTAAAGTCTCATTGGTGTAGAAAATCTACTCCGCATCTAATACAAAAGAGAAATCTCCCTAACTGCATACCTCTACATGACATTCTCCGGATTTAGGTTTACTACACCACAGGCTTTATCTTGCGGGTTTGCCCCAATACAAATGTAAGGTCTGTGCGAGTTAGTGCAGGCTGATGAATGACCATGTGCTCTTTTGGTTGAAGCCCTAGAATATGCGCATACACATATTACATGTGCTTACATGCCAAAAACACCTTATGTGAAGATTCTCTCTTTTGAAAATTGGGACAAGTGCAACTAGGCTCTACCTTAATGTGTACATCATAACAATTCTCTGTCGATACCTAAAAAACTATGTGTTGATCGTTTTCTAGTTTCTTGTCCAAGAATGTTGCAACCATACTTGCAACTGACTCCAATCTCTTTTGTGCTTCTTTGGAAATACCATGTCTCCACTTGCACTTCCTCATAATGGAGCCTCCTTGTGTAAGAGCAGCATTTGTGTTCTTTATGCATCACAGTGGTGTTGCAAAATCTTCAAATTGAAATCCACTTTGTACCAAACTGTCTTTTTCTTCCTTTGATAAGTTTGTTCCAATATCCACTTTCCAGAAAGTAGGAACGTCTGGCGATAATTTTACTTGCCTCTGTATATTTTGTGCGTGGCCAACTTCAAAATTGCAGAACCATATCCACTGGGCGACTGCCTTGTCTTTAAAAGTTCTCTCATACCAAAAACAGGGAGCAACCATTCCCACTTGACGGCTCTGTAATTTGTTACCACAACTTTTCTTCCCTACCATTCCGAAAAAATTCTTCATGCAATTGGTTGGCATCCTTCGTAAAGTCCACTCTTTGCGGGCAACTTTGACCTCTTGAATACACCTTGCTGAGTTCTCCCTAGACTGCACTAGAATGCTCTCTCATGCTTCACTTTCAGTGACAACATATACTTCTTCATTATCCTCTCTATCAAAATGTATACTCCGTGGTCTCCCTCTAGTTTTGCGTTGTCTTGCTTCCATTACATATCCAGGTTTATGTGAGCTTGTACCGACTGCACTATTTTTCTTCCTCAGTTGTATTGTGTCTTTGTCACCTTCCATCAAAGGCTCCTCATACAAAGGAATACCAACAACCAAGCCTTTTAAGGTACTCGCAAACTGAGTTGGATTTGGAGATTCTGTGCGTTTGGAGCTATCCATCATTGCTTCTATGGAAGGACTCGTTCTGATGTATCTTCCTGTGGTGTATCCTCTTTTGCACATTGAATATATGCATTCAAAACATCACTGACACATGCACCATATAGTGATATTTTACATTTACCACCTTTACCTACTAGCCAACTAGCATGGATACTCTCTGACAGGTTTATGCTTTGTATTTGAGCTTTCTCCCATGGACTCTTACAGACCTATAAATACAAAACGAGTAAAACCATAAACATGTAAATCTATTTTTTCATGTATTTAATAAGAATAAAAAAGCTCGCTGATATACCATTATCTCAGAGCTTCCCCAATGGGCAATCTGTTGCTCCCACCAATTAAACCATCTCTCTAAAGCCTTTTTATTATCCCCTGCCACATTTTTCACCCACCATTCTTGTATTGTGGAAGCTATATGGGAGGCCTCATTTGTAGTCTTTGCTAGGTGCCATGCTTCACACATTTCAATGTGATGCATTTGTCTATTTGTAGCGACCATTCCCCAATGGAAAAGACACCAGCGCTCCCTCTCCTCCATTACATTGTGCCATCCTCCATTGTATACAGCTCGTATTGCCAACCAATTAGCCCCAGCTTCATCAGACATAAACCCAACAAAGTTTGTTGGTTCATGCCCACACCTCTCCATGACTGAGTTTAAATTTCTCCAAAACAAGATTTGTGTATCTTCATCTTCTTCTTTACATTCACATATTGCTATCACCTGCAATGCTCTCATGCTATACACATAAACAAATAAGTTTAGAAAGTTAACTTATAACAAAACACTCTATCTATCATATTTTTATAAATTCACGTACCCAGGATCATAAACTGAGCAGTACATAGTTTCCCATCCTTCAATCCGATGAGTATGATCAAAGTGCACCCAAGCACTACTCAAATTTCATGTCCCTCCTCGCCTCATTCTATTGACTAGCTCAATTCCAGAAGAGCTAGTCCTTTTGTCGACATTTTGAATACGTAGCATTTATCATCAGTCCCACCTTGGCCTGGAAAACGACTTCCATGAAAGAATGGAAAAACACACCGTTTCTATAGCAATATCATATTGTCGTATCCATCACCGACAACTTGACCCTGTTAAGCTTTCTCATTTGACACAATACTTTTGAAGCCCCTATTCTAAACAAGGGGCATTATTTCCTCAAGGAAATGGTTAAGCTCTACACCAGTGGCATCTACATCATCTTCTCTAGTCAAAGATTGGAATAGCATCTCACGAGCAACTAACATTTGTATTTTTCTAGGACCCCCCTTCTCAATCTTTAAAACTGTCTTAACAAGATTGCGTACCTTTTCAGAGCTGCCCTTCTAGTTCCTGGTTGTACCTTGTGTTCATGCACTCCCAGATGGATCGCCAAATGTGTTATTGTTGTTTCCTTTGGCATCACATAATAGATCATACACTTGCAGACATTTAAACAGGTGACCGTTCTGTCACAATAGTGGCAGGTATTCTAATTTTACCTTCGCTAACAGGATATCCCATGCTGATTTGTTTTTCCAAGTGTCCATGAAAGAAGGCATCATTGTATCTTCTTTCACCAAGGTAAAAAGGGCATGTCATTCTGCAACATTGAAGGCTTCCAAGACAATAACTCAAACGCACAATGCAATCTATGGCCATGTTTGTCAATGTTGGGTGAGACCAAAGGTGACCGTCATACTTTTGCTTCATACCAAGCATCCTTTTATTGTTTTGAACTCGAGGAAACTCAATTGAACAGACATATCCATTACAAAAATATGGGAGCTCTTCAACCTTTTTGGGAGATCCACAAATCTCTAAAAGTTTAGATAGCCTACACGCTTTACCACTGTCTTTCATCCAAGAAACGATGGATGTATCCTGCCTTGTATGCTCCAACCCATCTTGTGTGTCTTGAAAGGCCTCTATTGACCTGGTTAGTTCCACATTCTCTAAGACAATTGTGTCTGTACCCTCATCAATATCAACATTTAAATGTGATGTAGTCAATCTTTTGTTACATGGTGTGGCTAGCACAAAAGAATCACCAACTTCTTCAGTTGTTTCCAAACTGTCAGCTACATAAACAAAGTCATTTGAATGAATAATGTCGTAAGCGGAGGATAGAGTATGGTCAAGAAGGTAATTTTTTTGATCTTCATGATCCCATCTTGGCAAAACATTCACCTTAGACTCTGAGCTCCTTGTCTGAACTATTGCTAGCAAGCTTTCAAACTTAATAGAAGGAGGCAGCAAACTTTGAAGAAAATATTCACTAAGTAGAAGCTCTCCATTTCGGAATGAGACTCTGTAATCCATTTGAGCACCATTAATCGTCCATGAAAGCATAGCTATAGTAGTAGCTATCATGTTAGAGATAGACATGGAGGAATAATACTTGAGGTAAAAATGAATGACAAAAAGAGAAGGAAGAAAATGTGTATAAGGTACAAAGAAAGAGTAAAAGCATGCATCAGCAAGAAGTTAATGTGTTCAATGAAAACTGTTCTAAGTAGATTTGGAATATTCAGTCTTTAAGATTTGAACAATCATAGCCATTAAGATTCATTTGAATTAGCATTTCGTCAAATCCATCTATTAACCTTTAGAATTTTCAAAATCTTTTCATTTAAAACTAGAATCTAATATATAAAATATACGATGTTTAATAAAATTATATATAGAATAGAATATAGAGTATATATTTTGTGAAGAGCATAGTTTTATATATCCCTAATCAAGCACTTTAAAATCAAAATGGACATAGTATATATAGAATATATGGTTTTTAAGTATATAGTATATAGAGTTAAATGCATATTAGATCAATAAATTAATAAAAATGGGATTTAACTATATAGTATATAGAACTATATTATAATAATATAGTCTTATTGTAGTATACAATATATTGGTATATTACATACCATACTATATGTTTAGTTTGTATTTAACGCTAGAATGGTAACCTAACAAGACATAAAAATGTCCTTTCAAGGTTTTGGGAAAAAAATCCAAAACCATAGTAGATCCACTCATTTTGAAAAATCCTTTCATGAGCTTATACTTCAATAACTATGGAAAAAATGAGAAACTTGTAATTTTTCTCATCCCTTGGTCACTACAAGACTCCAAAGTTGATGGACCAATGCATTTTGCCCAAAACCGCAATTTCTTACGGTTGATTGCATATAAATAAGAGTGGGGATTTTTGTAGGATATGAGATAAAATTCCCCATTAACTTCAATGGGTTGGTGACCAAAACATATGGTTGCGTTTACCTCACTAATTTTTTTTTGGCAAAAAAAATAGGTACAAAAAAGTTTCATTTTTGTCGTTCTGCGGATTTTTGTCGTTCTGCGGACCTATCATCAAAGTTTCTATAGTCACGCTCAATACATATATTATATACATGTTTTCTTAGTTCCCTTTGGGGCATTGGATTCAAATGGAGCCATGGAGCATGTCAAAAGGATAATGGATCTCTTACAATTGGAACCTTGGGGGCAATGATAAAGTGCTAAATACAGCAAATATGAAAAAACTGGGTTTAGCATTATGACCTCTAGAAACCCATAGAAACTACTCAATATCTAGTCAAGTTTGTAGTCTATGATTAGATATGGTTACTACCTACAAAATACATACAATTGGCCTAAGAAACTAGCAATATTGAGAAAGTTATACTTGCTACGCTAAAATGTATCATATTCTTCAGCAATCAAAAAACACAAAAATCATCATATACTATGCTGTATAGCATATTAGGTCCCCCAAAACTCAAGGAAGATTACCTTTATGTTATACATTACACTTACACAATCAAAATTGAATTTGGATATCAAGAAAGCCACCAAAAAAATCATAAAAGTGCTAATTTTGGCCAAAAAACAGGATTATGCAATTCTTGTAAATTGGTCATAACTTTCAATTTTAACACTCAGCTCTCCCTACAAGCATCAAAACATGTTGAGAACTATGAAGGCCTAACCTCTAGCCATCTAAACCTCACAAACATGAAGTTTAGAGTGGTATAGTTGCCAAAAATTGAAAAAAAAGCCAAAAACAGGACCCGTTTTTTCACACAGTTTAGGTTCAAAAATGTTGTGCAAGAGTAAGGTTAATGGTGAGATCGATAATCCAAAAAAAAATGCTAAGTTTTTTTCAGCTCATAAGGCAACTTTGTGGATATATAGCACCTAGAATTTCATTTTCATACTCTTCAAATAATTCAAGCAAAATGGTCACTTAACAGGACACAAAAGTGTCCAAGGACATAAAAGTGTCCTGTTACCATTCTAGTGTTAAACTATAATGATATAATATATACTTAATATTATAGTTGTTAGGTTTAATGGCCATGTGGCCGACCGCCCATCACTAACTGCCACTAACACTAAGTGTACAGCTATACACTTGTGTGAGCCACTAACACTAAGTACAATGTGTATTGTGCCTTAGTGCATAAGATAAGAGAAGAAAGAAAGGGGGCATACAGGACGCTGGCTCTCCCCCGTCAACCTGTGTGTGGATATGGTGGTGTGTGTGTGAGTGTGTGCGTGCGTATTCTTCTTCCGTTTTGCTCCCAGTTCCTCCCCATCATCTGGTATCAGAGCGGTTTCATTCCCGAAATCGTGTCCGCATGCGCGCACTTTCAAGAGTGCAAATAGGATTCCGATTTCGCCATTGGCAAGTTCAGCTTCCCGAGAGCGTTTCCAGCAGGTGTCCTTAAGTTTTACCCCCCTTTCGGAGCCATTCGACCCATCAAAAACCCCCATTCGAGCTACGTTCAAGAGCTGAAATTTTCAGCCTTCTTCTGGTAGTTTGTGTTGCAGTGCTTCCATAGCCAGTTATAGGTATCATTGTTGTAGTCTCTTCCATCTATGAGAGACCACGGCTCATTCAGGAATGTGTGTAGCCTGTTTCGGAGTGGCCTCATACACACACATAGAGTGGGAGCTTGACAACATTGTCTTCTTCGACTACAGGTACAGGTACAGGCTACAGGTTTTAGTGCTTGCGAGATTATGGTTCCAGTGAGAGCATTTTTTTTATGCGTACATATGTTGACACTTTTGATAGTGCTTGAGCTCTTTTGAGAGCGGATTGACTCCCCGCAGGGATGTTTAGTTGCAGGCACATGCTTTTGACGCATGTTTGAGCGTCTTGATAGACTTGTACGTCTTTGTGGATACTACCATTGTACGCTTTTGTGAAGCCATCTTTTGGCTAGTACGGCAGTCCCGGCCATTTCTGAGACTTGGTCCGGAAGATAGCCATTTCTGAGACTTGGCTATATGTTTTTTGCTACATAACCTACGTTGTTGAGGGTCGATAGCGTGAGGTTTTCATTGAGGTGGGGTATTCTCAAATGTGGAGATACCTTTGGTGATACAGGTAGCTGGAGCATCCCTTACAAGGCCTCGCCATAGGACATGTATAGAGTGGTGTAGGTGCTTTTGATGCCGAGTTGGCGGTCTATGGTCAGTTTGACTGTTTATGCGCCTCAGTTTTGGTCTCTATACAATGTGCTTTTGAGAGGCATTGCTCTCTTCTATGCTTTGTGAGTGACATAATTGGTCATTTTGTCTCGTATTTTGGTTGACATAGTCCCAAATACAAAGGAGACTCTGTCGAAATTTTCCCAGAATCTTTTTCTAGTTTTGTCACCATGTCTACAAGCAAAGACCGTGACATTTATGACATAAAGAAGTTTGATGGCACTAATTTTCAGCTTTGGAAGAATCACATGCAAGATGTGCTTGCCCAAAAGAAACAAAAATTGCCTAATATTTATGCGACACGGACTGAAGAGATGAATTTGACTCAGTTTCAGTGGGAGGAGCTTGATGAGCTATGCAGATCTACTATTAATTGCACCTTGCTGAGTCAGTGTACTTTTTAGTGCTAGAATGTGAATCTGCCTATGCTTTATGGCAAAAGTTATGCAACACTTATGAAAAAGATACGGCAAGTAATAAGGTTTTCATGATGCGAAAATTGTTTAACCTTCGCATGAAGGAGTCAGCCAATGTTGCTAGTCATATTAATGACTTTGATTCTCTATTTTCCCAGATTCGTGCACAACGGATCAATATTGATGACGAGATGAAAGCAATCTTCTTACTTTGTTTGTTGCCACCCTCATGGGATATCTCTTGCACAGCTGTCAGTAACTCTGCTCCTAATGGTACGCATTGATGTCACTAGTTCTCTTTTGTCAGAGAAAATGCGTCGCAAGGCTATAGCTCGCATCATGGAGAAGCTCATTATGTGCAAAAGGATGGAAAACTGCGTAAAGGTCGTTCTTGGAATCGTGAATCCAATAAAGAGGGCAATAGAGATGCTTCAAAGGGTCGATCAAAGTCTCCTAGTCGTCGCAATGTTCAATGCCATTATTGTGATAAGTTTGTTCACATAAAGAAGGATTGTTATGGTTGGAAGCGTGACAAAGGTAAAGGCAAAGGCAAAGACAATGATGATAAAGAGGAGAAACCAAAGAGTTCGGTTAAGATTGAAGAACTGAACATAGTGCAAGATGATTGTGATGCACAAGACATCAATATGTTGATTAAAAATAATGATGTATTTTATGATGTACAAGAAACTCTATCTTTGCAGAAGTCTATGCCAGCAGAGCTACTTGTTAGTGGTGAAGTGTCCCATAAATGGATTCTTGATTCGGGCGCTTCATTGCATGTCACACCTCATAGGCATTGGTTTACTACATATGAGGAAACCATTGGCATTGTTATGCTAGGTGACAGCTACTCTTGTGACATTGTGGGCATACGTGATATTGCTATGGTTATGGCAAATGGGGTGAGGTTTACCATACATAATGTGCGTCATGTTCCAACTTTGACACGCAATTTGATTTCGGTTGGACGTCTTGATGACTTGGGTTACAAAGTCACTTTTCATCAACAGTCTTGGCGTATTGCGAAAGGTCATCTTATTTTAGCCCATGGTTCTAAAGTTGGTACACTTTATCCTCTTTATGTATCTGACAAGAACAGTGTTTTTTCTGTAACCGAGCTGCCAACTGTTGCTTTGTGGCATAGCCGGTTAGGTCATATGTCAAAGAAGGGAATGGAAACTCTTTCTCGTTTGGGCTACTTACCGTCTTTATCATTTGCTTATTTTCCCTTTTGTGAACACTGTCAATATGGTAAGCAAACACGAGCACATCGTACACAGTCTTTTTTGACAAAGAAAGAAATCCCTTAGAGCTTGTGCATAGTTAGTTATGTGGTCCCATGCCTTATAAATCCCATGGTGGTGCGTCTTATTATGTTCCATTCATTGACGATGTGACACGACATGTTTGGGTTTATGGCATGAACTCTAAAGATGAGACTTTTTCTTGTTTCAAAAAGTTCTGATCTAGTGTAGAAACTCAGTCTGAACATAAGTTGAAAGCTTTACGCTCATACAATGGTGGAGAATATGTCTCCAAAGAGTTTGCAGACTTTTGTTCAAGTAGGGGAATTAAGCGCGAGTTTACAACTCCTTATACCCTTGCAAAAAATGGTGTTGTTGAACGAATGAATAGGACCATCCAAGAGAGGATTATGTCTATGCTATCACAGGCTAATTTACCGCAAGCGTTTTGGGCTAAAGCATTATACACTACTGTGTATTTGATCAATAGATCACCACATGTTTCATTACAGATTCGTGTACCTTTGGAGTTATGGTCAGGACATAAGTTGTCTTATGAAAAACTCCGTACATTTGGCTACGAAGCTTATGCACATGTACCCAAGGAGTTTCGTGCTAAGCTTGACCCTAAGTCCACAAAATGCATCTTTATCGGCTATGGTGTAGATGGTCAATTTGGATATCATTTATGGGATTCGGAAAGTCGATCAATAATCCATAGCAGTGATGTTTTCTTCAATGAGACCAAGATGCATAGGCAGCCAACGAAAGAGGTTGAATTTCGGAAAGTGACGTTTTTTGATGTATCACCGCCTGTACAGATAGCTTCAGAGCCAATTACTACACAGGCTAGTACAAGCTCTGATCAGCTGAGGATATCTCAAAGAGTCTCACATCGGCCAGAACGATTTGTTCCAGGCGTGGACTTTGTGCTGCTGACAGATAGTGGTGAGCCTTCTTATTACAAAGAGGCTATGCTAGCCAATGATAAGGTTCAATGGGAACATGCTATGAAGAGGGAGCTATCCAGTATTGCAAAGAACAAAACATGGGAACTTGTTCCATTGCCAAAACGTAGGAAAGCTATGCCTTGTAAATGGGTTTACAAGAAGAACATTGCATCCAATGTTGAGAATTACAAAGCTCGTTTAGTGGCCAAAGGTTTCAAGCAAGAATATGGTGTAGATTTCCAAGAAATCTTTTCTCCAGTGGTGGCCAAGATGACGACACTAAGAATGTTTCTTGCTTTGGTGGCCACTGAAGATACGGAGCTTGATCAAATGGATGTCATTAGAGCTTTTTTACATGGTGATCTTGAGGAAGATATTTATATGCAGCAACCTGAAGGGTTTGTGCTCAAGGGCAAGGAACATTTAGTCTGTAAGCTTCTGAAAAGTCTCTATGGCTTGAATCAATTGTTCATAAAATGGTATCAAAAGTTTGATGCATTTATGCCTTCCCTAGGCTATAAGAGCACTAATGAGGATCCATGTCTTTACATGAAAAGACAACCAAATGGACAACTTATTATGCTTATCCTTTATGTAGATGACATGCTTATTGATGGTCATTCTAAGAAGGACATTGCTGACTTGAAAACCAAGTTGAAAAGTCAATTTGACATGAAAGATTTGGGTGAATCCAATCACATTTTGGGTATGCACAATACTCGTGATCGTAAGAAGAGATTGTTGTACCTTTCTCAAAAAGAGTATGTGCACAAGGTTCTTGATCGTTTGAACATGCAGAAGGGGAAGGCCTTGAGTACTCCATTGCCTGCATATTTGAAACTTAGCAAGAACGATTGTCCCAAATCTGCTGAGGAAAAAGCTGGGATGGCTAAAATTCCTTATGCTTCAGCTTGTGATAGTCTCATGTATGCCATGGTGTCAACAAGACCTGGCATTGCATATGCAGTCGGAGTTGTCAGCAGATTTATGTCTAACCCTGGTAAAAAGCATTGGGATGATATCAAGTTGATTCTCAGATACTTGAGTGGCAGTGTAGATAGACTGTTATTCTATGGTCGTGGAGAGTCATCCATTGAGGGATTTGTAGACAGTGACTATGTAGGCTGTGTTGACAGTAGTAAATCAATAAGAGGTTGGATTTACACATTTAATGGTTCTGCTATTTCTTGGAGATCTGTTCTTCAAGATTGTACATCCATTTCTACCATAGAGGTAGAGTATGTTGCATTGAGTGAAGCATGCAAAGAAGCTATTTGGCTTGCTCACCTAGTCAAAGATCTTGGATTGGAGCAGTGTACACCAGTTCTTCATTGTGATAGTCAAAGATCTATTGCCTTGGCTAACAATCCAGTGTTTCATTCCAGAACGAAACACATTGATGTGCGCTATCACTTTAGTCGTGAATGCCTGGAAAACAAGAGCCTCGATTTAGTGAACATTCCTACATCAGAGAACACAGCGGATGCACTCACTAAAAGTCTCTCCAACCATCAGTTTCAACACTGTCGTAAGTTGATGGGCATTGGGTGAAGAGTGGTGCTTTTCCATTTTTATAGTCTCCCACATTGGCCACCATCAAGTGGGAGAATGTTAGGTTTAATGGCCATGTGGACGACCGCCCATCACTAACTACCACTAACCCTAAGTGTACAGCTATACACTTGTGTGAGCCACTAACACTAAGTACAATGTGTATTGTGCCTTAGTGCATAAGATAAGAGAAGAAAGAAAGGATATAGTACGTTGGCTCTCCCCCTTCAACCTGTGTGTGGCTATGGTGGTGTGTGTGTGAGTGTGTGCGTGCGTATTCTTCTTCCTTTGTGCTCCCATGCAGCTCCTTCCCATCAATAGTTAGATAATATAATTATAATTACATATATAATTATACTTATATATGGTATATAAAGAATATAGAACATAATACGTACATAATATAGAATAATATTAGATAATATACATAGAGATATAGAATATAGTACTTACATAATATACATAGAGATATAGAATATAGTACGTACATAATATAGAATAATAGTAGATAATATATATAGAGATATACTTATTAGCTCTAACAAATACCTACATAGAATACTTATACTTATAGTTTTAGATATACTTGCTTAATGTAATAGTATGAATATAATAATTATAAGTATAACTTTATAAGTATAGATATAAGTATAACTCTATAAACTATAATTATAAGCATAAATATATAATTATAGTTTTATATATAATAACCTATACTTATAATACATATCACTTTCAATAAATAGTAATAGATATAGCTATATTATATACTTATTTAATATAAAACCATGAATAAAATATAGAGTATATAGTATTTTAACCATATCTACTATATAATTAGATATATAATATAGTATCTTAACTATACGTACTATATTATATTGTATAGATATAAAGTATATGTTTTATATAATTATAGTTTACAAACATACATCATATGCTTATTATATACATTTATACGTATCTATAATATAACATACAATATACTAATAAAATATTACTATGTTCGTAATATATACTTAACATATTATACTATATCTTATTATATCATATTATATTGAACGTATAATGTATTATGTAATTATATAATACTATCATATATTGTATATACTATTTAAAATTATTATCATATACATATACTATATTTTATACTTTATAATATACAAGATTTATATATTACATACTATATATTAACTACTATACCTATAATATATTATATAGTATATAATGTACATAACATATAGATTATAAACTATATATTAACTAGTAAACATATATTATATTATATACTATATATATGTATAAATACTATATATATTAGTATACATAACGTAGTTATATTTTATATATTATATATTATTTGTATAATTACTATAAGATATAGTAAACTAGTATAATATACTATGAACTAATATAGTTTTTGTCCGAGCATAATATGGACTGGTTCTTAGGGTTGAAGTTTTTTCCACTTGCAGCAAGTCATTCACCTGATCGAATTGGGACCTCTTCGTCCTCATTGCAAGGTGTTTGGACTGCTACTCGCACACAACAGGTACGTTCCCTTGCTCAAAGCGATGGTGTCCTCTCTCTATCTCTCACAACTCCCATCACTTGAACCTTCAAGACATTCCGCCCACAGCCCTGTCAAAAATGCAAAAAAAGGGGGGTAGAGCCCCCCCATCATCTACGCACATGCGGATGAAGGGGGGGCTCTATCCCCCCCCCCTCCCCCCCTATTTTTGCAATTTTTGGAAATAGAGCAAATGAAAATCAATAATTTGAGCATTACATGTTTGTTCAAACGCATATCATCAAGGAATTCCTTCATAAGGTTCCATGATTTGGCAAAAAAAGGGGGAGGAGGTAGAGTTCCCGCATCATCCACACGCGAAAAAGGGAGAGGTAGAGTTCCCCCATCATTCGCGCCTGCATGGATGACGGGGGAGCTCTGCCTCCCCTTTTTTTTGCCGAATCAATGAACATAATGAAATAATTCCTTGATGATATGCGTTTCATTACAATATTTACATTGAGACCGATTAGGTGTAAATAAATTATGGGATTAACCACAAATCAAATCGCAAAAAAAAGGAGGAGACAAAGCTCCCCCATCATCCGCATGCGATGGGGGAGCTTTGTCTCCCCCTTTTTTTTGCGATTTGATTTGTGGTTAATCCCATAATTTATTTACACCTAATCGGTCTCAATGTAAATATTGTATATATACAATAAAGTACATAATATAATATATTATTAAGAGATTATATAGTATGTAATATATTTAGTAAATAGTGTATACACTATATATTTTGTATATATGATTTAAGGTTTATAATATAATTAGTATATATATAATATAAAGTATATAGAATACATAGTATATTGTAAGTATATAGTATAAAGAGTATATAGTAGATAATATAAGGTGTATAATAGAATTAGAGAGTATATAGTATATAATATATAGAGTGTACAGTAGATAATATAGGTTATATAATATTATAATATAAAGTATGTAGAATGCCTAGTATATTGTAGATATATACTATAAAGAGTATATTATATAGAAACTTACTTAGAGTAGTTTGTAGAGTAGATATGATATATATAACACAAGGTACGTTTTATGTAGTATAGTATTATATATATTGTGTACTTACATATAATTTTATATCCTATTTATACATATCATATAGTATACCATATATAGTGTTATATACTATAATCTACATTCTAAAGTATATCTTTCAAGTTGTGGGTAGTCTACTTTATTTGATATGTACCTAACTTCAATTATTGGTCTTATATGAACTAAAAACTACATAATATATATTTTGTAGATAATGGCACCAAAGAGGGATTGCAAGAAAAGAAAACCTCCAATCTTAGCAACCGTCAAGTGAGCATGAAGCTTAGATCCGGTTATATACCAAAGAGAACAAGCGATCAGGAGGCATCATCACGAGTCTGACATTTAGACACTCCCCCCAATAAAAAGAACAAGAATCTTAAAAGGTGTGTTTTTATTGATGAGATGAGGCTCAGGTTGATGAAGACTCCAACAATGCCGAAGATGATGTAGTGACCACAGGTAAATTATGGTTGTATGTTATAATTTTAATTGCAATGGTGGATGGTTAAATTCTATGGATGTTTGATTTTGTTTGAGAAAGTTTGGTTGTGCTCAACAATGTGGAAGATTAAGAAAGGGTGTATAAGTTTTTATATACATATCATTAATAGTTGCTCAAAAAATACTAAGTATTGTTTTGTTTGAGAGAAGGTCCTTAATCTCATGTGAGAGACCTATATAGGGTGTGCGGTTTTTTCTGAAAATTTTGTCTCTATGCAAAGGAGACTCTAGAAAATTTTTTGTAAATTAAATACCTTGGACTATCTAATCCTAATTGCATATGTTTTTGGACAATTAAATGTTTGTGTGTTTTTGTATGTAGAGACCAATGTTCACATTGAAGATCCTCACGACAATGAAGAAGATAGTGATCATGAAGGGGATGATGAGAATAAGCATTTGAAACACCTAGACAAACAAATTTCACTTGGCTTGATGAAAAATGTTCTAAGCCAGTTTTATGTCAAGAAGAAGACATTGCCTCCTCTTGTTCCACTTTGTCGACTTATGGTGCATGAGGCTATTACGTTTGCTAGGGATGATGTAGAATGGATCATTTCCTCTTTTGATTATGCTGGGTATTTAGAAACTATGGGGCATTTCTTTGTGTTCGCCTGTCGAGGATTCTAGAGGAGATACCATTCCCGTGACCACAGTGGATATGGAGGAATGGGGACCACTTTGGCGGGAAAGAAATGTTGAGTTTGAGAGAGCACTTGGTAGAGAGTGGCATGAGCTCAAAGGAAAGAAATTTTTGGTGTGGGATGGAAACCACCGGCTTAAAACATGGTGGAAAATAATCAAAGAAAGTGAGACCTTTTGCCTTTTTCACTTTTTTGTTATAAACCTTCGTTTATATAAATTGTGATTATTCTTTTTGTGATAAAGTATTCGGACAATGTCCAATACCATGTTACTGTTCGTTGCCAATTCCTTGAGTTGTCTAGATCAAAAGAAGCAGAGTTGCTTCTTGCACTTTACACTTTTAATGCATAAGATTATAACTGCATGTTGACTATCTGTTTTTTTGCTAACAATGCTTGTGTTTTGTTATTTGTTTTTTTGCTAACAATGCTTGTGTTTTATAATTGCATGTTGACTATCTGTTTTTTTGCTAACAATGCTTGTGTTTTATTATTTGTTTTATAGTTTGGTGCAGCATTTCTAGGGCACATGTCATGTCAAACATCACTCATGAAGTGTATATGTTTCAAAGATTTGGCATGGCAAATAAAGAGTCTTTCCTTCAAAAATTGACACCCAATATGAGAGAATTGGCTAGAGTGGAGATGATTGTTGAGACACGGTATTACCATGGTGCTTCACCATGGTACAATACTCCATGTGGATTGATATCACAACTAGTGTGGAAGGTGATAACTACTCTACATAATTGGTCATACTGCTAAATTTTTATTTTTTTTTATATAGTGTTTTGTATTAGGATGAGTTCACTGCATTTATGTCCAAAGAAAGAGCAAAGCTAGATTCTCTTGGACTAAATGACGTTGAGAAGAAGAAGAGACTTGAAAAGGCCACAAAGGTAGAAGATGGAAGGTTGAAAGATAGGGGCTACAAGTACCTATCAATCGCCAATCCTCTTAATGGTGATGAGTTCTTCAAGTTGCTTTTTAGCATTAAATGGGATGAACCAGGAATGCTAAAGATCACTGAAGATAAGCTCTATTGTTTGACAAGCTCTAAAATCACTTCTGAGAGGTATTGCAGCTGTTAGTTTCTCATTTGTAATTGTGTTCGAGCATTTTGATTTGCTATATGGTTGTGTGATATGGTTTTTTTTTCTCGTAGAAAGAAGATAATTTTGCATCTAATGAGCCTCACCAAGTCTAAGGATCCACAATCTCTTCATTTGGGTGATTACAAGCTTTTGAGAAGCTACATGAAAACGGAGACTTATTGGGCTCACTTGCATGGGGAAGCTACACTTATGATTGAAAGGCTGCAAGTAGTAGAAGGTCCACCACTTCCAAATTCTTTTGATCTATTCTACAAGATGAGCATGAAAAATCATATTTTGCAGGTAGATATTTGACCATTGTTTTTAATAGAATATAGACATGTTTTAACTTACACAAGATCAAGTTGAGTATGTTTTTTTATTGTTACTATTTGTGCAGGCTTTTATTTTTCTAATGGATGTGGTGAAATCTTCCGACTCTATCAAGAAGATGCCAGAGCTTGTGTTGTGGGCTAAGAGAGTGATTTACAGGTTTTCATCTTCCACTTGCACTCTTTGCAAAATAAGAGAATTTCATTTGTTTGTCATAGTTAGGTGACAGTGGGTCATACTGAGATTGGTGACATATCATTTTTTATTTACAAAAAATCCTTAAATTCCCTGTGGAAGCCCAATTTGGGGTGGATGGTTTTTTTGACAATACGGGCGTATGTAATGCCAGTGTTCAAGACACTTAAATCCCTTGTGGGAGCCCAAGACAGGGTTTATGGTTTATTTTGAAAAAATGTACTCTATACAAAGGAGACTCTGGTGTTTTTTTTTTGAGTTATGTGTCAATTGTTATACTATTGTGTGTATGTGCTTTTCAAAGTGGATGATGCCCTAAAATTTTGTAGATGGGTTATACAATGCGTTGAGACACATGAATTGAATGAAGCCCCATTATTCACTAGAAAGTGGATTAATGTGCGTGATGAGAATACAATGTTCTCTCCCTTTCTGATTGAAAGGAATTTGAAAACATGGGAAGCCAATGTTTGTCCTTGGTGGTTGGATTATCCACTAGGAGTTATTCCAAAGCAAGAATTTGAATTATGGGCGAGTAAGTACCTATACACTTGTGGCTCTTTTCTATGGAGAATGTATGTCTTACTTCATTGCTAATTTATGTGATATTGTGTTGTATGGTTGTTGAATGAAGGTTTTCAAAAAGAGATTGATGAGTACTTAGAGGAGACACAAGAAGAGTCTCTCCCTCGCGTTTCAGATGGAGTTACTCAAAACACCGTTGAGAGTGGCTCTCAAGGTACTCCACTAGCAAGCAATGTACTCAAGAAGGATAAAGGGACAATGGATCCACCAAGTACATCAAGATTACCTACTCCCTCTTTGATACCTCCCATTGTGCCATCTACAGAGCTCGGCGTGTCCTCTTTGGCAACCACTATACCCCATCATATGACACCCTCTTCTAATGTGCCCACTACATCGTCATTGGTGCACACTACTTTGTTTGTTGCAGAGTCCTCACTTGGGCGAGAGGCTTGGGAGAGAAGGCCAATAACACGATCTATTGGTAAGTTTAATAAAATTGTTAGAAAATTGTCTTTCATATTTCCTAGTCAAAGCTAATTTGGATAATTGTTGTAGGGTTCCATTATGAGACTGTTGTAGATGTTTTTCTTGTGGATATATCACAAATTGATAAGTTTGCCCTTGATAGGTGGATTTCCATAATGCTAACTTATTTGCATTTTCTTCTTGCATTGTTCTATGATCTTGATCATGATTCATGTTTAATTTTCTTGTAGCATCACCAAATGTTTTGTGGCACAAAATACCAATTTATATAGCAGAGATAGTGTGCCTTGTCATGAGGTGGCTAGGCTTATCTTTGCAGATTTTCCTACAAGTTTACTTGTGGATGGTCTAGGACCAATTCCATCGGGTAAGTGAACTTTCTTTGGGGTAATACCTACAGCTAACTATGGTTGTATGCTTACATAACATCATGCGTTTTTGTAGAGGCCATGAGTGTTCCCAAGTGGAACACATTTTCCAAGGGTCTAGTGATAGGGTGCATGGATGTGGCTTGTGTATTTTTGGCAAATGAGGGGTTTTAAGTCACCATGTGCATGGGCAAGCATATTGGAGATTTTATTGCAGATGCTACTGACGGGAGCAAAGCGAACCCCAAACCCCGACGGCCTCTAAAACACCGGGGACCGAATGGCGCACCTTGAGCCTGTCATGGTAAAGCAAACAGGGGGCACCACCTAGCTTCAGCGGCTAGGACGCAAACAACACACCACCATAACAAAGTTTTCATCCAAGAGAGATGGATGCTTGGGAGTAATGATGAAGAGGAAAGGGAATGAGATCAAGTGAGAGAGAGAGAGAGAGAGAGAGAGAGAGAGTGAGGGAGGGGGTATAGCGGCCAAGTACTTAGGCACCACAAAAGGATGGCGAATCCGCACACCCTTCACACATACACAAGCTCACTCCAAACACAAGACTAGGTGGCGATTCCGCACACCTCACATGGGCAAAACATTGCAAGAAAACATACTCACAAAACCTCAAGCTTTATTTAGAGAATAAGGCGATGAAATGGGGAGCATAGGATAGGGGAATGAGAAGGGAGAGCGTGGTAGAGCACATGGAGGATAGGTGGGAGTTGATGGCGAAGACTCGCACGAGGGTTATGGCCATCATCCTTCATTTAGTTTCCCTTCATCTTCCATAGCCCAAGGGTGTAGAGGTCATGCTCAAGACGAGCATGGTGATTGCGGTGATGGTGATGGTGTGGGTGTGTGTGTGTGCACTAGGCACACACAATGCATAGTGTACTCTTTGGTGATGGTGTGTGTATTTAGTGTGATGGTGACCCCTCTTTATATAGGGGAGGAGGGGGGAGGAATTCTAGAATTTAGAAATGAAGAAATCATTATCTACATAGGCCATGTGACTGTGGGCCCCACTTGTCTGGCTGTGTGTATATGTGCCAAAATAGCAGTCTCATGAGAGAGAGACTAAGAGAGAGAGATGGGTTGATGAAAAAAAGTGAGAGGTGAGATGGAGAATAAAGTAATTACAAGAGGGGAGAGAGGGGAGTGTGTTCAGAGGTGAATCTGTGTGCAGATGTGTGTGAACACAAGAAAAATCAGGTAACCACCGAGTGGGGATGGGTCTGTGGGCACCCTTTTCAGTGAAACTGAGTGTGTGTGAGTGTGGGGGAGGTTATTTAGCTACAAGACAAAAGACATGGCACCCTTTAGAGAGAGAGGGGGGTATTTGGGTCATGGGATATGATAGGAGAGAGAAAGAGGGGGTGGGGTATACTATTTTGGAAGATAGGGTAAGTTGCATGTGAGTTAGGGTGCATTATTGGTGAGTTATAATGCATTATTGGTGAGAGGTGGGGTAGCTTGAGGGGAGAGAGAAAGGAGAAAGGACAAGGGGAAGAGAGAGGGGGTTGACCTTTTGAGTGGAGGAGAGGAAAAGGGACACCCGGCGGGGCAACAGTGAAGAAAAAGGAGGCAAGGTGGGGATGGGCTACCGCGCAAGCATGAGGTGGCCTATTTTACCTTTCTTATATATTTACATAATCATACTTTATTTTTTTTTCTTATTTTTTCCAATGCCTTTTATCACTCCCTCCATAAGAGGGGGTTTTCATGGGGTGGGGACGAGAGAAGAGGGGTATGGGAGCTTGGCTTGTGAAAAGCCCCCATCATTAGCCCTCCCCTTTTGGCTAGAGGCATTCATGTCTCTAGCTCATCTGTTTGATCATTATCGTCGGAGGTGGCGGCTGATGGTGTGTCCGCATATGGAATGTCAATTGGTGGAGCCTGGTCAAATCGAAGAAAATAAGGTTTAAGTCACCAACCATTTACCCTGGTTTTATGAAGTTTTCCATCAGCCTCCATAAGCTGGTAGCTTCCATTGGCATACTTTTTCTTGATGATGAAAGGGCCTTCCCATCGGAGCAGTAGTTTCTTATCCTTGCGCGTGTCGAAGCGATTGTCGTAGCGGAGCACCAACATTCCTTTCTTCAATTCTTTTTTCCGGAGATGCTCGTTAAAGCTAAGCCGTCTATGCTTTGCTTGTGCTGCATAATAATTTATCGCTTCTTCTCTGTCTAGTTGCAGTCTTTCCAAGTTGATGATGTGATCTCTCAAATGCATGTTGGGTTGTTGAAGTTGTCTTGCCATTACTCTGAGACTTTGTAGTTGCACTTCAATGGGCAAGATTGCTTCCTTACCAAATACTAGATGATACGGTGTGAATCCCAAGGATGTACGAAATAAAGTTCTGTAGGCCCATAAAGCTGGTAGTAGATACTTATCCCAGTCTCCGGGATGATTGTTTACCTGCTTGGTAATAATTTTAGAAACCATTCCATTTACCTTTTCAACTAGGCCATTACATTGAGGGTAATATGGTGAAGAGTGCCTCCTTGTAATGCCGAGTTTCTACATTAATTCTCCTACCAAGTCTGCTCTGAAACCTGGCCCTCTATCAGAGATGATCTCTAAAGGTGTGCCAAACCTATAACATACGTGCTCGTAGATAAATTTAGCTACCTCTACCGCTGTGATTCTAGTGGTGGCTGTAGCCTCTATCCATCTAGTCATGTAGTCGACCCCCATGATAATGTAGAATTTTCCTGAGTTGGCCCTAGGTAATGGCCCAATGGCATCGATACCCCATTTTTCAAATGGGCCATATGAGAGAATAGGTATCTGTGGTTCAGGCATAAGTGACCTAGTGCCGGCCTTTTGATACAACTTACATGTTTTGCACCAGTGGTGTACATCACGGTTGAGGCTAGGCCATATGAAGCCTGCCTGCAAGATCTTCCTACTTGTTATGTCTAGGGCAAAGTGACCACCACAAACCCCGTCGTGACAGCTAGCAATTACTCCCGTGATTTCATGAGAGAGAGGGACCTTCCTGAGTATTTGGTCCTTACCCTTACAGTACAAACCATCATTGATGAGTCAGCCATTGTGGCCTTCCTCGTCAGCCATTGCTTCCTCGTCAGCCATTGCTTCTGTCCCTTTGTTAAATCTGATGGGCATTCCCCTGTTTCCAAAAAATGCATGATGTCAGGCAAGGCATCACTGCCTTGAAATAGAGGGAGCTTTAGTTTTATTTCTCCAACCACCACTTCCTGTAGTCTTTCACTTGCTAGGGCATCTGCTTCTTGGTTTTGAGCCCTTGGGATATGGTGTATTTGAACTTCTTCAAACTTACCCAACAAGGTTTTTACACCACTTAAGTGAGTCCTTAAACTAGGATTCTTGCATGTCCATGCTCCATTTACTTGCCTTACCAGAAGTAGAGCATCCCCAAATACATTAAGGCGTTGTACACCTTGCGAGACGCACCATTGTAGACCCTTGGTTAGTGCTGCATCTCAGCTTCATTGTTAGAATGTGAATCTAACAATTGGCCCAACGAAAATACCTTTGTCCCTTTGTCATCAAAGACCACTATGCCTGCAGCTGCTTTGTCGGACGCTCGCTTGTAGGATCCATCAAAGTAGAGAGAGTGTGCTCCTTCTACCATCGGTGGTACTGGAGGTAATCGGACTTCTCCTTCCTTAGATTGCTTCTCCTTCCTTTCAAAGACTTGGTAGGTCATGAGTCCCCCCAAACTTGCCCTTGTCGTGCTTTCTACCTATACTGTGTAGTCAAACTCTTGCAGACGAACTAGCCATTTAGTAATTCTAGCAGACACATCCATGTGTTGTACAACATAGGGAAATATTTCATCCGTGGTTAGAATCACAAATTGCTTAGGCAACAAATATGACCTAAACTTTGTAGTTGCAAATATAAGAGCTAGGACTAAGTGTTCCACATGGGTGAAACCTTTCTCTCCTGCTGTCATCATTCGACTAGAGAAGTAGATTGGCCTCATGAAAGATGTCATCGTATCCTTTTGGAGTAGCACAGCCCCCAATGAGTCATCACCAACACTTGAGGTGACATAGAATTTTTCATCCCACTTAGGTGGTGAGATAGTTGGCAGAGTGGCTAAGACCTTCTTTACCTTGTTGTAGTGATGTTCGCTTTCCTCGTCCCAAGTGAAAGTTGATCTTTGAGTGAGTTGTTGCAGTGGTAGAACAAGTTGTGATAGTAGATGTATGAATCTACTTAAGTACCTCACCTTCTGTAGAAAAGAGACCAGTTGACGTGCGGTTGTTGGTGAAGGTAGGGCTATGAGTGCGGACACCTTACTTGGGTCGGCGTTGATACCTTTTGCTGAAATTTCATGGCCTAGTAGAATGACTTTACTCTCCCCAATGTGGCATTTATCCACATTTAATTGCCCACCTAGGCTCTGCAACCTAGCGAAACCTTCAGTTACCTTTTCTAAATGTGAAATACGAGAGCTATATATACAAAAATCATCAATGAACACTCTTATGGATGTTCCAAAGAACGGTTGAAAAACATATGTGACATATCTTTGGAATGTGGCAGGTGCATTTGTGAGACCAAATGGCATAACCCTGTATACAAAACAACCCCATGGCATGATAAAAGTGGTTTTTAGCTGATCTTCCAAGGCTATGCGTATTTGAAAGTATCTAGAATAACCATCACAGATGGTATAGCATTCAAAACCCGCTACTTCATTCAGAATTTCATCCAAGAAAGGGAGAGGAAAGTGGTCTCTCTTTGTAGCTGCATTTAGTGGTTTGTAGTCAACACAGAACCTCCACTTACCATTTTTTTTAGGCGTCACCACTACAGGTGACACCCATTCTGAGTTTTCTACAGGATAGATGAATCCCGCCTCCAACAGTTTCCTTACCTCGGCCAAGAGTGCCTTTTCTTGTATGACCCCCAGTCGTCGTAGCTTTTGCACAACTGGTTTTACCCCTTCCTTCAGCTTAATATGATGTTCCACCACTGTAATGCCTGTGATTCTTTCATAGTTGTTAATGAACAGGTTAGGAAATCCCATCAACATTTGCAAAAAACTATCTTTCTCCTCAAGTGTTAATTCCGTAGACAACATACCCTTCAACCTACTTCCTCTTAGGCCAGGTGATTTTCTCTCCTCTTCATTGGGTTGCCCTTTTGGTGATGGATCACCACTTGTGCTTTCCCTTTGTGGATCCTTCATAATGATACCCATCACATCAATGGAACTGTCACTTTCGTCGGTGGATGTGGTCTCCTCCTCAGAACTGGAAGATTCGCTAGTGGTTTCATCTGCCGATGTTTTCAGATTGCCTTCATGGCCATCAACCATGGCCTTCCCAAAATTAGTGGATAGCCCTCCCCCTTAGTAGGCATTACAAAAACATCTACCTCTACCTCAGTGTTGAACGCTTTGATTTTCACGGCACTTACCACACCCACACACTTTACTTTTGCGTTGTTTGCCATCTTTGCCTTGCATGGAGAAGGCCTGTCAACCTCGAGCCCTAATCGAAGCATCATAGCTTCACTCATTACACAGATTTGTGCACCCCCATCAATGTAGGTGTTTCCAACCCTCTTTCCTTTTATGTTTACGTCGACAATTGGAAGGATGTCATCCATGTTGCATCCCGAAATTGCTCCGGCTACCTTTGTTTTGGAGCGTCTTGTACTTACCATTTTAGACCATTGTCCCCTTACTTTAGGTACAAGATGTAGCAGCTGTGGCCATGTAATCTTCGGTCCTTGCTCTGCCACATCCAATGTTAGATCATAGGGCTTTGAACTTTCCCCTAGCTGGAAGTCGGTGATGCCCAATTTACGTCGTGGCCTGGATGGCCTCTTGCTAGTTTCTCCTCTCATGCTTCTCTCATCATTTGATTGTGTATCTTTCTCCCTCCTAGCTCTTTTCACAGTCATCGCTTCAAGTGGTTCTAAAAAGGTTACCTTCTCCTTACCCTTGTACCTCTCCTTTGCTCTGGGTGGATCCACTAGTACGGATTTTCCTTTCTCTTCTAGCCTTATGATGTTTATAGGGCGATCAGGTGGTGGGGCTGGTGGAAGAGGTGGGATGGATGCTTGTAGTGGTGTCTGGGGTGGACGTAGAATTTATGTTGGTGGGGGTGGTGCTCGGGGTGGGGGTGTTCTTTCTCTAGGGGGTGACAATTGGTTCCTCCTACCTCCTCTATTATAGTTTTGTCGTGGTTTGGGAAAGTAGTACATACCGTGACCGTCTTCTCCGCAGTTGTAGCAATGATACTCCCTGTTTTGTCATGGTGCTCTTCCAGGGTCTTGATCTCTTTCTTGACTCTTCCCTTGCTGTATTAAGTGGACAGACAAATTTTGCAGTTGGTCAGTAATATGGGCCAACATATCTTGTTGGTCATCTCTTACCCCAAGAGCCGGTGGTGGTGGTATGGTGGTTATTGTAGTTGATGGTCGACGCGATGTTCCTGCTTCTGTTGACTCGGTTTCTTTGGCTTTCATTCGCAGCTTCTTGTCCTTAAGGCGAGCAATCTCAACGGCTAACTCGTACGTAGCTGGGAATCTACCTTTCACCTTCTCGTTGAGAAGCAGCCATAAGCCATGCATGAACCGATCTTTTTTTAGGAAATCGGATGCAGCTTCCCCCCTTGCCAGTGACTCAACCCACCGTTCCCACAAATCCACAAATTTGGACTCATAGGTGGCATATTCTAAAAGACCCTCCTGCTTCAAGTCTCTCAACTTGTCCCACAACTTTTCTGAAGTGGTACCTCCCCCAAAGCACCTCTTAAAAGCGGTTTTTAAGGGTTCCCAGTCATCCTTGGTTGCTTGTGGAAGTGCATTGTACCATGATCTAGCTTCTAGCTTCATGAGATGCTTAAAGATTCTAACCCGGGATTCATCCGTATCTTTGTTGCTCACTACACATGCTACTTCAAAGTCATCTAGGAAGTCTGTTACCAAATCCTCCCCCTTCTTTCCTTTGAATGTTGGAAATGCTACACTTGCCATGATTACTGAGAGAGAGCTAGAAAGACACACTGCTTAACTTGCAAAAGTTTTTTTCTTCTTTACAAGGATCAGGCGTGTATACCCTCTTATACTAGGACATAGATTAAAACTTCAAACGGTACATTTCCTTGTACCAAAGTAAGACAAATGGTTGATCTGATGCCAGAACCTCAAAAAATCGCTCCCCACCCAGCATGGTGTCAATGACGTGCTGGTAGTGAGCCTTCAAATCCAGTATTACCTTGATTGAGCGTACACGTGTTGGTATGTGTGATCTGTCTTGAGGTAGTTTGTACTGATTCATGTGAAGCTTAGAGGTGCTTAGTCACTGTCCAAGCTTGTGGGAGGGGGTGGTGTTCTTTCCTGAAACAAACTCAGTAGATCCCTAGTTTCTCTAGTGAGAGTGTGAGCCAATGATTCCGTTATCTGTGCTGCAGCATCAGGTGCGACTTGAAAACTGACTGTGATAATTACCTCGGTGACTTGAGTTACCCGATTCTCAAAGTAGAATAGTGTTGATTCTCTATTGTGTAGAGCTCCTTCCATTTTGTTGTTGTGGGTTGGTTGTAGGTTGCGGACATGGTTTCGACCTTCTCCTTCTTCTTCTTGGCACTTGGCCTATGTATATCCACTGGGTTTGGCGTGTTGGTTGACTCTCCCACTGCAAATCGATTACCGTTACGCCTGGCACTCGAGCTTCGATGGAGATGCGGAGTTCGTCTAGTTGTGCTTGGAGATCTTCTTCTTCTGTCGTCCAATTAGCAAATCCTGCTAGCCATTCATCCATTCACAATAGTTTAGGGGTTTCAGTCTTGTAAACTGAAGGGTTTCATGAAAAGATCCTCAGTGGGGGCACCAAATGACGGGAGCAAAGCGAACCTCGAACCCCGACGGCCTCTAAAACACCGGGGACTGAATGGCGCGCCTCGAGCCTGTCATGGTAAAGCAAACAGGGGGCACCACCTAGCTTCAACGGCTAGGACGCAAACAACACACCACCATAACAAAGTTTTCATCCAAGAGAGATGGATGCTTGGGAGTAATGATGAAGAGAAAAGGGAATGAGATCAAGTGAGAGAGAGAGAGAGAGAGAGAGAGAGAGAGAGAGAGTGAGGGAGGGGGTATAGCGGCTTAGTACTTAGGCACCACAAAAGGATGGCGAATCCGCACACCCTTCACACATACACAAGCTCACTCCAAACACAAGACTAGGTGGCGATTCCGCACACCTCACATGGGAAAAACATTGCAAGAAAACATACTCACAAAACCTCAAGCTTTATTTAGAGAATAAGGCGATGAAATGGGGAGCATAGGATAGGGGAATGAGAAGGGAGAGCGTGGTAGAGCACATGGAGGATAGGTGGGAGTTGATGGCGAAGACTCGCACGAGGGTTATGGCCATCATCCTTCATTTAGTTTCCCTTCATCTTCCATAGCCCAAGGGTGTAGAGGTCATGCTCAAGACGAGCATGGTGATTGCGGTGATGGTGATGGTGTGGGTGTGTGTGTGTGCACTAGGCACACACAATGCATAGTGTACTCTTTGGTGATGGTGTGTGTATTTAGTGTGATGGTGACCCCTCTTTATATAGGGGAGGAGGGGGGAGGAATTCTAGAATTTAGAAATGAAGAAATCATTATCTACATAGGCCATGTGACTGTGGGCCCCACTTGTCTGGCTGTGTGTATATGTGCCAAAATAGCAGTCTCATGAGAGAGAGACTAAGAGAGAGAGATGGGTTGATGAAAAAAAGTGAGAGGTGAGATGGAGAATAAAGTAATTACAAGAGGGGAGAGAGGGGAGTGTGTTCAGAGGTGAATCTGTGTGCAGATGTGTGTGAACACAAGAAAAATCAGGTAACCACCGAGTGGGGATGGGTCTGTGGGCACCCTTTTCAGTGAAACTGAGTGTGTGTGAGTGTGGGGGAGGTTATTTAGCTACAAGACAAGAGACATGGTGCCCTTTAGAGAGAGAGGGGGGTATTTGGGTCATGGGATATGATAGGAGAGAGAAAGAGGGGGTGGGGTATACTATTTTGGAAGATAGGGTAAGTTGCATGTGAGTTAGGGTGCATTATTGGTGAGTTATAATGCATTATTGGTGAGAGGTGGGGTAGCTTGAGGGGAGAGAGAAAGGAGAAAGGACAAGGGGAAGAGAGAGGGGGTTGACCTTTTGAGTGGAGGAGAGGAAAAGGGACACCCGGCGGGGCAACAGTGAAGAAAAAGGAGGCAAGGTGGGGATGGGCTACCGCGCAGGCATGAGGTGGCCTATTTTACCTTTCTTATATATTTACATAATCATACTTTATTTTTTTTTCTTATTTTTTCCAATGCCTTTTATCACTCCCTCCATAAGAGGGGGTTTTCATGGGGTGGGGACGAGAGAAGAGGGGTATGGGAGCCTGGCTTGTGAAAAGCCCCCATCACTACTAGGGTAGGACTTGTGTTGTTACGTACATGGACCCTCATGTGTAACAAGAAATCATATCGCATCCACTAATTAGAGAGGCGGTGAGATAACAAACTTAGTTTCATAGTTGTATGTCCTAACTAAAAACTTTATAGCTATGACTTTCATTCTTTGACTTATTTATTTATGCAGGTACTTGATCTTACCATGTGTCTTTGGTATCATATTGGCCATCTTGTGCCACACTATGATAGAGAGGTAGGGGAGAAAATTGCCCAAAGATTGTTTCTAGAAGATTGTAGCTACATGATAGATGATGTAGCCTTCCCCATTGAGATTGATGGTGCCATTCTTAGAGGCGGGGTAGAGCGGTCATCTTTGTTCTTTCGTTAAGATTAGTCTAAATTATGATACTATTGAATGTTATGGTATATATGTGTTTGCATTATGTTTCTAATTTACTTTTTATATGGCTAGCAATTTTTACTGAGCCTCAGAACTATGTTTTGGACTTGTTTGCGGGGTGTGGTGGTTTGCGCCGAGATTCTGCGAAAGATATGAGGATTGCATGGGTCTAGAGCTAGATGATGTGCTCTATGAAAGATGTTTGACCGACATTGCATGTGGACCTGTTAAATGTTGATTGCGGATGCACACTTGATTGGGGAAACATTATTCTAACAGTACACATCTTGATGTTTTGATTTATGTTTTGATGTACATGGTAGCCATATGAAATTGACATGGCATTTTGGTGTGCTCCATACATTTCATTTGGATGTTTCTTTTGTTTTTTTTTGGTACATGATGGCCACATGATGCGGAGATGACTTTGATTGTGCTTTCCTATGTAGTTGTATTATGCTTACACCATTGGCTTTTGTGTGGATTTGTGTGAGATAAAAAATCATTTAAGTTGTGGAAATAAGAGTTTATGTGAAGGAAATCCTATGTGGGAGCCCAAGAAAGGGTATACACTTTTTTTTAAGAAGAGGTCTCCATACAAAGGAGACTCTGGCAAAAAAAATCGGAATCTTGTTTTATGTACAGGCTCAAAAACACATACAAATGGTGCTTTTTGTAAAGTTTCATTTTGCATAAGCATTGTTGTGCTTCCATATTTCTACATAGTGTTTGGTAGTTGAAGGATTTTACTATGAGGTTTTGAGTTTTTTTGCTACACAATGATACTTAAAGACATCATTAGTGTAAAATCAGGGTTCAAAAGCTCAAAAAAACAGTTCCAATTGTAAAAGCTTGAAACTGAAAGCTCGCCAAAAAAAAACCCCACCGGCTCTTGTCAAGCTTCTAATAGCTCAATAGTGGTTAAGCCATAGGCAAGCCTCGTAGGACTCTACTATTAAGACCATAGCTCTCGACGGTGACGCCCAGTTATTTGCACAAAGGCAGGCGCACTGCAAGGCTGAAAAAATCCCTATTCTACTTACTCAATTGCAATTAGTAACAACAACCATTTATAGCTAGCTTGAGGACCTCCCTTCTTGAGCAAGAAAAGAGAAACCTTGTGCTCTGATACCAATGTAACATTTAATGGCCTAGTCACTTGTGTATAGCGGGAAATAACATGAACATAGTGATAATTTTATTAGAATAGATTCCTAATGAGCATATCAAGAGTGCTTGGATGGAGAGAACAACAAAAAGCATAACATCTAGTTAGATAGGCATGAAAAATACTTCAAAAGAGAGAAAAATTAATCTATTGACAACAGTTGAGGACCAGATTTACATGGAGCCGGTCCCCCCTCCAAAAGTCTTTGTATTATAAGTTTCCCCCATCAAGAAAGACATTTTACAATACAATTCTTTGTGTTCCTTCAATAACTAGCTAGTGCAATGAAAATGGAAAATTCAAGCACTAAGAAAACACTTATAAAACACAAAATCAATTCCCTCACTGTCTTAGACCCAAGACCTCACATACATTTGAAGATGGTGAGAGCTAGCGGGGTATGAGAGTAAATTGAGAAGAAGAAGGAGTAGTCTTACGAGAAAGAAGTATACCTCCTCACCTAATCACTCATAATAGCTTAGCATAGCTTAGTAATTAGCATGGTAGAGGAGATGAGCATGCATTGAAGCTTGTATCTTGGTTGGATTTGCATCACAAAGCCAAGAGTTGTTGATGTAGGCCTCTCTTCTCACAAGCTTGGTGTAGGTGATGAGCTTTCCATTAAATCTTCAGAAGGAGAGAGAGAGAGAGTCTTCTTGCTTCACACATGAGATTGTGTGAGTGTGTGAGTGATAATGACTTTGAAAAATCAGTCCCCCTGTCTCTTGTGGTTGACCCCTCTTGCTAAATCCTCTTGCTGGCTTCCCATTGGCCTCTCCAAGCTTAGCCCATAGGGTTTAAGAAGCATAAGTGATAGCCTTGTGACAAGTGTCCCCCTTTCCCCTTTTGTGAGAGCTTTAGGTAATTAAATAATGTAACTAAACTCTCATTGGACCCCTTTGTCTTGTGGCCAATAGGAATCAGGCGAGCCATGGGGTTGTTGAATGCTCATTGGACCCCTTGGGAGATTGGCCAATAGTCTTCTAGAGAGCTTAAATCTTATTGTTTCATTTTTCAAGTGTTTTTAAATGAATTAGACTAGATTTACTCTAGCCTAATTCTCATTGGTCCACCTCTATGGCCATCCAATAGGATTTGAGTGCACCTTGTGGGCAATTGGCCTAGGGAGTTGACATGTGTCCCCTATTCCCTTTGTGTAAAGGGAGCCTGAGTGTGTGTGTGTGTGTTTCTCTCTCATCCCCTACTTACAAGGCTCGCCCCCTCCTATGTAGGAGTCTTGAAGAATTTTTGGCGCACTCACAAAGCATCCAATTTCACTAAGCTTGACCATTGGACACAACCTTTGAATTTTGGAACCTTAGCATCTTGGAAGTCTTAATGGGCTGAACCTTAGGGTCTTTAAAGCCCATTGTTGCACATTGCTCTTTTGCAGATGGCTCTCCCTTTGGATCCTTATTTTCCCTCCTTTGGATCCCTACTATGGCCAGTTTGCTAGCTTAAGCAATATTCTAACTTTTTCTCCCCTAGTACTTCCCCATATTAAATGATCAGTTTAACATGAGAAAATCATTTAGGAGAATTATATATTAGTTATTATGACTCTCTCTCTATCTCTCTCTCTCTGAAACTCACTTCACAAATCAATTTAACTAAATTCAAGAAATTCAAACAATTGGAAGAAATTTTTGAGGACAACTCTCCATTTAATTTCAACATAAGGTGTGGTCTCTCAAATGGGAATACAAAAAATGCAAGGGTCAAATAGTACAAAATCTTTATTCTTGTCAATGGGGGTGGCTCTAGCTCTACAGTGCTTGTCTTTGGCACCGTGTATGCTCCTTCAATCATCTTATCCCAATCAATCACTTGCCTGTTTCCCTGTCTTGCATCCCTCTCAGGTGAATGGCCTGTTTGTCCAATACCATATGAATTTGTTGGCAATTTCTTCATTTTCTTCAAAAATGGTAACAATTTAACCAATTTTCTCCCTAGAAATGGCAGTTGCCATAATCTCCACCATATTGCACTACCACATCATGTTCACTTGTGTACCGAGCGAGAACTTTCCACATTAGAACAAATCCAGGAATTTACCTCTCAATGGTGTGCCTTCTTCCCGTTTCATCTAGTCTTCCTTCTTGAGAGGATCAAAGCATCCTCCCGTGGTAATTTTATGGTTGTTAATGACGATGGAAAATCCTTCTTCATTAAAAATACGAGCAATCAAAGGTCAATTATATTGTCTCTTTTGCAAACTAGTGTCTTGCAGACTACCACATTCATGTGATCCTCAAGAAACCCAATAGCTATTGGGGAAGAAAGAGGAACCATTCACCTTGCAGGATGGTTAACTTCTCCATGGAAATAGGCTATGTGGTACCCACTCCCTTCATGAGAAAGTCATGTATGGACCAATGCTCCTCCGTATGTAGGGCATAGAGGCATTCAACCTATTCTCCAAGGAGTAGAGACGCATTTCTATTGGTCTACCCTGAAAGTGGACATACAAGAGTATGTTTCAAAATGTATGGTATGCCAAAAGACCAAGTATTATAGAGGGAAGCAACCTAGATTACTCCAGCCATTGCCTATCGCAAATTCACCATGGGAGAGTATATCCATGGATTTTATCTTTAAATTACCCAAGTCTATTTATGGGAATACGGGAATATGGAAAATAGTCGACAAATTTAGCAAGCAAGCACACTTATTTCCTGTCAAAAATACTATTAAGGCACACCAAATGGCAACTCTCTTCATATCTCATATTTTCAAGCACCATGGATTGCCAACATCCATCGTGCCAGATAGAGATCCTAGAATGACCAGTAATTTTTGGAAAGGTCTCTTTGAAAATCTAGGTACAAGATTGAATTTCTCTTTGACCTATCACCCACAAATGGATGGACAAAGTGAGATAGCCAATCTTACAATGCTCTATCTACTAAAGACTTATGTTACCAAAGTAGATGAACGCTCACAATGGGAAAGTACTTACCTCTTGTAGAGTATGTGTACAATAATATTGTCCATACTTCTACGGGCAAAGCACCTTTTGAAATCATTGAGGGAAGACCTAAAAGTCCCTTTCTACTCAAAGTACATGGGAAGATCTTCTCGCTGCCAATGAGTATAGCCGTGACCTACAAGAATCTTTTCAAAAGATTAAGGAGGCTATATCCATCTCTCAACAAAAGCAAAAAGCTATTTTCGTCAAGCACAGAAGGGCCTTAACATTCAAAGAAGATGATTGGGTCTTACTTAAGTTTCCCAAGGCTTGATTGAGGCAAACGACGTGCAGAAATCCTACGAGCCATCAAAACTATTATGCTAAATCAAAAAAAAAGATACTATGGTGCTTTTCAAATCTTGAAGCCAATCAATGAGATGGCTTATCAACTCAAGTTTCCCAACCATTGGCTCCTACACAATGCTTTTCATGAGGGCCTTCTTAAGCCCTACAAAGGAGATCCATCAAGTGAACCAATTATTGACCTCTGGAAATCAAAGACCAAGAAGGGGTGCTACAACCCAAATCTATCATTCTGTTACGGAATAAGCCGGTGTGTTCCATGTGTTATGCCTTGGCCATATGGTGGGAACCTTACCTGGGAATGGGGGAATGCCAAGGGGTGTGGCTCATGAGGAGCGAGGGGACACGACAAACCTATGAGAATGGGCTCTTGTGACCTTTGTATTCAATCAAGCTGTCATCAATCTAATCAGTTATGGCGGCGGACGTTAATCTCTCTCTCTCTCTCTCTCTCTCTCTCTCTCTCTCTCTCTCTCTCTCTCTCTCTCTCTCTCTCTCTCTCTCTCTCTCTCTCTCTCTCTCTCTCCCTCTCTCTCTCTCTCTCTCTCCCTCTCTCTCTCTCTCTCTCTCTCTCTCTATCTTCTCTGTTGAGGGCTCTTCTGCCCCTCTAACACTTGGCGACCACGCAGTTGATCGAATCTCCACCCTTGGTGATGAAGGAGGCGCATATTGCACGGATTTCGAATTCTTCCAGAAATCTGAACCAGATGCTAGCAAGCAGGAAAGTGACGGAGGTGGCCCTAAGATTGGGTGGGGCGCTTATTGCATCGAAGGCATTCTTCTTGCCTCTCCTTCGACAACGAGGAGGCTGCATGCAGGTGGATGCTTTGTTGTTTGGTATACCCGCGCGCTACAACGCAGCGACGAAGACAGTGGATCTGAAGCGCAAACATGGACGACAACAACGATTGTCATGTTGTTCGTAGCAAGAAGGGACGAAGCCGGTCGCAGGCAGAAGTAGGTACAGGCCAAGGACATTGCTTGCTGAATGTACAAGACTGCCAAGGCCTGATCATCTGAGGTCTCCATTCCACGGGTCGACTAGCATTGTATTGGCCAACCACTTCCTGGTCAGAAGTCTACCAAACACTAAGACAATCTGCGCTACTACTGGAGCACCCGCTGTGGCTTCCTTGCTGGTCTTGTTCTATTTGCACGCTGGTGGTTTTGCGGACAGAGAGCTTCATGTTCTTGGCGAATTTCCCTCTTGCGGAGATTTTTTTTTTTAACGTCATATTGCAGTTGGGCACTGCGACTTTTTGATGGTTTTCGAGTTCCGATTGCGGTTTTAGATACTATGCAAAATTGTCCCTGGGAAGAGAAGGCGGATGAACGTGAAGCGGTGATCTTGTTACCCAGAGTCAAACGATGCGAGAGGTACCGGACGCGAGCCGCACCAACCTGTCTCTCACGGATGATTTCTGATGTGGTGTCTATAAAATTGTTGTATGGGTTCCCAGCCCTTAAATGGTAGCACTGTACCACTGCACATTTGGGCTTACACAAATCAAGGGATGTTGGGCTTCAGGTCCTCCGTGCGTGCCAAGTGTTACGGCATAAGCCGGTGTGTGCCATGTGTTATGCCTTGGCCGTATGGTGGGAACCTTACCTAGGAATGGGGGAATGCCAAGGGGTGTGGCTCATGAGGAGCGAGGGGACACGACAAACCTATGAGAATGGGCTCTTGTGACCTTTGTATTCAATCAAGCTTTCATCAATCTAATCAGTTATGGTGGTGGATGTTAATCTCTCTCTCTCTCTCTCTCTCTCTATCTCTATCTCTATCTATCTATCTATCTTCTCTGTTGAGAGCTCTTCTGCCCCTCTAACACCTTCGGCATAAGACTAAGCAAATGTACAAATTTCTTTTAAATGACCAATGTTTTTGTCTTATAAGACTAATTATCTTTTTATTGTGCACAATTTAAATAGTATGCATGCTTAGAATCATGTTTGTGGTGATGACCTCTCTCAAACACCAAGTAGAATTTGTCAGTCTACTTGTTGGGAGAATGAAATGCACTAAAGAGCAGACATTCTTGCGGCAGCTATGTTCCCAAGCACCAACTGGGTTAGTCATCCATCTTGGAAATATTTCATAGGGTAAAAGAGGATCCTCTACCCACTAAGAAACATTGACTAATGACTAAGACCTTATCTCTTCTACCTCATAGTCGAGGACGACTTTGATTTCAAGAGAGAGGTAATGTCATAAAATCTAGTATGTAACCAACCCAAATGATTTTCTCATATTAAACCGATCATTTAATGTGGGAGAATAGACAAGAACAAGGGTTACAATATAGCCATGTGCTTACGCGTCTATCTCAACACGGGGCCAATGGTAAAGGGGTCCAAATGAGAGATGATCTGCCAAAGAGCAAGGCTAGCTAATGGAGCTTAAATTAGGTTCATTAAATACCTCCAAAGACTAGTGTTAAAAGTCCTTTGACCTTAGGTAAGCTAAGGCCGAGATTGAGGTGGGAACCTTGCCCAAGCTTTAGGTACTTGTCATGATTGATGACTAAGGTGTTTGAGGTGCTTGTCGTGCTTGCTGACTAAAATGCTTGAGGTGCTTGTCATGCTTGCCGGCTAGGGATCTTGAGGTGCTTGTGGGAACACTATCCAAGCTTGAGGTGCTTTGGCATGCTTGCTGACTAAGGTGCTTGTGTTCCAAAAGTCAACATCATCCCTACAAGAGAGGGGGCGAGCCCTTAAGCTAGGGGGATGAGAGAGAACACCTCCCCCTCCCACACACACACACACACACACACACTCACAAGGTAAGCCCAAGCCTCAAGAGGCAGAAAGGACACATGTTAAGCCCCTACCCATGTTGCCCTCACAGTGTGCCTAAAGCCTATTGGTTGGCCTCCCAAGGGGTCCAATGATAGATTAGTTAATTTAATTAATTGTTTTTGCATCTATCAAGTGCTCTCTCTCAAAGGGGAAAGGGGGACACTTGACCCAAGGCTACCCTCGTTGCTTGATATGCCTCTTGCATGTGATTGACTAGGCCTGGAGGTGTCCAATGAGCTTCAAGCATGAACTACAAGGGGGGATCAACCAAAGCAAGAAGGGGGGCTGCTTGGGGGTATACTCTCCCACACACTCACATATCAATGTGTGTGAGTGTGTGGGAGAGTATACCCCCCACGAAGCCCCCCTTCTTTCTTTGATAGATCCCCCCTTGTAGCTCATGCTTGAAGCTCATTGGACCCCTCCCAGGCCTAGCCAATCACATGCAATATGCATATCAAGTAACAGGGGTAGCCTTGGGACAACTGTCCCCCTTTCCCCTTTGAGAGAGATTACTTGATAAATGTAAAAACAATTAATTAAATTAACTAATTTATCATTGGACCCCTTGGGAGGCGAACCAATAGGCTTTAGGCACACCATGAGGGAAACATGGGTAGGGTCTTGACATGTGTCCTTGCTGTCTCTTGAGGCTTGGGCTTACCTTATGTGTGTGTGTGTGTGTGTGTTCTCTCTTATTCCCCTAGCTTTAGGACTCGCCCCCTCTCTTGTAGGGATGTTGTTGACTTTTGGAACACAAGCACCTTAGTCAGCAACAAGCACGACAAAGCACCTCAAGCTTGGGTAGTGTTCCCACAAGAACCTCAAGCTCCCTAGTTGGCAAGCATGACAAGGGCCTCAATCATCTTAGTCAGCAAGTACGACAAGCACCTCAAGGACCTTAGTCATCAAGCACGACAAGCACCTCAAGATTGGGCAGGGTTCCCACCTTAAGCTCGGCCCTAGCTTACCTAGGTCAAAGGACTTTTAACACTAACCTTTGGAGGTCTTTAATGAAGCTAACCCTAAGGTATTTAAGCTCCATTATCTAGCCTTGCTCTTTGACAAATCATCTCTCATTTGGACCCCTTTACCATTGGCCCCGTGTTGAGATAGGCCCGTAAGCACATGTCACTATTCTAACACTTGTTCTCGTCTATTCTCCCACATTAAATGATCAGTTTAATATGAGAAAATCATTTGTTTTGGTTAGATATTAGATCTTATGACATTGTAAGCTAAGTAGATGATTATGAAATGGTGAGAGATGTGGTCAGAGTCAGTAGCATACTCATTTATCATAGAAGATAGATCATTGTGAGTAGCTATAGACACCTCATCAACTTTTGGGCGTTGTAAAAGTGCATCAGCCACTTGATTGTGCTTACCAACAATGGGATCAATGTGAAAATAAAATTTCAAAAGAAAATTTGCTCACCTCATTTGTTTGTCGAAAAGCTTGGTTTGCGTCATGAAGTATTTGAGACTTTGATGGTATGTTCGTAAACTAAATGGAGTCCCCATAGATAGTGCTTCCATGTGTCTAGGGCATGTAGTTCTCATATATTCTCAAGACCCGTTCATACGTATTGAGTCTTCGGCTCTCATATGCTATGGCATGTCCTTCTTGAAGCAAGATTGCTCCAAGGCAATCACCACAAGCATCACATTGAACCTCAAATGGCTTTGAGAGATCCTAAAGCATGAGATCTGGTTGGGAGGTAAGCTTCTCTTTGAGCTTGTCAAAAGGATTTTGCTCCTGAATGTTCTTCTTTGTTAAGTCATGTAATGGTCTGCTATTCGAGACAATTTTTCTATGAAGCATCAATAGTATGCACACATACCAAGAAAGCTTCTTAGACAATGTAGAGGCCTTGGATTAGGCCATGCTTTTATTACCTCTAACTTTGATAGATCCATACGGATACCATCTTGATAGATAATATGACCTAAGTATTGAATCTCTTGAGGGAAAATTTTGATTTTCTTTTGGTTGAGAAAAAGCTTGTTCTCCCTCAATGCTTGAAAAATCACTTGGAGATGTTGCTTGTGCTCCTCCAAGGACTTGGAGTAGATGATGATATCATCAAAGAACAGTCCAGTGAATTTGCGATAGGGTCTAAATATTTTCTCCATTTTAAAAATTGAATGTTGTTGGTGCAGTAGGCAAGCCAAAATGCATGAGTAAATATTCATAAAGACCAAATGTTGTACAAAACGCAGTATTTAAGATATCTTCATACACTATCCTTATTTGATGATAGTCACTTTTAAGGTCAATACTATTGAATAAGGTAGAGCCTTGTAGCTTATCAAATAGACCTTCTACCTGAGGCATGGGAAATCTAATTTTGATAGTGATATGGTTAAGTGCTCAATAGTCCACACACATACGGTTTGTACCATATTTCTTTGCACTAAAAGGACTGGAGAAAAAAAGGGAGAGGAGCTAGGCATCACGTTCCCTTTGTCTACCAATTCTTCTACTTGCCTCATGATCTCCTCTTGTTGAGCTTGAGAAACTCGATATGGAGGCTTGTTAGGTGGTGAGCTTCTTGGTAGGAGCTTAATTCGATGGTCATCATCCCCTCGTTTTGGAGGGAATTCCATAGGGATATCATCAATGAACACATCTTGGAATCCTTTTAGAAAATTAGACAATTACTCTTCTTGATTCCTACCGTTTACATTTGATGAAACTTTCGGACCTTTTAGGGACTCTTTCACAAAAATCATGTACGCAAAAACTGAGCTCTTCATTGATTAATCAAAAGCGGGAGGATTTACAAGTGGTATAGTACAACTAGAATCACTAGAATCTATATACATGTTCTTTCCCCTGTAGGTGAAGTAGATTATCCTTTCAAGGAACTTCATGTTGGCATCCATGTGATTGAACCATGGTGCCCCTAGGATAGCATCCTCATGTTGGAGAGGAGAGATGAAAAAGTCTTCTTTGTTGACATAACTTTAGACATAAAGCCTCAACTTCCCAATCAAGGGAGTAACGGAGTCTTGTTGTCCCTTGAAAACGGTGTGAGTTGTTATAGTATCTCCCATATCAAAAGCTTGAATGCCCAACTTGGTGGCCAACTCCATTGATATGAAGTTGTGAGTGGAGCCTGGGTCAAACAAGATGAAGGCATCATGCTCCCTTACCTTTCTCCAAGCATAGGAGAGAGGTGATCCTTTGTAATGAGCATCCTCTTTTGGAGCTTTGAGGGTGGAAGCTCTAGGAGTCTCATTGTGGGCATTTCTCTTGGTGCAAGAACTATAGCCATGTCCTTGCTCCCCGCACTTAAAAAATTTCCCTGGTGTGGTGGATTAATTCGATGATAGAACCAGGATGTTGAGAGTTGACGTACTTAGCCATCTCTTCAGGTAATCTCGCACAGAATTGTTGCTTTTTCTCAATGAAGTATATCTTTTGAAAGACAATAGCCTTGAGATGTAAATCCCAAAACTTGTCTACGTATTTGTGGATAGATTCATGAGAGATAAGCTTCAAACTGCACCATTTGGTAAGCACTTTGTCCTTTGTATTACTTATAAGAAATTGCTACATGATGGAAACTCGTAGAGTTCTCCATGTCTTTGGGGCTTTGCCGTTGCCACAAAGGCTAGCCCACCATTGATGAGCCAATTTTTGGAAGTGTATAGCTACATGTGTAGCTTGGAGGACTCTGTGAAGCCCTTGTCTCCAAAGGCCGCATCAAATTGTTGGATGAAGGCCAATACTTTGTTGGTATCACCAAAGGTGCCATCATAGGTGAGAAAAGAGATACTCTTTCCTCCCTCTTTGAACTTCTTGAGCTTTTCTGACCTTCGCCATGCAAGGTATGATTTGTGATGTCCTCCCTCTTGTATTCTCTAGGAGAATAACCATAGCTTTTGCGGAAAGAGGAAGAAGGTGAAGAAGAAGGAGAAGAGGGTGGCCTTTTTCTTACCCTTTTCTTCCTTTGTTTCCTCTCTTCCCTTTTGAAGGGATGAGGAGAAGGACTATGGGTTGACCGTTTCCTCTTGCGAGGAGTTGGTGACCGTCTAGACCGCCGTCTTTGTGGAGCCACATCTTCAAAGGTACTTAGGATTCATTACTTTCTTGTTCTTTGGATTCCTCCTCTCATATGGGAGAGAATCTTCTTTTGGGGGTCTCGTCAAGAGGTCTCCTAAGCTCTCTCTCCTCTTGGAGAGGAAGGAAAACCCCATAAGTATGAAGTTGTTGAGTACCTTTGGCTTGCAAAGTAGGGTTGCCCGTAGCTTGCTACAACCTAGTAACAAGATAATTGACAAACATGGGGGGCATCATCATTAGCACCTTCATGTGAAAAATCAAAGTTATCAACGTTCATTATACTCTCTTGGTTATTGTCAACCATGTTAATAGAATTAATGTGTTTACTTAGTGTATTCTTTGGCAATTCAAAACTTCAATTGTTACTCCTCTTAGCCTTTGAAAATCAGCACTTGAGTATCTACACCCACGGCTTGAATTGGATAATTATAGAGAGTTATGGAGTGGGTCTAATATTGTAGAATTTCCAAGGGATGGCTCTTTTTAGACTTATTATGGCTCAATGGGAGGTCCCCAACTCCGCGAGGATTGGGACGACTTGATAGATGGCCTTCCTTTATTCTGTTTTTTTGTTGACACCCTACTCCATTTCCACCAAGTAGAGATACGAGCAACAGAAGAGAGGAAGTCCTCTATCCATCATTTTTGTGGTTATAAGGGACAAGACACGTCAATAAATTAAGGATTCTACTGAAAGTTTTTTCCTAATATAAAGATGAAATCCCATTGACATTTTTAGAATCCATAAACAGCGCTATTTTCCTTACGTTTAAGAGGCATGGCCACCTAGAAACCATAAATATGATATGAGACTTAATCTAACTAGCTAGAAATCTTGTGAAAAGTACCCGACTAATCGGTCCATAGCTTTCAAGCCCACGTATATTTGAGACTTCTCTTAATAGGAGGGAGTGGAGAGTTTCTCAACTAATCGAGACCATCGATCCTTGACTTGCAACCTAAGCCAGCCCCCACTTTTCACCCCACACTTATACTTTTTATCTTTTTTTTTAATTACTACCACACTGTTTTACATAAACAAACAATATTCTTTTCTTAATTCCAGGCACATGTTCTTTCACCCAGCACTTCAAACATCACCAAAACGTTTCTTTCTCAAACATGGTCTAATGAAGACAGTCCTATAATTCAACAAGAATGAATCTTTCAATTACTCTTAGGAGTTTGCCGCTACCCGTGGACTTTTTTTGTCTAACGAATAGAGCCTTTGCAAAGGTTTTACTTTTTCGCTAGCCGCGAAATGCGCATACTTTCCTAGTTGCTAACCCCGTAAGGGAACATCTCGCTAACCGCAAGGTATCCTGCTATCTGCAAGGCATCTTGTTAATCGCAAGTGACAAAAAGAGAGCTAATAACCTCAGCTTATTCTTCACTAACCGCGGAATCACCTCGCTAACCGCGAGTTCCATCTAGAAACAAGATATCTTTTAGCAATTGTTTTCTTTAAGTGATTTCTCAAACATGATTAACTAATTTCTAATATCAAACAGAGACAATTTATCAAATAGTAACCATAAATCAAATAATTCCTTCTCTAATGATACCATATGCTTCTTTCTTGTGATTTAATCACGTTTCTTGGACAGTTTAAGGGAATTCTTAGACTTGACTTATCGGTCATCATGTATAACGATGCAAAATTGTAAATTTGTCTTACCGGATTAGAAAAATGCTCCACTACCTCTCGTGGTTGGGGTCTGGATGGCTTCGACTTCTTTCGCAACCAATACCTCCGCTTGAGCAGCATTTCGAGTAGTTGATGCCTCCCTCTGCACCTTTTTTGGACATGGAGCGACATGAGCATCCTTTGAGCTTTGAGTCACTCACTTCAGGGCCATCATATCGCAAAAGAGAATGGAGAAAGTGAGAAAGAGAACTCAAGAATTTGAGGAGCAACACGATGATGGTAGAGAAAGTGTTGGAGATGGAGATGGCTTGAGGGTAAGATCTTGAGGGAGAGAGGTTGAGAGAGAGAAGGTAACTTGGACGTCAAAGCAAGAGAGCTTCCGCTTATGAGATTATGTGTCTTAAAAGGTGAAGGGAGAGGGGTCTTTATATAGGCTCTCAAGGCCAACTAAGAATAGTGGGAAGCAAAGAGAGTTAAGTTCACGCACGTTTGTAGCTATATATTTTTTATTTTATGTTTTTGCGAACACGGATGCTGATGTGTGATTTCAAGTCTCTAAGAAGAACCTTGGCTTCCAAGAAAAGAGGTCTAAACTAAACTCATCCTCTCTTTCTTTCCTAAAAGTACTCCTCCTACTCCTTCTCTTCTAAAATTACTCCTCCTTTCCTAAAATTACTTTCTCTTTCCTAAAATTGCTCATTCTTTCTCAAGGGTCAACTCTTATCGTTAGATATAGTCTTGAGACCTAAGTTTCCCATCAACCTATTGTTTTCAAGTGAATGAGGGTCATAATTAATCCGATTCTCAATCCGATTGTTCCATTGACTTAATAAAATGAAAACCTTAAATATTTTCAAAGTAAATGAAAAACTTTTATTGAAAAATGTTGGGTACATTAGAGTCTCCCCAACTAAGGGATTCAAGATGTCCTCATCTCGCGAAAAAGTGAGGATAGTCCTTCTTTAGGGTGGCTTCATCTTCCCATGTTACATCTTCTTCAGGATAGTCCTGCCACTGAACAACGTATTCTCTGAGAGCTCTATTTCAAAGAAGTGAGGACAGTCCTTCTTTAGGGTGGCTTCATCTTTCCATGTTGCATCTTCTTCAGGATAGTCCTGCCATTGCACAATGTATTCTCTGAGAGCTCTATTTCAAAGATTCTTCTCTCAAGTCTCCAAAATTCTACAAGGTTGGAGTTCCAAGATGTTTTGAGTAGGCATCACAATTTTTTCATCATTGAGGAGTTCATAATCACTGGAAATATAGGGTTTTAATAAGCTTATATGAAATACATCATGGACTTTGATGTGAGCTGGCAACTTTACCTTGTAATCTTGGGTTCCTATATACTTGATCACTTTGTAAGGGCCACAATAACGTGGGCTAACCTTCTTATACTTTCCAAGTGATAAGGTTTTTCTCTTAGGATGAATCCGAAGAAAAACCTTGTCAACTTTTTTGAATCTTCTTTCGGATCTCTTACTATCCGCATACTGCTTTTGATGATCCTGAGCTGCTTGAATATCCTTTTGAATGGCTTTTGTTTGATTTTTCATTTCTTCTAGAATCTTCTTGGAGGCTTCAACTTTGATGGTAGGGTTAGAAAAGTTGAGTGGGGAGACACATTCTTGACCATACAAGGCACAAAATGGGGTCATACCAATGCTTTGATGATGATAAGCATACTCCACTAGAGGTAAAAATTGAATCCATTGCTTAAGTTCTCTACTGCAATAAGCTCTAAGAATGTCTTCAATGACTTGGTTGACTAGTTTTGTTTGACCATCTGATTGAGGATGGTATGCAGTACGAAAGTTTAATTCTGTTCCAAATGCCTTGAAGAGTGAGGTCCAAAAGTTTGAAGTGAACTTCACATCTCGATCGCTTACAATCCGTTTGGGCAATCCATGAAATCTAAAAATATCTTTAACAAATACTCATGCAATACCAGAGGCGGTAAAGGTTGCCTTAATCAGTCTAAGATGCGCAACCTTCGTGAGTAGGTCAACAACTATTATAAGTGAATTATAACCTCCTTGTACCGTAGGTTATCCAATGGCGAAGTCCATACTTATACACTTCCAATTCATTTGGGGAATATCTAGTGGTTGAAGTTTACCAAGAAGTTTAACTCTCTCAGCTTTAATCCTTTGGCATGTCAAGCATTGACGAACATAGCGTAGAACATATGCCTTCTGTCTAGTCCAATAGAAAAAAAAATTGTACGTCATTGAGAGTCTTCGCATATCCTGGGTGTCCTGATGTAGGGCTATCCTTGGCCTCAAATAAGATAGGATTCTTTAAGTTAGGGTCCTTTGGTACACATAACCTATCTATATAATAGAGACAAGGTCCGTCATGTGAGAAGTATAACGTTGAAGGTATATTCTTTGAATCCCCAGATTGAGCAAGGTTAAGCTGCCTTTGATACTCTGGATCAGATGATGCAACTTCCTTAATCTTTTCAATGCTTGGGTTGTTGGCTCAAAAGGGTTTTTGACTGAGTGAATCTGTAACCATGTTTTCTTTTCCAGGACGATAGATAATGTGAAAGTCAAACTCTTGCAAAAGTTCTACCCATCGCCTTTGTCGCATATTCAAGGTTGCTTGGGTGAAAATCCACTTTAAGCTCTTATGGTTGGTTATGAGTCGAAACTTCCTTCCCAAAAAGTAGTGTCTCCATAGCTTCAAAGCATGAATGAATGCCAATAGTTTGAGGTCATGGGTGGGATAGTTCTTTTCATGAATCTTAATATTACTGAGGTGAAAGCTATTGGTTTTCCTTCTTGAACTAATACTGGACTGATTGAAATCTAGTAGCTTTAGGCACGGTGCTATAGTCACATACTACTTAAGTTGGTCAAACCTTTCTTGGTGTAGTGGTGAAGGACCCTAACTTAAAGACCCTTTCTTAGAAGGTCGATCAAGGGTGAAGAAATCACTGCATAATCCTTTATAAAGATTTTATACCATCCTGTGATTCCCAAGAATCCTCTAAAATCACTTGCAACAATGTCTTGAAATTTAGCAAGGTCCACTAAGATTCCTTTGTGCAAAACAATAAATCCCAAATACTCAATCCTTAAAGTGAAAAATGAACACTTTCTCATCTTTTCATATAGCTTGTGTTCTCAAAGAATATGCAACACCTTTCTCAGGTGGTCTTCATGTTATTCTTCATCCTTTGAGTAGATTAGAATATCATCAAAGAGGACAAGAACAAATTCATCTAGGTACGACCTGAAAATATCATGCATCAATCTATTGAATGTAGCCGAAGCATTAGTTAAACCAAATGACATTATTATAAACTCAAAATGTCCATATCGTGTGTTGAAAGATGTCTTTGGAATATCTGATTCCTTTATTCTGATTTGATAATAACCAAATCTTAGATCTATTTTTGAGAAGACCTTGGAACCATGTAGCATGTCCAACAATTCATCAATTCGTGGGATATGATAGTTGTTCTTAACTACTACCTTGTTTAGTCCTCTATAATCAATGCAGAGTCGTAAAGTCCCATCTTTATTCTTTTGAAAAAGTACCGATGCTTCCCAACTTGATTTACTTGGTCTAATAAATCCCTGCTCTATAATCTAATGACGTTGTTCTTTCAATTCAATGGCTTCTAGTAGCGCCATTTTATAAGGTCTATTTGACATTGGCTCACTTCCTGGGAGAATCTTTATATCATGATCAATCTCTCGATTGGGAGGAAGAGAGGTGAGATCTTTAGGAAAGACATTTGAATATTCATGAAGCCAAGAGGGTTTTGTAACACTTGATTCTGGATCCATTTTGTTCAGTTTAACCACAAATATTTGTTGTCCGGCCCTCATACCTTTGAGTAGATGGTTGGCTTTAACTAATTGAATCTTTGGAATCCCATTCTTTCCATGTACTTCGACTTGATTTGCTTGACTATCTCTAAATCTCATACTACCTAGGCCATAGTGAATGCTAGCGTGATTTCTAGGTAACCAATCCATTCCAAGAATTCCATCATACATCCCAATTGGTAGGGTTCTAAAGAAAGTTCAAGTAGCATGTCTTCCTAGTTCAAAGTCAAGGGTTCCCACATAATATTGTGATCATACATCCCAATTGGTAGGGTTCTAAAGAAAGTTGAAGTAGCATGTCTTCCTAGTTCAAAGTCAAGGGTTCCCACATAATATTGTGATCATACATCCCAATTGGTAGGGTTCTAAAGAAAGTTGAAGTATCATGTCTTCCTAGTTCAAAGTCAAGGGTTCCCACATAATATTGTGATACCACGGTTTTCCCATTACCCAATTCTTATGTCATGGGTTTAACTTGTTTTTTATCCAGGTTCAACTTTCGCAAGTGTTGGATGGATACACCGCGACGGACATCAGCACAGCGAGAACTCACCTAACAAGATTTGTCAGCTAAGGACGAAGCTCGACCCGCAGGCGCATGGAAGAAATCATAAGGTGTCAACCTACACTCGACCGACTCCTAACTAATTCCTACAGAGGTCTCTACTAATTGTCTAAGTCACAGCCTTCAAGAGTGCATAAGAGGAAACTTCCTCCAACGTTGTTTAGAGACGAATACTCATCAAACAATCTCAAAACACCACGGAACTTGAAGGAGACCCTACTATCACCAATAGGTTGCTCTCCCTAAGGTCTATGAACCAAAATTCCAACCCAAAACACCAGGTGAAAAATCACGTAGGATGTCTGGCCGAATTTGTAGGTCTTCGTTTCCAAAATCTAAAAAGCCTCATGTGTAGCTCTACTCAATGTGAACGCGTGGATATGTTGCAATGCAAAATGGACAACGTATGCTCATCCAATCACCAGATGAAGCTCGTAGAAGGAGCCCGCAAAACCGGACCGTACGCACGCAATGTGGGTATCGACATGTAGCTCTCGTCGGGGGCAACAAGCTGCACTTCTCTGCACTCGATTCCGACCACCGGTGCACACGTAGCATCAAGATGAAGCTCACACTCTCTCTCGTACACAATACGCTCACTAACAGACTTCAAAAACTTCTTTTTGAAAATGACAAAATGTTTTTTTCATTAAGGTCAACAAGTGGTATAAATACCTTACAATTCTCAAGCCCTAAAGTTCCAAATCAACCATCTACTCAATCTAACTATCAAAACTGGGATACAATCTGGAAACTTCTCTAAGCCCCAATATTTACAAGGTGAAAAATCAGGTTTCCTCAATAAATGAATAATTACAAAAAATGATAATCTTCCGAGTAGTCAGTTTTCGTGGGGTGTGTCCAGCTTCTAACACTCCCCCCCTCCGTGCTCATGTCATCCCCTACATGGCCGTTGAGCTGCTTCTTTATCGTATGGTTTCGTGCATCTTGATCAGTGATTCGTATCTTGCATGTAGATTCATCATTGTTGGGCCAAAAATATCAGTGTTTATTGTGAAGAAGCCGTGTAGAACACTTCTTCAAAGGCATGGAGGTGATAGGATGGCAGAAGCATTATCCTTTGATACAACGCATGTATCACCTCCTTGGAAGGCTGACCAGACAGATCATAGGCACATCTGTAAGTATCTTGGAAGAAGAAGAGTACTGTCTATCACCTGGCCTTGCTTGAGTGTCTCAAATACTGCTAAAAGAGTTTTGCAGATTTTCTTCATCATGATGCACGTAAGGTCAGATAAGCTAGTGAACAATTTGATGGCGCCCGTTAGGGTTTTCACCATGTATTGGACACTTATTCTCTCACCTGCCTTCAAGCTCGGTGGAGAGGGGGAAAGGGGAACACACCCAACACACAACACAATGCCTCACTATAGCCCAGGGTATACACAGCGCCCAAATCCACTAGAGTTCACCTTCAAAACTCAACACTACCCGCAAACAAACCATTGCTTTCACACAATCATACGCACATACGCCTTGCAATGCACCAGACACACTCAATCACTACGCTCAGCTCAATTCACAGCCTTCCGCACTCACACAACCTCTCTCTATCTCTCTTTGCACGACAAACCTCGGGAGGGCACACACACCTACACACGCCCGGAAACACACGCACACCAGCAGAGAAGAGAAGGGGGAAGGGGGAATGACGCCTTGAAATAGTAGGGAATAGTCTACTAGCATAGGCAATATAATGTACATCCAACACACCGCTAGCATGAACCTCGGCAACCAAAAACAAGAGCTCCAAAAGCCTTGGCAAAAAAACCCTCCTTGGTCCAAAGCCCTCCTTGGCAAAAGACATTGGTCTCAAAAAAAGACCTTACAAATGAACATAAGCACCATTTTATAGGGGTGTGCATAGGAGTCCAAAAAAGAAAAAATGGTGGTGTGATTCCATGTCGTGCACTCCCTTTGGAATTCCATTTAGAAGTTCTATGCATTGCCAACACTTGGCTTCATTATTCTTGGAAACTTTTGCATGCTAGACACATTGGCCCTTTGGCCCCTTTCCCTTCACTTTTTTTGCCGGCCGCCAGGGACTCCTTGCATGTTGCTGCGGGACCTCTCGATCTCTTTCACGAGGGGGGGAGGCAATAGCAACCTCGCTATTGCTCTCCCTCTCCTTCTCAAAACTTTGGAGCCGCGGGACCCGCCTCTAGCAAGGCTTGCCACATCATCACTATATCACCAGCCAGGGCCGCCCACGGGCGCCACCACCATCCAGCATCGCCAGCCATTGCCACCCAAATCGCCGCCGGACGCCCACAGCAGCGCCATGCACGCGGACGCCATAGCTGCGCCAACAGAGCTCCCCTCTCTCTCCTTCCTTGTGTGCTAATGGGAGCCCATGCCTCAGCCTTTATAGCCTGGCCTCAACGGTCTCGCGCTCGCATGTGGGTTTTAGGCCCTGCCATGTGGCATTCCCCTAAGACTTGAGCCCCAAGGGCTCCAAAAACTCATTATTTTCTTCCTTTTAACCAAAAAAACTTTGCAATCTGCCTTGACCTGGCCCCCATTTTGTGCTCCCACCTTCTGCTACCGAGCCTCAAAGCCCGAGTGAAATCGTGCACTGCCTCCCTGCTCCTCCATGATCCGCACCGTTATTCGACTCCTCCAGGCCCAGATCCATGCGACCAAAACACGATCAAACCATCTGCAATTAATTTCAGGCAAAGACAACCAATCTTCCGACTCTTATATCTTTCTGCTGCGGATTCCGTTTGGCGTGCAGTCACTTCCTGCTAGCTCCATATGGTGTACACTCTGCTCTAGAACTTTGTTGAGGCTCAGAAGATGCCACATGGCGCGTACTCCAATGTGGCTAGGTGGGCTCATACCCGGCCCCCGGAAAAACTTCAGCTGACCATAGCTTGCAATCCGGAGCTCCGATCCACAATCCGAAAAGACGGGTAGGCTCTAGGAGTTGAGCTCTACACATCTATACCTCAAGTTCCACTTGGATCACCTGTCACCAGCTGCGCTATCTGGCAAGAATCTGCAAACCATCAAAACTTCAACCTTCAATAACTTGGGCTCCGTAGCTCGGTTTGATGAGCCGTCTGGACCTGCTCCTTCATCACTTCAAGCTCTTCATTTTTGGACCCAAAAGCTGCACTCTACATCTCCATCACCTGCTACCCCAATTAGCACATTATGGAGCCTTTCTTGGCCTATAAGCCGCATCATGCATACACTTCCGCTGCTACCTGTCATCCCATGAACTTCCTAGCTACTCCAGTCCTTTGCCATGCTTCTACTTGCCTGTACACACCTGTCCATGCCATCTTCTAGCGTCGACACACTTTGGTTGCACCATCATTGCCCACCCCCCTGTTGAGCATTTATGCTCAACCACATAAAAGCTTTATTTCACTATAAACTGCAAAAACCTGGCACACATTATGAGAAAACTCAAACCATATATACAATGTTTTATTGCACTCTATCATCTAGACCTTCAAGTGGATTGCCCCACCCCCTGCATAACATAGCTTCCACCTAGATCAAACACCTGGCTCTGTTCACTTTCATCCATTTGCAACAACCTCCAATAGTGCCCTACCCAAGCATGTAGCCATCCATGCACACAAAAGGCCCATAGCACTTTAGCACCTCTTCGAACATCATCTTGCTTCATCACCCTATATGGCTCTGCAACCACATCATCTGTATGAACCAACACTTTTGACCCTCCCTCCCAGCCATGTAAAGGAGAGCTCCTCTCAAAGGTACCTCGTACCTGACGGATAACATACTGTACAGTTGCACTTACAAACATACCTTTCAACCATAAGTTGCATACCTCTTTTGAAAGCTTGGACATATCTTGGGAACCTCCTTCATAGGCCATAGAACACATCTCTTTCACTGGCTTCATGCTCTCTTGCACCTCCTCTTCAAACTCACTTACACTGTCATCAAGCCCTTCATCAACGATTGGCCCTTCAAGGTCGCTCAGCACTTCCTTCTGTCGAGCTTCAGTCTCCTACTCTTCAATCACCTCTCCTACAGCTGCATCATGCTCCTCTAAGGAAAAAAGAAACTCGTTCTCTACGGCATCCATCTCCAGTTTTTCCATAGACACGGCCGCTTTATCTCTCTTAGTAAAAGTCTGCACATGTTTCACCACCATGGCACATTCCACCGCTACTTTCATCAGCACAGCCATTAGCATGGCACCACATACCACCTTCACCTGCATTTCATCATCTGTAGGTCTAGACTGCACCTTTTGACATGATAGAAAGCCTTCTATTGAGCACATGCGTGTTTTTGGCTGTTTGGCATATCCTTTGGTGCCACAAGTGCAGCGTAGAAAATTGGACGATAAAGCTGTCAAATGTATTTTTGTTGGTTATAGTGCTAAAAGCAAAGGTTACAGGTTGTAGCGTTCCTGGCGTCTAGGGTGCTGATTGGCAAAATCATAAAACTTGATATTCCCTGTTTTCTCCCCACGCTCACCAGAAGATGGAGAGGGGGAAAGGGGAACACACCCAACATACAACACAATGCCTCACTATAGCCCACGGTATACACAGCGCCCCAATCCACTAGAGTTCACCTTCAAAACTCAACACTACCCGCAAGGAAACCATTGCTTTCACACAATCATACGCACATACGCCTTGCAATGCACCAGACAGACTCAACCACTACGCTCCGCTCAATTCATAGCCTTCCGCACTCACACAACCTCTCTCTATCTCTCTTTGCACGACAAACCTCGGGGGGGCACACACGCCTACACACGCCCGGAAACACACGCACACCAGCAGAGAAGAGAAGGGGGAAGGGGGAATGACGCCTTGAAATAGTAGGGAATAGTCTACTAGCATAGGCAATATCATGTACATCCAACACACCGCCGACATGAAACTCGGCAACCAAAAACAAGAGCTCCAAAAGCCTTGGCAAAAAAACCCTCCTTGGTCCAAAGCCCTCCTTGGCAAAAGACATTGGTCCCAAAAAAAGACCCTTACAAATGAACATAAGCACCCTTTTATAGGGGTGTGCATAGGAGTCCAAAAAAGAAAAAATGGTGGTGTGATTCCATGTCGTGCACTCCCTTTGGAGTTCCATTTAGAAGCTCTATGCATTGCCAACACTTGGTTTAATTATTCTTGGAAACTTTTGCATGCTAGACACATTGGCCCTTTGGCTCCTTTCCCTTCACTTTTTTTTCTGGCCACCCGGACTCCCTTCTCCTTGCACTTCATTTGCTTGTCGGCACCTCCTTGCACGCTGCTGCAGGACCTCTCTCTTACACGAGGGGGGGAGGCAATAGCAAACTCGCTATTTCTCTCCCTCTACTTCTCAAAAATTTGGAGCCGCGGGATCCGCCTCTAGCAAGGCCTGCCACGTCATCACTACATCACCAGTCAAGGCCTCCCACGGGCGCCACCACCATCCAGGACCGCTGGCCATTGCCACCAAAATCGCTGCCGGACGCCCACAGCACCACCATGCGCGCGGACGCCATAGCTGCGGCCAAGAGAGCTCCCCTCTCTCTCCTTCCTTGTGTGCTAATGGGAGCCCATGCCTCAGCCTTTATAGCCTGGCCTCAACGGTCTCGCACCCGCATGTGGGTTTTAGGCCCCTGCCACGTGGCATTCCCCTAAGACTTGAGCCCCAAGGGCTCCAAAAACTCATTATTTTCTTCCTTTAACCAAAAAAACTTTGCAATCTGCCTTGACCTGGCCCCCATTTTGTGCTCCCACCTTCTGCTACCGAGCCTCAAAGCCCAAGTGAAATCGTGCACTGCCTCCCTACTCCTCCATGATCCGCACCGTTATTTGACTCCTCCAGGCCCCAGATCCAATGCGACCAAAACACGATCAAACCATCTGCAATTAATTTCAGGCAAAGACAACCAATCTTCCGACTCTTATATCTTTCTGCTGCGGATTCCGTTTGGCGTGCAGTCACTTCCTGCTAGCTCCATATGGTGTACACTCTGCTCTAGAACTTTTTTGAGGCTCAGAAGATGCCACATGGCGCGTACTCCAATGTGGCTAGGTGGGCTCATACCCGGCCCCCGGAAAAACTTCAGCTGACCATAGCTTGCAATCCGGAGCTCCGATCCACAATCCGAAAAGACGGGTAGGCTCTAGGAGTTGAGCTCTACACATCTATACCTCAAGTTCCACTTGGATCACCTGTCACCAGCTGCCCTATCTGGCAAGAATCTGCAAACCATCAAAACTTCAACCTTCAATAACTTGGGCTCCGTAGCTCGGTTTGATGAGCCGTCTGGACCTGCTCCTTCAGCACTTCAAGCTCTTCATTTTTGGACCCAAAAGCTGCACTCTACATCTCCATCACCTGCTACCCCAATTAGCACATTATGGATCCTTTCTTGGCCTATAAGCCGCATCATGCATACACTTCCGCTGCTACCTGTCATCCCATGAACTTCCTAGCTACTCCAGTCCTTTGCCATGCTTCTACTTGCCTGTACACACCTGTCCATGCCATCTTCTAGCGTTGACACACTTTGGCTGCACCACCGACAGCTTAGGATAATTCAGCCAAGTGGGTTGGCTCCTTTGTAATATCTCCTAGGCTTTCCACATCATGATCCTTGGTAGAGGACAAAAGCTGAGGTTGTCTCTGATGTTTTATGGTGCCTCTACCAAATGGATTAGGTATTGTGGGTACTTTGTTAGCCACGCCTTTCTCCATTTTGGCTGAGAATCAACTATTAACCTGACCCCTTCTCGCTGGGAGATTTCTGCGTTGTAGAGTGGCACTGTCGGCTCATCTCTAATCCTATTATTGATGGTGGCGGCTTCATATTTTAGCAAAGGGTATGGGAGAGAGGGCTGAAGCCATTCGCGCTTGAGGCTGCTAGCATCAATGTTCTGGATGGTCATGGACTTGAAAACCCTCTGCTCCCATTCCAAGGCTTCCTTAGTCGTCTTTGTGATCTCCACCTCTATTGCTTTACACAGCTTTTCTTCGTCTTCCTGTGTCAGATCTTGTGGCTCTTGAGAGGATCCTACTAGGATTTCCTCTTGCATAGGTGTGTCCACCAGAGAATCTGCCACATTTTCTAAATCTATGCCTTCATTGGCCGTTGGCCCTATGCCTTCTTGCTCTCCGGCTTGCTGTCCTCTCAGCTCCTCAATCTGCTTTAGGAGTTTTTGTTTTTCTGTTTCAGCCTCTTCTCCCATGTTCACAAGGAGGTCGTTCAACTCAGCGTTTATCTTCTCCGCCTCCTCGAGCTTTCTTTTGATACTTTACCATTCCTCTTGCATGGCTTTTTGTTCTCCTTCCATTTGTGGTTGCATAACTATGACCCTTCTGCCATCATCAATCATTGCTTTTTCTCTAGAGTCATCTCCTTCTGAAGTTCTTGCATCTGTTCTTCATAAATTTGTCTTTTCGTAGTGATGTGAGTCAAGCTAGTAGCTCTGAATCTGGCAGGAGATGCCCGTAGCCTCTGGATGGTTTGATCTTTCACTTTAAGCTAGTCCTTGACCTCAAGGACCTCATCCTGGCTAGCTTCTTGATCTATCTCCGCCTTTTCTTTGACATTTCGCATTGCTTCAACTTCTTTAGACTCCTCAGCCAGTTGTAGGGTCAGTTTATCCCTTTCCCTCTCAGCATCTATCAATGATTTCCTAAGTTGCTTACACTCCTCTTCAACTCCTTGCATTCTTTGGGCTACTGCTCGATTTTCTTTTTCCATTTCCTGGCATCTTTGCAATGCCCTTGCTAGACTGGCCTGGAGCTTTGCTTCTCTCTCTTTTTGCCTTTGACTTTGTCCTTGTAAAGAGTATACTCCAGCTTTATCTTCACTTCAGTGGCATTGAGAGCTGCCATCTCACTTTCTGAGGCCATGGACTGCGCTCTTAACCTGGTTAACTTCGTCATCACTACATCCCAATCGTTGGAGGACGGGTGCAAGTCCACTGTATTTGTGGCCATCTCTTTTAGTTCTACTAACTTGATGCTTTGCATTTTTTCCTTAGGCCCTGTGCTTGCCAAGTTGAATGCGACTGTGGCAACCACTTCTTTTGTGTATCCTGCTGCTAGCAGGTCCAAAAATGTGTTATATGACTCATTTGGCTCCGGTTGCCCACTTTGAGGCTTAGCCTCTTCTTTTGGACCTACTGCTAGCAGGTCCAAAAATGTGCTATATGACTCATTTGGCTCCGGTTGCCCACTTCGAGGCTTAGCCTCTTCCTTTGGTTCCGGCTCCTGGCTCTATTTTTGCTTGGCCTCTTCTTGTTCTTCTGGTTTGTCTTCCTCCTCTTTATCTGCTTGTGGAGGGCTACGAGGAGGTGGTGAGGGCGGTGGAGATGTAGGCTTTTTCTTTAAATCTCGATCTGCCATAGTCTTCCTTTCTCTCTCTTGGCTCTCGTGCTCGTCCTGCAGTTTTTGTCGTACTTGTTCCACTTCCTCTTCTGTAAAAGGTACATGCGGGATATTTTCTGATGCGGCATCAAGAATCTCAAAAATTTTAACATAATCTTCGAATCTATCCCTTTGCACCCTTTGGGATGATCTCGACATTGCTTCTAGAGATGGCTTCCAGAGTTCACTCAAATCGCCTTTAACACTAGGTTGGTAACCTAACAGGACATAAAAGTGTCCTTTCAGGGTTTTGAAAAAAACCTCCAAAACCATTGTAGATCCACTCATTTTGTAAAATCCTTTCATGAGGTTATAGTTCAAGGCCTACTACACATGTAAAAAATAAGAAACTTGTAAAATTTCTTATCTTTTGGTCACACCAAGCCTCCAAAGTTGATGGACCAGTACATTTTCATCAAAACAGTCATTTCTTACGTTTTGTGGCATAAAAATAAGATTAGGGATTTTTGTAGGACTTGAGATAAATTCCCTAGTTAACTTCAATGGGTTCGTGATCAGATCATATGATTTCTTCTCACTCACTATTTTTTGTTTTCCCAAAATAAATAGGTACAAAAAAGTTGAATTTTTGCCATTCTGCAAACCTATCATCAAAGTTTCGATATCCACGCTCAATACAAATAATATAGGCATGTTTTCTTAGTTCACTATTGTCCTTTAGGTTCATAAGGAGCCATGGAGCATGTCAAAAGAATATAATATCTCTTACCAAGGGGAATCTTGGGGACAAAGATGAAGTGTTGTATTTAACACTTCATCTTTGTCCCCAAGATTCCCCTTGGTAAGAGATATTATATTCTTTTGACATGCTCCATGGCTCCTTATGAACCTAAAGGACAATAGTGAACTAACAAAACATGCATATATTATTTGTATTGAGCGTGGCTATAGAAACTTTAATGATAGGTTTGCAGAATGGCAAAAATTCAACTTTTTTGTACCTATTTCTTTTGGGAAAACAAAAAATAGTGAGTGAGAAGCAATCATATGTTCTGATCACGAACCCATTGAAGTTGACTAGGGAATTTATCTCAAGTCCTACAAAAATCCCTAATCTTATTTTTATGCCACAAAACGTAATAAATGACTGTTTTTATGAAAATGTACTGGTCCATCAACTTTGGAGGCTTGGTGTGACCAAAAGATGAGAAATTTTACAAGTTTCTTATTTTTTCCATGTGTAGTAGGCCTTGAACTATAACCTCATGAAATGATTTTACAAAATGAGTGGATCTACTATGGTTTTGGAGGTTTTTTTCAAAACCCTGAAAGGACACTTTTATGTCCTGTTAGGTTACCAACCTAGTGTTAAGGGCCCTTTCTGCTTTGAAGCTCTCCATCAGCCGCTCTAGTCTTGCCGCTTTTTGTGACTTTGTCTCTTTTTCCGGGACTTGGGAAAATTCTTTCTTTCCTTTCTTTTGCTTTGGCTGCTCTTCTTGAACAGGCTCTAGCCGTCTTTTCAATCTTGTGGCAACCCTTGGTGCTTTTTGTGGCTCATCTTCTTTGTCTTCTTTGAGCCTCATCCAATCGTTTTGTGACGGGGGGCCAGGCCATCTTCCTTTTGCATGCAATGTTCCATAAATCACCTTAGTGATTAGTTCTCCTGGCACAATATATGTGGGATTCTTGTTACCCATTTTCACTAGGTTGTCATGTATATATGCTGCATAGTTGATTATCTTTGGAGTGCTCTTCATCATTTCACAAGTGAATGTCGTGGCAATTGTATCTGATGGCATTCTATACTTTTGTGGCCGCTTCGTACACATATGGAAGTATTGGTTGTACAACTGACTCATGATTGCCACTTTTAGGTTGGCAATATCTTCAAAAGTGTAGTTACCTTTCTTCTCAATGTACACCTTGACATCATCTCTTCTTTTAGTTACACTATCCCCCTTGTTGGAGAGGTCTAGTGCATCTGCTACAACTTGCTCGGTGATGATTATTTCTGTTTCTGGCCTGCCTTGCAGATCGGTTACTGTGGCCACTCCGTCTTCTTTTATTGTTGTCACAAATTCCCAGAATCTCTTTATGTCAACCCCCGTCGGCATTGCTTCAAAATAGTTTTGGAGATCAATCTTCTCCAAGTACCAGGCTATCTTGCTTCTTACAAACTCATTGAGTTCCCGCGGTAGCATTGGTAGCTCGATCACATTCCCTTCAGTGTCTTTGAACACTCCTTGGTAGATCTTTAGGATGTTGGACTCTAGCAGATCTTCTTGGATCCATGAGCTGGTGGGCTTTAGTGTTCCTTCTAGTATGACGAAGGGCTCCACTTCTTCTAGGTAATCCTTAATGGTCATCCTTTTCTTCTTTGTCGGTGACTTCGCGGATGTCATCGATCATGTTGCCCTGAGTAGTCCGAAGTTAGCGTTTTTTCCATATTAGCTGAGAAACTAAGTTTTAACTATCTAAATGACTTGATAATTGAAAATAAAGCTTAAAAGGAACTTGTGAAACTGTGCATGTGCTCACAGTGCAACTCTAGCCAAAAATTTCCATTTAGACGCCCTACGCGTAGGATGTCTTTTTCATCAGAATTGGTTGATACTTGACATGCTAGTAGTGCATGGCTTATGGAACATGGCTATGTGCTTGGATATGGATTTGGGCATCAAAAAGTGGATTTTTTGGGCTGATTCAAGCTTTAGGTCACGAATTGGGTAGGAAGTCCATAACAGGTGACAAGTGATATCCAAATGGGTTGAAAATTGGTATATGGGCTCATTGCACCATGGTATTGGCTCCCATGATGTCACTCTTTGCAAAGAAGGTCTAAATTATGCTGGAGACATCCTACGCGTAGGATGTCTATTTCATCAAAAAACACCTATTTAGGAAAATAGGGAAAAATTCACACATTTGGGACGATTCTTTGTGTCTCATGGACTTGAGGTAAGGTTGTATTGTACTAGGTTGTTGCACATATGAAAACTGAGATACAATGTTTAGTGGATGCGTATGAGTCTGCAAGATCCAATATGGTCCGTTTTCAACAACCATACTATACACTAGAGTGTTTTTTCACATGTTAGTTTACAAATACACACACACACACACACACACATGCTCATGCACCGAAAATTTTCTTCCCACACATGCTTCATTTGATAAAACAATTAAAATGTAAGTTGCAAGAAAAACTTGGGTGACTAATGTGAAAAAAAACACCAATCATATTGAATAAGATTTCTTGAAGATTACAAAGGTGGGATGCCATTATCAATGTTGATAATGACCATAGCTATGGGTGGACTAATTGGACCCATTGCTAGAAGATTACAAAGTTGAAAGGCAAATGCTAAGCAATCATTCCTCTTCATTTGCATTGACATTTGATGGTGCCTCATGTTCATCAAGTTTCAACTGACTCTCTTTGGCCTTGAGGATTATTGCCTTTGGAATCTTGATTTTTTTAGGAATTCGGCCACCCTTGGGCTTCCATGCCCAAATGATGCAGCTAGTGTCTTCCCAACGTTGAGGATCGTTGATGTTCTCTTTCCAATACTTGTTCCAACAATCCTTGTAAACCTCCACATCACTTGCATTCTTCTTCTTTGAAATTGGTGCCCAGTATTGTATCTTCACTTGAAGATAGGTTTCCGATGAGGGCGAGCTGTTTGAAATGGGGCCTCTAAACCCAAACCAATGGGCCTACCCTCACAAAATGTTCGTAAAGAGGTACGCACACTACCTGGGGCACCACCTTCTTTTGGGAGTGGAGAAGGAAACCAATCAAAATAACATTTGCACTCACCCACTCAAGCAACACACTTTGAGAATCCTTACTCTATGTACACTTTGGACACTTGACACCATCAATGATTATGCAACCCAATGCCATGCATCAAATGTAAATATGCAATTTGTGAAATAGCATTCACCTTCTCCCCATAAGAATACCCATGATACATCCAAACTCCTCTTCTCTCAAGGACTCGTCAAAAATTCATGCACACAAGACCTGCCTCTCAAAAAGCACACAAGAGAATCACCTACATCGAACTAACACACTTTGCATAGAGAGCTCATCTCCATCTATGCGATGCCGTGACACAAATAAAATCACTATGAGAGGTAACCACATGCATATGTAATGAATCAAAAGAGATTTGGAGTGAGAAATTCCTTTAGACCAATTGAATAAGTGTGGAGAAACAAACCAATGGTAAATTGAGAATAGAACACTTACTTGATTTCTCGCAAACCTTTTAAGGGGAGGACAGACGTTGGATAACCATCACGAATTGCGACACTTGAAAGTTTTGAAGATGATTTAATGATCACTAACATAACCATGAGAGAGATCATGATGTATTTAGAAGTTATTGAGGTGCTACAAATGATGTTATTGGGTTGATGGAGTAAGAGATTGTAGAATAGAAAGAGTGGAGGATAGAGTTGCACTTCCTCCAAAGAGGAGGGTTAGGAGGGAGGATGTGAAAGAGGGAGAGTTGGGTTTTTCTCTACTATTGTTCAAGAAACAACATGAAGTTGAAAATATAGGTGTGTGTCATTGAGTCTCTCCAAGGGGGCTATTTGTAGTTGTGTAGGAGTGGGATTATGCTACACTTAATTAGGGTGAGTGATTAGCCCTAATTAAGTGTCCTTTGACCACTCATTGAATATTGAACAGAAAAGGGACTATTTTTTCACCAAAAATATCATTTTAGACCGTGAAGGCTCCATAGGGGTGCATAATGTAGGTGGGCCCCACCATGAGGCCCTACGGGTGGCTCCTGCGGGGTATCTCAACTTGTCTGTATTGGCATTTAGAAAGCATCTTTAGGTTGGTCCCATCACATGCAAGTGACCTTGAACACTCATTGCTTTTCTAGAAGATGAGTAGGGGAAAAATAATATCTCACTCTCTTGATTTACTTGATTTACAGTTCCCTTTTGCTGCGAATCTAACAGATTTACACTATTTTGACCATAACGTTTTACCTGTATCTCGGAATGACATGCTTCAAAAGGAAAATTTGACCTTCTCAACATGTTTGATATTAATTTGGACTATTCTTCATGCCCATGCACCAAGGAATTCAGTTTGGAAGGTCCACACTAGGCTAGGGAACCTTTTGCTTCCAAGTCTTCTTGTATGGACCCTTTGCTTGTATGCATCCAAGGGGAATCATGCTTTTTCAAAAGGCTATGATGCTTAAACAAATAGAGGAGGGCCCAATATTATTTTCTTGTGAAAAGAATATACAATTGGAGTCTTTTTGAAAGGAGAAAAACTATATGTATATTCTTAAGAGATATTGGGCCACCTATGTAGGGGGCATAGAAGACTTGTAGAGATGGACCATAATCTTTGGTAAAGACAAGTAGAGAGCTGATTTCCATGGTAATTTATCTATATGGGATGGAAGATGGATATATTATTTTTCTACTACTAATTCACAAGAGGTAAGAAAGTTTTGGGGTAGATAGTTGGTTATTGTATGCTTACTTTTATTTACAAAGAAAAAAAGAAAAGGGTGGTAATATAAATATATGACTAAGGTTACATTTTTGGGAAGAGTACAATGTATGTGTCGCCAAAAATATTAAACGAAGAGGGGGAATTTACTCTAGATAACTTAATAGCGTAGAAAAATATATACACATATGAGGAAGAGGACGTTGAGTAGGCTGAAAAATATTGCAAAAAGATGGTTACCATTTTATGCCACTCACCGAGTCATTGTTCTAATCAATATCTGTTGCTGCCACTCCTAACCAAATTGGGTAATTTTCATCACATGGTTGCACAAGTACAAAGTCTCCCTTTGCCACATCAAGAGTTGGGTTGAACTCCTCAGCAGGTTTGTTGCGCATTGGACCACAATAGTGGCCCTCTATTATGTCAAGTGCTTCATCTAGACCATCTTCCAATGGAACTTCAAGAGGATGATCTTGTTCATGCATACTCCTTGGCCAAAAGTCATCAAATAAAGTGTTTTCACTTTGTCCAGGGTTTTGCATAGCTTGCATGAGATTATCCCAGTACATAAGAACTGGGTTAATCCACCTAGCATACTCACTTTCATCTCCTTTCTCTTGCAAGTGATCTTTCCACCAACTAACATACTTCTTTATTCCTTCCGTAACTTTCTCACTATCTTTAACATACTCAAAGGGTTCTAATACTTTTGGAACACCTTCAGGAAGCTTGGCTCCGCCTTGGTCATTTCTCTTCCATAACTCTATACCATTTTCGGGTAACCAATCCAAATTTTTAGGGTGCACTTTGTATTGCATCAAAGGTATTCCATCACTCATATAGAACCTAAATTGCAATGGCTTTGAATGACCCACTAAGCTATCTGCTCCATCATGTAAGAACCCCTTTACAAATCCTTTAAAGTCTGCCACCTTTTGTAGGAGAAAAGGTGCTGGATGCATGCTAACACACTCACTGAAGATCTTCATCAAATGTGGAAATGTAAAAATGGCTTGTTTTCTAAGCTTCTCAGAAAAGCGACTGAACAATGCATCAATGTCTTCATGAGTGTGACCAACCATAAGAAATCCAAGTTGTACAGTGTCAAAGACTCCTCATGCAACCAACAATGATAGGTATGCAAACACATATTGATTCTTATTTTCTGAACCACAATTGTCAAGTTGCAACAACAATGTTCTTGGCAACCTCTTGAACCCAAATACATTGCCATCCTCCTGTACATGTGCATTAGCACCAAATATTGATTGCATCCTTGGACAATCATTTCCCTGTCTAGAAGCAAAATTCTCAGTGTCCACATTCACATTTGTGATTAGATCAGTCTTTGCCTCTTCATTCTGAGCACTCTGTTCCTTGCAGTACTGGTTTTTCTCCTTAAGCACTTTCATATGGTGATAGAGAGAAGCTGTAGACAAAACACAATCAAAAAGATTTGTTCGTGGTTCTACACTTGAGTTTTCTAAGCTCAAGTCACCAAAAATATATTTATCTCTTCTTTCTAAGTTTCTTAGACATTTTGAGAGAGATGCAATTGTGAAGTTGGGATCACTCGGCCATAATCCCAATGCAAAGTGACCATAAGTTGTTTGTCCATGTCCATGAGTGAGCATTCCTGTCAAGGATACTGGAAGCCTCTCAACTCCATTGAGAGATTTTGGAATTGGTTTAATTTGTGGTATAGCAGTCTTACTCTGGTCCTTGTCATGTATAATGCACAAGAACTTGGTTGGATTCATTTCTGAAGAGCTCCTCCAAGCATAGTACAGATTTCTACAGCTCATTTGTTGCAACATGTGTGATCTCCTCTGTGCCATGTATCTAGCACGCTCCACCTGATTTTTGGTAGACTCCAGCTTGACCTTTATGGATGTGCAAATGTCACATTTAGAGAATGTGCTTGATTTTGATAAAGTGATTGTCTTGAAGACTGTGTTCCACAACCTTGAGAATGTTGGCTGTGACAATATTTTGTATTCCATTGTGACAAGTGTGTCGTTTACTTCCCGCAAAATGTCCACTTGTTTGTACATTGTTGGTAGAACACGATGAGTTTCTTGAGTGCCATGCATGGTTGTCCTTGACTTATGTGGCATTTGATCTGCATTATTATCTATGAAGCCTTGTATGAGTGCTTTTGCCATCTCAACATGTGTCAAGCTCTTCCTTATTATTCCAGTGTTTCCATGATTTCCATTGCATGCTCCATCCAAGAGTTTTTTACGCAGCCTATAAAATGTTGACTTTCCTATTCCATGCATTACATACCTTCTTTCCATCAAAAGTAAACTCAAAGCATTCCTCTTCTTGATCTTTTCTATGAGCCATGCTCATACAATCCAATACAAATGTGCATCGACTAGTGTAGCTTTGTCCCCAAAAGTCTGCCCTCGCTTGCATGATTTTGGATCTGTTTCCAATCTGGCAGCATCGCATCTCACAACAATCAATTGTTGCAACTTTGTGAATGTTTGCAGCATCACATTGTTTGTTGAAAGCATGAGCATTACCCCCCTTTTTTTTAGGCCTAACTTTATGTACATAACTCCTTTTCTTACCTGTCCCATCTCTTATATCATACTCACCGGCAATGGCATCCTGCTCTCTATCATTTTGAGTATGAAGAAGAAGACCTAGTTCCGTACTGGTGGTACCTTCTTCAAAACTAGTTTCAGTGTTATTATGTATGCCATCATCCTCATAGTCATCACTGGAAGAATATAAGCTGTCAAGGGAATCTCCCGTTTCTTCCATGAGGAAATCTTGAATACCCTCAATGGCGGAAGAGGATCCAGTGTCTTTGATCAAGGGCTCACCATTCTCAAATGTGAGCTGCCTAATAGGCCAGCTTACCAAATTCAAACTTGAAATATCACTTTGATGTGGATGCATTGTTGGACGGGATAGACTCACACACCCATGAAGTGCATGCAAACACTACCTAGATCAACATAATGTCAATCGAGGACACAGATGACACGATAGACACACGGAGGAAATCTCTTAAGCTTGTCAGGCTGAGACCATCCTACACATACAACACTCTGGAAGGCCAACTAAACCACAATCAAGAACCTCACTGCTCTCAACTACACCACCTAGCCACATACACACATGCTAAAGGTAACTCGCCTAATCATGCCAGATTCGTACGAAACTTAAGGAACACCATCCCCTCACTAGGATACACCTGTCCCTAAGCTTCTACACTCAAAACCCTCACTCAAAACCCTTATGCGGAAAACGCGTAGGATGACAGAGCCGAATTTTGAAAGTGACCGAAACTGAAATTTATGAGTACCTATGCGTAGCTTATGTCGCCACGATTCTATAGACTACCAGCACGCAGAAAACATACATCGTTTGATACACTTACGGCCACAAATAGCTCGTAGATGCGTCGGCGTGTGCGCTTCGTCTCGCGTGGAATTCTTGGCATCGTCGCGTAGCTCTCCTCGAGCCTACAACAATGGTGCAGTCGGATCTCCAATGTGTTGAGAGAGCCGGGCGTAGCGAGAGGATGAAGCTTACACTCACTCTCTTTCTCTCTCACACACAGTAGACGACAGCACTCAAGTTTGATTATGATTAAAGTTGTTGAGATGTAGAGAGAAAGAGAGAGAGAGATGAGACAAGAGACACACCATATACGCTCCCAAAGACTGATTCATATTGAGGACAAAATACAAATATATAGGTGAGACCAAGTTGAGTAGAGTGAGCCATATATAGCTCCAACACCCCCACTCAAACAAAGGTCTCTAGCTTTGGATGAAAAAACCCTTGGGGAGTTCAAGGGAAAAACCCAAGCCCCTATACAATGTGAAAATATGAACCATCGATGATGATGTGAAAGTGAATTGTGCATCTATGTACAAATATTCAAGTGACTTAGAGATCACAATGTGCAAATGTGGAGTGTGCATAGTGCATGGTACCTAAAAGATTACAATGTCATATGTACAAAGCTATTACAATAGCAAAGAAGCTAATCTAGAAAGAGTGAGGTCGAAGCAACTCCAAGCTCCGAGCGCAAGAGGATGAAACGTGGCTCGTTGAGGCCTTTGGTCAAAATGTCTACAATCATCTGGTCACTTGGACAGTGTTCAACCATAATGGTTCCTTTGTGTACTTCATACCTGACATAATGATAATGGATAGCAATGTGCTTTGACTTATTATGTTGAACATAGTCTTTTGCAAGACTAATAGCACTTTGGTTGTCACACCGCAAGGGTGTGCTAGAAAGAGGAGAGTGACCAATATCAACCAGCATTTGTCGAAGCCAAATCAACTCACGAGCTGCAAGTGATGCCGCAACATATTCTGACTCAGTCGTAGAAACTGCAACACAACGTTGTTTCTTGCTAGTCCAAGAAACAAGACAACCATTTATAAAGAAGCAATTTCCACTAGTAGATCGCATAGATAAATGTGAGCTTGACCAGTCTGCATCTGTGTAACTCAAAAGAGAAAGAGATTGCATAGAATCCGATGTGAGTTGTCGTCGATAGACTAAACCAAAATCTGTAGTGCCTTTCAAGCATTTCAACACACGCTGTGCAGCAGACCAATGCTTAAGAGAAGGACATGCAAGATGTTGTCCAAGATAATAAGCAGCAAACAGAATATCAGGACGAGTGTTCATGCCAACAAACTGAAGACATCCAATCAAGTTAGCATAAGGTTGATTTGTGACAAGTTGACCGCCATTGTCAGAAGTGTTCTTCGTAGAGCTCGCAAGACAAGGTGTGTTGGCTGAATGTGTAGATTCCATACCAAATTTTTGAATAGTATCTGCAATAAACTTTGACTGTCAAAGGAATAAAATACCTTTTATACGGTTCCATGGATTTGAATGCCAAGACACGAGTGAATCTCTCCAAGATCCACCATATCAAATGCAGAAGACAATAACTTTTTCACTTGCTGAAGAAATCCCAAATCATTGGAAACAAGGATGGTATCATCCACATAAAGAGCAAGAATCACAAAACTGCTACCTTGGCGTTTTATGTATAAGTTGGGGTCTGACGAGCAAGAGATGAATCCTTTAGAGGTGAGAAAAAGATCAAATTTTGTATACCAGGCTCGCGAAGCTTGTTTGAGACCATATAGTGCCTTATGGAGTTGAGCAACAAGGTCTTCTTTACCTGGAATAACAAACCATTCTGGTTGTTCCATATAAATTTTCTCTTCCAAGTCACCATTAAGAAAAGCAGTTCGCACATCCATTTGATGAGCTTCTAAATCAAATTGAACAGCAAATGCCAATAAAACTCGAACATTTGTAATGCGAACAACTGGTGAAAAAGTCTCTTGATAATCAACACCAACTACTTGGGAGTAACCTTTTACAACTAAAAGCGCCTTGAACTTGTCAAAAGATCCATCTGCTTTTACTTTTGTCTTATACACCCACTTACATTTAATAGCTGTACGACCAGGAGGTAATTCAGTTAGTATCCATGTACCTTTAGAGATAAGAGAATCGTACTCTGCTTCCATAGCCTCTTGCCATTGACCCTTTTGTGGTGAAGAGATAGCTTCATCATAAGTAATGGGATCTTCGGAAGTAGAAAAAGCATTATCAGCAATATCGTCATCATAAACATGACATGAGCCATGTTCAAAATCAATCGGCAGATCAACAAAAATATCAATATCATCATTGGCAACATTCGGAATGGATGGTTGTGAAGAGGAAAGTTGCTCTATAGGAAGAGTTTCATCTTCTGAAAGAAATGGAAAAGCTTGAAGCAATGATTTAGTGTCATCAGAATCATCCATGGACCATGAGCCTCCCATAAGCTGTTCGTCAAAAGTAGCATCACGATTCACAATTACTTTCTTGGAGGAAGGGTCATAGAATTTGTAGCCTTTGGAAGTGTCAGAATATCCAATAAAAATAACTTTAAGACCAGGAGCATCAAGCTTTGTTCGTGTTTCTTTGGGAATATGAATATAAGCAATACATCCAAAGGTTCGAAAATGAGATACAGAAGGAATGTCACCTGTCCATGCTGTGATGGGTATCTTACAAGAGGGTGCAGTAGTAGGAAGATGATTCTGAATAAATACTGTTGTCAAAGTAGCTTCAGCCCAAAAAACACGAGATAAACCAGAATGAATCAGCATACATCTTACAACATTGAGAATAGTGCGATTCTTTCGTTCAGCAACACCGTTCTGTTGAGGCGAATATGAAATAGTGCGTTCATGATGAATTCCACTGTGAGCACAGTAACTCACAAACTCTCGAGAAACATATTCGCCTCCATTGTCACTACGAAGCTTCTTAAGGCGACGACCAGTTTGAAGTTCCGCAGCCTTGTGGAATTGTTTGAAAACAGATAAGGCTTCATATTTTTGTCTAAGTAGAAATACAGTCGTATACCTTGAGAAATCATCAATGAAAGTAATGAAGTAGCGATATTGTGATCTCGAAGAAGGTAGAGGTCCACATATATCAGTATGAACAAGATCCAATATGTCATGAGAATGAGTTGTATTTGAAAGAGGAAAGGGTTTGCGATTGTGTTTCCCAAGAGCACAAAATTCACAAATTCCCATATGAGGATGGGCTTTAAGATCCATGCCATGAACAAGATCACGACGTTAAAGATCAATGAGTTTTGAGAAATCAGCATGAACAAAACGGTGATGCCATACTTTGCAATCATGATCACCTGGAGCAGTGAAAACATTTGCTACAGCATCGTTGAGAGAGAGTTCAAACAAATTACCATTTCGAGGAGCAGTGGCTATAGTCTGTCCATCTTTCTCAATTCGGCATTTGGTATGATCAAATCCAACAAACAGACCAAGATCAACAAGTCTAGCAACTGAAAGAAGATTTCGTTGAAGATCTAGTACATGTAATACTCCTTGCAAAATTCAAGTGGAAGAAGATAAGGTACCAATATATAAGTCTCCAATACCCTTTACTTGACAAGTAGTATCATCAACAAGATAAACAACACGTTGAACTGGCAGTGGATGATAGTTATGGAGCCACTTAGACTGATATGTCATATTTCCTGTAGCACCAGAATCGACAATAAAAAGTGATCCATCGTGTACATGAAGTATTCTGTCTGGAGCAACTAAACATAGGACGCACCTTGTTTCTGGTACAATGTTGTTTCGATGTTCAGTAGCATATGCTCTATTCCGATCTGTGTCGAATCGACGCTTATAGCACATATGAGTGGGATGATCAGATCGTCCACAATATTCACAAGAAGAAGAAGAAGAGTCTCTAGATAAACGTGGTTGTTTTGTGGTAATATTGTGTTCTTCATCATATTGACGTACCCAACAATCATCTTCAGTATGGCCATTTCTGTTGTAGTAAGAACATTGCTTATTAGGAAATTTGAGACAAGAGAAAATATTACCGCGACGGCCACCTCTGCGGTTTCCTCATTGAAATGGGCGCCTTCGAGCATAAAAAGCCCGTTCCATCTGTTGTGACTCAGTCTCCTCGTGTGAAATCATAGCTGTATCATGACTAGCATTACGACGTTCTTGACGTTGAGAGTATTCAATTGAAGACATGCAGACTTGGTCGAAATCAAGACCATCTTTATTAGAGAGAATAGTAACAATGTTATCATAAGAAGAGTCCTTCACCGTATCAAGGAGAAGTGTAATCAGTTGCTTTTGTGGAACAGGATCACCGGCAGCAGCAAGTTGATTATTAATAGATTTGAAAGATTCAATATGTCCTGTCATGGCAGTACCAACTTCATATTGTAACTTGTTAAGCAACCCTCTCAAATAAAGTATTTCTGTGACAGATTTCTTCTGAAAGTTTTCAATAAGGTACTTCCATACGACGTGGGAAGTAGGTAGTTCGTACATATCAAGCAAAAGGGAATCAGTAAGAGCAAAAAGAATATACCGACGAGCTGCTTTATCACGTCGTTGCCAATCCGTATAGGCAACATTCTAATCTTCAAATATAGGTCCTTCAGTGATAAGCACGTTATCATTATCCGTATCAACAGGCTGAAGCGGACCAACACGATTTCCAAGAACAACATCGGAGAGTTCATCGCCTTCAAGAATTAACAACATCTTTGCTTTCCAGGCTGGAAAACCTTGACCTTGGAAAGGAGGAACAGAACGCTGGCCAGAAGGAACGCCGTTGACAAGAATATTCATAGCCATATCTTGTTGCGAGAAGACATATAAGATAAGATCGCACAATTTGCACACCATATATGGTGAAGGCCGCAATTGAGAATGAGAGAGATATGAGGACTGCGTTCTGTCAACGATAAACGTAAGAAGGATGCTCAAGGAACTTCCAAAGATGTGAGAGACGTCACCCAAAAAGGACAGGGTAAAGGAGACGTTAATAATAAAAGAGTCCTCAAAATAGAGTGGCGTGAGACGCAAGATTGACGGCCACAATACGAATAGAAAAAAGCTAAATCTTCTCGAAAAAGTTAACGCCAAAATAAGAAAAACGATCGCGGACGCTTCACGAAGAAGTAGGACGAAGAAAGCTGCATCAAGCTCAATTGCAGTAAAAACAGCATAACTTTCTGTTGCGAACTCCGATTGACGCAAACCTAGAACTCAAATCGAAGAGCTCGAGTAGACAAACATGTTTTGGATGAAAAGTGCTTTTCTCATTTCTCCAAATTTTGAGCAGAACAGCAAGAAAAATTGAGATGAAGTTCAGGGTGTCATCAACAAGAAAACGTAATCAACGATTAGATTGATTAGCAATAAACGTCACAAAAAACACTAATCATATTCTTCTTAACACAAAAAAACCACAGTTAACAAGAATCAATGCTCAAAAATAAAATTTGTAGCAATTTTTGAATCTTACATGCAAATCGCATACACATACTATTTTGTCACCATGAATTGAATCGGCGCATGATCAATACTACTCTGATACCATGTTGATATGTAGAGAGAAAGAGAGAGAGACGAGACAAAAGACACACCATATACGCTCCCAAAGACTGATTCATATTGAGGACAAGATACAAATATATAGGTGAGACTAAGTTGAGTAGAGTGAGCCATATATAGCTCCAACAAAAGTCCCTTTACAAAATGACCTAGGTACCTTATATACTAAGGCTACCTTAGGTTTAACCAAAAATGGGGTTGAAAGGGTCAAATGGATTTGTATTTACAATCTGGAAGTGCCATTGCACCCCGGCTTCTGAAACTAGAATAACTACTCATTACAAATGACGTTTATATCCATAATCCGCAGCATTTCATAACTCGCAAAAGATAAGACTTTGGTACAAAACTTGAGTTATGTTGTGTTGTTGACCCAGCAGTCAACATTCCCCCCTTCCGCGTTCATGTCGTCCTCGACATGACCTGATTGTCGATGGTGATGTGGTCTTTGCTTTCGTTTTGGCTTCATCTGTTGCACTACTTGTAACTTTGTCGAACCACAACAAGAACTATGATCCATTAGAGCGAACTTCTATCATCGTAACCATTCATCTTTTGAGATCCTCTGATTACTTTTATGTCTTCTCTTCTTCATTGGTAGCTTCTTTGTTCTTGTGCAATCATGTTGTTAGTGTTGTCTGCAGCTTGTCATTGTAGGCCATTCTTCGACTCGCCATTGAGAAGAAGTATGTTATGATCTGAAATTGGTGCTCCAATTCATTTGTCAATTGATTTGAGTAGCATTTCCTTATTGTTGATGTAGAAGGAATATGTACAAGAGGATGGTGATAGGTGTCTTTAGATTAGGGTCTAAAACCTAGATGACCAAAGGAAAAAAACCCAGTGGAAAAAAATGCCTTTGTTATACGCTCTTATTGGAGTTGATCATTTGAACATGAAGTATATGTTCATGAAACGTGAGTGCTTGGGTGAAACACGGAAAGAGTGCCTGATGCAAGTGCCAATTATGGGACACTCTATATGCATATGAGAAATTTGTCAACAAAATCATGCAATGTGAAAGAAGGAGATGATGGGTGTTTCGAGGAATAAATGTAGCACATGTGACATCAAAAGATGTTTAAATAGCTTCCACCTTTCCAAGAAGGGTTTTCGATGTAGAAGTTTCTCCACTCGTATCTCACTGTGCTCAGTACGTGAGTGTCTTTTGGACCTTCTCCTTCACTTCACCAGACGTAAGTACTTAGACTTCGACTCTTTTGCTCACCTATACCAGCATGAGCGACACAACGTATATATGCTCAAGTCTTCCAGCTTGAGCAGTACCTAGAATAGCTAAGACGCTTAGACCACAGAGAATATTACTTGAAGCTTTGGGACTAACACCTCACTCATTTTGTGGCGTAGCTACTCGACTCTGACTTGTATGACTTGTCGGTTGCCTGTTGAAACTGCTTTGTGACAAGTTCTTCGGCTGTTGTAGTGGCTGCTGAGACATACTTCGTGAAGTTTCATTGTTTCCATGTACCTTCTTCTCTTTGTAGTGCTCAGGCCTCTCGTCAGTCTTTTCTTCATGTGGATTATGGATTTTTTAATTTTTTTCTTAATAATAAACAAAGAAAATCTTAAAACAACTCAAAAAAAATAAAAAAATCATTCAAATAGAAATCTAAATTCTATGTACACTATACACATGTCCCTAGGGGCTCATATATGGATTTTGTCCCCATACTCCTCTGTAACACTACTATGAGGGCATATACTCTAAATTTCGTCAAAAAATTATCACAATAAAAAGCAAAAATTCAATGCATCTCACAAAACATTGCCCTTTTATAGTCAAAATGTTAGGTCCGCATTCAGAATGCCTCCCCCCTTCCTATTTGGAGTCATCCTTTACGACAGGGTATCGCAAAGGATATGTGTGGTGCTTGGGCAATTAAAAATTGTGCCTATGCAGGACTTGTAATGTAGCCCTATTATGCATACATAGTCAATGCATGGAAAAGATTTATGTTGTGCAAGATGTGGGTATAAGCAATTTGCTTATTGGCATTTGTTGGCGAGGCTTCCTATTCTAAGCATTATAATGGTCTTTGAAGCTCCTGTATCATTGCTTGATTGAAGAGACTTTCTCTCTTCTAGCTGTACTGTAATCGTAGGAAGAATTGTAAGAATTCAAGCGGCGATGCACTGACAGCAGTTTTGTTGATCTTCTTTGGGAACCATTTCTTTGCGATGATTGGCTGTTTTGTTGCTGACGCTTGTTTGGGAACCCATACTTGCCCGTGCTTCGTTTGTGTTTGAAGAGACTTCTTTGGGATCCACCTTTTTGTGTGTGAGTCGACAGTGGTCTTTGCTTCAGCCCTTGTACGCTTGGTTGGTGACGGGATTCAGGATTTGAAAATTGATACTATGGTTGTTTGGGAGTCCAAATGAATTCCTGACTTTTTTGTGCTTGAATCAACTTCTTTGGAGCCCAAACCTGAGTTGTGAAAGCTTGCAACTTTGTGATATTCTTACCCGTTCATGCACGCTTCCCTTGTTTTTGTTCTGGTGTTGGATCTTGTGATTTATCATTAGAGATCTTTGTCTTCTTGATCCATATCTATTTTTGGCCGATCTGGATTTTTGGTATCCAGATTTGTCGAGCTTTTTGTCTTTGACTTGTTGTCCTGTTCTTTTGACCTGTCATGGTTGTTGTTGCTGAAGGGGTTGGTGATAGTGATGGCCTGAGTTGATGATAGGGGATGTCGTAAGATTCATCACTATCGCTACTATCCTCAGCAAGGTTGACTTCTTGTACTTTCCCTTTATTTTTTGGCTGGTAGTGGAAAGTTACTGTCTATTTGCTCGTGGGTGGTAGTTTCTTGGAGGACTTTTCTAGCCCATTGATTAAATCATTGTTAGCTCGTTTCTCTGGTCGTATTCCTCCTAGCTGAGTCTTTGCATCCTTATTAGGAGCCATGTATGAGGATGCTTGTGGTGGCTATGTCTTCACCGAAGACTTTGTAATCCACTTTTGATGCACTTTATTCGTGTAGCGATGCCATTGATTCCCGGGTCGTTGATCTTCTTGAAGTTTGAAGTGTTCTACAGAGTCATAGAACTCGTCGTCTTCTTCATCATTTGATTCTCCACATTTCTTTGTGTGCTCCTTATTTCGAGAGCTTGTTGATGTTTGGTTCTCTTTGTTTTCCTGGATTACACTCACTGCAAAATAAGGAACGACATCATAGCCATTTTCATCACAAAACTTTGTTGTGGGAGCATCCTCCACGGTGCACACGTCCACAGTAGTCAAGATGTGTTCCCATCCAAAAGGCTCTAACTCTTCTTCAGGAAATGGTTATGGGATATAGTCCTTATCCTCTATAACCCGCTCTAGGATACATTCCTCATGTTTCAAGCTACCACATTGTGAAGCTCCACACATCCACAGTTCTTTAGGCTTACCTAACCAAGCTAGAAGTTCTGATCCTGCTCCTGTGGCGGAATCAAACTCCTCAACCAGTGTTCTCGTCACATCCCTATAGCTATGGTCCCTCAAGTTTATCTTTGTTATGGTCTCCATATGTCTCAGGTATATATGGTCTAACCCCAATCTTGGACCATTTTCAATTGTCGCATGAATGGTCTTCCCAGAATGATGTCATAGTTGTTCTTCTTGCCAAAGTCAACAACAGCAAAAGTGTGTTCATATTCAATGCCACAAGAAGTAACAAGTACTTTTTCTAGCAGTCGTAGGGGCTTTTCCTTGTGTCCTTCTGCAAGCTCCATGGTCATTCGTGTGGATATCAAGGCAGTTTTTCCCCATTTTTTACAAACCTCTTTGGTTGCAATGGCCACACCAGCTTCACTGTCAAGGATTGCCATGGTTTTTACACCATTGAATTCCAAAGGAAGGGTGGTGTTTCCATCTTCTCCCTCGTAATACTCGCCCACCTTGTTTAATGGCACTGGCCTAGTATTTAGTTGAGGCATTTCAAGCTCTTTGATGCCTTCCTCGATTTGAGTCATTGGGGTTTTTACACCAAGTTTCTCTAGACATTTACCCTCATTAGCCCACATGTTTGGTCTTATTCTGAGCAACTCGGCTAACATTATTGTATAGGTGACTAGGGTAGATAGAATATCTACTAGCCCCTTTGAATAGATGGCCTTGTTAGGAGACAGTCTCTTTGATGGGACTGCAACCACCTCTGACTTGGTCTCGTACTCTCCCATGTAGGACGGTAGTGTTCTTAGCGAATGGGGTTCATAGATTGTACAGATCTTTTGTCGCCCCAACACGATTGCACGTCTAGATTCATTTGAGATCCAGTCTCAAATTCCTCTATCGGTGGTAGAAACACAGCTCGTTCATCACTAGTCTTGTCTACTTGTCTTCTTAGGTCATCGGCTTCATTGGCCTCTCTGATTTGTTTCCACAATTCGTCAAGACCATCTATCTCTTTACAATCCTCAGGTATAGCTTGGTGAAATCCCTCGAAAGAGTTATCCATGGTATTCAGCACTATCCTTGGTTCTAATGCTGGGTCTTTGAGTTTTGGTCTGTGCTCATGACTAGAATCTGGCTCTTTTAGTTCCTGGTTTGGTGGGATTGCTTGTGTAGGCATGACACGGATCACATCCTCAGGTTTTGCAATTGGTGGTTCTAGTAAATCTTGGGCTGTTTGAATCATTTTATGGCACATTTCAAACCTTTGCTTTTCTAGTTCTGTATAGGGATATGTCATTCACCTGTGTTCTTGGGTTTGGTTGTTTTTGAGCCTCGCATCATAGGCTTTCAAGAGGGCATCTAATGTCTCATTAACCTTCTCTACCAACACAGATCCTCCTGAACTAGCACTTCTGTGGATGGTTCTTCTAGAGGTTTAACCATCTGTGTAAGAGAAGGTGCCTCCTTTTCCTCATGTTTTTTTATCTTCTCCTCAGCTTCTGTAAGCTTCTCAGCTAGGGATTTTTTCTCTCGTTCCCTACGTGCTTTTATCCTAGTCTTTCTAGCTTTCCAACTATTTCGTTTGCTCTTGGTTTTCTGACTAGGTGCGTCTGTCTTTGGTCCATCATCTGTCTTTGGACTCGTGTCACTTTCCGTGTTCTTTGTCTCTGGATTCTCATCAGCTTTCTTTTGAGCTTGTGCTCTCATAACCACTTGAACTGGTACGACATTTTCATTTTCTGAGCTACTAGGTAGCTGAACAATCCCTAATACATTTGTCATGATTTTCCTGATTTGGTTTGGTTTTTTCGGGCAATCGGGGATCAAGTGAGTGATGCCACACTCAAGACAATAGGCATTTACTTCAGTGATCTTCGTATGAGGACATTGTTTGACCAAGTGGTTGTCACGACTTTTGTGACAATCTATCTCTGGTTGAGGAGATGATTTTAGCATTTCCTCTTGGCTATAAGCAAGCTTTGTCCTAAATAAGCCGCTATTTGAAATGAATCTCAATGTCCTTTTGTCCATTTCATACCTTCTTTCTTTCGACTAAAACCCAGGAGGTGGAGGTTGTACCGGCCTCACCACTCCATGTGTTTCTCTCACATTTTGTTTCTCCGAAGGGTAGTACCCACTTTGGTTGCTACACCACATTGTAGTTGGTACTGGCGTTGGTTTATTTGATGCTTCCATCATTGGAATGTATCTCATGTCTACCTGCATTCTAGCACCTGGCAGCGGAGGTTGTTGTCCTAAGACAAGCTGTGGCCTTAAAACTCCTACTGGTCCTGACGCATTCCCCGTAATGTATCTAGGTGGAGTAGGTGCTTCTAGAACAGGTTGTACATACCTTTCCCTAGCATTTTCCATGCTATAATAGCACTCTTCCCTCGTATGGTTCGTCCATTTTCTCTCAATTTCACACCACTTCGGCTCTCCCGAATCAAACCTTACAAGAGGAATCAACCTCTTGACCAAGTCGTCCATAAGCTTTTCTTGATCAATAAGTGCCGTTGGCATGTCAATAAACTCACTTATCTGTGAAACACTATGCTGAGAGGATGTGTCATCTCCTTGACTCTTTAAGTCCTTTTCTTTGTATGCCTCACAGTTATTCACTAGATAAAGAGATTCTTTGATCAACTCGTTTAGCGTCATCCTCCTTATCATATGTAGATCCTTCTGAAGGCCCTCATCTCTCATTCCCTGGATAAAGATCAGCATTAGTCGTGCTTGCGTAGGTAATTCCGCTCTCGGACAGAGATTAACATATCTCTTGAGCCATAATGATGCTTTGCGTACTCATTCATCCTCTTTCTGTTTGAATCTATGGATTTGCGAGACCGTGTTGTGAGCAATATCTTTTGGCGAGAATTCTTCAATAAACTCCTCAAACAGCTCATCTAGGGTCTCAAAATCCCATTTTTCCACCGAGTCGAACCATGTAGCTGCATCATCTTCTAGAGTCAATCCAAGTCCCACAAACTGTGTCGCAAAATCTGAAACTTCCTCTGCTCTAATAACTCTTCTCAAAGTTGCTACATGATCTCTCGGATCTTTATCTCCGAAGTATTTTCTGTTTCCCATTTCTAGACTTGGGATGGTCTAACTCGTGGATTGTCTACAAGTCTAACCAGAGACTCTCCCAATCCTTCTCTCGTTATCGCTCTTGAAGGGAATCCTGGTGGCTCTCTTCTTGAATTTCCTTGAGGAATTCTCGTGTTTGGTGGAGGCATTTGTGGTCCTTCATTGACTAAATATCCACCTCTTTCTAGTACAGTCTGTAGGTTTGTGCTTTCTACAACTCTGTATTCTCGTCCATACTTGTCGACAACTATAGATCTCCATTGACAGTCGACTCTGTATGTGTAGACATATAAGAGCTTGTAATCCATTATCTCTTCTAGGTATGGATCTGAGCACCTATAAAGATTGACCTCATTGTCGTCAATGTATCTATACAGTCCTTCACTCTCATGACCAATCATCCAAACTCTCTCAACAAGATGGATTTTTATCAATTGCAAGTTTGGAAGATCCATTGTGGGAGGATATTCCTCTATCGTCGAGATCTCCAAGCTTGTGTAAGTTGCATTTGAATCTAGGGTAGACATGATTTCTGGGCTTAAGAGCTTTTGCTTGGTTCAAGTAGACTGAGTCCACTGTGTTCAAGTGCTTTGGTTAGGGAAAAGTCGAAACTATGCCCAAAACCGCAACCGTTTCGTCACAATTCTGGCAAATTGTCGCTTTTAGACACCCCTGACTTCCGGATGAATTTTGAGGCCTCAAAAGATGTTTTTTTCAAAATTGAACTCTCAGGCTACGTTTTGATATTAAAACGTTTCCAATCCGATACCGTTTGTGAAAGTTATGGCCAAAACAGTGAATTGCAGTTTAGACTGGTCAAAATGAGTCCAAATTCAATTTTAAAAAAGGATTTGGGATCTCTGTGAGACTGTGAACACTCCTGTATGGTCAAAAGTCCAGCTGGACCCTAAAACTGGCCTAGAGACATCCTACGCATAGTATGTCTATATGCCTAGAATTTAACAAAATTTGGTCCAGAGACTCCCCTTAAGTCCAGCAACACAATGGTATGCTCAGAATTTCATTTGGATTTAAAATTGGCCTTGAGACATCCTACTTTTTACTCAGAATGACTTGAAATTTTCACCCCAGCTTCTCCTTGATGTGCTGATCACAGTGGTGTGCTCATAAGTTGGTTTGGAGTCCCAAATCAAGCTGGAGACATCCTACGTGTAGGATGTCTAACTGCTCATATTTTTTCCAAACTTGATCCCAAGATTCTCCTAGTGCTCAACAACACAACGGTATGCTTAGAATTGAATTTGGATGCCAATAGGTCAAGATTTGGGCTGTAAGAGCTTCTAGTGCACTCCAAGAGTAGGATGTCTGACAATTCTTGTCTTTGCTTGGTAAATAGGCCAAACAAGGTCCAAATTCACTTTTGAAAAAAGTTCCGGAATCCTTGAGACACTGGGAACCTCCCTATATGGCCAAAGTAGAATTTTGACCACTTTATGACCCTTGAGACATCCTACGCGTAGGATGTCTTTTTGCTCTGTTTCAGCTCAAACTTGCACTGTAGCTTCCCCTTGATGTGCTTAACTCACAACTATTTTTACTTTTTGATTCTGACACCTATAGGTTGGTCAAATGATCAAGAATCTGTTCCAAAAGCCTGATGTCTGTTCTGATGAATTCCTAAGTGAAATCAACTCCAAATTGGACCAAATTTGACTAGGAGGCTTGCCTAAGGCTATACAACATCCTGCTATGTCCACAGTTTGAATTTGGCCTCTAAATCATGCCTTAGATATCCTACGCGTAGGATGTCTAACTGCTCAGAATTGCCCCAAATTTGAACCACGGACTCTCCTTAAGGTGTTGATCACTGTGGTATGCTTAGAATTAAGTTTGGAGTGCAAAATCACACATATGACATCCTACGCGTAGGATGTCTTTTTGGCTTGTTTGACCCGAGACTTGACCCAAAGCTTCCCCTTGATGTCAGCAACCCAGTGGTATGCTTAGATTTTAATTTGGATGTCAAAAGACCCCAAAACTAACAGTTCTTGCCTTTTTCAGTCAAAAGTGCTAAAGTTTTCTTAAAACCCAATTTTCTCACCCAAATGAGCTGAAAACTCTCACATGCACTCAAAACATCATGTATAACATGCACATGAAGTCATCCTATGGTTTGGTCTCAAAATTCGGCCTTTGCACAATTTGGGTAGGATGTTTGGCAATTCTCGTCTATTGGCTTTGATCTGTCAAAATTTGGTCAAATTTCCACTTTCCAGGTGAAAATAGGGTAAAACCTACCTTCTGAACACACTGGTCAACTCAGAATTTCAAAATTTCCACCAGATCACCCTGTAGACATCCTACGCGTAGGATGTCTACTGCTAATTTTTTGAGACTGAAGTGTCCCTGATGCTTCCTTATGCTTTCAACAAGTGCAAGTATGCTTCACAATTGCAAAAACATGCAAAAATCACTCAATTAAGCCTTTTCTAAAATTTTACGTTTTTTGACTCCGCCTTTTGGCTTTTGGTCAACAAAAATAGGGAAAAACACCCAAGTCAATATATTACTAGGGTAAAACCTACCCTCTGAACCCACTGGTGCACTCAAAATTTTCAAATTTGGTCTCCAGAACCCCCTTGAGACATCCTACGCATAGGATGTCTATGTTTACAGAATTGCAGGTTTTCTTCACAGAACCCTTGCAATTGCTCTTTTATATGCATAGCATCAGTCAGTCATACAAAAATATCCACAAAAGCTTGTTTAATGCAATTTCTACCCTCAAAAGCACACTTTTCCGTGATTTCAAATGCAATCAAGTACTTTAACAAATAATTCAGTGATGAATAGCTCTAGATCAGAATCGGATCACTTACCTAAAGCTACTCCTACAAATTATATGGGGTTTTGCATCTATGAGTAGAAAAACGCTTCAATGCCACACACGGACTAGTAAACGCTTCTATCACCTCACAAATCACTCGACCACCAATAACTACTCTAATCTACAGATCCTAACTAAACCTATCTAGTCGCAGACCCTCGGCAAGACACACGCTTCCTGGCTATCCACTTGATCACGAAATATCCTCTTCCGGATCCACTTAAGAAAAACGCTTTCTTTAGCCGAAACTAAATCAAGCAATCATCACACGAGTGTTAGTAGGAAACCTACTTAGGTCCTTGTGTCCCCGGCAGCGGCGCCAATGTTGGACAGGATAGACTCACACACCTATGAAGTGCATGCAAACACTACCTAGATCAACATAATGTTAATCGAGGACACAGATGACACGATAGGCACACGGAGGAAATCTCTTAAGCTTGTCAGGCTGAGACCATCCTACACATACAACACTCTGGAAGGCCAACTAAACCACAATCAAGAACCTCATTGCTCTCAACTACACCACCTAGCCACATACACACATGCTAAAGGTAACTCGTCTAATCATGCCAGATTCGTACGAAACTTAAGGAACACCATCCCCTCACTAGGATACACATGTCCCTAAGCTTCTACACTCAAAACCCTCACTCAAAACCCTTCTGCGGAAAACGCGTAGGATGAAAAAGCCGAATTTTGAAAGTGACCGAAACTGAAATTTATGAGTACCTATGCATAGCTTATGTTGCCACGATTCTACACACTACTAGCACGCAAAAAAAAGACATCGTTTGATACACTTACGGCCACAAATAGCTCATAGATGCGTCGGCGTGTGCGCTTCTTCTCGCGTGGAATGCTTGGCGTCGTCGCGTAGCTCTCCTAGAGCCTACAACAATGGTGCAATCCGATCTCCAATGTGTTGAGCGAGCCGGGCGTAGCGAGAGGATGAAGGTCACGCTCACTCTCTTTCTCTCTCACACACAGTAGACGACAGTGCTCAAGTTTGATTATGATTAAAGTCCCTTTACAAAATAACCTAGGTACCTTATATACTAAGGCTACCTTAGGTTTAACCAAAAATGGGGTTGAAAGGGTCAAATGGCTTTGTATTTACAATCTGGAAGTGCCATTACACCCCGGCTTCTGAAACTAGAATAACTACTCATTACAAATGACGTTTATATCCATAATCCGCAGCATTTCATAACTCGCAAAAGATAAGACTTTGGTACGAAACTTGAGTTATGTTGTGTTGTTGACCTAGTGGTCAACATGCATCGACCCTTCCACAATGACACCCAAGCTACTCTCACCTAGTTCAATACAGTTTATAGCCTCATATGGGTGGACCAGCAATACCACTCCATTACCAAGTTTTGTAGATCTATTGTCAGCCCAAAGGATGACTCTTTTCTCTTTCCAACTCGCTCTATCTATCAAGCCATCTTCTTGACCAACAAGAAAATCCTCATCTATTGTGTGAGATTTTCTTCTGTCCATAACAATATTATGCAATGGCCATTTGATGATGCTTCCAACTGCTTGAGACATGGTTCTTGCATCCATTGTGACGAATGGAATCGAGAAGGTGTCATCAAAACTTTCTAGTACATGTATTGCCACACATGTTGTGCCAATCAATTCAAAACCACAATGTTGAGATGCATCAGTGGAATGAATAACCCCACGAGCTTTCCTTGTGGAACCATCAACAAGAAACATTGAATCACCTTGTTTTGGACCCTGCAATTTTTTAGAAAATCAAGAGATATCAGTAAAATTGTATGTCTGAACATATAACTCAAAATTTAATGCATTCCCAAGATACACTCACAATTTTGGCAAAATCTTGCATCCCATTCAATTAAGAAAATCTACACTGAGTCAATCCATGGAGGATGGTAGGAGGCTCGAGCCTGTATGTACATCCAACTGCTAGAAATATAAAGATGACAAGAGTTGCAAGATAGGGACTATGTTACATTGCAGAGGCACCCATGGAATTTGATAAGAGGATGGAGCCTTTATGCACATCCAAGTGCTAGAAATATATAGCTCACAAGAGTTACAAGATGGATCTCGAGTTATAGTGAATCAACCCATCGGGGATGGTAGGAGGCTCGAGCTCAAGTTTGATCCTAAATGTACATCTAAGTGCTAGAAATCTAAAGCTGAAAATAGGTCCAATATGGTGCCTAAGTTACAAAGTCGGAGCATAGATGGAGCCTAAATGTAGGTCTAAGTGCTAGAAATCTTTAGCTTAAAATAGTTGCAAGATGGATCTCAAGCTATAAGTCAACCCACGCACGACGGTAGGAGTCTTAAGCTCAAGTTTGATCCTAGATGTACATCTAAGTGCTATAAATACCTAGATAAAAAGAGTTTCACAAAGCCAAAGTTTCATAGAGGCAAGCATGGAATTTTGTTGGTGGCTCGATCTCAAGTTTGAGCCTAAATGTACATCCAAGTGTTAGAAATCTATACTTGTCACATAGGTTGCAAGATGTAGCCCAAGTTACATGGAGGCACCCATGGAATTTGGTAGAAGGCTCAAACTCAAGTTTGAGCATAGATGCACATTCTAGTGTTAGAAATCTACGAGCAACAACAGGTGTGAGAAAAAACCCAAGCTATGTTGAAGTAGCCTTGAATTTGGAAGGAGACTCAAATTGAAGCTCGAGTTATATTATACATTTAAAGAGTTGTAAGGTGGAGCCAAGGTAATGATGAGATTTACATCAAACCCAAGTTTCCTTGAATGACCTATCAAAAGAGTCGGAGCTTACAAGAAGGTGAGGCTTCAAAGCAGTTGCATGAGTGGCTCAAACTTAAGTTCAAGCCTAGTTAGTCATATAGTTTTCTTTTAGGATAGGACATTAGTTCGAGTATAGGTGGCCTTGGAGATTATGCTATGAAAATTGAGCGTTGATGGACATTCAAAATACAATGAGGTTTTTTTCTCAGTTGTTTATGTGTAAATCGATTCTTGGTGATTATAGTCCGGGTGTTTTACGTGTTGTAGCAGGACAATTTTACATGCAAAAAGGTGCAATGAAATCGGTTAAGGAAGAGGGTTGGTGGAGGTGGGTCCCTGACTCATTGATCCTAAGAGGTTTTAGCCAAGGGAAGTCAAAACTATGTCCAACTTGTGAGTATTATTTTCCCAAAACTCTCAAAAAACTAGTTCTAGACACCCCTAACTTCGTCGAATTTTTTGATCCCTTAAACGTCGTTTTTTTGAAAATTGTTCATAAAACTTGTTTTCAGAAAAGCGTAGAGCCGCTCTCAAGCTACAGGCTCATAAAAAAAGTTTTGCAATCGGACTCCGTATGTGAAAGTTATGTTGATTTTCGTGAAAAGTTTTTTTTTTCACTTCTTTTAACCATCATGAAAACCATTAGTTTTGGTCCACGCATGTGAGTTTTCTAATATAACCTTGGTAGGGTTGGTGGGAAAAGCTATTAAAAGCTTTTTAATGCTTTTAAAACCTTCTATATTATAATAGGTTTGGATTTTTCTGCAGACTGTGACGAATTTGACGATGGCGCGACAGGTGAGATTCTTTACTCCCGCATCTCCTTGCCCTCTGCGAATCTGCTCGCGGCCCCACAAGGCTCTTTTTCACAACTCTAGATTAATTCTCTATCTCTCTCTCTCTGCCTCTCTCTCTTCTGCATTAAAACAGGGTTTCGGTTTTTGTGCAGACAGTGAAAAAGCTGACGACGACGTGACAGGTATGGCTCTTTACTATCCCATCTCCCTCTCCTCTATGAATCTATTTGCAGTCCCAAAACGCTCTACATTAACTGTGTGTGTGTGTGTGTGTGTGTATGTGTGTGTGTATGCATATCTTTCTCTTTTTGATTGCAGGTGAAGATCTGATTGCAGTTTAGATTTGAAATTTGAATTTCAAATTCGAAAGGCTTATCCAGGTGCACTTCTTTGTCTCTCTCTCTCTCGTGTGTGTGTGTGTGTGTGTGTGTGTGATATCTTCTTCTAATCTTTCTGTGTAATTACCATCAGCTCCTCTTAATCACTCCCTAATCTCTCTGTGTAATCTCCCTTGCCTCCTCTTAATCACTCCCTAATCTCTTCTAATCTCTCTATGTAATCTCCTTTGCCTCCTCTTAATCACTCCCTAATCTCTTCTAATCTCTCTATGTAATATCCCTTTCCTCCTCTTAATCACTCCCTAATCTCTTCTAATCTCTCTATGTAATCTCCCAGCTTGCCTCCTCTTAATCACTCCCTCCCATCCTCTTAATCTCTCCTAAACCTGCATCTCAAAATTTCAGTCTTCAATATCATTCTATTAGGTTCTAATCTCTATTTAATCTACTTCTAATGACTACTTATACTCAATATTGTTTGCTACCGTCTCCTTGATACACCTTAAGTTAATCAAACTACAACTACGTCTAAAATCACGCTCTATAAATTGAAAGTAAGTGGCTATTCTTTAATTAGAGTACTTAATCAATAAGTACTTTAATTAACTTTTTTTAAACTGTAATTAGGTAATTAATCTACTTAAAGAAAAAGATAGATAACAACACTTACTTGGTTGGGTATTGAGTGTGACATTTCCACTTGATGTAGATTCTTTGCTATTGATATTTAGCTCGTTTTTGGTGCCTTGTTTCCTTGTTGAGAAACTAGAACAATGAGCTGATGTAGCTTAAACCTCACCTTCTAATGCTCTCAAAGCACTAGCATATTCCACTCTAGTGTGACCTCATGAGCTTATTGTGTATATTTTAGCATGATAGCGTTGCCTCATGCAAGTGCTTGAGACTTAACTTCTCTAGGGAAAGTGCCTCAAATTTAAGTTCGAACCTCACCTACATATGCTATTGTAGCAAGTTTGGCTTAATGGCATGCTTGTGGCTACTTAGAGAAAGAGGCTCGAGCTTAAGTTCGAACCTTGCCTACATATGCTAATATAGCAAGTCTGCCTTGAACTTAAGTTTGAGCATCAACTGTATATGTTACTTTAGCACTAGGGTGTAAGGTTAGCCTCATGACATCTGTGTGGCTACCAATGCCAGTAGGCTCAAACTTAAGTTCGATCCTCACTTGCATATACTAGAGTAGCACCAGCATGTAGGGCTTGTTGCTACCAAGGGCATAGAAGAACACCTTTAGGCTCGATCTTAAGTTCGAGCCTCAAGTGCATATTCTTTAGCACTCGGATGCAAGGCTTGCCTCATGACATCCTTGTGGATAGCTTTATTTGCATATGCTATCGTAGCACTAGGGTGTAAGGCTAGCCGAGGGACATCCTTGTGGCTACTAGAGGCAAAAGGCTCGAGCTTAAGTTTGAGCCTCACCTAGATATGTTAGTATAGCACTATCATGAAATGTTAGTATAGATATGTTAGTATACCAGAGGCATGAGTAAGTTCGAGCTCAAGTGCATATTCTTTAGCACTAGGATGCAAGGCTTGCCTCATGACATCCTTGTGGCTAGCCTTATTTTCATATGCTATTGTAGCACTAGGGTGTAAGGTTAGCTGAGGGACATCCTTGTGGCTACCAGAGGCAAGAGGCTCGAGCTTAAGTTCGAGCCTCACCTAGATATGTTAGTATAGCACTATCATGAAAATCTAGATTCACTAATTCCTTTTAGGATTCATGCAAGAATAGAAAAACACTTAGGATTGAACTTACGTCTAGCCTCATGGCATCCTTTTGGTTACCAATGACAAGAGGCTCAAACTTAAGTTTGATCCCCACTTGCATATTTGAGTGTAGCACTAGCATGGAAGGCTAGCTTGATGACATATTTGTGGCTATCAAGGGCGTAGAATAGCACCTTTAGGCTCGATCTTAAGTTCGAGCCTCAAGTGCATCAGGGAATAAAAATTCACTTTTAGGCTCAAACTTAAGTTTGAGCTTCCTCTCCATATGCTAATGTAGCACTAGGGTGCATGCCTAGCCTCATGACATCCTTCTAGCTTGAAAAATCATAGAGCTTCACTTTTAGGCTCAAATTTAATGTAGCACTAACTTGCAAGACTAGTCTCATGACATCCTTGTGGGTAGCAAGGGTACAAAACAACATCTTTTGGCTCAAACTTAAGTTCGAGCCTCGCCTACACATGCTAGTGTTTTTTTTAAATGTACTATTTAACTTAAACATATGCTCCTTGTTTAGGTTCTAACATTGTTATTTTTGGTTGTTTCAGGAATGGAGGCTTCCAATGTACCAAGTATACCAGAGCAGGGTGCACAAGTCTTCACACTCGATGTTCTTGGAATGTCCACTCACTCCAAAACTACTGCTCCAAGAATAAAGGTTGACAAGACCTTTGAGTTAACAAAAGAAGAAGGAGTGAAGTGGTTTGTGGATACCTACGATACAGATGCAAACTACAAAGGTGACATCCATCTATATTTGTCACAAGGTGATATGAAATATGGAGACATGGGGATTGTTGTGGGTGTCAAAGATGATGTGGATGCAACAGCAATGCCATGCTTTGCATGTAATGTGCTACCTATTGGAGAGACCATAAAGGCAAACAAGTTTTGCTTATCATTGGGCACTTTTCATGTAGCAGACATGAATGGTAACAAAATAGGAAAAGAAAAATCTATTGTGAAATTAGGATTGAAGATCTCCAGCTTCACTAATCAAGAAGACTCGGGTGTGGACTGTGTGGAAGACCTAGTGAAGGCAGTGAAACATGCAAAGCGAGTCTTGAGCTTACCAAAGAAGATTGTACCTGCAAAGAAACCAATAGGGGCACTACCTAAGAATGTTGTGGAGAAGACAGGGAAAGCCATAGTTAGGAGTGCACTTGCAACATCAAGAGGTGCCCGTGCAAGTGCTTCAACACATGTAGAGAAGATCACTGCCACCGTTAATTTAGAGGAGCAAGAAGGTTCACAAGGGCAAGATGCGCAAGGACTCAGAAGAAAAAGAAAGGCAAAGGATGATTCTACTCTTGAGGAAGATCGACAAAAACTAGCAAAGAGGAAGATGAAAAAGAGTGCAGAATAAAAAGAGGTTTCGGAAGAGGAGTTTATGGACATGGAAACTCCATCCGAAGATAACAAGGCACTGACCTCTTTAGAAATCAAGAAGGGATTCTATCCTTTTGGGATCAATGAAGTCTTTAGCATTGACGTGACAAGGTGTTTTCCTGCTCCATCAAACTATGTGTACAGAAGATTAAATCTAGATTGGGTCAGGATTTTGACTTTAGACTTCATTCAAGAACCAAAGCAAGAGGAGATACTAGCAATTTTGATGCCTTGTGATCCTTCCAAAAAACATCCTCTTGACAAACTTGCCAAAGAGGATGTTCGCAATGTTGATTACTGGATCATCTCTGGACAACACTCCATTAGTGCTGCAAAACGTTTGCAAGGTGCAAACATTGCAAAGGTTACCCCTCAATTGCGTCAACAATTCAAATATAGAGGATCAAAGATTATTCTCAATTGCCCACCAAAGATCTCTCGTGAAATCTCCAAAGATGCGAATCTATCTGTTGCAATGTCAATGCAAAAGGAGCCATTTCTTGACCAACTTATGCAAGCACGAGCACAGTGGCATGCAAATGGTTGTCCTTCTAAGCCACCACCTGGTGTCAACCAAACCAAGAAGGACTTTGAGGCTTGGAAGGTACTTGTTTGATTCTTTGAAAACATGGATGTGAGTCTTTTTAATCAATATCTATTTGTAAACTAGAGTCTATCATAGGCTCAAGCAAGACCTCCATGTGATCATTTAGAACTCAAATTGAGGTTTTAACTTAAGATTTAGTGTCACTTGCATATGAGGCTAAGCGAGGCTCGAACTTAAGTTTGAGCCCCACTTACATATACCATGTATTTTGGACTTTGCATAGATGTATGTGAGCATATAAAGAAACAATTCAATCTAGCTAGGCTTGAACTTATTAAGTATACGTCTCAATCCCACAAGTTAGAGCCTTGTCAATATTGATGTTGGAATTTTCAATTTTGCAGATCTTTGTTGAGACAATAGAGCACACACTTCAAAAGGGATTTGTCAAGACCGACTTGCATTTGCTTCTATGTGATGAGAAGATATGGTAGAATTGGGTCAAGATCATGAGACAATATGCTCGAGTTTTGCTACCAAATACAAAGGGAGAAACAATTGACGAAGGTTCCAACAAAAATCCTAAATTTCTAACTATGAAGGGTGGTCAGATTCGACAAGCACCTGGCACAGCAACACTGGCACCTACATTGTTCAGGTGCATTTTAGGCCTTGAGAATAAAGAAGTTCTTGAACTACAAAATGCAATCCTCGACAAAACCATCTTGCTAAAGAAGAGCAAGCATACCCCTCATAGAATGGAAATGGATGAGATGGCTTGGAAGCTAAAAACAGATCGAGTGTTGAAAGAAGCAAAAAAATCATTCTTCTTTGATTTGACAAGGGAAAATTTATCTTGGGAGCAAGTTTGTGAGAAGTACAAGCTAGGAGAGCATGAGTACAATCAAATGAGGAGATATAGCCAGTACTATGTCAAGGACTCCCTCAACAGAGCAAAGAAGACTCCACCCTCACTTCCAAAAAGTGTAATAACTCTCGTCAATCATCTTTATAGAGCTAATATGGGCATTATATCTCAAGATGAGTCTATTCCATGGAGAATCAAGGGGGTGGGGTTTGATATGGGGAAGATCAAAGACTTTTGCAATACAGAGCACGTACCATTTCAATTGGTTGTCTTGGATCTTCATGGTACTAAAGAAAAGCTCTCTATAGATTTTTTTGCAAATTTGGCACTCGATCTAAACACATTGAATGCACAATACGAATATGTGCTAGTGTGTTTCATTGATTTCATCAATATCGGAATGCTTGTTGAAGGGGTTTCTAGCCAGTCAACTAAGGTCCATATTGAATATGGAAATATCCAAGCAACAAGAGATGAATCATGGATAGATGGAACTGTTGACTCTGCAATGGTTGCTCTTTTTTTTACCAAGGTTGATAGATTTGAGGCTATTGACAAAGCTCATACAAAAAGAGTCTTTTTCTCAGGATCTTGTGGCAAGGATCATGAATTTATTGATAGAAACTTCATTGATGGACTTATCACAGGGTTTTGTCCTGAGCAAAGCTATGTGTTGGACATTTTTTGCGGTGGAGTTGTGTTGTAGCAAAGCTTGTCGAAGAAGAGAAGGGAAATTGCTCTATGTAAAGATGATTTTGAAGCAATGGAGCTAGAATCTCAATGCTCTAGTCTTTTGGAGAGCAATCCGTCCTTGCAGGAGTGGTGTGTTGCAAGTCAAGCATCACTTGCGAGACAAACAGTGGAGCTGGATGATAAAGAAAAAGAAGACCTTAACAATCTTCACATCGATGAGCAACAAAGCAGTGGAGAGGATGTTGATGGAAATGAAGACAACGATAACGTAGAAAACATGGATGATAGTGAAGTTCAAGAATCTACGAATTTTGATCATCAAGGGGAGGCAGACAATGTTGGAGAAATGAGTCCAGTTGTGGATATTGAGTGCGCAAAAGAAGATGATGAAGATAACGAGGATGATGATGCAGGCAATGATGATGCACAAGAGGATGATAGAGCCCCTCAAGACATTGTAGTAACTGATGAAAAAGGTGCGAATGCTTCTTAGAGTATTTTTGATACTAGGTTTAATGATGCATGCCATTATCATGTACCAATAGACTCCTAAAGTATTTCTCTCTCTCTCACTCTCTGTCTTTCTCTATATAGAGAAGATGGTTCTCTGTAACTCTTCTTGCACACACACTCTCTCGTCAAAAGATAGAGATACATAGTTTAAAAGTATCCCCACACACATACACATATTCCCACACATCGTCTTCCTCTCTTCCACATACATAACCACAATGAAATCTGTTATCTTGCTGTCTCTCTCTTGAAAATACATACACATATTCCCACACATCGTCTTCCTCACTTCCACATACATAACCACAATGAAATCTGTTATCTTGCTGTCTCTGTCTTGAAAATACATGCACATATTCCCACACATCGTCTTCCTCACTTCCACATACATAACCACAATGAAATCTGTTATCTTGTTGTCTCTCTCTTGAAAATACGTGCACATATTCTCATACATCGTCTTCCTCTCTTCCACATACATAAACATAGTGAAATCTGTTATCTTTCTCTCTCCTCTCTCTAAAAAACACGTATTTATCTCTCTCTCTCTCTCTCTCTCTCTCTATCTATCTATCTATCTCTCTATCTTGCTATCTCTCTCTTGAAAATACATGCTCATGTATGTGTACGTCTGTGTTATCTATGTGTATGTATGTATATTTGTGTTATTTCATTGTAATACTCATACATAATGCAGATACACAATTACACTTAATTACGATATGCACACATAGTATATATACATACATAAATATCACAAATAACTAACACATTGTAATACTAGTAAAATTGAATGGAAGACTTACTTGCGTGATCTGTTAAAGTCGATTCTTGTAGCGAGTTCTGGATGTATGCTGAGCTGATTTTCCTCTAATCCATTTGTAGATATGATTGTAACTTCTGTTTCTCAAAAATAGTAGTGTTGTTTAGTGATACACCTAATGGACATAAATGGTTTAAACTAGGACATGTAGACCAAAAATACGTGTATTTCTTTGGATGAATATATACACTTTTTGGTGACCCTTACCACAAGTGGTGGACCTTGAGACCAGTGGACTATAAGGACCTCCAAACAATACCTTGTACACTCAATCCTTCTTGGTATCTAGGTTGGACAAGTGGTGGACCTTGTTCAAATTCTCTAACCACTCTCTCTAACATGGTGACATAATTTAGGTGTGATAAATTCATATCTATGCAAACTAATATCAGTTTAGGCTTGTTAATTTGAATTTGTTTGAATTTATGTACAATATAATGATTTGAGGTTTGCATATTTGAATTTAGGTGGTATAATGATATCTTTTTGTGGTAAACTTGAATTTAAAATCAATTTCGTGTGGAATATTTTAAATTTAAGTAGTAAAATTTAAATTTTTATAAAAAAGTTTGAATTTTAAAATTTGGGCGGGATATTTTAAAATTTAGGCGGGATATTTAAGATTTGGGAGGGATATTTTAAATTTAGGCGGGAAGGTTTTGAATTTACAGCGAGATCTCCCTTACATAAGAGAGTATAAGTTGGACAAGTGGTGGACCTTCAAGCTAGAGCATCCATGCTACTGGACATGATAGGTAGGGAATCTAGTTGAATATTATATGTATAATATATATGTAAGAGATCTAGCTTGGACAAGTGGTGGACCTTGGAACAAAACCCCATGTAAAACATATCATGCACATTCCAAGTGGTCAAAAAAAATATCATTTAAGATATAGCCTTATAGGTTGGACAAGTGGTGGACCTTAACACCCAGATATTCTTCATATAATGACATAGAATGGAGAACTGGTGAATCTTGAGACCAAACCATGCTACTAGCGATAATAGCTTGGACAAGTGGTGGACCTTGAAAGTAAACCCCCCATCTACGAAATATCGTGGGTTTAAGGTATTTCGATGGAGCCTAGCATCTTGGAGACATCGTGCATCTTGCTTCTCTTCATCTTTCAATGGAGCCTATCTTGGACAAATGGTGGAGCATCCTTCTCTCCATGTTTCAATGGACCCTAGCTTGGACAAGTGGTGGACCTTTGCTTCTCTCTATTATTCAATAGAGTTAGCTTGGACAAGTGGTGGACCTTGGAACCAAACCCCCATGTAAAACCTATCATGGTCACTCCAAGTGGTGAGAAAGAATAACCTTTAAGATATAGCCTTAAAGGTTGGACAAGTGGTGGACCTTAACACACTAATATTCTTAATATAATGACATAGAGTGAAAAAGTGGTGAATCTTGAGACAAAACCACTCATGCTACTAGCACTAATAGCTTGGACAAGTGGTGGACCTTGAACGTAAACCCCCCATGTTTCAATAGAGTTAGCTTCGACAAATGGTGGAGCATCCTTCTCTCCATGTTTCAATGGAGCCTAGCTTAGACAAGTGGTGGACCTTTGCTTCTCTCTATGATTCAATAGAGTTAGCGTGGACAAGTGGTGGACCTTGGAACCAAAGCCCCATGTAAAACCTATCATGGTCACTCCAAGTGGTAATAAAGAATAACCTTTAAGATGTAGCCTTATAGGTTGGACAAGTAGTGGACCTTAACACGCGCATATTCTTAATATAATGACATAGAGTGGAAAAATGGTGAATCTTGAGACAAAACCACTCATGCTACTAGTGATAATAGCTTGGACAAGTGGTGGACCTTGAATGTAAACCCCTCATCTATGACATATCGTGGGTTAAATGTTTTTCAATGGAGCCTAGCATGTTGGAGACATGGTGCACCTTGCTTCTCCTCATGTTTCAATGGAGCCTACCTTGGACAAATGCTGGAGCATCCTTCTCTCCATGTTTCAATGGACCCTAGCTTAGACAAGGGGTGGACCTTTGCTTCCCTCTATGTTTCATTAGAGTTAGCTTGGACAAGTGGTGGACCTTGGAGCCAAACCCCCATGTAAAACCTATCATGGTCACTCCAAGTAGTAAGAAAGAATAACCTTTTAGATGTAGCCTTATAGGTTGGACAAGTGGTGGACCTTAACACCCACATATTCTTAATAAAAGTGGTGAATCTTGAGACCAAACCACTCAGGCTACTAGCAATAATAGCTTGGACAAGTGGTGGACCTTAAATGTAAACCCCTCATCTACGAAATATCGTGGGTTTAATGTTTTTCGATGGAGCCTAGCGTCTTGGAGACATGGTGCAGCTTGCTTCTCGTCATGTTTCAATGGAGCTTATCTTGGAAAAATGGTGGAGCATCCTTCTCTTCATGTTTCAATGGACCCTTGCTTGGACAAGTGGTGGACCTTTGTTTCTCTCTATGTTTCAATAGAGTTAGCTTGGACAAGTGGTGGACCTTCAAACCAAACCCCCATGTAAAACCTATCATGGTCAATCCCAGTGGTAAAAAAGAATAACCTGTAAGATGTAGCCTTATAGGTTGGACAAGTGGTGGACCTTAACACGCGCATATTCTTAATATAATGACATAGAGTGAAAAAGTGGTGAATCTTGAGACCAAACCACTTAGGCTACTACCAATAATAGCTTGGACAAGTGTTGGACCTTGAATGTAAACCCCTCATCTACAACATATCGTGGGTTTAATGTTTTTCGATGGAGCCTAGCATCTTGGAGACATGGTGCACCTTGCTTCTCCTCATGTTTCAATGGAGCCTACCTTGGACAAATGGTGGAGCATCCTTCTCTCCATGTTTCAATGGACCCTAGCTTAGACAAGGGGTGAACCTTTGCTTCTCTCTATGTTTCAATAGAGTTAGCTTGGGCAAGTGGTGGACCTTGGAACCGAATCCCCATGTAAAACCTATCATGGTCACTCCAAGTAGTAAGAAAGAATAACCTTTAAGATGTAGCCTTATAGGTTGGACATGTGGTGGACCTTAACACCCACATATTCTTAATAAAAGTGGTGAATCTTGAGACCAAACCACTCAGGCTACTAGCAATAATAGCTTGGACAAGTCGTGGACCTTGAATGTAAACCCCTCATCTACGAAATATGGTGGGTTTAATGTATTTCGATGGAGCTTAGCATCTTGGAGACATGCTGCAGCTTGCTTCTCGTCATGCTTCAATGGAGCCTATCTTGGACAAATGGTGGAGCATCCTTCTCTCCATGTTTCAATGGACCCTAGCTTGGACAAGTGGTGGACCTTTGTTTCTCTCTATGTTTCAATAGAGCTAGCTTGGACAAGTGGTGGACCTTGGAACCAAACCCCCATGTAAAACCTATCATGGTCACTCCAAGTAGTAAGAAAGAATAACCTTTTAGATGTAGCCTTATAGGTTGGAGAAGTGGTGGACCTTAACACCCACATATTCTTAATAAAAGTGGTGAATCTTGAGACCAAACAATTAGGGCTACTAGCAATAATAGCTTGGACAAGTGGTGGACCTTGAATGTAAACCCCTCATCTACTAAATATCGTGGGTTTAATGTATTTCGATGGAGCCTAGCATCTTGGAGACATGCTGCAGCTTGCTTCTCGTCATGTTTCAATGCAGCCTATCTTGGACAAATGGTGGAGCATTCTTCTCTCCATGTTTCAATGGACCCTAGCTTGGACAAGTGGTGGACCTTTGTTTCTCTCTATGTTTCAATAGAGCTAGCTTGGACAAGTGGTGGACCTTGAAACCAAACCCCCATGTAAAACCTATCATGGTCAATCCCAGTGGTAATAAAGAATAACCTGTAAGATGTAGCCTTATAGGTTGGACAAGTGGTGGACCTTAACACGCGCATATTCTTAATATAATGACATAGAGTGAAAAAGTGGTGAATCTTGAGACCAAACCACTTAGGATACTACCAATAATAGCTTGGACAAGTGTTAGACCTTGAATGTAAACCCCTCATCTACGACATATCGTGGGTTTAATGTTTTTCAATGGAGCCTAGCATCTTGGAGACATGGTGCACCTTGCTTCTCCTCATGTTTCAATGGAGCCTACCTTGGACAAATGGTGGAGCATCCTTCTCTCCATGTTTCAATGGACCCTAGCTTAGACAAGGGGTGAACCTTTGCTTCTCTCTATGTTTCAATAGAGTTAGCTTGGGCAAGTGGTGGACCTTGGAACCAAATCCCCATGTAAAACCTATCATGGTCACTCCAAGTAGTAAGAAAGAATAACCTTTAAGATGTAGCTTTATAGGTTGGACATGTGGTGGACCTTAACACCCACATATTCTTAATAAAAGAGGTGAATCTTGAGACCAAACCACTCAAGCTACTAGCAATAATAGCTTGGACAAGTGGTGGACCTTGAATGTAAACCCCTCATCTACGAAATATCGTGGGGTTAATGTATTTCGATGGAGCCTAGCATCTTGGAGACATGCTGCAGTTTGCTTCTCGTCATGTTTCAATGGAGCCTATCTTGGACAAATGGTGGAGCATCCTTCTCTCCATGTTTCAATGGACCCTAGCTTGGACAAGTGGTGGACCTTTGTTTCTCTCTATGTTTCAACAGAGCTAGCTTGGACAAGTGGTGGACCTTGGAACGAAACCCCCATGTAAAACCTATCATGGTCACTCCAAGTGGTAATAAAGAATAACCTGTAAGATGTAGCCTTATAGGTTGGACAAGTGGTGGACCTTAACACGCGCATATTCTTAATATAATGACATAGAGTGGAAAAGTGGTGAATCTTGAGACCAAACCACTCAGTCTACTACCAATAATAGCTTGGACAAGTGTTGGACCTTGAATGTAAACCCCTCATCTACGACATATCGTGGGTTTAATGTTTTTCGATGGAGCCTAGCATCTTGGAGACATGGTGCACCTTGCTTCTCCTCATGTTTCAATGGAGCCTACCTTGGACAAATGGTGGAGCATCCTTCTCTCCATGTTTCAATGGACCCTAGCTTAGGCAAGGGGTGAACCTTTGCTTCTCTCTATGTTTCAATAGAGTTAGCTTGGACAAGTGGTGGACCTTGGAACCAAATCCCCATGTAAAACCTATCATGGTCACTCCAAGTAGTAAGAAAGAATAACCTTTAAGATGTAGCCTTATAGGTTGGACATGTGGTGGACCTTAACACCCACATATTCTTAATAAATGTGGTGAATCTTGAGACCAAACCACTCAGGCTACTAGCAATAATAGCTTGGACAAGTCATGGACCTTGAATGTAAACCCCTCATCTACGAAATATGGTGGGTTTAATGTATTTCGATGGAGCTTAGCATCTTGGAGACATGCTGCAGCTTGCTTCTCGTCATGCTTCAATGGAGCCTATCTTGGACAAATGGTGGAGCATCCTTCTCTCCATGTTTCAATGGACCCTAGCTTGGACAAGGTGGTGGAGCCTTGTTTCTCTCTATGTTTCAATAGAGCTAGCATGGACAAGGGTGGTTGACCTTGTAACCAAACCCCCATGTAAAACCTATCATGGTCACTCCCAAGTAGTAAAAAAGAATAACCTTTAAGAAGTAGCCTTATAGGTTGGGACAAGTGGTGGACCTTAACACGCGCATATTCTTAATAAAATGACATAAGTGGAAAAGTGGTGAATCTTGAGACAGCAAACCCACTCAGGATAACTAGCCAATAAAGCTTGGACAAGTGTCCTGGAACTTGAATCTGCTAAACCCCTCATCTACGACATAATCGTGGGTTTAATGTTTTTCGATGGAGCCTAGCATCTTGGAGACATGTGCAACTTGCTTCTCCTCATGTTCAATGGACTACCTTGGACAAATGGTGAGCATCCTTCTCACCATGTTTCAATGGACCCTAGCTTAGACAAGGTAGAACCTTTGCTTCTCTCTATTTTCAATAGAGTTAGCTTGGACAAGTGGTGGACCTTGGAACCAAACCCCCATGTAAAACCTATCATGGTCACTCCAAGTAGTAAGAAAGAATAACCTTTAAGATGTAGCCTTATAGGTTGGACAAGTGGTGGACCTTAACACACCACATATTCTTAATAAAAGTGGTGAATCTTGAGACCAAACCATTCAGGCTACTAGCAATAATAGCTTGGACAAGTGGTGGACCTTAATGTAAACCCCTCATCTACGAAATATCGTGGGTTTAAGGTATTTCGATGGAGCCTAGCATCTTGGAGACATGGTGCAGCTTGCTTCTCGTCATGTTTCAATGGAGCCTATCTTGGACAAATGGTGGAGCATCCTTCTCTCCATGTTCAATGGACCCTAGCTTGGACAAGTGGTGGACCCTTTGTTTCTCTCTATGTTTCAATAGAGTTAGCTTGGACAAGTGGTGGACCTTGGAACCAAACCCCATGTAAAACCTATCATGGTCACTCCAAGTGGTAATAAAGAATAACCTTTAAGATGTAGCCTTATAGGTTGGACAAGTGGTGGACCTTAACACGCGCATATTCTTAATATAATGACATAGAGTGGAAAAGTGGTGAATCTTGAGACCAAAACCACTCAGGCTACTAGCAATAATAGCTTGGACAAGTGTTGGACCTTGAATGTAAACCCCCTCATCTACGACATATCGTGGGTTTAATGTTTTTCGATGGAGCCTAGCATCTTGGAGACATGGTGCACCTTGCTTCTCCTCATGTTTCAATGGAGCCTACCTTGGACAAATGGTGGAGCATCCTTCTCTCCATGTTTCAATGGACCCTAGCTTAGACAAGGGTGGACCTTTGCTTCTCTCTATGTTTCAATAGAGTTAGCTTGGACAAGTGGTGGACCTTGGAACCAAACCCCCATGTAAAACCTATCATGGTCACTCCAAGTAGTAAGAAAGAATAACCTTTAAGATGTAGCCTTATAGGTTGGACAAGTGGTGGACCTTAACACCCACATATTCTTAATAAAAGTGGTGAATCTTGAGACCAAACCACTCAGGCTACTAGCAATAATAGCTTGGACAAGTGGTGGACCTTGAATGTAAACCCCTCATCTACGAAATATCGTGGGTTAAATGTATTTCGATGGAGCCTAGCATCTTGGAGACATGGTGCAGCTTGCTTCTCGTCATGTTTCAATGAGCCTATCTTGGACAAATGGTGGAGCATCCTTCTCTCCATGTTTCAATGAACCCTAGCTTGGACAAGTGGTGGACCTTTGTTTCTCTCTATGTTTCAATAGAGTTAGCTTGGACAAGTGGTGGACCTTGGAACCAAACCCCCATGTAAAACCTATCATGGTCACTCCAAGTGGTAATAAAGAATAACCTTTAAGATGTAGCCTTATAGGTTGGACAAGTGGTGGACCTTAACACGCGCATATTCTTAATATAATGACATAGAGTGGAAAAGTGGTGAATCTTGAGACCAAACCCCTCAGGCTACTACCAATAATAGCTTGGACAAGTGTTAGACCTTGAATGTAAACCCCTCATCTACGACATATCGTGGGTTTAATGTTTTTCTATGGAGCCTAGCATCTTGGAGACATGGTGCACCTTGCTTCTCCTCATGTTTCAATGGAGCCTACCTTGGACAAATGGTGGATCATCCTTCTTTCCACGTTTCAACGGACCCTAGCTTAAACAAGGGGTGGACCTTTGATTCTCTCTATGTTTCAATAGAGTTAGCTTGGACAAGTGGTGGACCTTGGAACCAAACCCCCATGTAAAACCTATCATGGTTACTCCAAGTAGTAAGAATCTTGAGACCAAACCACTCAGGCTACTAGCAATAATAGCTAGGGATAACCATTAAGATATAGTCTTTCAAGTTGTGAGAAAGAATAACCATTAAGATATAGTCTTATAGGTTGGACAAGTGGTGGACCTTAACACCCAAATATTCTTAATACAATGACAGAGAGTGGAAAAGTGGTGAATCATGAGAGGAAACCACTCATGCTACTGGCGATAATAGGTTGGACAAATTGTTGATGTTGAATGTAAACTCCCCATGTATAAAATAACGTGTGTTTAAGGTATTTCGATGGAGGCTAGCATCTTGGAGACATGGTGCAGCTTGCTTCTCTTCATGTTTCAATGGAGTCTATCTTGGACAAATGGTGGAGCATCCTTCTCTCCATGTTTCAATAGACCCTAGCTTAGACAAGTGGTGGACCTTTGCTTCTCTCTATGTTTCAATAGAGTTAGCTTGGACAAGTGGTGGACCTTGGAACCAAACCCCCATGTAAAACCTTTCATGGTCACTCCAAGTGGTCAGAAATAATAACCATTGAGATATAGTCTTATAGGTTGGACAAGTGGTGGACCTTAATACCCAAATATTCTTAATATAATGACACAGAGTGAAAAAGTGGTGAATCTTGAGACCAAACCCCTCATGCTACTAGCGTTAATAGGTTGGACAACTGGTGGACCTTGAATGTAAACCTTCCATGTTTCAATAGAGTTAGCTTCGACAAATGGTGGAGCATCCTTCTCTCCATGTTTCAATGGAGCCTAGCTTGGACAAGTGGTGGACCTTTGCTTCTCTCTATGAGAAGAATAAAGTTAGCTTGGATAAGTGGTGGACCTTGGAACCAAACCCCTATGTAAAACATATCATGGACATTTCAAGTGGTGAGAAAGAATACCCTTTAAGATATACCCTTATAGGTTGGACAAGTGGTCGACCTTAACACCTAGATCTTCTTTATATAATGACATAGAGTGGAAAAGTGGTGAATCTTGAGACCAAACCACTCATGCTACTAGGGATAATAGCTTGGAAAAGTGACTGACCTTGACGTTAAACCCCACATGTAAACAATATCGTGGGTTTAAGGTATTTCAATGGATCCTAGAATCTTGGAGACATGGTGCAACTTGCTTCTTTTCATGTTTCAATGAAGCCTATCTTCCACCAATGGGGGATCATCCTTCTCTAAATGTCTCAGTGGAGCCTAGCTTGGACAAGTGGTGGACCTTTGCTTCTCTCTATGTTTCCATAGAGTTAGCTTGGACAAGTGGTGGACCTTGAAACCAAACCCCCATGTAAAACATATCATGGTCATTCCAAGTGGTGAGAAATAATACCCTTTAAGATCTAGCCTTATAGGTTGGACAAGTGGTCGACCTTAAAACCTAGATCTTCATAATATAACGACATAGAGTGGAAAAGTGGTAAATCTTGAGACCAAACCACTCATGCTACTAAGAATAATAGGTTGGACAAGTGGTGGACCTTGAATGTAAACCCCCATGTACGAATATCATGGGTTTAAGGTATTTCAATGGATCCTAGCATCTTGGAGACATGGTGCAGATTGCTTCCCTTCATGTTTCAATGGAGCCTATCTTGGACAAATGGTGGAGCATCCTTCTCTCCATGTTTCAATGGAGCCTAGCTTGGACAAGTGGTGGACCTTTGCTTCTCTCTATGTTTCAATAGAGTTAGCTTGGACAAGTGGTGGGCCTTGGAACCAAACTCCCATGTAAAACCTATCTTGGTAACTCCAAGTGGTGAGAAAGAATAAAGTTTAAGATATAGCCTTATAGGTTGGACAAGTGGTGGACCTTAGCACCCAGATATTCTTAATAGAATGACATAGAGTGGAAAAATGGTGAATCTTGAGACCAAACCACTCATGCTACTAGAGATAATAGGTTGGACAAGTGGTGGACCTTGAATGTAAACCCCCCATGTACAAAATATCATGGGTTTGAGGTATTTCAATGGAGCCTAGCATCTTGGAGACATGGTGTAGCTTGCTTCTCTTCATGTTTCAATGGAGCGTATCTTGGACAAATGGTGGAGCATCCTTCTCTCCATGTTTCAATGGACCCTAGCTTGGACAAGTGGTGGACCTTTGATTCTCTCTATGTTTCAATAGAGTTAGCTTGGACAAGTGGTGGACCTTGAAACAAAACCCCCATGTAAAACCTATGCTGGTCACTCCAAGTGGTGAGAAAGAATAACCCTTAAGATATAGCCTTATAGGTTGGACAAGTGGTGGACCTTAACACCCAAATATTCTTAATATAATGACATAGAGTGAAAAAGTGGTGAATCTTGAGACCAAACCACTCATGCTACTAGCGTTAATAGGTTGGACAAGTGGTGGACCTTGAATGTAAACCCCCCATGTTTCAATAGAGTTAGCTTCGACAAATGGTAGAGGATCCTTCTCTCCATGTTTCAATGGAGCCTAGCTTGGACAAGTGGTGGACCTTTGTTTCTCTCTATGTTTCAATAGAGTTAGCTTGGACAAGTGGTGGACCTTGGAGCCAAACCCCCATGTAAAACATATCATGGACATTTCAAGTGGTGAGAAAGAATACCCTTTAAGATATACCCTTATAGGTTGGACAAGTGGTCGACCTTAACACCCAGATCTTCTTAACGTAATGACATAGAGTGGAAAAGTGGTGAATCTTGAGACCAAACCACTCATGCTACTAGAGATAATAGGTTGGACAAGTGGTGGACCTTGAATGTAAACTCCCCATGTACAAAATATCGTGGGTTTAAGGTATTTCAATGGATCTTAGCATCTTGGAGACATGGTGCAGCTTGCTTCTCTTCATGTTTCAATGGAGCCTATCTTGGACAAATGGTGGAGCATCCTTCTCTCCATGTTTCAATGGACCCTAGCTTAGACAAGTGGTGGACCTTTGCTTCTCTCTATGTTTCAATAGAGTTAGCTTGGACAAGTGGTGGAACTTGGAACCAAACCCCCATGTAAAACCTATCATGGTCATTCCAAGTGGTGAGAAAGAATACCCTTTAAGATATAGCCTTATAGGTTGGACAAGTGGTGGACCTTAACACCCAGATCTTCTTAATATAATGACATAGAGTGGAAAAGTGGTGAATCTTGACATCAAACCACTCATGCTACTAGTGATAATAGGTTGGACAAGTGGTGGACCTTGAATGTAAACCCCCCATGTACGAAATATCATGGGTTTAAGATATTTCAATGGAGCCTAGCATTTTGGAGACATGGTGCAGCTTGCTTCTCTTCATGTTTCAATCAAACCTGGCTTGGACAAATGGTGGAGCATCCTTCTCTCCATGTTTCAATGGAGCCTAGCTTGGACAAGTGGTGGACCTTTGATTCTCTCTATGTTTCAATAGAGTTAGCTTGGACAAGTGGTGGACCTTGGAACCATACCCCTATGTAAAACCCATCATGTGCATTCCAAGTGGTGGTAAATAATACCATTTAAGATATAGCCTTATAGGTTGGACAAGTGGTGGACCTTAACACCCAGATCTTCTTAATATAATGACATAGAGTGGAAAAGTGGTGAATCTTGAGACCAAACCACTCATGCTACTAGGGATAATAGGTTGGACAAGTGGTGGACCTTGAATTTAAACCCACATATACAAAATATCATGGGTTTAAGGTATTTCAATGGAGCCTAGCATCTCAAAGACATGGTGCATCTTGCTTCTCTTCATGTTTCAATGGAGCCTATTTTGGACAAATGGTGGAGCATCCTTCTCTCCATGTTTCAATGGACCCTAGATTGGACAAGTGGTGGACCTTTGCTTCTCTCTATGTTTCAATATAGTTAGCCTATATTAGACAATTAGTAGACCTCGAATCTCTCCATGTTGTCTAGAGCTGAGCTTGGACAAGTGGTGGACCTTACTTCTCCCTTCCCTTAGTTTACTAGCTTAAATGATCACTATGTATACTTGCTTAGATCTAGCTTGAACAAGTGGTGGAACTTGTATTCACACAAACTTAATCCATTACAAAAAAGTATATGTTAAAATAACATTTGGTTTTTTTTGTTTCAGGAAAGATGGCTCCAAAAAAACAGGTTGCAAGGGTTGCTGTCTCAGTTGACTATACTTGCAATGATCTTAGGAAATGGTATTTGGACATACATGGTATAGAGGGTGCACAATTTCATAAGGTGCATCTATTTATTGCCAAAAAGGAGAATGACAGCTTGTTTGAAGATGTTGGACAAGTTGTGGAAGCATCTGTCTCTGTAGTTGATAGTCATCCAGAGGTGGAATGCATTGACATTCTAGTTCCAATGAATCTAGAATTTCAACTATCTCCAGGAGCATATGCATTGGAGCGCATGTCTAGAAACAAAGAAGAGACAATGTTTTCTCGAGGATGGAAGTTTGCAGAATCAAATCCAAATATCACAGCAGATCAACTTCAAAGCTCCATCATTGCCACACTACAACGAAAAAAGGTGAAAGCTTCACGACCACCATCCACAAAGAAGCAAGCAAAAGTGCAGAAAGTAGAAGCTAAGCGAACTAGTTCCATTTTGGATGTAGACAAGGCATCTTTGGCATCCTCATCAACAGAGGGTTCAATGTCAAAGATGAGAATTGTGGATCCAGATGTTTTAGAAGCTGAGGCCATGAAAGGACAAGAAAAAGATACAGGTGGAATGAATAAGTACATAAATTATTTTCCTTTCCAATATAGGGAATTTGATATCCCTATTCAAAATTGTTGGCTTGCTCCTGATCACTATAATGCACGTATTATGGATAAAAAACACGCTGAAAGTGTGTTATTTGGATTTTCACGGAGTACGACCAAGCCTGCAGCATGTGCATATTTGATGCCTGTTCGAAATGCAAAATCAAAGAAGGGGACTCCTTTGGCAGTAGAAGAGGTAGAGGAGCAAAAAATTAAAGATTATCATTATTGGATTCTTGATGGGCAGCATTCAATCTATGCTGCAAAAGTTTTGCTTCACAATGAACAAAACAACAAAGAGATCTTTGAAAGACTGATTAGCGTGTATAAATTTAGAAAGGCTCGCATTGTTGTGAATGCTCCTCCATTTGTTGCAACTGCTATATCTGCCATTGCAAATGAGGAGGCTCAGGCATTGTATGTCAAGCAACCTTACAGCCAAATATTGAGACATTTACGGAGTCAATGGATCTTCTCAGGACGACCACCAAAGGCAGCAAGTGGAATTGCAGAGGGACATGCATCTCGTGCCGGATGGGATGTAAGTTATTTTCTTTGTCTTTTTGATAGTGTTTAATTAACAAATCTTGCTCAATAGTTTAATTATTTCTCTATTTCTTTTTAGGCTTTTCTTCGATTGGCAAGAATGAGTGCAGCAGCAAGTTGGATTGCTAAACAGGCACACATGGTCACGTACTCTGATTTAGTTTATGATTGCTGGATAGAAATCATTGAAAATCTAGAAGAGGAGAATAAGAAACCCCCAACAACTGTATTTAGATACCTTTGTGGCCTTGAGGAATCAGAGGTAAAGACTATTCAAGAAGAGATTAGAGATGAGAAGATTTTACTGTCAAAGAGTGCAAAGGATGGTGATGCAACTGACATGTATGATCGAATCAAGCAGTTGAAGCAAGACAAATTGATTCAAGATGCACTTCTTGAAGGCTTCAACAATTTGAATGAGTCTTCACCATGTAAAGACTGGGAGGAGGTGGTCAAAATGTATAACATCAATGATGTTGTTTATAAAACAATTTTAATGCTATGCGAGGAATGGATCAGATCTAGTTTGACGCGTGGAACAAAGAAAATGGCTTTTCCAGATGGAGCAATAAAATACATGCAATGGGCAATTCACCTTCAAAAGGAGAAAACTGAGCCTAGAGATTTGCCATGGTCAATCTATGTGGTGAGCCTACAAATGGAAGGCAATCTCTACTTGATGCGCCACTTCAATAATAAAGTGCCTATTGGCTTATGTGTTTTAGATATGACAAAAAACGTTGGAGGCAATTTGAAGTGGAGTGAGGAGACATTTAACAATGCTTTGGATGGGATCTTGGCTATTGCTGGAGGGTCAACAGATCTTTCTTGCATTTGTGGATTTCACTAACTTCACAAAATTGCAATGTGCCTTTCACGCCATGGGAGATAATCTGAGCTACCATTGTTGTGGTGCATTGCATCACTTTCCATCAGCTCCTTGCAAAGGAGCAATTCAATTCCTAACAGTTATTGCCTTCTTGGGACAAGGCAATGCATTTGAAGACCTGAGAAGAAGATCAGAGGAACATCCCATGCCAATTGATTGTTCTCTTCTTCAAGTAGCAGATAACGATATGTCAGATTTGCAATATTTGGAGGCCAAAAAAAGAGCTTTGGTCAAGCACTACATTCGTACATATTGTTTTGAAGACCGCAAGCTTGTTGATGTTTTTGGTGATGGCTCCTTGGTTGCACAAGAAGGAATACAACAGAAAAAAGAAGTTATCTGCTTAATTGATAGTGTGGAGGAGGCAAAAAGCGTGGAGACCATGCTGCTAGACTTTGTTAAGTCTCATGAAGATATAGAAAAATGGGCTGGACTTCAACAATCCACTTCGCAATCAGGCGACATTGTGCCTGTTACAGAGGAGTGCTCTCCACAAAGAGAAGAAGAACAACAACAACACCATCCTCTGTCAATGGAGGACTTTTTGGAAATGGAGACACGTATGTTTTGAGTTTCTTGTGCATGTTAGTGTTTCTTGTTACTGATTTGATACTCTTAATGTTAGATTTTGCTTTATATAGTATTGATTGAGTTTGTATTTTTTATCTCAAGCATTCAAGGTTTGAATGTAAATAGTAAATTACTTGAGTTTTTGAATGGTGGATCTGTAGACTAAAACTATAACATTTAATACTCACAAAGACTTAATTACTTAAGAGCTTGAACTCAATAAGTTTTGGACCTTTTATCAATACCCCCTTGATATGATACATTAGATCGTAGCATGGTTAAATGGTGATGCTTCATAAATTGAACCTAGCTTAGACAGGTGCTGGAGCCTAAATTTAAACTAACCTTGCTAGAAGGGAGCTTATGTTTGGACTTTGAGAACTAGCATAAGTAATCAATTAGAGCATAGATTAGACATGTGGTGGTGGCCGGCCTTAGAGACCAAAATCTTAATGAGCTTGGAAAGGTATTTAAGTACTGCAATTTACTTAGTTTTAGTACTCATTAAATGCATAGCTTGACAAAAGGTGGACCTTACATGGATCCTAATTTCAAGAGGTGTGGTAGACCTTCAAAACAAGCTCATATAGCTTGGACATGTGGTAGACCTTGCATGAAGACTAGTTTAGACAAGTGTGGTACACCTTGTAACCAACACCCATTTGTTATATTAGCTTGGACAAGTGGTGGACCTTGCTTTTATGTTTCAATGGAGCATATTTTGGACAGGTGGTAGACCTTGTTTCTCTCCATGCTTCAATGGAGAGAAACTTTAGCTTGGACAAGTGGTGGACCTTGTTTTTATGTTTTAAAGGAGCATATTTCGGACAAGTGGTAGACATAGTTTCTCTCCATGGTTCAATGGAACCCACCTTAGACAAGTGAAGTACCTTGAAACCAAACCCCCATAATACAACCTACTAAATAGGTTGGAAAATTGGTGGGATATGAAACCATCCATGATAGAGCATAGTATAGGTGAAAACGTAGTGGTCCTTATATCAATTACCCATGCATAGCTTGGACAAGTGGTGGACCTTGATTCTCTCTATGTTTCAATGGATCCTATCTTGGACTAGAGATATATCTTACTTAGTTCCATGCTTCAATGGATTGTAGCTTGGATAAGGAGTGGAACTTCAAACAAAACTCCACAGCATAGCATATATTAACAATTCATGGGTTTTATAGAGATTGTCTTGCCTATTTTGGAGAGTTGGTACACCTTTATTCTCCATTCTTCAATGGATCTGAGGTTGGACAAGCGGAGCTGGAGAAGTGGTCAACCTTAAAATGAAACCTCCCATGCTACAACCCATCATAGATCGTATATGTAGTGGACCTTGAAACTCTTTTATGTCCCTAGCTTAGAGAAGCATTGCACTCTTGATTATCTCCATACATGAAGGCAAGGTTGGACAAGTGGTGGACCTTCAAACCAGAATCTCTATGCAATAATAGGCAAGTGGTGGAGCTTGTTTTCTCCATGTTCCAATGGAGCCTAGCTTAGACAAACAATGGAGCTTGCTTCTCTCCATGTTTCAATGGATCCTAGCTTAGAAAAGTGGTGGAGCTTTGCTTCTCTCCATGTTCCAATGGACCATAGCTTAGACAAGTGGTAGACCTTGAAAAACACCCCCCGTATACAACATATTATGGGGTTTTCATGTTTCAATGGCTCCTAGCTTGGACAAATGGTAGAGCTTGCTTCTCTTTATGTTTCAATGGATCCAATCTTAGCCAAGGGGTGGACCTTGAAACAAGAATCCCCCCCCCCATGTACAACGTATTATGGGTTTTGAAAGCACTGGGAGAAAATAATAGCTTTGATAAGTGGTGGACCTTGCTTCTCTCCATGCTTCAATGGAGCCGAGGTTGGACACATGTTGGAGAGAAGATGGTTGCCCATGAAATAAGACCATGCATGCTATAATCAATCATATGTTGTACACATGGTGGACCTTGCAATTGTTTTATATGCCTAACTTGGACAAGTGGAGGACCCTTGATTACCTCCAGATATCAACAACAAGCCAAGTTTGGACAAGTGTAGTACCACCAAACCAGAATCTATATGCTACAATAGAGTATAGGTAGGACACGCGATGAACCTTGATATCAAACCATCCATGCTACTAGAGATGATAGGTTTCACATGTGGTGGAACCTTGTATCAATGTTCTATGTGTAGTTTTTGACTAGTGATAGACCTTGAAACTAATCCCTCTAGGCTACAAGAAAAAAGAGATGGATGAGGAGGCTAGACTACTTTTGTTGCATCAATGCATCCCATGTTACCACATATACTATAGGGTTCTTGGATAAGTGTTGGATCTTGTGTCAATGCTCCATGTCTAGCTTGGACAAGTGGTGGACCTTGGTTCTCTCTATGCTTCAAATGGGCAATAGATTGGAGACACAGTGGCCTTTTTTTTCCAATGATTTTATTTTTTGGAAACCTTGGAGGCACCATGTAAGAGGCACTCTAAGTCTTCCATACAATGGACCTATTGGACTATAAAATAATGATATCTTTCTTTGATATTGTCATTATTTTATGCATAATATTTTCTTCTTTTTGCAGACACAAAGGAGTTAAGTGATATAAAAACTAGATGTATTTCACACTATGATTGGCATGAAGATCCTTTTGGGACACCAACTTTTCCTATTCCCAAAGATGTAATTTTCCATATTAACGGTGTGGATTTTGAAGTGCGACTTTCATGTATTGAAGGAGCTGGTTATGGGCTATTTGTGCATACTACCCTGGAAAGTGGTTTGACTATTCTAAACTATGGAGGGCATAAGTATAGATTTCAAGACTGGAAAAAGATATGCAAAATATTTCCAAGAGCTTATAAATATTCTCTTCTAGAGGATCCAAACATAGAAGAAGAGGAAGATCAATCATACATTATTGGTTGTGTAGAAGAAGGAAACGTGTCGGGCTATATAAATAGTTCTCACAGTACAAATGTCTGTCCCAACGTACGCTATACATTTGATCCAAATTTTCCACCTTGGCATAAATGCACCTCTTCACACATCAAGTCAGAAGAATATGGCCATGTATGCATTGAGACTATTTGTCAAGTTGAAGCAGGAGAAGAGTTGTTTGCTGACTATAACTTTACTTGACATTGTAAAGTATTGTATATGGATGGAAATCTCAAGTAGAACCAAGAAATCGATGCTTCAAAAATGCAACATACATCAAAAGAGACTGAAAAGTCCACTCACGAGCTATTGCCAATTGGTACTACGTCATGTAGCGTAGATGTTGAGAAATCCATGCTTACAATTATATTGGATTTAAATGGTCTATTGTTGAAACGTTCCCCTCAACCATCCTCACACCACAACTCAGTGAAAATGGATTCAAAAAGATATAGTATACTCAGGCCAGGTTGCATCCAATTCTTGAAGACTATTTTACAAAGGTTTAATGTTGCAATTTGGTCGACAGCTACTAGGAATAATGTGTATCAAATCCTTGCAGCACTAAACAACTTAGCTGAGGATACATTTCCTTTCTTTTCAATTTGGTCGCAAGATGTTTGCTACACCGCTCAAACTCAAAAATTGTTTAGACCCGACAATCCAAACGTTGAGGCAATGTTCAAGCCTCTAGCCAAAATTGCCATGGGGTTTGAATGTGATCCACAAAGAACAGTGCTTATTGATGACTCTCCTTACAAGGGATGTATTTCACCAGCAAACAATTGCATTTTTCCACCACAATTTGATGCTGAGAAGATGGTTGACAATATGCTCTTGGAGGAGCTACTGCCATACTTGATTCAGCTTGATGAGAGAAGGGATGTGCGTGATTTAATTGCTTCTAATCGTTATGGACAACCTATAGTGACAAATGATAGTGAATACAAACAAATCATGGAGTATTGGAAGCAAAAAAATGATGTTTGGTCAGCTAAGGTGTTCTTTACAAGAAGAATACCACCTGCAAAAGGTGACAGAGATGAAACTATCATTGAAGATGCAAGTGACACAAGCCACCGCAATGAAATGAGAAGAGCCCAAATACAAGAGATCTTGGCAAAGGAGCGTACACCCATTGAAAGCATGAAGGCGTCACAATTGACCACTTTAGCTAGGCAATTGGGTTGTAACACAAAAGGAGTTTTGAAGGCAACCACAGCAAAGGCTTATATAAATAAGGTGAAAGCTGAGAACAATCTTCTAAGGCTGGATAGAAAGCAACCCTAAGGTACTAGTGACATGTCATATATTCTTGATACACATGCTTGAACACTCATGTGCATGGTATCTAACAAATCTTTCTTTTTATTCCTTCTTGCAGGATCTTACAAAGGATACTACTAGATGGAGCTCAATCAATAGAGATTTTGATATTTTTGCTCAAAATAATGAAGCAGTCACCTACATTTTTTGTTTATCAATTTCTTGAGAGACTTTATTTTAGTTTGTAATCATCAAATGAAATGAAAAGTATCCTTCTTATTAAGATTGTTGATCTTTTTCTTGTTCAAACCTTTCAATTGTGATTTATAGTTTTGTTAGCATGAGATTGTGCTTTTTTAGTTTGAAAAAAACTGTCAAAGATCCAAGTCTTTTTGGCTTTACTTAAGTTATTAATTGTGAAAGATCCAAGTCTTTTTGCTTTACTTAAGTTATTGATTGCCTATGTAATAGTCCTTAAAACAATATCGGATGGCTTTCTTGCTCCCATGTCTCACATTGGTCTTTAGGTAAGACAAGTGGTGACCTTGAAAGTATGGTCTCATATCTCGATCAAGTGAAGAGACATGAAGCTTAAATATCACTACTATGTATCTAGTGTTAAACTCCATCGAGACAAAGACTAGATAGCCAAATTGCAGTCGAGTTTAAGTGAAAAATCCATTTGAGCTAAGGTAAAACTTATAGTGCCTCATTTTTCTAGGATTCTACCCCATCAAGGAAGTTAGAATCTAGCACAAACCAATTAAGACTCTTTTGGAGCCTAGATAGGACAATTCGTGGAACTTATGAAACTTATTATTGAGTTAGAGTCTAGTTTAGATAAGCAAAAGATCTTCAAACCAGCACTTGACTTTCTTACTATTCAATATTCAAAGTCCCTTGAGGCTAACAAATTACATACCCACTTGTAACCTAACTAATGAGTAATTATATAGATCTAAGCAAGTATATATAATGAGTCTTCAAACTAATAATCCAAGGGAAGAGAGTAGCAAGGTCCACTACTTGTCCAAGCTCAGCTCTAGACAACATAGAAAGATGCTAGTTCTACTAATTGTCTAATTATAGGCATGGAGAAATGATAGAAGGTTGACCACTTGTCCAACCTATCATCTCTAGTAAGATGGGAGGTTTGGCCTTAAGATTCACCATGTAACCAACCTATACATCATTGTATTATGAAGAGTAAAAAAGCAAAGCTCCACCACTTGTCCAAGCTAGTTCTAAAATCCACATGGAGATAAGCAAGCTCCACCATTTGTCGAATCTCTCTTCCATTAAAACATGAAAAAACTCAGCTATGTTGTACAAGGGGGACTTTTTTCCAAGGTCCACCACTTGTCCAAGCTAGGATCCCTAGTAGCACGAGTGGTTTGGTCTCAAGATACACCACTTGTACACTCTATGTCATTATATTAAGAAGAACTATGTATTAAGGTCCACCACTTGTCCAACCTATAAGGTTATATCTTAAATGGTATCCTTTCTCACCACTTGAAATGCCCATGATATGTTTTACACGGGGGTTTCATTCCAAGGTCCACCACTTGTCCAAGCTAACTCTATTCAAACATAGAGAGAAGCAAAGGTCCACCACTTGTCCAAGCTAACTCTATTCAAACATAGAGAGAAGCAAAGGTTCACCACTTGTCAAAGCTAGGCTCCGTTGAAGTATGGAGAGAAGTAACCTCCATCATTTTTCCAAGATAGGTGCCATTCAAACATGGAAAGAATCAAGATCTACCATGTCTCCGAGATTCTAGGCTCCATTGAAACACCCTAAAACCATGATATTTTGTACATGGGGTGTTTACATTCAAGGTCTACCACTTCTCTAACGTATTATACCTAGTAGCATGAGTGATTTGGTCTTAAGATTCACCACTTATCCACTCTATGTCATTATATTAAGAATAACTGGGTGTTAAGGTCCACCACTTGTCCAACCTATAAGGGTATATCTTAAATGGTATCCTTCACCACTTGTCAAGGTCCATCACCACTTTTCCAACCTATAAGGTTATATCTTGAATGATATTTTTCCTCATCACTTGTAATGTCCATGCTATGTTTTACAAAGGGGTTTTGTTCCAAGACCCACCACTTGTCCAAGCTAACTCTATTAAAACATAGAGAGAAGCAAAGGTCCACCACTTGTCCAAGATAGGCTCCATTGAAACATGGAGAGAAGGATGATCCACCATTTCTCCAAGATAGGTTCCATTGAAACATTGAGAGAAGCAATCTCCACCATGTCTCCAAGCTAGGCTCCATTGAAATACCCTAAACCCATAATTTTGTACATGAGGGGTTTACATTCAAGGTCCACCACTTGTCCAACCTATTATCCCTAGTAGCAAGAGTGGTTTGGTCTCAAGATTCACCACTTGTACACTCTATGTCATTATATTAAGAAGAAATATGTGTTAAGGTCCACCACTTGTCCAGCCTATAAGGTTATATTTTAAATAGTATCCTTTCTCACCACTTGAAATGCCCATGATATGTTTTACATGGGGGTTTCATTCCAAGGTCCACCACTTGTCCAAGCTAACTCTATTAAAACATATAGAGAAAGAAAGGTCCACCACTTGTCCAAGCTAGGCTCATTGAAACATGGAGAGAAGGAACCTCCACTGTTTCTCCTAGATAGGCTCCATTGAAACATGGAGAGAAATAAGCTCCACCATGTCTCCAAGTTGCTAGGCTCCATTGAAATACCCAATACCCATAATTTTTTGTACATGGGGGGTTTACATTCAAGGTTCACCACTTGTCCAACCTATTATCCCTAGTAGGTTTGGTCTCATGATTCACCACTTGTCCACTCTATGTCATTATATTAAGAGGAATTAGGTGTTAAGGTCCACCACTTGTCCAACCTATAATGTTATAGCTTGAATGGTATTTTTTCTCACCACTTGTAATGCCCATGACATGATTTACATGGGGGTTTTGTTCCAAGGTACACCACTTGTCCAAGATAAATCTATTGAAACATAGAGAGAAACAAAGGTCCACCACTTTTCCAAGCTAGGCTGCATTGAAACATGGACCTTAATACCAAATTATTTCTAGTAGCATGAGTGATATTTTGTACATGGGGCGTTTACATTCAAGGTCCACCACTTGTCCAACCTATTTCCCTAGTAGGTTTGGTCCCAATTTCACCACTTATCCACTCTATGTCATTATATTAAGAATAATTGGGTGTTAAGGTCCACCACTTGTCCAACCTATAAGGTTATATATTGAATGGTATTTTTTCTCACCACTTGTAATGCCCATGATATGTTTTACATGGGGTTTTTGTTCCAAGGTCCACCACTTTTCCAAGATAACTCTATTCAAACATAGAGAGAAACAAAGGTCCACCACTTGTCCAAGCTAGGCTCCATTGAAACATGGAGAGAATGATGCTGCACCATTTATCCAAGATAGGCTGCATTGAAACATGGAGAGAAGCAAGCTTTACCATGTTTCCAAGCTAGGCTCCATTGAAACACTCTAGGGGGTTTTATTTCAAGGCCCACCACTTGTTTAACCTATTATCCCTAGTAGCATGAGTGGTTTGGTTTCAAGATTCACCACTTGTACACTCTATGTCATTATATTGTGTTAAGGTCCACCACTTGTCCAACCTATAAGGTTATATCTTAAATGGTATCCTTTCTCGCCACTTGAAATGCCCATGATATGTTTTACATGGGAGTTTCATTCCAAGATCCACCACTTGTCCAAGCTAACCATATTCAAACATAGAGAGAAACAAAGGTCCACGACTTGTCCAAGCTAGGCTCCATTGAAACATGGAGAGAAGGAACCTCCACCATTTCTCCTAGATAGGCTCCATTAAAACATGGAGAGAAGTAAGTTCCACCATGTCTCCAAGATGCTAGGCTCCATTGAAATACGCAAAACCCATGATATTTTGTACATGGGTGATTTACATTCAAGGTCAACCATTTCTCCAACCTATTATCCCTAGTAGGTTTGGTCTCACAATTCACCACTTTTCCACTATATGTCATTATAATAAGAGGAATTGGGTGCTAAGGTCCACCACTTGTCCAGCCTATAAGGTTATACCTTGAATGGTATTTTTTCTCACCACTTGTAATGCCCATGACATGCTTTACATGGGGGTTTTGTTCCAAGGTTCACCACTTGTCCAAGCAAATTCTATTGAAACATAGAGAGAAACAAAGGTCCACCACTTTTCCAAGCTAGGCTCCATTGAAACATGGACCTTAATACCAAATTATTCCTAGTAGCATGAGTAATATTTTGTACATGGGGGGTTTGCATTCAAGGTCCACCACTTGTCCAACGTACTTTTCCTAGTAGGTTTGGTCGCAAGATTCACCACTTGTCCACTCTATGTCATTATATTAATAATAATTGGGTGTTAAGGTCCACCACTTTTCCAACCTATAAGGTTATATATTGAATGGTATTTTTTTCACCACTTGTAATGTCCATGATATGTTTTACATGGGGATTTTTTCCAAGGTCCACCACTTGTCCAAGCTAAATCTGTTCAAACATAGAGAGAAACAAACGTGCACCACTTGTCCAAGCTAGGCTCCATTGAAACATGGAGAGAATGATGCTCCACCATTTATCCAAGATAGACTCCATTGAAACATGGAGAGAAGTAAGCTCCACCATGTTTCCAAGATGCTAGAGTCCATTGAAATACCCAAAACCCCTGATACTTTGTACATGGGGGGTTTACATTCAAGGTCCACCACTTGTCCAACCTATTATCCCTAGTAGCATGAGTGGCTTGGTCTCAGGATTCACCACTTGTCCACTCTATATCATTATATTAAGAAAAATTGGGTTTCCATATCTAAATGGATCTTTGCTTGGATAAGTGGTAGACCTTGAGACCTAAATACCCATTCTACACTAGAGCATTGGTTAAGCCTTATACACTTCAAGCATACCTTTAACAAAAGTAGTAGTTATTAGTTGACTTAAGTCTAGTTGAACTCCATGGTATTGAGACTAAGAGAGAGTGTAGCATAAAAAAGAGTCAGGATTTTAATTTGACTTTCTTTCTATTAATGAGTAGATCATAGATGGATTTTGGTATCTAATAAAACCTTAGGGTAGACAATGTAAAACTCATGTCTATTGTTGTGTTTGCATTAAGTGTTCTTGTTCTTTAATTTCAGAACCATTACAGAAAAATGGATTGGCTATATGCTGGCATAAATTGAAGAAAACTATTGAATTACCCATCCAACCTCCTCCAAGACCTTGTCCAAGAATGAATCACCTCCTTATCACCTACCACTTGCTTTCAAGGACATCAAAAGAGTACTTATCTTGGATCTAGAGGGGTTACTTCTCAAGACAGTTGAAATGAAACATGGAGATTCTATGCCATCTTGGGCTCAACACATGCGACTTGTGGAGGACAAAGATGAAGTTTATCATGTGGTGCGACCAGACGCACAAAGTTTTTTGGATTTTTGTGCTGAATACTTTGAGCTATGGATATGGAGTTGCTATAACTTAACAAGGGTGCAACGCATCACACAAAAATGTTTTCCTGAGCAGTATACCAAGTTCAAGGTGTTTATGAGTAACAAAAATTGCCAAAATCCAAATATCATGTTAGGATTTACAAGGGTTTATCACAAAAATCTGAGTGATATTTGGAAGATATTTGAGGATTTGGATGCAAACAATACCTTAATTTTTGATGACACTCCATATAGGGTGATGTGGAACATGCCAGGGACATATCTTATATTTCCAAAGATGTGGAGGCAAACTTCCGAGCAACTTCAAAACTTCTTGCAGAGAACCATAATTCCATGGTTGGTAGGATGGTTGTATGCAAGAGATAAGAGAGTCTATACATACAACACAATTGTAAATCAGTATAGTGATTCTGAGACAAATTATGTCCTTGGTGTGTACTTGTCAACACGAAAGCATTGAATAAATATGGCTATAAGATGCTTTTTTTATTCTAGTGTGTATCTTTCAACATTTGTATAATTTGATATAGTCTTTTTTTTTTTTTTAAAGGTGTGTCAATTTTATGAACACTTGAATGGAGTGCACCCTACTCTAAGGGGACTTCAATGTACTATTGGAGTGCATCCTATTGTAAGGGGACTCTGATGTATTGCTAGAGTGCACCCAAATTTTTGGGGACTCATTTTTTATTTGATTGGGGCCTATGTTGGGTCATATAGTAAAAGAAATTCATTTTTTGTCAATTCATATCGAGGTTGCATTTATTTGGAACTATGAAAGAATTGATGTTTGATGTCAAAATAAAACTTGTAAGTGTGGATCAGAGAATTCATGGACTTTAAATATGTGAGAGGGATCTTTTTCTTGGGCACAAATGTTTGCTTCAAGAATTTTGTCATTACATACTTTATGTGAAAGAGTTTTAGAACCTAAAAGACTTTGAAAACAAAACTATGGAATCTAAGTGCATGTATTCTTGAATGGCTTGAAAGTTGATGTATACATGCATGTCGCCTTGATGAAGATTTAGATCTGACAAGATGGAAAGATATAATTCTTGGACGTTACCTTTGTCAATTTGGTAATAACATATTTAACTTTCTTTTAATATGGGTGGAAAATATATTATTATGTGCATTTGGAACCTAATTGCTTGACCTTCAAACCAAGATTCCTATGTTATTTTTTCATATACTTTTTTGTACTGAATTAAGATTGTGAATGCAAGGTCCACCGCTTGTTCAAGCTAGATCTAAGAAAGTATATATACTGAGTCTTCAAACTAGTAAACCAAGGGAAGAGAGAAGCAGGGTCCATCACTTGTCCAAGCTCATCTCTAGACAACATAGAGAGATGTTATGTCTACTAATTGTCCAATATAGACATGGAGAAATGATAGAAGGTTGATCCACTTGTCCAACCTATCATCTCTAGTAAAATGGGAGGTTTGGCCTTAAGATTCACCATGTAACCAACATATACTTCATTGTATTATGAAGAGTAGAAAAGAAAAGCTCCACCACTTGTCTAAGGTAGTTCCAAAACCAACATGGAGAGAAGCAAGCTTCACCATTTGTCCAAGATAGGTTCCATTAAAACATGGAAAACCTCATATATGTTGTACATGGAAGCTTTTTTCCAAGGTCCACCACTTGTCCAAGCTAAGATCCATTAAAACATGGATAGAAACAAGGCTCCACAACTCATCCAACCTTTATAGCTGCGAAGTGTACCGGTTGTCTAAACTAGGCATGGGAAAATAATAGAAGGTCCACCACTTATCCAATATATTATCTCTAATAGCATGGGAGGTTTGGTCTCAAGATTTAGGAATTGGCTGACCTGTATTTCATTGTATTATGATGAATTTGGTTTTAAAGTCAACTACTTATCCAAGCTATAAGTTCATATCTTGAATGGTATTCCTTCCCATCACTTAGAAAACCAATGATATGTTGTACATGGGGGGGTTTGTTACAAGGTCCACCACTTGTCCAAGCTAGTTTCATTGAAACATGGATGAAGACAAGCTCCACCATTTGTTAAAGCTAGACTCCATTGAAATCTAGAAAATCCATTCTATGTTGTACATGGGGTTTTTGTTTTAAGGTCCAACACTTGTCCAAGCTAAGATCCATTGAAACATGGAGTAGAGAAACACTCCACCACTTGTCCAAGCTAGGCAACATTGATAGTAGTTGGTTTATTTTGAAGATCCACCACGTGTCTAAGCTAACTCTATTGAAACATAGAGAGAATCAAAGGTCCACCAATTGTTCAAGCTAGGCTCCATTGAAACATGGACAGAAGCAAGCTCCACCATTTCTCCAAGATAGACTCCATTGAAACATGGAGAGAATCAAAGGTCCACCATTTCTCCAAGCCAAGATCTAGTTGTCCAACCTATAAGGTTATGTCTTAAATGGTAATCTTTCTAATCACTTGGAATACCCATGATATGTTTTACATGGGCGTTTTGTTCCAAGATCACCACTTGTCCAAGCTAACTCTATTGAAACATAGAGAGAAGCAAAGGTCCACCACTTGTCCAAGCTAGTCTCCATTGAAACAAGGAGAGAAGCAAGCTCCATCATTTCTCCAAGATAGGCTAGCATGGATAAGTGCACCTTGAAACCAACCTTCCTATGAGGCAATAGAGCATATGCTACATATTTTATGTATGCCCCATGCCTCAAATTAAGAAGTTATAGATTAGAAGTGGACCTTGCTTAAATGTCACATGCAATAAATTAAGGAAAAATAGCCAAGTGGATTGTATTTCTCAATGGATCCTTGCGTTCACAAGTTGTGAACCTTGAGTCACTTTTACATTAACTTGGACAAGTGGTGGACCTAGAAACCAAGCTCTCCATGTTGAGATAAGTTGTAGGTAGGACAATAGAACATAGACAACGATAATGGATGCAATATACTCCTCTCCTAATAATCCAATTGATTGAAACCATGATATTTTAGTTGTTTTCATTGTGTATTGTATGTGCATAAAGTGGAATGAGACCTTAAGAAAACTCAAATTTTTGACAAAATCTCTATATTTTATACATGATATATTGAAAGTTGTCCAACCTGGGAATTGGGATTTTCCCACTTTACCTAATATGGTCTTTGTGTAAAACCAGTTCACGTCCATCTTTGAACAAATTGATAGTATGTCCTTGAAAGCATTATTCAAAGCGGTGCAGAGGGTTTGGAGAGGGTGGGGAATCAATGTCACAACCTCGGATGGATGAAAACAGAGAAAAAACAGTGCTGAATTTGTAGCAGATAAAGAGGATTGTTGCCAGCAAAGCACCGGATGCCAAGCTAGGTAGGATAGGCAAGATCTGTAGAGGGCTGATGTTGGCGCTGCCCCTTCTTATGCAAAAATGCTCCAGCCTGCCAAAAACGCAGATAGGTTGGGGTGGTTTTCCGCGATGAAAGAGCCCAAAAAGTGTAATGCTTGCTGGCAAAAGCAAAAACGCTAGCCTAATCTGCAAAAACGCAGGTGGAGGGGGGGTCCTCCACGATGAAAAACGCCAAAGTTCACCGCTTGCCTAGCTTTTTGCAAAACGCTGGCAGATATGATCTTGGGAGGGGTACCTGATGCGATGATCAAGCGCTGGTCCCAGGCCATGGAAAGCCGAAGTTGCTGATACCATGTGAATTGGTGAGTGATACCATGTGAGAGTGCGCGTGTGCGGAAGCGAGAGAGAGAGAGAGAGAGAGAGAGAGAGAGAGAGAGAGAGAGAGAGAGAGAGAGAGAGAGAGAGAGAGAGAGAACACAAACGCTATGAGTGGTGAAGAGTGGGCGATCAGTCCTCCCATGACTACCATGAGCAAAAGACCCAATACAACAACCAGATGATGGAAGTGGGTACCCCCCTGCCCCCATAAATAGGCCCCCCATAAATAGGCACCTAAGGAAGGGTACGGCAAAGCCTGGAAAATCCCCCACGACCTAACAAGAAACAAATGAAGTATGAGGGTGCCCGGACAAAGTGGACGGCCGCCCCCAATCTCGGGCGGCCGGACAAGGTACAACCTATGCTATGGGTGGCCAACTTGGAGGCACACTAGCCGTACATGCATGCCCTAGACATGTGAAGCAGCAGAGTGGTGTAAATCTAACAACAATGCCATGAGCACTATCTCCTCAGGGACGGTTTTATGATGATACATGGAAGACTATGTGTCACTAGGTCATTGCGACTTAAGGTTATGGTAGAAATCCATGTCCCACCATATGCAAGGAATCGTGGTATAGATGCTACAGTGAAAGCGGTCGAGACATTCTTTTATAGGCCTACTTTGAGGAGAGATATGGATGCCTGTGCGCGAGCATGCATGATTTGCCAAAAGGTCAAGTTTGATAGGCAAAAGGCACTAGGGTTGTTACAAACACTGCCTATTATTTAGATAAGCCATGGAAAAGTATTGCTATGGATTTTATCTCTGATCTTCCAAGAACGCCAACAGGGAATGATGGTATATGGACCATTATTTGCAGGTTCAGCAAGCAAGAGGCCTTTGGGTTACAACCTACGTATGCCCCGACTCAACGTGTTCAAAATATCAGTAATAATGGAGCCAGCTCATCACATGTACATACAGATTCAGTGCAATAGAAGTGGCCACTCCTCTACAAATGTTAAAGGTGTAACGTTCACTTCTATCATAGATAAAAATGACAAAAGTATGAAGGTTTCATTAAGTCATTTTTATCTATGTTGTATGATATTTCCTGCGGATACATGTGATGATAAAAGGATGCTAATCACACTAAATCATCTTTGGCATGTATATCTGGCATGCAATTATGGACGTTTGCAATTTCAAGAGGGGGATATGTCACGAGGCTATGGCAACCTCTAACCTTACTTGTTGGTTTCTTTCCCTTGTTTTTTATTTAATTTTTGTGACCCTCTTTTTGAAGTCACATATGGCTAGACATTGTATGGCCAATGTGAAACAATCGACGGTCGAGATTTTCACCCATAGCAGTGAAGGGCAGGTCACCACGAAATGGTCGGGCCAGTGGGCACTAAAATCCAAGGAGTAAAAGTATGTCTAGGCTCTGTTCAAGTCATTTAGGCCCCACGCGACACTTATAAGTTGATGGGTACTTGGAAATTAACTCAAAAGAGGACACATGGAAGCTCCAGGTGAATTTGCCACTCATTAGCAAGAGGGGACGCCCAAATTTGATCTGGGGCTGAATTGAAGCTTATTGTGAACTATTGTGTGTGTAAATAGTGGGTGCAAGTGATCACACCTTTAATGGAAAGCTTGCCTTCTCCCTTGTCTTATGTAGCACGATGATTCTGCTCTCGTTGAATACAGAAACGTGATGCCCCCCTCGAGGCTCTTGTCCGAAACTTTGTCTCGTAGAACACACTTGATTGTAAGATATGCCCAACAAGGGCAAGGCCTAGAAGCATTGGGCTGTTTTCAGTGGATGAGAAGCGAGGGCATCTCTCCAGATGCAGTCACCTACGCTTGCATTTTGAAGGTATGTGGCACTATGCAAGACACTGATAATATTCATGATGATATTGTTAGTCAAGGCCCCACCAGTTCTTGCTCCAGGAGCTTCTTGTCCGGAATGTGGTCTCCTGGAGTGCATTATTGATTACAGGGACAGGGCCAAGAAGCTTTGGGCTGTTTTCAGCAGATGCAAAGAGATGGACTAGTGCAGCAAAAGGATTTTCCCCAATTTCAACCGGCTCTAGGCTAAGTTGAGGCAAACCTTTGCCAAACAATGGTAGCTATTGGCTGCTCGTAATCAATTAGGCGGGAACAATGGTAGCTATTGGCTGCTCGTAATCAATTAGGCGGGAACAATGGTTAACGACCTTTACCAGGAACCGGCCAAGAGTGGGGTGTAACTCTTACATACTATACGACATATTTATGTCATGATCTTATTCCATCTTGCCAACTTGTGCATCGTGGCATGATGAATGATATCACTATCTTGTATGACACTATATGAAAGAAAAAATGAAAAAGAAAGAGAGAGAGAGACCCACTCCAGCGAGCCCCAACTCGCCATTAAGGTTGGAATGCTTCAGTGACAGCTCTCTCTCTCTCTCTCTCTCTCTCTCTCTCTCTCTCTCTCTCTCTCTCTCTCTCTCTCTCTCTCTCTCTCTCTCTCTCTCTCTCTCTCTCCAGAGTCATGCAGTATGAGGATCAGAGATGCTTGGGTTTGTTTTTGCTCAAGCTACGCAGACACAGAGAGAGCCTGATGAGAGGGAAGGCTAGCCAGTCCTAGAGACAAATCACAGATTTCTTTAGAGCTGCCACTGGACACCCGGAGGAGTTACTACCATAGCAGAGCTCGTCTTCTCACACCAGAGAAACACTGATCGACCGAGCGACTGAGCTTGGAAGATCCAGACGCCCACGACTGCGGAGGACTACACAGCATCGACGGAGGCTACATCAGAGGATTCGGATCACTTTGGCTCGACATGCATGATGCCCGGTCAGACTACTGACCATGGAGGAGATTGATGAGATCCTCCAGCGACCGATGTTGGATCTCTTGTGATCTAGCTATCCCAGCTAGCTGCTGTTCACACCTAGTAGTTTAGGATTCCATAGTATTTTATTGTCACATTTGTCATTTCATTTTTGTCATTGTTGTCATCTTGTTACTCTGACTCTGACTTTGTATCAGATCCACCACATTGTAACTTTCTGGTCTCATAGGTCACTTTGGCCTTTTGAAGACGTTAATAGAACATTTCATTTCTCTCTCTCTCTCTTTTACACACGCGTGTGTGTGGGGGGCGGGGGGAGAGCCAAGTTCACAACTTCACAGTTGTATTGTGTGTTGTGTGCACACACACAAAGAGTTGTCGCTGAATCATTCCAACCTTAATGGCGAGCTGGGCCTAGCTGGAGTGGGTCTCTCTCTCTCTCTCTCTCTCTCTCTCTCTCTCTCTCTCTCTCTCTCTCTCTCTCTCTCTCTCTCTCTCTCTCTCTCTCTCTCTCTCTCTCTCTCTCTCTCTTTTTCTTTTTTCTTTCATATAGTGTCATACAAGATAGTGATATTGTTCATCATGCCACGATGCACAAGTTGGAAAGATGGAATAAGATCATGACATAAATATGTCGTCTAGTATGTAAGAGTCGCACCCCACTCTTAGCCGGTTCGTGGTAAAGGTCGTTAACCATTGGTACCATGAACACATATAGTGGCTGATGAACACACGCCCACTTATTAGAGTTGCTTTTTATAAAGGGAAATTACCAAAATACCCCTCTAATTTGTGGAAATTCCCAAAATACCCTTGTATCTAATTTGGTTGGATTGTTCAATATTTTCTAATTTTATTCCCTTTTGACAATTGAGATTCATTTTTGAGTGGTTAGCATGTAATTTGTCACAAATTACCATTCAAAAAGGGCAATTATGTCTAAAATTAATGAAGCAGTCTATCTTCAAAGCCTACATAATCAACCCAAATTCTAGTTTTAGCATCTTGTATTGAAAGACAATCAGTCTTCTTATTAAAAGCTACAAAAAAATTTATCTTTGGAGAAATTTAATCTCACAACCAGGGGTATTTTGGGAATTTATGGAAAAATATTGAGGGTATGTTGGGAATTTTTGAAATTTGAGGGGTATTTTGGGAATTTCCACAAATTAGAGGGGTATTTTGGTAATTTTCCCTTTTAAAAATTTTAATCATTCTGAATTTTCTCATGACCAATGCTTTTAGGCAGGCCTTGTGATTTTTTCACTTGTTTTAAACCAAACACTAGAGCAAGCAAGAGAGGAATTGAAATCTATGAGAATAAACAAGATGAGGGGAATCTTATAGATGGTCGTGCGCTCTCAAAGGATAATATTGCCCAAGAATACTATGTCCAAAGTGGTTTGAGGCATGGCTTCCTCTCTTCCAAAGAATAAGTAGCATGTGGGAGTGTCCGCAATCATGGTTCAATCGTCTTCGATTATACCATCTAACTCTTTGCTGCCAAAAATCCAGGAAGGAAAGTGTGCAAATGTGTCACTTAGCTTGAAGAGAGTGTGCCAACTCTAATAGCTGTTGAGGAGGGAAGAGCATTAATTGTTAATTTTCTCTTATGATGACACTAATGGCCATGATAAAATTTCTCAACATTGTCCAACAAGTTGATGTGGTATTTGGAGGACGTAAACACATTTCTATGTACTTATGTAAGTCCTTCAGGTAGTATGCTAGCCTAAGAGGCCAACCAGTCTTGCTTGGTTGGCCTTGCCAAAGAAATTTGTTGATGCGATTTAGTATTGATGTGTTGTTGTGAGTTAGAAACAATATGTTTAGAGATAGTAGATTGTAGTGTGGACAAATTCAAAATTTAAATTGGACATAATCAAGTAGGTGTCTCATTTGAGTGTGCAGAGAGTGTTGTTTTGTCAAGCTAGAAGTAAACCATGTGAGTAGTTTAACTTTTCATCATGCAATAAGGAAATGACACAAACTACAAACTGCATATAGTGCACATCATACAAAAGTTTCTTTTAGAAGTATGGTGGAGAGTCGGCATTGTCTCACCCCAACAATTTTAAGCAATTGATTGCTCCGGTCTCTCTGTCCATCATCATTGTCACTGCCAGCATATCCATTCTTTTTATCATTGTAAATGATGCTCTCTGTTAGTCCTTTAATCACTAGCCTTGTGGTTACTAACCCTTATGTACTCATCCTCTATTGTCATGGTCTCTTTAATACCTTTTCTCATGTCTACTGCGATCTCCATCATCGTGTCTACTGTGATCTCAATCTTCATCTCTGCTGCCCTCATGATGAGCGTCGTGTTTACTTCTGCTACCATCTCTACCATCACCACCACTTTTGTGTTGTCCCTCTTCTTTCAACTTAGCCTCATGCTTAGGCTCCTTTTGCAGATCTTTGGTTCTCCCCACACACAGAAAGCGCGTGTTTCTCCTTGCCAGCGGTCTTGCTTTTAGGGGGGAAAACAACGATGAGCAAAATTTTGGCCAAGGAAGCTCAGTGTCATTCTTTTTTAGGTTTTCGGAAAACATTTCCTGCTTTTGACTCTTCTAGGTGAGGTCGATGAAGAACTCTACTAACACTTTGTAAGAACAGTTGCTGTTGGCTTCCAGCTTTATGCAGACCTTTGAATGTAATGTGCTTCAGTTTTGATTGATGGTGAATGCTCAGGATGAATGCTCCGTGCGTACTCAAGGTTCCACTTTATTAGAGGTGTGCAAAGACTAGAATGATACTGTGAATGAAGGTTTTGTAAGTGATAAGAGAGAGGGAGAGAGAAAGAAGACTAACACCAGATGGGGTGTCAACCCCCCTCCAAGGGCCCCCCTCTCTATCGCTAGAGAGGTTTTCACTTTAGATTGCACGAATGCTGATACAATGGTCCTAGATGCTGAGATGCTGATGGGATCTTGCGGTCGACGCTTTGGATCTGCGATGCTAAGGGCTCGAAACTGAAAACGCTAGGGCTGATCTAACATGGTAGTATGATCTGACGATATGGCTAGGGCTGAAATCTGGAAACGCTGGGACTATGGCTGAAATCTGCAACTTCTGAAAAATTCTAGGGTTGAAAACTGACAGCGATGCGATCTGCTACTGATGGCTGAACACACTGATGGTCTGCTGGTCATGGCTGAAAACGCTGATGCAAAAACGCCATGGATTCTGATGGTACTATGTGTACTGGGTACTGGTACTGGTACTGAGGGTATTGACTTATGCTTGAAAAGTGACCCATGGGATCACTTATATAGGGGATTATAGCTAGGTGAGCAGTGTCAGATTGAACCCCACGACCTTCTAAAATGATGCTAAAATGTCACATATTAATAAGTTGATGAATTACTAATAAGAGGTGCTTCACATGCAGATAAATACCTAGGCTGGGTACTAATACAATTATATTGGAACACTCTCGAGTGCCTACACATAGCAGACATTGGATATGCTTATGTGCAATAAGAGGGTATACAACTAATCTAAAGTTCCTGGACATGCAGGTCCTGCGTACAGGCTCACAAGGGTACCAGAACACTTCCTAAGCTTTCCTAGGCTTCATTATGGCTGAGTTTGCCCTTGATCTCCGGAGTCATGACAGAAACTCAGTACGCTAAACTTTGTGTTGATGTATGCTCATGTGTTTGTGCGTGTGGTGTGTTGGATAGCATATGTTAGTACCTAGTTCTACACCCACTATTGGGCACTGACGATGTTAGTGGGGATGTCATGGTATTTAGTCAATACTATGCATGATGGAGCTGATGGTTATATTGTCTTGTGGGTGACTACCATGGGTCTATACCTTGCACTTTCCTTCAAGGGTGAATCTTGGCTTATCCTGGATTCATCTAGGTACATTTTTTAGTCATATATCGAACATGCAGACTTCACATTGTGAAGTTTTCGTTCTAGTTATGACCGGTTGATATTGTGCTAATTCTTTCTATCTTTTGTGGTGCGTATGCCCTATCAACTACCTCATTTTTGTGCTAATTTTTTCAATTTAATGCTTCTTTTAGTGCTAGGCTTCATTATGGCTGAGTCTGCCCTTGATCTCCGGATTCATGACAGAAACTCAGTACGTTGAACTTTTGTGTTGATGTATGCTCATGTGTGTGCGTGTGGTGTGTGTTGTGTTGGGGAGCATATGTTAGTACCTAGTTCTACACCCACTATTGGGCACTGACGACGTTAGTGTTACCATATACATGTGGTAGTGATGTGTGTGAACACACTAGGACCGTCGGGGTATTTTTTCCCTCTTTAGGAGGTTTTTTCCCCGTGCATTGTATATACGTCCATTACTCTAGGTCTATCTATCTTTCCATTGCACATTGAGTAACACACTCACAGTTGTGTGTCTTGAGCTTCCTTTGTCTTCTCCAAGCTGTGTGCGTTTCTGTGCAACCCTAATTCCAACAATTTGTATCAGAGCAGGTTGCGTCCTCTCAGGCTTAGTCGCCAGCAGCTCCAGGACATGCCTGCTCACTTTCTCCAATTTCTGTGAGCTTTGGCAAGCATTCGCAGGTCGACAAAAATTTTGAGAGAACTCATAGAGCTGAGTCTGCTCATATTTCTGATTCGGGCTCATTTCGGCCTCTGTTTCCACTACAACCAGGTCTGCATAGGCAATTTCTTCATATTGTGCATAATTTTTTTCGGCGCCAATTACTGCATAACAAGTCCCATACAGTCTGCTGCGGGTTGTGCTATATAACATGTGCTGGTCTCACTCAGTTTCTCCTTATTTCGGGCAGTTTTCACATCAGGTGCAGTTATTTTCCATGGCTGACAACAACACAAATGTGTTCAAGATGTTTGCTGCTGAGGACAGATTGGATGGGGACAATTACCCTATGTTGGCTTACATGATGCAACATGTTCTTGTGGCAAAGGGCGTCTGGAATATTGTGTAGGGCACTGATGTACGTCCTGGTTCTGAGGATATAGGCAATGTTGAGGATGTTGCAGGTCTTGCTGCAAGGATTGTTGCTATTAGAGTTGTTTTGCCTACGACAGAACAAGCTCGTTGGGATGTAAAGGATGCGCAGGCTCATGCATTGATTGCGTTGTCTATGAAGCGCACCATTACTCCTCACATTCATTCAGCTAAATCTGCAAAACATGCTTGGGATATTCTAGCAGGTCTTTATGCAAGCCGCAATGAGGCTAAAATTGCTTTGTTGCGTAAAGAGTTGGAATCGAAGATTATGCATGAGGAAGATGATATGGACACTTTCCTTGTTGGTGTCAAGGATATCAATGAGCAACTTATTTCTGCAGGTGAAGTCATTTCAGACAGTTCCCTTGTGCAGACTGTTCTTGATGCCTTACCAGATTCTTATCAGACTTTTTCTAGTACTTGGAGACTTATGACCCAAGGAAATCCTGAAGTTGTCAAGTTTGATACATTATGCACATTGCTGCTGCAAGAGTCACTTTCCAGAAAAAACAGGACTAGGCAGCATGCAGTTAAACAGGCTTTTATTACTTATCAAATAAAGGGTGGTAACAGCAATGCAACCACTTCTTATGGTTCTGTTGCGAGTGGAAAAATGCTTCCTGCTGGCAGCAATTCGTCTGGAAACTCTGGTGATAAGGGAAAAAAGAAGATGCGTTGCCATTATTTTAAAGCTAATGATCACTTGATCAAGCAGTGTCCTAAGTTGAAGGCCAAAGAGGCTAAGAAGAAAGAGGGTGGTTCCACTGCAAATGCTGGTTCCACTACAAATGCAGTCATGGTTGAGTCTTCTGTGGAAGGAGGCTGTGATGCTGATGTTGATGCAGAATGGGCTTTTAGTGCAGAGTGCACTTATAATTCTGTTTTCCATGCGCATGCATGTTAGTTGCTGCAGATTCACATGTTGGTAATTTGATAGTGGTGCTACAAAGCACATTACCTCACATCGAGAATTGTTCACCTCTCTCGAGTCTGTCCCTCATGGGAATTTAGTCACTTGTGCCAACAATGTCTTTTATCCGGTTCAGGGAGTTGGAAAGATTGTGCTTACTGCTACAAATGGCAGTTCTTTCACACTTGTCGATGCACTTTATGTACCTGGGATCAAGAAGAATCTTTTGTCTGTAATTGCACTTGCTAGACTTTGATTTGAAGTCAAATTTGCGGATGACAGATGTACAGTTCATGATCTCAGTTTTGGTGATGAAATTGTAGCATCTGGCCTTTTGTGTCGTGGGTTGTATAAGATCACTTTGTATGACAAGTGTGGACAAAATTTTGCAAATGCAATTGCAAATTCAAGGGATGTTTTAGATGCAAAACTGTGGCATGCACGTTTTGGGCATCTGAATTTTGCCAGTTTGCTGTGTTTACAGAAATCTGATATGGTTGCTTCTTTGCCGCCTCTTGAAGCACTTGTCAAACATGTTTGTGAAGGCTATATTTTGGGTAAAATGCAACGTTCTAAGTTTTCAAAGGATGATTGAGTTAGGGCCACATGCAGGTTACAGCTTGTACATAGTGATGTTTGTGGGCCCATGCAAACTCCGTCCTTGGGAAATTATCTTTACTTTGTGACTTTCATTGATGATTACTCCAGGCATGCATGGGTATTTCTGCTTAAAGCAAAGTCCGAAGTTTTTATGTGCTTTAAATAATTTCTGGCTATAGCTGAAAATGTATCGAAATGTACTATGGGCACCCTCCGTTCGGATCGAGGGGGGGAGTATATGTCTCATGAATTTAATGCATTTCTGGCTAGTCGTGGGATAAAACACCAATGTACAATGCCTTATACACCTCAGCAAAAAAGTGTTGCCAAGAAGCAAAATAGGTGACTTACGGAAATGGCACGATGTATGGTGAAAAGTCAAGCTTTGTCGCATGCTTTTTGGCTTGAGGCCATCATGTGTGCCACTTATATACTTAACAGGTGTCCTACGAAAGCTTTGCAGTCTATTACTCCATATGAAGCATGGCATGATAGAAAGCCATCTATTGAGCACATGCGTGTTTTTGGCTATTTGGTGTCGCAAACACATTGCAGAAAATTGGATGAGAAGGCTATCAAATGTATTTTTGTTGGTTATAGTGCTGAAACCAAAGGTTATAGGTTGTATCATCCGCAAACAAAGCGTATTTTGGTTTCACAGGATGTAGTGTTTGTGGAAGATTCTGTTCAGCCCTTGCTGTCGTGTACTAGAGACAGTAATGTAAGCTCACAGGACATTTATGACACTTTGTTGCCTCTTTTAAGTGGTGGAAGTTCGAATGTAAATTCCAATGAGGCAAATGTACAGCCTACGGGGGTTTCCAAAAATGTTATAGATCAGCCTATTACTGATGCAGATGTACATGATGTACTTGATGAGGAAAGGGCTGAAAATGAGCAGGCTCTAGAGGTATGTCAAAATGATTGGTGCACACTTTGTGTGACAGTAAATTGGATGCACCTTTGTCTAGTTGCACTCGTTCAGGCTCTCGCCATGCATCTTATACATCAGATTGTTATGCTTTGGCTGTGTCTAGCTTGCATGATGTTGAGGAACCTCTGTCTTTTGATGAAGCACAGAATTCAGAAAATTGGATGGCTGCCATGCAATCAGAATATGATGCACTTATAGAAAATGACACATGGACTTTATGTGAAATGCCTCCTGGAAACAAGGCCATTGGTACGAAGTGGGTTTACAAGTTGAAATGCAAGCCGGATGGTGAGATCGATCACCATAAGGCTCGACTTGTTACAAAGGGTTATGCACAACATAAAGGCATAGACTATGAAGAAACTTTTTCTCCCACTTGTCGTATGACTACTGTGCATTTTCTATGTGCATTGGCAGCTCATTTTGGTTGGGATGTATATCAATCAGACATTGTTACTGCTTTCTTGAATGGTGACATATTTGAGGAAGTTTATGTAACGTAGCCTCGCGGATTTGTCAAGAAAGGACAAGAAGACAAAGTGTGCAGATGTAAGAAGGCTTTGTATGGGTTGAAGCAATTTCCTCGTGCTTGGTATGAGAAAGTTGACACTCATTTGGTCAAACGAGGCTTTCGTAACAGTCCAACAGAAAGCACATTGTATGTCAAGCGTGAGGGCGATGTACTTCTCATTGTTGTTCTTTATGTGGATGATTTGCTGATCACTGGTCCCAATGAGGCACATATTGTTGAATTTAAGGCTGATCTGAATGCTACTTTCAAGATGAAAGATTTGGGGTTGTTGCATCATTACTTGGGCATAGAGTTTAAACAGTGTGATGCTCCAGTACTTTGAAGGCGATGAATCCGATGCAACCCTACCAATCATTACCAAAGGATTAATTGTGAAGGGAATCCTTGATGGTGGCATTGGGGTTAGCATTGTAACTAAAAACTGTTGGGAATCTATGGGAAGACCCACCTTGGGTCTACAAACATAGTGGTAAAGATGGCCAATGGGACCATCATTAAACCTATTGGGATGTTGGAAGATCTCAAGATCAAGGTTCTTGGACACAAGGTAAGGAACACCTTCATTATTATAGATTTTCCAAGCACACTATGTCATCTGAGATTATATTAGAACGTCCTTTCATGAGAGAAGCAAAGATGGTGCATGACTGGTCTAAAAAACCATGTCTACTTACAGTTCCAAGACTCTATCATTCGAGTTGATCTTGTGACTGATTGAGCACATCCTCTAGGAAACAGATTTATAATTGACCATCGATCTGACACCACAATTCACTTAGCTCCCTTGCAGTATTGTTACACGTGTAAAACAGACACTGATGTTGGGAAATATTCCCCTTATATGGATGTTCTTCCTGGAATGGTTGAGTCTGACAACGTAGACTGGGTCCACCTAGCCACCATAATAGACACTTGGAGAAATAGAGGGAGGACTTGGGTGACACTTGAGGGGGACAAAGTTCCACAACTTGTACCTTTAAATATGACAAGAGCAATACATATAGCTTCTGATGACCTACAAGATGAATGTTTGACTAATAGTGGAACGAGTAGCGTCTCAAAAAACTATAGCCCACATAATTTGGAGTTGGAATCATTAGTTGACAGACTCTTAGGATGAAGAATCTGAGTTAAATATTGGTACAAATGTGGGGAAAAACCATTCAAGGGCCAGTGGTACCCAAGATGACAATCTATCCTAGAGAGGAGAAGACACAAGTAGTGAGTCTAGCCTACTGTGCACTAGAGACCGGCCATAATAAAAAATTATATAAGAAGCGTAAGCGATATAAGAGGCGACGATATCGAGAAAATATACATGCTAGGATAAATGAAAAGAAATCTACTGCAAAATGGCTCAGTTATATGGGGGCATGTGATGCTGATCAAAAGTTGGTAGATAATTGGGGTGAATACCTTCGAAGCGTCATGTGGTGTAGTCCACAACCCCTTGACATTGCACAATTAGAGGTCGCCGAGAAGCCAAAGTTGACCCATACTGTAAGGAGATGCCAAAATTGAGAGTTAGCTTGACAACTAAGGGAAGCGGAAGCATTATCACAGTCCATAAAGCAACAAGACCTCCCAATTCATAATTTTAAATCTTGCACAACGGAGGAGCGTAAGGTTGTGTATACAAAGGCCCAAAGAACACCTACTAATGGAAGTAATGGAGTCTATGATGGTCTGGCGATAGTTAAAGAAATAGAGTTAGCGGACCCAGGTGAGGAGTCCAAACCTATTTTCATTGCCCAAGTATCATGACATGAAGGGCGTTCCACCTTCCATAGGGCAACATACACTTCCAATGATTAGCACTGCTAAACCAATCCAACAAAGATCCTACCCAATGAATCCTAAGTATGAAAAGATTATCGAATAAGAACTCAAAAAACTTATCAAACGTGGATTTATACCGTATCAAGAACTCAGAATGGGTGTGTCCATTACTTATTGTGCCAAAAAAGAATGGGAAACTTCGAGTGTGTAGATTCAAGAAGGTTAATGAAGCCACTAGGAGAGATCACTTTTCATTGCCATCATTTCAGAACATGTACTTGAACGAATTGCAGGAAAGGAAGCTTATAGCTTTTTAGATGGGTACTTTGGTTACAATCAAATCACGATTGCGCTAGAGGACCAAAAGATTAATAAACACTGCTTTTAGGGAATATTTAAGAGATTTCTACGAAGATTTTTTAAGTGATCTTTGTGTTTATTCTTCATGGAAAAAACATCTATCATGTTTACGAAAAGTGTTTGAAAGGTGCAGATTGTATCGCATCTCATCAAATCCTTTCAAATGCCAATTTTGGGTTAAACATGGAGTACAACACAGAAAGAGATGCCCTCACTAACTACCCTGTGTGGGTGGAGTTTCCGAACCTCCCTTTGCACTTCCATAATCACCTTTGGGTCATTGGGGCCCAACTAGGGAAAGTCCTACGGGGAAGACCTAGGGGGGAGTACATCCCTGCATGGCACCCACAGGTGCTCATAGAGATGGATACCTCTGTCGACCTCCCCCAGGAGATGGTAGTGGCTCTAGATGACTGAGAGTTATTTGTAACTCATTAACCTATAATATGTGTGATGTGTGTGTATATATGTGTGTGTGTGTGTGTGTGTGTGTGTGTGTGTGTGTGTGTGTGTGTGTGTGTGTGTGTGTGTGTGTGTGTGTGTGTGTGTGTATGTATATATGTATAGAATTTACTAGAATCATTCAAGGTCAAGCTGCACTTTAGCATTCTAAAAGAATGGAATGCAAGAGAAGTCAGGCCATGTGAAAATGTGAAATGAAAGGTGAAATAAAAAGATCCGTTTAATATTTTAAAACCAAAATAAAATTTAAGGTAAGTCTCAATCATTACTGAAAACATTGAAAATATTCCTAACTCAACCCTCCTCTAAGGCTTCTTTTAGAAAGCCAAAAAGTGTAAGGTAGAGGTGCCAGTCAAAGTATGGGCCCCTCTTTAGAACCTGTCCTACCTCCAAAAAATATCACCAAAATGCACCAGATTAGAGATAAGAAAGCTTGAATGCTTTTGTGGCTAGCATAGCTTTTAGAGAATCTTGGCCATTGGATCACATGTTCAAGTCTTGTTGGCAGCTTTGTACCTAATTACCCCCTTGATGGATTTGCAACTCACCCCCATTTTTGTTACACAGGAAATCGTATTTTTGTATTGCATTTGAGGTAGCGAGCACCATTTGACTTGCTCATTTTTGCTGCAAATGCGCGCGCTCATGGTGCATCCTTTGCACCCTTCCCCACTCAAAATGGCTAACCGAAGCTCTTGCTAGATGTGTCAAGATTTCGGCGTCTCTAAATCGGCTCCTCTACCCTAGCTGAGTTGGTGAGACCTTTGTGATGTAACCCCAAGGTTGAGGGTTCGAGGTTCACGAGTTGCGTTCTCTTGGGTGTATTATCCTCCTCTATTGGGGGGGGGGGGGGGGGGGGGGGGGGGGGTTGGGAGTGGTTCTCACGGTTGCCCCTCGAGGGTGTAATGTACAACAATGTACAGTTGTAAATACATGATATGTGTATAGTTTCTCTGTACTACCTTCCCCGCGCTGATGGTGAAAAAAACAAGTGAAAGGGTCACGGTGGCTTTCTAAAACAATAAGAAAATGACAAAATCATTAGATCGAGTTTAACTAGAATTATATAAGGTGAAGCAGTGGTCGGGAATGTCTCTTTTACTAAGCGAAGAAGCAAACCAAAAATACTAGCAATTTTTTTGAAATTTGTAAAATCTTTAACTAAGTTTTGACATTATTGCATTGGTTTTTCTTCTCTTTACCATGGTTTTCTCATTAATAAATATATATATATATATATGTGTGTGTGTGTGTGTGTGTGTGTGTGTGTAAATAGATAAATAAATAAATAAATTTACATATAAAATAAAAATAACTCATTAACATATATTATATATCTACTTTTTTTTTTGTGTGTATGTGTGCGTGTGTGTGTGTGAATAGATAAATAAATAAATAAATTTACATATATAATAAAAATAACTCATTAACATATATTATATATCTACTTATTTATATTGTGTGTGTATGTGTGTGTGTAATTATGCAAGGTGAAGCTTCACTTTATCATTCTAAAAGAATAGAATGCAAGAGAAGTCAAGCCATGTAAGGAAATGAAATGAAAGGTGAAATAAAAATATCCATTTAATACTTTAAAACCAAAATAACATTTAAGATAAGTCTCAATCAACATTGAAAATATGCATAACCCAACACTTCTCTAAGGCTTCTTTTAGAAAGCCAACAAGTGAAAAGGTCACGACTGCTTTTTAAAACAATAAGAAAGTGATAAAATCATTACATTGAGCTTAACTAGAATTACATAAGGCCAAGGATTGTTCAGGAATGTCTCTTTTATTAAGCGATCGAGTTTCCTCCTTCCAAAGAAGCGAACCGGAAACACTAGCAAAAATTTTAAATTTTATGGACTTTTGAACTAAGTTCTCACATATTTCATCGGTTTTTCTTCTCTTTACCATGGTTTCCTCTTTATTACACACACACACACACACACACACACACACACACACACAGATATGTATGTGTGTGTAGGGTGCTACAAAAGTGAATGTTGAACTTTGCTCAAGATGAGTGCTCCGAACTGTGCTCAAGGGTTCCTTTTACTTACGGAAGGGAGAGTCTTCCGTTCCTTTAGTGAGAGATTGCAATGGACACATACAAAGTGGTGAACACTGTGAATGAAGGTGCTGAGACTGAGAGATAGAGAGAGAAGAATACGACACCATATTGTTGTCAAATTCTCCTCCGAAGGCCCCACTCTCTATGGCGAGAGCGTCTACTCTTGATTGCACAAATCTCTACAATGCTTGGACTTGCCAACGATGTCGACGACGATGAGGACGACGACGAGACGGACTAAAATCTGAAAATGCTAAGGACTGAAATCTGCAAATCTTTATCTGTTGCTGAATTCTAACTCTATGTCGGTGACGATGTCGATGATGATGGTGCGACGATAACGCGCTAAAAATGCAGATGCTGAAATCTGCGTTTTCCAGGCTGAATCTACAAACTACGTTGGATCTGACCGTGCGGCGAGGATCTGCTGCAGAAAGGTGAGATCTGCAAGGTTTGGGACTTCTTTTGCGGGTTCTAAATGCTAAAAACTGAAAATGTTGAGTCTAGGGATGATTCCGTTGCGAAGATCTACAAAATGTTGAGGTTGATCTGCAAACCAAAAACGCTAGGGGCTGAATTCTTGTCCTTGTTGCAAAAGTTCTAGGCATCTGCTGTCCTATTGTTGCCGGGCTGTTGTGCAATGCAAGAACGCTAGGGCTGATCTGGGTATTGCTGTCGCTAGGAAACTGCAAGTGCTAAAAGCTGGCTGATTTATCTTTTGCTAAAAACGCTAGGTCTTGCCTGCTACAAAACGCTAGGGTTCCTCTGTTGGGGGTCTTGCTGAGAAGGTGCCTGTTGAGCAAGTGCTCCTGTTGCCTCTTCTGCCAGAAAGTGCTAGCGCTAGGTTTCTATATATACAAACTTAGCAAAATTGCCCTACCTAGTTTCCAACAAAAATCACTTAAAAATAATAAGCGAGAAATGTCAAAATAAGGGAAAATAGGTTTAATGGAGTGGAAAATGCTCCTGATGGGTTCTAACTGTAATCTGATGATCATGGTATGTGAAACCAGAGGATATGCATCTACTCTAAGTATCTGGGCATGCACGGTTTGCGAATAGACTCACAAAAGTACCAGATTGCTTCCTATTCTAGATTGACTTGACTGAACTTAACCCTGGTCATGCTGTAGCTTGTCCACGGACACATAGGGTTGGATGTGTCACGTGACATTCCCTCCTTTTCTAAGTGAGGTATTGGTACCGAACTGTATGGCGTCGAGAGAGATCGCAAAGAAGGTCTAGAATCTTGGAAAGGACTCTTCGCCGGCCTACCTTGATGTGTGGGTCATGCGATACTTGAACTTCATAAAGGTCTACAACGCTTGCTTCTTTGGGCCGCGCCGAAAGCGACACAAAGTCTTCTGTGGCTCCTTCGATGCTTTAACATCGTCTATATTCATGCGTCTACCTTCATCAAGAATCTCCGAAGCTAAAAATTCCTGAAACCACTTCCAACAAAACATGAATATACCCATTCCATGTCAAGTGATTGGAAAAAGACTATTCCTTCAAAAAACTATGCATGCAATGCAGATGAACAAAGTGACGGAGTGCCAAACTGTTCATAAAACACACGCAAACAATGGGGTCGAATCTTGACTTTCTGATCTAAATCTATCAACTGTGGCAAGGAAGAGACATGGAATGTGACTTCCTTGAATGTATACTTTTCAGCTTTTCATGAGTAATTCACATACATTTGTACTCATTCATTAATGAATCGTGCTCAACGTACAATATATCATGCCTAGGAAAAGGGATCACATAAAGACGCTGACTAAAATACAGGAAAGCATCATGAATGAATCACTCAAACAATGCGTGTTGACTAATCATTCGAACACATAATACTTCCTATGCGGAGTCTCTGGACCTAGGCTCGAGATCCAAAATCGGTTCTTCGTGTGGGATCGAATCTACAATGAGGTTAACTTCACTAGAAAAAGTATCAACTAAACCATCATCCTTGTGAACAATCACATCATCTTCCTTCAAATCATCATGCTCGTGAATAATAATATCTTGATCATGCAAATCATCATGCTTGTGAATAATCACATCTTGATCATGCAATTCATCATGCTTGTCATTATCCTTCAAATCATCATGCTTATCATCATCATTCAAATCATCCTGCTCATTATTATCAACCGAATCATGTGTGTCGTGCTTTGAAGAAGAATAAACTGAGAGAGTCTCCTTTTCCCGAATCTCTTGCATCTGTGCCTGCACTCGAGAAAAGAATCGGAACAAGGCGGCTTTCCTTTCGTTGTGCTCATGCTCTATGGCTGCCATTCTTTCTTTGTGTTCATGCTGTATTTTTGCTTTTCTTGCTTCGCGTTCTAACTTGCTATCCATAAACATCTGCTCCAACTCCTCCATAGGAGTTAGTGCAATCCTTGGCGTAGATGGGGAAGAGGGAGGGTTGGAAAAACCTCCTGGTCGGGAAAATTCTTCTTCGCCAACTCCATGCTCATCACCTTCATGCAAAGTATCCATTCCGCTTCGGGTGATGACCATCCACTAAAGTCTTGGGTTCTTAAGTTCACAAGGAACTTGGGATCTTGTGGGTCTTGGGTTCTTGGGTTCTTGGGGGTCTTGAGGTTCTTCTTTCGCTTGCAATCTGTATAAGAGAAGGATCTTCTCTTCACCCAAGCTCTTCTCTTTTCCGCGGGCGCACCCCTTGGCAGCCTTGCGCTCACACCAAGGTTGCTTTTTCCCACATCACGTCGATTGGCCGGCCGCTAAGTGCATGGTCCGCTCTCATGAGTGAATAGAAGCACAAGGGGAGGCTGGACAAGCCCTTCGTTCTTGGGTTTCCTGTCTCTCTTCAAAAACATGATTAGGAATCGACACGCCCAAGTGGACTTGGGTTACGTGCGACCGCAACAAGCAAAAAAAATTCTCTGGTTCTTGTGGTTCTTTCCTTGAGTGATACACAACACTACCAAAGCTCTGATACCAATGTAAGGTGGAGTGGAATGAATGTTGAACTTTGTTCAAGATGAGTGCTCCGAACTGTGCTCAAGGGTTTCTTTTACTTACGGAAGGGAGAGCCTTCCGTTCCTTTAGTGAGAGAGTTCTATGGACACATACAAAGTGGTGAACACTGTGAATGAAGGTGCTGAGACTGAGAGATAGAGAGAGAAGAATATGACACCAGAATGTTGTCAAACTCTCCTCCGAAGGCCCCACTCTCTATGGCGAGAGCGGTCTACTATTGATTGCACAAATCTCTACAATGCTTGGACTTGCCAACGATGTCGACGACGACGAGACGGGTTGAAATCTGAAAATGCTAAGGGTTGAAAGCTGCAAATCTTTATTTGCTGAATTCCGACTCTATGTCGGTGACGATGTCGATGAAGACGATGCGACGATGATGCACTGAAAACGCAAATGCTGAAATCTGCGTTGTCCGGGTTGAATCTGCAAACTGCGCTGGATTTGATCGTGCGGCGAGGATCTGCTGCGGGAAGGTGAGATCTACGAGGTTTGGGACTTCTTCTGTGGGTTCTAACTGCTGAAAGCTGAAAACGCTGAGTCTAGGGCTGATTCCGTTGTGAAGATCTAGCAAAACACTGAAGTTGATTTGCAAACCAAAAATGCTAGGGGCTGAATTCTTGTCCTTGTTGCAAAAACGCTAGGGATCTCTTGTCCTGTTGTTGCCGGGCTGCTCTGCAATGTAAAAATGCCAAGGTTGATCTAGGTACTACTGTCGCCAGGAAAGTGCAAGTACAAAACTCTGGTTGATTTGTCTTTTGCTGAAAACGCTAGGTCTTGCCTGTTGCAAAACGCTAGAGTTCCTCTGTTGGGGGTCTTGCTGAGAAGGTGCCTGTTGAGCAAGTGCTTCTGCTGTCTCTTCTGCCAGAAAGTGCTAGCGCTAGGTTTCTATATATACAAACTTAGCAAAATTGCCCTACCTAGTTTCTCACAAAAGTCACTTAAAAATAATAACCGAAAAATGTCAAAAATAGGGAAAATAGGTTTAATGCACTGGAAAATGCTCCTTGTGGGTTCTGGCTGTAATCTTATGATCATGCTATGTGCAACCAGAGGATATGCACCACACCACAGTGGATCGGGAGATCAACACCGACTTTCACATATAGTCAGGAGATTGTAGAGTATACAGATGCATACACTTACCTTGGGGTTGTCTTCACTTGGCCGAGGTTTTCTTTGGGGAGAGCAGCAGAGACTAGAGTGACTAGAGCTTTTGCAACCTTGGGAGGCTTGGAGAGGATGTGTTTGCATTTTCTTTGACATTACTGTTTAGACGGTACCAAGGGAACCGCGCTGAAGTCCCTAGTCTATTTCTAGAACCATCTTTTTTCTGGACTTATTGTACTCTCATATTTGGTACTAGTGTATTTAAACAGCATGATAGCTGGTTATGAATTTATAAAACCAAAGTATCCCCATATTGCAAGTTTGTGAATGCCCATGAGTATGATTATGCCTTCTCAACAGAGATTGTTTAGTGTCTACAGATTCTGGAAGTTTTAGAATATTTTTTCAAGCAATGTTTTAGCAGAGTTTAGAGAGAGACAATACGGTGTTTGATTAAACATCGTTCATTTAGTAGGTCTTTGAATAAAGAGTGAGAAGAGAAAAAGATTTAACAACATAGAAACAATTCCAAGAGACCTAAAAGATATATTTGACGTGTTTTGAACCCAAGACCTATACTTTAGAGAGAATTAGCATAATCAAGAAAAAAAATTAATGTGTAGGAACCATTTCAAGAGACATAAAAGATCTATTTGAGATTTGAGGTGTCATGAACCCAAAACCTATACTCCAAAGGGAACTAGGATAATCAAGAAAAAACTTTGACGTCATAAGAACCATTTCAAGATACCTAAAAGATCTATTTGAGGTGTCTTGAACCCAAGACCTATACTCGAGAGAGAACCGGGACCAGGGCTAGAAAAATACATTTTTCCTAACCGAAGAAAATAAGGGCAAAGTTGAAATTCTACCAGTTTTTAGGTCAAATTTTAAAACTTATGTAAATTTACTGGTTTTTCTTCGAGGCAAGCTCAAAATCTAACCGGGATTTTGTGATTTTAGCCGGTTAAAATACACTGCACCCCGGTTTTTTTCTAACACCGACTGGGACAACCAAGAAATTTTTTTAACATCGTATGCAATTATTTTTTTTGTTCATCGGAAGGGCAATTGTAAATTTTTCCCTTAAAGGCAGAAGGGCATAAGGTGCACATGCCTATCATTAGAGTGAGTTTGAAAAGTGCTTGCAAAATGTCAGGTTTCTGGCTCGCCCAAGTGAAGAGATGCATTGACTTCATCACGACATGCTCAAGATGAAATGCAAATGCGTATGCAACAAATAGCAGCCTGCTTGACAGAGCAGGTTAAGGACGTTGACAAGACCCTTGATGAACTAACCCAGATTTCAAAAGGGGACGCAGCCTAAACAAGATCATCTACAGGAGCATGACAGATGGCCTGCTCAAGGCAAATGAACCTGACAAGCATCTTTGCTAAGCATTGTGTCATAGTAATCCTAGATGCTAAGAAGTGCTTGCAAACCAGATACACCTTACGTACAGGAGCCTTTAAAAAAGTTCACAAGGCCCTGATACACCTTGATGTATCAGCCTTAAGGCAGTACGAGCATAATGAAGAACAACAACTTGATAGATGTATTGTCGATGTCGAAAGCTAATGAATTTGATGAGGCCCACCGTTCACTATAGGGTGTGTAAGAGCTTCGTGAAGCGAAGTGTCACCATAATCCTCGCATGCTGTATGGTCTGCATAAAACATGCAAGGCCAGAATCAGTTATGTAAAGCCATTGAAAAGCCTTTGCAAGATTGTAGGCGTACAGGTTACGGCTGATGAGTTGTGAAAGAGGAAGGGCTCTTGCAACCAATGCTGCTGGCTGTAGACTTCTGTAATTATCAAGAATGGTTATGAGAGGAGTCATTTCTGTCATTGGCATGACTGCCCACATGTTTTTTTTGATACCTGTGATTCAAGGGAGGAAACCCTTGCTTGCTGGGAGTAGATGCAGTCGAAGGGATTGCTGGCGATGAGCACTTGCTTGCTGTATGAGAATGTGTAGGTGTTGATCCGGAGGTAGCTGATTACATGCCGAGGATATCTCTCTCTAGCCCTGTACGTAGCTTCATCTATATATGTAGTATGTTCTCTGCCTGCTGAAGGGAACTTACTTGGTAAAACTCTCAAGGTGTCTATCAGGATATTGCTTATACCACACTTGTCACACGTTATGAATGTTGTCAAGCAGCATTCACTTGCTCATCTTCCATTCTTGAACTTGAGAAGCCCTTTGAAATTCTTAGAAATTTGGTGAGAGTAATAGTAAGCAGATCAGCCTCAGAATTGACCGAGTTAGCCGATGCCGAAGCTAGAGTAGATTAAATGACAAGCAATGCTCTCATTCCAAGTGTGTCATTGAGCTGCTCTCTCTCTCTCTCTCTCTCTCTCTCTCTCTCACACACACACACACACACACACAATTTTCATTCTCTTCTCATGAAGTAAAAAGGGGGGCTCTCTCTCTCTCTGCTACTAAAAGGAAGCTTAAGTACGCACTGAGCACTCATCCTAAGCATTCATCATTTGTCACTTTTGTTGCACATAACATTGGTATCAGAGCTCTTTGGCAATGTTCGGTATCCTCACTCAAGAAAAGAACCTAAAGAATCTCTCTCAGAATTTTTTCTCAAAGAATCTTCGTGTCCTGACCCCGGACTTATTAGCCACTCCCACCCTTAGTTCATCACGCATTGGACGCGCTCCCGTCTTCATTCCTTGTCTTAAGCGCAATTAAGCCATAAAGAACTATAGAAATTTTTTTCTTTAGGTTGTGAGATTGCATGTAACCCAAGCCTACTTGGGCATATCGATCTCTCTAATCTGTATTTTTGAAGAGTGACAGGTAACCCAAAAAAAGAAAGGCTTGTCCAGCCTTCCCTCGTTTCTCTTTTCCACTCAATCAAAGCGGACCTGGCACATTGCGACATGCCAATTGATGTGAGGTGGGAAAAAGCAACCTTGGTGTGGGCGCAAGGCCGCCAAGGGGTGCATCGGCGGGAAGGAGTTGGCATTACAAGACCTATCCTCGAATAGCGAGCCACTCAAGGAGGCCGGAAAGTCATCACGTAGCCCAAGTAGAGACGACGCCTCCAACAACTCAGTCATTGAGAAGTTGACATTCAGTAAGATGGATGCTCCTGTGATTCATTCTTGGTTGCATCAATTTAATGCTCACTTTGCGGCTAATAAGAAAAGTAGTAACAATAAAGTTTTGACTGCTGCCATGTTTGCTGGGTGATGCCATTAATTGGTATGAGGCCTGCCAAGAGGCACAGATGGTCGAGCACCTTGATCGTGCCATGGCAAACCATTGTCTTTCAGTTGGGGGTTGACTTCCAAGACAAGCTCAAGGCTAGTTTTATGCCACCTCAGTACCTTGATCGATTGAAAGAAGATTGGCGAGGCCTCAAGAAAAATGGAACTCCCGTTATGTCTTTTTGTAACCATATTTTGCAAGTTGGTGTTCAATTGTGTAAGTCGGATGAGGCTCGCAAAAAGAGGCTTTCCTCTTTGGTTTAAGGACTACAATGACAATGCCGGAATCACTCTCGCGTAGGAAATGAAGCACAACAAAGGTAAGTCGAAGGAGAACAAGTCAAGTACCCCTTAGAACCAACAGAATGGTGAGAAGGTGCTTGACTCCGTCTTACCATAAACTTGCTCTCTATAGCTCTAAACAAGGTGAAACTTTGTAGTCCTTCTCTACTCTTCTGCCCATTCCAAAAAACTACTGGAGTACCATACTTGGCCACTCCATGATAGACTTTTTAACATGTGACTATTTTGACCTCAAGAATCTAGCAACATGTAAAAATATGGTCCTTGTACGTATATTGCTTGGTTTAACTTATTAGCAGCACTTTAGCATGGATTTACCTACTCTGGCTTTCTTTGGCAATGGTTGGCTTTGCTTTGACCATCTTTGATTGTTGATTGGTTGTTGTCGGCTACCATTACCCCCACTCTAAATTGCTTTTGTCCTCAGAAGCAGCAAAAGTGATTTTGAGGCAACAGGTGGGTTTTCAAAGGTTGACAATGATAGTAGGTTGTTGTCCCGGGCTGTATTCATTAACTCAAATGCATATAATTGAATGGGTGGATGTACAATGGAAACAAAAAAAAAGTTGACAATGGATGAGAAGAGAAAATAGCAGGAGGGAGAAAATAGCTGATCTGATGTCTCATCAATTGAATATACTCTTGAATTGATGGAAACATGGGCTAGATTCAGGCGGTAGTAGCACAGAAAGTCTGTTCCTTTCATGGATTGACCTACTTTTTTTTGTGTTTCAAAAGGCAAAGTGCTGATGGTCGTTTATTTTGATTTTCTTGAATGTATCTCTTCTTTTAAATAAGAGCCCCGAAGTCATGCATAGCCAATTCTGAATAAGCTCTTCTTCTTTGCAGGAATCTTCGATTTGTAAACCGGATGTTTCTTCAAACTTGTCTTGTACTCACCTGAAGACTCGCATTGAAGGTTTCCATTAAGCTTGCTCCATGACCTTGCTTGCCATTAGCTTCTCTACAAGTTCCCTTTGCATGGTAAGTCACAAGTGTGAATGATAGATCTGAGTAGGGTATATTTTAGACTTCTTCTCATATAAATTGTCTCCTTGCTTGTGTAGCTTTGAACTAGCTCTTGCTTTGTACATTACGTGGTTATGAGGACATAGTCCTCAAAAAGGGAGGCAAGACACCCTTCGAAGAGTTCAAAAGAAGGCATGGTTCCTACTTTCATGTGTTAGATGTTAATATCTATGCTATATTTTATGGCATGCTTGAGCGATAAATGGTGAAAGATTCAACGGGATTATAATCTAGTGGTTAGGGTGGATGTGTGTGCGCGTAAAGACGCAAGTTTGATTCCTGGACCTTAAAAACGATGTGACCTTATTTGTTGGCACAATTGTATTATGCATGGAAAATGTGATAGTTGATGCAGATTAAGAAGTTCACTTATTTTCTCTATTCTATCGATGTTGATTGTGCTTTTTGACAAACCTTTTTTAGACAATTTGGCTTTTTGACAAACCTCTCGTAGACAATTGGCCCTTTAAACTATCATCTTGCAATTCAATGTAGGAACGTGTATTTCAGCTCCCAATATAAGGTCATTTTTGTGCACCTTATAATTACACGGACAGAAGGGTGGCCTTGAGGAAACAAGCAAAATAAAATACCTTTGGCCAAAGGGTAAGAACTTAGATCTTGGTGATGATTCTTGTTACTTATTGAATAGCTTTTCAAATGAGTGACTGGCATTAATGGCAAGAGTGTGGGAGCCTAGGGCTGAGTGTTTAAAGTATTATGCTATCAAGACGATTTGACACTTCCAAACTTCCCTAGAAAAACGGTTACATAACATCGTAGAAAAGGTATTGTATGGATCAAATGGTGTTTGGAAGGTTTAAAGTACTCAAAAGGAAATGCAAGCTCTTCTAACATTGAAGGTGAACGTGATCGACAAGAAAACGAATGAGACTAGTGCTAGGTTGGAATCTTAGAAAGCTAATATGAGGAAATGTATGATTGACAAAGATGTGAGGATGAAAAAACATAAAGCAATGAAATGGGGGCAATAGAAGCACCAGAATGAGTTTGTAGCAATCAAGCCAAGTAATAAGTGGACAACAATATTTTATGTCATGACAAATAGTGTCTCCCCCTAAACCACGCACACATATGGGCATTTGAATCTAATTAAGTATGCCATCATTGCTACAAGTAATTTTGTGAGGCATTCTCAGTAGATCCATTGCACATGGCTACTCATGGCAAAGGGATAGACCACTTGGAACCAGGAGGTGGCCAAATAGGACATCTCTAATCATCCCCCAAAGAGACTAAGTACAAGGATATAGGTGGCATTTGACCATCTCTTGTAAGACATCCTCCTTGTAAGGACAATGCAAGTTGTAGCCACCATGTCACTAATGATGGTGACATGGTGGTTACAATCATGTAACCACATAGACCATATCCACCCTACAAACACAATCCACACTGCTAAGACACCACACAATGGAGATGGATGCACAAAGTAGATTCTTCTTAACTACGAAGATGGTCTATGAAACATAAGTAGGGAATACAACTAAGTAAGACTTACAATGGTGGTCAATGTGAAACCGCCAGTGAATAGCTAGATAAGTGGCCATCACTCTTGGTAGGTAGACCAAGCCAGCGAAGTCCAATTGTGTTGTCATTATTAATGATTCTCGTGTTTGTTACCATGTGCAGTTATTCATGTATACCATGTGTCGAGCTTGATATCTAAACACTCACCCTCAACCCAATACCATCTCTTGTACAAGCATAGCTTGAAATTGGTGCAACTTCTTATTGGACATAGGGTTGTACGAAAACACACACAACTTGGAGAAGACGAAGAAGCTCAAGGCACACAACAGAGAGTAGTAATGCTTAGTGCACAATTGAAAGATGAGTTAGCGAATGATGGGCATATAAACAATGCACGGGGGGAAAAACTTCCTAGTGAGGGAAAAAATGCTCCGACAGTCCTAAGTGTGTTCACACACATCACTACCACATATGTATGGTAACAAATCCCCCTTAGGAGTGATGCGGTGAACAAGAGCTAGCACATAATGTATAGAGAAGTGCCATGCCTTGAGTGCATGATCAATCCACAAAGAGGAGTAAGCCCAAAGCTTTGCGGAAAGCTTCAGACTCCTAATGAGGCAATGCCCTTGTGAATAATCTGCAAGGTTGTCCTTTGTTGGCACATAAGCCAAGTTGGTCTCTCCTGCTAATATGGTCCTTGTACGTATATTGCTTCATTTAACTTATTAGCAGCACTTTAGCATGGATTTACCTACTCTGGCTTTCTTTGCCAATGGTTGGCTTTGCTTTGACCATCTTTGATTGTTGATTGGTTGTTGTCGGCTACCATTACCCCCACTCTAAATTGCTTTTGTCCTCAGAAGCAGCAAAAGTGATTTTGAGGCAACAGGTGGGTTTTCAAAGGTTGACAATGATAGTAGGTTGTTGTCCCGGGCTGTATTCATTAACTCAAATGCATATAGTTGAATGGGTGGATGTACAATGGAAACAAAAAAAAGTTATGTACACGTGACACCGACGATATCAAATATGCCAAAAATTAAAATAAAAGTGATTTTGAGAGAAATGTCTTTGGTTAAAGCTCTTGTTGAAAAAGGTGTTGGTGTCAAGCGTGTAAACTTGAAGAACTTTCTATGCAAGGTGACTATATGGATGAGAAGAGAAAATGGATTGTTCTTCAACCCATCATACATGACATGATTAAACTACATCAATCCCAAATTTTCTCCTGAGATAAACTCATGAAAGGAGCCAGCACAGAAAGAAAAGAAAGAAGAAAGATAAACTCGTGAAAGGAGCCATCACAGAAAAAAAAGAAAGAAGAAATTTTCTCCTGAGATAAACTCGTGAAAGGAGCCAGCACAGAAGAAAGCTCAGTCCTAGCTGATTGAAGAAGAAAGAAGTGTGCGTCATCAGTCCCAGCCCATTTTATCAAGCTGATCTGATGTCTCATCAATTGAATATACTCTTTAATTGATGGAAACATGGGCTAGATTCAGGTGGTAGTAGCACAGAAAGTCTGTTCCTTTCATGGATTGACCTACTTTTTTTTGTGTTTCAAAAGGCAAAGTGCTGATGGTCGTTTATTTTGATTTTCTTGAATGTATCTCTTCTTTTAAATAAGAACCCTGAAGTCCTGCATAGCCAATTCTGAATAAGCTCTTCTTCTTTGCAGGAATCTTTGATTTTCTCTATTCTATCGATGTTGATTGTGCTTTCTGACAAACCTTTTTTAGACAATTTGGGTTTTTGACAAACCTCTCGTAGACAATTGGCCCTTTAAACTATCATCTTGCAATTCAATGTAGGAACATGTATTTCAGCTCCCAATATAAGGTCATTTTTGTGCACCTTATACTTACACGGGCAGAAGGGTGGACTTGAGCAAACAAGCAAAATAAAATACCTTTGGCCAAAGGGTTAGAGCTTAGATCTTGGTGATGAATTCTTGTTACTTATTGAATAGATTTTCAAACGAGTGACTGGCATTAATGGCAAGAGTGTGGGAGCCTAGGGCTGAGTGTTTAAAGTATTATGCTATCAAGACGATTTGACACTTCCAAACTTCCCTAGAAAAAAGGTTACATAACATCTTAGAAAAGGTATTGTATGGATCAGATGGTGTTTGGAAGGTTTAAAGTACTCAAAAGGAAATGCAAGCTCTTCTAACATCGAAGGTGAACGTGATCGACAAGAAAACGAATGAGACTAGTGCTAGGTTGGAATCTTAGAAAGCTAATATGAGGAAATGTATGATTGACAAAGATGTGAGGATGAAAAAACATAAAGCAATGAAATGGGGGCAATAGAAGCACCAGAATGAGTTTGTAGCAATCAAGCCAAGTAATAAGTGGACAACAATATTTTATGTCATGAAAAATAGTGTCTCCCCCTAAACCACGCACACATATGGGCATTTGAATCTGATTGAGTATGCCATCATTGCTACAAGTAATTTTGTGAGGCATTCTCAGTAGATCCATTGCACATGGCTACTCATGGCAAAGGGATAGACCACTTGGAACCAGGAGGCGACCAAATAGGACATCTCTAATCATCCCCCAAAGAGACTAAGTACAAGGATATAGGTGGCATTTGACCATCTCTTGCAAGACATCCTCCTTGTAAGGACAATGCAAGTTGTAGCCACCATGTCACTAATGATGGTGACATGGTGGTTACAATCATGTAACCACATAGACCATATCCACCCTACAAACAAAATCCCCACTGCTAAAACACCACACAATGGAGATGGATGCACAAAGTAGATTCTTCTTAACTACGAAGATGGTCTATGAAACATAAGTAGGGAATACAACTAAGTAAGACTTACAATGGTGGTCAATGTGAAACCTCCAGTGAATAGCTAGATAAGTGGCCATCACTCTTGGTAGGTAGACCAAGCCAGCGAAGTCCAATTGTATTGTCATTATTAATGATTCTCGTGTTTGTTACCATGTGCAGTTATTCATGTATACCATGTGTCGAGCTTGATATCTAAACACTCACCCTCAACCCAATACCATCTCTTGTACAAGCATAGCTTGAAATTGGTGCAAATTCTTATTGGAAATAGGGTTCTACGAAAACACACACAACTTGGAGAAGACGAAGAAGCTCAAGGCACACAACAGAGAGTAGTAATGCTTAGTGCACAATTGAAAGATAAGTTAGCGAATGATGGGCATATAAACAATGCACGGGGGGAAAAACTTCCTAGTGAGGGAAAAAATGCTCCGACAGTCCTAAGTGTGTTCACACACATCACTACCACATATGTATGGTAACAAATCCCCCTTAGGAGTGATGCGGTGAACAAGAGCTAGCACATAATGTATAGAGAAGTGCCATGCCTTGAGCACATGATCAATCCACAAAGGGGAGTAAGCCCAAAGCTTTGAGGAAAGCTTCAAACTCTTGATGAGGCAATGCCCTTGTGAATAATCTGCAAGGTTGTCCTTTGTTGGCACATAAGCCAAGTTGGTCTCTCCTGCTAATATTCTTTCCCTGACATAGGGATAATGCACCTCAATGTGCTTTGTGTGAGCATGAAAAACTAGGTTCCTCGCAATTGTCAATGCGCTCTAATTGTTTACTATAGATGATGTTGGCAGTGTCTTGTCAAATACCCAAATCACTCATAAGGCGTCTGAGCCATACACACTCAACCATAGATGTGACGACTGCCCTGTACTCACTCTCACAACTGTCATGCACTCAATGTCACAACTGGAAGTGGCCACAGTAGGTTGCTTCTTGCTCAATCATGATATGCATGAACTGCCGAGCATGAAACAAAAACCACTTGTGGACATTGGCGTATCAAAACAACCAGCCCAATATGAGTCCAAAAAAGCATGTAAATCTGGCGGCAATGATCCCCCCTTGGGATAAAACAACCCAAGATGTAAAGTTCCACTCAAGTAGTGAAAAATCCTCTTGACAACCTGCCAATTTTTTACACCCTGGGCTAAGAATAAATGTGCTTACATGTGAGACTAAAAACTGAATATCATCCCTCGTGTTGCATACATTAATAAGGTATCCAACAACAACTTGGTAGAGAATGACATCGGCATGATCACCAGCATCATGAAGACTCAATTTCAAACCTATTTCCCTTGGAGTAGCAATAGGTTTACAATCCTCAAGTCCAAACTTACATAGTAATGATTCTATGTAGCTCATTTGACACAAGGAAATACCACCATCACACTGCTTAAACTGTATGCGCAAGTAATGATGCAACAATCCCAAATATTTCATCTTGAAAGTAGCATTCAAATGAGCCTTAAATTTAGCAATATGTGCCTCATTCGTACTAGTGATCAACAAATCAACCACATATAGAACAACAATGAGGAGTACATCGCCCTCACACTTTTATATACAATGTGCTTTCTGTTGGACTATTACAAAAGCCTCGTTTGACCAAATGAGTCTCAACTTTCTCATACCAAGCACGAGGATATTGCTTCTACCCATACAAAGGTTTCTTACATTTGCACACTTTAAAACTACGAGGCTGCGTTACATAAACTTTCTCAAATATGTCATCATTTAAGAGTTGTGCTTAAGATTCCAAAAATACCAACCTTTGCTATCATCATGCAAGTTCTCATTACATTTCAAACTCAAGTCTCTTGAAACAGGCTTTGTTCATTTTCTTCTCAATAGTAGAAACTGGAAAAATTACAAGATATTTTGGAGATGCTGAGTGCCATTGAGAATGTGATGAAGTCATCACAAAGCGGTCCTTCGAACACTCAAGATGGAGTGCAAACAAAGTACCGTACCACAATCTCATTAGAAGCAAGTCGCACAACTTTGGATTTAGCTTTGAAGGCAAGGGTGGTAAAGAAAATTTCCTAGAGTGTATGAAGTTGTCAAGGTCGAATCACATGGAGAGCATAATCATGTGAATATGTACGAGGTTCAAATTTGCAAAGATTGAACTTATTCATGCCCAGATTTTCAAGATCGTATAGCACGCAAGCGATGTTAAGCCTAAGCCTAGGCTTAATCCAAAACGAGAATATGTTTATCCACCAACCAATTATTGGGAGGAGGTCCAAGTCTTCAATGCACTCAATAGAGAGCGTACCTATACTACCATAGATATGTAGTTGGTGTTGGATCTGCTTTTCTCCACGACAATTGTTGTTATCTGTCCTCAATGTGTTTGCCATGTTATAATTCCATCAATGAATGTTTGTTGAATATATGTTTTTTGTTTGGCCCTATTTGTACAAAGCATTGTCTTAAAATATTTCTTTTATTTAGTGTCGTAAGGAAAGAGATTGTTGAGGTGTCAAATTAGTAATCTAATTGAATATTAATTTAATAGCCTCTTAAATGTTATAAAATAGCTTTGTGTTCACATCTTCTTTTGTTCACCACTTAACAAATAATATTGTGCACTACTAACTAAAATGGTGCACAACGTTACTTTGTCAAGCCACAATGTCTGATGATCTTGAGACGTCCACCGAATCTGCTTGGGATTCCCTGGAGGTAATCCCCAACATTGAAGCAACACATGAAAGTCAATGGTTCAAGCCCTCTATCAATACAATGGTAGAACTATACGGCCTTTATCAAATGTGCACGGAGATCAAAATACGCTCGTTGCAAAGCTTGGATGAAAAGAATAATTTGCCATCAATTGTTATAAAATAGCTTCATGTTCACATTTTCTTTTGTTCACCACTCAACAAATAACGTTGTGCACGACTAACTAAAGTGGTGCACAACTAACATTATGCACTACTTTCTCTAACCACAATGTTTGATGATCTTGAGACGTCCATCAAATCTGCTTGGGATGCCCTTGAGTTCATCCGCAATGGTGAAGCAACATATGGAAATCAATGGTTCAAGCATGCTATCAGTACAATGGTGGAAATGTATGGCCTTTATCAAATGTGCACGAAGATCAAAATACATTCATTGCAAAACTTGAATGAAAAGAATAAATTTGCCATCAATTGTTGGAAGAGAACTGGGATCATCGCAAAGGTGGATGAAGAGAAACTGATGAAGTTGCTAGAGCAAGTGGTGAATAATCTCTTACATGGATAGGAGAGCATCACTACAAAACCACGGCCTTCCAGCAATTGATTGTGTGTGCAACATATAAAGTGATGCTACTAGGTGTGATATGATATGTAATGATTTCTGTGTATAATGAATGTTCATCTTTTTGATGTTTGATCAAATTGTACAATGGCTATAGAATGGAGCATTATGAGTTCTATTGAAAATAATGTGTATGTTTTATAGGATCTATTTTTATTTTATCCAAAATCTATCCTCTATCCACAAAGTATGAGTAGCTAGGGCACTTGATGAATAATCTCTTATATGGATAGGACAACAACACTATAAAACCAGAGCCTTCCAGCAATTGATTGTGGGTGCAACATGTAAAGTGATACTACTAGGTGTAATATGCAATGTAATGGTTTCTATGAATAATGAACGTTCATCTTTTTTATGTTTTGATTACATTGTACAATGTTTATACAATGGAGCATTATGAGTTTTGTTTAAAATAATGTGTATATCTCATAGGATTTATTTTTATTTTTATCCAAAATCTATCCATAGATTAGAATGGTCTTTGTGGAATGTATTCCCTCTCCTCCCATCCTCCTCGGTCACATCTCTCTCTCTCTCTCTCTCTCTCTCTCTCTCTCTCTCTCTCTCTCTCTCTCTCTCTCTCTCTCTCATCTTTTAGGATTCTGCTTTCTAGATCCCCTCGTCATAAATTGCTCACCAAAAAAAAGTTCCTCTCACACTGTCATCAAAATTATGCTTTATCTTGTACAAACATTTGCACCCAATTGCATTTTTCCCCTTTTGGTAATGGCGTCAACTCAAATGTTCCATTTGCATCAAGGGCAGCCATCTCCTCATACATAGATTTTTACCGTTTTTAATCTTTGACAATAGCTTTAAAAGAAGGAGCTTCACTTCCTATATAGTCTTTGACATATATGTACAAATGACGAGCCACATAGCTATCATAAATCAATATCTGCATAGGATTTCTTACTCTCTCATACGTGTGTGCTGTTGGATCACTTCCAAGCGTCTTATTCCCTACTTTCCAAACTGCTTATCTAAAGTATGCTCAAAATCACTATTATCACCATCATCATGACCATCACTCAAATTTGGAAGCTTAGAGAAATCATCAATTTTTTTCTTCCCTTTTCTTGATATATTTGACAAGCTAGCAAGACTCATTCTCTCATCCAACTTGTCACTCCATGGATTCTCACCATAACCTGTACTAGGTGACCCTTGCAACTTGCTCAAAACTTGTGACTACGTACTTATATTTTGTTAGTCATGTTTTCTCTTACATCAGCTCCTAAATCATCCTTCATATCAGCATACCAACTTGCAATTTCATCAAAGACAATACCTTTGCTCACCTTAACTTTACTTGTAACAAGATTGTACTATTTATATCCTTTTGGCTCAAGGAAATATCCAATGGACACACTTTTTCTACTTTTAGATCAAGCTTACTTCTCAACTCATTTAGAACATATACATAAGTAATACACCCAAACATTTTGAAATTTGATACCTCTAATTTTTCATCACAAAAATTCTCTTTTGGTGCCATATCATATATAGTAGTAGGAGGGGTCTTGTTCATCATGTAAATACTTGTATAACAGTAGCCTAAACCCAATAACAATGAGGCATGTTCTTCTCATTCATCAATGCTCTACTCATTTTGCTATGTGTCTATTCCTCACCTTAGCAACATCATTTTTTGACATAGTATAACTGCATGAAACTACCTCCTCAACTCATTGGAGAAGTATTCTCCCCCTCCATCTGATCTCAAGACACTTTACATGTTTCCTAGTATGTTTTTCAACCAAAACCTTGAAATTCTAAAGTAGATAAGCACCTCACTTTTCTATGTCATGAAGTAGACCCATGCCTTCCATGTATGGTCATCAATAAAGCTCGCATAGTACTTGCATCCACCTATAGACATAGTCTTTCCCGAACCCCATACATTTGTATGTACCAAATCCAATGCATTTCTTCTTACATGCTTGTTAGAAAACTATGATATAATTTTCTCAAATTTTCAATAGTATAAAAAGGCTCTAAAAATTATCTTTTAGTTATCTAAGATTAATTGCTATATTTCTCCTTCATTAAGGCTAAAATTAAGCAATTTTAATCATAATAGAGGTTATTAATTAATTATATTACTAATCATAATTAAAAGTTAAGTTATCCGCAGTCTAATAGCATATAAGAATGCAATTAATAATAGAGAGGTTTAATCTTTCCTAATAAATTAGGTAACTAAGAAAATTAGATACAAATTAATATATATTTTATTAATCAACTAGGATTAACACTATTACCTTGCTTAATCACAAGAGTTTTTCTCTCTTTGTGATTTTTGGGAAGGATCTCTCTAAGCACAAGAGATTTTTGGCCAGGGTCATTGAGTCTGAGAGCAATTGTGAAGCATAAGGACCTATTTATAGTCTTTCTTGGCACACATGGGATGAGTTTGGTAGTTTCTTGTAGCTCAAGCAGACCTCTAACTCCATATGGAATCCCATGGTGCTAATTCAGTCCTTGGAAGGTCCATGATGGCCCCTCCTAGCACCTACCCACTTTACTTTTCAACTTTGCTATTTTTCAAGCCCTTTTTTGCTTAAACGATAAATATGTGGAAAATATCGAGTAAGTTATGATAAAAGTCTTGTGCTACAATGACTACTAAAAGCTTTCGATTACTTTTGGGAATAAAAGTAGTAGTTAAAAACTTCCAGAGAAAATAGCGGGGTCGATTTTTGCCCAAATTCAATTCTGAAAATTTCTAGCTATAGTAGTCTTATGGACAAAGAAGTAGAGTGCACATTGGCCCGATCATTAGTGGTCTTTTTGCTGAAAGCATAAGAAGAATAGAAATTTGGTTGTGCAAGGGAAGAAAGTGATCAAAATGTTCACTTTGAATGTGAATGTGCCTGAGGTTAATGATACCATGTTTGCACAAGGTTCAACAATTGTTGTAAATATTGAGATTCGGCACAAACATATTGGTCATGTAAACTTGCAAACTAAAGAGATGGTTATAGGATTTCCAACCTTTAAAGTTATTGAAATGCAAAAACCTTTGTGAGGCTTGCTAGTTGAGAACATTAGTTACTAACATGGTGCTAACTATCTTTGGAAATGGCACTTACTGTCTTAATTTCCTTTTTTTACAACTATGACATTTAACAACATACGCCTTTTTAAGAAGGAAGATCATGACAATGTCATGGTTATTTGGATTAGTTAATGTAAGAAGAAAGCATTAGTAACTTGCATCATTGTGGCGAATGAATATAGATACAAAGAAGTAGAGTACACATTGGCCCAATCATTAGGAAGAGAATGGGGTCTAGGAGGGCCTTTTTTTTTGGCATTTTAAGGGAGTCAAAGATCTAGTATGAAGAAAGAAATCAAAGGATAAATTTTGAATTCAAATAGGCAAAATAGCTAGTTTATTTGAATTCAAATTTTCCCCCCAAAATGAAATTTAAAATCTAGCAGGCAAAACTATATCATGTAACATACCTACGGAAAGAGCTCGGCGTGGAGATTACACATCTATAATCTCCCCTCGAATTGGAAATCGTATGTAGGAGTTATAGAAGGCCGGAAATCATAAAGTTGTCCCCTTCTTTTTTGAGGGGGAAAAGTGCATCCTTTGACCATTCTTACACCTCTCTTACACACCCACCATTCTTGCATACATGGCATGCACCAATTCGTCAAAATGTTAATCACCTCCATAATCTCATGGCAAATAAAGAGGCCCTCCTAAACCTCATCCGCTTCATAATGAAGGAGCATTTTTATTAAAAGAATCACATGTATTAGAGTAGGATGGTACATGTACCTAAACCCAACAATAAATGATAATGTTAAGGTTCATTACTTATTTTGGTATTTTTAAACACCACCATCCATTTGAGATACCATCAATTCCTATAATTTCTTTAAATAGCTCTTTGATTTTCCAACCATTGACAACCAAAAATATGTGTGAATTATTAGATTAGCGTATTTATATGTGAATTATTAGATTAGCTTATTTATAATGAATGCAATATACAATTGTACCAATGTCACTTTTATTGGTGTTTCTAAGGACCATATTCTTTTGGGATCCCATCAATTCAGATGCTCTTTATGAAAACATTTTATTTTCTAGGTAGTCTTGATATAGTTAGTGCAATCATATCAATGGACAAATTAAATTCCATTCATATCAAGTATTTTTTACACATGGACAAATCGAGAGTTTAGATAAATTTCCATGGCATCCTTCCAAGGTTCATGTTTAGTGTATTTTTCCATGTGATTTTATACCAACACAGTCATATATTTATTGAAGAGGGGATACATTTTATTGGCATAACCAAGGGCTCGTAAACACATGCTATCTACAAATACAATAATACTCAAATTTCAAGTACCCTTTAAAGAAATGGGACTTGAATAACTCCCAAAATTCCTAAATAACCCTTCATCCCACATTACTACATTAAAATCTATATGTTTCTTCTAGTCCTCACTCCCTCATTCTATCACTCTCCATGATCTATCTAAAATAAATGGGTTAGATTAAGACATTCCCATCTATAATGGTAGATAACAAAACATAACTAAATGCACTTAATCAAACCATGGAAAACCACAATCAGCAAATATAATTATCCACAAGCATGAATAGTTCTCTCAAATTCCTACATAACAATATCAAACAACAAGGCACGATACCTCCAGGAGACATGTCAATGTGTAAAGACAATAAAAAAGTGTAAGAAAAACAAGCTGAAACAAAATCTAGATCCCTAATCTACCTATATGTCACCCCTTATGGAATCAAGGAAAGAGGATATTATATAGACCGGGTGGCATCCCTAAGGCTAGGCCTCTATCCTCATCATTTAGATAAACAAAATCATTTTCAATAAGGCCATAATCTTCCTCAGTCTCTATTATGGATTCTTCGTCATCTTCTTGCTCACATATGTTAATCAAGAACCTCACAATACATGGATACTTGTCTTGTGCAAAAGAATAGGCATGTGTCACTGAAGAAACAGATGTTGTTGGGTAGGGATCACTAGTAGTCCATAGACATATCAACCATTCTAACTCCTCAATTTTTTTCTCACACGCGAGTCTCTCTATCAAATCCCACTCACAAGAAAGTACATAGTAACATATGTGAAACACTTGAGAAAAGTAAAAAGGATACCCTTCATAAAAAATAGAAGCGCATGTCTTTGGTGAACTAACCATCTCTAGGAACACAGATAGATTTGGTTAGGTCTCTAAAACATGAGTGTTGTTTTCTTGTGCTGCTGCTTGTGACATGGTGCACTTGGGCTATGCGTTGGGTTTGATTGCTACAAACGGAAGCGCAGAAGGCCCTGCAAAATAGAGCAAACAGCGTATTGCAAGCCATAAGCAAACGGAACCGCATACCTAGCACATCCACGGGTAAGTAACCAACGTTGCACACGAACAAAGAGAGACAGGGAGCGAGATAGAGCGAGAGAGCACGTGCAAGTGCACCTCTCATAGCAGAGTGCTATGCCAACACGGCATGAGAGAAGAGAGGAGAGGAGAGAAGAGCAACGCAAACACTGGGTGCAATCTCCCCCCGTGCAAGAGTGACCATTTCCCTCTTGCACATATTTCATTTATAGAATTAGAAAGCAACTCTCCTCAGTTGCAAAGATGAGAATCTTCAAACAATACTTGTCAAAAACAGTGATTAGTATTCTGTGTTAGGAACATGTCATAATAAAAGAAAGAAATTATTAAACTAAACAATATTGTTTATGCCAGCCGTAATCCACATACTACCTATTCTAGTGTCCCATACCACTAGAATAAGCAGTATATGTCATACCCTGATGAATCAGGATATCATTGGTCACACTCATCATTCAATGATCAATTCTCATCAATCTCAAGTCCAATTCCATAGATATTGTTGCGACAGAAAAGCATCATATAGCAATTCCAAATCCAAATTTAAATTTCCAGCATATACCCATTGGAAATCTAAATCCAAATATCCTTCATTTTTTATACCCGGGTAACAAAATCATACGAGTTATAGTGGTGGCCAATCACTGTAGCATGATTTTGTGATCGGTGTTGCCTAAATCGGCGAATCTACACCAATAAGACGTGCTGCCTAAATCGGCGAATCTGCATGATTTTTTTAGAAATCATGAATTTGTAGTTTGTTGTTGTGCTGCCTAAATCGGCGAATCTGCATGATTTTTTTAGAAATCATGAATTTGTAATTTGTTGTTCTGCTGCCTAAATCGGCAAATCTGCACCAGATAAGCATTGACACAATGCTTAAATTGGCGAATTTGTGTGCATGTGACCAATGGACCAGACAAGACAAAATTAAAAAAAAGTAAAAAAAAATACTATTTGTTTGAGGCGACTTTGGAGTACGTATAAAGTTCTGGTATTATTGAAATACCTCAACTCGTGTGAGTATGGTCATAGCTTAATGTCAAATGCTCTCAATAGCAATTCGATTTAGTTGAAAGTGCAAGCCACAATATGAGAGATGTCTGGGTTCATAGCTCAAAAAGATAACATAAAAAAGAAAAGCAGAGACGTATTGGGTGTACGTACTTGGATGTTGTACTGCATTTGAAATATATACTGGTTTGTGCGTGGGGAGAGAGGTACAAGTAGGAGAAAGCTATAACTATCAAACTTACAGCAAAGTATTCAAAACGTGTTAATTTTGTGTTAATAATTGGCCATGAAATAGGGATGAGTTTCAAATCACTAGAATGAAAAATATGAATGTTATTTAATACAAAAAAAGCACATGATAATGAGACTTATTAAAGTTAGCCATCACACAAAGTAATATTTGTCAACAGTAAGTGCTTATATTGTAAGTCCATGCTTATTAGTGTGTCCATGAATAAATTCCTTGGATATCCGTGTCCTTTAAATGTAGACACAATATAGTAGAAGGACAAATTTCAAAAGAAATTATTTTATAAGAAATTAAGAGAAAAAATGTACAGCTAAGCACAAATGAATAATCCCTACTAATAGAAACTTAATTTCCTAGAGCATAGATGTAATGTGGTACAAGATGGCCCTAAGTTGGGATTGGTAGTGTGTGTTTCGGTTGTGCAAGGTCATAATATAACTGCAAGCTTGTCCAATGTTTTGAGTATGTGTAGTGATGTGCAACGTAAGGTCATTGCCATGAGCAGTTTGATATTGTCAAATAGTGTTTTCATTAATTTTGTCGTGCGGATAGACTAACTACGCAAATGCAGCAGTTGTATTGTCTTATAAATTATTCATTTTTTTGTGTTGAATCTGTCGAGGTAATAGGCGCAACACCAAAGTGCCCATGGTTGAAGCTCTTGAGGAGCTAGAATTGCAACGCACTCCAGCGCAACGCAACGCATTCCAGTGGATTCCGACTCAGGTGTCTGAGGCCCATGAAGATTTGTTTGCAAACCAAGAGGTTTCCGATTGAAATCCTCCCATAGCTGACGTAGTGGAGGCTATTGAACTTTCAGCAGAGGAAAAATATGAGGATATTGATAATCCTGCTAGGGTCGGCATTGGGAATCTCAAGGAAGTTTCTAGAAGCAGGGCGGTAGATGACAGTTAGCGGTCTATGCATACACTCCTAAGATCGCATGGGTATCATTAATTGGGTGCTGCAGTCTATTGCGGTTGGAGTAGTGGCTTGTCATGTGCACGGTCGATTGAGGTTGTTGACCAGGCCAACGACACACCTAACACAAAAAGGGTTAGAAAGTTGGAGAGAGAGTGATTTAGTGGCAGTTGCAATGGGTTTGCTGGTGTTGCCAGTTGAGAATGAGAGAGAGGTAGACGGCGCTAGCTACTCAAGTGCAAAGGGGAGGGAAGAGAGAGAGAGAGAGAGAGAGAGAGAGAGAGAGAGAGAGAGAGAGAGAGAGAGAGAGAGAGAGTACTATGGGTCTGCATGCTATGCTTTGTAAAGGACTGCAAGCTGGAGCAGCGCATAAGTCCTACAACGCCACTGAATGGAGGTTGGTTGTTTGAACCGAATGAGAGAGAGCGTGTGTTTGGCAGTGAACCAGAGAAAGATAGAATGAAATGGGGGGTTCGAGCCGCTGCATGGCATCGAGAGGTGGCAGATGGAAACTGAGAGAGAGAGAGAGAGAGAGAGAGAGAGAGAGAGAGAGAGAGAGAGAGAGAGAGAGAGAGAGAGAGAGAGAGAGGCGGCGACTACAGAGGGGTGAGTAGCCGCTCACAATTTACAGGAAGTTTGTGGCTCGTGTGTGTATGAGAGATTTCTTTATCTCTCTCCCGCTCTGTCTCTCTCTGTTCGGCACGTAAAGTTGGCTCCCTCCCGACTATCTCCCGCCATCCAATCCCACTCATCATGCGGCCATGCAAACACTCTCGATCGACAATAACCATTCAAACAACAAAAAAATAATTAAAAAAATTATCTCACCTACACACGCACTCAGACCAATTGGTTCCTGTAGTGAGATAGAGAGAAAGAGAGAGCTTGATTGGCCATTTGCATGACTATGTGGATGTTGTACCTATCGAGGGTGAGAGAGATCGCAAAATGGACAGAATGAAGAGAGAGAGAGAGAGAGAGTGAAACAGTTTGACTGTGTATTGCTCGTGGCCCGCTTGTGGCAAGTCACGATGTTACTTGTTGTCTGGCTTGTCATTGATTTTCACAAATATAGTGATAGCCGTTTTTCGGCTCTCCATAATTGCCATAGTAAGTTATTCCACCCTACCAAATTCACCCAAACGCTATGGCTATCCCTACCATTTCACTGTACATAGGCGTGTGTGAGTTAGGGGGCTTTTCCCGTATCTTCTTAAAAACCCTCAGCTAGCTAGTCACTGGGCTAGTTGAGCCAAAAAAATAAAAAAAATAAAAGTATATTATGGCCTCTTTGTGTGTAAATATTTCATTGTATATATGGCCTAAATATAGGGATTTTTTATAATTATTTTGGTATTTATTTAAATATTTCTACTTAGGTGTGTGTTTTATTAAACCTATGTACACCTTCTTTCATCCTCTTACACCATAAGTATATTTTTTGCCAATATATACATACTCTAAACTTATATTTTTCCTTTATACAAATCACTCCCACATTTTCAACCTCACCCTCACCCTCGTGAAAACAAAAAATTGATTTCTACTCATTGGTCACATTTATTATATTATTTACTTGCATACCTTTTCCTCTTTCACCCAAAATAATTCAAGGAGGGACCATATCATATGATTCCAATATCTTTCCATATCCATAACTCCTCCTTATTTTTATTATTATTTTTACTCATTATTCTAACACCATGTGCTCATTGAGCTAAAGTCCATGAATAGTCCATACACTAGTCCCACCATGTATATATTTCTATATTCACCAATAATCCTCCTCCATGCATGGGTCAAGGGAAAATTGGATGCTTTGTATTATAATATGACAAAGGAGGGGCTCATGCTTGGATGCATTGTACAAATTCAAAAAAGGAGGGGGCCACTAAAAGACTTTTGCAGGCATAAAAAACAGGCTTTTTGGTGAGAATTTTGGCACCTATCTTCACTCCGAATTTGGAGCGGTGGTCAAAAGAAAAAATGTAGTCCACACTCTGAATAATCACCTAAAATTTTTTTATGATTTTTTGAGCTACCAACGGTGAGCTATGATTTTTTGAGTGGACCCCAGTCTGCCCACTTTTCTCACAAGTAGCTTTTCGTCTTCTCTCACCCTTCCACACACCTACTCACTCTTACACATCCCTCCCTCTCCTTCCCTCACTCAAACCTGCAATTTCCATGGCTTCTCCCACCCTCTTCACCATTACCCTTCTCTCTCATCCCTATAGTTCTTTTATGAACCTCTACATACATACACCCTCTCCATGTCTCTCTCTATTGCTTCTATGTTACAATTTCATTTACTTCTCCTAAAAATATCTAAAATACAGCATCTTAACCATGATAACTTCTGCAAATTGAGGATTTTTCATCAACAAATCCTCTTTTCATCATGGTGGTCAACCGTGGCGGCGGCGTAAAGAAGCGAAGAAGAAGAAGATCAACGGTCATTTTTTCCACAATCTACACAAGGGTGAGTTCAAGCTTCTTCAAAGCTTCACCATCTCAATGATTCTCTTTTAATTCACCCCTCTTCCTTCATCAAGTCAACTCATCCTACCCATTGTAAATATATCACTAACAATTCTAGTGATTATTACCACTAACAACTAACTTCTCTTGTAAAAATGCACCCACACTATCAACACATGGAGTAGGCAACCGCACAAGTAAACCAAATTCACTCACTCCCATGGAAGTTTCTCTCCTTTCACCACATCAATAATTCTCTTACTTGAGCCCACATCCATGTGACTCAAGATAAAAGAGAGACCCCATCCTCATTTGAAATTCATAAAAATTCATAATCCTTGATCTTTCCTAATAAAATTGATTAGGCTTAATCCTAATCAAGGCTTCTCCAACCTATAAATAGGCCCCTCTCCTTCTTGTAAAACAACCTCCAACATCTCACATAGCACCCCAACACTCTATGCGTGAGGAGAGACTTAGGTGTAGAAACCACTTGTGAGCTTTACTCTTGGTGTGAGAGAAGCCTTCAAGCTACACATTGCAAGTGAGAGAGCGTGAGTTCCACAAATCTCAAAACCACTATTGTATATGCTCCTTCATCATCAATAAATTGAGGTTTGGTGCATCAAAGGCGTGATTCGACGTTCAAATCTTCGTCCTTCCATTTGTGCAATACGGTTTGGTGAATTCAAGGTGACTTGTGTATTTTGAATTTTTATCGGTTGATCTTGATTTTAGAAAGTGTTTTAGTGTGTTTTTCATTGCCAGTTTTTTGTCCATTGTAAGAGGGTATTGTGGTGAGAGGTCTCCCACACCCTAAGAAAGTGTATGTGTGTGTGTTTTGGCAATGTTTAGCAATCACTAAGCATTGAGTGAGTTTTGTACAAGTTCTACGATAGCATCATAACGAACCATCTCCATTTGCAAGTCACAAATAAGGTATTACGCAAGATCCTTTCCTCTCTCTCTTCCCTTTGCTCTAGCTCTCTCTGGTCCATTTTGTGTGTGTCTTGGTGTGAGGTTGCTTGTGTTGTGTTGTGTGGTGCATCTTCTTGGTTGTGCCAAAATCTCTCTTGCGTCCTAGTTCGCATACCATAACTAGGTGGTGCCCCTATCTTGTTTGGGTTTGGCTGTGGGTTTGTTGTTGTGTTGTGCTTGTGGTTGCCCCAACCCCAATTGAACAGCACGGGAGCCTTGAGGGGTGTTTAGAGGTCGCCTCTCTTGTTGCCCGCCCCGAACCGCCTCAATAGCTTGAGAGTCTTTCCCACCAAGCTGACGTCTAGTGGATTCATCAATCAAATTCCTTGTCAATGGGAGATCAAGTCTTTGAGGCCCTCTTTTGTTAAAATTTATCTGTCTTCCATACCTTTAACGAATTTCTCTACTTCCCATTCATGTACTACTCTTCACATGTATTCTTGCACTGCCATTAAATCTCCTTTTGGGATTTTCTAGTATGGATGTCCAAGTATATATTTTCACAATCGCAATCAAAATTGCACTTATATCTACTTGATTTGTGTTATTTCTAGCATACATCCACTATTAAGTACTTAATTTCTCCATTATACACTTCAAAGAGCTACATCTAACGATCACTCGTTCTCGAATCAATCGAGGATAAACAGGTTAAGCATAAGCAGTCCATGAAAGGGAGAAGACCTAACCTCAATATTTCAAGAAGGTAAATAAATAAATAAAATTAGTTATACTTAGCTTTCATCGCTCGTTCACGAGATTCATCCTATCCGTAATTTTTGTGTAGCCATGCTCTGATACCACTGCTACAAACGGGAGCACAGAAGGCCTTGCAAAATAGAGCAAATAGCGCATTGCAAGTCATAAGCAAAGGGAACCACATACATGGCACATCCACGAGTACGTAACCAACGTTGCACACGAACAAAGAGAGACAAGGAGGGAGATAGAGCGAGAGAGCACGTGCAGGTGCACCTCTCAGAGCGGAGTGCTACGACAGCACGACTTGAGAGAAGAGAGGAGAGGAGAAAGAGCAACACAAAAACTGGGTGCAATCTCCCCCCGTGCAAGAGTGACCATTTCCGTCTTGCACGTATTTCATTTTAGATCCAAGTCGCATGGATCTATAGGTCATAGGAAAGAATACAATTTATGTTTAGGCACCCAAATTTGATCATTCCTGTCATAGTAGCCTTGGGCTTCTAATAGCGTTCAGGAATCCAACATAACATTTCTAACATCTCTTTGGGCGAGTCGTATGTCTCTTATGAGGTTTCTGTTTTAAACAAGATTGAGTATCAAAAGTGGTTGGTAATGAAGCTTTAGGGACCCATTTGTATGTTGCCCTTGACAATTCATGCGGAGTCTTGGGTGTTTATTCTTTGTTTCAGCCATGAGATTTGAAACTCTAGAGGGTTGTGCTATAGGGACAGATGTTTCAACCTCTTGGGTATGCAATGTCCTATTCTGTGTTCTCTCAGGAGGTGATAACTCAGGGATGTCGCTTGAGTGGCAGGAGTGAGAGTTTGTTTTTGTGTTGTGATACTCCTCGTTCCCCAATCGGTAGTACACTTGGTTTCAGACATCCACTTATGTCGTAGGCTTATGTTGCCCTCCATAAAACCCTCACTCATGACCAAAAAGCTTTGAGCCATGGCCCCATTGTCATAACTGACAGAAGTGTGCAAGATTCCAAAGAAAGTAGTTTTCTTCTTGTTAATACCCTTGACTTGGATGGTACTCTTGGATAAGGACGACTTTCCTAACTAACACCACACTCCATAGGATAACATATTATGGTTAGCTCCTATGTCCAATAAAGCGTTGTATAGCACTTCCCAATAGGTGCTATTTAACTCAATGGGGTATCGTAGAGGTGGGTCAAAATCTACCAAATCGTCCTCTGATTCAACTTGAAAAATGCATGTATCACTCCAAGTTTGGCCTCTCGTTGGGGCTTAATACGTTGTTGTTGCTCCTAAGCCTTGACTTGAGCTTGTATCTCTTTCAATTGTGCTTGTGCATTGGCTGCCTTCTTCTGATGAATGGCACGTAGCTCTTCTTGGCCTAAAGGGTCATAGTATCTTTTAAATTGACTCCCATTGAGGAATCCAATGGTTTCCACTCCATTGAGAGTTTCCACATGAATGGTACCTTGTGGGGTGATTTCGCATATTCTATATGGTCCTTTTCTCACATTTTTCAACTTTTTCTTCTCGTTACGCACTCCATACATAAGAATTTATCCCCAACCTTGATATCCTTGTTTTTTAAATAACGATTAAACCATTTCTTATGCCTATCCTTCTCCACAAGTGCATTTTGCACTGCCAATTGCCTCTCTTCATCTAACCACTCAAGGATATATAAATGCTCAACTAAGGGGTTACCATCCCATCCTTCTTGTGAAGCTACTCGAAGACTAGGAATAATAAACGCCCATGGCATAACTACTTCTCGGCCATATACCATCTTGAATGGTGTACTATTCATAGTCACTTTGTAAGCAGTACGATAAGCCCATATAGCTGATGTCATCTTTAAATCCCAATCTGTGCAATGAGCCTCTATTGTATTGGTCAAGATACAAATTAAAGTCTTGTTAGTAATCTCAGCTTGGCCATTTGCTTGTGGATAATAAGGTGTCTACTTATGGTGGAGGATATCATGAAGGTTGTCATGAGTTCCTTTATCACTTCATTTATAAAGTGAGTACCATTGTCACTCACAATTTCAAAGGGACAACCAAATTGTGTAATAATGTTCTCAAAGAGAAACTTACGTGTGCCTTAGCTTCTGCCCACTTTGTTACATAGTCAGTCGCAACAATAATATATCAAGATTGGGTGTTATGGGATGTTGGACTAATTGGGCCTACAAAGTCTAAACCCCATTTTTCAAACGGTTGGGTTACTTTAATAGGATGTAAGGGCATCCTATCCTTCCATTGTGTGGTCTTGTAATGTTGGCATTCATCACATCCTTTTGCAAAAAATGATGTATCCTTGAATAAGGTGGGCCACCAATAGCCTGATTGCAACACCTTCCTAGCATTTAGTTCTCCAAAAAATGTTCTCCGGCTATGTCCATGTGTGCTTCTTGTAGTATGTATAAATACTCATCCTCACGAGCACATCGTCTAAGAATATTGTCCTTCCCTATCTTGTAGAGAGTCCCTGCAATTAGAAAATAAGGTTCACTTTCCTTGAGTAGCTTTCTAGCTATATCTTTCTGAAGCTCCTTGGGTGGAAAACCATTAACTAAAATGTTTACAATCTTCTCACTCCACTCTAGAATGGTCTCAACTAGGAATAGGGAAGTATTGGGCAATTTATCATCGATTCCAGTGGGGGACTTCACCATTGGGTATACGAGATAAATGATCGGCCATGACATGCCTTTTACCGAGTCTCACCACAAGAGTAAAATCAAAATCAAGAAGAATTAATAACCATCATGTAATTCTTCCCATGGAACATGGTTTGTTTACTAGATACAACAACGCTTGATGATCCACATAAAAAACAAACTTGTTGGCAAGAAGGTAATAGCGAAACTTCTTTACTACATAAATCATAGATAAACCTTTCCGCTCTCTAATGGTGTAGATCCTCTCAGCATCATTCAGTTGGCGACTTGCAAAGCTAATGGGGTAGTCCAATTTATGTTCTCCAGGTTGAGCTAAAACACACCCAATAGAGCAAAATTTGATGCATCAATATGCACATGAAAAATTACATTCCAATCGGGCACTCACAGGATTAAAGCACTTGTCAAGGCCCTTTTTAATAATTCATAAGCATGGTCACACTTCGTTGTCTAGTGAAACTGAATAAGAAGCTTGTACAATGGGCGGGCTAACTTGGCAAAGTTTAAAATAAACCATCGATAATAACCAACATGGCCCATGAACCTTTGAACTCCTTTATAGTTTGTAGGTGGTGGAAAACTGGAAATGGTTTTAATTTTGCTGTCATCTATGGAGATCCCATTCTTGACTCTATATGTTCTAAAATGACTCCATGTTTAGCCCAAAATTGGCATTTGAAAGGGTTTAATGAGATGCGATACAATCTGCACCTTTCAAACACTTTTCGTAAATGTTCTTTCCATGAAGAATAAACACAAAGATCATTTAAAAAATCTTCGTAGAAATCCCTTAAATATTCCCTAAAAGCAATGTTTATTAATCTTTTTGGTCCTCTAGCGCAATCGTGATTTGATTGTAACCAGAGTACCCATCTAAAAAGCTATAAGCTTCTTTTCCTGCAACTCGTTCAAGCACATGTTCTAAATATGGCAATGGATAGTGATCTCTCCTAGTGGCTTCATTAACCTTCTTGAGATCTATACACACTATGAATTTCCCATTCTTTTTTGTCATTATAACCTTTGGAGACACCCATTGAGTGCTTGATAGGGTATAGGAATCCACATTTGATAAGGTTTTTGAGTTCTTTTTAGATAATATTTGCATACTTAGGATTCACTGGGTAGGATCTTTGTTGGACTGGTTTAGCAGTGCTAATCATTGGAATTGTATGTTACCCTACGGAAGGTGGAACTCCGTTCATGTCATGATACTTGGGCAATGAAAACAGGTTTGGACTCCTCATCTGGATCCACTAACTCTATTTCTTTAACTATCTCCGGACCATTGTAGACACCATTACTTCCATTTGTAGTTGTTCTTTGGGCCGTTGTATACACAACCTTACGCTCCTCCGTTGCATAAGATTTAAAATTATCAAGTGTGAGATCTTGTTTTATTGTGGACTGTGATAATGCTTCCGCTTCCCTTACTTGTCGAACTAACTCTCGATTTTGGCATCTCCTTACAGTATGGCTCAACTTTGGCTTCTCAGCGACCTCTAACTGTGCAATGTGAAGGGGTTGTGGACTGCACCACATGACGCTTCGAAGGTATCCACCCCAATTATCTACCAACTTTCGATGAGCATCACATGCCCCCATATAGCTAAGCCATTCTGCAGGAGATTTCTTTTCATTTATCCTAGCACGTATATTTTCTCGATATTGCTGCCTCTTATATCGCCTACTCTTCTTATATAATTTTTTATTATGGCCGGTCTCTAGTGTAGAGTCACTAGATGAGTCGCTACTTGTGTCTTCTCCTTTCCAAGATAGATCGTCATCTTGGGTACCACTGGGCCTTGAATCACTTTTAACTGATGAATCCAACTCCAAATTATGTGGGCTATAGTCTTTTGAGACGCTATACGTTCCACTATTAGTCAAACCTTCGTCTTGTAGGTCATCAAAAGCTATATGCATTGCTCCTATCATATTTAAAGGTACGAGTTGTGGCACTTCATCCCCCTCGGGTGTTACCCAAGTTCTCCCTCTATTTCTCCAAGTGTCTATGATTGCCGCTAGGTGGACCTAGTCTACGTTGTCAGACTCAACCATTCCAGGTAGAACATCCATATAAGGGGAATCTTCCCCAACATCAGTGTTCTTTTTACACGTGTAACAATACTGCAAGGGGGCTGAGTGAATTGTGGTGCCAAATCGACGGTCAAGTATAAATCTATTCCCTAGAGGATGTGATCGACTAGTCACAAGATCAACTCGAATGATAGAGTCTTGGACCTGTAAGTAGACATGGTTTTTAGACCAGTCATGCACCATCTTTGCTTCTCTCATGAAAGCACGTTCTAATATCATCTCAGATGGCATAGTGTGCATGAAAAAATCCATAATAATGAAGGCGTGCCTTACCTTGTGTCCAAGAACCTTGATCTTGAGATCTTCCAACATCCCAATAGGTTTAACACTAGGTTGGTAATGAGACACTTTTATGTCCTGGGACACTTTTATGTCCTGTTAAGTGACCATTTTCCTTGAATTATGTCAAGAGTTTCAAAATGTATTTTGAGGTTCTATCTGTCTAGAAAGTTGTCTCATGAGCTGAAAAAAACTTGACATTTTTTTGAAATATCAATTCCATCTTTAACCTTGTCCTTGCACAACATTTCACAACCTAAACTGTGTGAAAAAACGGGTCTTGTTTTTGGCTTTTTTCAACTTTTTGCAACTATACCACTCTAGAATTCATGTTTGTGAGGTCTATAATGCTAGAGAACTATCTTTAGTAGTCCTCAACATGTCATGATGCTTCTAGGGAGAAATAAATGTTAAAGTTGTAAGTTATGACCAAATTACAGAAAATGTCAAATCCTGTTTTTTAGCCAATTTTAGCTCTTCTATGATTTTTTTGGTGGCTTTCATGATATCCAAATGCAGTTTTGATTTTCTATGTCGCATATTGTAACATAAGCTATTATTCCTTGAGTTTTGGGGCACCTAATACCCTATTTTGCATAGTAGACAATGATGGTTGATTTTTTTCTATTATAGAAGAAAATAAAACATTCTAGTATATCAAGTATAGCTTTTTCAATATTGTTAGTTTCTTGTGACAACTACATGCATTTTGTAGGTAGTAACCATATCTAGTCATAAGGATCAAATTTGGCTAGATATTGAATAGTTTATATGGAAGTCTACAACTCATAATGTTGAACCCAATTTTTTCATGTTTGCTGTATTTAGCAGTTCATCTTTGTCCCAAGATTCCCCTTGGTAAGAGATGTATTATTCTTTTGACATGCTCCATGGCTCCTTATGAACCTAAAGGAAAATAGGGAACTAAGAAAACATGCATATATTATTTGTATTGAGCATGGCTATAGAAACTTTGATGATAGGTTTGCAGAATAGTAAAAATTCAACTTTTTTGTACCTATTTCTTTTGGCAAAACAAAAAATAGTGAGTGAGAAGCAATCATATGTTCTGATCACCAATCCATTGAAGTTAACTAGGGAATTTATCTCAAGTCCTACAAAAATCCCTAATCTTATTTTTATGCAACAAAACGTAAGAAATGACTGTTTTGATGAAAATGTACTGGTCCATCAACTTTGGAGGCTTGGTGTGACCAAAAGATGATAAATTTTAAAAGTTTCTTATTTTTTCCATGTGTAGTAGGCCTTGAACTATAACCTCATGAAAGGATTTTACAAAATGAGTGGATCTACTATGGTTTTGGAGGTTTTTCTCAAAACCCTGAAAGGACACTTTTATGTTCTGTTAGGTTACCAACCTAGTGTTAATGCTGGTCGCATTGGCCATCTTTACCACTATGTTTGTAGACCCAAGGTGGGTCTTTCCATAGATTCCCAACAATTTTTAGTTACAATGCTAACCCCAATGCCACCATCAAGGATTCCCTTCACAGTTAATCCTTTGGTAGTGATTGGTGGGGTTGCATTGGATTCATCGCCTTCAACGTACTATCCCAACTTGTTGACAAGTATTTCAAGAATAGAGTTCTCATCCAAGTTGGGTTGTGGATCTGAAGTTCCTCCTCTACTATCACTTCATTGGACCTATCCATCGGTGCAAATTCTGGTAACCCGACCTTCAGTTCTCCATTGAGGAAATCTTGAAGAGCTAGGAATAGCTCGGGGTCTCCATATAGTTTAGAAATGATGGTGGTTCTAACTTTTGAAGCCATTGAATCCATCAATTTGGCAATATTTAACGAAACTTTTTGGATTTTAGTTCCTTGAGATGGGAAAGATGGAATCTCCATTTATTTAATAGGGTCAAGTAATCCCTCGTTAAACATCCTCTCCAACAAGAAGGGAAAACTCCCACTTCCCAATGACTTAAAGTCAATTTCTTCTTGAATGACACTAGGTATGACTAGTGTTCTATGGTCTTTGTGAGGTTGATTTTGTGTAGGAAACATTGTGTTTGTAATTTGGATCTTCTTAGGTGTTGGTTCAGGCCCCATTTGGGTATCGTCTACCAAACTCCTTAATTGGTTGATGCGCTCGATCTCCTCTATAGGGTTTGGGTAAGTTCTAAACTTTTTCCAATGTTCCATGGGTTGTGTCCATTGTTGCTCATCATGATCCTCCTTGTTTTTTTCTTTTCTAATGGTCGTTTTAGTCTCCATGGAATTAGAATCAATTCCAACGTCATTCATATACACGGGATCGTCACCAATCCCTATGTTAGGCTTTGAACTGGGGTGTGACCATTTTTTGATCTCTTCCTTCCTGTTTTCTTCCTCTTCTTGGAGCATCGATCGTATGCGTACATTTACTAGTGCCACTGGTGTACTTTGTGATGGCACCTCAATAATCTCAATTAAGTTCAATGGAGTGATCCTTGGTGCATTTGGATTATTGGGACATTGGGCAATCAAATGACCTATGCCATTACACATGAGTATTGGCATTGTAGATGTGTTCCCTTGATTGGTATATACTAGTGCGGAATTCTTTTGTAGTCTAATAGGGCACTCAGCTACACGATGTGGGCCGCCAAACTTGTAGCATTGAAGAGTGGTCTCTTGGCAGTGAAATTGATATTTGGCCTCTTGCTGCAAGAGCATCTACTTGATAGTAGACAGGTTTGACTTGTCGCCAACAATCTTCCATGTAGTATATAGGACACTCTTCAAGAGTATCCTCCCCATAGGCAATATTAGTGTCTATTTCTTCCTCATAGTCATCCAAACAAGCACTAGATGGCTCGCAACCCATATGATTCACAGGGGTGACTCTTGGATGTGGGGGATGCGGTCCTAGTACTAGAGGTGGTAGCGGTGTAGCTTGAACAACATTTTGGGCTCTAGGAGCCATATGTTGCAACATTTGTTCAACAAGTGGGGAAAGCATCAATGCAAAAACTCGAGGTAAATCCGTCCAGGCCAAAGGTGGTCTATTCACCATCACATGTTTGAACATTATGCAATCCTTAGCTTGGTGATCGTACCTACCACATGCATTGCAATTCTTGTTGAATTTTACCATAAATGTAGGACATTCACTGGCACTATGTGGACCAAAGCAAATTGAGCACCATTGTTGTTCCCTTCTTGGATACATATGATTGTTTTGTGGAGCACGATTATCTCCAAGACTTTCTTGAATGGCCTTGGTGAGATCTACCAAAGCCATCTCAGATATCTTTGGCTCTTTAACAATAGTCTTTGTGGTCATTGGCTCATGCCCTGATGCTTGTGAGCTACTAGAGTTTGGCTCAGAAGACACTCTTTCACCTGCAATTTTTCAATTGTCCTCTAATTTTTTTGCATTGGTAGTGACTTTCTCCCAAGTAGTAGTACCTCTAGTCACTGTCTCCCAAGTAGTAGTACCTCTAGTGACTAGGCCATTATAGATATTTTCATGTTGCAATCCTCGAAGGAATCTATCGAGCAGTTGGTTATTGTTGAAACGCTCATTATAGGACAATGAGAGTTTAAGTGCTTAGACAATTGATAAAGTCTCTCACTGAATCGCCTTCCTCATGTTCGGCCTTTTGTAGCTAAGATGCTACACCCCAAAGCACACCTTTTCGTATTTACTCCTTTAGGAACATATCCAAAGAGTAGGGTAAATCATTTTATCCTCTATCCTTAAGGTCATATACGAATCTCCAGCCTTCCCACTCAAAGTTAGGCTTTAAGCATTGGACTTATGTAGTTCATTGTGCTCTCCCAGGGAATCACATACTTGTTCAAATACTTCAATGTTCTTTTGAGCATCTTCATCTCCATCAAATTTTTTTAGAAGATTTGCAATTTGTACCGCACTACTCCTAGGTTCTCTTTCAGGCGCGTGCCACATATTCTCCGCAATAGATTGACCTATCGTTTGAGAAAATGCTACCAAATCACCTATGTGAGGAGGTATCTCTTTGGGGATCCTTGAAGGTGAGCTGATGGCATTGTGGCCCCTTGGCTGCTCTGAGAGGCAGTGGAGGCACACCTGTTGGAATCATATGTGGGACAGGGGTCGTTACTTGCCCTGGCATATATGTAGCCGATGTAGGATATGGAATATGCCTTGGCATAGGTCCACTCCGATAAGATTTTGAGAATGGCACTCGTGGAGTATATATTGTCGGTACAATTGGAGGTGTAGGGGCCATGTGTGCATAAGTGGCTACATGCACATACGATCAAGGCCCAATGGTAGGTACCACGCCACTAGGTAGCGGTACTACACTATCCCTAGAGGCCATAGGTGCATACTCTATTAGGTTCATCACTAGAGTAAGCGCTGCGGTTTCTCAGCGAGGAGGTTAAGCTAGACTAGGAAAACAAAATTTTTTATTTGTGGACTCGGACTGCATTCCAGGCAAAACCACATATGAGGGGTCCATGTGACTCATCATAGGAGTCTCCATTTGTGATAGAGTAGACTGTTTGGCCTTGCTCGTATCTAGAAATCTCATGGGGCTAGTTGAGGGTACATTTACGCCTCAATTTTACCTCTCTGAGTGGATGATGCCATGGAAGACATCACATATCATTCTTTGTTGCTCCTCAATATTATAGCGCTAGATGTGGATTGTACAATCTCTATCCACCCTACATGGTAGGAGCGGCCAAAGTATAGATCCATCAACATCTCAATGTGGAGGTCATATCTCCAACTTTCATTAAGGAATACTCCGTCCAGACTTGACGTGTTAGAGGTCCCTTGTGAGGTGGAAGTAATGTTGCTCCTCATGGTTTTGCCTTTTGTGGTTGGTGCTTTAGAGGGAACTTCCGAGGGAGGTAGCTCGGTAGGGCCTACATTAAAGGAGGTAGGCAAAATATCCACATGGACACTCTTAGGGGTTGTGGGGTCCATGTAAGATGTGAACATAGAATCTACTTCCTCACCCTCTTCATACACTTCATTGGCCTCGAGTTCGGAGCGAGTAGCTCTACTAAATGTCTCCGTAAACCGGCTAAACATGCTAGCACTAGGTTGTGGAGCCCCGGTGGATGCGTGTCCTACTTCCTCAGATTTTTGTATAGGATAACCTTCCATCGCGTCTGAGTCAAAGGAAGAGTCACTAGCCGCTAGGTGGGGGTCTTGAGTAGTACTGCCTCGGGTTCTTGTTGAGAGCCTAGAGCCTACTGTGGATGGATAATCGTGTAAACAAAGCCACTCTCTATATGCTCATGCTCTAACACACGACCAAAGCATAGGTGCATGCGACCTTAACAACCGATAAGTATTGTTGAGTGCCCGTGAAGGCCGCTCACCTAGTTTTTTGTGTGCTTTGCAACCCTATTTTACTCTCAAGTTTTTTATTTTATTTATTTTTTGTCTTTTCTTCTGACCAATCTATGGAATATAGTGTGTGATAGCTCAAAACAAGCGTCTCGGTTAGAGGGATGTGGCGTGCTTTACAACCCAAGATTTGGTTAGTTTACATCCTCAAAATGGTCTATTTCTAGTTGGAAACTAGGCTTAAAATAGAAAGTCCAAGGGTGATAGTGTAGAGGGGAGGATGTAGGACTTGTCCCACATGCCCTCACTCCCTCTTGTGGGGGTAGACTTTATATATAGTCTTGGGTCTATACTATGTCATAAGACTAAGGACTGAGGCTTGGGCAAAGGCTTGGGCTTGGGGAATGATCCTGATTCTTCTTTTAATATGCACTTTCCTTGTTTTTTATTTGATTTTATTTTTATTTTTTATTTTTTATTTTATAAATCTAAAGATAAGGGCCGCCCTGGTGCAAGTTGTGTACGGCTGTGGCCGCACCTTGAGTTGCCGCTCGTGGGCCTTCTAGGACCGAGAATAAATCGTGCGAGACAAAACTAAAACAAAGGCTTGGATAAATTGACTGAACAACAAAACAGAATAGAACTTAACAAGATAGAACAGAACGTTCCTGATAGACTTACACCAAAAACACACACATGCACCACCTTTCTCTACCCTTCCTACATACACTCAGTGACTTCACGAGGCAGCACAGAGTCCTTCTCGAGCTTGGTGCAGGGCAATTTCTTGGCAATGACGCCAAAAATATGCGCGTATGTCGCATGTGTTGGAGCTAGGGACTTGTCGAGAACCATGTGCGAGCCATAGAGGGCTCCAAAACCTCAACCATGGTAACCTAGCAATCTCAAAGGGAGCAAGGGTGTGTCACTCATCGCTCTACGTCGCCGTCGTGAAGGATTCCTAGCCGCAAAGAAGAGGGAGCTGCCACCACCGCACTCAACCGCCTCGCTGCTGCTGTCGATGCCGCCGCAATGCTCAATCGCACATACACTCTCTCTCCCTCTCCCTCTCTCTCCCTCTCAAGTATACACACAGAGACACATACACACTCGTGAGCACACGATGAAGAAGAAGATGGAGATAAGGCAAGAGCACTCTTCTTTAGCATGCACCCTTTCAAAATAGGGAATTTAGGTTACAATGGCCCTTTTATATGAGTTTGGTCCATCTACATATAGGTGTCCACACTTGCCGATCAAAGGAAAAATAGTGTCAGATGAAATATGTGGTGCGCCTCTCATCGGCGATCACCCAAGCACCTATAGAACCGATAAGCTTGGTCCGTGACTCAAACCAATGTGATGGGGAGGTTGGACAATCACCAAGATTCCTATTCACCCGGTACTGACTCCATTGTCGCTTGTGATGACTTTAACACCAAGGTCAAAACCAAGCGATGGGGAGCGTTGGACAATCACGAAGCCTCCCACTCGCCCAGTGCTGAATCCGCAGTATGACCTATACTCACATCACCACAAGGGTCTACGGCATCGGTTAACACTCTCTCTCTCGCTCTCTCTCTTCCCCCCCCCCCTTTTCCCCCAAAACCCCAAGGTAAAAGTCACCCAATTTTCCATGATGCAAAGAAAGGTATACCATGCTCCTCTTGGTCCCCTACAATCTTTTATAAGTAATTCCAACAAGTCACACCATACACCCTTCTAACCTTAAGTTTGTCTCATACAATAAAAGATGAATCACATTGTAATATTCTTAAATATTCTATTCTCCTTTTTTTGGGATAATAAAAATCCTTTGTACAAAACCTATCATGGATGGTGGCCTTCGTGGAGATTATGAACCTTTATGTTGCGACATCAAGATGGCCCTTTTTGAAATTTCTTACGTTATATCTTGCATATATGGTCCACATCATTATTCAATGTTTACATTGAATTTCACATTCCCAAGAAAGACACTCTTTTAACCAAGAGAATCCATCGTACACATCCAACATGATTTAAAACTCATAAATCTTGTGTCAAGCCTAGCAATCTCCCCACCTAACCACTTTTTCCTCCAAAAGTGCTTACAAAACCATTCTCCACAAGAGAGTTTTTCTAGAACCATAAAATGCCCCCATGAGACTTTATAAGTCAAAATGCATTGACAGATGCCATGTTTAATGAAATATCTCTTTTTCTATTGTGACTCTCTTCCCTCCCATTTTTTCTCATCTGAAGTACTCGCATGATTGGCTTTTATAATTAATAAAATTAGCAAATAGTTCGTGTGTGGGTGCCTGCGTGCACGCACGCGCACACACATGTGTTGTACATGTATTTGGTAAAGGGAAGGAAACAAAGTTAGAGAACGTAGCAGAATGTTTCAAAAAAAATTGGCTTAGGTGACCATTAGTATCATTGTCACTATGAGAGTCATTATCACCATTGGTAATACTGATACATATGATGATGCCATCGGGAGACCCCAAAACCATTAGGACCTAAGAGTTGGCACCTTTTGTGAGCTCTAGTAGTGGTTCTTAATACGATTTTTTTTGGGTTTTTTCTCAAGATACCAATGTGCATTCAAGAACTTATTTGAAAACCGCGTGTTTTTAGATTTCTCATAGATATGCCACACCCTTTCGTAGTTTAATCTTTGTATCTCTTCTTTGATTGGTACCCTTGTTAAAGAAGACATGCTTTGGTGGGTGCAAGCAGTGCGGCACCGTAGCTAGTGAGAGAGAAGCTATAGAGAGAAGACAGATGTGCAAACTATAAAAAACAAGGGCTTACATTTTCTTATTTAAAAAGCCTTTATAATTAGGCATGCTTCCATGTGGTGAAAGATTTGATTCTTGACCGGACTTGAAGAAGAAGGGTAGATAATATTTTAGGAGAGAAGAAGAGGTTCACATGCTAGCAAACAAGGTATGCTTATCAAATAGCCATCCCCTTAAGCTTGACTTGAGGCATTTTTGTGACAACCACTCAATAATACGGTCCTATAATTTTTGTTGGTGGGAACTTTTTAGATACATCGCAGTAAATCTCTTTAGATTTAACACTTCACGCTTTCCTAGGATATATCATGGCAATTCTTAAAGAATTCAACAAGTCACAATTTCTTTGATGTGTCCATCACACATCAATAGATTGATCAAGAGTGCAAAAAAAATAATTTCATTAGGAAAGTCTTACCTCCGATTTCTTTTGGTTGGGGCAATGTATAACCCCCCTGCAACTATTAATAGTCATGAAAGATTTCAGATGTTTAATACATTTTCCCTTGTAGATTTTCATCGCCTCTTTATGTTGTATTTTCAAAACACATGCAGTGGGTTTGTGTTGGATAATATTCCTCGTAGGCATGCCTACGGCACGTAAGAAGGAAACATATCTAGTGAGGTTATATCATGTTGATAGAATTTTCATACGTTAGAAAACACATAAAAAGTGTGATGCTTGATTCATTGATATGAGTAATAAGAGCTTGGTGAATTATGAGGTTGTGCCTCAAAAAAAAAGATCTTTGTGTGAAGGAGACACTCACACACTTCAAAGCAAAACCATGAACCATTTATACTTTGGAAATTAAAAAAACTAGAAAACTAATGGTGCAAAGAGAAGAAAATAGCAGCCACCATTGATTTTGGATGACCCTTTATTCCATCTCTCGTGCTAGAAGGATGATGCAAGGATGAGTGCTTGTATATGTTTTAAAGATATGTGGGACTTGATTTGCATAATGGTGGATGGGCACTTGAGGTATGACATGCCTTTTGTGTGTGAGAAAGAGCCTCTCCTTTGCGCCCAAATTTCTCCACTAAAATCTCAACGGCCACCTTTAGTTGTAGCCAGTGTTTGGGAAAAGCATGTCTCAGCTTAATATGGTGCCACTTTGAAGTTTCAAAAATGCCAATTGAGAGGAGGAGGAAAAGGACATATTCCATGTACATTTTGAGGAAAATACTATAAAATTGGTAGAAATAAGGGAATACCTCATATAGATTTTAAGGAAAATACTGTAAAATTAGTAAAAATACGGTCAATTTTTCAAAATTTTCTCTTACAAAATCCATAAAAAGGAATTATATCTAGTTGGCAAAATGAATTTTACTAAACACTATTGTAGCTGAGTTGGCAGTCTCTGTGTGTATGTGTGTGTGTGTGTGTGTGTGTGTGTGTGTGTGCGTGCGCAAAAAGACTACAATTTGATGATGGTCCTTGTACTTTGTTGATAACACTATTGATTACCGCTTGCTACTTCAACTCTCCGGTTTGTACTTGGTTTGAAGAATTACTATTGTGTTATTTGAGTGATTTCCTAGTCTTGGAGCTCACATCTTTTTTCATGTAGAAGCTTCAAATCTACTTCATAGCTCGACAAGCCCATATTGGAAGGGTTTCGGTACAATTGAAGAAGATGGGTTATGATGGGTCCAAATGATGAGGCTCAATAGCTAGTGAGATATGGAGAGTATAGAGAGATTGGAAGAGATAGAAGGCAAATGAACAAACAATAATGAAAACAATGTGAGGACTCACATTGGCCTATAGAAGGAGACAGAGACATCTTGAAAGGTCTTAAACTTTTAGAAGAAGATAGGTTTAAACACTATTCGTGCTTAACTGTTGAATTCAAAAAACCCTAGGGTTGGTCTAGTTAAATGAAGGTGTGAAGATGGTATTTCATAAAGACATCTTGAAATCTACAGGTTCTAGTAGAAGATAGTTTTAACAATGCCTATCTATCCATGCTTTGTTGCTAGATACGATTTTAAAAATCCCTAAAGTAGGTCTAGTTAAAAATAGTGAACTAGAAGATAGGTTTAACAATGCCTTTCTATTCGTTCTTTACTGCTAGATAAGATTTAAAAATCCCTAAGAAGGTTGGCATATGCACAAACGAAGGAAATGAACCAAGAGCCTTCTTCTGGCAAGAAGCCCGCACTTTGCCTCTGGCTAAAATAGCCCACATGCCGCAGCCAAGTTAAGCATATTGTGCAATCAACACGCTCCAAGAGACAACATCCTAAGAAGGATTCCCATCGTGTGTGTGTGTGTGTGTGTGTGTGTGTGTGTGTGTGTGTGTGTGTGTGTGTGTGTGTGTGTGTGAGAGAGAGAGAGAGAGAGAGAGAGAGAGAGAGCACCTCATTCGCCAATTGGTCTGGGAGGTTAGCATAGCGCGATTTAAAATTTGCGAAGCCCGTCAAGAACTTCTTGTGCTATTGTGAGGGTACCACATTTGGCACCAATGTGATCCTAAATATGCATCTTCTTGAATGGTAAGCATCTTAGGCTAGGTTCAGATGCTGTGGCTGAACGAAAGGGGCAAAAGCGTGTTGCTCATGTGGCATGGAGGCATAGGCAAAGTGAACAGATTCTTTCTCCGGACACACCCTCAGAAACCCCCTCCCCCCTTTTTTGGGAGAACAAGCTAGGAATCTCAGACGATGATAAATTTTGAGCGCTTCTTCCACATTGAAAATTTAAAGATCAACAAAATCAATGACGATCGCTAGTGCCACGTAGGCACTAGCGCTTGAAATTTAACCGCATGGGGCGCCTTGTAGTGAATGTCATTCGTGGGCAGGAGAACTGAACATGGGCCATGCAACATGAAGCTCCAATGCCACTAGTTTCTATTATTTACCTTGCAGAGAGAGAGAGAGAGAGAGAGAGAGAGAGAGAGAGAGAGAGAGAGAGAGAGAGAGAGAGAACCTAGCCTCCTACTATTTTGAATGTGTATACTATTGTGATCTTATAGAAGTGTGGTGCTCAGCTCAGGTTTGCTGAGAAAACTCTGAATTGTTTCCCTTGGATGCAACTTGAAGAGTAGCTCTCAACTTCAATGACAAAGGTTCTAACTACAACATTGCATTGGTTACGACAATCAACAAAATAAAAGGGTACACAAAAGCCTTTTATTTGCTTACACATGACTAACAAAGCACTGAAACAAACACACTAAAATTTGCACGCTGTCATGGGAATGGCACATTCCAACGTATTATAAAACTTTGGGGAGGACTGTGCAAACTCCCCCATGCAAGGAAACTCGCAAATTTTCCTTTCTATCATACTTAAAAATATTTATTAAAAAATTTAGTAGAAATGATCTAGAGTATTAATTAACGTACACTAGTTTTCTTATTGTTCTTTGTGAGGTACATGTATCAAGATGGGGCATCAAAATTTCAACGTATCAAACATGGTACTTATCCGAGCCTATCACAAATTTTTGTTTACTATATTTTGTTGGTTTTCCTTGCTTCTAAAGGTTTACAATAAAAGAAAGAGTGAGAACAACCTCTTGGAAAAATTCAAAAAATGATTTGATGGGAATTTTTTCTTGACTAGTTCACCGAAAGTGAAAGGTAGAGGGAGAACCTAGTGGTAAAGGGAAGGGAAAATATGTAAATGTGAAAAAAAAAGATATGATGTGGTTGTGGAGCCATGCACCCATTATTCAAGGGTTATGAGTGGCTCATATCATCATGGCTTTGGAGCCATATGATGATTCAAACAGATGGGACCCAAGTGGAAGACTTGGTAAAGGAAGGAAACAAACACATGATTTTGCTGGATTTTAAAAAATTATTCCACTCCGATCCAAGAAAAGTTGTCTTCATCAAAGTTATAGCTGATGAGCTACAGATTCTGACCATATTTGTTTTTATAATTTTTGCATCTACGGTCTAGGAGATATGGCCAAAATGGCGGACGCTAGTTTTTTCAACTGTGGTGGAGACCACCCCCTCTACCTTTACACACACACCCTTCCTTTTCCACATTGAGACCTTCTCTAAAAATCAGCCATTAGTCTTCTCACCCTCCCCTCCTTCCTCCTCTCTCTCAAGCTCAAAAAACCATCACAAATTCCTCTTCTAATCACCTCTCATATCATGCTTAATCTTGTTGTAATTCATAAGTTCTCATTCAACCCCTTTCTATTATTACTAGATATCCATTGATTTTATGTAGATTCTTTACATTTTAAAATAAGGAAGCTCTTGAACTCAAGCTATGGAGGAAGGAGTGAGGAAAACACAAGTGATGATGGAGCCAATTAGTTGCAAATTGGTCAACAAATCACTTGGAAAGAGCTTCTTGATTGGTTGAATGTCCCTAATCAAGATTCATTTGTACAAATTGCACTTGTATCTTAACCTCACTCCTAATCACTCTCTTTCCTATATAAAGAGCCCCCCCCCCCCCCCCCCCCTTTGTAATTTCAAGTATCCCTCAGCCCCATTGAGTCTTTATATCACTCATCATGAGACCATAAAGCTCATTCATTCACTCTATTCTTGCACATTCTAGAGTGCAAATTGTTCTATGCTAGTACCCTCCCCTCCTCTTACTTATGTTAATTAAGAGAGATCTTTTATGTGTGTGTGAGAGTGCTTGATGTGATTTTGGATAATTCTTGAGTTGTTGTTTAGTAATCTACATGCTATTTGTGTTGGAAGTGCTTGAAGTTATCCATTCCTTGGACAAACACTAAGGTTAATTCTTCATTCATAGTGATAGTTCTCTCTCTCTCTCTCTCTCTCTCTCTCTCTCTCTCTCTCTCTCTCTCTCTCTCTCTCTCTTTGTGTAGCGGTCCTAGTCCACGCTTCCAAGACTAGGTGGTGCCCTCATCTCATTTCCCTTGTGGCGCAATGGAGTTTGTTTTGGTGTAGAGGCCGCCATTCCAAATTTCCTTCGTCATAAATTGGTGCCCCCACGGAGGAGTTCTCAAGCAGCGCTCTGTCAATCCTATGAAGGAAGGTCCATCAAATTCTCCGAGACTTCCACTATGGTCTCCCCAAGAAGCTCGAGAAAAGAAGTGTATTTATTGACAAACGGCACGTATGCGGGTAAAGAGAGTTAACTACATACGCCCTTCTTTGCTTCAAGGAAAATTTTGTAGTCATCAAGTCCCTAGGTCAAATCATTGTGTTGAGTTCTTCGTGGCTAGTGTGAAGACACTTCCTTTGAAGCCTCGACTTCAGGTGGTGAAAGCACTTTCAAACTCGGGTATTAACAAGTTTTTGGAGGGGGAGCTACACATCAATGGGGTGCGGTATTGGCAAGAGGCCACATATGGTGATGCACTCCAACTACTACTAGCAAGAAGGCTCAAGGTAGTTGAGAGGGTAGCCATTGAACCCTATGAACTCTACAAAGCTGAAGATGGTCACACCAAAGCTAGGCTAATCATTGGTGAGCAAATTCTTCGCATCTCTCAAATGGTGGGATCCAAGAGAGCTGAACTTCAATGAAGTGCTTCATGGAAGTTTGTATTTAATGCACCAATGAATAATCCCATTTTCTACAACTTTCAATCAGTTCAGAATATTAGGGTGAATGTGCGCATTGATAGAAAGATTTTTTTCCAACAAAGATTGGTCTTCTATTTTGGAGCTGAGAGGTTGAGAGAGATATTGTTGTCCCTTGACCCTATAATATTGCCTATTTTGGAGTATAATGTATCTTTTGATGTTCACATCTTCATCTTGCTTTAAGCATACTCCATGAATCATAGGGATTTATATGGACCTTTCCAACCTCTTGCTAGACAAACTGTGCATATAATAGCTAGCACAAAGCTTAGGTTCCAAAACATCATAAGGAACTTACTAGGCCCTTGTCGTCTAGCTGAGATTAATGCATCTATCAATCCATTTATTCTACCCTTAATAAGATATGATTTGGACCTAGACGTTTTCATCTTTGTGCTGTATTGAGAGGAAGGCAACCCATTTTATGATGGCTTTCCCTAATGTTTTTGGGCGTAGTGAGGAAAATGCTGGGGATTTTTTGGATAACTTGGAGATGGCTTTCCTTGTCTCTGGGAGGGATGACGAAGCATTGAAATTGAGAGCTTTTCCTTTGGTGCTCAAAGAAAAAGCTAGGGTATGGTTCCAGGCTCTAGATCCAACCCAAAGAGCTGATTGGGAGGGATTGAAGGCGGCTTTCCTACAAAGATTTCAACAAGCCAATTCGGCAGAAGAACTGTGGCAACGGCTTCTGGCCCTTCATCAAGTTGACCCTCATGGTTATGCAACCTATGAGGAAGGTTTTTTGAAACTTTGGGGGCAATGGTCAGACTCACTAAACCCTGGTGAGCGAGCTCCCAATTACCTCCAAAAGGATCGGTTTATCTCAGGTTTGTACCCCTTGCTAAGGGAGAAGGTAAAGAGAAAATTTCCAAATAATTTTGAAGATGCCTTAAGGATTGCTAGGGAAAAGAATCGAAAGATTCTCTATCAAGCCCAAGCTGGCCAGCTAGCTTTGGGAGGCAATATCACAACTATGGAAGCTTCTCACGTACCTCCAAATGTGCCTAATGCACTAGACCTCAATGGAGGTCAACAAGAAGATATGCTCCAACAAATAAACAATCTCACAAACCAGCTAGAGGGTTTGAGAGTAAATCTTGTGCAGGGTGCAAGAAGGCCTATTGAGGGGAATGGTGGGAATCGGCCACCAATACGACGTCAAGCAAGGGAAATGTTGTGTTACAATTGTGGGGAAAATGGCCACGGCATGTATAATTGACCTCATCCCAGAAGATATGACTATCCTGTCAGAGGTCCTCGACAACAAGTAAGTCCTCCTCATGCTAGAGCTCAAGCACAAGAGCAACCGCAACCTCAAATTTTGCAGCCACCTCGTGCTCAAGCTCAAGCCCCTGCTACTCAACCAAATGTGAGCATCATAAGGATGGAGGAGGTCGTCAAGGGCAGAAGAAACCAGGAAGAAATAGCTAAAGGGAAGATGAAGATAGATGAAGTGGCTACAATGCCTATCAAGCATGTGCGTGTCCAAGATGAAGTAAGTAAAGAAATAAGCAAGGATGCAAGCAATGAAGCAAGTACATCTCGGGCAACTAAAGATGAAGCCAAGAAGACAAAGACCCGTACTAGGTCTCAAATTGACATCTCTGATTTCCCTATGGGATCTCGGACACAACCTTATGACTTGACAGCTGATGTGAGTTCTCAAGGACCAAAGATTACTTGGCCACAACTACTTCATATCTCCCCAAAGCTGCGACGACAATGGTAAAAAATGGTGAGCACGAGGGCAAAGCGAAGTAAGCTAGTAAGTGTAATCAAAGCATATGTTCTCAAGGATATAGTGCCTTTGGTGGAGGCTCAAATCAAGGGACAACGGATTCCAAAAACTTACATTGACAGTGGAGCAGAGGTTTGTGTCATGACAGAAAAGCTAATGCATCAATTGGGTTTAGAGGTAATGGAATCATAAAACTTTAGGGCAAAAATGGCCAATAATGTCTCTGTCACTTGTGTGGGTGTAGTGAAAGCTTTGAGAGTTTCTGTTTTTGGAATCACTATAGAGGTTGATGCTTATGTGATGCCAGTAAAGGGAGAAGGATACCCCCTTATTTTAGGACGACCTTGGCTCATGGGTATAGGAGCTAGGCAAGATTGGGCAACAGGAGACTTGGAGTTGAGGCCTCGAGTGGGTGGCCATAGTCGGAAGGTGGTTTATAACTTGAAGAATGGGCGACTAGAGAACCTTGAACTAGAGACGTCAGCTGATGAGTGGAGCTCAAGTGGATGCTCCTCATCCATGAACGAGGAAGAGAGTTCAAGTGAAGAGAGTGATAGCACTCTCGAAGTCATGGGCGTCACCATAAAGGAAACTACCTCATCAGAAGACAACCCAAGGATCCAAATGGAGAATGTGTGGGATGCCAGCCTAGAGAAGATGTTATCCAAGGATATAAAGGAAGAAGAAAAGGAGGGTTATGTAAATGTTCTCCAAAAGCATGCATCATTGTTTATTTCTGATTACACTCACATTACAGGTGTCACTGCAGTGAAACATCATATCCATCTAAAAGAAGGGAGCAAGCTAGTAGTACAAAAACTAAGAAGACTAGGAGTTGTGCAGCAAAATGCACTGTTGTCCGAGGTCAAGAGACTCGCAGGATTCATATACCCAGTAGAAGATTCAGAATGGGTCTCCCCAGTAGTGGTGAGGCCAAAGAAGAACGGTAAATGGAGAATGTGCGTGGATTACAAGCCACTAAATGTTGCAACAAAGAGGGACCACTTCCCTCTCCCATTTCAAGATGAGATTCTAAATGAAGTAGCAGGCCATGAGCGATACACAGTGTGTGATGGCTACTCCGGCTACTTTCAAATACGCATTGCAGAGGAGGACCAGAAAAAGACTACTTTCATCACACCATGGGGCTGTTTCGCATTTCGAGTCATGCCTTTTGGTCTCACCAACGCTCCAGCCACCTTTCAATGATTCATGAACATGGTCTTCCAACCTTACTTTGGTAAGTCCATAAGGGTTTTCATAGATGACTTTTGTATTTACAGCTCCAAAAGTATGCATCTCGGCAAGATTGATGAAGGATTTACTCGTTTAGCTAAGCTGGGTGGACAACTAAACAAGGACAAATGTCACATTGGGGAAAGCAAGGTTACACTATTGGGGCATGTAGTGTCCATTGATGGAATCGAGGTAGATCCTGAAAAGATAGAAACATTGCTAAATCTACCTCCCCCAACTTCCATCAAACAATTAATCTCTTTCTTGCAAAAGCTAAGATATTTGAGTAGATTCATACACTTACTCTCCCAAGTGATATTTCCTCTACAACAGCTGACTCGTCAAGAGACGCTTGTTTGGAGTGAAGAAAGTGATGGGCATTTTAGAGAGATAAAAAAAATGTTAGGGTCACTCCCTGTAATCCTCCAACCTTGTTGGGAAGAAACATTCTTTGTAAACCCTAGTGTGGGAGAAGAGGCCATTGGTGCTGCCCTCCTACAAAAAGATCCAAAAACATTCTTTATGAGGCCTGTGTATTTTGCTAGCCGCCTCATGGAAAACACAGAGAAGGCCTACACCCTGATGGAATAGCTAGTGTTAGCTCTCATGTTTGCGGTAACCAAATTTCGGCCATACTTGCTGCCGAAGAGGTTTGTAATTATCACTGTGGAGGATATGTTTCCCTATGCACTACAACATATGGAAATCTCTAACAAAATAACAAAGTGGGTGGTGCGACTTCAAGAGTTTGATTATACAATACAGGTTGAAAGAAAAACTCGAGCATGCTTAGCCGACATTTTAACAAACAAGTGCTATGAAAAAGTTTTCCATTTGAAGAGAAAGGAACTTGCACCAACTCCAACTCTAGAGGCTCTGTTCAATGCTTATAGCCTCTACTTTGAGTGAGCATACAAGAGAACCAAGGATAAGGCAGCTGCAGGCATCGTGGTCTTATCTCCATTGGGAGAGACGATCCATGGTGAAGGGATCACTCTAGAAGATGTCCACTCCAACAATGAAGCAGAATATCAAGCTCTAATTCATGGCCTTTGTTGGTGCGTGGATAATTCAATTGAGAGATTAAATGCTTTTGGTGACTCCATGCTTTTGGTAAGAAAAATGCAAGGTACATGGGCTTACAAAAATGCCAATCTCTCTACTAAAATGAGAGAAGCCAAAGCTCTTATAAGGAGATTTAGGGAGGCACAAGTACATCATGTGTCAAGAGACCAGAACAAGGAGGCAGACCACCTAGCATCATCGAAGTTAAATGAGTCAATAGTGGGAGCAGTGTCCATCCAACTTCCACTTCAGCAAGGAAAGGAGGACTTAGAAGATATTATGCACATTTTGGAGCAAGGAGAGGCTCCTAAACACATGAATGCAGGGGAAAGGCGATGGTTATCTAGGAAAGCTACCAAGTATCGCTTAGTAAATGATAATTTGTATTGTCTTGGTAAGGATGGTGTGCTTAGGAGAGTGCCTTTGAAGAGTGAAATTGAAGAGATTTTAAAAGCTTGTCACGATGATGTGTGCGGAGGACACTTTGCACACGACATCACTAGTAGAAAGGTTCTACAAGCTGGGTTTACTAGGCCAAGTCTTCATCGTGATGTCAAATACTGGTGTCAAACATGTGATGAATGTCAGAAAGCAGGACCATGACGGCTCATAGCTGAACCTCAGAACCCAATAAAGGTATATGGGCCCTTTGAGAAGTGGGGAATGGATGCCATAGGGCCTCTACCACGCACTCAGTCAGGTAAAGAGTACATCATTATGGGAGTAGACTACATGACTAGATGGGCTGAGGCTATTCCAACCAATAGAATTACTGCTAAGGATGTGAATCAGTTCATCTTTGACCACATCTGTTGCCGGTTTGGCACCCCTCTTGAAATACTATCTGATAGAGGACCAGGGTTTAGAGTAGACTTGGTAGGAGAACTAATGCAAAAGCTAAATATTCAACATCAACACTCTACTCCTTACTACCCTCAGTGCAATGGCTTCGTGGAAAAGGTAAATGGAATCATTTGCAAAATTCTCACCAAATAGGTACATGCCAGGCTCCAAGATTGGGACAAACACCTGAATGGAGCTCTATGGGCCTATAGAACCTCCTTCAAAACCGCATTAGGGTACACACCCTTTCATTTGGTTTATGGAAAGGAGGCGCTTTTGCCCATTGAAGTGAAGTTAACAAGTCTTAGAATATTGGGTAGCCACGTAGGCTCTCAAAAGAAGAAAGTACATCAAAGGATCATGAATCTAGAGAGGTTGCAATTGGATCGTGAAGAAGCCATCAACCACTATTCTCAAGAAGCAGAGAAGCGCATAGAAAAGTTCAACAAAAAGCTAGCATCCAAAGACATCAAAAAGGGATCTCTGGTGCTTCGATATGACAATCGCTTCGACACTCGTAAGGATGGAAAGTTTCTTTTTCGATGGGAAGGCCCGTTCTTGGTCACCAAAAAGTTAAAAAATGGCTCTTACAGACTTCAAGACATTGATGGTAAAGTGCCCAAGACCAGGACAAATGTATGGCGTCTAAAGCCTTATCACATCATGATAAGGTCAGACCAAGATCAAAGAAAGTAGGCTAGGGGCATAAATACCCCTAGCCAGGTTTGGGGGGGCTATGATCAAAGCCTATCACAAATTTTTTTTTACTATATTTTGTTGGTTTTCCTTGATTCTAGAGGTTTACAATAAAAGAAAGAGTGAGAACAACCTCGTGGAAAAATTCAAACAATGATTTGATGGGAATTTTTTCTTGACTAGTTCACCGGAGGTGAAAGGTAGAGGGAGAACCTAGTGGTAAAGGGAAGGAAAAATATATAAATGTGAAAAAAAAAGATATGATGTGGTTGTGGAGCCATGCACCCATGATTCAAGGGTCATGAGTGGCTCATATCATCATGGCTTTGGAGCCATATGATGATTCAAACAGATGGGACCCAAGTGGAAGACTTGGTAAAGGAAAGAAACAGACACATGATTTTGCTGGGTTTTTAAAAAATACTTCCACTCCAATCCAAGAAAATTTGTCTTCATCAAAGTTGTAGCTGATGAGCTAGAGCTTCTGACCATATTTTTTTTATAATTTTTGCATCTACGGACGCCAGTTTTTTCAACTGTGGTGCAGACCACCCCCTCTACCTTTACACACACACCCTTCCTTTTCCACATTGAGACCTTTTCTAAAAATCAGCCATTAGTCTTCTCACCCTCCCCTCCTTCCTCCTCTCTCTCAAGCTCAAAAAACCATCACAAATTCCTCTTCTAATCACCTCTCAAATCATGCTTAATCTTGTTGTAATTCATAAGTTCTCATTCAACCCCTTTCTATTATTACTAGATATGCATTGATTTTATGTAGATTCTTTACATTTTAAAATAAGGAAGCTCTTGGACTCAAGCTATGGAGAAAGGAGTGAGGACAACACAAGTGATGATGGAGCCAATTAGTTGCAAATTGGTCAACAAATCACTTGGAAGGAGCTTCTTGATTGGTTGAATGTCCCTAATCAAGCTTCATTTGTACAAATTGCACTTGGATCTTAACCTCACTCCTAATCACTCTCTTTCCTATATAAAGAGCCCCCCCCCCCCCCCCCTTTGTAATTTCAAGTATCCCTCAGCCCCATTGAGTCTTTGTATCACTCATCATGAGCCCATAAAGCTCATTCATTCACTTTATTCTTGCACATTCTAGATTGAAAATAATTTTATGCTAGTAACCTCCCCTCCTCTTACTTATGTTAATAGAATGTGTGTGTGAGAGTGCTTGATGTGATTTTGGCTAATTCTTGAGTTGTTGTTTAGTAATTTACATGCTATTTGTGTTGGAAGTGCTTGAAGTTATCCATTCCTTGTACACACACTAAGGTTAATGGTTCATTCATAGTTATAGTTCTCTCTCTCTCTCTGTGTGTGTGTGTGTGTGTGTGTGTGTAGCGGTCCTAGTCCACGCTTCCAAAACTAGGTGGTGCCCTCATCTCATTTTCCTTGTGGCGCAATGGAGTTTGTTTTGGTGTAGAGGCCGCCATTCCAAATTTCCTTTGTCAGTACCAAGTCAAAAACGATATAACATGCTTTGAAGAAACAAAGGAAAATCTCTCTCTCTCTCTCTATGCTTCTTTTTCAAGATTTTTTTTTTGAATGTTGAATTGACACAAGCACAAATTAGTAAACACATTCTTAAACGATTGGCATGAATGATCTTGTCTATTACATTTGGTTCGACTTCAACTCAACACGATTAAATTAACACCACACTCTAGTTACAAACTCATATGAATATTGAGTCATCTCTCTCTCTCTCAAGCTCAACGAAGGAATCAAATACATGAGTTTCTCAATGTCCTTAACATGAATTTAATGTGAGAAAGTACGTCTCTAAAACCTGTGAAACTATGTCAATGGAACTCTTGGACAAAGACAAAGTTCTCAATTTGTTTCCTCAATATGTATTAGTAAATCAACAAGAGATTCTTGTTGAAGAATGGCATTGATATTATTGAAAGAGAGAAACAAGAAGAAAGGGAATTTTTGAACAGGGTAAAAACAATCCCAAAGATTTGTAGATCTATATGTTGTGTGTTGGTGTGTGTGTGTGTGTGTGTGTGTGTGAGAGAGAGAGAGAGAGAGAGAGAGAGTTTTGTTGTAACACTATTCATAACAATGTAAATACCTTAAAACATTTTCTCTAGAGAGAGAGAGAGAGAGAGGTGTCAATCAGAGCATATGTATTACGGATCTCAATCCTCGAATAAACCTAGGTAGAGTGTAATCTCCCCTTCAAATTTTGAAATTTACCTTTCAAGATAAAATTAGTAGGTGGAAAACCTACAAGATTTTTTTGGTAAATACCTCCTAATTTCAACCAAAAACCTATAACCTTTCCCGCTTCACTTCACGATTTTTCAAGCTTTTGGAGAAAAGGTTTTTTCGAGCCTTGATTATGATCTTTGAGAGAGAGAGAGAGAGAGAGAGAGAGACAATGAGAGCAAAAGTACATACCAAAATCATTTTGTATTAAATGTAAACATCTTTATAGCTACCATCTTAGCATCTTAGCCTCGAGGCTCAATTATGGATACTAATTAACATTTTACCCAACATTTTTATTTACTTCAACAGCCCCGCTTCCTATCATATTTCACAAAAAAATGTTTTTCCTCTCCTTTCTCGCAAGCAAAAGGCATTGCGCTTCTTAGATTCACCATCGTCTTCTTCCTCACTCTCCTTCCCTTCAAAGTTTCTATGGGTTGTTTTTTACTTTCTTAGATTGATTTTCAAAAGTTGATTCCTTTACAATTCTTCCGGGGTTCCTATTTAGTGAGAATTATACTATGTTTTGAGAACTAACTAGGGGTGCCACCTCCACGTCAGTGCTACCTTTTCCACGAGAAACTAGGGGTGTCACCTCGACATGAGTGCTACCTTTTCCATGGGTTACACTCGAAACAAGAGAAACCCCTTTTTGCAACAACTATTATAATACAACTAGAGCCCACCTTAGACCCATGTCACATTGGGACGGGTATCCCTTGCTTTTAGCAGTGTGCCTGCCCTTGGATGCTATTACATTGGGCCTAGTACAAAAGACTGCGGATATCCAACAACGAACCTCCCTTGGCCAAGTGCTACGACACCGGGTTTCTCGCTGCCACTCAGAGTTCAAATCCAATCCCACGCGCTCGAGCCATACCTTTTGGTAGATAGACTCCCATTTTGAAAGTTGGCCGAGGTGGGAAGGCCGCCCCTCCGACAAACCCCATGGGCCAACTTTCACTTTTCGGAGAGCCAATGAGAACGCACCATTTCAGCATGGCCATCCTCCCCCCACCCCAGTGTGACACGCTTTAGCCACGTCTATATTTTGATTATCAAGGTAAAGCCTCGTTGCACATTCCCAATCATTCCATGGTGTTCCATACAAAAACATGGGCACCAAGAGACTTAATGAAATCAAGTGTAATCTTGCACGTAGATTCGCGAAGTTCCCTTCTCCATCAATCAAGTATGGTTAGCAATCTAGCACAGATTGGTAACACATATGTGCCTCCTTAATTCACAAGGAGCATGGTTGACTTCGACGCACATCCATGAAAGTAGCCCATCGTCTCAAACAATGAAGAGTAGGTTGTCCACTTACTGTCAAAATAGCAACTACAAAAGGATGTAAGAGCAGACTCACTAATGTATCAAAATCAACATTCAAAAAGAGTGCGTTGTCTACACAAACTGGTCTTTACCAATTTAGTGTTCAAAACATTTCCAAATTCTATACAAGACAGCACTAAAGAGGTTGAAAATTACAGAGAGACCTAACATTGGCTCAATTGCGAGAATCAAATAAGAAGGTAAATCACGAGATTCCATACTTATACCATGTGTCCTAATTATACTACTCTGACAACACACATGTTCCAACACATTGCTAGAAAAAGATTTGAAGAAAATACAATAAAGCAAAGAACCAATTTGCAATTAGAAATAGTAAAAGTAACATTTGCAAGACATTACATATTTCGAGAATTCCCAAAGCTTTAGCATCAAAATAGAATGCCACATCCAATGCAGCAATAAATTATGACAATCACCAGTTTGAAATGTAATCACTGCTGCAATTTTGTTGCCCAATGCACATGCACCAGTGGGGACTCTCTCCCCGGCCTCTCTCTTTTGGCGCCAAGTCTATAAAAGAGGTATCTGCCTGTCTCTATTGCATAAGACTATAAAAGAGGTATCTGCAAAGAAAATGAACCTCGTCAAGATTGGCTATACATGACATCAGCAACAACTTATGAATCATACACATATTGAGCTTTTTGTATATTTAATCACAAGTCTCAATTATAAAATGTTCAGTTATTTGAAAGACTTTAATTTCTTTGTACTTTTGCTCTTTTTTCTTGTAGATAAAAATTTCACAAATTGATATTAAGACCACACTAAACCTCTATTTTTTCAAGCATTTTCTACAATCAAACCATTTTGGAAATTCCTTTTTGTAGAATCCAAAGTACAATTTTTGCATTACACTTACACAAGAAACTTCTCTAACACTGTTTCCTTACACGTTATCCTTATGATTCTGTCTCTAAGAGGTACGCAAGCTTCCTCGTTCAACCCGAAGTGGTCCACCTCAAAAAGTGTGGCGCATGGATTACATGTACAAGAGGAGTTTAAAAATGGAAATTTGGAAAATACAAAGTTGAACGGGGTCACTTTATTCATGGTGAAGTATGAGTGTAAAGGAATTTTATACGTACCTCTTGAATGCATGTGCTATAGGTATTTTGGGAAGGTGAAACCCCGTAGTTTCAACAAAATTCCAAATCCAAATCCTCAGTTGCCTTTTACTTTTGAATAGAGCAGGTCCTCTACACGAGTCATTACAATTTTGCCAGCCACGGAATAGAGCTAGGATAGGAAAAAATTGCATACTCATCACAGCCACAAGCCAAGTGTTTCATCACCTTCCAGCATTTTTGTGTCAAAAGTTTGTGATTAATAGATAATTATAGAATTTTCATTGTTAGAATTATAGATAGTTTCTGCTTGCTCAAATTTTGTTCTCTTTATATATACCTAGATGACTCCAGGATAAGCCGAGATTCACCCTTGAAGGAAAGTGCAAGGTACAGATCCATGGTAGTCACCCACAAGACAATATAACCATCAGCTTCATCATGCATAGTATTGACTAAATACCATGACATCCCCACTAACTATTGGAATTAGGGTTGCAGAGAAACGCACACAGCTTGGAGAAGACGAAGGAAGCTCAAGGCACACAGCTGAGAGTGTGTTACTTAGTGTGAAATGGAAAGATAGATAGCCCTAGAGTGATGGGCGTATATACAATGCACGGGGGAAAAAACCTCCTAAAGAGGGAAAAAAATGCCCCGGCGGTCCTAGAGTGTTTTCACACATCACTACCACATGTATATGGTAACAAATCCCCCTTAGAGTGATGCGGTGAACAAGAGCTGGCACATGAGTAAAGGGAAGTGACATGCCCTAAGGACATGATCAGTCCACAAAGGGGAGTAAGCCCAAAGCTCTTGCGGAAAGCTTCGAGCTTCTCACGAGACATTGCCTTTGTAAAAAGATCTGCAAGTTGTCTTGTGTTGGCACATAAGCCAAGCTGATCTCTCCTGCTGAGAGCCTCTCCCTGACATAGTGGTAATGCACCTCAATGTGCTTTGTGAGAGCATGAAAAACTGGGTTCCTCGCAACTGCCAATGCGCTCTGAGTGTTAGTGTAGATAGTGTTAGCGGTGTCCTGTCCAACACCCAAATCAGCCATAAGGCGTCTGAGCCATACACACTCAACCGTAGCTGTGAATATTGCCCTGTACTTGGCCTCACAACTAGAAGTGGCCACAGTAGGTTGCTTCTTGCTCAACCATGATATACATGAACTGCCAAGCATGAAACAAAAATCACTTGTGGACACTCGCGTGTCAAAACAACCAGCCCAACCTGAGTCCGAAAAAGCATGTAAGTTTGGTGGCAATGATCTCCCCTTGGGATAAAACAAGCCAAGATGTAAAGTGCCACTAAGGTAGCGGAAAATCCTGTTAACAGCCTGCCAATGCTTAGACCCTGGGCTATGCATAAATCTACTGACCAGTGACTGCAAACTGAATATCCGGCCTCATGTTGCACACATAAATAAGATAGCCAACAACAGTTTGGTAAAGAGTGACATCAGCAGGATCACCAACATCATGTAGACTTAACTTCAAACCTGTTTCCATGGGAGTGGCAATAGGTTTGCAATCCTCAAGTCCAAACTTACATAGCAATGTTTCTATGTAGCTTTTCTAACACAAGGCAATACCACCATCACACTGTTTAAACTGTATGCCCAAGTAATGATGCAACAACCCCAAATCTTTCATCTTGAAAGTAGCATTCAAATCAGCCTTAAATTCAGCAATATGTGCCTCATTGGGACCAGTGATCAACAAATCATCCACATAAAGAACAACAATGAGAAGTACATTGCCCTCACGCTTGACATACAATGTGCTTTCTGTTGGACTGTTAAGAAAGCCTCGTTTGAACAAATGAGTGTCAGCTTTCTCATACCAAGCACGAGGAGATTGCTTCAACCCATACAAAGCCTTCTTACGTTTGCACACTTTGTCTTCTTGTCCTTTCTTGACAAATCCGCGAGGCTGCGTTACATAAACTTCCTCAAATATGTCACCATTCAAGAAAGCAGTAACAATGTCTGATTGATATACATCCCAACCAAAATGAGCTGCCAATGCATATAGAAAATGCACAGTAGTTATACGACAAGTGGGAGAAGAAGTTTCTTTATAGTCTATGCCTTTTTGTTGTGCATAACCCTTTGTAACAAGTTGAGCGTTATGGTGATCGATCTCACCATCCGGCTTGTCTTTCAACTTGTAAACCCACTTCGTACCAATGGCCTTTTTGCCTAGAGTTTTGCATCTGAAACATCCCTTGAATCTGCAACTGCATTTGCAAAATTTTGTCCACACTTGTCATACAAAGTAAGATTATACAACCCACGGTACAAAAGGCCAGATGCAATAATTTCATCACCAAAACTGGGATCATGAATTGTACATCTGTCATCCACAAATTTGACTACAAGTCAAAGTCTAGCAAGTGCAATTACAGACAAAAGATTCTTCTTGATCCCAGGTACATAAAGTGCATCGACAAGTGTGAAAGAACTACCATTTGCAGCAGTAAGCACAATCTTTCCAACTCCCTGAATCGGATAAGTGGCATTGTTGGCACAAGCGACTGAATTCCCATGAGGGACAGACTCGAGAGAGGTGAACAATTCTCGATGTGAGGTAATGTGCTTTGAAGCACCACTATCAAATTACTACACATGTGAATCTGCAGTAACTAACATGCATGCGTCATGGACAACAAAATTGTATGTGCACTCTGCACTAAAAGCCCATTCTGCATCAACATCAACATCTCAGTCTCCTTTCACCGAAAACTCAACCATGGCTGTATTTGTAGCGGAACCAAAATTTGCAGTGGAACCACCCTCTTTCTTCTTAGCCTCTTTGGCCTGCAACTTAGGACACTGCTTGATCAAGTGATCATTAGGACCCCCCCTCCACCTGTGTTTTTGCAGATCAGGCCAGCGTTTTTGCTTTTGGCAGCAAGCATTACACTTTTTGGGCTCTTTCTTCGTGGAAAACCACCCCAACCTATCTGTGTTTTTGGGGAGTAGCTGCGTTTTTGGTAGGCTGGAGCGTTTTTGCATAAGAAGGGACAGCGCCAACAGCAGCCCTTTACAGATCTTGCCTATCCTACCCAGCTTGGCATCCGGTGCTTTGCCGGTGACAATCCTCTTTATCTGCTACAGATTCAGCGCTGTTTTTTCTCTGTTTTCAGCCATCTGAGGTTGTGACATTGATTCCCCACCCTCCTCAAACCCTCTGCACCGCTCCGAACCCTGCCGAAAGCGTGAGAGCACGCTGAAAATCGCTGGACATCAGCATTTTCATCACCTCACAATTGCATTTTTGGGTGGACAGCAGCCACATGGTTTGTGTTTCTCACAGGGGATGAAGTTACCTCCTGCCAGGACACCATCTGATGGTGGTCCGTGCAGTCTCTCAGTGATTGCTGCAGTACAGGGTATCTTCGACATCGGCTTGATCATCGACAAGGCGTACGATCCTTGGGAGATCCATTCATTCCAGCCATCATTCGGCGGTTGCGCACTCCAGAGGGGGTGGTGACTCGTGGTTTGCTATGGACACACCTATGCATTCATCAAAGGAGTTCACACGAGATATGGCCATGCTCATGGAATATGGGATTTCGACATTCCCAGAGACGACACCACCATCTTGGGTGGACAGACACTTACCACTTGACCTCGACGCGTCAGATCACTTACTTACACACGAGCATTTACATGGACTCAGGGAGAGGATCTTGGATCTCTTCTTGGACAAGTTCATTGCTTGGATCTACCGACTGGAGTGGGAATTCAGTGCTTTGGACTCTCTTGGAGAGTTTATCCGCAAGATGCGGGAGATCGTGCATCATTATGCGACTACATCCGGAGTCACCTGGAGCTTGGCTTGGATGGTAGTGCAGTTGCTCTTCTACACTGCTGATCATTTGGATTGCTACCTTCAAGGTTGCTTACACTCACCCTCGATAAGCTTATAACAGACTTATCTCTTGACTTGGGTAGTAGGCCACTCCCATCTCATTCACATTGAGAGCCACACCAAGTTGCGGTTTGGTGGAGTTGTTGGAGGATGCTGTTTTGGTTGACACAGGAGAATTGGAGGTAGGAGATACAGGCAAGACGGCACAGACATCTTGTTCTAGCCACTTCACTTCTCAGCACATGCTGCTTAGTCTGGCTTCCCTTCTTCATACAGGATGATTACGGTGCAGACAGCTTGGTCTGACCACACCTCTTCTCAGAGGCCCTTCACAGTGCAAACTGTTGAGTCTGGCTTTCCCCTCATCTTGGATTACCCTGCCTAAAGACAAGACACCATCCGGTGGTGGTCCGTACGGTCTCCTGGTGACTGCTGTAGCTTACGGTAGCTTCTACAGTGCAAATTGTTTAGTCTGGCTTTCCTTGTTCCGGTGGACGTTTACGGCGCAGATTGCTACATCTGGCCTTCTTGGAGTTTTTCATAGCTTAGCTACCTGGCCACACTTGGTTACAGGTTCATGCATTGACAGGCATCCGGTCATTCTCATGACGATTCCTGGGCTTCCCTATTTTCTCCAGACGGTTTGACTACAGACACCTAGATCCTATTGGGCAGGACAATTGTAGGTCTATTGGCAATTCTTTTACGACAAGGAGTTGTTTTCACAACTCAATTCGGAACCTTTTACGCAGTATTTTCACCCTGTATTGACGGAGTACAGCAGTTTCCTACATTGCTCGTGACGACACTTTACTATGGAGATTTCTTGGCGATCAGGACACCCCAAGCTGCTACAGACATCCCAACAGAAATCTTCATCATCTGCCTCACATCTTCGGCTTCATACGATTTGTTCAAGCATCAGGTGCTGAGAGGGGGTGTTAGATTTACACCACTATGTTGCTTCACAAGTCTAGTGCATGCATGTACGGCTAGTGGACCTCCGGGCTAGCCACCCATAGCATAGGTTGTACCTTGTCCGGCCGCCCGAGTTTGGGACAGGACGTCCACTTTGTACGGGCGCCCTCATACTTCATTCATTTCTTGTTGGGTCGTGGGGGATTTTTCCAGGCTTTGCCCTACCCTTCCTTGGGCACCTATTTATGGGGACAGGGGGTACCCACTTCCATCATCTGGTTGTTGTGTTGGGTCTTCTGCTCATGGTATTCATGGGGGGGCTGACCGCCCCCTCTTCACCACTCATAGCATTTGTGTTCTCTCTCTCTCTCTCTCTCTCTCTCTCTCTCTCTCTCTCTCTCTCTCTCTCTCTCTCTCTCTCTCTCTCTCTCTCTCTCTCTCTACTATCCTCTCCTCTCTCATGCTTCCGCACACGCGCACTCTCACAATTGTCCATCTTGCAACTATTCAAAGATCCTTTCATCAAGCTCATGATGATAAGCAATTGACACAGCTGAAATTTGTGGCTTTCTTGATGATGCATCCAACATTCTTCTTGCCTTCCACATGCATAATCTGAAAGTGAAACATACAGAGAATGTTTTCCCATTGCATATGCTTTTTGGATAACTTTGATTGTTTCAAGAAGCTATGAACATCATGCACATTCTCTAAATCTAGCCATGTCTTGATTGCTTCAACCTTGGCAGGATCCATCCGGACACCATCCTTTGACACTATGTGGCCAAGAAAGTGGATCTCTTCCAAGAAGAATTCACTTTTGTTAGGATTGACAAGCAACGTGTGACTGCATATCTCTTCGAAGACAATGGTCAAGTGACACCTATGCTCCTCTTTATCCTTTGAGTAGACTATTGTGTCATCAAAGAATGTGCCAACAAACTTTTAATGTGGGCGGAAGATCTGATCCATCATCTTATTAAACGTAGCATGAGCATTTGTAAGACCGAACGACATCACTAAGAACTCATACAGACCAAATATCGTCCTAAACGTAGTCTTGTGTACATTCTCTAGCATGATACGAATTTGATGGTATCCACTCTTAAGCTCTATACTGCTGAAAATTGCAGCACCCTCTAATTGGTGAAGAATATCATCAATCCTTGGAATAGGAAACCTGCGCTTGATGGTATTCTTATTCAACGCACGGTGGTCGATACACATGCATCAAGAGCCATCCTTCTTTTGCACTAGAAGCATAGGGGTGCAAAAAAGGGTGAAAAACTAGGTTGAATTAGCCCTTTTTCTAACAGCTCCTCTACTTGCCCCATAATATCTTTCTGCTGGGCCGCACTAATGTTGTAGGGAGGCCTATTTGGTGGGCTACAATGTGGCACCAAATTTATTGCATGAACCTCAAGCCTCTTCAGCGGCAACAGAGACAGTAATGACTCAGAAAAACAGTCACTAGACTCTCGCAAAAATGTTGACCTTTCTTTATCTAACAGAGACTCATTTGACTGACAATTATCTGAAACATCACATTCAAAAATCAAGTACGCAGAAAGATGATTCTCAACTATAGAAGTGATAGCCGAAGCAGATACAATAGGGACAGACTCCCCTTTAAGCTTTACATCAAGGATGTGAGTTTTGCCCCTATGCTGAAGGGTGATCTTCTTGTTGAAGACATCCAACACTACATGTATATGGAACATCCACGCGATTCTCAACAACACATCACACCCTTGCAGTGGCATGATGTAGAATTCCTTAGTGTCCACATATGACTGAATATGAAAATGCATCTTTCCAATGATAGGAGTAACACACTCTGAGTGGTCAGGACATGCCAACCCTGCCTCTGCTGTGTACCCCATCTCTTCAACTGTGATGCCCAACTTGATGGCCAACTCGGGTGACATAAAGTTTGCTTTAGCACCTAGATCAAAGAAGATAAGTGCAGTCAAAGAAGATAAGTGCAGTCTGATCTCTGACTTTACCCCACGATTTGGATAACTAATTGACATCTAAGTTTGGCCTATCACCCCCCATATCTAACACTAACCTGACCGTTGGTTTAGGCTTCTTCCCTTTCCTGTCCTTTGTGACAGCTACCTCCTCCTCTAGGGACAATCTGCAGCAAAATGGCCAGATGGCTCGCATATTAAGCATTTGTTCCCACTCATTAAAGCCTTATTTTCCTCAAACGACTTGCGCACAAAAAGCTTTCTTTTCTTTTTCTTAGCATGTCCTTCAGACGTCTCGGCCGAGTCCTTGCCTTTACTAGTGTTTTCTGACCCCGGGAACGCTTTAGGATTCACTTTCACAAAGGGCTTCTTTGCTGAAATTTTCTTTTGTTGACCCCCTTTCACGTTGCCCTGAAACCCATTGTCCTCTCCCTTCAAGAAGGCATGACCAGTGTTGGCAACTTCCATAAGCTGCATATGCGTAAGAGTAGCCACTCTGATCTTTGTACGGTAGTTTCGAAGCCCTTTAGGAAGCCCACAACAATACTTCTCAATCTGCTTTGTCAATGGCACAAACGTGTAGGAGGTTACTGAGAGCAACGCTTTATAGAACCTACCATTGTACTCCTCTAGGCTCTTGCAAGTAGGCGTAGTGAGTTGGTGCCAATCCGTCATGACATAGGCTTCAAATTCGTTTGATAGCCACATAGATGCAAACATTTTCTTGAAGTAAACCCATGTGGCGGGTGTCTGTCCTTGCATCAATAGTGTTGTCCACCATGTACGTGCATTAACTTTCAAGAAAGTGGCAGCTTTCCTAACCTTGGAGGCTTCTGTAAAATTCCCCCCTGCATAAGCACTATCAAACTGCTGGAGGAAAGTGAGAGCCTTCGTTTTATCCTCTAAGCCGCCGAAGGTATCAAACTTCATAACTACACCTTCTTTGTACGGTTTTGGCTTTTCCAACGCTACCAAATTATCATAAGGAAGGGTCTGTAACATGGGCACTGTAATAGGGTTCATCGGTGTCCCTTGGCTATTGACATTCTGAGTCGCTGGTGCCATATGTGCCCGCTGGTCGGGAAAACCAGTGATGCCAAAATTGTCCTGTGGCACCCTAAACTAGCCATGATTGCACTGAAACCCTAAAATTACCATACATGGGGTTTGGCATCATGCTTTGCATACTCCCAAAGACTATTATTGGCATATATTGCTGGTTTCTAGGTGCATAATCAACCATGCTTGGAAACACAAATCCACCCTCGAAATACCCAAGATGTGTCGTGGGTGGGGGAAGAACCTGTTGCATAGCGTGGAAATTGATTCCTTGTCTATTGAATGCAACGTTTGGACTTTGAAAGGTGGCCGATTGAAGTGGCAAAGCCTCTAGAATAGGCTATCTAACCACTTGTTCGTAGACTGAAGGAATTTGTCTTGGAGCCCCAAGTGACTCCGCAACATGTGAGGGCTCCCTGCCCTTCTGACGCATGAGGGACCTGGGCTTGAGCTTCAACGAGCTCTCTTGCATGAGAAAATTGCCTTGTCTGCTGTGAAACTGGTGGCGCTTGCAAAAATTTCATAAACCTAGGATTCTGCACCAAACAAGAAAACACATTCACAGTAGCAACCAACTGTGTCTTGAATGCATCCTCTTCTAGTTGCATAGTCATAAACCCTTGACCTTGTGGAGCATTCAGATCAACAAAAGGTACAAACAGGGGTGGCCATGAACTTTCACCAAGCTCGAAGACTCGAGGAGGAACAACCTCTGTCCTGTAAAGAGGAACCCTCTTCCCTGGTGTCATTCACTCTGTCATCCATAGTGTAATTCCAAGTTCTTGTGCTCTGTGTCCTCATCAAGAACCAACCAAGGCTCACTCTTTAAGGAAAAAGCGATTCTGTCCGGGCGACAGAACCATGAAACAGGCTCGTAGGGCAGTAGACTTTAGCTTTCACCCGATCTTTACACTGTTAAACCTTATGACACAGAGGAACTTCACCAAAAAACGTGTGAATGAACACGGCTTGGGAGCTAGAGTGCTGACCCTGCAGGCCCCAAAGACTGGCGCCCCTTTTGGTATTTCTTTATTTATTAAACTTGGGAGAAAAACTGCAAATTCCTACGAGTTGTCCTACTTTTACTGGATTGAAAATGACCTACTCTAGCCCAATTTGGGCAACATAACCGCAGTAAGAGGCTTCACGGATAAAATCCCCGTGCAAAAGGTGACCTTCCCAGCGCATTTGAGCACTTTCCCAAACTCGCGAGAATCTGCAGCATGCTGAATTCTTTGTTTTCTACCTGAAAAGTGCACCAGATCACCTGTACAATGATCCCCTAGCTTCCCCGAAGCTCCTAGGGGTATTAGGGATCAATTAGGGCCAAAACCCTAAACTTGCAAAAATACATAGCAAGCTGTAATTTACTGTTTTGGGATCCGTTTCACATGCCGGTTGTATTTGTAGCAAGCCCTCGATCTCGGCACTTGTAGGGCTATTTACCCTTTGAATTGGACGAGATTTCTCGCGTGAAATCTCTCCGAGCTCACCTGTACCTATGGGGGATTAGCAATTAGCGAATCCAGTACCTGCGCAAGAGGCTCTTGCCTTGACAATCGCACATGAACCCACACAATTACTGTACACGCAAATGAAAAGCCCGCAGGGCATCATATTTCTATATTCAAAGGAGCAGAGGTGTGCACGAGATCGGAATCATTGTGCAACATAAGACAAGGGAGAAGTCAAGCTTTCCAATAAAGCTGTGATCACCTGCACCCACTACTCACACACACAGTAGTTCACAATGAGCTTCAATTCAGCCCCATATCAAATTTGGGCGTCCCCACTTGCTGATAAGTGTGGCAAATTCACGTGGAGCTTCCATGTGTCCACTTTGCCTCTTTTGAGTTAATTTCCTAGTACCCACCAACTTATAAGTGTCGTGTGGGGCCTAATGACTTGAACTGAGCCTAGACATAATTTAGTCTTTTACTGCTCGGATTTTAGTGCCAATTGGCCCGACTATCTCGTGATGACCTGCCCTTCACTGCTGCGGGTGAAACTCTTGGCCGTCGGCCGTTTCACATTGGCCATACAATGTCCGACCATTTATGACTGCAAAAGAGGGTCCCAAAAATTAAATAAAAATCAAGGGAAAGGAACCAAAAACTAAGATTAGTGGTTGCCATAGCCTCATGACATCGAACGTGTCAATAGGAATATAATGATGTGCAGAGTCCCTCTTTGTATTGCTTTATTGACGAGCAATGTAACGATAGGAGCAAGGGTTCCTTCTACGTGGATGGTGTTCTCGCTCTATAATCTCCTCATGCATGGCTAATGTCTACGCCCTGAAGGATGAGAATATTTTCTTTGAAGCTTTGTGTGCCCTCATCTAGAAGGAATGAAATTTCTCTTTGGAGCTTTATGTGGCCTCATCTAGGAGGGTTTTTTGGCCTGCCCCAAAGGGGAGAGGCCCTAGTGATGGTTTCCCTTTTTGCTAATGAAAAAGAGAAGATTATTATTTTTTAAATATAACATTTAATTTTTAGATGTTTTTTTGGTCTGCCCAAAGGGCTAAGGCCATAGTGATGTGTTCACTTTTTGTTGGTGAAAAATGTTATATGTATTTTAAAATAAAAAATAAAAAAAAATGTTTGATTAGTGAGTGATGTAGTGAGCACTCATGAGAAGGTTACGAGTGACAGTGAGTCATGTTTTCTCTCAAAAGATATTGAGATAAGATTCTTCCAAGATTATATTATTGAATGTGCTCGAAATTTGAGTCTGGCTCCTCTTTTCTCGTGCAACCTCCATGAGCAAGTGTCCGGTTTGTAAAAAGTTTAGAGGTTTTCAGTGATTGGTTTCTTAAGTTCGTGAATCGTGTAGATAGAGATAATTTCGAGTGAATGATGGAGGGGGACAGCAGTTAAACCCGAGGAGGGGGGCGGAATGTTTCCCACTCGAAAGGAAAATCTTTAATCTTTAATCTCCTGTTGAGGTGCGCTCTCTCGTGTTGAGTAGTTTGCACCATGTTTGGATGAGGACCGAGGTGCTGTTTGTGTGGATCTTTGCCCTCAGTTTCATGAAGCCAGGGGACGTATGCAAAAGAATGAGCAAGGAGCAGTATTAGCAACAAATGGAGCTATGCATGCAGGAGCACTAGGCAATGTGGTTGTAAATGGTCCGCGAGGGGGTTAGACCAGGAATGATCCATAGCTGAAGGAGTACTATAATAACTGTTAAATTTATTAGCAAGAGAGAAGCCGACATAGTTACAGGGGATGGGGGAGACGGACCCTAGGGCCGGGGGACGGCCATAACCGGGCCGGGAACGGAAGGGAACGCCAAGGGACGGACGAAAATCGAGCCAGACGGGCGGGTTGTAGGGGGGACGGCCGGGGACGATCAGGGGTCGGATGGAACGGCCGGGGTCGGACGGGGTCCATTCAAAAATTTGACCGTTTTTAATAGATCTGTGCAGCACCAACTGCCATATTTTTGGAGCCTTGGCCCTTGGGAGGCTATAAAAGGCTCCCTTGGGCCTCTTAATACTCATAGTCTCAATGCTCATTCCATTTTCCTCAAGCTCAAGGCTCAAGCTACTCAAGTCTCAATCATCAATGCTTTCCTCTCTACTCACTGCTCATTGCTCAAGCTTGAAGCATGACCATTGACTACTCTACACTCTAGTCTCCACTCTCAAGTCTCTCCCTCTTCTACCCACTTTGAAGTTTGAAGTTTGAACTTTGAAGCTCTCCTCTCCCTCTTCTACCCACTTTGAAGCTCTCCTTTACTCTCTCTCCACACAAGCTCTCCTCTAACTCTTCTAACTTCTAAGCTCTACTCTCTCGAGTCTCTCCACCATCATGTCATCTCAAGCCAACTCCACTTATCAAGCCGCTTCTTCTCGAAGGAGGCCCTCCGTGCAAACATGGTCGTGGTGGGATGAAGTCGACTTTAGCTTGCGTGGCAAAGGTGGTGGTGCAAGACCATGGACGTGCAAGCTATGTCCATACAAGAGATCGGGTGGTTCAAAAAAAGTGCGAGCCCATCTTCTTCATGAACCCGGTCACGAGGTGAAGTTTTGCCCTCATGTAGCTCCCGAGAAGAGGTTGGATCTTCTTAAGAAGCTCACGGTGTATGAGGTTGCGGAACCGGCCAAGAGGGGCCGTTTTGTTGCCGTTGATCCCTAAGCCACGACGACACCGCGAGAGCAAAGGGAAACCAACCTTGACAACATCTCTCGAACCTTCAAGAGCCATGGATCTACACCGTCCTCTTCCGTTCCGCATCGCCAAACCACTCTCAAGGAAAATTGGAATCCTAAATTGAAGGAAGAGGTGGATAGGTCGGTTGCCGATTCTTCTTCCACGACCACATTGCCTTCCATGCTTCACGGTGAGTTTACCTTGGCATATGCACATTGCAATCTTCCATTTTGTATTCATAATGGGTTATAACTTCTCGACTCTCGATTCTCCATACTAACACAACATGCTCTATTTTGTGTGGATAGGTCTCCATACTTTCAAACCATGGTTACAAAAATAGGGGAATATGGCTCCTCTTATGTGCCACCTTCATCGGAGAGGCTTCGCACCACCCTCCTTGACAAAGAGAAGCTTGCCGTGGAGCAAGTGGCCCAAGCAACAAAGGATTTGTGGGAGACCAATGGCGTCTCTCTTCTTGTAGATGGATGGAGCGACACACGCAAGCGGTCCATCCACGGGGTGGTGGCCAATTCTCGGGGGGAGATGTGCTTTGTGGAGTCACATGATGCATCCGATAGTGGCAAGGCCGCCGAGATGCTTGCTGCGGAGTGGACAAGCACCATAGAGATCACCGGCCCGGAGAAAGTCCTTTGTATGGTTGCAGATGGAGAGGCGTCAAATAGGGCAGCAGGAGCTATCATTGAGGGAATGTATCCCAGCATCCATGTCACATTTTGCATGGCGTATTGCCTCAATAACCTCCTCAAGGACATAGGGAACTTGTCATGGATTTCACCCACCATTGGTGACGCCTCTCGAATTGTCTCCTTTGTGCTCAACCATCAAAAAGTGTGCCATAAATTCTCAAAGAGGATCCACTTGTCCTTGCTCAAATATTCAGATACAAGATTTGCATTTAATTGGCTTATGCTAGGCCACTTGTCTACATGTGGTGGAGCCTTAAGGGGCCTCTTTTTCAGTGATGAGTTGCAGGACATGCCGGAGTCTACATCAGCAGTAGGATTGAAATGCCGAGAATGGGCCGACGACGCCGCTTGGTGGGAGGAGGTGAAGACTCTTGACGCCATGGTCAAGCCTATTCTACACCTACTACGAGTGGTGGATGGCTTGCAACCATGCATTGGCAAAGTCTATGAAGCCATGGATCGGATGATAGAGGCACTTGAGAAGCTTGTGCCTGACCCTGTTCAGTATGCGGAGATTCATGGCTCGTGTGAGTCGAGGCGGAATGGATACTACTCTCCACTTCATGCGGTAGCTTATGTGCTTGACCCTGAGTTTCAAGGAAGGCGTCAAGAGACCGACAAGGAGGTGAGCAAAGGATGGCGTCTTGCATTGGAGCGCCTTGAGCCTAGCAGTGACATTAGGCGCAAGATTAGAGACGAGCTACTCAACTACAGGCAAAAGAAGGGCTCCTATGGATGTGTAGATGCACAGCTTGATCGCAACAAGATTGGCTCGGTTTTGTGGTGGGAGGACTATGGAGGAGATGGCCCACATTTGCAACACTTGGTTGTTCGTGTCCTTAGCCAAGCATGTACCACTAGTTGCTTGGAGCAACTATGGAGTGTGTACAACCACATTGCCTCTAAGAAGAGGAATCTCCTTGGGGTTCAGAGGGCCAATGATTTGATGTTAATGAGCACTAACTTGTGCATGCTTGCCAAGAGCGTCACACACAAGGCAGATCCTTTCACTGAGTGGGAGATGGCACAAGAGAATCCATCTATGGCCGATACTCTTTTTGAGGAGCTAGAGGAGGATTTCGAGCCTCAATGTGAGCCTCCTGAGCCCTCATACGTTGCTGACGACCTCGACTACGACGACGATGTGGAGATTCAGCAGGTGAGCACTTCTTGAGTTTGATGATCATTGATCAATCGACTCTCGAGTCTAGACTCTTGAGTCTACGACTCTACCTACTACATAGCCCTTTGTACTTTTTGTTATCCTTGAGGCCTCAGGCTTGTCCTAAGTCCTTTAGGCTTTTTGACTCTTGAGCCCTTGTGGCATGCACTTCTCATTTTGTATCCATCGGTCATCGATGTTTTATTAGCATATTTCAGCCTATATGACTCGTGTTCTTTGGTCTATTTAGTGTAAATTTATGGTCAAAGTGATGCTCTATGCGTGCAGGTCAAAAAATGCCAGAAAAAATCTCTTTTTTTTTGCCGTTCCGACCCCCATCCCCGTTTCCTGACTTTTGCTGTCCCGAACCCCGCTCCTGACCCCGACCCGCCGTCCCATGTAACTATGGAATCCGAACCACTTGCTATCGATACTAGGTGCAGTAGTAGCCATTGTAGTAATACCCTGCATTTCTAGCTGCATGAGACTCACTTCTATAATGTTGTGCAGGCACTGACCTCGATCTTACACTCGGCGAGCATGGCTCATGACGATTCACGCAAGGGCTGAGCCTGTAGATTCTATAACAGGCAGTACTCTTACCTAATTGTTGTATAAGCAGGAGTAGCATGCTAATGGATTATGGGGCAATTGCCTTCGACTTCCAGGTTATATTCTCTCGAGTCTCGTAGTCTCCATTTCTAGAAAGGGGGGCTGGGCCTCAGCCACAGCTGCCTGCTAATTCTACCAGTTTGTTGGCACTGACGCTCCTGATCGTATATAGCCACCCGGCCTGTACCAATGATCTCGCCTCTGATCGACACATAAACGGGCGCCCCTGCCCTGCGATAATAAATTAGGGCCTACTTAATTTTCTGATTGCCTTTCTTTTCCCTGCTTAAAAGTCCCCTCTCACCCTGCTCTCTTTTGCGGTTTCTTCTTGCAGACCAGGGGCAGCGGCAATAAGAAGAGCGATGCACTCACTCTTTATAGAACCGTCGTCTCTCTCTCTTGCATGGTTGATCTCCAACTTTCCGGGGGGGATGCAACGTCACTTGGATGCTTTGCATAGGTTTGCCCACGAAAGTGGTTTGTCTGTCAACCTTGGCAAAACCAAGGTCATGGTATTTAATACCACCCCACGAGGTCAGCGCCCGCATTCACATACAGCCAGGAGACAGTGGAGTATATAGATGCTTACACTTACCTTGGAGTGGTTTTTAGTGGGCCAGCATTTTCATTGAGGAGGACAGCAGAGACTAGATTGACCAGAGCCCATGCAGCATTGGGTAGATTAGAAAGGATGTGTTCACAGGTTCAGCTTCAGGAGCCTCGGACGAAGCTCTGGCTCTTTGACACTTTGGTGGCTTCTGCATTGCTTTATGGAGCTGAGATTTGGGGACTTTCATTGGATCATCACGGGAGGATAGGCCGCACTGATGGATGGGGGGACATGGAGAAGCCTCTGGTCTCTATGATCTCGCGGCTCATTAGAGCTAAGGCTTAAGTACCACGGGCTATTGTGCGAGCAGAGCTAGCTGCCCCCCCACTAGTGGTTGAGGCGCTCAGAAGATCTCTCCTTCATACACCGCATGTTGGAACTTCCCAGAGACAGATATGCCCGCCTTGCACTTGAGTCCTCTCGACAGTTAGCCATGCACGGAGATACAACATGCTGGTATGGGGAGATGACTCATGGTTTCAGGCGCATGGGTTCAACATGGACAGATTTCCTCCCTTCCAGTACTCACTGGATGCACCCTCTCTGACTCTTACACAATCCAAGATCACCAAGCTCATCCGCCAAGACCTGACTCAGCTAGACACCAGGAGGACATGGATACAGCCAGGACAGGAGCTGGGCACGAAGATGGCTTTCTACAGAGAGCATCTTCTCTAGCTTATGGAGGACAGTTTTGTGACGAGGCGCAGATACATGGACACCCACTTGTCTCATGGGATACGATGTGCTATTGGCCAGATACATACATCTTCACACCATCTGCGGATCGAAACTAGGAGATACAGTGGAGTACCAGCAGAGGCCAGGACATGCCCCTTGTGTGATATCGAGCATGAGACAGAGTTGCACTACACATGCCACTGCCCCGTCTACTACGAGATACGAGGCCGCTTCCATGCTTGTTCAGAGAGGGCTCTGGACCACTCTCCAGAGTCATGCGGTATGAGGAGGATCAGAGATGCCTGGTTTTGTTTTTGCTCGAGCTGTGGAGACACAGAGAGAGATTGATGAGAGAAGAGGCTAGCCAATCTCAAAGACAGATCACAGACTTCTTTCGAGCTGCCACGGGACACCCGAAGGAGCTACCACCACAGCAGAGCTCGTGGCCTCACACCAGAGACACATTGATTGACCGAGCGACCGAGCTGGTGAGATCCACACGCCCACGACTGCGGAGGACTACACATTATTGACGGAGGCTGCATTAGAGGATTTGGATCACTTTGGCCCGATATGCACGACACCCCGTCAGACTATTGACCATGGAGGAGATGATAAGATCCGCCAGCGACCGATGTTGGATCTCTTGTGATTTTGTCATCTTGTTACTCTGACTTTGTATCAGATCCACCACATTGTAACTTGCTGGTCTCATAGGTTACTTTGGCCTTTTGAAGACGTTAATATAACATTTTATTTCTCTCTCTCTCTCTCTCTCTCTCTCTCTCTCTCTCTCTCTCTCTCTCTCTCTCTCTTCCCCCGTGTCTCTGCTTTAATCTGGCAATTCTATCGATTTCAATTTTAATCTACCTAGCCTAGAACCTACGCTGGAATTGTTCGACAATTTAATTAAATGGCCCGTCGCATTGATGAGACCACACTCAAAGAGACATTGAACCTAGGACACATCACACCTAGCTAAACCAACGCTCTAATGCCGTGCTTCTTTGCCTCTTGTAGGCTTTGGATGTATGGGCTATGTTGAGGGGGATAGCAATATAAGATGTACTCTGCTTCAGTTCCTTAGGAGTCGGAAGCTTCATGCAATTGCACATGTGATAACTAGAGATTGGCTTGTAGCGGGCCTGAAGTCTGAAGTCTGGAGATTGGAATTAGACTGAATTTGGTGGGCGACATGTGATAACTAGAGATTGGCTTGTAGCAGGCCTGAAGCTTGAAGCTCGAGCTTGGAATTAGATTGAATTTAGTGGGCGATAGTAGTGCCTAGCCAGGGATGTCTCAACATTCTAGGCCTTGTGGCGCGGATTGACAGCGGGGCTACCAACTTCTGTAGCTTGCTGATTTCGTTTGAGTGGCCATATTCCTTGGGCCGACATGCATGACGCCTGGTCAGACTGCTGACCATGGAGGAGATTGATGAGATCCGCCAGCACCGATGCTGGGGATGGGGGCTTTTCACAAGCCAAGCTCCCATACCCCTCTTCTCTCGTCCCCACCCCATGAAAACCCCCCTCTTATGGAGGGAGTGATAAAAGACATTGGAAAAAAGTAAGAAAAAAATAAAGTATGATTATGTAAATATATGAGAAAGGTAAAATAGGCCACCTCATGCCTGCGGGGCAGCCCATCTTCACCTTGCCTCCTTTTTCTTCACTGTTGCCCCGCCGTGTGTCCCTTTTCCTCTCCTCCACTCAAAAGGTCAACCCCCTCTCTCTTCCCCTTGAACTTTCTCCTTTCTCTCTCCCCTCAAGCTACCCCACCTCTCACCAATAATGCATTATAACTCACCAATAATGCACCCTAACTCACATGTAACTTACCCTATCTTCCAAAATAGTATACCCCACCCCCTCTTTCTCTCTCCTATCATATCTCATGACCCAAATACCCCCCTCTCTCTCTAAAGGGCGCCATGTCTCCTGCCTTGTAGCTAAATAACCTCCCCCACACTCACACACACTCAGATTCATTGAAAAAAGGTGCCCACACACCCATCCCCACCCGGTGGTTACCTGATTTTTCTTGTGTTCACACACATCTACACACAGATTCACCTCTAAGCACACTCCCCTCTCTCCCCTCTTGTAATTACTTTATTCTCCATGTCACCTCTCACTTTTTTTCATCAACCCATCTCTCTCTCTTAGTCTCTCTCTCATGAGACTGCTGTTCTGGCACATGTACACACAGCCAGACAAGTGGGGCCCACAGTCACATGGCCTATGTAGATAATGATTTCTTCATTTCTAAATTCTAGAATTGCTCCCCCCTCCTCCCCTATATAAAGAGGGGTCACCATCACACTAAGGACACAACATCACCAAAGAACACACTATGCACTGTGTGTGCCTAGTGCACACACAAACACCCACACCATCACCATCACCGCAATCACCATGCTTGTCTTGAGTATGACCTCTACACCCTTGGCTATGGAAGATGAAGGGCAACTAAATGAAGGATGATGGCCATAATCCTCGTGCGAGTCTTCGCCATCAACTCCCACCTATCCTCCATGTGCTCTACCACTCTCTCCCTTCTCATTCCCCTACCCTATGCTCCCCATTTCATCGCATAATTCTCTAAATAAAGCTTAAGGTTTTTGTGAGTATGTTTTCTTGCAATGTTTTTCCCATGTGAGGTGTGTGGAATTGCCACCTAGTCTTGTGTTTTGGAGTGAGCTTGTGTATGTGTGAAGGGTGTGCAGATTCGCCATCCTTTTGTGATGCCTAAGTACTAAGCCGCTATACCCCCTCCCTCACTCTCTCTCTCTCTCTCTCTCTCTCTCTCTCTCTCTCTCTCTCTCACTTGATCTCATTCCCTTTCCTTTTCATCATTACTCCCAAGCATCCATCTCTCTTGGATGAAAACTTTGTTATGGTGGTGTGTTGTTTGTGTCCTAGCCACTGAAGCTAGGTGGTGCCCCCTGTTTGCTTTACCATGACAGGCTCGAGGCGCGCCATTCGGTCCCCGGTGTTTTAGAGGCCGTCGGGGTTCGGGGTTCGCTTTGCTCCCGTTATTTGGTGTCTCCACGGAGGATCTTTTTATGAAACCCTTCAGTTTACAAGAATGAAACCCTTAACACTAGGTTGGTAATGAGACACTTTTATGTCCTGTTAAGTGACCATTTTCCTCGAATTGTGTCAAGAGTTTTAAAATGGATTTTGAGGTGCTATCTATCTAGAAAGTTGTCTCATGAGCTGAAAAAAACTCGACATTTTTTTGGAATATCAATTCCATCTTTAACCTTGTCCTTGCACAACATTTCACAACCTAAATTGTGTGAAAAAACGGGTCCTGTTTTTGGCTTTTTTCAACTTTTTGCAACTATACCACTCTAGAATTCATGTTTGTGAGGTCTATAATGCTAGAGAACTATCTTTAGTAGTCCTCAGCATGTCCTGATGCATCTAGGGAGAAATAAATGTTAAAGTTCTAAGTTATGACCAAATTACAAAAATTGTCAAATCTTGTTTTTTAGCCACTTTTAGCTCTTCTATGATTTCTTTGGTGGCTTTCATAATATCCAAATGCATTTGTGATTTTCTATGCCGCATATTTTAACATAAAGCTAATACTCCTTGAGTTTTAGGGCACCTAATATCCTATTTTGCATAGTAGACAACGATGGTTGATTTTTTCAATTATAGAAGAAAACGAAACATTCTAGTATATCAAGTAGAGCTTTTTCAATATTGTTAGTTTCTTGTGACAACTACATGCATTTTGTAGGTAGTAACCATATCTATGTTGAGCTTATATGTGAAGCTACTCAATATATGGCTTCTCTATATATGGCACCCAGGTGCCCTCTATATATACATCATCTCATGTGTGTATTCTACACACTTTGGGGTTCTACTTCTGTGCTCTCTCCTTCTCTCTCAACATGGTATCAGAGCAGTACGTTTTTGTTTTCGATTTTTCTCCTGATCAAAATCGATTTTGCAGAAACTACTTTAGTAGAAGACCGGAATCGATGTGGTCTACAACTTTGCAGAAGAAAGTTTTTTCAAATTCTGCACTGATTTTGAGTTATCGTTCGCGGACTGTGTACATACCTGAAAAGCAACTTCCGCTTTTTGTTTTCGATTTTTCTGCTAATTAGAAACGATTTTGCAGAAACTACCTAGTGGAGAGACCGGAATCGATGTGGTCTACAACTTTGCAGAAGGAAGCGTTGTCAAATTCTGCACCGATTTTGAGTTATCGTTCGCAGACTGCGTACATACCTGAAAAGCAACTTTCGCTTTTTGTTTTTGATTTTTCTGCTAATTAAAAACGATTTTGTAGAAACTACTCTCTAAAGAGACCGGAATCGATGTGGTCTACAACTTTGCAGAAGGAAGTGTTTTCAAATTCTGCACCGATTTTGAGTTATCGTTCGCGGACTGCGTACATACGTGAAAAGCAATTTTGTCTTTTTGTTTTTGATTTTTCTGCTTATTGAAAACGATTTTGCAGAAACTACTCACCAAAGAGACCGAAATCGATGTGGTCTACAACTATGCAGAAGAAAGTGTTTTCAAATTCTGCACCGATTTTGAGTTATCGTTCGCGGATTGCGTACATACCTGAAAAGCAATTTTCTTTTTTTTTTTGTTTTTTATTTTTCTGCTTATTGAAAACCATTTTGCAAAAACTACCCGCGTGAGAGACCGGAATCGATGTGCTCTACAACTTTGCAGAAGAAACTACCACGATGGGGATTGGAATCGATGTGGTCTATAACTTTGCAGAAGAAAGTTTCTCTAAATTCTGCACCGATTTTGGGTTATCGTCTCGGACTGCGAATATGTTTGAAAATCAAAATTTTACTTTTTGCTTTTGATTTTTCTCATAATTGAAAACTTCTCAATTATATTTTTCCTCATCAATCATATATTTGTTACTGACGTAACTTTGCTGCAGAAGCTAGTTACACATCGTTCCGATTCAGTCGAGCCGTTGATGATCGTCCAAATTCTATCGAGCTACTGTTGGTACATAATCTTTTGTTATATGATATACTCGTTCATTGATTCTCGTATAATTATTCTTTTAGAGATATAGTTTACGTCATTTTATTGATAATTTCTCATTGATACCATAGTGATTTTGATGGTACCATGATGATGTTTTGTTAATACTTTGGTCATGGTGATTTTCGTAGATACCATGATGATATGTCATTGATACCATGGTTATTCTCGGTGGTGACATGATGATATTTCGTTGATACCATGGTTATTCTTGGTGATTCCATGATGATATTTCGTTGATTCCATGGTGATTTTTGTTGATACCATGATGATGTTTTGTTGATACCATGGTTATTCTCGGTGATACCATGATGTTGTTTCGTTGATACCATGGTTATTCTCGGTGATGCCATGATGATGGTTCGTTGATACCATGGTTATTCTCGGTGATGCCATGATGTTGTTTCGTTGATACAATGATTATTCTCGGTGATTTCATGATGCTTTTCGTTGATACCATGATCATTTATTCATTTTTATTGATATAATGATGATATTTTGTTAATACTTTGATGGTATTCATTGATCACTACATTGATAAATGTTGTTTTATGTAGTATATACACATATCATTTGTATCACGTAATCACACATTTTGTACTTTTACGTTTATACTTTATGTACCATATGTTGTCGTGCGTATATATGTCGTCAAAAGAGTGGCGTCGCGAACCATCTCTTATGGCATTGTGAACGTAATTATTTCATTAACGATCCTAATAATTTTCATGACATGTTTTTTTTGGAGTGTATGATCTATGTAGGATTGATCAAAGAATTGATTTTATGAAGACAAACTTGGTGACAATAAAAGATTTATGAAGATATGTTTGGTGATGCCATATTGATGACAACATGAAGACATGTTTGGTGATGCGATATTGATGACAAGCTACACAGCAGATTCACGGAGACACTTTTGATTACAAGCTAATCGATAGCTTTTACACCTCTTTATTGAACCTTTGTATTCATTATTATATTTGATAGGATAGGAGTAATGTAACTCCTCATAAAACATTCATTGTAAAAGGAGTGATGTAGCTCCTCGTAAACATTTGTATATTCAATGATTTTTATAATATAACGGTGGGTGTATATAGAGCTGTGGGTTTTTCCCTTGATCCCCCAAGGGTTTTTTCATCCACAGTTAGGGACCCTTATTTGAGCGGGGGTGTTGAGCTTATATGTGAAGCTACTCAATATATGGCTTCTCTATATATGGCACCCAGGTCCCCTCTATATATACATCATCTCATGTGTGTATTCTACACACTTTGGGGTTCTACTTCTGTGCTCTCTCCTTCTCTCTCAACAATCTAGTCATGAGGATCAAATTTGGCTAGATATTGAATAGTTTCTATGGGATTCCACAACTCATAATGTTGAACCCAGTTTTTTCATGTTTGTTGTATTTAGCACTTCATATTTTTCCCCAAGGTTCCCCTTGTAAAGAGATGTATTATTCTTTTGACATGATCCATGGCTCCTTATGAACCTAAAGGACAATAGGGAACTAAGAAAACATGCATATATTATTTGTATTGAGCGTGGCTATAGAAACTTTGATGATAGGTTTGCAGAATGGTAAAAATTCAACTTTTTTGTACCTATTTCTTTTGGCAAAACAAAAAATAGTGAGTGAGAAGCAACCATATGTTTTAATCACCAACCCATTGAAGTTAACTAGGGAATTTATCTCAAGTCCTACAAAAATCCCTAATCTTATTTTTATGCAACAAAACGTAAGAAATGACTGTTTTTCTGAAAATGTACTGGTCCATCAACTTTGGAGGCTTGGTGTGACCAAAAGATGGGAAATTTTACAAGTTTCTTATTTTTCCCATGTGTAGTAGGCCTTGAACTATAACCTCATGAAAGGATTTTACAAAATGAGTGGATCTACTATGGTTTTGGAGGTTTTTTTCAAAACCTTGAAAGGACACTTTTATGTCCTATTAGGTTACCAACCTAGTGTTAAACTATTGTGAATGGATGAATGGCTAGCAGGATTTGCTAATTGGACGACAGAAGAAGAAGAGCTCCAAGCACAACTAGACAAACTCCGCATCTCCATCGAAGCTCGAGTGCCAGGCGTAACGGTAATCGATTTGCAGTGGGAGAGTCAACCAACACGCCAAACCCAGTGGATATACATAGGCCAAGTGCCAAGAAGAAGAAGGAGAAGGTCGAAACCATGTCCGCAACCTACAACCAACCCACAACAACAAAATGGAAGGAGCTCTACACAATAGATAATCAACACTATTCTACTTTGAGAATCGGGTAACTCAAGTCACCGAGGTAATTATCACAGTCAGTTTTCAAGTCGCACTTGATGCTGCAGCACAGATAACGGAATCAGTGGCTCACACTCTCCCTAGAGAAACTAGGGATCTACTGAGTTTGTTTCAGGAAAGAACACCACCCTCTCCCACAAGCTTGGACAGTGACTAAGCACCTCTAAGCTTCACATGAATCAGTACAACCTACCTCAAGACAGATCACACATACCAACACATGTACGCTCAATCAAGGTAATACTGGATTTGAAGGCTCACTACCAGCACGTCATTGACACCATGCCGGGTGGGGAGCGGTTTTTGGAGGTTCTGGCATCAGATCAACCATTTGTCTTACCTTTGGTACAAGGCAATGTATCGTTTGACGTTTTAATCTATGTCCTAGTATAAGAGGGTATACACGCCTCCTTGTAAAGAAGAAAAAAACTTTTGCAAGTTAAGCAGTGTGTCTTTCTAGCTCTCTCTCAGTAATCATGGCAAGTGTAGCATTTCCAACATTTAAAGGAAAGAATGGGGAGGATTTGGTAACAGACTTCCTAGATGACTTTGAAGTAGCATGTGTAGTGAGCAACAAAGATACGGATGAATCCCGTGTTAGAATCTTTAAGCATCTCATGAAGCTAGAAGCTAGATCATGGTACAATGCACTTCCACAAGCAACCAAGGATGACTGGGAACCCTTAAAAACCTCTTTTAAGAGGCGCTTTGGGGGAGGTACCACTTCAGAAAAGTTGTGGGACAAGTTGAGAGACTTGAAGCAGGAGGGTCTTTTAGAATATGCCACCTATGAGTCCAAATTTGTGGATTTGTGGGAACGGTGGGTTGAGTCACTAGCTAGGGGGGAAGCTGCACCCGATTTCCTAAAAAAATATCGGTTCACGCATGGCTTATGGCCGCTTCTCAAGGAGAAGGTGAAAGGTAGATTCCTGGCTACGTACGAGTTAGCCGTTGAGATTGCTCGCCTTAAAGACAAGAAGCTGCAAATGAAAGCCAAAGAAACCGAGTCAACAGAATCAGGAACATCGCGTCGACCAGCAACTACGACAACCACCATTCCACCACCACCACCGGCTCTTGGGGTAAGAGATGACCAACAAGATATGTTGGCCCATATTACTGACCAACTGCAGAATTTGTCTGTCCACTTAATACAACAAGGGAGGAGTCAAGAAAGAGATCAAGACCCTGGAAGAGCACGACGACAAAACAGGGAGTATCATTGCTACAACTGCGGAGAAGACGGTCACGGTATGTACTACTGTCCCAAACCACGACAAAACTATAATAGAGGAGGTAGGAGGAACCAATTGTCACCCCCTAGAGAAAGAACACCCCCACCCCGAGCACCACCCCCACCAACACAAATTCTACGTCCACCCTAGACACCACTACAAGCATCCATCCCACCTCTTCCACCAGCCCCACCACCTGATCGCCCTGTAAACATCATAAGGCTAGAAGAGAAAGGAAAATCCGTAGTAGTGGATCCACCCAGAGCAAAGGAGAGGGAGAAGGGTAAGGAGAAGGTAACCTTTTTAGAACCACTTGAAGCCATGACTGTGAAAAGAGCTAGGAGGGAGAAAGCTACACAATCAGATGATGAGAGAAGCATGAGAGGAGAAACTAGCAAGAGGCCATCCAGGCCACGACGAAAATTGGGCATCACCGACTTCCAGCTAGGGGAAATTTCTAAGCCCTATGATCTAACATTGGATGTGGCAGAGCAAGGACCGAAGATTACATGGCCACAGCTGCTACATCTTGCACCAAAAGTAAAGCGACAATGGTCTAAAATGGTAAGTACAAGACGCTCCAAAACAAAGGTAGCCGGAGCAATTTCGGGATGCAACATGGATGACATCCTTCCAATTGTCGACGTAAACATAAAAGGAAAGAGGGTTGGAAACGCCTACATTGATGGAGGTGCACAAATCTGTGTAATGAGCGCAGCTATGATGCTTCGATTAGGGCTCGAGGTTGACAGGCCTTCTCCATGCAAGGCAAAGATGGCAAACAACGCAAAAGTAAAGTGTGTGGGTGTGGTAAGTGCCGTGAAAATCAAAGCTTTCAACACTGAGGTAGAGGTAGATGCTTTTGTAATGCCTACTAAGGGGGAGGGCTATCCACTAATTTTGGGAAGGCCATGGTTGATGGCCATGAAGGCAAAACAGGACTGGGGTACTGGCCTTCTACACATGACCGGTAAGAAAGGGAAGACAATCTACTACGACATGAGGATTGGCAAGCAGAAGCAAATGAATTTGGAAACATCGGCAGATGAAACCACTAGCGAATCTTCCAGTTCTGAGGAGGAGACCACATCCACCGACGAAAGTGACAGTTCCATTGATGTGATGGGTATCATTATGAAGGATCCACAAAGGGTAAGCACAACTGGTGATCCATCACCAAAAGGGAAACCCAATGAAGAGGAGAGAAAATCACCTGGCCTAGGAGGAAGTAGGTTGAAGGGTATGTTGTCTACGGAATTAACACTTGAGGAGAAAGATAGTTTTTTGCAAATGTTGATGGGATATCCTAACCTGTTCATTGACAACTGTGAAAGAATCACAGGAATTACAGTGGTGGAACATCATATTAAGCTGAAGGAAGGGGTAAAACCAGTTGTGCAAAATCTACGACGATTGGGGTTCATACAAGAAAAGGCACTCTTGGCCGAGGTAAGGAAACTGCTGGAGGCGGGATTCATCTATCCTGTAGAAAACTCAGAATGGGTGTCACCCGTAGTGGTGACGCCTAAAAAGAATGGTAAGTGGAGGATCTGTGTTGACTACAAACCACTAAATGCAGCTACAAAGAGAGACCACTTTCCTCTCCCTTTCTTGGATGAAATTCTGAATGAAGTAGCGGGTTTTGAATGCTATACCGTCTGTGATGGTTATTCTGGATACTTTCAAATACGCATAGCCTTGGAAGATCAGCTCAAAACCACTTTTATCACGCCATGGGGTTGTTTTGCATACAGGGTTATGCCATTTGGTCTCACAAATGCACCTGCCACGTTCCAAAGATATGTCACATATGTTTTTCAAGAGTTCTTTGGAACATCCATAAGAGTGTTCATTGATGATTTTTGTATATATAGCTCCCGTATTTTACATTTAGAAAAGGTAACTGAAGGTTTGGCCAGGTCAGAGCCTAGGTGGGCAATTAAATGTGGATAAATGCCACATTGGGGAGAGTAAAGTCATTCTACTAGGCCATGAAATTTCAGCAAAAGGTATCAACGCCGACCCAAGTAAGGTGTCTGCACTCATAGCCCTACCTTCACCAACGACCGCACGTCCACTGGTCTCTTTTCTACAGAAGGTGAGGTACTTAAGTAGATTCATACATCTACTATCACAACTTGTTCTACCACTGCAACAACTCACTCAAAGATCAACTTTCACTTGGGACGAGGAAAGCGAACATGACTACAACAAGGTAAAGGAGGTCTTAGCCACTCTGCCAACTATCTCACCACCTAAGTGGGATGAAAAATTCTATGTCACCTCAATTGTTGGTGATGACTCATTGGGGGCTGTGCTACTCCAAAAGGATACGACGACATCTTTCATGAGGCCAATCTACTTCTCTAGTCGAATGATGACAGCAGGAGAGAAAGGTTTCACCCATGTGGAACACTTAGTCCTAGCTCTTAGATTTGCAACTACAAAGTTTAGGTCATATTTGCTGCCTAAGCAATTTGTGATTCTAACCACGGATGAAATATTTCCCTATGTTGTACAACACATGGATGTGTCTGCTAGAATTACTAAATGGCTAGTTCGTCTGCAAGAGTTTGACTACACGGTACAGGTAGAAAGCACGACAAGGGCAAGTTTGGGGGGACTCATGACCTACCAAGTCTTTGAAAGGAAGGAGAAGCAATCTAAGGAAGGAGAAGTCCGATTACCTCCAGTACCACCGATGGTAGAAGGAGCATACTCTCTCTACTTTGATGGAGCCTACAAGCGAGCGTCCGACAAAGTAGCTGTAGGAATAGTGGTCTTTGATGACAAAGGGACAAAGGTATTTTAGTTGGGCCAATTGTTAGATTCACATTCTAACAATGAAGCTGAGTATGCAGCACTAACCAAGGGTCTACAATGGTGCGTCTCGCAAGGTGTACAACGCCTTAATGTATTTGGGGATGCTCTACTTCTGGTAAGGCAAGTAAATGGAGCATGGACATGCAAGAATCCTAGTTTAAGGACTCACTTAAGTGGTGTAAAAACCTTGTTGGGTAAGTTTGAAGAAGTTCAAATACACCATATCCCAAGGGCTCAAAACCAAGAAGCAGATGCCCTAGCAAGTGAAAGACTACAGGAAGTGGTGGCTGGAGCAATAAAACTAAAGCTCCCTCTATTTCAAGGCAGTGATGCCTTGCCTGACATCATGCATTTTTTTGGAAACAGGGGAATGCCCATCAGATTTAAGAAAGGGAAAGAAGCAATGGCTGACGCGGAAGGCCACAAGGTATCGACTCATCAATGACGGTTTGTACTGTAAGGGTAAGAACCAAATACTCAGGAAGGTCCCTCTCTCTCAGGAAATCACGGGAGTAATTGCTAGCTGTCACGACGGGGTTTGTGGTGGTCACTTTGCCCTAGACATAACAAGTAGGAAAATCTTGCAGGAAGGCTTCATATGGCCTAGCCTCAACCGTGATGTACACCACTGGTGTAAAACATGTAAGTTTTGTCAAAAGGCCGGCACTAGGTCACTTATGCCTGAACCACAGACACCTATTCTCTCATATGGCCCATTTGAAAAATGGGGTATCGATGCCATTGGGCCATTACCTAGGGCCAACTCAGGAAAATTCTACATTATCATGGGGGTTGACTACATGACTAGATGGGCAGAGGCTACAACCACCACTAGAATCACAGCAGTAGAGGTAGCTAAATTTATCTACGAGCACATATGCTGTAGGTTTGGCACACCTTTAGAGATCATCTCTGATAGAGGGCCAGGTTTCAGAGCAGACTTTGTAGGAGAATTAATGCAGAGACTGGGCATTACAAGGACGCACTCTTCACCATATTACCCTCAATGTAATGGCCTAGTTGAAAAGGTAAATGGAATGGTTTCTAAAATTATTACCAAGCAGGTAAACAATCATCCTGGAGACTGGGATAAGTATCTACTACCAGCTTTATGGGCCTACAGAACTTCATTTCGTACATCCTTAGGATTCACACCGTATCATCTAGTATTTGGTAAGGAAGCAATCTTGCCCATTGAGGTGCAACTACAAAGTCTCAGAGTAATGGCAAGCCAGCTTCAACAACCCAACATGCATTTGAGAGATCACATCATCAACTTGGAAAGACTGCAGCTGGGGACAGAGAAGAAGCAATAAATTATTATGCAGCACAAGCAAAGCATAGACGGCTTAGCTTTAACGAGCATCTCCGGAAAAAAGAATTGAAGAAAGGAATGTTGGTGCTCCGCTACGACAATCGCTTCGACACGGGAAAGGATAAGAAACTCCTACTCCGATGGGAAGGTCCTTTCATCGTCAGGAAAAAGTATGCCAATGGAAGCTACCAGCTTATGGAGGCTGATGGAAAACTTCATAAAACCAGGGTAAATGGTTGGCGACTTAAACCTTATTTTCTTCGATTTGACCAGGCTCCACCTATTGACATTCTAGATTAGGACACACCATCAACCGCCACCTCCGACGATAATGATCAAACAGATAAGCTAGAGAAATGAATGCCTCTAGCCAAAAGGGGAGGGCTAATGATGGGGGCTTTTCACAAGCCAAGCTCCCATACCCCTCTTCTCTCGTCCCCACCCCATGAAAACCCCCTCTTATGGAGGGAGTGATAAAAGACATTGGAAAAAAGTAAGAAAAAAATAAAGTATGATTATGTAAATATATGAGAAAGGTAAAATAGGCCACCTCATGCCTGTGGGGCAGCCCATCCCCACCTTGCCTCCTTTTTCTTCACTGTTGCCCCGCCGTGTGTCCCTTTTCCTCTCCTCCACTCAAAAGGTCAACCCCCTCTCTCTTCCCCTTGACCTTTCTCCTTTCTCTCTCCCCTCAAGCTACCCCACCTCTCACCAATAATGCATTATAACTCACCAATAATGCACCCTAACTCACATGCAACTTACCCTATCTTCCAAAATAGTATACCCCACCCCCTCTTTCTCTCTCCTATCATATCTCATGACCCAAATACCCCCCTCTCTCTCTAAAGGGCGCCATGTCTCCTGCCTTGTAGCTAAATAACCTCCCCCACACTCACACACACTCAGATTCATTGAAAAAAGGTGCCCACACACCCATCCCCACCCGGTGGTTACCTGATTTTTCTTGTGTTCACACACATCTGCACACAGATTCACCTCTAAGCACACTCCCCTCTCTCCCCTCTTGTAATTACTTTATTCTCCATGTCACCTCTCACTTTTTTTCATCAACCCATCTCTCTCTCTTAGTCTCTCTCTCATGAGACTGCTGTTCTGGCACATGTACACACAGCCAGACAAGTGGGGCCCATAGTCACATGGCCTATGTAGATAATGATTTCTTCATTTCTAAATTCTAGAATTTCTCCCCCCTCCTCCCCTATATAAAGAGGGGTCACCATCACACTAAGGACACAACATCACCAAAGAACACACTATGCACTTTGTGTGCCTAGTGCACACACACACACCCACACCATCACCATCACCGCAATCACCATGCTTGTCTTGAGCATGACCTCTACACCCTTGGCTATGGAAGATGAAGGGCAACTAAATGAAGTATGATGGCCATAATCCTCGTGCGAGTCTTCGCCATCAACTCTCACCTATCCGCCATGTGCTCTACCACTCTCTCCCTTATCATTCCCCTACCCTATGCTCCCCATTTCATCTCCTAATTCTCTATATAAAGCTTGATTTTGTGAGTATGTTTTCTTGCAATGTTTTGCCCATGTGAGGTGTGCGGAATCGCCACCTAGTCTTGTGTTTTGGAGTGATCTTGTGTATGTGTGAAGGGTGTGCGGATTCGCCATCCTTTTGTGATGCCTAAGTACTAAGCCGCTATACCCCCTCCCTCTCTCTCTCTCTCTCTCTCTCTCTCTCTCTCTCTCTCTCTCTCTCTCTCACTTGATCTCATTCCCTTTCCTTTTCATCATTACTCCCAAGCATCCATCTCTCTTGGATGAAAAATTTGTTATGGTGGTGTGTTGTTTGCGTCCTAGCCGCTGAAGCTAGGTGGTGCCCCCTATTTGCTTTACCATGACAGGCTCGAGGCGCGCTATTCGGTCCCCGGTGTTTTAGAGGCCGTCGGGGTTCGGGGTTTGCTTTGCTCCCGTCACTGGATCTCTTGTGATTTAGCTATCCTAGCTAGCTGCCTAGTTGACACCTACCAGTTCAGGATTCCATGGTATTTTTATTTTGTCATTTTGTTACTCTGATTTTGTATCAGATCCACCACATTGTAACGCTCTGGTCTCATACGTCACTTTGGCCTTTTGAAGAAGTTAATATAACATTTCATCTCTCTCTCTCTCTCTCTCTCTCTCTCTCTCTCTCTCTATCTCTCTATCTCTCTCTCTCTCTCTCTCTCTCTCTCTCTCTCTCTCTCTCTCTCTCTCTCTCTCTCTCTCTCTCTCTCTCTCTCTCTCTCTCTCTCTCTCTCTCTCTCTCTCTCTCCAGTGTCCTGAGTCTGACTCCCGACTCACGCGGCTACGGAGTGCGCACCAACCAGCTTGCACTACAGGCTTCTCCAAGACATTCAAGAATCAAAACACTTCAAAGTTCAGGTCCCAAATCCTACTGCAAGGGATGGCCTACAGGCTAGCATAGTAGTGACCAATGTTGCTCTCTCTCTCTCTCTCTCTCTCTCTCTCTCTCTCTCTCTCTCTCTCTCTCTCTCTCTCTCTCTCTCTCTCTCTCTCTCTCTCTCTTCGAAATTTGTTGGAATCGGCGCGCTGACCAGAGTCTCTCTCTGAGAGAGAAAACCTTATAGAGAGAGAGAGAGGGGGGGAGGGGGGGGGGGGGGGGGAAGGGGGGGGGGGGGGGGGGGAACCTGCCCATAGAGAGAGAAAACCTACACGCATAGAGAGAGAGGGGGGAAAAAAATCCCTGCCACAGAGAGAGAGAGAGAGAAAGAGAGAGAGAGAGGAAAAAAAAAAGGGCGAAGGAAGTTGGTGTGCATAGTGTGGGTCCCTTTGACAGCAACTGAGCATGAGGAAGCAGAATGCTAAAGCCGACCCCTTAGAGGATGACATTCAAAAGTGCAAAGAAGAGATGGCGGACACCATTACCAAGATGAACCACAACCTGTTAAGCACAATACAAATGCTCGAAGGACGCGTGTTGATCCAAGAAAGTAAAATGAATGCACTGGAAGCATAGTCACATGGGGACGTGGCGGGTCCCGGGGACGCAGATGTGGCAAAACAGGGGACGAGGGACGCGACAGCGGACGCGCTTTTAAAAACACTATTTCTTTGCAAATTTAATACTGAGACAATAGTGAACACTTAGAGCACAAGATTGCAAAGAAAAAGTGGTTTTTGCATTCAAAAAAAGTCGGCGGAGGAAGGGGGTTGAGAAGTGGCGGCAGGGCCGGAGGAAGGAGAAGGAGGAGGGCTTAGAGAAGCTTGGGATCCATCTTGAGATTCCATTGATGATAGATATTAGAGAAGGGTTGAAGAGAAGGAAAGAGGAGTAGGAGAAAGCTTGATGGGGGGGGGGGGAGAGAGAGAGAGAGAGAGAGAGAGAGAGAGAGAGAGAGAGAGGAACTTCAAGTCTTAAAGGAAGTGGCCTTGAGCCTTGAGGCTTGGGTATGATAGTAGATACTATGAGGCTATGAGCCTTGAGGCTTGGAAGTGGGTGCTCTTAAGTAGAAAGAGCTCCCCCCAAAATGGGGGTTTGAACTTTGAATTTGAAATTTGAAAGGCCCCCCAAACGTGGGATTTTGAAATTTGAATTCCCCCCCAAAAGGGTGCTTTTGAAATTCCCCCCAAGAGGGTGCTTTTGAAGTTTGAAACCCCCCCCAAAAAGTGGGCGCTTAAAAACGTTTTGAAAGTTGAATGGCTGCAGCCCCGCCCCCTCCACGCATCGCATCTGTGTTGGTCACCGGGGACCCGCGTCCCAGGACCCGTCCCCTGCCCCGTCTACGTCCCGACATCCCCCGTCCTGTCCCCGCATAAAGGGGCCGCTTCCCTCAGTCCCCTGTTTCTATGACTGGAAGATCGTGTGACAGCCCAAGATGAAGAGATCATGTCACTCAAGAAGGATCTCGTTGAAGCTGTCACAAAGTGATGACATGGCCACGGACAGCAGAAACCCTAAAATTCCTACAAACCCTAATTTTTGCCAAAAACCATAATTTCCGAAAATCGCGGAGGTGTTAAAAATATTTTATTTTTATTTTTTTGGGGTAAATTTTGAGCGACGAATCTCTGCTTTTTTTCTATGATTTGGGAGAAAGAGAGAGAAAAAGAGAACTTGCTTTCTTATTGGCTCTCATTGAGAGAGAGAGAGAGAGAGAGAGAGAGAGAGAGAGAGAGAGAGAGAGAGAGAGAGAGAGAGAGAGAGAGAGAGAGAGACAATCTTCTTTTGCTTTCAAGCTTCTGGGGCTCTGCTTATCTTTAGAAATTCTGCACCATCACCAGGGTTAGCAACATTTCGTATCCATAGAGCCCAAAGACAAAGGAACTCTTGCTTGTACACGTAGTAGTCATCTAAGTCTTTTTGCTTATGAGAAACAATGTCTTGCCATAATTTCTGAGTGTTTTGGGGATTAAAGAAGTATTTCTTGAAACGATTCAAAACTTCCATGTAATTCCCTTTAACTTCCTCAGGCAAAGAGTCAAACCAAGTGCTAGCATCTTTCCTAAGGACCACCTCAAACATTTCTACACGTTCTTGATCAGTTACTATCCTCTTGATACGACAAGACATCTTGAAATTCGCTAGAAATAATTCTGCATCCTCTCCAGGCTCTCCAAAGAAAAGAGAATATCCAGACATTTGGCGTTGGCTCTCCATTGAATTGATTTCAAAGTGATGCGTTTTTGTTTTTTCTTTCTTTAAAAGATTTACACAATAATATTTTCTAAATTGCAATCTATTCTACAACAAAATAAAAATATTCACATCAAATGACCTATGATAATCAATAAGAGGTAGAATTACAGGGTTTGGTGACGCGAGAATTTCTCCTACTCTTTGCGCACCAAACATGAATACCATACGTTGTTGAAAATGGATTTTTCTACTAATTGCAATGTTTACTCTAATGTGTGGAGTGAAATGAAAGGGAAAAACCTGTATTCCTGGGCCATTATCCATTTTCTATGCATGACCTAATTCTTAAAACAAAACAAAAATATAGACGTCCAAACTAAGGTCGTACCTAATGAGAGGAAAAATAAAAGGATTTACTGATGCGTTTATCTTTACCAACCTAAGAGGACCTAAAATTCTACGAATTACTCGCTGAAATTGCAACTTAGTACTAACAATTATGTGTACCTTTTGCCTTGCAATGGGAATGAAGGGATCATACAAAGTCTCGTGATTCATGCAAGCTACTTGATTATGCTAAAGGTTGAGCCTTCACAAAACATACACAAGCCTGTTCCTCCGTGGGGGCACCAAAATTGAGGCGGTCCGGGGCGGGAAACAAGAAGAGCAACCTCTAGACACCCTTCAAGCCTCCCGTGCTGCTCAATGGGGCTGGGGCACAACACAACACAAACCAAAACAACAAACCCACAACCAAATCCCAACTACACAAGGGGCACCACCTAGTTTAAGAGCGAACTAGGATGCAAAAGAGGAGAATCGTTAGAGCAACCCACAAACAAGCAAGGAATTTACACTAACCCTAACACCAATGAAATACTCTCACACACTAAAACATGAGAGAGAGAGAGAGAGATAGAGAGATAGAGAGAGAGAGAGAGAGAGAGAGAGAGAGAGATGGTGTACAACTTAGCTTCTAATTTATATTTTGCATAAAAAGGAACTTAGAGCTTGCGGAATCAAGTGACAAGATTTGGTTATAGCATCACTAGCACATTGTCTTAGGGTTATGGGAGCTCTCGCACCATCCACCCTCTTACAATGGTAGGCAAACAATAGCCAATGAATCACAAGCAACAAAACAACAACCTTCAAGGAAACAAGTCACCTTATGAAGCTGAATGAGTTTGCCAAGCCAAATTGGAGGAGAAGCGTGAGCCTTTGGACATGAATTGCACCAAAAACTACCAATTCATTGATGTTGGGGTAGATACAACAATGGTAGGAAGAATATCTTCTACTCGCACTTACTCAAACTAGCTCAAGCTTTTCTATGCACCAAGGTGATGGTGTATAGAAAGCTTACTCTCTCTTTACAACCAAGGTAGAACTCGCGTGTGGTATGCTCAATCTAGTGTGCAATGGTATAGTGATGTCTTTTACAAGGAGGAATGGGTTCTATTTATAGGTTTTAGAAGCCTTGATTAGGATTAAGCCTAATCAATTTTATTAGGAAAGATCAAGGATTATGAATTTCAAATGATAATGGGGTCTCTCTTTTCTCTTGAGTCACATGGATGTGGGCTCAAGTAAGAGAATTATTGATGTGGTGAAAGGAGAGAAACTTCCATGGGAGTGAGTGAGTTTGGTTTACTTGTGCGGTTGCCTACTCCATATGTTGATAGTGTGAGTGCATTTTTACAAGAGAAGTTAGTTGTTAGTGGTAATAATCACTAGAATTGTTAGTGATACATTTACAATGGGTAGGATGAGTTGATTTGATGAAGGAAGAGGGGTGAATTAAAAGAGAATCATTGAGATGGTGAAGCTTTGAAGAAGCTTGAACTCACCCTTGTGTAGATTGTGGAAAAAATGACCGTTGGTCTTCTTCTTCTTCGCTTCTTTACGCCGCCGCCACGGTTGACCACCACGATGAAAAGAGGATTTGTTGATGAAAATTCCTCAATTTGCAGAAGTTATCATGGTTAAGATGCTGAATTTTAGATATTTTTAGGAGAGGTAAATGAAATTGTAACATAGAAGCAATAGAGAGAGACATGGAGAGGGTGTATGTATGTAGAGGTTCATAAAAGAACTATAGGGATGAGAGAGAAGGGTAATGGTGAAGAGGGTGGGAGAAGCCATGGAAATTGGAGGTTTGAGTGAGGGAAGGAGAGGGAGGGAGGTGTAAGAGTGAGTAGGTGTGTGGAAGGGTGAGAGAAGACTAAGGGCTACTTGTGAGAAAAGTGGGCAGACTGGGGTCCACTCAAAAAATCATATCTCACTGCTGGTAGCTCCAAAAATCATGAAACAATTTGAGATGATTATTCAGAGCGTGGGATACATTTTCTCTTGTGACCACCGCTCCAAATTCGGAGTGGAAATAGGTGCCAAGATTCTCACCAAAAAGCCTATTTTTATGCCTGCAAAAGTCTTTTAGTGGCCCCCTCCTTTGTTGAATCTGTACAATGCATCCAAGAGTGAGCCCCTCCTTTGTCATATTATAATACAAAGCATCCAAGTTGCCCTTGACCCATGCATGGAGGAGGATTATTGGTGAATAAAGAAATATATACATGGTGGGACTAGTGTATGGACTATTCATGGACTTTAGCTCAATGAGCACATGGTGTTAGAATAATGAGTAAAAATAATAATATTAATATGGAGGAGTTATGGATATGGAAAGATATTGGAATCATATGATATGGTCCCTCCTTGAATTATTTTGAGTGAAAGAGGAAAAGGTATGCAAGTAAATAATATAATAAACGTAACCAATTAGTAGAAATCAATTATTTGTTTTCACGAGGGTGAGGGTGAAAATGTGGGAGTGATTTGTATAAAGGAAAAATATGAGGTTAGAGTATGTACATATTGGCAAAAAATATAATTATGGTATAAGAGGATGAAAGAATGTGTACATAGGTTTAATAAAACACACACCTAAGTAGAAATATTTAAATAAAATACCAAAATAATTATAAAAATCCCTATATTTAGGCCATATATACAATGAAATATTTACACACAAAGAGGCCATAATATAATTTTATTTTTTTATTTTTTTATTTTTTTGGCTCAACTAGCCCAGTGACTAGCTAGCTGAGGGTTTTTAAGAAGATATGGGAAAAGCCCCCTAACTCACACACGCCTATGTACAGTGAAATGGTAGGGATAGCCATAGCGTTTGGGTGAGTTTGGTAGGGTGGAGTAACTTACTATGGCAATTACGGAGAGCCGAAAAACGGCTATCATTAGCCCTCCCCCAGGATGATGGTATATTCATGTACCATCATAGAGCATCCTTTCCAAAGAGAATGGTTCAGAGTCCTTGACAAGATCTTCATTGTTTGGCCCCTCAGAATTTTGACTAGAGTTACATTGGTACTTCATGTAGCAATACTTACATGAGACAGCTGCCCTTTGACAGATCTTTGGTAGATCCTTTGGTAGAATTCGACTCAAATAAGGCTTCAAGCGATACCCGTTTACCTTCTTGGAGTGCTCTTTCCCATTCAAGTCCATAAGTTGATAGTAACTTGAATTGAAAGCCTTCTGAACTATGTATGGCCCCTGCCATCTAGTTTCAAATTTGGCATCAAAAGGATTGTCAAGTCGATTGTCATACCTTAGCACAAGCTCTCTTTCCTTGATGCCTTTGTCCTTCAGTTTCTTGTCATGCGTTTCTTTCGCTTGTGTGGCTTTCCTCTTGTAGCACTCATATGCTGCTTCTCTTTTCCACTCAAGCTCCACTAACGTAAGAAGTCAATCCATCCATACCTCTTGATCATCTTGTGCTCCTTTGTCATGAAGTCGCATTGTTGGAATGTTGAGCTCGATAGGCTGCAAAGCCTCTTGACCATAGACCAAGTGAAATGGTGTGAACTCCGTGGCTTCCCTATATGTGGTTCGATATGCCCACAAGGCACCATCCAAGAAGTCATCCCATATTTTGTCTTGTTTTGCACCATCTTTCTAATGATTCCTGCAATGACACCATTATCCTTCTCCACCAAACCATTTGACTGTGGGTAGTATGGTGTGCTATGACGATGTAGAATGTGAAGCTCTTCACAAACTTCTGTGAGCAAGCCCTTCCAAAACCCTGGACCATTATGAGAAACAATCTCCAAATGTGTGTCGAATCTGCAACAAATGTGATTGTACACAAACTTGCTAATTGTCCTCTCATTCACTCTTGCCACACTTTGAGCTTCCACCCACCTAGTCATATAGTCTACAGCCACTAGAATGTAGAGTTTACCATTTTTTGTCCTAGGTATAGGACCCATAGCATCAATGCCCCACTTTTCAAAGGGTCCATTTGCAAGCACTATTTGCCACGGGCCATGCACCAACCTTCTATGTCCATTTATCTGACAATTGTGACAGCTTTTACACCAATGTTGAACATCCACATGCAAGCTTGGCAAAACATACCCCGCAAGCAAAATCTTCTTCACAGTTGATTCTTGTGCAAAATGACCACCACATGCCTCTTCATGCAAACCTTTTAGAATGGCTGGAATTTCCTCGATAGTTGGTACTCTTCTGCACACTTGATCCTTCCCTTTTTGATAGAGGGAGCCTTCTTGGAAGAGATAGAAACTTGCCTTCTTCATGAGTCTCCTCTTCTGAGCCTTCGTGAAGTCTTGTGGAAACTCACCCTCCAAAATGTAGCCAATAATGGGAGCCAATGACTCCAATCTCTGGTATCTCGGTTGCTTGACAGCTACTGCCACCATGATGACCTGCACTTCTCTCTCAACACATGTAACTGCTTGTTGTGCAAGTAAATCGGCATCTTCATTTTGTTTCCTCGGAATATGATATAGTTGCACTTCTTCAAACTGATTAAACATCTTACGAATGGCATGAACTTTTGTCCTTAAGCTTTCATTCTTGCATGCCCAAATGTGTAAAATCTGTTTAACAATGAGAAATGCATCTCCCTTTACCATGAGACGTTTTATCCCTTGGCCAATGCACATCTTCAAACCATGAAGTAGTGTGTCGTATTCTGCTTTATTGTTGCTAGTTGAACGTGGTAGATTGACCTTCTATTTCATGACCACCTCTCCACTTGGGTTGAGCAACACTAGCCCTCCCCCTGCTTTCCCTGTGGCTCATCGAAAAGCTCCATCAAAGAACAAGGTAAAAGCATTGGGAATACTTTTTGGTGGTGACAATGGTAGGTTCTTTACTTGAGGCACCTTAATTTCCTTCTCATGTACCCTATAAGTGAGAATCCCTACCAATTGTGCACGCACACTATCTTCTACCTTGAAAGAGTATTAGAACTCTTGAAACTCCATAATCCACTTTGAGATCCTAGTACTAAGATTCATTTGAGATGACACCCCAGGGAAAAAAAATTCTACAGTGAGAATTACAAAAGGTTTTGGTAGCAGGTAGGATCTAAACTTTCTCACCGCAAACATGAGAGAAAGCATCATGAGTTTTGCTTCTATGTAATCTCTCTCCAAAGCATTCATGACCCTACTAGCAAAGTAGATGGGTCGCATCCTTGTACTGTGGGGATCTTGTTGTAGCAACCCAACACCAATTGTTTCCCTTCCAACACCAGAGCTAGCAAAGAATGTGTACTCCCAACAAGGAGGCATGAGTCTTGGTAGCTCTAACAAAATGACTTTAATGTTACAAAAATACTCTTCAAGCTCATCATACCATGCAAATTCTACTTGTTGTGTCAACTTTTGCAAAGGATGAAGCAACTCCGAGGCTAAGTGAATGAAGCGTGACATATACTTCACCTTCTGAATGAAAGAGATGACCTCCTTAAGACTGTTCGGTGATGGGAGCTCAATAAGAGCCTTTGCCTTTGAAGGATCCACCTCAATGCCTTTATAGGAAACCTTGTGACCGAGCAAAATCACTTCATCCTCACCTATGTGGCACTTGTCGGGGTTGAGTTGACCTCCCATGTCATAGAGCTTCTTTAAACCTTCTTCTACCCTTTGTAGATGCAATGATTTTGAGCTATAAATGCAGAAATCATCAATGAAAACCCTAATTGACTTTCCAAAGAATGCTTGAAACACCATGTTCATGAAACGTTGGAATGTTGCAGGAGCATTTGTCAGACCAAATGGCATGACTCTAAAAGCACAACAATCCCAAGGAGTGATAAAGGTTGTTTTCAATTGATCTTCCAATGCGATACCTATTTGAAAGTAGCCTGAGTAGCCATCACACATAGTGTACTTCTCATGACCAGCTACCTCATTTAGTATCTCATCCTGAAATGGGAGGGGAAAGTGATCTCTTTTTGTTGCCTCATTATGTGGACGGTAATCCACACACACCCTCCACTTTCCGTTTTTCTTAGGAGTGACAACAACGGGAGAGACCCACTCTGAATTCTCCACTGGATAAATGAAACCTGCTGCTAGAAGCTTTCTTACCTCCTAGAGTAGAGCCTGCTCCTTGATGACTCCTAGCCTTCGTAGCTTCTGAGCCTTAGGTGTGGCCTCTAGCTTCAACTCAATTTTGTGTTGAACAGCATCTACTCCATGCACATCGGTGTAGTCTTTAGCAAAAATACTAGGAAATTACCTTAGCACACATTTGAACTCCTCTCTTTCATCCTTTGTAAGTGTTGTAGATAGCATACCTTCTAGCATTCTTTCATCTTCCACTTTTTGGTTCTCTTGGGAACCTACCTCCTCCAAACCTTGACAAGAGTTCTCTTGGTTGGTTGGCTTAAACCTTACCCCCATGGCTTCGATGGAAGACTCCTCTTCAGTAATGCTGCCGCTACTTTCTTCTTCTGAAGTGTTATCGGTCCAACCTTCTTCCGTCTCACTTTCAGATGATTATTCATGGAGCTCCTCTTGGCGTTGCTCCTTCATGTCAAAGACAACCTTCTTATGATTGTCGTTCCTGCAAATTATCTTTCCACTCTCCCAATCCTGCAAAGCTCGCATTTTCATTAGCCATGGTCTCCCTAGGATAAATGGGTAACCATTTCCTTTGGTACACATGACATAGAAATCCACTGCCTTCTTAATGCCAAAGGCCTCCACAAAAACATTTTTACAAATACCTACACACCTAGCCTTGCTATTGTTTGCCATCTTCACCTTAGTTTCAGGTGTCTCATGGATGTGCATGCCTAGTTTTTGCATGAGTCCCTCTGTCATGATGCAAATTTGTGCACCCCCATCCACTAGACCTTTCCTAATCAATCTCCCTTTTATGTAACAATCTAGAATAGGTGTGATGTCCTCATTCATTTCAACTTCTGCAATTTTTACAACAAGCACACTCTCTTTTACCTTTCTCCTAGTGCTAACTGCCCTTGTTAAATCCCTCCTAACTTGTGGACATAATGCAAGAAATTGAGGCCATGAGATATCAGGACCCTTACCTCTCATGTCTTCCAACAGGTTGTATGGAGCCATTCCATGTCCAAGAGGAAAGTCTTGGAGGTTGATACGACGTCGAGTCCTCTTAGCTTCCTTGGTCTCCTTTGCCTTCTTTTCTCGTCCATGGTCACTTTGTGATGTAACTCCTACTTTCTCCTTACCTTTCCCTCGGCCTTGCTTAATGCCATTTGCTTCCATGTCAACCTCTCTTGAATTTGTCACCTCTACCACATGCACGTTTGGGTCTGGCAAAGGTGGAACTCTTTCCACTCCTTGTGGAGGTGGTCTTGCTCCATTTGGCCTTTGTATAAGCCGTGGTTGCTGACTAGTTCCTTCACCTGCATTCATCACTGGGTAATTCAAGTTAGGTCTCCCTGGCTCCCCACGGGGCCAAGGACAATTATACATCCCATGTCCAGACTCACCGCAATTCCAACATTGCAAGACTCTCCTAGGTCATGGGTCTTGCTCTTCAGACTTCTTTGCTTGTCCCTTTGGACCTACAGCCTCATGGTAAAGGGAGATGCACTTCTCATTGTTAAACAGATTTTAGGTATTTGGGCATGCAAGAATGAAAGCTTACGGACAAAAGTTCATGCCATTCGTAGATTGTTTAATCAATTTGAAGAAGTGCAACTATATCATATTCCTAGGAAACAGAATGAAGATGCCGATTTTCTTGCACAGCAAGTAGTTACATGTGTTGAGAAAGAAGTGCAGGTCATCATGGTGGCAGCAACTGTCAAGCAACCGAGATACCAGGGATTGGAGTCATTGACTCCCATTTTTAGCTACATTTTGGAGGGCGAGTTTCCACAAGACTTCACGAAGGCTCAGAAGAGGAGACTCATGAAGAAGGCAAGCGCATATCTCTTCCTAGAAGGCTCCCTCTATCAAAGAGGGAGGGATCAAGTATGCAGAAGAGTACCAACTATTGAGGAAATTCCAGCCATTCTAAAAGGTTTGCATGAAGAAGCATGTGGTGGTCATTTTGCCCAAGAGTTAACCGTGAAGAAGATTTTGCTTGCGGGGTATGTTTGGCCAAGTCTGCATGTGGATGTCCAACATTGGTGTAAAAGTTGTCACAATTGTCAGGTAAATGGGAATAGAAGATTGGTTTATGGTCCAAGGCAAATCGTGCTTGCAAATGGACCGTTTGAAAAGTGGGGCATTGATGCTATGGGTCCTCTGCCTAGGACAAAAAATGGTAAACTCTACATTCTAGTGGCTGTAGACTATATGACTAGGTGGGTGGAAGCACAAACTGTGGCAAAGGTAAATGAGAAGACAGTGAGCAAATTCGTCTACACTCACATTTGTTGTAGATTTGGCACAGCTTTGGAGATTGTTTCTGATAATGGTCCAGGGTTTAGAAAGGGAATGCTCACAGAAGTCTGTGAAGAAATTCACATTCTACATCGTCACAGTACACCCTACTATCCCCAATCAAATGGTTTGGTAGAAAAATCTAATGGTGTCATTGCAGGCATCATTAGAAAGATGGTGAAAAACAAGACAAAGTTGTGGGATGACTTCTTGGATGGTGCCTTGTGGGCATATCAAACCACATATAGGGAACCCACGGAGTTCACACCATTTCACTTGGTCTATGGTCAAGAGGCTTTGCAGCCTATCGAGCTCAACATTCCAACAATGCGACTTCAGAGCAAAGGAGAACAAGATGATCAAGAGGTATGGATGGATCGATTGCTTATCTTAGCTGAGCTTGAGTGGAAAAGAGAAGCAGCATACGAGTGCTATAAGAGCAAAGCCACACAGACAAAGGAGAATCTTGACAAGAAACTGAAGGACAAAGGCATCAATGAAGGAGATCTTGTGCTAAGGTATGACAATCGACTCGATAATCATTTTGATGCCAAATTTGAAACAAGATGGCAAGGGCCATACATAGTTAAGAAGGCTTTCAATTCAAGTTAATATCAGCTTATGGACTTGAATGGTAAAGAGCACTCCAGGAAAGTAAACGGGTATCGCTTGAAGCCCTATTTGAGTCGCCTTCTACCAAAGGATCTACCAAAGATCTGTCAAAAGGCCACTGTCTCATGTAAGTATTGTTAGATGAACCATGATTGTAACTCTAGCCAAAATTCTGAGGGGCCAAACAATAAAAATCTCGTCAAGGACTCTGAAGCACTCTGTTTGGAAAAGATGCTCCATGATGGAACATGAATATACCATCATTCAGGGAGAGGGCTAATGATAGCCATTTTTTGGCTCTTTGTAATTGTCACAGTAAGTTACCTCACCCTACCAAAATCACCCAAACACTATGGCTATCCCTACCATTTCACTATATATAGGCGTATGTCAGTTAGGGAACTTTCCCCATATTTTCTTTAAAACCCTCAGCTAGCTAGTCACTGGGCTAGTTGAGCCAAAAAAATAAAAAAAATAAAAATTATAAGTATATTATGGCCCATTTGTGTGTAAATATTTCATTGTATATAGAGCCTAAATAAAAGGATTTTTATCATAATTATTTTGGTATTTATTTAAATATTTCTACCTAGGTGTGTGTTATTTATGATCTGTACATTGCCTCACCATTACCACAATTTTTCTTACCATTTTTCATACTCTTTATTCCATATAGAAATATTTTCATGTAAGCTTCTCTTATTTTTGGTGTAACTCCATCCCAACAAAAATCCAAAAAAACTAGTTTTATTTATGTGTATATTTTTTCACTATTGTGATTTTTCCCTTCCTACATCTATTTTGTTTTTTTTAGAACACCAAAAATATTTATCTTTTTATGGAAGCCTCATAATGAGAGAGATTTATTTTGACCCCTTTATATTTTTTCCACTTATATTATTTATATTTGACATGTACATATTTTTTAGACCCCTCAATATTTGATTTTCTTAGTTGTACTATTCACTTATATCATGATCTCAACAATATCTTCAATTATAGATCTACCAAATAAGGTCAAGGGTAGGTGGCATGCATACATGCACTATGGAGGGCTCACTCTTGGAGGTATTCAAAAGAATCATCCAAAGAAGGACCCCACAAAGACCTTGTGCAGTGGAAAAAAACGGTCGGTTTTGCTGAATTTTTAAAGTTCACTTGCTCTCCGAATTTGAAAAGGTGATACAAACAAAAGTTGTAGCTCGTGGGCTGAACTTTTGCCTTAAATTTTTTAATATTTGTTTGAGCTACGAACTGTGTGCTATGATTTTAATAGTGGACCCCAGTTTTCCCATGCTATGCAACCACACTCTCTCTTCCACTTTATCATTTTCCTCTTTCACACACACTTCTCCACTCATCATCCCCACCTCTCTCACCACTCCTCTCTGCACCCTACTCACCTTCTCCTCAACCTTGAAGAATAAGAGAAACCATGGTGAACTCATACCTCCCACACACAATTTCATTCCAAAATTGACCACCTAGTCTCATTTTTCCTCCTCCAAATTACCCATATCTATCAAAAAAACCACAAAATTTAGCCTCTTCTCTTAAAAGACAGCATCATGGTGGTTGATTACTCAGCTTCAATTACCTTGTCTCTCAAGGAAGGTCAAGAGTGGAGAAAAAATGTACCGTCAAAGCTAGTGGACCGTCAACAAGCGTCAAAATTGGCCCTACTCAAGACACTTGGAGTATCAACCTTGTAAGAAATCCACCTTTTCTTACCTCTTAAGAGTTTTTCTTCCTTATTTGTATCCTACATGGATACTCCCATTGTAAATATCCAATTCCATTTGTAAATTAATACTAACTCTACTAACACTAACCCACTATGAAAAGTCCTATCACCTCCATTTCTCTCCTCTCTCTTTCCCCACCAACTTCTTGAAAATTCCAAGCAAAAGAAATTAGATAAATTGCTGAAAATCTAACCCAACCATGGTTAGAGCAGTAACCCTAGCCTTCAAAATTGCTATAAAAGGAGGGTGTAGCTAGCACAAACAGGGGGAGCCATAAGCAAGAGCACTATGCTATAGCTTGAGAAGCCAAGCTCAACCTCTCTAGAAGGAGCTCTTGAGTGGAAGCTCATTGTCTTATGCATATGCATTTGTTGTAATAGGGGATTAGCAAGGGAACTCTATGCCATTGTAAGAGAGAGAGAGTGATCATTCAATTGAGAGTAGGAAATCTATCATTTCTCCTACTAGTGTAAGCCCAACATTTGCTGAATCAAGGAGGGTGGATTTGGATTAAGCTTGGATATTTTGTCTCCCTTCCAACGTGAAGTAATGGACAACAATGATGCGTAAGTGTCTTGGTGTTTTTTGTTAAGTTCTTGATAGCTTGTTTTTGGTGTTGTCATCAATCTAGCCATAAATCCCACATACTGTAAGAGGGCGACAGGGTGGAGAGGACTCCCCTGGCTTTAAGACAGTGATTGGGGTGGCTTTTCTTGTGATGTGTTGTGGTGAAATTTACGCAAGCTATGTTGAAAAAATACTAATTTCACTTTGATTTCTCATGACAGATTTGTAAGAAGGTATTAATGCAACAAGCACCCCCTCCCCCTTTCTCTCTCTTTCTTAAATATATAGTTGTGTTTGCTTGATCATTGCCGATACGTTTCAAAGCAGCCCGAGCACTATCTCTCTTTCTCTCTCTCTCTCTCTCTCGCTCTCTCTCTCTCTCTCTCTCTCTCTCTCTCTCTCTCTCTCTCTCTCTCTCTCTCTCTCTCTCTCTCTCGTGTTTTAGTGTGTGAGAGTGTTCCATTGGTGTTAGGGTTAGTGTAAATTCCTTGATTGCTTGTGGGTTGCTCTAATGATTCTCCTCTTTTGCGTCCTAGTTCGCTCTTAAACTAGGTGGTGCCCCTTGTGTAGTTGGGATTTGGCTGTGGGTTTGTTGTTTTGGTTTGTGTTGTGTTGTGCCCCAGCCCCATTGAGCAGCACGGGAGCCTTGAAGGGTGTCTAGAGGTTGCTCTTCTTGTTGCCCGCCCAGGACCGCCTCAATAGGAAACCTTGTGACCGAGCAAGATCACTTCATCCTCACCTTTGTGGCACTTGTCGGGGTTGAGTTGACCTCCCATGTCGTAGAGCTTCTTTAACACTAGGTTGGTAACCTAACAAGACATAAAAGTGTCCTTTCAGGGTTTTGAAAAAAACCTCCAAAACCATATAAGATCCACTCATTTTGTAAAATCCTTTCATGAGGTTATAGTTCAAGGCCTACTACACATGGAAAAAATAAGAAACTTGTAAAATTTCTCATCTTTTGGTCACACCAAGCCTCCAAAGTTGATGGACTAGTACATTTTCATCAAAACAGGGATTTCTTACGTTTTGTTGCATAAAAATAAGATTAGGGATTTTTGTAGGGCTTGAGATAAATTCCCTAGTTAACTTCAATGGGTTGGTGATCAGAACATATGATTGCTTCTCACTTACTATTTTTTGTTTTGCCAAAAGAAATAGGTACAAAAAAGTTGAATTTTTACCATTCTGCAGACCTATCATCAAAGTTTCTATAGCCACACTCAATACAAACAATATATGCATGCTTTCTTAGTTCCGTATTGTCCTTCAGGTTTATAATGAGCCATGGAGCATGTCAAAAGAATAATACATCTCTTACCAAGGGGAATCTTGGGGACAAAGATGAAGTGCTAAATACAGCAAACATGAAAAAACTGGGTTCAACATTATGAGTTGTAGAATCCCATAGAAAGTATTCAGTATCTAGCCAAATTTGATCCTTATGACTAGATATGGTTCCTAACTACAAAATGCATGTAGTTGTCACAAGAAACTAACAATATTGAAAAAGCTATACTTGATATACTAGAATGTTTAGTTTTCTTCTATAATTGGAAAAATCAACCATCCTCGTCTACTATGCAAAATAGGGTATTAGGTGCCCCAAAACTAAAGGAATATTAGCTTTATGTTACAATATGCGACATAGAAAATCAAACCTGCATTTGGATATCATGAAAGCCACCAAAAAAATCATAGAAGAGCTAAAATTGGCTAAAAAACAAGATTTGACAATTTTTGTAATTTGGTCATAACTTACGACTTTAACATTTATTTCTCCCTAGAAGAATCGCGACATGTTGAGGACTACTAAAGATAGTTCTCTAGCATTATAGACCTCACAAACATGAATTCTAGAGTGGTATAGTTGCAAAAAGTTGAAAAAAGCCAAAAACAGGACCCGTTTTTTCACACAGTTTAGGTTGTGAAATGTTGTGCAAGGACAAGGTTAAAGATGGAATTGATATTCCAAAAAAGTGTTGAGTTTTTTTCAGCTCATGAGACAAATTTCTAGACAGATAGCACCTCAAAATCCATTTTGAAACTCTTGACATAATTCAAGGAAAATGGTCACTTAATAGGACATAAAAGTGTCCCATTACCAACCTAGTGTTAAACCTTCTTCTACCCTTTGTAGATGCAATGATTTTGACCTATAAATGCAAAAATCATCAATGAAAACCCTAATTGACTTTCCAAAGAATGCTTGAAACACCATGTTCATGAAACGTTGGAATGTTGCAGGAGCATTTGTCAAACCAAATGGCATGACTCTAAAAGCACAACAACCCCAAGGAGTGATAAAGGTTGTTTTCAATTGATCTTCCAATGCGATACCTATTTGAAAGTAGCCTGAGTAGCCATCACACACAGTGTACTTCTCATGACCAGCTACCTCATTTAGTATCTCATCCTGAAATGGGAGGGGAAGGTGATCTCTTTTTGTTGCCTCATTGAGTGGACGGTAATCCACACACACCCTCCACTTTCCGTTTTTCTTAGGAGTGACAACAACGGGACAGACCCACTCTGAATTCTGCACTGGATAAATGAAACCTGCTACTAGAAGCTTTCTTCCCTCCTTGAGTAAAGCCTGCTCCTTGATGACTCCTAGCCTTCGTAGCTTCTGAGCCTTAGGTGTGGCCTCTGGCTTCAACTCAATTTTGTGTTGAACAGCATCTACTCCACACACATCGGTGTAGTCTTTAGCAAAAAGCCTAAGAAATTTTCTTTAGCACACATTTGAACTCCTCTCTTTCATCCTTTGTAAGTGTTGTAGATAGCATACCTTCTAGCATTCTTTCATCTTCCACTTTTTGGTTCTCTTGGGAACCTACCTCCTCCAACCCTTGACAAGAGGTCTCTTGGTTGGTTGGCTTAAACCTTACTCCCATGACTTCGATGGAAGACTCCTCTTCAGTAATGCTGCCGCTACATTCTTCTTCTGAAGTGTTATCGGTCCAACCTTCTTCCGTCTCACTAGGATAAATGGGTAACCATTTCCTTTGGTAGACATGACATAGAAATCCACTTACTTCTTAATGCCAAAGGCCTCCACAAAAACATTTTTACGAATGCCTACGCACCTAGCCTTGCTATTGTTTGCCATCTTGACCTTAATTTCATGTGTCTCATGGATGTGCATGCCTAGTTTTTGCATGAGTCCCTCTGTCATGATGCAAATTTGTGCACCCCCATCCACTAGAACTTTCCTAACCAATCTCCCTTTTATGTAACAATCTAGCACATGTGTAATGTCCTCATTCATTTCAGCTTCTGCAATTTTTACAACAGGCACACTCTCTTTTACCTTTCTCCTAGTGCTAACTGCCCTTGTTAAATCCCTCCTAACTTGTGGACATAATGCAAGAAATTGAGGCCATGAGATATCAGGACCCTTACCTCTCATGTCTTCCAACAGGTTGTATGGAGCTATTCCATGTCCAAGAGGAAAGTCTTGGAGGTTGATACGACGTCGAGTCCTCTTAGCTTCCTTGGTCTCCTTTGCCTTCTTTTCTCGTCCATGGTCACTTTGTGATGTAACTCCTTCTTTCTCCTTACCTTTCCCTCGGCCACGCTTAATGCCATTTGCTTCCATGTCAACCTCTCTTGAATTTTTCACCTCTACCACATGCACGTTTGGGTCTGGCAAAGGTGGAACTACTTCCACTCCTTGTGGAGGTGGTCTTGCTCCATTTGGATTTTGTATAAGCCGTGGTTGCTGACTAGTTCCTTCACCTGCATTCATCACTGGGTAATTCAAGTTAGGTCTCCCTGGCTCCCCACGGGGCCAAGGACAATTATACATCCCATGTCCAGACTCACCGCAATTCCAACATTGCAAGACTCTCCTAGGTCGTGGGTCTCGCTCTTTAGACTTTTTTGCTTGTCCCTTTGAACCTACACCTTGTGCAAGGTGAATTGACAAGCTGCTTAAAGATTCATTTAACTTCTCAATCACTTCCGCCGTTACCTCAGGAAGCTCCCTAGATGTTGATGCTTGTGACTTACCTTTGGGTCTAAGACCTTCTATTGGAACCTCCCCCCTTAAGCACTTGAGTTTCCTATATTTCTCAGCAGCCCTAGTTTCAGCTGCATCAAAGGTAGTAGGTGCACCCGCCTCAACTTTTACCTTAAGGTCAGGAAAGAGTGCGGCTATGAACCTCTCCTTCTTTAGAAATTCTGCACCCTCACCAGGGTTAGCAACATTTCGTATCCTTAGAGCCCAAAGACGTAGGAACTCTTGCTTGTACAAGTAGTAGTCATCTAAGTCTTTTTGCTTATGAGAAACAATTTCTTGCCATAATTTCTGAGTGTTTTGGGGATCAAAGAAGTATTTCTTGAAACGATTCAAAACTTCCGTGTAATTCCCTTTAACTTCCTCAGGCAAAGAGTCAAACCAAGTGCTAGCATCTTTCCTAAGGACCACCTCAAACATTTCTACACGTTCTTGATCAGTTACTATCCTCTTGATACGGCAAGACATCTTGAAATTCGCTAGAAATAATTCTGCATCCTCTCCAGTCTCTCCAAAGAAAAGAGGATATCCAGACATTTGGTGTTGGCTCTCCATTGAATTGATTTCAAAGTGACGCGTTTTTGTTTTTTCTTTCTTTAAAAGATTTACACAATAATATTTTCTAAATTCGAATCTATTCTACAACAAAATAAAAATATTCACATCAAATGACCTATGATAATCAATAAGAGGTAGAATGACAGGGTTTGGTGACGCGAGAATTTCTCCTACTCTTTGCGCACCAAACATGAATACCATACGTTGTTGAAAATGGATTTTTCTACTAATTGCAATGTTTACTCTAATGTGTGGAGTGAAATGAAAGGGAAAAACCTGTATTTCTAGGCCATTATCCATGGTCTATGCATGACCTAATTCTTAAAACAAAACAAAAATATAGACGTCCAAACTAAGGTCGTACCTAATGAGAGGCAAAATAAAAGGATTTACTGATGCGTTTATCTCTACCAACCTAAGAGGACCTAAAATTCTACGAATTACTCGCTGAAATTGCAACTTAGTACTAACAATTATGTGTACCTTTTGCCTTGCAATGGGAATGAAGGGATCATACAAATTCTCGTGATTCATGCAGGCTACTTGATTATGCTAAAGGTTGAGCCTTCACAAAACATACACAAGCCTGTTCCTCCGTGGGGGCACCAAAATTGAGGCGGTCCGAGGCGGGCAACAAGAAGAGCAACCTCTAGACACCCTTCAAGGCTCCCGTGCTGCTCAATGGGGCTGGGGCACAACACAACACAAACCAAAATAACAAACCCACAGCCAAATCCCAACTACACAAGGGTCACCACCTAGTTTAAGAGCGAACTAGGACGCAAAAGAGGAGAATCGTTAGAGCAACCGACAAACAAGCAAGGAATTTACACTAACCTTAACACCAATGGTACACTCTCACACACTAAAACACGAGAGAGAGAGAGAGAGAGAGAGAGAGAGAGAGAGAGAGAGAGATGGTGTACAACTTAGCTTCAACTTTATATTTTGCACAAAAAGGAACTTAGAGCTTACGGAATCAAGTGACAAGATTTGGTTATAGCATCACTAGCACATTGTCTTAGGGTTATGGGAGCCCTCTCACCATCCACCCTCTTACAATGGTAGCCAAACAATAGCCAATGAATCACAAGCAACAAAACAACAACCTTCAATGAAACAAGTCACCTTATAAGGCTGAATGAGATTGCCAAGCCAAATTGGAGGAGAAGCGTGAGCCTTTGGACATGAATTGCACCCAAAACTACCAATTCATTGATGTTGGGGTAGATACAACAATGGTAGAAAGAATATCTTCTACTCGCACTCACTCAAACTAGCTCAATCTTTTCTATGCACCAAGGTGATGGTGTATAGAAAGCTTACTCTCTCTTTACAACCAAGATAGAACTGGCATGTGGTACGCTCAATCTAGTGTGCAATGGTATAGTGATGTCTTTTACAAGGAGGAATGGGTTCTATTTATAGGTTTTAGAAGCCTTGATTAGGATTAAGCCTAATCAATTTTTTTAGGAAAGATCAAGGATTATGAATTTCAAATGATAATGGGGTCTCTCTTTTCTCTTGAGTCACATGGATGTGGGCTCAAGTAAGAGAATTATTGATGTGGTGAAAGGAGAGAAACTTCCATGGGAGTGAGTGAATTTGGTTCACTTGTGCGATTGCCTACTCCATATGTTGATAGTGTGGGTGCATTTTTACAAGATAAGTTAGTTGTTAGTGGTAATAATCACTAGAACTGTTAGTGATACATTTACAATGGGTAGGATGAGTTGATTTGATGAAGGAAGAGGGGTGAATTAAAAGAGAATCATTGAGATGGTGAAGCTTTGAAGAAGCTTGAACTCACCCTTGTGTAGATTGTGGAAAAAATGACCGTTGGTCTTCTTCTTCTTCGCTTCTTTACGCCGCCGCCACGGTTGACCACCACGATGAAAAGAGGATTTGTTGATGAAAATTCCTCAATTTGAAGAAGTTATCATGGTTAAGATGCTGAATTTTAGATATTTTTAGGAGAGGTAAATGAAATTGTAACATAGAAGCAATAGAGAGAGACATGGAGAGGGTGTATGTATGTAGAGGTTCATAAAAGAACTATAGGGATGAGAGAGAAGGGTAATGGCGAAGAGGGTGGGAGAAGCCATGGAAATTGCAGGTTTGAGTGAGGGAAGGAGAGGGAGGGAGGTGTAAGAGTGAGTAGGTGTGTGGAAGGGTGAGAGAAAACTAAGGGCTACTTGTGAGAAAAGTGGGCAGACTGGGGTCCACTCAAAAAATCATATCTCACGGCTGGTAGCTTCAAAAATCATGAAACAATTTGAGGTGATTATTCAAACCATGGGCTACATTTTCTCTTTTGACCACCGCTCCAAATTCGGAGTGGAAATAGGTGTGAAAATTATCACCAAAAAACCAGTTTTTATTCCTGCAAAAGTCTTTTAGTGGCCCCCTCCTTTGTTGAATTTGTACAATGCATCCAAGAGTGAGCCCCTCCGTTGTCAGATTATAATACAAAGCATCCAAGTTGCCCTTGACCCATGCATGGAGGAGGATTATTGGTGAATAAAGAAATATATACATGGTGGGACTAGTGTATGGACTATTCATGGACTTTAGCTCAATGAGCACATGGTGTTAGAATAATGAGTAAAAATAATAATATTAATATGGAGGAGTTATGGATATGGAAAGATATTGGAATCATATGATATGGTCCCTCCTTGAATTATTTTGAGTGAAAGAGGAAAAGGTATGCAAGTAAATAATATAATAAACGTAACCAATGAGTAGAAATCAATTTTTTGTTTCCACGAGGGTGAGGGTGAAAATGTGGGAGTGATTTGTATAAAGGAAAAATATGAGGTTAGAGTATGTACATATTGGCAAAAAATATAATTATGGTGTAAGAGGATGAAAGAAGGTGTACATAGGTTTAATAAAACACACACCTAAGTAGAAATATTTAAATAAAATACCAAAATAATTATAAAAAATCCCTATATTTAGGCCATATATACAATGAAATATTTACACACAAAGAGGCCATAATATAATTTAATTTTTTATTTTTTTATTTTTTTGGCTCAACTAGCCCAGTGACTAGCTAGCTGAGGGTTTTTAAGAAGATATGGAAAAAGCCCCCTAACTCACACACGCCTATGTACAGTGAAATGGTAGGGATAGCCATAGTGTTTGGGTGAATTTGGTAGGGTGGAGTAACTTACTATGGCAATTATGGAGAGCCGAAAAACACTTAGCTTTATTACTTGGGCACCCTTGACCTTTTAGTTGACCTTAAATGGACCTCGAACAGGCCAAAAACTGACCTCGCAGTGCATAGTTGTCACTTTTTTGCATCATCCGCACACCTAGCACTCATTTCTTTTCAATAATGCGTATTGCAACCACATGAAGTGGCCCAAAAAAGTGGTCCTAATGATGACCTTTTTGCATAACTCTCACAAGAAAACACCCACGTTGTGTCCATATTCACCTACGTGCAAATATTGACTCTGTTCAGTCTCTTGATGCCATGTGACGCATCTGCTTACCTCATGTCGTTGGCCCGCAGATAGCTTCCTCGAGAATTTTTACGTGCTACCAACTTCTCCTTATTATAGTAAAAACACACTGGTAGTGGTAATAGTGAAAATCGTTGCACTATGTACACCCTGTCCTACCTGTACACACGTGGGCCCCACGTAACCACCTGGCTATGGAAATTGGTAACTCCTTTATTCGATGCACCATGAATGTGTATGTACATATGCGCAATCCCTTGCTCAAAAAAATTCCTGACAACGTCTACCTTTCATTTTCGCTCTTCGTTCTTTCCAAGGATTATCAAGACTAATGCTAGACTTGTCAGTCTTGATTTCCATCGTTACTCTTGGGCTGATTGTCATTTTTCCTTTTTTGGACTCTCGTCAAGACCTTAGCAGGCATTGTAATTTCGTTTTCTGACCCTCCATTGGAAGGCAGTGCTCCCAGCATATTCAAAGTAGTCTTTTCTCCTTTGCTTAGGTTCTTAGGGAAATCAGGAATCAAGTGAGTAATTCCACACTCGTTGCAATATGCATTGACCCTAATGATTTCATCATGAGGGCAGTCTCTCAACCAATGGTCTCCACCACACTTGTAGCATGGTCCTTTAGGCTGTTGAGGTGCTCCTTGAGCTCCTCTTTGTTGGTGTGCATGCCTCTGCCCGCTCATGCCTTCGTTGGCTATGAACAACAATATTCATTCATCCAAGCTATATCTTCCTTCTCCTACTGCTTATGCAGCAGTTGGTGGTCCTGCATTTCCTATCATGCTACATGGTTCTTGTGTAAAGGGTTCTTCAAGTAGATAATAGACAGGATTTGCAGCATATCCATTGGGATCTTCGTAATACGCATGCATAGGCACCAAAGCCTTTTCTTCTGATTCAGTTACGATTGGTGTGTATCTTATGCCGACTGGTCGTAATCCTGGTAGGGGTGGTGGTTTCCCCAACACTGGTTGTGGTCTTTCTACACCTACAGGTCCTCGTAGGTTGCCTGCTTGATACCTAGGCATCGGTGGAATTTGAGGAGATGCTACCTGAGCTTGGGGAGCGTAAGGTCTCTCTCTCACATATCCCTTGTTATAATAACATTCCTCCGTCCTGTTTTTGTCCATTTTTGTTCAATAGCACACCACTTGGGCTATTTAGCATGGGGTTTGGCGTACAAATTAATCTTTTATAGCACTTCCTCTACAAGCTGCTCCTGGCTTACAACTACTTCTCCTTTCGGTGCTGTCTTAATGGACTTGCTTCCACTTTTTTGTGAGGATGAATCGTCGTCAAGATCCTTGAATACACCCTCTTTGTAGACCGCGCAATTGTCTACAAGGTGAAGAGCCTCCTTAGTTAACTCATTTAACGTCGTGCTCCTCTTCATATGTAAGTCCTTCCGGAGATCTGCACTCCTCAGTCCTTGAATAAATACAAGCATAAGTCTAGACTGAGTTGGCAATTCTTCCACAGGGCAGAACTTAACATATCTTTTTAGTCTTAGGGCTGCCTTTATCACAGATTCCCCTGCTTTCTGTTTGAATTTGTGGATTTGTGAGACAGTATTATGAGCTATTTCCCTTTGTGAGAATTCCTCAATAAACTCGTCAAACACCTCCTCCATAGACTCAAAGTCTCTTCTCTCCACAGAGTCAAACCAAGTACCTCCACCATCCTCTAAGGTTAGTCCAAACCCTGCAAATTGGCTACGGAAGTCTAACACCTCTTCAGCTCTAATTATGCGCATAAAGGCTGCTACGTGATCTCTCGGATCTCTGTTTCCCGTGTATTTCTTGCTTACCCATTTTTGCACTTGAGAAGGTCTAATTCTACGATGGCCTACAAATCTCATCATTGGATCTCCACGTCCTAGTCGATATAAATCCTCTGGTCTTCTGTAGTGGCCAGGTTCCTCTTCCAGTGGTGCTCCTAACCCATAATTTCTAACAGTTCTTGCAAGAGATGGTTCATCCCTCCGAACTCGTTCTATGGGTGGTCTTCCAGGCTTTGTTGACCCTTGAGTCTTTGGCTTAATCTCTCCTTGATATCATGAATAGAGTGGTGGTTCTTGTAAATCCCTTAGCCCTCGTGCAGCTTGATAACCATCTCGGTTTCGGTCTTGTTCTAATCTTGCACTCTGTCGAAGCCATGCCTGCAATGATGGCTAGTAGGTGGTTGGTCCTCGTAGTTCAACGTCGGTTATCGGGTAGAATGTGAGGCCACGTCATACTCTTCTAAAAATGGATTTGTCAATTTGTTAGGGGTGTAGGTGGCTCTTGGCATTTCTCCGGGGGCATATGTTGATGCTCCTGGAACCGTTGCCTTTTCTACCTCCTTTGGGAGAACACATGTGTATTCTCGCCCGTACCTATCAACAAAAACAATATCCTTCCCCATAGAAATTTCATAAGAGAATAACTAAAGAACCTTGTCTTTGCTTCATTCATTTGGGTAGGGTTCTTTGCATCGGAAGTAAGAGACTATTCCCTCGCTCTCATGCTTGTAAATCCCCACATTCTCATTATAGGTTGAGACCCTGGTTGTTTTCTTCTCATACATAAAAAGCGCTCCAGGTCGATCAATGTTTGGAGGCGGTTCTTGGGTTTCTGAAACCATTTTCCCTTTCGCCACGTTATCTCCATATCTGTTGTAATCCTCAGGGTTACTAACTATCAGATAGTGGTTCCCCTTTTCGTCTCGGAATCTATCTCCATCATCATAGACTCGAATTATCTCCAGTCTCTGAGCCGGTCTTTCTTCAATACAAATACACTTGTGTCCTCGATAGTCAGAATAAACTAAGGCTCCCGTCGAGCTTGTTCCTTCTAAGAAGATTACAGTGAACCTGGAATCATTCAAAGGATTTAGGGAGGTGCTTCCCCCTGGCATTGGTCCTTCATAGGAGACACCTCTTGGCTGTTGACTACCCATCTTGAAGAAGGACTTGTCTGACGAAGTGTTAGTATCACTACCCTCTTCAATAATCGGTGCTAGTGGATCTAGCCTTGCCTGAGTTACACTCTCTTCAGTGGACGTGGTGCTTACTTGAGTTTTGGCACTTTTAGTTTCCTAACTTAAAAAAGGCTCCTGACCTTAAATACATAAGACTCAAATTGCGAACTTAAAGCTTACCTAGACTTCTCCTGCTTGCTCAACTATGTGATGATCTCCTTCTGGAATCCACACATGTATGGTTAGTCTGTGTACACGGGTTTCCTTGAACCAAGAAAAAATCTTTCAATTATGTACATCAATCAATTTTTTATGACAACTGGTCAGTCTTAGCCAATTTGTGTTTTTCTCCCCAATGGGTGTTTCAGGGTCTTCTGGTGGTCCAATTTCAAATGTGAAATGAGGGCTGGGGTCTATGTGACAAGTATGTCCTAACTGTATAGGCACAATTTGCATTCTGAATCACCCCTTTCTCAGTCTATCATGATAGACTGACAGATTCCTCAGTATAAGTCAATTTAAAATTGTGACTTCACCTTTGGGTTCCCCTTATTCTCTAGAGTCTATCCCTCAATTTTTATGAAATTTGGACACTTGGTTTGGGTTTCAGGCCAATTTTAGTGTTTTTGTCAGATCCTGATTCTCTATCTGGGCCTTAGATTCACTTTCAGTGATCTAAACACCTTGAAATTAGGTGTGTATGCCTATTTAGGCTCTGCTAAAGCTATCCCTAGGAGGGATTTGAAAATAAGGTCCCTAGCCCCTACTTCCCCAGTCTATCGCGATAGAATAACAAATTTCTCCAGTGTTGGCCTTTTTCACAAGTTCTCTCCATAGCTGGTTTCCCCACTCCCAGTATAGTGCATTGTTTGGACATTTGGTCAAAGCCTTCTTGCCACTATGTCTCTAAATTCAGACTCTAACACCAGTCTTGAGGTTTCATGGTCAAGATGGTGTCCAAATTCACTCAATTTTTGTGAGCACCCTTGTATGGATGTGTTCAACCTGTGGTATAAAGGGTTTTTCCAGATTGTTAGTCTATCTCCAAATCACTAGTCTATTGCGATAGACTCACCAGAGAGCAACTAGGATGTGATTTTTTTACTGTTTCTAGACAGTTGTGTTCCCTGTGCCCATATAAGTCTTTCCCCTGAGTTTCACTGAATTTGGACTCATTTGGACCTTGGACTCAAACACTTGAAAAATTTCACTTTTTTATGGCAAATTCACAGCTCAAATGGACTTAAAGTGATGCAAATTTGATGACACTTCAACTTAATCTTGTGAATATCAGTTGTACATCATGACACAATCAGTTTACCCCAGGCTAGTGGTTATATCTCTTTTTGGCCTCTCTAGGTTCACTTAGTGTTTTCTTATGGCAATCCCTTGTTTCTTTTTGTTGGTTTTGGTTGCAATTTTAACGTTTTCTCATGCGTTGGATCATAAATCCAAATGTCTACTCTATTCACACCCTTAAAGAGTATATGGTGTGGGTTTCGCTTTCAAGGCAAGCAAACAGCCTCATTCTTTCTTCTTTTTGTTTGTTTTGCGTTTTTTTATAGCGTTTTTCTACACTATTTCTACACAACCATAACAAGCACTCAAAACCATAAAACCATAACTCCACATTATCCTACCTAACTAAATCTAACTAGTCACAGAACCTCGGCAAGACACAGGTGTCCTGGCTATCCACTAGACCTCACGATACCCTCTCCTGGATCTTGTTCTAAAAGTTTCAGCTCTCTCTAGTCGAAACTAAAGTACGCTAACCATCACACAAGTGATGTAGATCTCCCTACTTAAGGTCTTGTGTCCCCGGTAGTGGCGCCAATGTTTTAGGTAAACCTACTCCCCTGTTCATGCTCACAAGCATGACATAGACAACATACTTGTCATCCGGTGACACGACTAACCCGTAGGTGCACAAAGGCCAGCACCTTTCTCGGAGTTGAACTTGAATAAGCCACCATGGGATTTAGACACTAAATCATTTCAAGCGGATGATGGTTCAGTTGCATCAGAATATAGCAGACTCGGGGCGGTCAGTAGTCTTGAGTATACTATATCACGTGCGTTCAAGACTCCAAAGATAAACCCCCTGTATACATTTTATGGGTATTAATTAGATGGTCTCTTTTAGATTTATGGGTCTTTGAATATATGTCATATGTAAGTATACTTTTAGTTGAATTAAATTGTTATCTCCCCTACTGTATTCATACATAATATAGCCAACAAAGATCACAATATTTACACAAGCGACTAATGTGCAAGAAAAATATAACAATTGGAGCATGCATACAAGTGGATTTTTCTCATGTGAACACCAATATAAGAGAGAGAGAGAGAGAGAGAGAGAGAGAGAGAGAGAGAGAGAGAGAGAGAGAGAGAGAGAGAAAGAGAGAGAGAGAGAGAGACAGAGGAGACACATGTTTGTGTGGATTGTTGTGTACACTCATCTAAGGTATTTACAGGATCTTGTAAGGAACCTTCTCAATACCAACACCTCCTCTCTTTGTGGTATCCCTCTTTCCTTGTCGTGCTTGTGTGGTTTGTTTTCTTGTTTCCTTTGTTTTTGGTAAAGAACGTTTTCTATTATTTTTTTTTCATTTGTGTATTGATTCCTTGCTAGCGAGTGTGTGTGTTGTCTACTTCCTTGTTCACATGTATGTGTGCTAGAGCTATAGGATTGCTTGTGTATGTGTTTGGGATTGCTTCAAGATTATATGTTAAAGGTTTGGCATCTTCTCCACAAGATCGTGGACTTTCAAGACTCTTGCATAAAACAAATATATGCCTTGAGATGGTTGTCCATACACAAGCTGGAAATAACGAACTTCTCGATCTTTAGTAGCACAAAAACATGTATAAATTAGTATCGCATAGATCAAATAATACATGGAAATGCCTAGCAATCCAAAAGAACATCTTGGTCACAAACTTAAGGATGATATGATAATTTGTGTACACCCTTCAACAAAAAAATTGTCATAATTACCACCTATTAAAATGATAGTATGTGTGGCACACATATATACATACAAACATAGTTACCTACATACTTATATGTGTACATCCATACTTCTACATGGGTGTGCACACACTTGCTCACTTGTTTTTTATTCATCTTGCGAAAATTCCCACAAAGAAATTATAGTGGGATATCAAAAGTCTCTTTGTGTCTGAGAATTTAGTGAGAAAACATTATATTTGCTTAATTCAACCACGCACACAACTTATCACTTTAGCAATATATAGAATATATGCAATAATGGATGAACCATAAATAGTGTTCATAAGAAATTCAGCCATGCATTATCAAGGAGTAAGCTCAAGCAAGGTAGGAAGCCATGATTAAGCCATAAAGAGCATTTGAAAAGTGTGACCACTCCTAAGGAGGTCTGAGAATGAATGTCAAAAGTAAGACCTAGTAAGTTGAGAGCTAGATTCATTCAAAGATTATCAACTCATTACATGACAATAAGTACAAATGACAATATCATTCGGATTGACGTATGTATATAACTAATACAAAAGCTTGACAATGAGTAACTTGGGCATTGACAATAGTGATTTGCTTAATCTTCTTATATCATTAGATGATATCGATTGGTCTTCATTTCACCTTTTCAAAATGCAAAAAGATCAAGCATACTTAGCAAACTTGATTGTTCAATCATAGCAAATAACATCTCATTGCGTCGATTGCATCTCCATGGGGACTCCTTTTAGCTTCCTAAAAAAAAAACAAGGAACTTCATTACATTAATAATCATTGTTTCACATAATCCAAACAAATGACAAAATTGATTTTTAAATTTTAATATGCTCTCTTTAAGCAAAAAAAATCCATAATCATACACAACCAAGTAAAACCAAAACACAGTACATTGATGAGATGGCTGCTTGAACACTATGAAGACACTCTAAGTCTTCAATCTTTGAACAAAAGTGTTAAATGCTTTCATGTCTCCTTCGTCTAACAAGTACTTTCCTGTTGTTCTATTATAAGAGAGATGTGCCAAAGCAATGACACTACAAATCCCAACAAAGTTAGTGTCCCTCAAGTCATATGTAAACATTCTTACTCCCTTAGCCTTGTCATACCAATTCAATTGTAATTCTAGATCTTGAGGTCGATCTGCAAGATCATTTTCATCTTTGAACTCTATAACTCTATTGTTTACCTTCTTACGCATTCGTTGAACTCGCCCAAGATACCATGAAGCTTTGCTGGCTACTTTATTATTTTTCATGGTCCCACCACCTTTCTTTGGGTCCTCAAAAAGAACAGCACAATCACAGCCGATGCTTAAATACAAGTCATTTTTTATGGTCATAGAGCTTGCTTCAATAAAAACTCCTTGGCATACTCGTAGAAGCCTATCTTTTGATAAAAATGGTGTTTTGTTCAATTGGCTAACCAAGGAAGTTTTATAAATGCATCTTCCTTCAAATTCAACAAGCGGAGAAAACTTTTTTCTTGATTAAAAATCGGAATCTATGATCTCATCAAAGAATTGCCTTAGCTCAATTCCAATCTCTTCAGTATTGGAGGAAACATTATCACATGCTGGACTGGTCATCTCAGCACCACATGTGACACTTTCTTCATCACTTGACTCATCAAAATCATGACGTTCGAGCATAGATTTGAATTGTTCAGACCATGGGCTACTCTACCAAAGTCTATTCCCTTCCGTTGGTTGGATTCCAAACATATTCAATAAACCTTGCGCTTCATAGAGACCTTTTTTAAGTGCATCATGAACATCATTGTTTGAAGCTATGGATGAATAATCTCTTATATCCGCAACTAGCATTGCTTGCTACCTTATTAAGCTGCACCCACACATGCTCTTGCTTCCTATGTGCTCGCGAGAAGATCAGCCCAGTTGGATCAGCTTGATGTTCAAATACAATGTTGAGATAATTGGAGGCGTGTAATAAATCTGCAAAGTCATATGCCCATTCTAGTCCAATCATTCCCCCAAATTTACTAAAAAAGTTCTCAGCTACATCTGTACCTGTTAAATGCAAAGGGCACTTCAAGCTTGGATATTGATCTCGGAATAGTACCATCAATAGTACAACAAAATGGCAAGATATTAGAATGTCACTGAAGGATTCCATGCTAACAAAGTTTTTCTTCAAATTCAGTTGATTGTGGTTTTGTATCCAGCATCTCCATAGCATGAAAAAAAAATCCACCTTTGCTGCATTCTTTATCCTTTCCCAAAAAGTAAGATAAGGATTCAAGAAAATGTCAATATAATCAGCAACAATACATAAATAGACTTCAGTCCCAAGAGTCCTTTCACGTCGAAATTTTGTGTCCTGTCTTAGCTTTTTTAGGCAATTTTGGACTTGTCGCGAAGCAATCCTTTGAGAAGCTACCCAATTTTGACGGTCGTCTCTTTTTATGTCCTCCTTCCTCAATTGGTGGAATTCAAATAACATGTTTTCATACACCATAATTACGTGATTCAAAGAGATCACTTCCATCCCCAACATTAAAAATTGACTTGCATTGTCTAAATGATTGATGAGCTTTTTCCCATTGTGAATAAAATCTTGATGATGTAAACCATAAACCTGTCCACCTAAGTAGTGAGCTTTGAATATCCATCCTTCCCAATCTACCTTGAAAGGAATTTTAGGAACCTGCAAGTAATCTTGTAACATGAGCTTTCTTCGTCTCCATCAGAAGCATGACCAATAATAGGTCCCAAAAAACTTTCCAGATTCTCCTTCCACAAGAGCTCTATATCGCTCCATTGAGTCTTCACAAACGAAGAATTGAACCTGTTGCATGTCACTTGTACCACCAACACCATGCGTGGAAGCATTTCATGCAAAAAATTGCATATAAGAACTCTTGCATAGTGCCCCATCTCACAATTTTTGAATGCATTGATGATATTCCACTATGAGAGATCGTGGTGTTTACCGTGGGCCATTACCGCAAAACAAGAGAGAGGAATTCAAAATAAGGAGAGAGAAACCCTTTTGATGTTCAAGCGGGATTTTACGGCAGGTATTATCGCGTGCATTTTCGCGCATATTGCAGTGTTCATTACCACTAAGGCCATATACCCCCCTCCCCCTCCCTCTCCCGCGGGTTTCCATTTAAATCCAATACAACTCAAAATGTTTTTACACACTACAACTCCTACACTCTCCAGAATGCTTGCTCACTTCACTTAATCTCTCTTTCACTCTAAAAATTCTATACATAAATCATTGAACTCACAACAAAACCATTAAAAATACTATTCATAAGCACATAACGAAGCATTTTCAAATTAATCATATACTACACCAAGTGAAAGAATGGAGAGTTTTATTAATTCTCATCTTGTATAAGATCTCTACAAGCACTAGTATCCATATTTAGACCCATAGTATTCAAATCAATAAAAAAGTTTAGAGATTCTTCCTCCTCTCCATCACCTCCTGTAGAATCATCATCGCTTTCTCCCTCTTCCTCCTCCTCAAGATGACTATTTGCAAGGCTTGGTTGACCTTCTTCAACTTCTACTACATCTTCGTCTGCATCTTGTGGTGATGGTATGATGGGATCAATTACTGGCTCAATGTCTGTCTCTGCAAAGATAGATCTACCCCGCGGCGTGATTGGAATGACATACCAAAGTCTTCTTTGATATATACATGGCACATAAAAGACCTGCACGTCACACACAAAGAATAAGCTGATATACATATATTAAATTTTTTATTTAAGTTAATTGCACATAGCCTAAATTACCTGCTCGCAACTACTAGAATACACCAAGTTGTCAAATTTTCCCCGATGGAATTGGGTGGAATCCACCATAATGAACCTATTTTCATGTCTTTTGACCTCACCTGCAAACCATCAGCACTCAAAGAGGAATTTTTGAAAAGATCTGAAATCCACTTTGATTATTCTCTCTATAGTACCACAATATCTGACCTCATTTGTTGTTGTGTCAATGTTTCCCATCACGCCACAATCATTAGTGGTCCGACGCTCATCTATCTTGTGGGTGCAAAAATGTCGGCCTTCGGACCAAATGGAGTTGAAAATGAGACCCTACAATCACAATGCATAAGAGGTTACATCGCATTTCATTAAGTGATTTGCATACATGCATACATAACATATACACACTCACCTTGTGCAAGCATCCTCGCGCCTACTCCCATTCTTTAGGGCTTATTTGTTCTCCTTGTGCTTTGGCATTGGTCATGGCATTATGGATCCACTCTACTTGAATCAAATCAGGATATTTTGCAAGATCTTTAGGAAAAGGAGGTGCATGTCTACCTCCATGGGACCTCTTCCATGCATCTCTATCCCTTTCTCTAGCTGCGCGGGCTTCCAAGTACATATTGACCCATTTGGTCATGATAGTGGCATTGAGTAAAGAGTAGTTGTTGACTATGGCATGAAACTCTCTATCCATGACCAAGAGTGAGCCTTTTCCACTGGGAATGGTTGAGGTGCACTTGATGATGGCTTTGCGGTCTCGTGGTGGCCGTGAAATGTCAATGACATCTATGACTCTCCATAGTTCTTGAAGCTCATCAATAAGAGGCTGCAGATATACATCCATGTTTTTTACCTTGTGCTTTCGTGGAATGAGAAGTGATAGTAAAATGTTTCCCTTTTTTGTTGCCTCCCAAGGAGGAATATTGTAGTTTATAACCACCACCGGCCAAGTGCTCCATGAAGTAGAGTGGTGCCCAAATGGATTCACTCCATCACGAGCTAACCCAATCCTCAAGTGACGAGGCTCATCCCTGAACTTTGGCCATGTGTCCTCTATGTGCTTCCACGCTGGTGAGTTAGATGGCACTCTCATAATACCATCTGTGGAGCAATTTTTTGTATGCCAACTCAAAAGCTTGCTCGTACCATTCGATCTAAACATGTGTTGGATGCGAGGGATGAGTGGAAAATGCCTCAAAACTTTACGTGGAATTCTGTTGCTCTGCATTCCTTCTTTGAACCTAAGCTCCCTACACGATGGACATGTATCACAATCGGCATGCTCATTACAAAAGAGCACACAATCGTTCACGCAAGCATGAATGCGATCATAATCCATCCCTAATGCAATCACCACTTCGCGTGCTTTTTGTCTATTCTCTGGCATGTGATTGCGAGCTAGCATCATCTTTCCTAGCAACTTATCACAAGAAGAAAGTACATTAGAAGCTAATTTATGCACTCCACAAGCATCCTTCACAATCTGTATACATACCTCAAAAGTGTGACGACACTAGCATTGCTCCATCCAAACATCGCCTGAAGGTTAAGGACTTCGAGAGATGCCCTTAAAATGGAATAAGAGCATCTATCATATAGTGCGGTGTGTGCCGAATCGAGTAGCTCACTCCTCGTTCTTTCGGAAGCTTCTTCGCATGCACACTCTGGTTCATGCTCCTCCTCTCATGCAAGGAGATCCTCAACCATTCTATGCAAATGGTCGTCTTCTGCATCCACGTAAGGAGACGGGATGTGGTCACTCGTAGAGGGAGTAGCAGTTGGCTGATTTGATGTGCTTCCTCCCTCTCTAATGGATTCCTGGCGCATACGCTCTTCCACCCTTCTTTCCCCTCCTCCACCAACCACACGCCAATGAGGGGTGACGTCAATAGCCGCTACAATTCGCGGATCGTTTGTTTCCATCCGTGCACGCTTGCGAGGATCGTCCCATAGTCCATAATCTTCTACATGGATCAAGCATATCCGTCGAAGTCGACCAATGGCGTATTTGCACCGCACGCATGGGCATGGTAATCGCTCAGCCAACCACCGTGATCTATCCAGTTCAGTGGACGGGCCAAACTCATCCCAAGTAACCTACATTAATAAATTACATACACTAATTAAAATCAAATTACCAAAAAATGTTAATAAAATATCAGTAAAAAATAAAAATTAAACTTTTAGGTAAAGATGTCATTTTCAAAGTACTAAGAATACTTTCATTTTATATATATTTTATAAAAAACATAGTACCAATAGATTTTGAGGATCAATAGTAATAATGTCAGAACGTGGCCATCTGTGTGGATGGGTCAAAATTGCGCCGCAATAATAGTTGCGGTAATGCACGCGGTAATGCAGCGGTAGAACTCGTGGTAATATGCGCGAAAATTCAATTTTCATTTTTTTTTATAAATAGGGGCACCCGCGTGCCCCGCGAAGTTGAAAGCCCTAAAATTCGAATTTCATCGTCTTCTCCACAGAAGCCGAGAGCGCGAACCTCACAACCTTGAGCTCTACCTCCATCTCTACTCTTCTACTCTCCACCATCTCTACTCTTCCACTCTTCTTCCCTCTCCCAACAAGCTCTTCAATTCCATGTAAGTTTTGTTGTTATGTTTTTTGATTTTTTCACACGCATACACACACATGCATACACTCATACACACGCATGCACACACATGCATACACACACACTAATTAGTGCATGTGTTCTTTACGCACACTAACTAGTGTGTACATTATTCTAATGCACACACTAATTAGTGTAAGTAAAGACACACCAAAACCTAAATTTGTTAATTATTAGTTACTTGTAAAATTTAAACTTGTTAAATTTATTACTTGCAAAACCTAATATGTTAAATTTGGGTTTGGCCATGCACACACTAATTAGTGTGTGTTAACACACACTAATTACTGTGTGATTAGTGTGTGCATTGGCCAATGTGATTGGTCAATGTACGCACTAATTACTGTGTGATTAGTGTGTACATTGGCCAATGTGATTGGTCAATGCACGCACTAATTAATGTGTGATTAGTGTGTGCATTGGTCAATGGGATTGGCCAATACACACACTAATTAGTGTGTGATTAGTGGGTGCATTGGCCAATGTGATTGGTCAATGCACACACTAATTAGTGTGTGCATTGGTGTGTGCATTGGCCAATGTGATTGGTCAATGCACACACTAATTAGTTTGTGATTAGTGTGTGCATTGGTCAATGGCATTGGCCAATGTACACACTAATTAGTGTGTGCATTGGCCAATGTGATTGCTCAATGCACACACTAATTAGTTTGTGATTAGTATTTGCATTGGCCAATGTGATTGGTCAATGGCACACAATAATTAGCGTGTTAACACACACTAACTAGTGTGTGATTAGTGTGTGCATTGGCCAATGTGATTGGTAAATGCACACACTAATTAGTTTGTGATTAGTGTGTGCATTGGCCAATGTGATTGGTCAATGCACACACTAATAAGTTTAGGATTAGTGTGTGCATTGTTCAATGAAATTGGCCAATGCACACACTAATTAGTGTGTGTTAACACACACTACTTATTGTGTGATTAGTGTGTGCATTGACCAATGTGATTGGTCAATGCCCACACTAATTAGTGTGTGCATTGGTCAATTGGTGATTGAACAATGCGCACACTAATTAGTGTGTAATTAGTGTGTGCATTGGTCAATTGGATTGGACAATGCGCACACTAATTAGTGTGTGCATTGGTCAATTTGGATTGAACAATGCGCACACTAATTAGTGTGTAATTAGTGTGTGCATTGGTCAATTGGATTGGACAATGCACACACTAATTAGTGTGTGCATTGGTCAATTTGGATTGACCAATGCACACACTAAATAGTGTGTGCATTGACCAATGTGATTGGCCAATCATGACACTAATTAGTGTGTAATTAGTGTGTGCATTGGTCAATGCACACACTAATTAGTGTGTGCACAAGACAATTACACAAGACAACACTAATTATGTTAAATTAAACAGTAATCAATACAAAAACATAAACATACCTCCATGATTAAGTAGCAGGTGACGTATTAGGCCCCAATGGCCATCCAAGTGATTGCGCAATCGGTCACACTAATCATAAACACGATAATCTCTTATTAGTCAATACACACACTAATATCTTATTAGCACTCAGGGATTTGCAAGACTCTTTTATAGGTTGTAGACACACCTTGGATTCTTTCCACATTGGATTCTTTCACATTGGATACTATAGAGAATCCAATGTTTGAAAAAAATCAATATGTAAATTTTTAATCATATATTCTAATTTTATACCCTAGTTTAATCTTTGTTGTAATAAATGCAAACCATGTCTTCTTCTTCCACACTACGCTTTCGCAGCATTGAGGATTTCATGGCGGACGTAATGTCTTATCTGGACGCTCTCTCTGCCTATCATTCACAGCTGTCGCCTCAACAGTCATCACAGGGTTCGGCTGGTTTTGGGACGCTCTTGGTGGGTCCGCTGTCGTACCTGTGATCGATCCAGACGTGGAGAGAGCATTGCGTCTTCAAGCTGAGTGGTTAGGTTTGCAGCAGACCCTTACACAGTGCTATTCACCGGCGCAGCTAGAAGCTTTTGGATTATCAGAGGTCTCTACTCCGACTGGTGGAATTCCATACCCGCAGAGTTTTCCATCTCTACAGCTCCACGTTCAACTTTTCCTTCACAAGGTCCAACGCCCCAGGGTCCGACGCCGTTGGGTGCGACGCCACGGGCGTCCACCTATCCATCACCTATCCCACCTTCTGTCCCAGATTCACGTTGGCGCTCTTCTGGCAGTCAGCGTCAGGGTAGCTCGCGCGCTAGCGCCGGTCGATCTCGATGAGGGAGCGGAGCTAGTTGTTGTTTTGGGGAGGGGGGAAGTACTATAGATTCTCCTCCACAGTCATCGCTCCCTGCTCCAGCAGAAGATGAGGACCATGACATGCCTTCACCAGATGCTCGCGGGTTATACTACCAGGTTCATAGAGGAGGTATGGTGGATCTCGGGACAGCGCAGGGCAGGAGATTCCGCACACACATCAACCAATTAATCCACTCCACATATATCAATTATTTTCTCAAATTTCATCAGCAAGATCCCTACAACCTCACATATATAGAGACAACCATGCACATGCGTTTCCCCAACCCTGAGGGGCAACAATTATCAAGGCAATGGTTGCAAGAGCATGTCAAAACATTTCTCAAGAACAAAAAATCTAGTGTGAGGAGAGCTGCAAAGAAGATAATGGAGTCTCCAGAGCATAGCTATCGGCTAGGAAATTTCCATGATGTGGAGTGGGAGATAGCTATGGGCGAGAAAGAGGACGAAAGGGCAACGGGTGCGAGGATGTATACGCGTCAAGTTGAGGCCAGATCCCATCAGACTCCTATGCATTATGGTTCGAGAGGAAAAACGGCTTAGAAAGACAAATATGTAAGTAAAAATATTTGTTTTATTGTAAAAAATCTAATGTTTTTCATTTAATTAATTGGTTGCTATTTTTTGTCAGTATAACATTACCATGAGTCGCCCGACCAGAGATATGCAGAGATATAGAGAGAACCATACCGAGTATCAAACTTGGTGTTGGTTGTTTGAAAATCAAATGATCTCTCGAGAGGAGTTCGAAAATGCATGCAGAAGTCTGCAACATGTAAGTTTTATCTTATTTAAATAATCAAATTGTTGATTTTATATCAAATATTAAATAACAAAGTGTTAATTGTTTCTTTTTCTGCTTTTGCAGAGTCAAGGAGTTCCACGCAAAATGCCTCCATCTCCCCCATGAGCATCCTCTATTTTGTATACGCGGGCCCCATTTGCCCTATCCCACATGACCATACTCTATTTTGTACACGCGGGCTTTTTTTGCCCTTTATGTAAATGCAATACCTATCATTTTTTGGCTCAATACCTCCCCCAATTGAAATTCCACTTATGTAAATGAAATTATCAATCTCTTTTTGGCTCAATGTATTGTCGAATTGTGATATTTTGTTTAAATTCATAATAATTTTGTAAAATATCTTAAATAAATGAAAAAATAGATGATCTTTTGGATGGTCCTGCAAAGGACAATCCAAATGGTCATCTGTTTTTTATAATAAACCCGCCCGCGGTAATGCCTGCGATAACATCTACGCGGTAACTGTCGAGGGTATGACTGCAGGAAACGGCGCGGTAATAGACGTGGAAATATAGCCGCAGCAATTACGCGACTGTTACCGCTAGACCATTACCGCAAATGTTGCCGCAGTCTTTTCCGCATACGGGAATTTTCATATTCCAAATTTGTTTGTTTTTTTGCAGTAATGTGAGCGATTATACCGCACATATGTTATAGTGTTCTCATATCCATCACTACCATCATTCACCTTAACAACAAAGCTAGACTTCCAAGTATGCCCTTCCTTTGGACCACAAAATCCAAGTAGCACATCCTCCTTTGCAAGATACCTAAAGTATATGACAAATAAATTAATCATAATAAAATATATCACATCAATTTTTTATTATCGCAATATCAAGGAGTAGAAACTAACCTTACAGTCTTCTTTACCACCGTGTTTCCTCATGGCATCTGCATATAGCCTTGCAACCTTGGAGAAAATATAAGCATGTTCTCCAAGCAGATACGTGATTGACTTTTGAAGTTTTCTTTGTGTTGTAGACATTGATGGACCACACAAGTTAGAGCTCAGAAGATGATTTAATCTTGCACCTCCCCAAATCTTTATCATTTCAGAAATAGCCAATGATGATTTATTGTATCGTTTGCCTCGATTAAGATTTCTTGCCACATCTTGCAAAAAATCTCAAAGTGCTTCCTTCCCCCAAAACGATGTAATCTGTGGGCCTCAATAATATTTTTGCAAAAAGAATTCACATCTTTGCGGGCTAGACTCTCATTCATAGCCTCTTTCAAGGATCTCACCCTCACAGACATCATAGTCACTTTTGTTTGAGCCCATGAAAATTCTTCTTTGATTTTTCGATAAGATAATTTTGTCGCAAGTGTTATATTTTTCAGCTCTTGGTTTGTCAGATATCATATTAGTCTTCCTCCTCCCGTGCTTCACTCACCTCGTTTCTCCAAGACATGCCTTTCTCGATACACCCTCATTCGAAAATCATGACACTTCGGTATACTTTGACAAAAGGAACAAGTGAACTCATCAAACGGCTCAATAATTTTTGATATCCTTTGACATCTCTTGTGTCGAAAGCAACCACGAATATCGTTAAAAACATCGTCTTTCCATAAGACAGCTTCGGTCAGAGGCTGCGTTTTGAGAATGCTGACAAACGCTGAGTATTGGCTGCTATGAGGAGGCTACATTTTTGCTGCTGTACGTGAGGGCTGTAAACACTGGTTAGCTATGGCGACAGGGTACTGAAAAATCCTCACATACATACTTTTCAGCTTTTCATGAAAAATCCACATACATTTGTGCTCATTCATAAGTGAAACGTGCTCAACGTACAATATGTCATGCCTATGAAAAGGGATCACATAAAGACGCTGATTAAAATACAGAAAATGATCACGAATGAAACACTCGTACAATGCGTGCGTATCAATCATGCGAACACATAATACTTCCTGTGAGGGTTCTTTGGACCTAAGCTAGAGAGCCAAGATCGGTTCTTCTTGAATGATCGAATCGTCCTGTGGGGGTTCTTTGGACCTCGACTTGAAAGCCAAGATCGGTTCTTCGTGATTGATGGAATCTACAACCAGGTTAGCTTTTCTAGAAAAAGCATCAACTAACACATCATCCTTGCGAAAACTCACATCTTCTTTATGCAACTCATCATGCTTGTGAGAAATCACATCTTGATCATGCAAAACATCATGCTTGTCATTGGCATCCAAATCATCATGCTTAGCAATATCATTCAAATCATCATTCTTATCTTTGTCATCCAAGTCATCATGCTTGTCATTCAAATGATCATGCTTATCATGGTCAATCAAGTCATCATCATGCTTCACACAATCATGCAAAGCTTGTGTGTCATGCTTTGGAGAAGAAGAGACTGAGAGAGTCTCCTTTTCCGGATCATGTTGAATCTGTGCCTGCATTTGAGAAAAAAGTCGCAACATCTCTTGCATTCTTGCTTTGGTCTCGTGGTCATATTTTGCTTGTCTTTCTTTGGCTTCCAAGCGGGCTTCCTCGCTATCACACGCTATGGCTGCCATTCTTTCTTGGTACTGACGCTCGATGGCTGCCATCTTTTCTTCGTGGTCACGCTTTATTTCTGCTTTTCGTTTTGCATCTTTTGCTTTGTCTTCTAACTTCTTGTCCATCATCCTCTTGTCGAAAGCCTCCATAGGATTCAGTGCAATCCTTGTCGTAGATGAAAATGGGGGAGGGTCGGAAAAACCTCCTGGTGGGGAAAAGTCTTCTTCGCCTCTCTCATGCTCACCACCTCCAAGCAAAGTATCCATTCCGCTTCAAGTGCTGATCATTCTGAAGTCGTGGATTCTTGTGGGTTCTTGGGTTCTTAAGTTCACGAGGAACTTTGATTCTTGGGAGTTTTGGTTCTTAAGTCCACGAGGAACTTGGGTTCTTGCGGGTCTTAAGTTCTTGAGTTCTTGAGGTTTTTGAGGTTTTCTTTCGCTTGCAAACCGCGTTTGAGAAGGATCTTCTCTTCACCCGAGTTCTACTCCTTCCGCGGGTGCACCCCTTGGCGACCTTGCGCTCACACCAAGGTTGCTTTTTCCCACCTCACGTCGATTGGCCGGCCGCTAAGTGCACGGTCCGCTCTCAATGAGTGAAAAGAGACACAAGGGGAGGCTGGACAAGCCCTTCTTTCCTGGGATTCCTGTCACTCTTCAAAAACACGATTAGGAATCGACACGCCCAAGCAAACTTGGGTTCGTGCGACCTTAACAAGCAAAAGAAAATTATGTGGTTCTTGTGGTTCTTTCCTTGAGTGATACAGAACACTGCCAAATCTCTGATACCAATGTAAGGTGCAACGGAATGATTGTTTGCGCTTTGCTCAAGATGAGTACTCCAAACTATGCTCAAGGTTTCTTTTAGTCCTTGTGGAAAGGAGAGCCTTCCGTTCTTAATGGAAAGTGCTATGATCACAACAAAGTGAATGGACACTGTGCGTGCAAGTGTATGAGACTGAGAAATAGAGAGAGAAGTGAGATACGACACCAGAGACGTTGTAAAACCCTCCTCCGAAGGCCCCACTCTCGTCGGCGAGAGTGGTCTACTTTTGATTGCACAAAGGCGTACAATGATGATGCATGGACTGATGCAACTCGTGACTATGTCGGTGACGACGATGAAGACTTTACGGCTGAAATCGATGCTCTTCTATCTGTTGTCCCCAAGGAGTCTATGGCTGAAAATCTCGGAGAACTTGGGCTGAAATCTGCAAACTTTGGGGTTGTTTTCATATGGCTGAGGCTGTGTTTTGAGAATGCTGAAAAACTCTGAGTATTGGTTGCTATGAGGCTGCGTTTTTGTTGTTGTACTTGAGGGCTGCAACTGCTGGTTAGCTACGGCGACAGGGTATTGAAAATGCTGATTGTTCCTACGACTGAAAGCTGAAAAACGCTGCTCCTCTTGAGGGCTGAAGCGCTGACTGTAGAGCGCTGAAAAACGTTGTTTGTAGAGGGCGATAGCAAGAGGCTAGAGTCGGAGACTGTGGTGATGTGCTGCTCTTGAAAACGCCAGGTTGCCAGAGAAGATGGCGATGATCCAAGTTGAAAATGCTGAGGCTGATGTGTGGCGAGGTGGGGACCAAAAACGCTAGGGGTTCCCATTAGGGTTCAGCTGAGAAGGTGCTTGTTGAGGCCGCCCACGTTTGATTTTGAAAAGATTGAATGTATACCCACTGCCCGGCTTAAACTCACAAGATATCCTGAACTGAGCATAGTTTAAATTACCAAAATACCCCTCTAATTTGTGGAAATTCCCAGAATACCCCTCAAATTTCAAAAATTCTAGAAATGTCCCCAATGTTTTGTCATAAGTTTCCAAAATGCCCTTCAAATTTTCCAAAATCCCCCGGTTGTGAGATTAAATATCTCCAAAGATTTACAAAATTGTAGGTTTTCATAAGAAGACTGATTGTTTATCAATACAAGATGCTAAAACTAGAATTTGAGTTGGCTATGCACGCTTTGGAGATGAATTGTTTCATTATTTTTAGACATAATTGCCTTTTTTGTGAGGTAATTTGTAACAAATTACGTGCTAAGCAGTCAAAAACGTTGTCAAAAACGAAAAAGCTTAGAAAATCTTGAACAATCCAACCAAAATAGATACAATGCTATTTTGGGAAATTTCCACAAATTAGAGGGATATTTTGGTAATTTTCCCTTTAAAGAATAATCCTTAAACACTAGAAGAAGTGCATGACTAAATAATAGCTCTGGGCAAAATTCAATTGTTGATACCTCTCTGTATTCTTACGAAGCTCTTTTTCCTTAATCCCCTCAATGTGGATATACATGTAGGTCAAAAGATTTTAAAATACCTTGTCTGTTAACTCACGTGATAGTATACATAAATTAAGGGTGACCGCCCCGCGATAGCAGACCAGCATCACTCAGAACTTTGCCACCATACATGGGAGACTATGAGGCAAAGTCGGAAATTCGAAGGGTGCAATTTGGTATAAGGATGCCTCTTAAGTTCTTTGAAACTAAGCTTAATGACACAGAACAGAGAGAGTCAACACTAGACCAGTACCTCTCAACAAGGTTGGAGAGTATTGTGAGGGTAAAGATGGCAACACTACTCTACCAGTCGAGTATAACGGCATAGAGACTAAGGCCATACTTGATAGTGGAGCTGGCATTGCCATTGCTACCAAATTGCTATGGGAAAAATGTGGAACCGGCAATACGAACAACAAGAATGAAACTGCAACTAGCGGATGGGCACGTAGAAAGTCCTATAGGATTGCTTGAGGCAATTGTGGTATCTTCATGTGGCATGGAGTAGGAACATACATTTGCCATAGTAGATTTCGGTAAGAAAAACAATTATGAAATTATCCTTGGTAGGCCGTTCATGAGGCAACTCAAGATGGTGTAGGATAGGGAGTAGTTCTACCAAGTAAATTCCCCGAGCGTCCTAGCATCCCATAGCTCAAGATTTTCTTTGAGGAGGTCCTAATCCTTCCTTTCAGATGTTTCCATCATTTGCCCTTTAAGTTGATACCTGTCCTCTGGTGCTTCTACCATGTTGAAGTCTCCGAACACAATGACCTGCCCTTGTAGGAGGTTAAGCTGTTTCCATAGGGCTGTCCTTTCTCTGGCTGAACCTCCTACATAGACTGAGACCAACGTCCAGTGGGGGGGGCTTTGATAGCCAGAGCTACCCAGTATTCACCAACCGAGGACAAAGTATGGTTCTTCCAGCTTTGGGGGATTCCAAGGGCGGTTCCTCTCGAGCCTCTTGTGTGAGAGGAGATACTCCAACTCTGCTCGCAGGATATGGTATGGAGCCTTTGATCTAGTCCAATCCCCTTAGTTTAATCTCCTGCAGTCCCATCACCTCTACAGGGTAGTTAGCAATCCAAGCTTTGATTTTCTTAGCTTTCTTAGGGTCCGATAACCCTTTGTGTTCCAAGAGAGGACTTTCATCTAGGGTTTCTACGATCCTTGCGGCTTTTGTTTTGAGTCTTAGGAGATGCCTGAATCGCCCAGTTGAGGGTCCTCTTGTTGTCCTTTTGCACCTCCATGGGCGAAGGGCCTGACTCTAAGGTTCCTTTTGGTTTGCATGCTATATTTTCCTTGTTGTGTGGGATAGGGGAGACCTTGGTGAGGTCAATAGAGGTTTCTCTATTCACCTTGTTGACTTGCTCCTCTAGGTGGGTCACTTTGTTGTCATCCTCTCCTGAATCCTGTCCCATGGAGTCGGCCACATCTGATTCTTCCCACTTAGGAAGGGAAGCGAGGATAGAATAGCGATTGGGTGCCTTCATTCTACTTCTTACATTAGCAGGTTTTTTGGTAGGGGGTTCCTATCCTAGATGGTTGTGGGGGGGTGGGCTCACAGGGCCTTCGTTATTCTTGTTATTTTCTTTGTCAACAGGGGAAGGGGGTTTTGGGGTAAATTGAGGGTTCGAAAACACGCGTTAGGAAGGTAATTATAAACCAGCGGCTGTACAAAGAACTCTCTATCGTCTAGAGACACTACCATCTCCTAGGGGAGGTCTACAGAGGTATCCATCTCTATGAGCGCCTGTGGGTGCCATGTAGGGATGTACTCCCCCCTAGGTCTTCCCGCTAGGACTTTCCCTAGTTGGGCCCCAATGACTCGAAGTTGATTATGGAAGTGCAGAGAGAGGTTCGGAAACTCCACCCACACAGGGTAGTTAGTGCGGGCATCTCTTTCTGCGTTGTACTCTTTGTGCGATTTGAATAAGCACAGGGGAGAAGTTCTTAATAGCCATTGGTCGGCGCTAAGCATCTTGAAGGCCAATTCTGAGTTTCTGAATACAAAAACGTGATTGGTTTTTTTGGAGCACCTGGATGGTCTTCACCTCTGCACCTAGAGGACCCCAATGATTCTTAATCCACCCTCTCAGGACTTCCACAGGTGGGCGTGGCCCAGCTAGCATCCCTATCAATGCTCTATTTTCTAGGCCGGCTTGAGTTTTGCGAACTTGAAGCAGGGAGAATAACAAGAGGCTTACCGATTGCAGCTTGTCCAAAGCTTCCTGAAGAAGTGCTTATGCCTCCTCCCTAGTTAGGGTCTGTGGGAGCTGCAGGGGCGGTTGGAGATGTAAAGCCCTCAGCAAGCGTAGGATGAAAACCTGTTGTTGTGTGGGTAGGAGGTGTCTGGGAGCAGCGGTGTTGCTAGACAATCACGCCATCGCTAGGGCTAGGGCTAGAAGCTCTCTTCAACTATCTCTATTAGTGAGCTTACTTCCCCTCCATGCAAAGTTTGCAATAAAGTTTAAAAAATATTCAGAAGGTGGTGCATTTAATGGCTCTATTAAGTACCATTCCACAAAAATAAGTACAATTTCAAGAAGCTATTCAAGGGTTTACTAAGGTGGTGGTTTATTCATAGGGAGAAGAGAAAAGTGCATTCATCACTACATAGTAATTTCTTTACTACACAAAGTTTTCTCACACTTTTGTGACTAAATGTTTTTTATTTCCTTATGTGTTTTTGCATATCTTACATGCCCATGGTGCATACTTCATGAACAACCATGGTTCCTTGGACATGCGGAGCAGTGAAGCGATGGAAAAGTTGCATTATTGAGCCAAGGGCATCTACTTCAAGAGCACCCGCCATGGAGGTGGACATATACCACAAAATTACCTATGTGAAATGTTTGATTGATTTTTCAAGATAACATTTGGAAGATCTCGTAGTAGAAAGCATGCTCAAAAATGTGCACTACCAAGGAGATTTGAAGACACAATCAAGCAACAAATTCCAAAACTGGCAAAGGACATGGGATCCACAATGAGACAACGCATGGGTGGGTCGAGTCATGAGGGCACGTAGAGGTCGGGTGTGGGTGGCCCGTGAAACAACTACCTAATTCATTGATGGTGTTTATATCAAGAATCCACCACGTGAAGCAATTATTATGTTTTTAAAATCCTTTAAAAGCATAAGAGGGGGGGCATTTTTCAGAAACTTCTTAGAAGAGACCATTATGACAGGTATAGAAAACACTACGAAGAAGACAATCAGAAGGGAAAGAGAAACTAAAATGTAAATATACTTGGAAATTATGTGGATTTAATTGCCAAGCTAGCAACATATATGATCAGAGGGAGAGAAAAACATGCACAGAGACACCGACACAATATTGAGGGCCGGATATATGAGGCCGACCCCCCTTCTAAAGGAACTTGTATTGCAAAATAAAGAATACAAGCTCTCTTTGCAAGGCGTTGGAAGCTTCAGCCACTTAGATTGGCTCGTAAATTGCTTGGTTACTTGAGGAAAAGAGAAGAGAAGAAGACTCGCTCGCCCTCCCAAGCCCTGTTGTCACACGTAGGTGATAGGGATACTACGGGGAGAGTCAAGAGACCTAGTGAGAGAGAAGAGAGTGGCTATGCCAAGCCCTTAGCGATAACTTAAGAGCCCAAGAGAAGGTCTATGTGTTGCCTTGAGAGTCCTCGAGCACTCTCACTTTGTGGCTCCAGAGGTAATCAAGTGTGCAACTCAGCAGCATCTGCGTGCCTGCAACTGCTGCTCCCGAGAGTGAGGCTGGAGGTGCCCCTCAGTAATTTCCTAGGCTCTTGTAGACTTCTTGGCTTCCATCGTGGCTCAACAACACCTTGAAACCGTGAATCAAGCCTCATTTACGCTTTCGTCTTTTTAGCTTTCTTGTGACCAAATATGACTAGAGTGATCAATCCCAAGAATATTTGGTCCCTGTAAAGCTAAGTATTTCATCAAAATACAATTTTGATGACATTTATAGACGCATAGTTGAGGACAACTATGATTTTAAGATGGGGGAAATGTCATCAAAATTGTGTTTCGATGAAATGCTTAGCTTTAACAGGGACAAATATTCCTAGAATTGATCACTCTAGCAATATTTGTCCACCAAAAAGATAAAATGACGAAAGCTTCAGTGAGGCTTGGTTTACGGTTTCAAACTGCTGCTGAGCCTAGATGGAAGCCGTGAGTCCACAAGAGCCTAGGGAACCATTCCATGACCATGGGGCATACACAATTCCAATCCTCCCTTTAATCTCTACAATGTATGTTATAGTTTTTATCAATTTACACTTATTTAATTGGTTAATTTCGAATAAAAGTGAAGACAAAAGTCAAAAGAAATCTCTACAATTTCGTATTATGTTTCTCTATAAATTTACACAGTTATTTTTTGCTAATTTGAAACGGATTTTTTCCCTTTTCGCGTTGGTTTTAACCGGCACTTTGGAAGTTCCTAAAAGGGAGCAACGCAAGCTGAGAGGAGAGAGAAAAATCGACAAAACTTTCCACACAAGCTTGCTTTTCTACACTTGTAGCACCGGTGTCGGCGAAAGACGATCATTCGTAAGCACACACTGTTCCACTTTCCCCTAAACGAAAGAGGAATGTCCGGAATTTATAGTTATGATTTTTTTATGAGGCCTTCTTCCAATTTCAAAAATTGAGTCTTTCAATCAATTCTCGCTTGCAGGCTCTCAATCGCACGTGCATTTTTGGGGTTTCTAAAAGCGCGAGCAATGTAAGAGCAAAGACAGAGTGTCGACGTCAACCGTTTTTCGTACACACACACACACACACACACACACACACACACACACACACGATTGGTTTGCATCACCAACAAAGTTTGAGAAATTAATTGGGCCATTTTCGCAAGCAATATATACACAAATCTCCCTTTCATCTCGACGGCCTTCTGTGAAAGAGGGATCTCTACAGTTTACGGTTAGCCTAGTATACTTTTTCAATATTGAATAACTTTCTCGAAAGCAACGGCCTCTCTACATCCCAATAATACGATTGATTGAAGTAGCCTCGAAGTTGCTATTTCGGACACATGATTGATCGATGATTGAAAAGTTTACGCAGCAACAGCAACACCTGTGGGGTGGCGTGGCGAGGCGTGGTGTAATTAGTCGGGAAAGAGAAGAGATCCCTTACCATTTTTGCAAGCAGTGTACTACACAAGAATCGCTATCTCCCTTTATATAGGAAGTAAGAAAGAGGAAAATCTGCATAACTTGTAAGAAGGCTTACTATATACCATGATATTAATCCTTGCAAGAATGAATCAAGGCAATCTAGAGCTACAATATTTTGATACTAGCTAGGTCTATTATATATTACTTTGATGATATAAAAATTTACTACCAACCTCCAACAAACGGATTTTGGAAGTTACTTTTAAGTCCCTTTCGCTTGCTCTTATGGTTTGCCCGTTTGCCTCGCATATTATTGGGAATGAAGTAAATTTGAGGTTTAGGGTGCAATGTAAGCAAGCTATGGAATAAGAATAAACAGCGAAAGAATGATTGGTGCCTCCACAAACCTCCAAAATCCTTGTGGTCCTGCAGCCACTGATTGATCTCATGTTGTTGAAAGAGCAAGTGCCCTTGTGTGTGTGTGTGGGTGGGTGTGTGTGTGTGAGAGAGAGAGGGAGAAGGTGCAATATCGACTCGACCTGTGCATATTTAAAAGGGGCTACACCTCTCCTCATTTGCATGCAGCACAAATCTTGCAATTTATTGCCACCCTAATTGCTAATTATTAATTCAACACCCTAGAAATGCACCACCGCCGGCCACCACCCAGTACAATAATGCACTGCGCTGCCTCCCCTCCAAGAGAAGAAGGGAGCTGGAGGTCGAGGAGGAGGAGGAGGAGGAGCTGGAGCTAGCGGAGGCCTCCTCCAAATATACTATCATTCCCAAAGCTGAGCTCAAGCGCATCGTGGACGAATATGTGCGCAAGTATCACAAGGCCCTCTCCCACACCATCCCTGAACCCTGTAAGGACTCTCCTTATCCGGATGTCCCTGGCCTGCCCAACGCCTACAACATTTTCGACCTCCACCAAGGTGGCCTCCCCGCTTATTGGCGGCGGCGTGCCATTTCCATCGCCAAGGCCTACCATGCCACTCAAAAGTCCACCTTCTTGGGCTACCAGTGCAACCAGGCACTCCACTACGAGGCTTCCTTTGGCAGCTACATGGACATGCTTGTAAGTTACTTGCAAATTAATTATAGCTAGATTCTACCCAACATCATCATTTCACAACAAGAACAAGTTTCCTTCTTTAATTCTTATAGAAATATTGCATTCAAGAGGTAGTACTACAGCGAGGAAGGGACTCCTGCATAGCTGTATTCTAGGCATATTGCATGGGGCTCCCTTAATTTGAGCAGTAACCCAATATATATTCTAGTGACGCGGGTGCCTCCCAAACACCATCTATGATGTTGTTAAACGCTGTACCTGATTATAGGAGCCATTAAGGAACATATTAAATAAGAGCCTCTAAGTTCTCCATGTATGCCAAAATCTCCACATCTAATTCTTGAGTACTTTTCACAGGTGAACAACATGTATGATGCATTTGCAGAGGGCAACTTCACCGTGAGCAGCAAGTTCATGGAGCATGCCGTGCTTGACTACTATGCAGCATTGTGGCATGCCGAGCGGCCCCACTGGGACGATGTCCCCAATTCTTATTGGGGCTTCGGCCTCACCATAGGTAGCCCAATTCTTGTTGAGCCATTCAGGAACATATTAAATAAGAGCCTCTAAGTTCTCCATGTATGCCAAAATCTCCACATCTAATTCTTGAGTACTTTTCACAGGTGAACAACATTGGGGATGCATTTGCAGAGGGCAACTTCACTCTGAGCAGCAAGTTCATGGAGCGTGCCGTGCTTGAGTACTGTGCAGCATTATGGCATGCCGAGCGGCCCCACTGTGACGATGTCCCCAATTCTTATTGGGGATTCGGCCTCACCATGGGTAGCACTGTAGGCAGCCTCTACGGCATGTGGAACACTCGGGAATACTTGGGGGGCAAGAAGATTCTTGTTGACGACAAGGCATACGAAATTGTGACAAGGAAGGGGGAAGGAGGCGCCCTAGTGAGCACACAATTGAACGTCCCCCGCCTTGTGTACCACGCTGCCCCAACGCCAAAAGACAACCCACATGCCTTCACACCCATTGCCTTTTACTCGGTGGACACCCACTACTCTATCGCCAAGGCTGTGACAATGCTACATGTCCGCACTTTCTATGCTGAAGGCATGCAAAACTACCCTGGGAAATGTCCCCTCAAGGAGTGTCCTCATGGGGAATGGCCGGCAGAGGTCCCTTCCCTCGAATCGGGTGCAATGGACCTCGATGCTTTGTCTATGCTTGTGGAGTTCTTCGCCTCTCGCGGATACCCCATATTCATCTGCTTCAACTACGGCACCACTTTCAAAGGTTCCTATGATGATGTTGCTCTTGCTTAACTTCACCAAGCTAGAGCCCACCCTGAAGAAATACAACTTGCTAGAGAGGGTGGTGCACTATGAGTTTGATGTCAGGACGGGGTGTTGGTTTCATGTCGATGGTGCTCTCGGGGCGGCTTACATGCCCTACATAGAGATGGAATATGAAGGAGGCCATGTGACTCAGAGGGGGCCCAACTTCGATTTTCGGCTGTCGCCGATGGTGCACTCCATAGTTATGAGTGGGCACAAGTGGATAGGAGCAACAGTACCATGTGGCATCTACATGACCAAGACCAAGTATCAGATGTTGCCCCCATACAACCCTACATACATTGGCAATGCAGATACGACATTTGCTGGCTCATGCAACGGGCTGTCACCAATGCTTCTATGGGACAACATTGCACGCCACTCTTTTGAAGACCATATAGCAAGGCACTACGATTGGAGGGCCTTGCAAAGCACACAGAGTACCGTCTGCACATTCTAGAGGAGCAATTAGGCAAGGATTTGTATGTCGCACGAACGCCGTTGGCACTAACGGTGCGGTTCAAGCAGGCGAATAACAAGCTTTGTCAAGTACTCACTGTCAAATGAGGTTCTAGGGGAGAGGCACTACTCGCATGTGTATATCATGGATCATGTGACGTGGGAGTTGATTGAGGCGCTGGTGGAGGATCTATCCAAGGAGGGGGCGTCTCCATTAATAATATAAGTGTAGGTGCAAGGGCTCCCACTACTAACAGACTTGTTGTCCTGCGGCACTGAGGCCGTGGCTTCCACTACTAGAATAATAGTTCACTGCTTCTTCAAAATCATATACATAAATATATAGTAATAACCTCATTAGTACTAAGAAGTATGCTAATCTTTCTATGCTACCTATATAGGGTAGCTACTCTAAGAAATAAGCCACCTAAAAATAATAACGGTGAAGGGAGGCTCATGTTACAACACCTCGAAGTGCTCAATCGAAGCTCACAATATTAAGTTAAAGAGGGAGAGATGTAGCATGGCTTTCATTCAGTATCCATGGTCATCGTCTGAGATGAACCATCCTATTTACAGTCCATGTGGAGGATCTATCCAAGGAGGGGGCGTTTTCACCCGACGAAGAACTGGACGTTGTTGCGGCCATCTCCATTAATAATATAAGTGTAGGTGCAAGGGCTCCCACTACTAACAGACTTGCTGTCCTGCCGCACTGAGGCCGTGGCTTCCACTACTAGAATAATAGTTCACTGCTTCTTCAAAATCATATACATAAATATATAGTAATAACCTCATTAGTACTAAGAAGTATGCTAATCTTTCTATGATACCTATATAGGGTAGCTACTCTAAGAAATAAGCCACCTAAAAATAATAACGGTGAAGGGAGGCTCATGTTACAACACCTCGAAGCGCTCAATCGAAGCTCACAATATTAAGTTAAAGAGGGAGAGATGTAGCATGGCTTTCATTCAGTATCCGTGGTCATCGTCTGAGATGAACCATCCTATTTACAGTCCATCCCATATTAGAGAGTACTGCTATTATTATCCCATATTAAAGAGTAATGCTATTTTTCTTTCTATATTGAAGAGTAATGCTTTCTCATTCAGGTTCTAGGGACAAATGCATCTCTCTCTCTCTCTCCATAATTGTTTGCCCTCCATTTATTGATGGGTCCTTAAATGCTTCTCCTCTTTAATATTGGCTCCACCATTGAAGGGTCACTTTTGTTTTTGGATATATAGTGAGTTGGGAGATTCATCAACTTCAAGAAACATAGATCTGTTGAATGGTCCCTCTTTGGTTACAAGCCACACTTGCAAGGCTAGTACATCTGCACAAAAAATATCTACCCGACGCTCCCATGGTTTTGCAAGTAACTTACAACTAAGATCTCCTAATGCTTCCATGTAGGAGAATAAAGTTGACACCCTTTGCAACACACACTTAATGTCATGATCTTCTTCTCCGCTTCCATGATCAACCCCTCTCACCTCTCGACTGCTACCCCCACATTTATCCTTACCTCCTCTTGACGCATCCATACTCATCTCATGTGTCTCATAAACTCAAGTCTCTCCAATTGCGTGCTTTCTTTTTCGTCGTCATTTTTTTGAATGAATAGATGTGTATCTTTCAGTTTTTACTTTAAGGATATTATACATTACTAGCTATGCCATGTATATAGCTTCTCCTTGTAGATTTCTCTAAAATCCTTTAAGACAATCAAGGTAACAAGCAACTGTGTGGGGGATTCCACAACTAGACATAACGACAGGGAATTTCTTGAAGAACACAACGGTTCCTCTCATTTCCTTTACAGCATTATGTTGGAAACCATGTTTATCCGGAGAGATCTCTAGACAGACTAAACATGGCCCAAAGAAAACGCAGGTTAGCCAACCAAGTCCCCCCTAGCCATGGTTTTGAGCCCTTGCCCTTTTACATCTAAGGCATGTGGGCTCTCTACAATGCTCATACATATTTCATATGGACCCCTTGCTCGTCGCACCTACTTATTCCACCTTATAAATCTAGAGTTGTCCCTTGTCTAGCTTGAGTTTTCAGCCCGATCTAGTCCCTCGACACATCCAAGGGTGAGCGGAGCCCATAGATCTTTACGACACTTGCGCGCTATGTGGCATGGATATTCCCATGTTGGCTCCCCCCATGTGTTACTTAGTCATTAGGCTCTTATTTGGTATTAGAGCACACTTGTATTTTGGGAAAGATAGAACTTCTTTTATATCTATTTAAATGGAGTTGTGGTAACTATTGAAGTCAATGACCAAAATATACAATTTGACGTATATATGTGGGTTGTTAAGGATGCATTCCATTGTTGAAATTGTTGGTGTTCACTTGTGAAGGAGTGATATAAAGGACATCATAATGGCAGGGTATAATCTCTTAAGTCTTGTGGTATTTATGGTTCACATGATCAACCAACTTTTTTAGTGAGCTGCCAGATGACTAGAGTGTAGTGCATACCGTTGTGAGCGGGATGGAAACACACACAACGCCTCTATAATGAGCCGACACACACTCTTGGGATGGAAACACACACAACGCCTCTATAATGAACCGGCACTTTGGAAGTTCCTAAAAGGGAGCAACGCAAGCTGAGAGGAGAGAGAAAAATCGACAAAACTTTCCACACAAGCTTGCTTTTCTACACTTGTAGCACCGGTGTCGGCGAAAGACGATCATTCATAAGCACACACTGTTCCACTTTCCCCTAAACGAAAGAGGAATGTCCGGAATTTATAGTTATGATTTTTTTATGAGGCCTTCTTCCAATTTCAAAAATTGAGTCTTTCAATCAATTCTCGCTTGCAGGCTCTCAATCGCACGTGCATTTTTGGGGTTTCTAAAAGCGCGAGCAATGTAAGAGCAAAGACAGAGTGTCGACGTCAACCGTTTTTCGTACACACACACACACACACACACACACACGATTGGTTTGCATCACCAACAAAGTTTGAGAAATTAATTGGCCATTTTCGCAAGCAATATATACACAAATCTCCCTTTCATCTCGACGGCCTTCTGTGAAAGAGGGATCTCTACAATTTACGGTTAGCCTAGTATACTTTTTCAATATTGAATAACTTTCTCGAAAGCAACGGCCTCTCTACATCCCAATAATACGATTGATTGAAGTAGCCTCGAAGTTGCTATTTCGGACACATGATTGATCGATGATTGAAAAGTTTACGCAGCAACAGCAACACCTGTGGGGTGGCGTGGCGAGGCGTGGTGTAATTAGTCGGGAAAGAGAAGAGATCCCTTACCATTTTTGCAAGCAGTGTAGTACACAAGAATCGCTATCTCCCTTTATATAGGAAGTAAGAAAGAGGAAAATCTGCATAACTTGTAAGAAGGCTTACTATATACCATGATATTAATCCTTGCAAGAATGAATCAAGGCAATCTAGAGCTACAATATTTTGATACTAGCTAGGTCTATTATATATTACTTTGATGATATAAAAATTTACTACCAACCTCCAACAAACGGATTTTGGAAGTTACTTTTAAGTCCCTTTCGCTTGCTCTTATGGTTTGCCCGTTTGCCTCGCATATTATTGGGAATGAAGTAAATTTGAGGTTTAGGGTGCAATGTAAGCAAGCTATGGAATAAGAATAAACAGCGAAAGAATGATTGGTGCCTCCACAAACCTCCAAAATCCTTGTGGTCCTGCAGCCACTGATTGATCTCATGTTGTTGAAAGAGCAAGTGCCCTTGTGTGTGTGTGTGGGTGGGTGTGTGTGTGTGAGAGAGAGAGGGAGAAGGTGCAATATCGACTCGACCTGTGCATATTTAAAAGGGGCTACACCTCTCCTCATTTGCATGCAGCACAAATCTTGCAATTTATTGCCACCCTAATTGCTAATTATTAATTCAACACCCTAGAATTGCACCACCGCCGGCCACCACCCAGTACAATAATGCATTGCGCTGCCTCCCCTCCAAGAGAAGAAGGGAGCTGGAGGTCGAGGAGGAGGAGGAAGAGGAGCTGGAGCTAGCGGAGGCCTCCTCCAAATATACTATCATTCCCAAAGCTGAGCTCAAGCGCATCGTGGACGAATATGTGCGCAAGTATCACAAGGCCCTCTCCCACACCATCCCTGAACCCTGTAAGGACTCTCCTTATCCGGATGTCCCTGGCCTGCCCAACGCCTACAACATTTTCGACCTCCACCAAGGTGGCCTCCCCGCTTATTGGCGGCGGCGTGCCATTTCCATCGCCAAGGCCTACCATGCCACTCAAAAGTCCACCTTCTTGGGCTACCAGTGCAACCAGGCACTCCACTACGAGGCTTCCTTTGGCAGCTACATGGACATGCTTGTAAGTTACTTGCAAATTAATTATAGCTAGATTCTACCCAACATCATCATTTCACAACAAGAACAAGTTTCCTTCTTTAATTCTTATAGAAATATTGCATTCAAGAGGTAGTACTACAGCGAGGAAGGGACTCCTGCATAGCTATATTAGCTAGGCATATTGCATGGGGCTCCCTTAATTTGAGCAGTAACCCAATATATATTCTAGTGACGCGGGTGCCTCCCAAACACCATCTATGATGTTGTTAAACGCTGTACCTGATTATAGGAGCCATTAAGGAACATATTAAATAAGAGCCTCTAAGTTCTCCATGTATGCCAAAATCTCCACATCTAATTCTTGAGTACTTTTCACAGGTGAACAACATGTATGATGCATTTGCAGAGGGCAACTTCACCGTGAGCAGCAAGTTCATGGAGCATGCCGTGCTTGACTACTATGCAGCATTGTGGCATGCCGAGCGGCCCCGCTGGGACGATGTCCCCAATTCTTATTGGGGCTTCGGCCTCACCATAGGTAGCCCAATTCTTGTTGAGCCATTAAGGAACATATTAAATAAGAGCCTCTAAGTTCTCCATGTATGCCAAAATCTCCACATCTAATTCTTGAGTACTTTTCACAGGTGAACAACATTGGGGATGCATTTGCAGAGGGCAACTTCACTCTGAGCAGCAAGTTCATGGAGCGTACCGTGCTTGAGTACTATGCAGCATTATGGCATGCCGAGCGGCCCCACTGTGACGATGTCCCCAATTCTTATTGGGGATTCGGCCTCACCATGGGTAGCACTGTAGGCAGCCTCTACGGCATGTGGAACACTCGGGAATACTTGGGGGGCAAGAAGATTCTTGTTGACGACAAGGCATACGAAATTGTGACAAGGAAGGGGGAAGGAGGCGCCCTAGTGAGCACACAATTCAACGTCCCCCGCCTTGTGTACCACGCTGCCCCAACGCCAAAAGACAACCCACATGCCTTCACACCCATTGCCTTTTACTCGGTGGACACCCACTACTCTATCGCCAAGGCTGTGACAATGCTACATGTCCGCACTTTCTATGCTGAAGGCATGCAAAACTACCCTGGGAAATGTCCCCTCAAGGAGTGTCCTCATCGGGAATGGCCGGCAGAGGTCCCTTCCCTCGAATCGGGTGCAATGGACCTCGATGCTTTGTCTATGCTTGTGGAGTTCTTCGCCTCTCGCGGATACCCCATATTCATCTGCTTCAACTACGGCACCACTTTCAAAGGTTCCTCTGATGATGTTGCTCTTGCTTTCACCAAGCTAGAGCCCACCCTGAAGAAATACAACTTGCTAGAGAGGGTGGTGCACTATGAGTTTGATGTCAAGACGGGGTGTTGGTTTCATGTCGATGGTGCTCTCGGGGCGGCTTACATGCCCTACATAGAGATGGAATATGAAGGAGGCCATGTGACTCAGAGGGGGCCCAACTTCGATTTTCGGCTGTCGCCGATGGTGCACTCCATAGTTATGAGTGGGCACAAGTGGATAGGAGCAACAGTACCATGTGGCATCTACATGACCAAGACCAAGTATCAGATGTTGCCCCCATACAACCCTACATGCATTGGCAATGCAGACACGACATTTGCTGGCTCATGCAACGGGCTGTCACCAATGCTTCTCTGGGACAACATTGCACGCCACTCTTTTGAAGACCATATAGCAAGGCACTACGATTGGAGGGCCTTGCAAAGCACACAGAGTACCGTCTGCACATTCTAGAGGAGCAATTAGGCAAGGATTTGTATGTCGCACGAACGCCGTTGGCACTAACGGTGCGGTTCAAGCAGGCGAATAACAAGCTTTGTCAAGTACTCACTGTCAAATGAGGTTCTAGGGGAGAGGCACTACTCGCATGTGTATATCATGGATCATGTGACGTGGGAGTTGATTGAGGCGCTGGTGGAGGATCTATCCAAGGAGGGGGCGTCTCCATTAATAATATAAGTGTAGGTGCAAGGGCTCCCACTACTAACAGACTTGTTGTCCTGCGGCACTGAGGCCGTGGCTTCCACTACTAGAATAATAGTTCACTGCTTCTTCAAAATCATATACATAAATATATAGTAATAACCTCATTAGTACTAAGAAGTATGCTAATCTTTCTATGCTACCTATATAGGGTAGCTACTCTAAGAAATAAGCCACCTAAAAATAATAACGGTGAAGGGAGGCTCATGTTACAACACCTCGAAGCGCTCAATCGAAGCTCACAATATTAAGTTAAAGAGGGAGAGATGTAGCATGGCTTTCATTCAGTATCCGTGGTCATCGTCTGAGATGAACCATCCTATTTACAGTCCATGTGGAGGATCTATCCAAGGAGGGGGCGTTTTCACCCGACGAAGAACTGGACGTTGTTGCGGCCATCTCCATTAATAATATAAGTGTAGGTGCAAGGGCTCCCACTACTAACAGACTTGCTGTCCTGCCGCACTGAGGCCGTGGCTTCCACTACTAGAATAATAGTTCACTGCTTCTTCAAAATCATATACATAAATATATAGTAATAACCTCATTAGTACTAAGAAGTATGCTAATCTTTCTATGATACTTATATAGGGTAGCTACTCTAAGAAATAAGCCACCTAAAAATAATAACGGTGAAGGGAGGCTCATGTTACAACACCTCGAAGCGCTCAATCGAAGCTCACAATATTAAGTTAAAGAGGGAGAGATGTAGCATGGCTTTCATTCAGTATCCGTGGTCATCGTCTGAGATGAACCATCCAATTTACAGTCCATCCCATATTAGAGAGTACTGCTATTATTATCCCATATTAAAGAGTAATGCTATTTTTCTTTCTATATTGAAGAGTAATGCTTTCTCATTCAGGTTCTAGGGACAAATGCATCTCTCTCTCTCTCTGCATAATTGTTTGCCCTCCATTTATTGATGGGTCCTTAAATGCTTCTCCTCTTTAATATTGGCTCCACCATTGAAGGGTCACTTTTGTTTTTGGATATATAGTGAGTTGGGAGATTCATCAACTTCAAGAAACATAGATCTGTTGAATGGTCCCTCCTTGGTGACAAGCCACACTTGCAAGGCTAGTACATCTGCACAAAAAATATCTACCCGACGCTCCCATGGTTTTGCAAGTAACTTACAACTAAGATCTCCTAATGCTTCCATGTAGGAGAATAAAGTTGACACCCTTTGCAACACACACTTAATGTCATGATCTTCTTCTCCGCTTCCATGATCAACCCCTCTCACCTCTCGACTGCTACCCCCACATTTATCCTTACCTCCTCTTGACGCATCCATACTCATCTCATGTGTCTCATAAACTCAAGTCTCTCCAATTGCGTGCTTTCTTTTTCGTCGTCATTTTTTTGAATGAATAGATGTGTATCTTTCAGTTTTTACTTTAAGGATATTATACATTACTAGCTATGCCATGTATATAGCTTCTCCTTGTAGATTTCTCTAAAATCCTTTAAGACAATCAAGGTAACAAGCAACTGTGTGGGGGATTCCACAACTAGACATAACGACAGGGAATTTCTTGAAGAACACAACGGTTCCTCTCATTTCCTTTACAGCATTATGTTGGAAACCATGTTTATCCGGAGAGATCTCTAGACAGACTAAACATGGCCCAAAGAAAACGCAGGTTAGCCAACCAAGTCCCCCCTAGCCATGGTTTTGAGCCCTTGCCCTTTTACATCTAAGGCATGTGGGCTCTCTACAATGCTCATATATATTTCATATGGACCCCTTGCTCGTCGCACCTACTTATTCCACCTTATAAATCTAGAGTTGTCCCTTGTCTAGCTTGAGTTTTCAGCCCGATCTAGTCCCTCGACACATCCAAGGGTGAGCGGAGCCCATAGATCTTTACGACACTTGCGCGCTATGTGGCATGGATATTCCCATGTTGGCTCCCCCATGTGTTACTTAGTCATTAGGCTCTTATTTGGTATTAGAGCACACTTGTATTTTGGGAAAGATAGAACTTCTTTTATATCTATTTAAATGGAGTTGTGGTAACTATTGAAGTCAATGACCAAAATATACAATTTGACGTATATATGTGGGTTGTTAAGGATGCATTCCATTGTTGAAATTGTTGGTGTTCACTTGTGAAGGAGTGATATAAAGGACATCATAATGGCAGGGTATAATCTCTTAAGTCTTGTGGTATTTATGGTTCACATGATCAACCAACTTTTTTAGTGAGCTGCCAGATGACTAGAGTGTAGTGCATATCGTTGTGAGCGGGATGGAAACACACACAACGCCTCTATAGTGAGCCGACACACACTCTTGGGATGATACACACACTCACTATGGGACACCACTCGGCTTACACAACCCACCTGGCCGAGACAGGGAACACACCGATGGAGTGAGGAGAGATAGACTACCCATTTACCCACTCCCACAGAGAGACACACACACACACCCAAAAAACTCACCTCAAAAGAGGAGAATTTCAGATGTTTAGATACAATTGAGCTTGGGCCAACACCAATGGGGCAAACAGCTCACACAATATGGGTAAAATATGCCAGATTCAATCACAAATTGGAGCAGAAGCTTCGCTCATAGGAGAAACTTACATAGTCAAAACAGTGAGGAATTTGGAAAAATGGTCAGCCATCGCATCCAGAACGGCCCAAAACCCCATTCTACAATGTCAAAGAGCTCAAATCCGACCTCGAATGAGCGTTTCACTACAAGAGGTTGTGTGCTCTTGTGACGCTGTTAGCGACAGAAATACACTGGGTTTTTATAACCCCCGGCGTCGCTAAAACCGTCGCTAATAGTGTCGCTACGAGAGCTTCGCTATAACCGTCGCTATATAGAGACGGTCATAGCGACGGTTATAGCGACGTTTACACAGAAGTCTATAGCGATGCTCATAGCGACGCTACAGAGCCATAAATAGCGACAGTTATAGCGATGCCCGAGAGAAATTTTTTTGGTGACAGGGCATTGAATGCCCTGCCACCCATCAACCATATTGTACTTGACTCACTTTTAAAAAAAAGTTCAAGGGTAGATAATAGACCCAAAATAGTCACCAACAAGACGCATTGTTTGCAAAATTGACAAGCGTAAAATTGACAATTGTACACATCATAAGCAAAATGAATTGATTGGAAAATGTAATAATGACAATTGTACAACATCATAGGCATAAAGAATTGATTGGCAAAATGGACTGCGGTGACAAATGTAATAATATACATGGTTCAAAAAGACGTATAAAATCCGTCTCATGATACATAAGCTATGAGAAACCCTAAACTAATGCTATCTAGCTACGACTAAACTGACGTCGTCTAGTCAGACGTCTCATCACGTCTAAGCGACGTATCTGTCGGATTCTGCAAAAAAAGACAATAAGACAGCTTTCAGTAAGTATAAACATATAACGACATTTATAAAACAATACAAAAAATAGAAAAGAGTAAACCCTAATACTTACCATACCGCCGCGAGAACTGAGAATGTCCATCAGGGCGTTTAAGCCCTTCCTGCCTGCGTACTCGCGCTCGTACGGTGTGGGATCACGTCCTGTCATCGACCACTATCAAAACATACAAAAAATTCATTATGTTAGAATTAAAAAACTCATAAACCCTAAACTATCGAACATAAAGAGCAATGCGAAAACACTTACAAAATCGGCCTCAAACGATGCCCATCCACCGCTCCCCAAGTGGTGCGAGCTCCCTGCCTCTACTCGCACTTTGGCTACATCCTTTTGTTGCTTCCACTTGTCGGGATTCTCGCGCGCTGCTTTCTTCGCATTCTTCCAATCTTCTTTGGCCAGCCAATCTAGCCTGTTCCACCCATGCTTGATTGCTTTTTGCACTTCGGAACGCTTGTGTTTGCAGTATTCGCGCATTCGAATCTTCATCAGGTCTTCATTGAAGCGCTGATCCCGTGTTGGAACGGGAAACTCATCATGAAGTACGCTGATGACTCTGTTTTTTAAATCACTTGGTACTTCACTCCATTTGTTTAGTATGTAGTGTCTAAACAGCTGAGAGCAAAGACCACGCATGCGCGAGATCACCTTCTTGCCGTCATCATCCATGATGATGCCGCCGCTAAAGTCGACGGAATAAGGCAAGCCCTCTGGCCGGTGACGCGTGAACCTGGGTGTCCCGGCAGGGGTCTCTAGCGGCGTGTCGATGGGGGTACGGACGTGAGGTGTCTCCACGGGCATCTGGGCCCCGAAGGGAGGAGTGTCGAGTGGGGTGGCTCCTGGCGGAGTAGGTAGAGGTGTGTAGCTGCTAGGAACAGTCAGCCGTGCAAAACTTGGCGTAGATGGCGATGCTGTGGCTGGTGTGGGGGCGGGCAAAGAAGGGGAGGGTAAAGAGTCTCATCGAACACGAGGCGGTGTGGAGGCATCAGTGACGGAATCCCCACAACAACCGCCACCGCCACCACTAGAGCGCCGGGGTCTAGACGAGTGTGAAGCTCGTCTCGTCGACGCCGAAGCTTCGGAGCGCGCCGAATGCTCCGAAATAGAGGGAGATGCGGATGGAGTAGGAACGCGCGATGATGCACCAGAGCGATGAAGCTCCACGTACCTCTGTCTCTGCTGCGGTGACAAAGAAGAAAGAAACTCCTCATCATCCATACCTGCATTAAACACACGAATATTTAAACTTAATATTGAATGAATAGAGTAGACAATGACACAAAGACCATTAAATACAATGACGTAATGACGCATATAAATACAATGACGCAATGAATTGAGTGATAGAAGAAGCAAGTCGAGAACTCAGAATTTTCAATCAAAAGATGTGAGCGCGAGTAGAAAAGAGCGTTATACACCATGGAAGGTACTTAGAGAGCCAGAGCTTTTACAACACGGAGCAAAATTGTTCAAATACAATATTTGTGGCTTTAAGAGATCTCTCTCTCATCCTCGCATAACTCAGCATAACTTCCTATATCTATATAGAGCTCTTCGTTTAAACACATATCCTTTGTTTCATTTTGTAGCTCCTCTGCATGCACCCCATATGGAGTAGTAGCATCTTGATGCTCGTCTGGCACCACCGCAGCGGCTTCTGATTGAGCATCTTCTCTGATCTCCTCCATTGATGCCGTTGTGATTGGCACATGGTAGCCTTCATACGTCCTTGCACTACGAGGGGCTACCTCTATGACGTACCACCAGTTTGATGTAGACTTTGTACGATGAAATATTACCTGCCAGAGCAACATAACTTACATGAGAGCTTTCAAGCACATAACTTGTAAAAGGGGGATGTTAACTATTTACATACTTACTTGTTCACAATGCTTGGGTAGTACGAAAGTGTCTCTTAGGTCAGTCCATTTCTTAGTAGAATCCACCTCAAGAAAACTAGACTCTCCTCTACGCACAGTAGCGTTGCGACCCTCCATGATTATCTTGAACCATTGCACGTCGAACAAGTCGACAAAAAATCCTCTGTAATCGATCCTCAAAATCTCTTGCAGCGTGCCGAAGTAAGTGAGTTCCGCCACCACAGGATCTGCATCAGAGGAACGTCGTCGACTAGACTGTTCAAATTTTGCCATGATTCCACAATCTTGAGTAAAACTCTTTTTGTCGATTCGTTCCACCCTAAAATGTCGACCTTTACACCATGCTGCTGTGTATGACTTATACTACAACGAACAAAGATTATGAGTGGCCGTTCAAACGTTTAGAAATAAAGTCACTAGCTAGTCGTACATTGCAAACTTACCTTGGTCGCGCAACCCCGAGAGTACTCCCACTCTTCCTCAGTCACTTCGTCACCGCATTGTTGTGCGCTTTTCAATTGGTTGTGCAACCATCTTAAGCTCATGAAGGTTGGTAGGCTCTCCAGAACCGTCGGATAGTGCATCGGTGGTCGTCTTCCCCGTCTCCACTCGATTCGTGCCCTTTGTTGCTCTTGCTTTGCATCCTCATATTGTGAAATCCACTTTTGCATCACTGGATTATGAAGCATGCAAAATCGGTTGATTTTAGCCTCTAGATCTTCCGTCATCTTCTTCTCAACACCGAGATTGCACATGACAAAAGAATAGATCACCCGAAAAGCGTTGTGACGCTAGTGTCACTCCATCCAAACTTTGCCTGCATGTTGAGAAGAACCAGGAGTGCTTTCAATCTAGACATACGTGCTCCATTATACAATGGCGTATCGGCTTCGCTTCTCATATCATCATAGATAAGCCTTTCTGAATCCATGATCGTCTCGATCATTTCATCAATCTCGGGCTCAAACATTGCCTCGTTGGGAATGTGCTCTGCATGATCATCCCCCGAGCTGTCAGAGGCTACATCTTGTGGACTCACATATGCTGCTTGACCAAAGCGCCTGCGAACATGTCTATTGGGTTGCAAGATTGCTACTTGTTGGCCAGCGTCAGAGTCCGACGAGTTATAATTGGCAACAACTCGATCTATAATAGATGGATCGAACTCGCCAAATTCGCGAACGTGCTGCAAAGAAACACGTCTTGCCCGTCACACGGCATGCTTGCATTGATTACAAGGACATAAGACCCTCGTTGAGAGACAGGTGTTTCGGTTGGACGGTCCCACATCCTCGTCACTACTCATAATGAGGATAAAAATCTTATAACCTGGACAACAAATTTAATATTCTATTGGCATTCTTCGTCTTATCTCTCTCTCTCTCTCTCTCTCTCTCTCTCTCTCTCTCTCTCTCTCTCTCTCTCTCTCTCTCTCTCTCTCTCTCTCTCTCTCTCTCTCTCTCTCTCTCTACCTCACATTCTCTAGTCATGTCCAATCCCCGCACACCTCGGTCTAGAGGTGCACGGAGATCAGAACCACCGGGTTATAATCTCGTCTTTATTGGTCAATACCTATATTTGTGGGTACAAGAAATCTACAGACCCACGTCTACATGATACTGCATGTAGTGGACAAAACCCCTTTGCCTCTTCTCTAGCTGTAGCACTTCACAGCATCTTAACATCTTTTCACAGTAGATCTTTTCACTGTTCGTCTAACTCTAAACCCTAAACGTAAGTAATTCTTGCGTGGACTCGATCTAACATAAATAAGCGTAAATCTAAATAAACGTAAATCTAACTAAAAATAAACCTAAATCTAATTTAACGTAAGTCTACATCTAACCTAATCTTTAACGTCTTTTGGGATAGTTTCCTACGACGTTAAAACTCTCTTCTTCTTGTGTGTGTGTGTGTGTGTGTGTGTGTGTGTGTGGGTAAACCTAAATAAACCTAAGTCTAATCTAATATAACATAACTCTAAATCTAACGTAAATTATGTTATATTAAAAACAAAGAACTAAACTAACAGGGATTATAAGAACCTTAAAACTGATTTAACACATAATTTTTCACATAACTCGGCAAGAGTTGGCATTCTCATCACTAAAAATATGAGAGTTAACTTCCGACGGTGACGCTGCCTCATCTCCATCCACATCTGACGACAGCAATTGGCCCTTTAGACCGTTCTTGCTCTTGTTACTAACTTTGAAGCTGCTGTTGAATGACTAGAGGTTGTCTAGATGGTCATTGTGTCGGGGATGTAGTGACTCTTGCCGCCCTGAAGATCCACCTTCTTCCCTATCTTCTGAAGACATTTCACCAGTACTTTTGGATCGACGAAGCCCACCATGAGTGAAGGCAGCAATACCCTATATTCCATTGAGGGCTTTCTTCACCCGCTTCATGCAGGCATCGCAGTCTATGGAGACCTAAATCTAATCTAGTATAACGTAAATCTAAATCTAGCGTAAATAAATGTAAATCTCATTAAAAATAAACCTAAATCTAATCTAATTTAACTTAAATAAACCTAAATCTAATTTAACGTAAGTCTACATCTAACCTAATCTTTAACGTCTTTTAGGATAGTTTCCTACGACGTTATAACTCTCTTCTTCTTGTGTGTGTGCGTGTGTGTGGATGTGTGTGCCAATAAAAAGAGATAAATGGTATAACCTTTCTATCACCCATGCCAAGTATGATAGATTGGTTATGCCATTTCCCTCTTGAATAATAGGTCTTGAGTTCAACTCCTCGTCGGCTAGATCTTTAGGTCTTTTAATTTTAATTAGTTTCCTACGACGTTAAATTAGTTTCTCTCTCTTTCTCTCTCAATGTGTGTGCGTTTTTTTGTTTATGCATGTTTTCTCTCTCTTTTCCTCTCTCAATGTGTGCGTTTTTTGTTTATGCATGTTCTCTCTCTCTTTTCCTCTCTCAATGTTTGCGTTTTTTGTTTATGCATGCTCTCTCTCTCTTTTCCTCTCTCAATGTGTGTGTGCATTCTTTGTTTATGTATGTGTGTGTGCGTTTTTGTTTATGCTTGTACTCTCTCTCTCTCTCTCTCTCTCTCTCTCTCTCTCTCTCTCTCTCTCTCTCAAAAACACTATGTGTGTGTGTATATGTGTGTGTGAGAGAGAGAGAGAGAGGGAGAGAGAAAGAGGGGAAGGGAACATGAGAGTGAGGAGAGGGAAGGAGCATACCTGGCTCTCCTTCCTCTCCTCGTGTGTGTGTGTGTGTGTGTGTGTGTGTGTGTGTGTGTGTGTGTGGAGAAGAAAGAGAGAGAGAGAGAGAGAGAGAGAGAGAGAGAGAGAGGGAGAGCGTTACCTGCTCCTTGCTTGAGGGTGCCGAAAAACTTAGATCTGAGATCTGAGTTTTTGGGCGCTCTCTGTTTTTTTTTAGCCCAGTCGGCGTCGCTATGAGCGTCGCAAATTTACAAGCCTCTTGTAGTGTTTTATGCCCAAAACAGACTCCAAAAACAACAAAAGCACAATTGCGGTTGTTCCTCCACTTCTCTCCATGTTTTTTCTGGTCTTCTCTCAGTTTTTTGAGTTCGCACACTTAGCTTTATTACTTGGGTACCCTTTGCCTTTTAGTTGACCTCAAACGGACCCCGAACAGGCAAAACGTGGCCTCGCAGTGCATAGTCGTCACCCTGCTGCATCCATCCACACACCTGGCACTCAAATTTTTCCAATAATGCATCCCGCAACCATGTGAAGTGGACCCCAAATACAATTCTCATAATGACCTTTTTGCATAATTATCACAAGAAAACACCCACGTTGTGTCCATACGTATTCATGTGCAAATATTGACCCCATTTGACCTCCTGACGCCACTAGATTCCATCTGACGCACCTACTTACCACATGTCTTCGGCCGCTGATAGCTTCCTCAAGAAGTTTTACGCGCTACCAGCTCCTCATTATTATAGAAAAAAACACACTGATACTGGTGATAGTGAAAATCGATGCACTGTGTACATGCTGTCCTACCTGTACACATGTGGGCCCCACGTAACGACCTGGCTCTGGAAAATGGGCAATTCTTTATTTTATGCACCATGTATGTGTATATATATATGCACAATCCCTTGCTCCAAAAAACCCCTGACGTCTTTTGCCCATCCCCTAGCCTGCTAGATCATTCATGATCAGCAGCAACAAAAAGAGATATGAGACTCTCCGCGTCACAGGTCTTCTCATCCCTCACGTACATTACTTGTTCTATAGACAGCTCATCTTGCTCCACCATCATCCATCTAGCATGACACAATTTAAGACGGAGTGCATTTACCCTTGACTTATGTAAAATCCCATCCAGTTTAGCCACCTAATATATACCATTCGGAAAACACTCCACTACCTTGAAAAGGCCTTCCCACTTAATTTGAAACTTCTTTTGGAAGGTGTTTTCTAGCTTACTGTTGTAGCACAAAACCAAGTCATGCTTCTTGATACCCTTACTTTTGATCACCTTTTCATTTATCTTTTCTAAATCCTTATCTTGCATCTGCTCATAATGTTTCAATGCGCTCATCCTATCCAACTAAACCTCTTGTAACTGTAAGAGCCTCTCTTTGAATGCATCACTAGGTGGCCCAAGCAGCCTCTCTAACATCTTGACTGCCGGCAACTCCACTTCCACAGGCAATAGTGCTTCCTTTCCATATACCATATGAAATGGAGTAAACCCTGTACCTGTCTTCACCGAAGTAGAGAAAATGAGGTTGAAGATGAAAGTGAAGGGCCTTATGAAGTGATTGAAGGGCTGATGCAAACTGAGGTTGAATTGTCAAAGAAGGAGGAATTGATGACACAAATGATCTATTGACAGCTCCTCCACAACATCGTCGGAGTTGCAAAGACAGTCACTAGCACCTCCAACCTCTTCTATATGAGCACCTTCATAGACTTGCTTACTGTGTGGTGCAACTTGCACTAAAATTAACCATTCAGGATCTATAGGGTCTGGGGTAAAAACAACCTGTTCACAGTGTTCAGGTAGCACAAACGTAGCTCTCTCAACTCTCCACAATCTTCTAGAATCAATTTGCACCAATCCGCTCATGTCTCTTCAAACGGCTGCATTCTGACCAACAGTAACCTGTTTGAACCATTCGGCATTAAAGAGGAAATAGTCAGATTTCCAAAAACCTATCTTCAATATGTCTTGGATCACACCCAAGTAGTCTGGTTGGCCCATTTCGTAGTTCTCATCTGGTGCACTTGGTCAACTTCGTTATTCAAAGCTGACCATTATACCACTATTTAACTTCGACCTTTGTTGATCAATCCTTGACATGTGGAAGTGACCTCCATGTGACCACAGCGCTCCGTACTTATGATACTGCCATGAAAATTCAATTAGCCTTTAAGTTAAGACACTAGAAAAAATGCACTACTCGGTTGAAAAACAAGTGCACTACTCACATGCCATCACAACCCATGCCGAGCTCCTCCTCCTCCTCTGTCACAACTCTGCCGGCTCATTCTGTGGCATCGATTTCAAGGTGCATAGTTCGAAAATTTGGAAGAGATAGCAAGCTATCGGGTATTGGGAGGTTGTAACTATTGCGACTACGTATCCAACCTGCCCGTTGTCGGATCCAATCTTGTCTCTCCGCCTCATACTTTTCCAACCACTTTCGCATTGATTCAGAGTTACAAAGAATAAACTTAATTATCTTTGTTCGCAATGCCTTGTCCATCTTCCGCGACACTCCTTCACGTTGCGGTACATCCCCACTGCAATGCGGATCGCTGTCTTGTTGCTGATAGCCGTTTTTCGGCTCTCTGTAATTGCCATAGTGAGTTATCTCACCCTATCAAATCACTTAAACATTGTGGTTACCCTCACCCTTTCACTGTATATAGGCGCGTGTGAGTTAGGGGACTTTTCCCATATTTCCTTACTGAAATAAAAAACCCTCAACTAGCTAATCATTGGGCTAGTTGAGCCAAAAATATATAAAATATAAAAAATATAAGTATATTATGGCCCATGCGTATGTAAATATTTCTTTGTATATAGGGCCTAAATAAAAGATTTTTTCATAATTATTTTGGTATTTATTTAAATATTTCTACCTAGGTGTGTGTTATTTATGCTCTGTACATTGCCTCACCATTACCACAATTTTTCTTACCATTTTTCATACTCTTTATTCCATATAGAAATATTTTCATGTAAGCTTCTCTTATATTTGGTGTAACTCCACCCCAACAAAAATCCAAAAAAACTAGTTTTATTTATGTGTATGTTTTTACACTATTGTGATTTTTCCCTTCCTACATCTATTTTGTTTTTTTTCTAAAAAATTAGAACACCAAAAATATTTATCTTTTTATGGTAGCCTCATAATGAGAGAGATTTCTTTTGACCCCTTTATATTTTTTCCACTTATATTATTTATATTTGACATGTACATATTTTTTAGACCCCTCAACATTTGATTTTCTTAGTTGTACTATTCAATTATATCATGATCTCAACAATATCTTCAAATATAGACCTACCAAATAAGGTCAAGGGTAGGTGGCATGCATACATGCACTATGGAGGGCTCACTCTTGGAGGTATTCAAAAGAATCATCCAAAGAAGGACCCCACAAGGACTTTGTGCAGTGGAAAAAAACAGTCGGTTTTGCTGAATTTTTAAAGTTCACTTGCTCTGCGAATTTGAAAAGGTGATACAAACAAAAGTTGTAGCTTGTGGGCTGAACTTTGGCCTCAAATTTTTTCATATTTTTTTGAGCTACGAGCTCTGAGCTATGATTTTATTAGTAGACCCCAATTTTCCCATGCTATGCAGCCACACTCTCTCTTCCACTTTATCATTTTCCTCTTTCACACACACTTCTCCACTCATCATCCCCACCTCTCTCACCACTCCTCTCTGCACCTTACTCGCCTTCTCCTCAACCTTGAAGAATAAGAGAAACCATGGTGAACTCATACCTCCCACACACAATTCCATTCCAAAATTGACCACCTAGTCTCATTTTTCCTCGTCCAAATTACCCATATCTATCAAAAAACCACAAAATTCAGCCTCTTCTCTTAAAAGACAGCATCATGGTGGTTGATTACTCAGCTTCAATTACCTTGTCTCTCAAGGAAGGTCAAGAATGGAGAAAAAATGTACCGTCAAAGCTAGTGGACCGTCAACGAGCGTCAAAATTGGCCCTACTCAAGACACTTGGAGAATCAACCTTGTAAGAAATCCACCTTTTCTTACCTCTCAAGAGTTTTTCTTCCTTATTTGTATCCTACATGGATACTCCCATTGTAAATATCCAATTCCATTTGTAAATTAATACTAACTCTACTAACACTAACCCACTATGAAAAGTCCTATCACCTCCATTTCTCTCCTCTCTCTTTCCCCACGAACTTCTTGATAATTCCAAGCAAAAGAAATTAGGTAAATTGCTGAAAATCTAACCCAACAATGGTTAGAGGAGTAACCCTAGCCTTCAAAATTGCTATAAAAGGAGGGTGTAGCTAGCACGAAAAAGGAGAAGAAAGAGCACTATGCTATAGCTTGAGAAGCCAAGCTCAACCTCTTGAGAAGGATCTCTTGAGTGGAATCTCATTGGCATTAGGTATATGTATGTGTTGTATTAGGGGTGATTAGCAAGGGAACTCTATGCCATTGTAAGAGAGAGTGATCATTCAATTGAGAGTAGGAAATCTATCATTTCTCCTACTAGTGTAAGCCCAACATTTGCTGAATCAAGGAGGGTGAATTTGGACTAAGCATGGATACCTTGTCTTCCTTCCAACGTGAAGTCATGGGCAATAATGATGTGTAAGTGTCTTGGTGTTTTATTTAAGTTCTTGATAGCTTGTCTCCGGGTATTGTTATCAATTTAGCCATAAATCCCACATAATGTAAGAGGGCGACAAGGTGGAGAGGACTCCCCTGGCCTTAAGACAGTGATTGGGGTGTCTTTTTTCTTGTGATGTGTTGTGGTGTAATTTACTCAGGCTATGTTGAACAAATACTAATCTCACTTTGATTGGTCATGACAGATTTGTAAGAAGGCATTAGTGCAACAAGCAGCCGCTTCCCCCTTCTCTCTCTTTCTTACATATATATATTTATGTTTGCTTGATCATTAACGATACACTTCAAAGCAGCCCGAGCACCATCTCTCTCTCTCTCTCTCTCTCTCTCTCTCTCTCTCTCTCTCTCTCTCTCTCTCTCTCTCTCTCTCTCTCTCTCTCTCTTGTTTTAGTGTGTGAGAGTGTTCCATTGGTGTTAGGGTTAGTGTAAATTCCTTGCTTGTTTGTGGGTTGCTCTAACGATTCTCCTCTTTTGCGTCCTAGTTCGCTCTTAAACTAGGTGGTGCCCCTTGTGTAGTTGGGATTTGGCTGTGGGTTTGTTGTTTTGGTTTGTGTTGTGTTGTGCCCCAGCCCCATTGAGCAGCACGGGAGCCTTGAAGGGTGTCTAGAGGTTGCTCTTCTTGTTGCCCGCCCGGGACCGCTTTAAATTGGTGTCGCCACTGAGGAAAACAACCCGTGTATGTTTTTGTGTAGGATCAACTTTTAGCATAGTCAAGTAGTTTGCATGAATCACGAGAGTTTGTATGATCCTTTTATTCCCATTGCAAGGCAAACGATACACATAATTGTTAGTACTAAGTTGCAATTTCAACGGGTTATTCGTAGGATTTTAGGTCCTCTTAGGTTAGCCGAGATAAACACTTCGATAAATCCTTTTATTTTGCCTCTCATTAGGTACGATATTAGCTTGGACGTCTATATTTTTGTGTTATTTTAAGCATTATCACATGCATAGGCCATGGATAATGGCCCGGGAATAGAGGTTTTTCCCTTTCATTTTACTACACACATTAGAATAAACGTTGCAATTAGTAGAAAGATTCATTTTCAACAACGAATGGTGTTCATGTTTGGTGCCCAAAGAGTAGGAGAAATTCTTGCATCACCAAACCTTGTCATTCTACCTCTCATCAACTACCACACTTCTTTTGATGTACATATGTTCATTTTATTTTAAAATGAAGTGCAGTCCGATAAAATAGTGTGTATGTTTGTTTTTTCTTTGTCCAAGTTGTTACAAGAAACAAAAAACGATCATTTGTTCTAACAGGGAATGTGTGTGCAGTGAAAGTTCAATCCTTAGAGATCTAGCTCTATTACCAATTGAGTTGCAGGAGCAAGTAGTAAGGTGTCTCCCTCATAACAAGAGGGTGGTGAAGTTAAGACGAAAGGTCCTACGCGTGGATTCCATTTTTCTCTTGTTGTTGGGCACTAAGGAAGATCGCGCATTCATCCAACTAGTGTGTGCCCTAAGATTGGTAAATAGAGTGAAATTTGGCGTTTGGCGAGTGCATTTCACCATTGAGGAAGACTCTTCGGGAAACTTGCGGCCAAAGTTCATGCTTCATAGACTCACATTTGGTGAATTTTTCCCTCATTTGCGTCTTATTAATAGTCTTCCTTTCTCTTTCAACAAAGGAGATAGGGAGCTATTCATAGCTTGTCTTAATAAAGAGAGCATAGAGAAGATTGCAAATTTGTATAAATTCTCATCCTTCTCTACTTTCTATGACACTTTGTTCATAGAGACATTGTAAATCTCTTTATGCTTTTGAATGATTTAACCATAATCCTAAGGAGTTTTTGTCCAGGAATTTTGTAGCACAAGTGGAGTCTTTAAATCTTGCAAACTTGATTGGACTTGATGAGGATGTTCTTTATGAAATTGTGAGAAGGTTGCCTCACTCTGACTGTGTGGAACTCGAAGGAAAGGAGCTCCTAGTCAATTGCTACTTTCTCACGGCCTTCAAGGAGCATGAAGATCTAGTTTTTATACAAACCGCTTGTGCGTTGGGAATTGTAGAGCAAGTGCAATTTATCACTTGGGACGTGGTTGCTCTTTTGGATCCAGAAAATGAAGTTCTAGAGATTTTTGTTTATCGCCTTAGCTTTGAAGAATTTCAACCCTTCTTAGAGCTCATCAATAGTCTACCTTTTTGTTTTGATCAAACAAATTGAGACCTCATTGAAGCTTGGATAGCTGAAGAAGAAAACCTAGAGTGGTATTTTCTTACTTCTTCATTTGCAGGCGAGCGGTTCTAAATCTCTATTGTATCCCTTATTGTAACTCGTGTTGTAATCTTTCATAATAATGGAGAGCCAACGCCAAATGTCTGGATATCCTCTTTTCTTTGGAGAGCCTGGAGAGGATGCAGAATTATTTTTAGCAAATTTCAAGATGTCTTGCCGTATCAAGAGGATAGTAACCGATCAAGAACATGTAGAAATGTTTGAGGTGGTCCTTAGGAAAGATGCTAGTACTTGGTTTGACTCTTTGCCTGAGGAAATTAAGGGGAATTACACAAAAGTTTTGAATCTTTTTAAGAGATACTTCTTTGATCCCCAAAACACTCAAAAAGTATGGCAAGACATTGTTTCTCATAAGCAAAAAGACTTAGATGACTACTACTTGTACAAGCAAGAGTTTCTACGTCTTTGGGCTCTATGGATATGAAATGTTGCTAACCCTGGTGATGGTGCATAATTTTTAAAGAAGGAGAGGTTCATAGCCGGACTCTTTCCTCACCTTAAGGTAAAAGTTGAGACGGGTGCACCTACTACTTTTGATGCAGCGGAAACTAGGGTTGCTGAGAAGTATAGGAAACTCAAGTGCTTAAGGGGAGAGGTTCCAATACAAGGTCTTAGATCCAAAGGTAAGTCACAAGCATCAACATCTAGGGAGCTTACTGAGGTAACGGTTGAAGTGATTGAGAAGTTAAATGAATCTTTAAGCAGCCTGTCAATTCACCTTGCACAAGCTGTAGGTCCAAAGGGACAAGCAAAGAAGTTAGAAGAGAGAGAGCCACGAACTAGGAGAGTCTTGCAATGTTGGAATTGCGGTGAGTCTGGACATGGGATGTATAATTGTCCTTGGCCCCGTGGGGAGCCAGGGAGACCTAACTTGAATTACCCAGTGATGAATGCAGGTGAAGGAACTAGTCAGCAACCACGACTTATACAAAGGACAAATGGAGCAAGACCACCTCCACAAGGAGTGGAAGGAGTTCCACCTTTGCCAGACCCAAACGTGCATGTGGTAGAGGTGACAAATTCAAGAGAGGTTGATATGGAAGCAAATGGCATTAAGCGTGGCCGAGGGAAAGGTGAGGAGAAAAGAGTTACATCACAAAGTGACCATGGACGAGAAAAGAAGGCAAAAGAGACCAAGGAGGCTAAGAGGACTCGATGTCGTATCAATCTCCAAGACTTCCCTCTTGGACATGGAATGGCTCCATACAACCTGTTGGAAGACATGAGAGGTAAGGGTCCTGATATCTCATGGACTCAATTTCTTGCATTATGTCCACAAGTTAGGAGGGATTTAACAAGGGCAATTAGCACTAGGAGAAAGGTGAAAGAGAGTGTGCCTGTTGTAAAAATTGCACAAGCTGAAATGAATGAAATGAATGAGGACATTACACCTGTGCTAGATTGTTACATAAAAGGGAGATTGGTTAGGAAAGGTCTAGTGGATAGGGGTGCACAAATTTTCATCATGACAGAGGGACTCATGCAAAAACTAGGCATGCACATACATGAGACACCTGAAATTAAGGTCAAGATGGCAAACAATAGCAAGGCTAGGTGCGTAGGCATTTGTAAAAATGTTTTTGTGGAGGCCTTTGGCATTAAGAAGGCAGTGGATTTCTATGTCATGTCTACCAAAGGAAATGGTTACCCATTTATCCTAGGGAGACCATGGCTAATGAAAATGCGAGCTTTGCAGAATTGGGAGAGTGGAAAGCTAATTTGCAGGAACGACAATCATAAGAAGGTTGTCTTTGACATGAAGGAGCAACGCCAAGAGAAGCTCCATGAAGAATCATCTCAAAGTGAGACGGAAGAAGGTTGGACCGATAGCACTTCAGAAGAAGAAAGTAGCGACAGCATTACTGAAGAGGAGTCTTCCATCGAAGTCATGGGGGTAAGGTTTAAGCCAAGCAACCAAGAGACCTCTTGTCAAGGCTTGGAGGAGGTAGGTCCTCAAGAGAACGAAGGTGTTCAAGATGAAGGGATGCTGGAAGGTATGCTATCAAAAACACTTACAAAGGATGAAAGAGAGGAGTTTAAATGTGTGCTAAGGAAGTTTCCTAGGCTTTTTGCTAAAGACTACACCGACGTGCGTGGGCTAGATGTTGTTCAACACAAGATTGAATTAAAGCCTGAGGCCACACCTAAAGCTCAGAAGCTACGAAGGCTAGGAGTTATAAAGGAGCAGGCTCTACTCAAGGAGGTAAGAAAGATTCTAGCAGCGGGTTTCATTTATCCAGTGGAGAATTCAGAGTGGGTCTCTCCTGTTGTTGTCACTCCTAAGAAAAATGGCAAGTGGAGGGTGTGTGTGGATTACCCTCCCCTCAATGAGGCAACAAAAAGAGATCACTTTCCCCTCCCATTCTAGGATGAGATACTAAATGAGGTAGCTGGTCATGAGAAGTACACTGTGTGTGATGGTTACTCAGGTTACTTTCAAATAGGGATTGCATTGGAGGATCAATTGAAAACAACCTTTATCACTCCTTGGGGTTGTTATGCTTTTAGAGTCAAGCCATTTGGTCTGACAAATGCTCCTGCAACATTCCAACGTTTCATGAATATGGTGTTTCAAGCATTCTTTGGAAAGTCAATTAGGGTGTTCATTGATGATTTCTGTATTTATAGCTCAAAATCATTGCATCTACAAAGGGTAGAAGAAGGTTTAAAGAAGCTCTACGACATGGGAGGTCAACTCAACCCCGACAAGTGCCATATAGGTGAGGATGAAGTAATCTTGCTTGGTCATAAAGTTTCTTACAAAGGCATTGAAGTGGATCCTTCAAAGGCAAAGGCTCTTATTGAGCTACCATCACCCAAGAGTCTTAAGGAGGTCATCTCATTCATTCAAAAGGTGAAGTATATGTCACGCTTCATTCACTTAGCCTCGGAGTTACTTCACCCTTTGTAAAAGTTGACACAACAAGTAGAATTTGCATGGTCTGATGAACTTGAAGAGTACTTTTGTAACATTAAAGCCATTTTGTCAGAGCTACCAACACTCATGCCTCCTTGTTGGGAGTACACATTCTTTGTTAGCTCTAGTGCTGGGAAAGAAACAATTGGTACAGTTTTGTTACAACAAGATCCCTATAGTACCAGGATGCGGCCCATCTGCTTTGCTAGTAGGGTCATGAATGCTTTAGAGAGAGGCTACACGAAGGCAGAACTCATGATGCTTTCTCTCATGTTTGCGATAAGGAATTTTAGATCCTACTTGCTCCCAAAACCTTTTGTAATCCTCACCGCAGAGAATTTGTTCCCTTGGGTATCATCTCAAATGAATCTTAGTACTAGGATCTCAAAGTGGATTACGGAGTTACAAGAGTTTCAATACTCTTTCAAGGTAGAAGATAGTGTGTGTGCACAATTGGCAAGGATTCTTACTTATAGGGTGCATGAAAAGGAGATTAAGGTGCCTGAAGTAAATACCCTACCATTTCCACCACCAAAAAGTATTCCTAATGCTTTTACCTTGTTCTTTGATGGAGCTTTTCGTCGAGCCACAGGAAAAGCAAGGGGAGGGCTAGTGTTGCTCAACCCAAGTGGAGAGGTGGCCATGAAAGAGAAGTTCAATCTACCAAGTTCAGCTAGCAACAATGAAGCAGAATATGACACACTACTTCATGGTTTAAAAATATGCATTGGCCATGGTATACAATGTCTCATGGTAAAAGGGGATGCACTTCTCATTGTGAAGCAGATTTTAGGCATTTGGGCATGCAAAAATGAAAGACTAAGGGCCAAAGTTCATACCATTTGTAGGCTAGTTAATCAATTTGAGGAGGTGCAATTATATCATATTCCTAGGAAACAAAATGAAGATGCTGATTTACTTGCACAACAAACCATTGCCTGTGTAAAGAAAGAAGTGCAGGTCATCATGGTGGCGGCTGCTGTGAAGCAAACGAGGTACCAGGGATTGGAGTCATTCGCTTCCATCATTGGCTACATTTTGGAGGGTGAGTTTCCACCAGACTTCACAAAATCTCAGAAGAGGAGACTCATGAAGAAGGCAACCATGTATCTCTTCCTAGAAGGCTCCCTCTATCCAAGAAGGAAGGATAAAGTGTGCAAAACAGTACCAACTATCGCGGAAATTCCAGCCATTCTAAAAGGTTTGCATGAAGAGGCATGTGGTGGTGATTTTTCCCAAGAATTAACTGTGAAGAAGATTTTGCTTGCAGGGTATGTCTGGCCAAGTCTACATGTGGATGTCCAACATTGGTGTAAAAGTTGTCACAATTGTCAGGTAAATGGGAATAGAAGATTGATTTATGGTCCAAGGCAAATCGTGCTTGCAAATGGACCCTTTGAAAAGTGGGGCATTGATGCTATGGGTCCTCTGCCTACGACAAAAAATGGTAAACTCTACATTCTAGTGGCTCTAGACTATATGACTAGGTGGGTGGAAGCACAAAGTGTGGCAAAGGTAAATGAGAGGACAGTGAGCAAATTCTTCTACACTCACATTTGTTGTAGATTTGGAACACCTTTGGAGATTGTTTCTGATAATGGTCCAGGGTTTAGAAAGGGATTGCTCACAGAAGTCTGTGAAGAACTTCACATTCTACATCGTCACAGTACACCCTACTATCCCCAATCAAATGGTTTGGTAGAAAAAGCTAATGGTGTCATTGCAGACATCATTAGAAATATGGTGAAAAACATAACAAAGTTGTGGGATGACTTCTTGGATGGTGCCTTGTGGGCGTATCGAACCACATATAGGGAAGCCACGGAGTTCACACCATTTCACTTGGTCTATGGTCAAGAGGCTTTACAGCCAATTGAGCTAAACATTCCAACAATGCGACTTCATGGCAAATCAGCACAAGATGATCAAGAAGCATGGATGGATCGACTTCTTACCTTAGCTAAGCTTGAGTGGAAAAGAGAAGCAGCATACGAGTGCTATAAGAGGAAAGCCACACAAACAAAGGAGAAGCTTGACAAGAAACTGAAGGACAAAGGCATCAATGAAGGAGATCTTGTGCTAAGGTATGACAATCGACTCAATAATCGTTTTGATGCCAAATTTGAAACAAGATGGCAGGGGCCATACATAGTCAAGAAGGCTTTCAATTCAAGTTACTATCAACTTATGGACTTGGATGGGAAAGAGCACTCCAGGAAGGTAAACGGCTGTCGCTTGAAGCCTTACTTGAGTCACCTTCTACCAAAGGATCTACCAGAGCAAAAGGCAACTATCTCATGTAAATATTGTTCCATGAAGCATGAGTGTAACACAAACCAAAATTCCAAGGGGCCAAAAAATGAAGATCTTGTCAAAGACTCTGAAGCACTCTCTTTGGAAAAGATTCTTTATGATGGTACATGAATATACCATCATCCTGGGGGAGGGCTAATGATAGCCGTTTTTCGGCTCTCTGTAATTGCCATAGTGAGTTATCTCACCCTATCAAATCACTCAAACACAGTGGTTACCCTCACCCTTTCACTCTATATAGGCGCGTGTAAGTTAGGGGACTTTTCCCATATCTCCTTACTGAAATAAAAAACCCTCAATTAGCTAGTCATTGGGCTAGTTGAGCCAAAAAAATAAAAAATATAAAAAATATAAGTATATTATGGCCCATGCGTATGTAAAAATTATTTTGTATATAGGGCCTAAATAAAAGATTTTTTCATAATTATTTTGGTATTTATTTAAATATTTCTACCTAGGTGTGTGTTATTTATGCTCTGTACATTGCCTCACCATTACCACAATTTTTCTTACCATTTTTCATACTCTTTACTCCATATAGAAACATTTTCATGTAAGCTTCTCTTATATTTGGTGTAACTCCACCCCAACAAAAATCCAAAAAAACTAGTTTTATTTATGTGTATGTTTTTACACTATTGTGATTTTTCCCTTCCTACATCTATTTTGTTTTTTTTCTAAAAAATTAGAACACCAAAAATATTTATCTTTTTATGGTAGCCTCATAATGAGAGATATTTCTTTTAACCCCTTTATATTTTTTCCACCTATATTATTTATATTTGACATGTACATATTTTTTAGACCCCTCAATATTTGATTTTCTTAGTTGTACTATTCACTTATATCATGATCTCAACAATATCTTCAATTATAGACCTACCAAATAAGGGCAAGGGTAGGTGGCATGCATACATGCACTATGGAGGGCTCACTCTTGGAGGTATTCAAAAGAATCATCCAAAGAAGGACCCCAGAAGGACTTTGTGCAGTGGAAAAAAACAGTTGGTTTTGCTGAATTTTTAAAGTTCACCTACTCTCCGAATTTGAAAAGGTGATACAAACAAAAGTTGTAGCTCGTGGGCTGAACTTTGGCCTCAAAGTTTTTCATATTTTTTTGAGCTACGAGCTGTGAGCTATGGTTTTTTAGTGGACCCCAGTTTTCCCATGCTATGCAGCCACACTCTCTCTTTCACTTTATCATTTTCCTCTTTCACACACACTTCTCCACTCATCATCCCCACCTCTCTCACCACTCCTCTCTGCACCCTACTCACCTTCTCCTCAACCCTGAAGAATAAGAGAAACCATGGTGAACTCATACCTCCCACACACAATTCCATTCCAAAATTGACCACCTAGTCTCATTTTTCCACCTCCAAATTACCCATATCTATCAAAAAACCACAAAATTCAGCCTCTTCTCTTAAAAGACAGCATCATGGTGGTTGATTACTCAGCTTCAATTACCTTGTTCCTCAAGGAAGGTCAAGAGTGGAGAAAAAATGTACCGTCAACAAGTGTCAAAATTGGCCCTACTCAAGACACTTGGAGCATCAACCTTGTAAGAAATCCACCTTTTCTTACCTCTTAAGAGTTTTTCTTCCTTATTTGTATCCTACATGGATACTCCCATTGTAAATATCCAATTCCATTTGTAAATTAATACTAACTCTACTAGCACTAGCCCACTATGAAAAGTCCTATCACCTCCATTTCTCTCCTCTCTCTTTCCCCACCAACTTCTTGATAATTCTAAGCAAAAGAAATTAGGTAATATGTTGAAAATCTAACCCAACCATGGTTAGAGGAGTAACCCTAGCCTTCAAAATTGCTATAAAAGGAGGGTGTAGCTAGCATAAAAAAGGAGAAGAAAGAGCACTATGCTATAGCTTGAGAAGCCAAGCTCAACCTCTTGAGAAGGAGCTCTTGAGTGGAATCTCATTGGCATTAGGCATATGTATGTGTTGTGTTAGGGGTGATTAGCAAGGGAACTCTATGCCATTGTAAGAGAGAGTGATCATTCAATTGAGAGTAGGAAATCTATCATTTCTCCTACTAGTGTAAGCCCAACATTTGCTGAATCAAGGAGGGTGAATTTGGACTAAGCATGGATACCTTGTCTCCCTTCCAACGTGAAGTCATGGGCAATAATGATGTGTAAGTGTCTTGGTGTTTTATTTAAGTTCTTGATAGCTTGTCTCCGGGTATTGTTATCAATTTAGCCATAAATCCCACATGCTGTAAGAGGGCGATAGGGTGGAGAGGACTCCCCTGGCCTTAAGACAGTGATTGGGGTGGCTTTTTTCTTGTGATGTGTTGTGGTGTAATTTACTCAGGCTATGTTGAACAAATACTAATCTCACTTTGATTGGTCATGACAGATTTGTAAGAAGGCATTAGTGCAACAAGCACCCCCTTCCCCCTTCTCTCTCTTTCTTACATATATATATTTATGTTTGCTGGATCATTAACGATACACTTCAAAGCATCCCGAGCACTCTCTCTCTCTCTCTCTCTCTCTCTCTCTCTCTCTCTCTCTCTCGTGTTTTAGTGTGTGAGAGTGTTCCATTGGTGTTAGGGTTAGTGTAAATTCCTTGCTTGTTTGTGGGTTGCTCTAACGATTCTCCTCTTTTGCGTCCTAGTTCGCTCTTAAACTAGGTGGTGCCCCTTGTGTAGTTGGGATTTGGCTGTGGGTTTGTTGTTTTGGTTTGTGTTGTGTTGTGCCCCAGCCCCATTGAGCAGCACGTGAGCCTTGAAGGGTGTCTAGAGGTTGCTCTTCTTGTTGCCCGCCCCGGACCGCTTCATTGCCATAGTCGAGGCATTTCTGGATCGGATGACCCAAGAAACTCGGTGATAAACACAAGTGACTCTTGAATGATCCACCCATCTTCCTCACCTCTCTCTAGACGAGCTCTCTCTCTGACGTACGAACCCTATTAGCGTTTTCATAAAGCGCTCCAAAAGAACATCCAACTGCTATGTACAGAACCGGTCACAACAACCTCATGTGCAACATGGACCAGGAGATCCATCTGTATTGTTAATACGCTACTTGGAAAGAATTTCTATAGTATGCAAACTGCTTCAATGGCATTGCATCAAGCTGGCTCTATGGAATCTTTGCGGATCTCTTTGGAGGAGATCCAACGTACCAACTCTCTAATCTTGTATATGGTGTTCCTTATGTTTGATGTGAGACATCCTTTATGGCAATGGGTAGCACAAACTTCAAAAACTTGTGCCAGTTGCATGAGACTTAAAACCACCAAGGTCATCGTCTCTAGTGAAAGCGGTCTTCAAAGAGCTCATGCAACCTGTTGGAGTTTTAAACTCTAAAATAACCTACTTGACTTGTTGTTGTTCTTTTTTGTGTGTGATAGATTGAACGGCCCTACGAATTCCAAACCCCATTCCTCAAATGGTCCTAGCAGCAAGATTGGTTTGTGCCTCATCCGGTCATTTGGGCGTATTTGCCCTAATCTCTGGCAAGGATTACACATCTTGACATGGGCTACAACATCCTTAAATATTGTGGGCCACCAAAGCCCTGTTTCTAGTATCTTACGTGATGTTGCTTCTCCAACAAAGTGACCTAATCTGGTGCCTTTGTGAGCTTCGCATATCATATCTTCTTGCTCATGAGGGTGCACACCTCGGCATAGTTTTTCAATTGCTCATCTTCTATAGAGATGATTGGCTATGACTTTTAAATGTATGCTCTGCAATGCTGTTCATTTCCTTTGATCTCAGCTAAATCCTTTAGGGAACAACACAGTTTGTAATAGATCCATCATCTCCTCTAACCAATCAATTGGTTGAATTACTACTATGAACAAATTTTCATATGGTAGGTCATCATTGACTCCCTTACCTTGTACGTGTTCTTGCACATCATCGGCATCCAAGCAGGATAGATAGTTGGCTACTCCGTGTAGCTTGTTGGTTATATGCTCCATTGAGAAATCAAATTTTAAGAGTATAAGAATCCACCAAGAAAACTTGCCATGAAGTGCTTTCTTGGCCACTAAATAGAATAACGTTAGGTGATCAACATGGAAAATTCATTTGGCTCCTAACAGATTGTCTAGACTTTTTTGTAGAGTATATCATGTAGAGGGCCTCCTGCTCAATATTGAATATTCCTTCTCAAGAGGACTTAGCCATTGGCTTGCATAATAAGCTGGTTGGTACCATTTTCGCACTCTTCTTGCATAAGTATTGAGCCAATGGCTATGTCGGATGCATCCACAAATACATGGAATGATAAGTCCCACTGAGGTGGCTAGACCATTGGTGCCCTAGACAGTATGAGCTTCAGCACACAAAAGACATGGTTGCATTTCTCATAAGAAATCCAAAGTATGGAGTATTGGTATGTACCTTGAATATCATGCCGTTGCTTATCCTCGAGATTTTGTATCATCTCTTCTTGAAGTTGCCTCAGAAGCTCAATGACCTCGCAACATGATTGAAACTAGGAGTTAGTAATTGTTTTAAGCAGAAGTATTTCTATATCATATAGATAATAGATGCGAAGAAATGCATTAGGTGCATGGGATGTTTGAGCCCACAAAAAAGGAAAAACTGTAATTGCATATGGCGGGGAGGTGGCACCATCCTCACCCAATTTCCATAAATCGTAGGGAACGTGCCCCTCCCTCGTAAACCACTTTGATCCCCTAATTGTTGGATTTTGGCACCACCAATGTGACAAGAAAGTAGGCTCGATATGTGAGGGGCTTGGTAGTAGTACTTGTAAATATCCAAGGCTATGTATCTTCCTATTCTTCCTCCATGTCATGTCATGGCTGCTGAAGAAGAGGTTGTTCTCTGGCTCGTAGAGCAGTTCCGTGGTGAACACACACAGCATATGATTTGCAAACACTTTAACATGGATACCCACAGTCTCCTTTGCTTGACCATGGGCTTCCCAGATGGCAGACCAAAACTTCTGCAGATAATCATGAGATAGACCTCAATGCAACCAGAAACGCATAGGATTAGGTTTCTCTCTCTACGAACACATCAATGATAACTCTCCAATCTTCATAGTGTACTCAAAGAAAGAGACCAGCACACATGCATGATCGGAGTGAGGCTAATGCCAATCACCCGGGTCCCAATAAACTTGAGATAAGGTATGACATTACCACACCCAGAGTGTCCATATTGTAACATCCTCTGAAGGGAAACGATGATCAACATAGCGGTGCTTCCCACGGGAGCCAACTACTCAAATTGCCTCTCTCTCTCTCTCTCTCTCTCTCTCTCTCTCTCTCTCTCTCTCTCTCTCTCTCTCTCTCTCTCTCTCTCTCTCTCTCTCTCTCTCTCTCTCTCTCTCTCTCTCTCTCTATTGTATCTCTATCTCTCTTTATGATATGTGCATCCATGGCATGTGCATCACTTGAAGAGAATTGCCAATTTTTCTTTTCAGGCTGGTCAAAATAGGTCTAAGGTGGGTAATGTGCTTAGAAACCCTAAGTGTTCATGAAATTCATGTCTAACAGGTGTACAGGTGGCCAACCCACAAGCAAGAGCCTATTAAAATAAACAATAAAATTATTAAAATTTTTAATAAAATAACAAAGTAGTATATTAGGGGATGAATGTCACTTCCAACCTATTATTGTTATTTTGTGGAGAGTGTAGGTAGGGAGCATTGTGTAGGCTAAGTACCCTCTACCATTATCACACTAGTTATGTCTTGCATTTTATCCTTACCCAAACCTCGCACCGCTCTCTCTCCCGTTCACCAATGGCAAAATTATATTGCCCATTTCTTTTTTGCAATTAAACATGACACCCCAACGATTTCAGGTTCTTCATGTAGTTGTAGGAATTGGAAGCAAGGAGATGCTCTTGCCATTACAACCTACTGCCAACCATGTGCAAGAGACAGTCTAGATTCTGGAGGAGTGTTTATCAAAAGTAAGTATGTAGTCGTAACAACCTCTAGCGAGCCGCCTTTGGAAGGTCATGATGACAATTCCAAGAGCTTTCAACCGCCAATGACCCCGATGATAGATCTCTCCACCCCGCCGCGCTCAATACCACTCGTTCATCTCAAAACTCCCATGGAAGGAAAGCTAAGGGAGGCCCCAAATGTTACTGGTAGAAGTAGCATTACGATGTAGAGTAGTGTGGTAGGCAACCTACAAAGTGCACTCAAGCGCAACTCTATTAGCAAATTGTTAGGAAACATTTCTATTATTGAGAAGGTAAGGAAGATCCCAAAGGCCTACAATGGCAACATTGCATTTGAGTTTCCTCCAACGTTAGGCAATGTCCACGGAAGACGCAATGGAACAAAAATTTCACCCTCACCTTTGGACCAAGCCCCAAACATCAAACATAGCATTTGCAGGAGTGTGTGGCAGGAGGCAGTGTTGGGTTCTCTAAAGTGCCTCAATGAAAAGTGCTTGAGGCTTTCAAACTATGGGGTGGCTAATACCACACACTTTCATGGTAGTTTAGTAAAACCGCCCGTACCTAGAGAGCTTTGTGAGATGGCTGGCGGGAAGGTGTCATGTCACTATTGTAGTAGGATTGCAGTATGTGTAGGGACATGTGAGTCCTTTGTGTACTTCATCATGCCATCAGATGAGACAATGAGTCGGCTAATAATACATTGTGGTACTCATTAGCACAATGTAAGGGAAGAAAGCTCAAAGGAGCTTGCAGATAAAACTCAAGAAATGGTGGATTGTTTCGGGGTTAGATAAACATGCAGGTGCAAGGAAGGTGCAAATGTATGTTGCAAAAGAGATTGTGACAATGTCACTCATGAAAGCCGGTGGAGCAACACACACTATGGGGGAGCAGGACCTATATGTGGTCGTTGAAGAAATGGGGCCTCTCGTGCAAGACAACTAGTAACGGGAGTTTAATTTGGACTGACAATTAAAGAGGTTGTCATGCATGGGTGGTATTATTGACATGTGAAAAGTGTAGGTTAAGGAAATTTGTAGCAGCCACAAGGAACGGACCTTTGAAGGAGACATTTGACCTGGATTCATTATTGAAGCTCAAGCGTGATTTCACGTATGAATTCTTTCATTAAAGCAGGTTCCTAGGGCAAGCAAACAAGGATAAAAAATATTTCATATTCAAAATGTCCATTATTTGGCCAACATCAGGTGTCGATCTAGTCAATCGCCTGAGACGCACAGTGTCTCAAGACCTTCGACATGCGTGGGTGCATTTGATCACACACGAAGGATTGTAGGCTAGGTTACAATGGCGTGTCATGTTTATGACCCTAGGTAAGAAGCCTGCATTGTCCTTCAATTAATAAATGTGATTCAAGGGTTGATACCTAAGTAATGTTTCTAATGGTTGTAATTTCAGAGCATGCAGGAGCTGTTAACCATAGCCACTCGTGAAATGAAGGAAGAGGGTATGACTGTCCAATGTCTCTTCTGGGAATGCATCAATGATGTAATGGAAAATCATGGATGTGAGAAGGCCGATTTCTATGGGTTCATGGCGCATGAAGTGCAAGCAAATTAGAATGCAGTGAGACAAGTGTACAACGAGGGCAAGATAAATGCAATGGATAGACGAGAGCACTCATGTCTCTTCCATTGGAAGCAAAGCATGATTGGGCACACCGTGAAGTACATCGTGGCGTCATTGCAGGAGGAACATAAAGTGATATGTGAGAAGTGGAGCATGGCACCTTCAAGAGAGGCCGCAACTACTGGGACACGAATAATGCGACAATGGTGGCGCAATGGGAATTCCGGGGATAGAAATATACCCTGCTTGGACTCATGGCTCATTTGGTGGGATGTGCACATCGCGCATTGGGGCAGTGCAATGATCACAATGAAAAAGAGAGTAGAAGGCCAAACACACCGCACAGAAATCTTGCTGAGAGCAAGCATGGAAGTTGGGTTGCCGGTGGGGGGTTCAAACGAAGCATATCTCTCTATGATGCTTGTTCATCAGACATGGCTAATTCCATTCTACAAAGCACAAAGGCAATCTCATATGTGCAAGGCAAACACATTGGGAAGGGACCATCATTGGAGAAGCTAAAAGATAGAATTTTTGCACGACCACAACAAGTAATTCGTGTTTTGTATGAGGCCACTAAGGAACACCTTGATATAGGGTGTGTTGGATCCCAACAGTGGTATAAATTCCCTTTGTAATGATTATCAAATCCCCTTTGTAACGCCAATGATGTCTATTGTCTTTATCCAATTGTTTGGATTATGTATAGATTTATTAGTTGGTCAAGACGCAATGTGTTTCCACTTTGTAATTATGATGAGTAGAACTCAATTAAAACCCCATGTACACTTTGAGCTAAGGTGACTAAAGTATAAAGGTCACCTTAGAACCATTTTTTAATAACATTATTTTTTATTAATTCTGTGTCGTACAGGTCTGAGAGACAGAGAGAGAGAGAGAGTGTGATCTTATCCTCTTTGCCACGCGCATCTCCCTCACCAGATTGATGAAGCGACCACACCATCGCGGTAGCCTCTTCGAGAGCTACGCGCCCATGCCACGCATTCGTATCTTCGAGCTGTTCGCGAGCGATCCTTCCACAAGCTTGTTTCTCTTGTAAGCAGCACAAACAGTGTCTATTTTCAACAATCAAGTACTTTATGGAATGAGGGAGAGATTAGCTACACATAGATACTCATAGACTTAGGTTTCGCACACTTTTAGATTATGACCTGTGAGTCTATCGCGACTGTATTCGAGATAACTAGGGTTAAAATCTGGTGAGATTGGACTTATAGGTAAGTGTATTCTAGTGAGAGGATGGTGCCTAGCAAGTTTGAAGCGATTCCGAGTTCATTTGATGTGTGAACGGTGTTATGAGCGTTTAGGGATATAGTGGGTTGGAGCTAACAAGGATTAGTGATTGATGCATCATAGAAGTGCGTATGTGTAGGTTGGTCTCAGCCTGACAAGCTAACGAGATTTTCTCACCGTTTCCCATATCTCTTCAGGCCATTTTTCTTCCACAATGGGTGCATATGGTGGAAAACCCTTTAGTGATTCATCAGTGCTATTAGATACTACTCTTGCATCCTCTACATCAGGCAAGGATTTAACGTTGTCTATCTTGTCAGGTACCCTTTGTTCAGTTTTGATAGGTGTTTCATTTTTTGGTGGTTTATTATTCTATCCCTCACTTCCATAGGTGGAGGCTCTAGTTAGGCTTGTGCAGTTTCAATCAACTGCTTGCACATCTCTAGTCTCTGTTTTTCTATCTCTGGATATGGATATGTCATCCACCTTTGCTCTAGAGTCTCTATGTTCTTCAATCTTGCTTCATAGGCTTGCAAGATTGCATCTAAGGGTTCATTGACCTTATCTACCAATACAGACCCTCCTGAGCTTGCGCTCCTTGGTCCCTCCCTTGATTTTAGAGAGTCCGACTCTCTTTGCTCTTTAAGTTTCTCTCGAGCCATTGTTAGCTCAGCTTCTACAGCTTTCTATTTTCGTTCACGTCTATCTTTCATTTTCGCTCTTCGTTCTTTCCAAGGATTATCACGACTGATGCTAGACTTGTCAGTCTTCATTTTCATCGTTACTCTTGGGCTGATTGTTATTTTTCCTTGTTTGGGCTCTCGTCAAGACCTTAATAGGAATTGTAGTTTCGTTTTCTGACCCTCCATTGGAAGGCAGTTCTCCCAGCATATTCAAAGTAGTCTTTGATCCTTTGCTTAGGTTCTTAGGGCACTCAGGAAGCAAGTGAGTAATTCCACACTCGGTGCAATATGCGTTGACCCTAATGATTTCATCATGAGGGCAGTCTCTCAGCCAATGGTCTCCACCACACTTGTAGCATGGTCCTTTAGGCTGTTGAGGTGCTCCTTGAGCTCCTCTTTGTTGGTATGCATGCCTCTGCCTGCTCATACCTCCGTTGGCTATGAACAACAATGTTCGTTCATCCAAGCTATATATTCCTTCTCCTGCTACTTGTGCAGCAGTTGGTCGTCCTGTATTTCTTATCATGCTGCATGGTTCTGGTGTGGAGGATTCTTCCGGTGGATGATAGACAGCATATGCAGCATATCCATTGAGATCTTCGTAATATGCATGCATAGGCACCAAAGCCTTTTCTTCTCATTCAGTTACAATTGGTGTGTATCTTATGCCGACTGGTCGTGATCCTGGTAGGGGTGGTTGTTGCCCCAACACTCGTTGTGGTCATTCTCCCTACAGGTCCTGGTAGTTTTCCTGCTTGACACCTAGGCATCGGTGGAATTTGAGGAGATGCTACCTAAGCTTGGGGAACGTAAGGTCTCTCTCTCACATATCCCTTGTTATAATAACATTCCTCCGTCCCGTTTTTGTCCATTTTTGTTCAATAGCACACCACTTGGGCTGTTTAGCTTGGGGTTTGGCGTACAAATTAATCTTTTTTAGCACTTCCTCTACAAGCTGCTTCTGGCTTACAACTACTTCTCCTTTCGGTGCCCATATAAGTCTATCCTCTGAGTTTCACTGAATTTGGACTCATTTGGACCTTGCACTCAAACACTTGACAAATTTCACTTTTTTATGGCAAATTCACAACTCAAATGCACTTAAAGTGATGCAAATTTGATGACACTTCAACTTAAGCTTGTGAATATCATTTATACATCATGACACAATCAGTTTACCCTAGGCTAGTGGTTATATCTCTTTTTGGCCTCTCTAGGTTCACTTAGTGTTTTCTTATGGAAATCCCTTGTTTCTTTTTGTTGGTTCTGGTCGCAATTTTAACGTTTTCTCAAGCGTTGGATCATGAATCTAAATGTCTACTCCATTCACACCCTTAAAGAGTATATGGTGTGGGTTTTGCTAAGCAAACAGCCTCATTGTTTCTTCTTTTTGTTTGTTTTGCGTTTTTTACAGTGTTTTTCTACACTATTTCTACACAACCATAACAAGCACTCAAAACCATAAAACTATAACTCCACATTATCCTACCTAACTAAATCTAACTAGTCACAGACCCTCGGCAAGACACAGGTTTCCTGGCTATCCACTAGACCTCACGATACCCTATCCTGGATCTTGTTCTAAAAGTTTAATCTCTCTGTAGTCAAAACTAAAGTAAGCTAACCATCACACGAGTGATGTAGATCTCCCTACTTAAGGTCTTGTGTCCCCGGTAGTGGCGCAAATGTTTTAGGTCAACCTACTCCCATATTCATGCTCACAAGCACGACATAGACAACATACTTGTCATCCGGTGACACGACTAACCAGTAGGTACATAGAGGCCAGCACCTTTCTCGGAGTTGAATTTGAATAAGCCACCATGGGATTTAGATGCTAAATCATTTCAAGGGGATGATGTTTCAGCTGCATTAGAATATAGCAGACCCGGGGTGGTCAGTAGTCTTGAGTATACTATATCACGTGCGTTCAAGACTCCAAAGATAAACCTCCTGTATACATTTTATGGGTATTAATTAGATGGTCTCTTTTAGATTTATGGGTCTTTGAATATATGTCATATGTAAGTATACTTTTAGTTGAATTAAATTGTTATCTCCCCTACTATATTCATACATAATATAGCCAACAAAGATCACAATATTTACACAAGCGACTAATGTGCAAGAAAAATATAACAATTGGAGCATGAATACAAGTGGAATTTGCTCATGTGAACACCAATATAAGAGAGAGAGAGAGAGAGAGAGAGAGAGAGAGAGAGAGAGAGAGAGAGAGAGAGAAAGAGAGAGGAGACACATGTTTGTGTGGATTGTTGTGTACACTCATCTATGGTATTTAGAGGATCTTGTAAGGAACCTTCTCCCTTTGTGGTATCCCTCTTTCCTTGTCGTGCTTGTGTGGTTTGTTTTCTTGTTTCCTTTGTTTTTGGTAAAGAACATTTTCTACTATTTTGTTTTCATTTGTGTATTGAGTCCTTGCTAGCGAGTGTGTGTGTTGTCTACTTCCTTGTTCACATGTATGTGTGCTAGAGCTACAGGATTGCTTGTGTATGTGTTTGGGATTGCTTCAAGATTATATGTTAAAGTTTTGGCATCTTCTCTACAAGATAGTGGACTTTCAAGACTCTTGCATAAAACAAAAATATATGCCTTGAGATGATTGTCCATACACAAGCTGGAAATAACCAACTTCTCGATCTTTAGTAGCACAAAAAGATGTACAAATTAGTATCGCGTAGATCAAATAATACATGGAAATGCCTAGCAATCCAAAAGAACATCTTGGTCACAAACTTAAGGATGATATGATAATTTGTGTACACCCTTCAACAAAAAAATTGTCATAATTACCACCTATTAAAATGATAGTATGTGTGGCACACATATATACATACAAACATAGTTACCTACATACTTATATGTGTACATCCATACTTCTACCTGGGTGTGCACACACTTGCTCACTTGTTTTTTATTCATCTTGTGAAAATTCCCGCAAAGAAATTATAGTGGGATATCAAAAGTCTCTTTTTGTCTGAGAATTTAGCGAGAAAACATTATATTTGCTTAATTCACCCACGCACACAACTTATCATTTTAGCAATATATAGAACATATGCAATAATGGATGAACCATAAATAGTGTTCATAAGAAATTCAGCCATGCATTATCAAGGAGTAAGCTCAAGCAAGGTAGGAAGCCATGACTAATCCATAAAGAGCATTTGAAAAGTGTGACCACTCCTAAGGAGGTCTGAGAATGAATGTCAAAAGTAAGACCTAGTAAGTTGAGAGCTAGATTCATTCAAAGATTATCAACTCATTACATGACAATAAGTACAAATGACAATATCATTCGGATTGACATATGTATATAAGTGATACAAAAGCTTGACAGTGAGTAACTTGGGCATTGACAATAGTTATTGGCTTCATCTTCTTATATCATTAGATGATATCAATTGGTCTTCATTACACCTTTTCAAAATGCAAAAAGATCAAGCATACTTAGCAAACTTGATTGTTCAATCATAGCAAATAACATCTCATTGCGTCGATTGCATCTCCATGGGGACTCCTTTTAGCTTCCTATAAAAAAAAATAGGAACTTCATTACATTAATAATAATTGTTTCACATAATCCAAACAAATGACAAAATTGATTTTTAAAATTTAATATGCTCTCTTTAAGCAAAAAAAATCCATAATCATACACAACCAAGTAAAACCAAAACACAATACATTGATGAGATGGCTGCTTGAACACTATGAAGACACTCTAAGTCTTCAATCTTTGAACAAAAGTGTTAAATGCTTTCATGTCTCCTTCATCTAACAAGTACTTTCCTGTTGTTCTATTATAAGAGAGATGTGCCAAAGCAATGACACTACAAATCCCAACAAAGTTAGTGTCCGTCAAGTCAATGTAAACATTCTTACTCCCTTAGCCTTGTTTGTACCAATTCAATTGTAACTCTAGATCTTGAGGTCGATCTACAAGATCAATTGCATCTTTGAACTCTATAACTCTATTGTTTACCTTCTTACGCATTCGTTGAACTCGCCCAAGATACCATGAAGCTTTGCTGGCTACTTTATTATATTTCATGATCCCACCACCTTTCTTTGGGTCCTCAAAAAGAACAGCACAATCACATCCGATGCTTAAATACAAGTCATTTTTTATGGTTATAGAGCTTGCTTCATAAAAAACTCCTTGGCATACTCGTAGAAGCCTATCTTTTGATAAAAATGGCGTTTTGTTCAATTGGCTAACCAAGGAAGTTTTATAAATGCATCTTCCTTAAAATTCAACAAGCGGAGAAAACTTTTTTCTTGATGAAATATCGGAATCTATGATCTCATCAAAGCATTGCCTTAGCTCAATTCCAATCTCTTCAATATTGGAGGAAACATCTTCACATGTTGGACTTGTCATCTCAGCACCACATGTGACACTTTCTTCATCACTTGACTCATCAAAATCATGAAGTTCGAGCATAGATTTGAAATGTTCAGACCATGGGCTACTCCACCAAAGTCTATTGCCTTCCCTTGGTTGGATTCCAAACATATTCAATAAACCTTGCGCTTCATAGAGCCCTTTTTAAGTGCATCATTAACATCATTTTTTGAAGCTATGGATAAATAATCTCCCATATCCGCAACTACCTTGCTTGCTACCTTGTTAAGCTGCACCCACACATGCTCTTGCTTGCTATGTGCTCTCGAGAAGATCAGCCCAGTTGGATCAACTTGATGTTCAAATACAATGTTGAGATAACTGGCTGCGTGTAATAAATCTACAAAGTCATATGCCTGTTCTAGTCCAATCATTCCCCCAACTTTACTAAAAAAGTTCTCAGCTGCATGTGTACTTGTTAAATGCAAAGGGCACTTCAAGCTTGGATATTGATCCCGGAATAGTACCATCAATAGTACAACAAAATGGCAAGATATTAGAATGTCACTGAAGGATTCCATGCTAGCAAAGTTTTTCTTCAAATTTAGCTAATTGTGGTTTTGTATCCAGCATCTCCATAGCATGAAGAAAAAAGACACCTTTGCTGCATTCTTCATCCTTTCCCAAAAAGTAAGATAAGGATTCAAGAAAATGTCAATATAATCAGCAACAATACATAAATAGACTTCAGTCCCAAGAGTTCTTTCACGTCAAAATTTTGTGTCCTCTCTTAGCTCTTTTAGGCAATTTTGGACTTGTCGCGAAATAATCCTTTGAGAAGCTACCCAATTTTGACGGTCATCTCTTTTTATGTCCTCCTTCCTCAATTGGTGGGATTCAAATAACATGTTGTCATACACCATAATTACGTGATTCAAAGAGATCACTTCCATCCCCAACATTAAAGATCGACTTGCATTGTCTAAATGATTGATGATCTTTTTCCCATTGTGAATAAAATCTTGATGATGTAAACCATAAACTTGTCCACCTAAGTAGTGAGCTTTGAATATCCATCCTTCCCAATCTACCTTGAAAGGAATTTTTTGGAACCTGCAAGTAATCTTGTAACATCATCTTTCTTCGTCTACTGTCTCATCAGAAGCATGACCAATAATAGGTCCCAAAAAACTTTCCACATTCTCCTTCCACAAGAGCTCTATATCGCTCCATTTAGTCTTCACAAACGAAGAATTGAACCTGTTGCATGTCACTTGTACCACCAACACCATGCGTGGAAGCGTGTCATGCAAAGGATTGTATATAAGAACTCTTGCATAGTGCCCCATCTCACAATTTTTGAATGCATTGATTATATTCTCATATCTAGCACTACCATCATTCACCTTAACAACAAAGCTAGACTTGCAAGTATGCCCTTCCTTTGGACCACAAAATCCAAGTAGCACATCCTCCTTTGCAAGATACCTAAAGTATATGACAAATAAAATAATAATAATAAAATATATCACGTCAATTTTTCATTATCACAATATCAAGGAGTAGCAACTAACCTTACAGTCTTCTTTACCACAAAATCCAAGTAGCACATCCTCCTTTGCAAGATACCTAAAGTATATGACAAATAAAATAATAACAATAAAATATATAACATCAATTTTTTATTATCGCAATATCAAGGAGTAGAAACTAACCTTACAGTCTTCTTTACCACCATTTTGTCCTCAACGATCAAAACTGGAACTTTTGATCTAATTCCATGTTTCCTCATGGCATCTGCATATAGCCTTGCAACCTTGGAGAAAATATAACCATGTTCTCCAGGCAGATATGTGATTGACTTTTGAAGTTTTCTTTGTGTTGTAGACATTGATGGACCACACAAGTTAGAGCTCAGAAGATGATGTAATCTTGCACCTCCCCAAATCTTTATCATTTCAAAAATAGCCAATGATGATTTATTGTATCGTTTGCCTCCATTTGCACGATTAAGATTTATTTCCACATCTTGCAAAAAATCCCAAAGTGCTTCCTTCCCCCAAAACGATGTAATCTGTGGGCCTCAATAATATTGTTGCAAAAAGAATTCACATCTTTGTGGGCTAGACTCTCATTCATAGCCTCTTTCAAGGATCTAACCCTCACAGACATCATAGTCACTTTTGTTTGAGCCCATGAAAATTCTTCTTTGAGTTTTCGATACGATAGTTTTGTCGCAAGTGTTATATTTTTCAGCTCTTGGTTTGTCAAATATCCTATTCGTCTTCCTCCTCCCGTGCTTCTCTCACCTCGTTTCTCCAAGGCATGCCTTTCTCGATACACCCTCATTCGAAAATCATGACAGTTTGGTATACTTTGACAAAAGGAACAAGTGAACTCATCTAATGGCTCAATAATTTTTGATATCCGTTGACATCTTTTGTGTCGAAAGCAACTAGGAATATCGTAAAAAACATCGTCTTTGCATAAGACAACTTCGGTCAGAGGCTGCGTTCTGAGAATGTTGAAAAACGCTAAGTATTGGCTGCTATGAGGACGCTACGTTTTTGCTGTTGTACGTGAGGGCTGTAAACGCTGGTTAGCTATGGCGACAGGGTACTAAAAAATCCTTACATACATACTTTTCAGCTTTTCATGAAAAATCCGCATAATTTGTGCTCATTCATGAGTGAAACGTGCTCAACGTACAATATGTCATGCCTAAGAAACGGGATCACATAAAGACGCTGATTAAAATACAGGAAACGATCACGAATGAAACACTCGTACAATGCGTGTGTATCAATCATGCGAACACATAATACTTCCTGTGAGGGTTCTTTCGACCTAGGCTCGAGAGCCAAGATCGGTTCTTCTTGAATGATCGAATCGTCCTGCGGGGGTTCTTTGGACCTCGACTCGAAAGCCAAGATCGGTTCTTCGTGATTGATCGAATCTACAACGAGGTTAGCTTCGCTAGAAAAAGCATCAACTAACACATCATCCTTGTGAAAAATCACATCTTCTTTATGCAACTCATCATGCTTGTGAGAAATCACATCTTGATCATGCAAAACATCATGCTTGTCATTGGCATCCAAATCATCATGCTTAGCAATATCATTCAAATCATCATGCTTATCTTTGTCATCCAAGTCATCATGCTTGTCATTCAAATCATCATGCTTATCATGGTCAATCAAATCATCATCATGCTTCACACAATCATGCAAAGCCTGTGTGTCATGCTTTGGAGAAGAAGCGACTGTGAGAGTCTCCTTTTCCCGATCCCATTGAATCTGTGCCTGCATTTGAGAAAAAAGTCGCAGCATCTCTTGCATTCTTGCTTTGGTCTCGTGGTCATATTCTGCTTGTCTTGCTTTGGCTTCCAAGAGGGCTTGCTCGCTATCACGCGCTATGGCTGCCATTCTTTCTTGGTACTAACGCTCGCTGGCAGCCATCTTTTCTTCGTGGTCACGCTCTATTTCTGCTTTTCGTTTTGCATCTTTTGCTTTGTCTTCTAACTTCTTGTCCATCATCCTCTTGTTGAAAGCCTCCATAGGAGTTAGTGCAATCCTTGTCGTAGATGAAAAAGGGGGAGGGTCGAAAAAACCTCCTGGTGAGGAAAAGTCTTCTTCGCCTCTCTCATGCTCACCACCTCCAAGCGAAGTATCCATTCCGCTTCGAGTGATGATCATTCTGAAGTCGTGGATTCTTATGGGTTCTTGCGGGTTCTTGGGTTTTTAAGTTCACGAGGAACTTTGATTCTTGGGAGTTTTGGTTCTTAAGTCCACGAGGAACTTGGGTTCTTGCGGGTCTTCAGTTCTTGAGTTCTTGAGGTTCTTGAGGTTTTTGAGGTTTTCTTTTGCTTGCAAACCGCGTTTGAGAAGGATCTTCTCTTCACCCACGGGCGCACCTCTTGGCGGCCTTGCGCTCACGCCAAGGTTGCTTTTTCACACCTCACGTCGATTGGCTGGCCGCTAAGTGCACGGTCCGCCCTCAATGAGTGAAAAGAGACACAAGGGGAGGCTGGACAAGCCCTTTTTTCGAGGGATTCCTGTCACTCTTCAAAAACACGATTAGGAATCGACACGCCCAAGCGAACTTGGGTTTGTGCAACCTTAACAAGCAAAAAAAAATTATGTGGTTCTTGTGGTTCTTTCCTTGAGTGATACAGAACACTGCCAAAACTCTGATACCAATGTAAGGTGCAACGGAATGATTATTTGCGCTTTGCTCAAGATAAGTACTCCAAACTGTGCTCAAGTTTCCTTTTAGTTCTTATGGAAGGGAGAGCCTTCCGTTCTTAATGGAAAGCGCTATGATCACAACAAAGTGAATGGACATTGTGCGTGCAAGTGTATGAGACTGAGACATAGAGAGAGAAGAGAGATACAACACCAGAGACGTTGTAAAACCCTCCTCCGAAGGCCCCACTCTCGTCAGCGAGAGTGGTCTACTTTTGATTGCACAAAGGTGTACAATGCTGATGCATGGACTGATGCAACTCGTGACTATGTCGGTGACGACGATGAAGACTTTACGGCTGAAATCGATGCTCTTCTATCTGCTGTCCCCAAGGAGTCTATGGCTGAAAATCTAGGAGAACTTGGACTGAAATCTGCAAATTTTGGGGTTGTTTTCATATGGATGAGGCTGCGTTTTGAGAATGCTGAAAAACGCTGAGCATCTGGGGGCACCGATCGCGATTGTACCACAAAGGCCAAAATGAATTTTGACACCTGCATATTCTGTCCCAAATTTTGTCAGTGAGGTACACCGATCGCGATCGGTGTACCACCACCAAATTGTCATTTGGTCATATGGATTTGTTCCTGAACTTGTGCAGAGCACATTGATGTGTTTTGTGCCCAAGGTTCCTTTTAGTCCTTATGGAAGGGAGAGCCTTCCGTTCTTAATGGAAAGCGCTATGATCACAACAAAGTGAATGGACATTGTGCGTGCAAGTGTATGAGACTGAGACATAGAGAGAGAAGAGAGATACAACACCAGAGACGTTGTAAAACCCTCCTCCGAAGGCCCCACTCTCGTCAGCGAGAGTGGTCTACTTTTGATTGCACAAAGGTGTACAATGCTGATGCATGGACTGATGCAACTCGTGACTATGTCGGTGACGACGATGAAGACTTTACGGCTGAAATCGATGCTCTTCTATCTGCTGTCCCCAAGGAGTCTATGGCTGAAAATCTAGGAGAACTTGGGCTGAAATTTGCAAATTTTGGGGTTGTTTTCATATGGATGAGGCTGCGTTTTGAGAATGCTGAAAAACGCTGAGTATTGGCTGCTATGAGGCTGCGTTTTTGTTAAAGCTGAAAAACGCTGCTCCTCTTGAGGACTGAATCGCTGACTGTAGAGGGCTGAAAAACGCTGTTTGTAGAGGGCGATAGCAAGAGGCTAGAGTCGGAGACTATGGTGATGTGTTGCTCTTGAAAACGCCAGGTTGCCAGAGAAGATGGCGATGATCCAAGCTGAAAATGTTGAGGCTGATGTGTGGCGAGGATTGGGACCAAAAACGCTAGGGGTTCCTGTTGGGGTTCTCCTGAGAAGGTGCCTCTTGACCATGTGCTCCTGCTGCCTCTTCTGCCAGAAAGTGCTAACTTGGGTTTTCTTATATATCAACTTAGCAAAATTTCCCTACCTACTTTTGTTGGGAAGTCACTTAAAAATACTAAGTGAAAATTACCAAAAATAGGAAAAATAGGCTAAATGCACTGGAAAATTTCCCTAACTGAATCTGATGGATTCTGAAGGGAATACTGATGATCATGTTGTGTGCAACCAGAGGATATGCATCTATACCAAGTGACTGGGCATGCACTGTCTACGAATAGACTCACAAAAGTGCCAGATCACTTCTAAATCTAGACTGACTGAACTGACTGAACCCTAATCATGTTGTAGCTTGTCCACAGACACATAGGGCTGGATGTGTCACGTGACAAAAAGCTTGCAATGGCATTGTATCCTTATTTAAAGGCCAAGAGATTCATGCTGATATCGCTAAAAAAGGAATGGAAAACGATCTAGTTGTTGGCAGCACCTTAATTGATATGTACACAAAGTGTTCTTCATTTGTAGGTGCGCAAGCAGTATTGGAGACGCTTCTTGCTCAGAAGATGGTCTCATGGACTGGGTCAAATTCTGATTATGTAGAACATTGGGTATGCTTGTGGCAACATAGGAGAGTTGATGAGAGGGGGAGAGCTACATGCTGAGATCAGCAAGCAAGGGTTATTGGAGAATCACCTTGTGCTGGAAATGTTTTGGTGTATATGTATGTTAAGTGTCGTGTGCTTGCAAAAATGCAAGAAGTATTTGATAAGCTACTGATACAGGATGTGGCCTCCTGGATGACACTTATTGATGGTTATGCATAGCTTGAGCTCGATGATGAAGCCAATGTTGCTATGGAAGAATGTGAAATAATGGCTTTCTGCCAAAGAAAGTGACTTTTTCTTCCGTCTTGAAAGCCCGCTTGAGGGAACTGTTCACGGCACGCAGGATTCTGGCTTTGACTAAGAGATTGGCATGGATCACCTTTCTAGGGGTGAATTTGTGACTGGCCAAACGAACGCATGGATCAAATGCATCTATGACCTCGATGCAAAAACCCTAACCCTAAAACCCATCATACTTGGTTGTTTACTCAACAAACATCCCTTGGTTACTTGCCCCTCACTCCCCAACGAGCGTTTTTTTTAGCTTCTAAATTGCATAAATGATGCACAAGAATGTACCTTGGTGCTAATGCAATTATAACAATACCTTCATTGCATGGAGCGAATGACGACGTGGGACTGAAAGTCGCTCTCTTTGAGCTCCAACCTTGCTCTACCTGATAGCTCTAGGTTACTCCTACAACAATGAGGCACCTCTTGGGCTGATTTGAGATGACTTCTAGCCACTGGATCTTGCTTTTATGGGCTGAAAACTGTTGCTCATTGGCTCAGAACTGCAACTTCTTGGACTGATCTGAATTGGAGTCTTTTTGCTACTATTTTGATGTCCTCTTGATGTTCAAATGATGGTTGATTATTACCATATCTAAGATCTTCCCTATGGCTACAAAACACATTCAATTATGGCTGATTTCTATATGTCTTTGAGGCTTCGTTTGACACTAGAATTGGGCTGAAAACTGTAGCTAAATATGGTTGCTCCACAATTGCAAAAGCACTAGGACAAAAAGCTTCCTAGAGACCCTTTAACCAAAAAGAAGCCAGAGGAGCCACCTATGGCTACATCTTTGTGATGCTTGCAAGCACGTTTGCAAAACACAGATGCATCTACTATTTTGATGTGATCAATGCCCCCACTTGCTAACAAAGAAAGCTCTATTGGGTAAGCTGAAATTGGTTGCTCCTTTTTGCAAGTGTGTGGCATGATCACAAAGATGCATAGTACTAGTCTAGATGATCAACTAGATAGACGTTGATTGCCCAAATGTACATGATCACAAAGATGCATAGTACTAGTCTAGATGATCAACTAGATAGACGTTGATTGCCCAAATGTACAATCCTTTATGTAACGCTATACTCACCAAATCATACACAACAGCAACCAAATGACAAAACTGTGATTGACAAATAATGCTGTAAGAGTTAATTCTTCTCAACATCCACTAGGAAAATTAAACAATCTAGAAGACTATTTTACGAAAATGCAAAGATGAGTGTCCAATGGAAAAAACATGAATCAAAACCCAAACATTCAGCACTAAAGAACTAGCAAAAACTTATTATGTAAAAGCTTCACAAGACGGGCACAAGACAGATATCCTTCACTTGATTAATAAAGATCAAAATAATAATAATCTTGAGGATTGCAATTCACAACATTACATATCTGTCACTTTTGCAGAGTGGAGATGCCACGAGATGATACCTTTGAAAGTGTGGGTAAAGCGTTTTTTTTCTGTTGATACCCTTGATCCCACCACTCTTTGATTTGGTGAAGCGTAAAAGCATGAGATGACCAGAATTGATCGAAATGCAAAGTTGTTGAGAGTATTAATGTGGACGCAAATGAAGGCTAGAGTCTATTTTCTCCATCACAATTTGACAATTGGGCCGCCCACGTTTGATTTTGAAAGATTGAATGTATACCCACTGCCCGGCTTAAACTCACAAGATATCCTGAACTTAGCATAGTTTAAATTACCAAAATACCCCTCTAATTTGTGGAAATTCCCAGAATACCCCTCAAATTTCAAAAATTCTAGAAATGTCCCCAATGTTTTGTCATAAGTTTCCAAAATGCCCTTCAAATTTTCCAAAATTCCCAAAATCCCCTGGTTGTGAGATTAAATATCTCCAAAGATTTACAAAATTGTAGGTTTTCATAAGAAGACTGATTGTTTATCAATACAAGATGCTAAAACTAGAATTTGAGTTGGCTATGCACGCTTTGGAGATGAATTGTTTCATTATTTTTAGACATAATTGTCTTTTTTGTGAGGTAATTTGTAACAAATTACGTGCTAAGCAGTCAAAAAAGTTGTCAAAAAGGAAAAAGCTTAGAAAATCTTGAACAATCCAACCAAAATAGATACAATGCTATTTTGGGAAATTTCCACAAATTAGAGGGATATTTTGGTAATTTTCCCTTTAAAGAATAATACTTAAACACTAGAAGAAGTGCATGACTAAATAATAGCTCTGGGAAAAATTCAATTGTTGATACCTCTCTGTATTCTTACGAAGCTCTTTTTTCTTAATCCCCTCAATGTGGATATACATGTAGGTCAAAAGATTTTAAAATACCTTGTCTGTTAACTCACGTGATAGTATACATAAATTAAGGGTGACCGCCCTGCGATAGCAGACCAGCATCACTCAGAACTTTGCCACCATACATGGGAGACTATGAGGAAAAGTCGAAAATTCGAAGGGTGCAATTTGGTATAAGGATGCCTCTTAAGTTCTTCGAAACTGAGCTTAATGACACAGAACAGAGAGAGTCAACACTAGACCAGTACCTCTCAACAAGGTTGGAGAGTATTGTGAGGGTGAAGATGGCAACACTACTCTACCAGTCGAGTATAACAGCATAGAGACTAAGGCCATACTTGATAGTGGAGCTGGCATTGCCATTGCTACCAAATTGCTATGGGAAAAATGGGGAAACCGGAAATACGAACAACAAGAATGAAACTGCAACTAGCGGATGGGCACGTAGAAAGTCCTATAGGATTGTTTGAGGCAATTGTGGTATCTTCATGTGGCATAGAGTAGGAACATACATTTGCCATAGTAGATTTCGGTAAGAAAAACAATTATGAAATTATCCTTGGTAGGCCGTTCATGAGGCAACTCAAGATGGTGTAGGACAGGGAGTAGTTCTACCAGGTAAATTCCCTGAGCGTCCTAGCATCCCATAGCTCAAGATTTTCTAATTTGAGGAGGTCCCACTCCTTCCTTTCAGATGTTGCCATCATTTTCCCTTTAAGTTGATACCTGTCCTCTGCTGCTTCTACCATGTTGAAGTCTCCGAACATAATGACCTGCCCTTGTAGGAGGTTAAGCTGTTTCCATAGGGCTGTCCTTTCTCTGGTTGAACCTCCTACATAGACTGAGACCAACGTCCAGTGGGGGGGGCTTTGATAGCCAGAGCTACCTAGTACTCACCAACCGAGGACAAATTATGGTTAATCTTCCAGCTTTGGGGGATTCCAAGGGCGGTTCCTCTCGAGCCTCCTGTGTGAGAGGAGATACTCCAACTCTGCTCGTAGGATATGGTATGGAGCCTTTGATCTAGTGCAATCCCCTTAGTTTAATCTCCTGTAGTCCCATCACCTCTACAGGGTAGTTAGCAATCCAAGCTTTGATTTTCTTAGCTTTCTTAGGGTCCGATAACCCTTTGTGTTCCAAGAGAGGACTTTCATCTAGGGTTTCTACGATCCTTGCGGATTTTGTTTTGAGTCTTAGGAGATGCCTGAATCTCCCAGTTGAGGGTCCTCTTGTTGTCCTTTTGCACCTCCATGGGCGAAGGGCCTGACTCCAAGGTTCCTTTTGGTTTGCGTGCTACATTTTCCTTGTTGTGTGGGATAGGGGAGACCTTGGTGAGGTCAATAGAGGTTTCTCTATCCACCTTGTTGACTTGCTCCTCTAGGTAGGTCACTTTGTTGTCATCCTCTCCTGAATCCTGTCCCATGGAGTCGGCCACATCTGATTCTTCCCACTTAGGAAGGGAAGCGAGGATAGAATAGCGATTGGGTGCCTTCATTCGGCTTCTTACATTAGAAGGTTTTTTGGTAGGGGGTTCCTATCCTAGATGGTTGTGGGGGGGTGGGCTCACAGGGCCTTCGTTATTCTTGTTATTTTCTTTGTCAACAGGGGAAGGGGGTTTTGGGGTAAATTGAGGGTTCGGAAACACGAATTAGGAAGGTAATTATAAACCAGCAGCTGTACAAATAACTCTCTATCGTCTAGAGCCACTACCATCTCCTGGGGGAGGTCTACAGAGGTATCCATCTCTATGAGCGCCTGTGGGTGCCATGTAGGGATGTACTCCCCCATAGGTCTTCCCGTTAGGACTTTCCCTAGTTGGGCCCCAATGACTCGAAGGTGATTATGGAAGTGCAGAGGGAGGTTCGAAAACTCCACCCACATAGGGTAGTTAGTGCGGGCATCTCTTTCTGCGTTGTACTCTTTGTGCCATTTGAATAAGCACAGGGGAGAAGTTCTTAACAGCCATTGGTCGGCGCTAAGCATCTTGAAGGCCAATTCTGAGTTTCTGAATACAAAAACGTGATTGGTTTTTTTGGAGCGCCTGGATGGTCTCCACCTCTGCACCTAGAGGACCCCAATGATTCTTAATCCACCCTCTCAGGACTTCCACAGGTGGGCGTGGCCCAGCTAGCATCCCTATCAATGCTCTATTTTCTAGGCCAGCTTGAGTTTTGCGAACTTGAAGCAGGCAGAATAACAAGAGGCTTACCGATTGCAGCTTGTCCAAAGCTTCCTGAAGAAGTGCTTATGCCTCCTCCCTAGTTAGGGTCTGTGGGAGCTGCACGGGCGGTTCGAGAGGTAAAGCCCTCAGCAAGCGTAGGATGAAAACCTGTTGTTGTGTGGGTAGGAGGTGTCTGGGAGCGGCGGTGCTGCTAGACAATCACGCCATCGCTAGGGCTAGGGCTAGGAGCTCTCTTCAACTATCTCTATTAGTGATCTTACTTCCCCTCCATGCAAAGTTTGCAATAAAGTAAAATCGGAAAAAAAGTTGATTGGACCACCTTTCAGAAGGTGGTGCATTTAATGGCTCTATTAAGTACCATCCCACAAAAATAAGTACAATTTCAAGAAGCTATTCAAGGGTTTACTAAGGTGGTGGTTTATTCATAGGGAGAAGAGAAAAGTGCATTCATCACTACATAGTAATTTCTTTACTACACAAAGTTTTCTCACACTTTTGTGACTAAATGTTTTTTATTTCCTTATGTGTTTTGCATATCTTACATGCCCATGGCGCATATTTCATGAACAGCCATGGTTCCTTCAACATGCGGAGTAGTGAAGCGATGGAAAAGTTGCATTGTTGAGCCAAGGGCGTCTACTTCAAGAGCACCCTCCATGGAGGTGGACATATACCACAAAATTACCTATGTGAAATGTTTGCTTGATTTTTCAAGATAACATTTGGAAGATCTCGTAGTAGAAAGCATGCTCAAAAATGTGCACTACCAAGGAGATTTGAAGACACAATCAAGCAACAAATTCCAAAACTGGCAAAGGACATGGGGTCCACAATGACACAGCGCATGGGTGGGTCGAGTCACGAGGGCACGTAGAGGTCGGGTGTGGGTGGCCCGTGAAACATATACCTAATTCATTGATGGTGTTTATATCAAGAATCCACCACGTGAAGCAATTCTTATGTTTTTAAAATCCTTTAAAAGCATAAGAGGGGCGCCATTTTTCAGAAACTTCTTAGAAGAGTAGGAGGAGCTGGAGCTAGCCGAGGCCTCCTCCAAATATACTATCATTCCCAAAGCTGAGCTCAAGCGCATCGTGGACGAATATGTGCGCAAGTATCACAAGGCCCTCTCCCACACCATCCCTGAACCCTGTAAGGACTCTCCTTATCCGGATGTCCCTGGCCTGCCCAACGCCTACAACATTTTCGACCTCCACCATGGTGGCCTCCCCGCTTATTGGCGGCGGCTTGCCATTTCCATCGCCAAGGCCTACCATGCCACTCAAAAGTCCACCTTCTTGGGCTACCAGTGCAACCAGGCACTCGACTACGAGGCTTCCTTTGGCAGCCACATGGACATGCTTGTAAGCTACTTGCAAATTAATTATAGCTAGATTCTACCCAACATCATCATTTCACAACAACAACAAGTTTCCTTCTTTAATTCTTATAGAAATATTGCATTCATGAGGTAGTACTAGAGCGAGGAAGGGACTCCTGCATAGCTATATTAGCTAGGCATATTGCATGGGGCTCCCTTAATTTGAGCACTAACCCAATATATATTCTAGTGACGCGGGTGCCTCCCAAACACCATCTATGATGTTGTTAAACGCTGTACCTGATTATAGGAGCCATTAAGGAACATATTAAATAAGAGCCTCTAAGTTCTCCATGTATGCCAAAATCTCCACATCTAATTCTTGAGTACTTTTCACAGGTGAACAACATGTATGATGCATTTGCAGAGGGCAACTTCACCGTGAGCAGCAAGTTCATGGAGCATGCCGTGCTTGACTACTATGCAGCATTGTGGCATGCCGAGCGGCCCCACTGGGACGATGTCCCCAATTCTTATTGGGGCTTCGGCCTCACCATGGGTAGCACTGTAGGCAACCTCTACGGCATGTGGAACGCTCGGGACTACTTGGGGGGCAAGAAGATTCTTGTTGACGACAAGGCATACGAAATTGTGACAAGGAAGGGGGAAGGAGGCGCCCTAGTGAGCACACAATTCAGCGTCCCCCGCCTTGTGTACCACACTGCCCCAACGCCAAAAGACAACCCACATGCCTTCACACCCATTGCCTTTTACTCGGTGGACACCCACTACTCTATCGCCAAGGCTGTGACAATGCTACAGGTCCGCACTTTCTATTCTGAAGGCATGCAAAACTACCGTGGGAAATGTCCCCTCAAGGGGTGTCCTCATGCGGAATGGCCGGCAGAGGTCCCTTCCCTCGAATCGGGTGCAATGGACCTCGATGCTCTGTCTATGCTTGTGGAGTTCTTCGCCTCGCACGGATACCCCATATTCATCTGCTTCAACTACGACACCACTTTCAAAGGTGCCTATGATGATGTTGCTCTTGCTTGCACCAAGCTAGAGCCCATCCTAAAGAAATACAACTTGCTAGAGAGGGTGGTGCACTATGAAGAGGAAGACCCCACCAAGTTTGATGTCAGGACGGGGTATTGGTTTCATGTCGATGGTGCTCTCGGGGCGGCTTACATGCCCTACATAGAGATGGCATATGAAGGAGGCCATGTGACTCAGAGGGGGCCCAACTTCGATTTTCGGCTGCCGATGGTGCACTCCATAGTTATGAGTGGGCACAAGTGGATAGGAGCAACAGTACCATGTGGCATCTACATGACCAAGACCAAGTATCAGCTGCTGCCCCCAGACAACCCTATATACATTGGTAGTGCAGAAACGACATTCGCTGGCTCACGCAACGGGCTATCACCAATGCTTCTATGGAACAACATTGCACGCCACTCTTTTGAAGACCACATAGCAAAGGCACTACGATTGGAGCGCCTTGCAAAGTACACAGAGTACCGTCTGCACATTCTAGAGGAGCAATTAGGCAAGGATTTGTATGTCGCACGAACGCCATTGGCATTAATGGTGCGGTTCAAGCAGGCGAACAATGAGCTTTGTCACAAGTACTCACTGTCAAATGAGGTTCTAGGGGAGAGACACTACTCGCATGTGTTTATCATGGAGCATGTGACGTGGGAGTTGATTGAGGCGCTGGTGGAGGATCTATCCAAGGAGGGGGCGTTTCCACCCGACGAAGAGCTGGACGTTGCTACGGCCGCCGCCATTAATAATATAAGTGTAGGTGCAAGGGCTCCCACTACTAACAGACTTGCTCTCCTGCCGCACCGAGGCCGTGGCTTCCACGGCTAGAATAATAGTTCACTGCTTCTTCAAAATCATATGCATAAATCTATAGCAATAACCTCATTAGTACTAAGAAGTATGCTAATCTTTCTATGCTACCTATATAGGGTAGCTACTCTAAGAAATAAGCCAGCTAAAAATAATAACGGTGAAGGGAGGCTCATGTTACAACACCTCGAAGCGCTCAATTGAAGCTCACAATATTAAGTTAAAGAGGGAGAGATGTACCATGGCTTTCATTCATTATCCGTGATCATCGTCTGAGATGAACCATCCTATTTACAGTCCATCCCATATATATTAGAGAGTACTACTCTCCTATAGTCAAAGCTTGTTATTATCCCATATTAAAGATTAATGCTATTTTTCTTTCTATATTGAAGAGTAATGCCTTCTCAATCAGGTTCTAGGGACAAATTCATCTCTCTCTCTCTCTCTCTCTCTCTCTCTCTCTCTCTCTTTCTTTTTCACGACATAATTGTTTGCCCTCCATTATTGATGGGTCCTTAAATGCTTCTCCTCTTTAATATTGGCTCCACTATTGAAGGGTCACTTTCGTTTTTGCATATATAGTGAGTTGGGAGATTCATCAACTTCAAGAAACATAGATATGTTGAATGGTCCCTCCTTGGCGACAAGCCACACTTGCAAGGCTAGTACATCTGCACAAAAAATATCTACCCAACGCTCCCACGGTTTTGCAAGTAACTTACAACCAAGATCTCCTAATGCTTCCGTGTAGCAGAATAAAGTTGACACCCTTTGCAACATGATTTTCTTCTCCGCTTCCATGATTAACCCCTCTCACCTCTCGACTGCTACCCCCACATTTATCCATACCTCCTCTTGATGCATCCATACTCATCTCATGTGTCTCATAAACTCAAGTCTCTCCAATTGCGTGCTTTCTTTTTCTTCGTTGTTTTTTTTAATGAATAGATGTGTATCTTTCATTTTTTACTTTAAGGATATTGTACATTACTAGCTATGACATGTATATAGCTTCTCATTGTAGATTTCTCTAAAATCCTTTAAGACAATCAAGGTAACAAGCAACTGTGTGGGGGATTCCACAACTAGACATAACGACGGGGAATTTCTTGAAGAACATGACAGTTCCTCTCATTTCCTTTACAACATTATGTTGGCAACCATGTTTATTCGGAGAGATCTCTAGACAGACTAAACATGGCCCAAAGAAAACGCAGGTTAACCACCCAAGTCCCCGCTAGCCATGGTTTTGAGCCCTTGCCTTTTTACATCTAAGGCATGTGGGCTCTGTACAATGCTCATACATATGGACACCTTGCTCGTCGCACCTACTTATGCCACCTTATAAATCTACAGTTGTCCCTTGTCTAGGTTGAGTTTTCAGCCCAATCTAGTCCCTCGACACATCCAAGGGTGAGCGGAGCCCATAGATCTTTACGGCACTTGCACGCTATGTGGCATGGATATTCCCATGTTGGCTCCCCCCATGTGTTACTTAGTCATTAGGCTCTTATTTGGTATTAGAGCACACTTGTATTTTGGGAAAGATAGAACTTCTTTTATATCTATTTAAATGGAGTTGTGGTAACTATTGAAGTCAATGACCAAAATATACAATTTGATGTATATATGTGGGTTGTTAAGAATGCATTCCATTGTTGAAATTCCATTTGACACCACTCGGCTTACACAACCCACCTGGCCGAGACAGGGAACACACCGATGGAGTGAGAGGAGAGAGACTACCCATTTACCCACTCCCACAGAGAGACACACACACACACACACCCAAAAAACTCAACTCAAAAAAAGGAGAATTTCTGATGTCTAGATACAATTGAGCTTGGGCCAACACCAATGGGGCAAACAGCTCACACAATATGGGTAAAATATGCCAGATACAATCACAAATTGGAGCAGAAGTTTCGCTCATAGGAGAAACTTACACAGTCAAAACATCAGAAAAACGGTGAGGAATTTGGCAAAATGGACATCCATCGCGTCCGGAACGGCCCAAAACCCCATTCTACAATGTCAAAGTTCTCAAATCCGACCTTGAATAAGCAGTTTATGGCCAAAACAGGCTCCAAAAACAGCAAAAACACAGTTGCGACTGTTCCTCCACTTCTCTCCATGTTTCTTCTAGTCTTCTCTCAGTTTTTTGAGTTCGCACACTTAGCTTTATTACTTGGGTACCCTTGGCCTTTTAGTTGAACTCAAAAGGACCCCGAACAGGCAAAAAGTGGCCTTGCAGTGCATAGTCGTCACCCTGCTGCATCCATCCGCACACCTGGCACTCAACTTTTTCCAATAATGCATCCCGCAACCATGTGAAGTGGACCCCAAATACAATTCTCATAATGACCTTTTTGCATAATTATCATAAGAAAACACCCACGTTGTGTCCCTACTTATCCATGTGAAAATATTGACCCCATTCGACCTTGTAGCGCCACTAGATGCCATCTAACCCACCTGCTTACCTCATGTCGTCGGCTGCGGATAGCTTCCTCAAGAATTTTTACATGCTACCAACTCCTCATTATTACAGAAAGAAACACACTGATACTGGTGATAGTGAAAATCGATGCACTATGTACACGCTGTCCTACCTGTACACATGTGGGCCCGACGTAACCACCTGGCTCTCGAAAATGGGGAATACTTTATTTTATGCACCATGCATGTGTATATACATATGCGCAATCCCTTGCTCCAAAAAACTCTTGACATAATTTGCCCATCTCCTAGCCTGCTCGATCATTCGCAGCAGCAAAAAGAGATATGAGACTCTCTGAGTCACAGGTCTTCTCATCCCTCACATACATTACTTGTTCTACAGACATCTCATCTTGCTCCACCGTCATCAATCTAGCATGACACAATTTAAGACGGAGTGCATTTACCCTTGACTTATGTAAAATCCCATCCAGGTTAGCTAGCTAATATATACCATTCGAAAAACACTCCACTACCTTGAAAGGGACTTCGCACTTAATTTGAAACTTCTTTTGGAAGGTGTTGTCCAGCTTACTGTTGTAGCACAAAACCAAGTCATGCTTCTTGATACCCTTACTTTTGACCTTTTCATTTATCTTTTCTAAAGCCTTATCTTGCATCTGCTCATAATGTTTCAATGCGCTCGTCCTATCCAACTAAACCTCTTGTAACTGTAAGAGCCTCTCTTTGAATGCATCATTAGGCGGCCCAAGCAACTTCTCTAACATCTTGATTGCAGGCAACTCCACTTCCACAGGCAATAGTGCTTCCTTTCCATATACCAGATGAAATGGAGTAAACCCTGTACCTGTCTTCACCGAAGTAGAGCAAATGAGGTTGAAGATGAAAGTGAAGGGCCTTATGAAGTGATTGAAGGGCTGATGCAAACCGAGGTTGAATTGTCAAAGAAGGAGGAATTGATGACACAAATGATCTATTGACACCTCCTCCACAACATCGTCGGAGTTGCAAAGAAGGTCACTAGCACCTCCAACCTCTTCTATATGAGCACCTTCATAGACTTGCTTACTGTGTGGTGCAACTTGCACTACAATTAACCATTCAAGCTCTATAGGGTCTGGGGTAAAAACAACTTGTTCACAGTGCTCAGGTAGCACAAACGTACCTATCCCATCTCTCCACAATCTTCTAGAATCAATTTGCACCAATCCGCTCATGTCTCTTCAAACAGTTGCATTCCGACCAACAGTAACCACTTTGAACCACTCGGCATTAAAGAGGAAATAGTCAAATTTCCAAAAACCTATCTTCAATATGTCTTGGATCACACCAAAGTAGTCTAGTTGGCCCATTTCGTAGTTCTCATATCGTGCACTTGGTTGACTTCCTTATTCAAAGCTGACCATTCAAACATGGACCTTTGTTGATCAATCCTTGACACGTGGAAGTGACGTCCATGTGACCAGAGCGCTCTGTACTTATGATACTGCTATCAAAATTGAATTAGCCTTTAAGTTAAGACACTAGAAAAAACGCACTACTCGGTTGAAAAACAAGTGCACTACTCACATGCCATCACAACCCATGCCAAGCTCCTCCTCCTCCTCTGTCACAACTTCACCGGCTCTTTTTGCAGCATCGATTTCAAGGTGCATAGTTCGAAAATTTGGAAGAGATTGCAAGCTATCGGGTATTGGGAGGTTGTAACTATTGCGACTACGTATCCAACCTGCCCGTTGTCGGATCCGATCTTGTCTCTCCACCTCATACTTTTCCAAACACTTTATCAAAATTGAATTAGCCTTTAAGTTAAGACACTAGAAAAAACGCACTACTCGGTTGAAAAACAAGTGCACTACTCACATGCCATCACAACTCATGCCAAGCTCCTCCTCCTCCTCTGTCACAACTTCGCCAGCTCGTTTTGCGGCATCGATTTCAAGGTGCATAGTTTGAAAAATTGGAAGAGATTGCAAGCTATCGGGTATTGGGAGCTTGTAACTATTGCGACTACGTATCCAACCTACCCGTTGTCGGATCCGATCTTGTCTCTCCGCCTCATACTTTTCCAAACACTTTATCAAAATTGAATTAGCCTTTAAGTTAAGACACTAGAAAAAACACACTACTCGGTTGAAAAACAAGTGCACTACTCACAATATGCCATCACAACCCATGCCAAGCTCCTCCTCCTCCTCTGTCACAACTTCGCCGGTTCGTTTTGCAGCATCAATTTCAAGGTGCATAGTTTGAAAATTTGGAAGAGATTGCAAGCTATCGGGTATTGGGAGCTTGTAATTATTGCGACTACGTATCCAACCTGCCCGTTGTCGGATCCGATCTTGTCTCTCCGCCTCATACTTTTCCAAACACTTTCGTATTGATTCAGAGTTACGAAGAATAAACTTAATTATCTTTGTTTGCAATGCCTTGTCCATCTTCCGCGACACTCCTTCACCTTGTGGTACATCCCCGGTGCTATGTGGATCGCTGTCTTGTTGCCATAGTCAAGGCATTTCTGGATTGGATGACCCAAGAAAATCGGTGATAAACACAAGTGGCTCTTGAATGATCCACCCATCTTCCTCACCTCCCTCTAGACGAGCTCTCTCTCTGACGTACGAACCCTATTAGCGTTTTCATAAAGCGCTCCAAAAAGAACATCCAGCTGCTATGTACAGAACCGGTCACATCAACCTCATCTGCAACATGGACAAGGAGATGCATCTGTATTCTTAATACGCTACTTGGAAATAATTTCTCTACCATGAAAACTGCTTCAATGGAATTGCATCAAGCTGGCTCTATGGAATCTTTGCGGATCTCTTTGGAGGAGATCCAACGTACCAACTCTCTAATCTTTTATATGGTGTTCCTTATGTTTGATGTGAGACAATCCTTTATGGCAATGGGTAGCACAAACTTCAAAAACTTGTGCTAGTCCCATGAGACTTAAAACCACCAAGGTCATCGTCTCTAGTGAAAGCGGTCTTCAAAGAGCGCATGCAACCTGTTGGAGTTTTAAACTCCAAAATAATATTCTTGACTTGTTGTTCTTCTTTTTTGTGTGTCATAGATTCAACGGCCCTACGAATTCCAAACCCCATTCTTCAAATGGTCCTAGAAACAAGATTGGTTTGTGCCTCATCTGGTCATTTGGGCGTATTTTCCCTAATCTCTGGCAAGGATCACACATCTTGACATGGGCTACAACATCCTTAAATATTGTGGGCCACCAAATCCTTGTTTCTAGTATCTTACGTGATGTTGCTTCTCCAACAAAGTGACCTAATCTGGTGCCTTTGTGAGCTTCCCATAGCATAGCTTCTTGCTCATGAGGGTGCACACCCCAGCGTAGTTTTTCAATTGCACATCTTCTATAGAGCTAATTGGCTATGAATTTGAAATGTATGCTCTACAATGATGTTCACTTCCTTTGATCTCAGCTAAATCCTTTAGGGAACAACACAATTTGTAATAGATCCATCATCTCCTCTAACCAATCAATTGGTTGAATTACTACTATGAACAACTTTTCGTATGGTAGGTCATCATTGACTCCCTGACCTTGTACATGTTCTTGCACATCATCGGCATCCAAGCAGGATAGATAGTTGGCTACTCCGTGTAGCTTGTTGGGTATTTGCTCCATTGAGAAATCAAATTTTAAGAGTATAAGCATCCACCAAGAAAACTTTCCATGAAGTGCTTGCTTGGCCACTAAATAGAATAACGTTAGGTGATCAACATGGAAAATTCATTTGGCTCCTAACAGATTGTCTAGACTTTTTTGTAGAGTATATTATGTCGAGGGCCTCCTGCTCAATATTGAATATTCCTTCTCAAGAGAACTTATCCATTGGCTTGCATAATAAGCTGTTTGGTACCATTTTGGCACTCTTCTTGCATAAATATTGAGCCAATGGCTATGTCGGATGCATCCACAAATACATGGAATGATAAGTCCCGTTGAGGTGGCTAGACCATTGGTGCCCTAGACAGTATGAGCTTGAGCACACAAAAGACTTGGTTGCATTTCTCATAAGAAATCCAAAGTATGGAGTATTGGTATGTACCTTGAATATCATGTCGTTGCTTATCCTCGAGATTTTGTATCATCTCTTCTTGAAGTTTCCTCAGAAGCTCAATGACATCGCAACATGATTGACACTAGGAGTTAGTAATTTTTTTAAGCAGAAGTATTTCTATATCATATAGATAATAGATGCAACGAAATGCATTAGGTGCATGGGATGTTTGTGCCCACAAAAAAGGAAAAACCATAATTGCGTATGGCGGGCAGGTGGCACCATCCTCATCCAAGTTCCATAAATCGTAGGGAACGTGCCCTTCCCTCATAATTTACCACTTTGATCCTCTAGTTGTTGGATTTTGGCACCACCAATGTGACAAGAAAGTAGGCTCGATATGTGAGGGGCTTGGTAGTAGTACTTGTAAATATCCAAGGCTATGTATCTTCCTGTTCTTCCTCCATGTCATGTCATGGTTGTTGAAAGAAAAGGTTGTTATCTGGCTCGTAGAGCAGTTCCGTGGTGAACACACACGGCATACGATTTGCAAACACTTTAACATGGGTCCCCACAGTCTCCTTCACCTGACCATGGGCTTCCCAGATGGCAGACCAAACCTTCTGCAGATAACCATGAGATAGACCTCAATGCAACCAGAAACGCATAGGATTAGGTTGCTCTCTCTACGAACACATCAATGATAACTGTCATAATAATCAATATCTAATTCTCCTAAATGATTTTCTCATATTAAACTGATCATTTAATGTGGGGAAGTGCCAAGGGAGAAAAAGCTAGAATATTGGTTAAGTTAGCAGACCGGCCACAGTAGGGATCCAAAGGAGGGAAAATAGGGATCCAAAGGGGGGGCCATCTGCAAAAGAGCCATGTGAAACAATGGGCCAAAAAGACCCTAAGGTTCAGCCCATTAAGACTTCCAAAATGCTAAGGTTCCAAAATTCAAAGGTTGTGTCCAAAGGTCAACCCTAGGGAAAATTGGATGCTTAGTGTGTGCCCAAAAAGTCTTTCTATATCCCTACATGGGAGGGGGCGAGCCCCAAAGCTAGGGGATGAGAGAGAAAGCCACACACACACACACAGGCTCCCTTTACACAAAGGGAATGAGGGACACATGTCAGCTCCCTAGGCCAGATGCCCACAAGGTGTGCCCAATTCCTATTGGAAGACCCTTGAAGTGGACCAATGAGAATTAAGCTAGAGTAAATCTAGTCTAATTAATTTAAAAACATTTAATAAAAGAAACCAATAAGAATTAAGTGTCCTAGAAGACTATTGGGCAGTCTCCCAAGGGGTCCAATGAGCATTCAGGAGCCCCATGGCTTGCCTGATTCCTATTGGCCAGGAGGCAAAGGGGTCCAATGAGAGTTTAGTTTAATTATTTAATTACCTAAAGCTCTCACAAAAGGGGAAAGGGGGACACATGTCAGAAGGCTATCACTTATGCTGCTTAATCCCTATTGGCTTGACCTGGGGAGGTCCAATGAGGCAAAAGCCAGACTTACTTAGCAGCTAGGGCTCGCCCAAGAGAGAGGGGGGGCTGATTTTTGCTTGGCATTGACACACACACTCTCACACTTGACCATGTGTGAAGGGAAAAATACTCTATCTCCTCCCAAGCTTTAATGGAGAGCTCATCACCTACTCCAAGCTTGTGAGATAGAAGCCTACATCAACACTCTCTTGGCATGTGGATGCAAATCCAACCAAGAGCCAAGCTTCAATGCATGCTCATCTTCTCTACCAAGCTAATTACTAAGCTAAGCTATGCTAATATGAGTGATTATGTGAGGAGATGTACTTCTTTCTCGTAAGATACTTCTTTTTCCTCTCAATCTACTCTCATACCCTGCTAGCTCTCACCATCTTCGAAGGTGTGTGAGGTCTTGGGTCTGAGAACGGGGATAATTCAAGTTGTGTTTGATTAAGTGTTTTGCTTGGTGTATGAAGCTTCCATCTTCATTGCACTAGCTAGTCTTGAAGGAACACAAAGAATTGTATTGTACAATGTCTCTCTTGATGGGAGAAACCATAATACAAAGCCTTTTGGAGGGGGGACCGGCTCCATGAAAATCCGGTCCTCAACTGTTGTCAATAGCTTAATTGCTCTCTCTTTTGAAAGTATTGTCGATGCTATCTAACTAGGTGTTATGCTTTTTGTTGCTCTCTCCACCCAAGCACTCTTGTAATTCTCATTAAGAATCAACTCTAATGAAATGCCCACTATGTTCATGCTAAATTCCGCTACACAAAAGATTTTAGGCCATTAAATGTTACAATAACTCTCCAATCTTCATAGTGTACTCAAAGAAAGAGACCGGCACACATGCGTGATCCGAGTGAGGCTAATGCCAATCACCTGGGTCCCAGTAAAATTGAGATAAGGTACGACATTACCACACCCAGAGTGTCCATATTCTAGCATCCTCTGAAGGGAACCGATGATCAACATAGTGGTGCTTCCCATGGGAGCCAACTACTCAAATTTCCTCTCTCTCTCTCTCTCTCTCTCTCTCTCTCTCTCTCTCTCTCTCTCTCTCTCTCTCTCTCTCTCTCTCTCTCTCTCTCTCTCTCTCTCTCTCTCCTTCTATGATATGTGCATCCATGGCATGTGCATCACTTCAAGAGAATTGCCAATTTTTCTTTTCATGCTGGTCAAAATAGGTCTAAAGTGGGAAATGTGCTTAGAAACCCTAAGTGTTCATGAAATCCATGTCCAACAGGTGTACAGGTGGCCAACCCACAAGCAAGAGCCAGTGCACGTGGGTGGTGAGGAGCTTGTAGATAGGATGTGAAGCATCTGGAGATGAATAAAAATCTAGCACCTCCAAACTCCACAATGATAGTAAGAGATGGTAAGCAATCCTCAATAAATTTCTAAAGCAACCTATTGGCTCTTGTTGAGGTAATTCATGAGGCCCATGCATATTCAAGTTCCAAAGGCTATGGTTGCTTCAACAATAAGAGGACGCAGGAGTAAATATGAATCCTTGAAAGACATACTTGGTAAACCCCCACCAGATGGTGCTCTAAAGTTGTTTTCTATGGTTTGAAGAGGCATAGCAAGACCTTCTAATGCATGCACTTCTCTCAGAGGGCCTGATGAAGCTAACACAATATTGATGATCATACAAAATCTCCTACCCAAAATCTCTTGCTAGGAGGGGAAGGAGAGGAGATAAATTTTAAAAATAAATAAAAGATGATAAAATAAACAATAAAATTAAAAAAACATTTAATAAAATAACAAAGTAGTATATTAGGGGATGAATGTCACTTCCAACCTATTATTGTTATTTTGTGGAGAGTGTAGGTAGGGAGCATTGTGTAGGCTAAGTACCCTCTACCATTATCACACTAGTTATGTCTTGCATTTTATCCTTACCCGAACCTCGCACCGCTCTCTCTCACGTTCACTAATGGAAAAATTATATTGCCCATTTCTTTTTTGCAATTAAACATGACACCCGAACGATTTCAGGTTCTTCATGCAGTTGTAGGAATTGGAAGCAAGGAGATGCTCGTGCCATTACAACCTACTGCCAACCATCTGCAAGAGACCGTCTACATTATCGAGGAGTGTTTATCAAAAGTAAGTATGTAGTCGTAGCAACCTCTAGCGAGCCGCCTTTGGAAGTTCATGATGACAGTTCCAAGAGCTTTCAATCGCCAATGACCCCGATGATAGATCTCTCCACCCCGCCGCCCTCAACATCACTAGTTCATGTCAAAACTCCCATGGAAAGCAAGCTAAGTGAGGTCCCCAATGTTATTGTTAGCAGTAGCATTGCGATGTAGAGTAGTGTGGTAAGCATCCTACAAAGTGCACTCAAGCGCAACTCTATTAGCAAATTGTTAGGAAACATTTCTATTATTGAGAAGGTAAGGAAGATCCCAAAGGCCTACAATGGAAACATTGCGTTTGAGTTTCCTCCAAAGTTAGGCAATGTCCACGGAAGACGCAATGGAACAAAAATTTGACCCTGACCTTTGGACCAAGCCCCAAACATCAAACATAGCATTTGCACGACTGTGTCGCAGGACCCAGTGTTGGGTTCTCTAAAGTGCCTCAATGAAGAGTGCTTGAGGCTTTCAAACTATGGGGTGGCTAATACCACACACTTTCATGGTAGTTTACTAAAACCGCCCGTACCTAGAGAGCTTTGTGAGATGGCTGGCGGGAAGGTGTCATGTCACTATTGTAGTAGGATTGCAGTATGTGTAGGGACGTGTGAGTCCTTTGTGTACTTCATCATGCCATCAGATGAGACAATGAGTCGGCTAATAATACATTGTGGTACTCATCACCACAATGTAAGGGAAGAAAGCTCAAAGGAGCTTGCATATAAAACTAAAGAAATGGTGGATTGTTTTGGGGTTAGATAGACATGCGGGTGCAAGGAAGGTGCAAATGTATGTTGCAAAAGAGATTGTGACAATGTCACTCATGAAAGCCGGTGGAGCAACACACACTATGGGGGAGCATGACCTATATGTGGTCGTTGAAGAAATGGGGCCTCTCATGCAAGGCAAGTGGTAACGGGAGTTTAATTTGCACTGGCAATTAAAGAGGCTGTCATGCATGGGTGGTATTATTGACATGTGACAAGTGTAGGTTCAGGAAATTTGTAGCAGCCACAAGGAACAGACCTTTGAAGGAGACATTTTGCCTGGATTCATTATTGCAGCTCAAGCGTGATTGCATGTATGGCTTCTTTCATTGAAGTAGGCTCCCAGGGCAAGCAAACAAGGATAAAAAATATTTCATATTCAAGATTTCCACTATTTGGCCAACATTAGATGTCGATCTAGTCAATCGGCTGAGACGCACGGTGTCTCTAGACCTTCGACATGCATGGGTGCAATTTGATCACACACGAAGGATTGTAGGCTAGGTTACAATGGCGTGTCATGTTTATGACCCTAGGTAAGAAGCCTGCATTGTCCTTCAATTAATAAATGTGATTCATGGGTTGATACCTGAGTAATGTTTCTAATGGTTGTAATTTCAAAGCATGCAGGAGCTGTTAACCATAGCCACTTGTGAAATGAAGGAAAAGGGTATGACTGTCCAATGTCTCTTTTGGGAATGCATCAATGATGTAATGGAAAATCATGGATGTGAGAACGCCGATTTCTATGGGTTCATGGCGCATGAAGTGCAAGCAAATTAGAATGGAGTGAGACAAGTGTACAACGGGGGCAAGATAAATGCAATGGATAGAAGAGAGAACTCATGTCTCTTCCATTGGAAGCAAAGCATGATTGGGCACACCGTGAAGTACATCGTGGCATCATTGCAGGAGGAACATAAAGTGATGTGTGAGAAGTGGAGGATGGCACCTTCAAGAGAGGCCGCAACTACTGAGGCACGAATAATGCGACAATGGTGGCGCAATGGGAATTCCGGGGATAGAAATATACCCTGCTTGGACTCATGGCTCATTTGGTGGGATGTGCGCATTGCGCATTGGGGCAGTGCAATGATCACAATGAAAAAGAGAGTAGAAGGCCAAACACACCGCAGAGAAATCTTGCCAAGAGCAAGCATGGAATTTGGCTTGCCGGTGGGGGGTTCAAATGAAGCATCTCTCTCTATGATGCTTGTGCATCAAACATGGCTAATTCCATTCTACAAAGCACAAAGGAAATCTCATATGTGCAAGGCAAACACATTGGGAAGGGACCATCATTGGAGAAGCTGAAAGAAAGAATTTTTGCATGACCACAACAAGTAATTCGTGTTGTGTATGAGGCCACTAAGGAACACCTTGCTAAAGGTCACCTTAGAACCATTTTTTAATAACATTATTTTTTATTAATTCTGCTTCGTACGGGTCTGAGAGAGAGAGAGAGAGAGAAAGTGTGTATGTGTGTGTGATCTTATCCTCTTCACTACACGCATCTCCCTCACCAGATTGCAAAGCGACCACACCATCATGGTAGCCTCTTCGAGAGCTACGGGCCCACGCCACGCATTCGCATCTTTGAGCTGTTCGCGAGCGATCCTTTCACAAGCTTGTTTTTCTTGTAAGTAGCACAAACAGTGTCTATTTTCAACAATCAAGTACTTTATGGAATGAGGGAGAGATTAGCTACTCATAGATACTCATAGACTTAGGTTTTGCACACTTTTAGATTATGACATGTGAGTCTATCGCGACTGTATTCGAGATAACTAGGGTTAAAATCTGGTGAGATTGGACTTATAGGTAAGTGTATCCTAGTGAGAGGATGGTGCCTAGCAAGTTTGAAGTGATTCCGAGTTCATTTGATGTGTGAACGGTGTTATGAGCATTTAGGGATATAGTGGGTTGGAGTTAACAAGGATCAGTGATTGACGCATCATAGAAGTGCGTATGTGTAGGTTGGTCTCAGCCTAGCAAGCTAACGAGCTTTTCTCACCGTTTCCCATAGCTCTTCAGGCCATTTTTCTTCCACAATGGGTGCATATGGTGGAAAACCCTTTAGTGATTCATCAGTTCTATTAGATACTACTCTTGCATCCTCTACATTAGGCAAGGATTTTATGTTGTCTATCTTGTCAGGTACCCGTTGTTCAGTTTTGATAGGTGTTTCATTGTTTGGTGGTTTGATTATTCTATGCTTCACTTCCATAGGTGGAGGATCTAGTAAGGCTGGTGTAGTTGCAATCAACTGCTTGCACATCTCTAGTCTCTGCTTTTCTATCTCTGGATATGGATATGTCATCCACCTTTGCTCTAGAGTCTGTTTGTTCTTAAATCTTGCTTCATAGGCTTGCAAGATTACATCTAAGGGTTCATTGACCTTATCTACCAATACTGACCCTCCTAAACTTTCTCGCCTTGGTCCCTCCGTCGATTTTAGAGAGTCAAACTCTCTTTGCTGTTTAAGTTGCTCTCGAGCCATTGTTAGCTCAGCTTCTACCACTTTGTGTTTTCGTTCATGTCTAGATTTCATTTTCTCTCTTCGTTCTTTCCAAGGATTATCACGACTGATGCTAGACTTGTCAGTCTTGATTCCTCTTGATTTTCATCGTTACTCTTGGGCTGATTGTCATTTTTCCTTGTTTGAGCTCCCGTCAAGACCTTAACAAGAATTGTAGTTTCGTTTTCTGACCCTCCACTGGAAGGCAGTGCTCCCAGCATATTCAAAGTAGTCTTTGCTCCTTTGCTTAGGCTCTTAGGGCAATCAGGAATCAAGTGAGTAATTCCACACTCGGTGCAATATGCGTTGACCCTAATGATTTCATCATGAGGACAGTCTCTCAGCCACTGGTATCCACCACACTTGTAGCATGGTCCTTTAGGCTCTTGAGGTGCTCCTTGAGCTCCTCTTTGTTGGTGTGCATGCCTCTGCCCGCTCATGCCTCCGTTGGCTATGAACAACAATGTTCGTTCATCCAAGCTATATCTTCCTTCTCATGCTGCTTGTGCAGCAATTGGTGGTCCTGTATTTCCTATCATGCTCCATGGTTCTGTTGTAGAGGGATCTTCCGGTGGATAATAGACAGGGTTTGCAGCATATCCATTGGGATCTTCGTAATATACATGCATAGGCACCAAAGCCTTTTCTTCTGATTCAGTTATGATTGGTGTGTATCTTATGCCGACTCGTCATAATCCTGGTAGGGGTGGTTGTTTCCCAAACACTGGTTGTGGTCTTTCTACACCTACAAGTCCTGGTAGGTTGCCTGCTTGATACCTAGGCATCGGTGGAATTTGAGGAAATGCTACCTGAGCTTGGGGAGCGTAAGGTCTCTCTCTCACATATCCCTTGTTATAATAACATTCCTCCATCCCGTTTTTGTCCATTTTTTTTCAATAGCACACCACTTGGGCTATTTAGCCTGGGGTTTGGCGTACAAATTAATCTTTTTTAGCACTTCCTCTACAAGCTTCTCCTGGCTTACAGCTACTTCTCCTTTCGGTGTTGTCTTAATGGACTTGCTTCCACTTTGTTGTGAGTATGAATCGTCGTCAAGATCCTTGAATACACCCTCTTTGTAGACCGCGCAATTGTCTACAAGGTAAAGAGCCTCCTTAGTTAACTCATTTAACGTCGTGCTCCTCTTCATATGTAAGTCCTTCTAGAGATCTGCACTCCTCAGTCCTTGAATAAATATAATCATAAGTCTGGACTGAGTTGATAGTTCTTCCAGAGGGCAGAACTTAACATATCTTTTTAGTCTTAGGGTTGCCTTTCTCACAGATTTCCCTTCTTTCTATTTGATTTTGTGGATTTGTGAGACAGTATTATGAGCTATTCCCCTTTGTGAGAATTCCTCAATAAACTCGTCAAACACCTCCTCCATAGACTCAAAGTCTCTTCGCTCCACAGAGTCAAACCAAGTAGCTGCATCATCCTCTAAGGTTAGTCCAAACCCTACAAATTGGCTAGGGAAATCTAACACCTCTTCAGATCTAATTACGCGCACAAGGGCTGCTACATGATCTCTCGGATCTCTATTTCCCGTGTATTTCTTGTTTACCCATTTTTGCACTTGAGAAGGCCTAATTCTACGATGGTCTACAAATCTCATCATTGGATCTCCACGTCCTAGTCGATATACCTCCTCTGGTGTTCTGTAGTGGCCAGGTTCCTCTCCTAGTGGTGCTCCTAAGCCATAATTTCTAACAGTTCTTACCAGAGATGGTTCATCCCTCCGAACTCGTTCTATGGGTGGTCTTCCAGGCTCTGTTGACCCTTGAGTCTTTGTCTTACTCTCTCCTTGATATCATGAATAGAGTGGTGGTTCTTGTAAATCCCTTAGCCCTCGTGCGGCTTGATAACCATCTCGATTTTGGCTTGTTCTAATGTTGCACTCTGTCGAAGCCATGCCTGCAATGATGGTTGGGTAGCTGGTTGGTCGTGGTAGTTGAACGTCAGTTGTCGGGTAGAATGTGAGGCCACGTCACACTCTTCTGAAAATGGATTTGTCGATTTGCTAGGGGTGTAGGTGGCTCTTGGCATTTCTTCGGGGGCATATGTTGATGCTCCTGGAACCATTGCCTTTTTTACCTCCTTTGGGAGAACACATGTGTATTCTCGCCCGTACCTATCAAAACAAAAACAATATCCTTCCCCATAGCAATTTCATAAGAGAATAAGTAAAGAACCTTGTCTTTGCTTAATTCGTTTGGGTAGGGTTCTTTGCATCAGAAGTAAGAGACTATTCCCTCGCTCTCATGCTTGTAAATCCCCACGTTCTCATTAAAGGTTGAGACCCTGGTTGTTTTCTTATCATACATAAAAAGCGCTCCAGGTCGATCAATGTTTGGAGGCGGTTATTGGGTTTCTGAAACCATTTTACCTTTCGCCATGTTATCTCCATATCTGTTGTAATCCTCAGAGTTGCTAACTATCAGATAGTGGTTCCCCTTTTCGTCTCAGAATCTATCTCCATCATCATAGACTCGAATTATCTCCAATCTCTAAGCCGGTCTTTCTTCAATACAAATACACGTGCGTCCTCGATAGAGTCTGAATAAACTAAGGCTCCCCTCGAGTTTGTTCCTTCTAAGAAGATTACAGTGAACCTAGAACTGTTCAATGGATTTAGGGAGGTGCTTCCCCCTGGCATTGGTCCTTCATAGGAGACACCTCCTGGCTGTTGACTACACATCATGAAGAAGGACTTGTCTGACGAAGTGTCAGTATCACTACCCTCCTCAATAATCGGTGCTAGTGGATCTAGCCTTGCTTGAGTTACACTCTCTTCAATGGACGTGATGCTTACTTGACTTTTGACACTTTTAGCTCCTGACTTAAAAAACGCTCCTGACCTTAAATACATAAGACTCAAACCTGTATTGCAAACTTAAAGCTTACCTGGACTTCTCCTGCCTGCTCAGCTATGTGATGATCTCCTTCTAGAATCTACACATGTATGGTTAGTCTGTTCACAAGAGTTTCCTTGAACCAAGAAAAAATCTTTCAATCATGTACATCAATCAATTTTCTACGACAACTGATCAGTCTTAGCCAATTTTTGTTTTTCTCCTCAATGGGTGTTTCAGGGTCTTCTGGTGGTCCAATTTCAAATGTTAAATGAGGGCTGGGGTCTATGTGACAAGTATGTCCTAACTGTATAGGCACAATTTGCGTTCTGAATCACCCCTTTGTGAGTCTATCACAATAGACTGACAAATTCCTCGGTATAAGTCAATTTAAAATTGTGACTTCACCTTTGGGTTCCCCTTATTCTCTAGAGTCTATCCCTCAAGTTTTATGAAATTTGGACACTTGGTTTGGGTTTTGGGCCAATTTTAGTGTTTTTGTCAGAGCCTGATTCTCTATCTGGGCCTTAGATTCACTTTCACTGATCTAAACACCTTGAAATTGGGTGTGTATGCTATTTAGGCTCTACTAAAGCTATCCCTAGGAGGGATTTGAAGAATAAGGTCCCTAGCCCCTACTTTTCCAGTCTATCGCGATAGACTGACAAATTTCTCCAGTGTTGGCCTTTTTCACAAGTTCTCTCCATAGCTGGTTTCCCCACTCCCTGTATAGTGCATTGACAAGCTTGTGCATTGTTTGGACATTTGTTCAAAGCCTTCTTGACACTATGTCTCTGAATTCAGACTCTAACACCAGTCTTGAGGTTTGGTGGTCAAGATGGTGTCCAAATTCACTCAATTTTTGTGAGCACCCTTGTATGGATGTGTTCAACCTGTGGTATAAAGGGTTTTTCCAGATTGTTAGTATATCTCCAAATGACTAGTCTATTGCAATAGACTCACCAGAGAGCAACTGGGATGTGATTTTTTTACTGTTTTTGGACAGTTGTGTTCCCTGTGCCCATATAAGTCTATCCCTTGAGTTTCACTGAATTTGGACTCATTTGGACCTTGGACTCAAACACTTGACAAATTTCACTTTTTTATGACAAATTAACAACTCAAATGCACTTAAAGTGATGCAAATTTGATGATACTTCAACTTAAGCTTGTGAATATCAGTTGTACATCATGACACAATATGTTTACCCCAGGCTAGTGGTTATATCTCTTTTTGGCCTCTCTAGGTTCACTTAGTGTTTTCTTATGGCAATCCATTGTTTCTTTTTGTTGGTTTTGGTCGCAATTTTAACGTTTTCTCAAGCGTTGGATCATAAATCCAAATGTCTACTCTATTCACACCCTTAAACATTATATGGTGTGGGTTTTGCTTTCAAGGCAAGCAAACAGCCTCATTGTTTCTTCTTTTTGTTTGTTTTGCATTTTTTACAGCATTTTTCTACACTATTTCTACACAACCATATCAAACACTCAAAACCATAAAACCATAACTCCACATTATCCTACCTAACTACATCTAAATACTCACAGAACCTCGGCAAGACACAGGCTTCCTGGCTATCCACTAGACCTCACGATACCCTCTCCTGGATCTTGTTCTAAAATTTTAAGCTCTCTCTAGTCGAAACTAAAGTAAGCTAACCATCACACCAGTGATGTAGATCTTCCTACTTAAGGTCTTGTGTCCCTGGTAGTGGCGCCAATTTTTTAGTTCAACCTACTCCCCTGTTCATTCTCACAAGCACGACATAGACAACATACTTGTCATCTGTTGACACAACTAACCCGTAGGTGCACAGAGGCCAGCACCTTTCTCCGAGTTGAACTTGAATAAGCCACCAGGGGATTTATACGCTAAATAATTTCAAGGGGATGATGGTTCAGTTGCATCAGAATATAGCAGACCCGGGGCGGTCAGTAGTCTTGAGTATACTATATCACGTGCGTTCAAGACTCCAAAGATAAACCCCCTGTATACATTTTATGGGTATTAATTAGATGGTCTATTTAAGATTTATGGTTCTTTGAATATATGTCATATGTAAGTATAGTTTTAGTTGAATTAAATTGTTATCTCCCCTACTGTATTCATACCTAATATAGCCAACAAAGATCACAATATTTACACCAACGACTAATGTGCAAGAAAAATATAACAATTGGAGCATGAATACAAGTGGATTTTGCTCATGTGAACACCAATATAAGAGAGAGAGAGAGAGAGAGAGAGAGAGAGAGAGAGGAGACACATGCTTGTGTGGATTGTTGTGTACACTCATCTAAGGTATTTAGAGGATCTTGTAAGGAACCTTCTCCCTTTGTGGTATCCCTCTTTCCTTGTCGTGCTTGTGTGGTTTGTTTTCTTGTTTCCTTTGTTTTTGGTAAAGAACATTTTCTATTATTTTGTTTTCATTTGTGTATTGAGTCCTTGCTAGCGAGTGTGTGTGTTGTCTACTTCCGTGTTGACATGTATGTGTGCTAGAGCTACAGGATTTCTTGTGTATGTGTTTGGGATTGCTTCAAGATTATATAGTAAAGGCTTGGCATCTTCTCCACAAGATCGTGGACTTTCAAGACTCTTGCATAAAACAAAAATATATGCCTTGAGATGATTGTCCATACACAAGCTGGAAATAACCAACTTCTCGATCTTTAGTAGCACAAAGATGTATAAATTAGTATTACGTAGATCAAATAATACATGGAAATGCCTAGCAATCCAAAAGAACATCTTGGTCACAAACTTAAGGATGATATGATAATTTGTGTACACCCTTCAACAAAAAAATTGTCATAATTACCACCTATTAAAATGATAGTATGTGTGGCACACATATATACATACAAACATAGTTACCTACATACTTATATGTGTACATCCATACTTCTACATGGGTGTGCACACACTTGCTCACTTGTTTTTTATTCATCTTGTGAAAATTCCTGCAAAGAAATTATAGTGGGATATCAAAAGTCTCTTTGTGTCTGAGAATTTAGCGAGAAAACATTATATTTGATTAATTCAAGCACGCACACTACTTATCATTTTAGCAATATATAGAAGATATGCAATAATGGATGAACCATAAATAGTGTTCATAAGAAATTCGGCCATGCATTATCAAGGAGTAAGCTCAAGCAAATTAGGAAGCCATGACTAAGCCATAAAGAGCATTTGAAAAGTGCGACCACTCCTAAGGAGGTATGAGAATGAATGTCAAAAGTAAGACCTAGTAAGTTGAGAGCTAGATTCATTCAAAGATTATCAACTCATTACATGACAATAAGTACAAATGACAATATCATTCGGATTGACATATGTATATAACTGATACAAAAGCTTGACAGTGAGTAACTTGGGCATTGACAATAGTGATTGGCTTAAGCTTCTTATATCATTAGATGATATCAATTGTTCTTTAGTACACCTTTTCAAAATGCAAAAAGATCAAGCATACTTAGCAAACTTGATTGTTCAATCATAGCAAATAACATCTCATTGCGTCGATTGCATCTCCATGGGGACTCCTTTTAGCTTCCTATTTAAAAAAAAAGGAATTTCATTACATTAATAATCATTGTTTCACATAATTCAAACAAATGAAAAAATTGATTTTTAAAATTTAATATGCTCTCTTTAAGCAAAAAAAAACCATAATCATACACAACCAAGTAAAACCAAAACACAATACATTGATGAGATGGCTACTTGAACACTATGAAGACACTCTAAGTCTTCAATCTTTGAACAAAAGTGTTAAATGCTTTCATGTCTCCTTCATCTAACAAGTACTTTCCTGTTGTGCTATTATAAGAGAGATGTGTCAAAGCAATGACACTACAAATCCCAACAAAGTTAGTGTCTATCAAGTCATATGTAAACATTCTTACTCCCTTAGCCTTGTTTTACCAATTCAATTGTAACTCTAGATCTTGAGGTCGATCTCCAAGATCAATTGCATCTTTAAACTCTATAACTCTATTGTTTACCTTCTTACGCATTCGTTGAACTCGCCCAAGATACCATGAAGCTTTGCTGGCTACTTTATTATTTTTCATGGTCCAACCACATTTCTTTGGGTCCTCAAAAAGAACAGCACAATCACATCCGATGCTTAAATACAAGTCATTTTTTATGGTCATAGAGCTTGCTTCATAAAAAACTCCTTGGCGTACTCGTAGAAGCCTATCTTTTGATAAAAATGGTGTTTTGTTCAATTGGATAACCAAGGAAGTTTTATAAATGCATCTTCCTTCAAATTCAACAAGCGGAGAAAACTTTTTTCTTGATGACATATCGGAATCTCAATTCCATTCTCTTCAGTATTGGAGGAAACATTATCACATGATGGACTTGTTATCTCAGCACCACATGTGATACTTTCTTCATCACTTGACTCATCAAAATCATGACGTTCGAGCATAGATTTGAACTGTTCAGACCATGGGCTACTCCACCAAAGTCTATTGCATTCCCTTGGTTGGTGGATTCCAAACATATTCAATAAACCTTGCACTTCATAGAGACCTTTTTTAAGTGCATCATTAACATCATTGTTTGAAGCTATGGATGAATAATCTACCATATTCGCAACTACCTTGCTTGCTACCTTGTTAAGCTACACCCACACATGCTCTTGCTTCCTATGTGCTCGCGAGAAGATCAGCCCAGTTGGATCAGCTTGATGTTCAAATACAATGTTGAGATAATTGGCTGCGTGTAATAAATCTGCAAAGTCATATGCCAATTCTAGTCCAATCATTCCCCCAACTTTACTAAAAAATTTCTCAGTTGCATATGTACCTGTTAAATGCAAAGGGCACTTCAATCTTGGATATTGATCTCGGAATAGTACCATCAATAGTACAACAAAACAGCAAGATATTAGAATGTCACTGAAGGATTCCATGCTAACAAAGTTTTTCTTCAAATTCAGTTGATTGTGGTTTTGTATCCAGCATCTCCATAGCATGAAGAAAAAAGCCACCTTTGCTGCATTCTTCATCCTTTCCCAAAAAATACGATAAGGATTCAACAAAATGTCAATATAATCAGCAACAATGCATAAATAGACTTCAGTCCCAAGAGTCCTTTCACGTCGAAAATTTGTGTCCTCTCTTAGCTTTTTTAGGCAATTTTGGACTTGTCGCGAAGCAATCCTTTGAGAAGCTACCCAATTTTGACGGTCGTCTCTTTTTAGGTCCTCCTTCCTCAATTGGTGGAAGTCAAATAACATGTTGTCATACACCATAATTACGTGATTCAAAGAGATCACTTCCATCCCCAACATTAAAGATTGACTTGCATTGTCTAAATGATTGATGAGCTTTTTCTCATTGTGAATAAAATCTTGATCATGTAAACCATAAACCTGTCCACCTAAGTAGTGAGCTTTGAATATCCATCCTTCCCAATCTACCTTGAAAGGAATTTTAGGAACCTTCAAGTAATCTTGTAACATCAGCTTTCTTCGTCTACTGTCTCCATCAGAAGCATGACCAATAATAGGTCCCAAAAAACTTTCCACATTCTCCTTCCACAAGAGCTCTATATCGCTCCATTGAGTCTTCACAAACGAAGAATTGAACCTGTTGCATGTCACTTGTACCACCAACACCATGCGTGGAAGCATGTCATGCAAAGGATTTCATATAAGAACTCTTGCATAGTGCCCCATCTCACAATTTTTGAATGCATTGATGATATTCTCATATCCAGCACTACCATCATTCACCTTAACAACAAACCTAGACTTGCAAGTATGCCCTTCCTTTGGACCACAAAATCCAAGTATCACATCCTCCTTTGCAAGATACCTAAAGTATACGACAAATAAAATAATAATAAAAATATATATCACGTCAATTTTATTATTATCGTAATATCAAGGAGTAGAAACTAACCTTACAGTCTTCTTTACCACCGTTTTGTCCTCAACGATCAAAACTGGAACTTTTGATGTAATTCCATGTTTCCTCATGGCATCTGCATATAGCCTTGCAACCTTGGAGAAAATATAAGCATGTCCTGAGAATGCTGAAAAACACTGAGTATTGGCTGCTATGAGGCTACGTTTTTGCTGCTGTACCTGAGGGCTGTAAACTATGGTTAGCTATGGCGACAGGGTACTGAAAAATCCTTACATACATACTTTTCAGCTTTTCATGAAAAATTCGCATACATTTGTGCTCATTCATGAGTGAAACGTGCTCAACGTACAATATGTCATGCCTAAGAAAAGGGATCACATAAAAACGTTGATTAGAATACAGGAAACAATCACGAATGAAACACTCGTACAATGCGTGCGTATCAATCATGCGAACACATAATACTTGCTGTGAGGGTTCTTTGGACCTAGGCCCGAGAGCCAAGATCAGTTCTTCTTGAATGATCGAATCGTCCATGGGGGTTCTTTGGACCTCGACTCGAAAGCCAAGATCGGTTCTTCATGATTGATCGATTCTACAACAAGGTTAGCTTCGCTAGAAAAAGAATCAACTAACACATCATCCTTGTGAAAAATCACATCTTCTTTATGCAACTCATCATGCTTGTGAGAAATCACATCTTGATCATGCAAAACATCATGCTTGTCATTGGCATCCAAATCATCATGCTTATCTTTGTCATCCAAGTCATCATGCTTGTCATTCAAATCATCATGCTTATCATGTTCAATCAAATCATCATCATGCTTCACACAATCATGCAAAAGCCTGTGTGTCATGCTTTGGAGAAGAAGAGACTGAGAGAGTCTCCTTTTCCCGATCCTGTTGAATCTATGCCTGCATTTGAGAAAAAAGTTGCAACATCTCTTGCATTCTTGCTTTGGTCTCGCGGTCATATTCCACTTGTCTTGCTTTGGCTTCCAAGCGGGCTTGCTCACTATCACGCGCTATGGCTGCCATTCTTTCTTGGTACTGACGCTCGATGGTTGCCATCTTTTCTTCGTGGTCACGCTCTATTTCTGCTTTTCGTTTTGCATCTTTTTCTTTGTCTTCTAACTTCTTGTCCATCATCCTCTTGTCGAAAGCCTCCATAGGAGTTAGTGCAATCCTTGTCGTAGATGAAAAAGGGGGAGGGTCAAAAAAACCTCCTGGTGGGGAAAAGTCTTCTTCGCCTCTCTCATGCTCACCACCTCCAAGCGAAGTATCCATTCCACTTCGAGTGATGATCATTCTGAATTCGTGGATTATTGTGGGTTATTGGGGGTTCTTGGGTTCTTAAGTTCACGAGGAACTTTGATTCTTGGGAGTTTTGGTTCTTAAGTCCACGAGCAACTTGGGTTCTTGTGAGTCTTCAGTTCTTGAGTTCTTGAGGTTCTTGAGGTTTTTGAGGGTTTCTTTCGCTTGAAAACTGCGTTTGAGAAGGATCTTCTCTTCACCCGAGCTCTACTCCTTTCCACAGGCGCACCCCTTGGCGGCCTTGTGCTCACACCAAGGTTGCTTTTTCCCACCTCACATGGATTGGCCGGCCGCTAAGTGCACGGTCCGCTCTCAATGAGTGCAAAGAGACACAAGGGGAAGCTGGACAAGCCCTTCTTTCCTCGGATTCCTGTCACTCTTCAAAAACACGATTAGGAATCGACACGCCCAAGCGAACTTGGGTTCTTGCGACCTTAACAAGCAAAAAAAAATTATGTGGTTCTTGTGGTTCTTTCCTTGAGTGATAGAGAACACTGCCAAAGCTCTGATACCAATGTAAGGTGCAGCGGAATGATTGTTTGCGCTTTGCTCAAGATGAGTACTCCAAACTGTGCTCAAGGTTCCTTTTAGTCCTTATGGAAGGGAGAGCCTTCCCTTCTTAATGGAAAGTGCTATGATCACAACAAAATGAATGGACACTGTGCGTGCAAGTGTATGAGACCGAGAGATAGAGAGAGAAGAGAGATACAACACCAGAGACGTTGTAAAACCCTCCTCCAAAGGCCCCACTCTCGTCAGCGAGAGTGGTCTACTTTTGATTGCACAAAGGCGTACAATGATGATGCATGGACTGATGCAACTCATGACTATGTCGGTGATGACGATGAAGACTTTACGGCTGAAATCGATGCTCTTCTATCTGCTATCCCCAAGGAGTCTATGGCTGAAAATCTGGGAGAACTGGGGCTGAAATCTGCAAACTTTGGGGTTGTTTTCATATGGCTGAGGTTGCGTTTTGAGAATGCTGAAAAACGTTGAGTATTGGCTGCTATCAGGCTGCGTTCTTGCTGTTGGACCTGAGGGCTGCAAATGTTGGTTAGCTACGGCGACAGGGTACTGAAAACGTTGACTATTCCTACGACTGAAAATTGAAAAACGTTGCTCCTCTTGAGGGCTGAATCGCTGACTGTAGAGGGTTGAAAAACACTGTTTGTAGAGGGCGATAGCAAGAGGCTAGAGTCAGAGACTGTGGTGATGTGCTGCCATAGAAGATGGCGATGATCCAAGATGAAAACGTTGCGGCTGATGTGTGGCAAGGATGGGGACCAAAAACGCTAGGGGTTTGTGTTGGGGTTCTGGTGAGAAGGTGTTTGTTGAGCATGTGCTCCTGCTGCCTCTTCTGCCAGAAAGTGCTAACTTGGGTTGGCTTATATATCAACTTAGCAAAATTGCCCTACCTAATTTTGTTGGGAAGTCACTTAAAAATAATAAGTGAAAAATACCAAAAATAGGGAAAATAGGCTAAATGCACTGGAAAATTCCCCTAAATGAATCTGATGGATTCTAAAGGGAATACTGTTGATCATGCTGTGTACTGAAACCAGAGGATATGCATCCATACCAAGTGACTGGGCATGCACGGTCTACGAATAGACTCACAAAAGTGCCAGATCACTTCTAAATCTAGACTCACTAAACACACTGACTGAACCCTGATCATGCTGCAGCTTGTCCACGGACACATAGGGTTGGATGTGTCACGTGACAAAAAGCTTGGCATTGTATCCTTATTTAAAGGCCAAGAGATTCATGCTGATATTACTAAAAAAGGAATGGAAAACGATCTAGTTGTTGGTAGAACCTTAATTGATATGTACACAAAGTGTTCTTCATTTGCAGATGCGCAAGCAGTATTGGAGACGCTTCTTGCTCAGAACATAGTCTCATGGACTGGGTCAAATTCTGATTATGTAGAACATTGGGTATGCTTGTGGCAACATAGGAGAGTTGATGAGAGGGGGAGAGCTACATGCTAAGATCAGCAAGCAAGGGTTATTGGAGAATCACCTTGCGTTGGAAATGCTTTGGTGGATATGTATGTTAAGTGTGGTGTGCTTGCAAAAACGCTAGAAGTATTTGATAAGCTACTGATAGAGGATGTGGCCACCTAGATGACACTTATTGATGGTTATGCACAGCTTGAGCTCTATGATGAAGACCAATGTTGCTATGGAAGAATGCGAAATGATGGCTTTCTGCCAAGGAAAGTGACTTTTGCTTCCGTCTTGAAAGCCCGCTTGAGGGAACTATTCACGGCACGCAAGATTCTGGCTTTGACTAAGAGATTGGCATGGATCACCTTTCTAGGGGTGAATTTGTGACTGGCCAAACGAACGCATGGATCAAATGCATCTATGAACTCGATGCAAAAACCCTAACCCTAAAACCCATCATACTTGGTTGTATACTCAGCAAACATCCCTTGGTTATTTGCCCCTCACTCCTCGACGAGCGTTGTTTTTAGCTTCTAAATTGCATAAATGATGCACAAGAATGTACCTTAGTGCTAATGCAATTATAACAATACCTTCATTGCATAGATCGAATGACGACGTGGGACTCAAAGTCGCTCTCTTTGAGCTCCAACCTTGCTCTACCTGCTGATAGCTCTAGGTTACTCCTACAACGATGAGGCACCTCTTGGGCTGATTTGAGATGACTTCTAGCCACTGGATCTTGCTTTTATGGGCTGAAAACTGTTGCTCATTGGCTCAGAACTACAACTTCTTGGATTGATCTGAATTGGAGTCTTTTTGCTACTATTTTGATGTCCTCTTGATGTTCAAATGATGGTTGATTATTACCATATCTAAGATCTTCCCTATGGCTACAAAACACAATCAATTATGGCTGATTTCTATATGTCTTTGAGGCTTCTTTTGACACTAGAATTGGGCTGAAAGCTGTAGCTAAATATGGTTGCTCCACAATTGCAAAAGCACTAGGACAAAAATCTTCCTGGAGACCCTTTTGCAACCAAAAAGAAGCCAGAGGGACCACCTATGGCTACATCTTTGTGATGCTTGCAAGCAGGTTTGCAAAACACAGATGCATCTACTATTTTGATGTGAGCAATGCCCCCGGCCACTTGCTAACAGAGAAAGCTAAATTGGTTGCTCCTTTTTGCAAGTGTGTGGCTCACACACACGGACAATACATGATCACAAAGATGAATAGTACTAGTCTAGATGATCAACTAGATAGACATTGATTTCCCAAATGTACAATCCTTTATGTAACTCTACACTCACCAAATCATACACAACAGCAACCAAATGGCAAAACTGTGATTGACAAATAATGTTGTAAGTGTTGATTCTTCTCAGCATCCACTAGGAAAATTAAACAATCTAGAAGACTATTTTACGAAAATGCAAAGATGAGTGTCCAATGGCAAAAACATGAATCAAAATCCAAACATTATGCACTAAAGAACTAGCAAAAACTTATTATGTAAGAAGGTAGACTACCTTCTCTTGAAGAGTAAAAGCTTCACAAGTCAGGCACAAGACAGATATCCTTCACTTGATTAATAAAGCTCAAAATAATAATAATCCTGAGGATTTCATTTCACAAAATTACATATCTGTCACTTTTGCAGAGTGGAGATTCCACGAGATGATACCATTGAAAGTGTGGGTAAAGCATTTTTGTTCTGTTGATACCCTTGATCCCACCACTCTTTGATTTGGTGAAACGTAAAATCATGAGATGATGAGCATAATTGATCGAAATGCAAATTTGTTGAGAGTATTAATGTGGACGTGAATCAGTATAAACCAGAGAAGATCGCAGATGACGGCTAGAGTCTATTTTCTCCATCACGATTTGACAATTGGGCTGCCCACGTTTGATTTTGAAAAGATTGAATGTATACCCACTGCCCGGCTTAAACTCACAAGATATCCTGAACTTAGCATAGTTTAAAGTTGGGAAAATTACCAAAATACCCCTCTAATTTGTGGAAATTCCCATAATACCCCTCAAATTTCAAAAATTCCCGAAATGTCCCCAATATTTTGTCATAAGTTTCCAAAATGCCCTTCAAATTTTCCCAAATTCCAAAATCCCTTGGTTGTGAGATTAAATATCTCCAAAGATTAAAAAAATTGTAGGTTTTCATAAGAAGACTGATTGTTTATCAATACAAGATGCTAAAACTAGAATTTGAGTTGGCTATGCACGCTTTGGAGATGAATTGTTTCATTATTTTTAGACATGATTGCCTTTTTTGTGAGGTAATTTGTATCAAATTACGTGCTAAGCAGTCAAAAACGTTGTCAAAAAGGAAAAAGCTTAGAAGATCTTGAACAATCCAACCAAAATAGATACAATGGTATTTTGGGAAATTTCCACAAATTAGAGGGATATTTTGGTAATTTTCCCTTTAAAGAATAATCCTTAAACACTAGAAGAAGAGCATGACTAAATAATAGCTTTGGGCAAAATTCAATTGTTGATACCTCTCTCTATTCTTACGAAGCTCTTTTTTCTTAATCCCCTCAGTGTGTATACACATGTAGGTCAAAAGATTTTAAAATACCTTGTCTGTTAACTCACGTGATAGTATACATAAATGAAGGGTGACCGCCCCGGGATAGCAGACCAGCATCACTCAGAACTTTGCCACCATACATGGGAGACTATGAGGCAAAGTCAAAAATTCAAAGGGTGCCTTCTCAAAGAATAGGAGGGACAAATCAATTGGACACTAAAATTTTGACAAACTTGTTGTCTACTCCGGTCAAGTGTACAATCACATTGGCAAAATTGTTAAAAATTAGGCCAAGCATGTGGAAGGAAGTGGGAAAATGTCTGGAGAAATTTGGTATAAGGATGCCTTTTAAGTTCTTCGAAACTCAGCTTAATGACACAGAACAGAAGAGAGTCAACACTAGACCAGTACCTCTCAACAAGGTTGGAGAGTATTGTGAGGGTGAAGACAACAACACTACTCTACCAGTCGAGTATAACGACATAAAGACTAAGGCCGCACTTGATAGTGGAGCTGGCATTACCATTGCTACCAAATTGCTATGGGAAAAATAGGGAAAGCCGGCAATACGAACAACAAGAATGAAACTGCAACTAGCGGATGGGCACATAGAAAGGCCTATAGGATTTCTTGAGGCAATTGTGATATCTTCATGTGGCATAGAGTACGAACATACATTTGTCATAGTAGATTTCGGTAAGAAAAACAATTATGAAATTATCCTTGGTAGGCCGTTCATGAGGCAACTCAAGATGGTGCAGGACTGGGGGTATGATTATTTGTATCTAAGACATGTTGAAACCACTACACGTGTAAATATGAGGAACCACAGTTACCATGATGTCACGAGAACACCTGTGGAAGAATTCGACTCAGCCACCATTAGTGGATCAGAAGTACCAGCGTGGTTCTGTAAGAAAAAGGAGATATGGATGTGCGGAGCATCTCAATGTAGTGAATTCGACCACAATGAAAGGACACTAGAGAGGGTATTGGAAGACGATGCCTATATACGAGAGCCCTTCCCTGAAGAGAAGGTTGAACCCCTAGAATGGTCTAAAATTTTGGCTACTTTGGATGTATGCGTCAATGAAGTCACTCCCACAAAATTTTGTGACGATAATGGCTACGATATCGTACCATACTACATGTTGAGGAAAATTGTAGAGGAAGACAAGAACGAAGTAGACACCGAGCAAGCGAGAGTCAATCAAATGGAAATGAAACTTGATATTAGGATAGTGGGCTATGTGGACATCCCCACTAAAAACATCGAGCAGGATGGAGAAGAATTTTATGAATTTTCTGATCAATGTGAAAACGAAGATAATGCGGATGACGAGAAGTAGGAAAATACGGAGGAAGACGACCATCATGATCAAAACAATGACGTCTTTTACAACTTCCCGAACCAAAGTGTGAGACGCCAAAAAAGATACAAGAGTAGGTGACACCATAAAAGTCTACCAACTAGGCTTAGACCTATGCCTGAGTTCAGGAGTAAGACACATTTCCTTATGAACATTCATGTTGTTGATTGTGCTAAGGATAAAGTGTCAGGAAGATTTCTTAAGGTTGCTGAAGACCTAGGTTTTAAGGCAAGACTATTGAAACTTAGGAAAACCAGTAAGGCAAAAAATAGAGTGACAAGGGAGATGTTGGATGTCTTTGGAGATCCAATTATGACGAAAGTTGAGCGGAAAAAAAATACAATGATTTAAAACAAAAGCTGAAAAATGTATGGACAACTGAAATGGAAAGTAGCGATGGGTCGAACGCTAGTGATGGGAGTAAAAAGATAGATGTACCTCCTCACTATTGTAATTACACCATTCAGGAGAAAAAATTGGTGGTCCAGCAACCGATGAGAGAGCCTAAATCCAACCACTCCTATGATGGGCCAAAAAACGCCAAGAAAATAGACCTAGCAGAACCGAGAGAAAGTCCTCGACCTGCTTACATTGCTACTGATCTAAGCCAGGACGAAGAGGACTTACTAATCAAAACACTTAAAGAATTTCGTGATGTATTTTCCTGGTCATACAAAGATCTGAAGGGGGTGGATCCTAACATCTGTGAACATTCGATCCTTCTGAAGTCGGATGCAAAGCCATGAAAACAACGTTCGTACACGTACAATGAGACATTCGCCAAAAGGATCAAGGACGAGATAGACAAACTTATGGATGTTGAATTTATTTATGAGATAGTGCACACTGACTGGGTGTCGTCGATCGTGGTGGTAGATAAGAAAAACAGGAAATTACGTGTGTGTGTGTGTGTGTGTGTGTGAATCTCAAAAAGATAAATGCAGCAACAATAAGGGACAATTATTCTCTCCCTATCACGGAACACGTCCTGGAACGAGTAGCAGGCAAGCAGGCCTATAGCTTTATGGACGGATTCTCTGGTTATAACCAATTGGGGGTTAAACTAGAAGATCAATACAAAACAGTGTTTTGCAACAAAATGGGGCATATATGCGTTTAGGGTAATGCCATTTGGCTTGACCAATGCTCCAGCCACATTTCAGAGATTAATGACACATTCTTTTAAAGAATACTTGCGAATATTTTTGGATATTTACATGGATGACTTGTGTGTCTATTCTCTATTGAGCAAAGACCATATAGATCATCTTAAAAAGGTATTCGAAAAATAAAAAACGTAAAGGATTTTCCTCAACCCAAAAAAATGTGTATTCATGGTACGGCAAGGTAAGATCCTAGGCCACATAGTATCGGCTAATGGGATTACCACTAATGAAGACAAGGTAAAGGTGATCATAGAATTGCCAAGACCAAACACTGTACGAGAGGTACAATCATTTATGGGACATCGTGGATACTACCGACGTTTTATCTACATGTATGCTGTAATAGCAAAACCCTTGTATAGTCTAATCACGATCTTCATATGGACCGACGAATGTGAGGAGTCATTCCAAAAATTAAAAGAGGCACTGGCATCTGCACCAATTCTAAAAGCACCAGATTGGTTAAAGATTTTCCATGTACATGTAGATGCTTCGGCATTTGCAATAGGTTGTATATTAGCACAACCAAGGGAGGGTAATACAGATTCTCCCATCAGTTATGCTAGTAGACAAATCAACAGTGCAGAGAAGAATTATACCACCACTGAAAGAGAAGGATTGGGTATGATATACGCGGTAAAGAAATTTCGTCATTATTTGCTTGCGAACAAATTCACATTTTTTGTGGATGATCAGGCACTTTTGTACTTAGTAAAAAAACCTTGTAACACGGGATGAATTGTAAGATGGTTCATTGTGTTGCCGGAGTTTGATTTTACGGTAGTAGTAAAGAAAGGAAAAACTCATCAACGAGCAGACCACCTTTCTCGATTACTAAATGGCGAAAAGGCTACTGGTGTAGATGATGATCTCCCAGACGCATACCTGTTTAATATAGAGATGGTACCGAAATGGTCGGAGCAGATTGTTCCGTTGTTTACATATGGAATGAATCTTGACAAAAAACACACAGTGGAAGATGTTAGACAAGCACAAAATTACACTACACTTGCGGGAATAATGTATCATCATGGTAACGATGGGATTCTAAGGTTGTGTATAGGCCCAGAGGAGTACGACGCGTATCTAGAGGAGGAACATGCACAGATAAGGGGATTCCATCGAGGAAATCAAATAACCTATGAACGATTAAGAAGACTTGGAGTGTATTGGCCTGGAATGGCAGGTGATGTAGCTAATTACATCAAGAAATTCAACTATTGCACAACCAATACCACTGTGGATTATGCCACATTATACCAAGTGACGATAGCACCCGCATGGAGTCATGCTATTGTGGAATATTTGACTAATAAGAAGTTACTAGGAGATTGGTCTAAAGCCAGACAAAAGGCTTTACAAATCGAAGCGAATAGGTATACCATCATTAATGAACAATTGTATAAAAGAGGAACTGATGACCAGTTGAGGATAGTTCCTCATGAAAATGACTACTTTCCATTATTGGAGCAAGCCCATGCAGGCATAGCAGGAGGTCATTTTTCAGCGGAGAGAACCGTAAAAGTCATTATGGTTGCAGGCATATGGTGGCCGACCATGATTCAAGATGCAACAGAATTTGTGAAAAGGTGTGATGAATGTCAATGCACTAAGGTGCCAGTTAAAAGAGACGACATGCCTTTATGACCAATGATGAGTGCTCGAGCATTCGCTAAATGGAGATTGGACTTTGTTGGCCCTATTACTCCACTAGCTTATCATTCACAGGCACAATACATCATAGTGGCCACTGATTATATGACCAAATGGGTGGAAGCAAAAGCCACAACGAAAGCAGATGCTAGAACCACGGCACAATTCTTATATGAATATGTGTTTACACGACATGGCCTTCCAATCGAGCTGGTGAGTGATAGAGGGACACACTTTGCAAATGAAGTTATCGAACATCTCTTGACTAATTTTATGGTAATTCATCGCAAATCTGCACCCTACCATCCACAAGCCAATGGCCAAGCGGAAGCGACCAACAAAATATTGTGCACAGTTCTTACGAAACTGGTTAGTGAAACAAGGACGAACTGGGATCAAATGCTATATTCAGCATTTTGGGCTTATCGAGTTGCATATAAAACAACACTCAATGCTACACCGTTTAATATAGTGTATGGGTTAAATGCAATACTGCCTATTGAATTTTTTATTCCAACGCTAAGGGTAGCTAAACGGTTGGACTGGACGGGCCATGAGCTTTTAGAAAGGTTAGATGACCTAGAAAAACTAGATGAGTTATGACTCAATGCGGTAGCAGCCATGTTTGCAAACAAAAGACAAAAGAAAGAGTTTTTTGACAAACATGTCAAAAATAAGGACTTCAAAATGGGGGACTATGTCTTGGTATACACCCTTAAACAACATGCCAAGAAGCTAAAGAAAAGAGGAATGGGGACTTATTTGATCCAAGAAATATCGTCTAGCAGAGCAGTAAAACTGTCGACACTAGATGGAAAAGAAATGCCGAATTGGATTAGTGGGTGTCGTTTGAAAAAGTATCATCTACCTCTAACTCTTGGGATGTTGTTTCAAGTGCATTATGGAAAAGCCTATAGACAAGAACAGCAACGAGTTCATGACCAAGCACAACAAGAATCCAAGGAACGCATTGCTAAGTGAAAGCAGTTTCTAAGGACAATAAACATGGTCACACCAATGATGACTGAAGAATATCCTCTTCCAACATTCCAAACAATCGAAGCGGATATACAAAGCGAAGAATTAGCAAAGACAATCACAGACTTTATGGCTCAGGATGAGAGCACCATTGACACTTTAGAAAATACGTGGTGTAGTCCTTACATAAAAGCATATGCAGGCACAGAACAAGTAGAAATCCATGCATTGCTTGACACTGGGGCGAAATTGAGTGTCATCAGCTTTGAGCTCTTTCAAAAACTTGGACCAATGAAGAAATTCCCAGATACACACAGGTTGAAAGTAGCATCGGGTGATGAGGTGACCACATTGTGGTCTATTATGTTACCAATCACAGTTCAAGGGCACACGTACACTCATAAGTTCCATGTGCTGCCACCAATTAGATCAGCAACGTCGTGTATCTTAGCAGTGTCGTGGATGAAAGCTAACAGGGTATTCATTGATTTGGATACTAATGAAGCACTGTTCAGAAATGAAAACTTTTCAGAACCCTTCTTATTATATGATAAATATATGTCAATGTGGAGACAGGAGTCAATACATCCGCAACGCATTAATCAACAACAATCAAAGTTTGGATGGCAAGAAATGTATTATCAAAAACCAACAATCATGCAGGGAACCAGGCAAGTTTGTGTGCAACGTAAAGATCTAGCCGAGGCACAATTTCATCAAGGGTGGAAATATCAAGTTTGGCTCAAGCAAGACAGCTTAATTCCTGTAAAAGAGTTGACAGAAGAAAAGACAAAACACCCAAAGCCAGCAAAGCTTCAAAGAACAATTCTTAACAAGCAGAATCCGCAATGGACTATATTAGTATGGCGTCCAAAATTACCAATTCAGAACGAGCCAACAACACAGGTATGGATGCCGAAGAAGACCAACGAGAATTTGTCTACAACTGTCAATGACACGCTAGACCATACAGCCATCACGCAAAAACACGTAGCGTCCACAACAACAAACACGAGGATCTGTACAACCAAAGTCATCAAAAAGATATGGAAATGAAAGACAGTTCAACCAAAACATGCAACAAAGACTACAACCATATTGACTTCAGCGGAAGCACAACCAAAAGTTCATACACCTTGGAAGACCATCAAACAAAGAGCAGAAGAATTACAACTTCTTATCACCAAGAAAATCTGCCAGCCAACTCAGGTTACCACAGGAAACCTCAACGACGAATGCCAATAAGCGTATCGCTTATACCTTCCTCTTACACCGCATAAATTCTTTCTAAATGCATTGATTGTGCATGCATATAGGGCTACTTTACAAGGCTTGCATTAGCACCAGTTAACGCCCATGCACAGCACATACCCTTGACGATACCCTATCGTTCGGGAGGACTCCGACCAGGAGGGGGGGACGCATTCCAAATGCGGACTCACGTCATATATTAGAGGGCAATGTTTGTGATTGATTTTTCAACCATTTTTGCGTTTTATTGTGTGATTTTTGGAAAAAGAATATGCCCTCGTAATTAATCAAGAGTGGGGACCACATGATCATATATGGGCCCCTACGGATGTGTATATACTGTAAAGCAAGTCAAAACTGGTCAAAAACTGTCGAAAAACAGGAAAAAAAAAGGCCAAGGTTGACGATTGAGAGCGAGAATGTACATAGACGAGAGAAAAGTGAGCTACAAAGTGTTTTTCTATTCATTGATATTTTTATAGGTTAGAATTTCTATTTTCAGGTTATTTTGGGATTTATTTGCTTTATTTTAGCCATTTTCTAGCAAAAAATATAGAAAAAAAATCCATAATCCAGATAAAAACACAACAGAAGAGACGCCTGACCAGAGCAAGGTAAAGAAGACACAGAAAAAATATGGAGTGCGAATTTGACAGGGCAAAAATGGCCACCGTCATGACGGGACATCCAAAAGGAGAAATCTGCAAAAATTGTAGAATTGGAGAAAACGAGGTCTAAATCAAGAAATTTGCAAGCCTAAACCACATCTCGCGAAAAGTTATGGCCACAAGTAAAAGATGGAAAAATTTCATGTCGGAGCCTCGAACACATATAGGGAGGCTAGGCAAGAAATCTCACATTTGAGTCATTTTCCATTGTGAGAGAGAGAGAGAGCTCCCAACAACATCTGAGACTTCCAAGAGCTCATCCATCGCACACGGTCACCAGATCGACATCAGATATGAGAGGTATGCTCGTCAACACTGACTCCAAGTGTTGTTTACTTTAGTTAGTCGCAAAACCTCGCCAGCACCACCATCACAACATGTGCACACATACTGTAGACCGGTTGTTAGGAAGACCTAGAGGCCACCAAATGGAACCAAAATTGAAAGGCACAATGCCTATGGCTTAGGGAACAAACCTATGACTCCGGAAAGCGCAAAAGAAGCATCCCAAAAAACCCTAATTTCACAAGGCCTGCAGAAGGGCAGCTGACCCAAAGTGATCGAAAATGAGCCAAAACTCATAGGTAGTAGGCCAATAACCTCGACAAACCAACCGAAGGGTTATACCATGAAAAAATTAATCCAAGATATACTTAGAGCCTCTATCTGACAAAGACTGCGCAAAGCATCACGAAGCTCTAACGGGCCAACCAGGTGACCAAATGACACCAAATTTGACAGGGTACATCCTAAGGATGTCAACTACGATTCGAAATGTTGCCACTCAAGAAGAAGCACTTCCGCGAGGACAAACGCCAACAACGGCCAGAAAAGCGTCCAAATGATCGTTCTTGGTGACGAAAGCACCAAAAAAACAACCGACTACTCCAACGGAAGGTCAAAAGGAAAGAAAGTTTAGCCTGAGTCATACAATGACTAGAAAGTACGGCGACCATCACCTAAGTGGTCTACTCCGACTCTAGAGACAGCACCAACAGGGAGTACACTTTTCGAGATTGATTAAGACTTAATGTGTGTGTCTAGGAGAGCCTACTAACATCAGGGGAACTAACAAACTACAAAAAGGGGGAAAAATGACAACTTAATGAGTCTGTCACGATAGACTCACCAATACACATGGAAAAAGGGAAAATTGATTTTGACCTAACCAATGGGACTAACTAAGCCTATTAACCCAAGATATCAAGTAAAACTACAAATATTGCTCCACCTTGACAAATTTATGAGTCTATCACGATAGACTCATTAATCTATCTTGGGGAGGCCCTTTTCAAAAATCCTCTCAGGGGCAGGCTTATGACAGTATATGAAGGCACTACACCAATTTTGAAACAAGATGGACTCTTAAGGTAAGGGGAGATAGACTTGACAGACGGCTCAAAGTTAGAGCAGGACATTATCAAGGACAGATAAAGTCTAGATGCACATGTGAGAGGCCAAGGGACCTTATATCAACTAGAAGAAGGCAGACAATGGACCATAGATCAAAAAAGAGGGTAATTGGATCATAACTCCGAGTCTATCGCGATAGACTAAGCAGAATGACACAGGGCCATTTGATCAAAAACTGGAATCAACAGTTGGCTTCAACATGGTGCAAGAAGGCTACCCACAAAGTTTGAGCCCAAAACAACAAAAAAGAAGGAGATAGACCAACTCCTTGGAAGGATTCTGAAGAAATGAAAGTTGATCCAATAGGGGGTCACTTGACATCCATTTGAGATGGAAATGGGATCAGTTCAAGAGTGTGAACTTGGCCTGATTACGAAACTTAACCATATGGAAAGTTTGGATACCCTATGCACATGTACCACACAAAGTTTCAAAGCATTTGGACACTTGCTCCTTCATCAACAGCATTAATTTGAAGCCGTCAAAGTCAAACACTAAAAGGACTTGTCTATCTGCTGACATTTTTCATTAACTCATCTTGGGACTAAGAGGGCTCAACTAGATGCATGCTTAAGTGATAATCAATTTAGAAAAGAGGTACTATGTTTATACATCAACCATTACTTGTGGATACAGGATCCATGGATGCTTCTCTGGGAAAAAGAAAAGGCAAAAACCTGGAAACATAGGGTGCAATACCCTATACACTTCTACACAATTCATTAAAGCCAACAGCCACATGGATACCTACAGAAGTGCAACTGTCACCAGCTTTCTAAATCTACCAAGGTTCCTATGTGGATGACAAAGGAAATTTAGTGGATATAGTAATGATCCCCAAGGAGGTAGAAAACTACCTGAAAAGATCACCTCAAAGATCATGGTTGAAGAAAGTTGGCTTATGGAACTTTGTTTCACTACCACCAGTGGAGATAGATTTCAAGAGGGTACAACAACTAATTGAGACTATCCAAGAAGACGAAACTTGCAAGGTTGCAGGCATGGATAATGAGATGATGGATATTCAGATCACCAAGGAAATCATCAAAGAAGCGTTAAAATTGTCTGATCAGGGAGCCAACATGAGAGAAAGAAGGAAGAATATCACAGTCTACCTACAGAGATCTAAACTACCGTCTTTTAAACTCATAGCAAACCCAGAAGTGATGGAACTGACACAGGTATACAGTCAATGTTTGTTGAGCTACAGCAAAAGACCGCCTAGATACACTACACCACACAGGGTCATCTCAACAACAATGACCTAAGCTATGGGAATGACACATGATTTCTATATAGATCATGCATCATATCTATTTGAGGAAGTCACAAAGCTACATCAGAACAAGCCAAATTACATTGCAGGAGGAGAAGTACTCACCAGAATGATATATCGTGCCATAGGAGCGGCAGATCAGCTACCACCTGTTCCTTAACAGAATGACTGGCTGGTGCTACGAGAGAATATTGAAGACAGACCACAAAGGCGATTACCTCCCTCTACTAACACCATTGGAGGACGCAGGCTGGAAAGAGTCACCAGAAGTACACAGGAAAAGATGGAAGAATAAAGAAAAGCTGAAGAAAAGAACTTGAGATTAAAGAAGCGAAAAGCGGAAATGGAGAACAACACCAGATTGTAGAAGGTAGTGAGGCGGTCCGGTGCGGGCAACAAGAGAGGCGACCTCTAAACACCCCTCAAGGCTCCCGTGCTGCTCAATTGGGGCTGGGGCAACCACAAGCACAACACAACAACAAACCCACAGCCAAACCCAAACAAGATAGGGGCACCACCTAGTTATGGTATGCGAACTAGGACGCAAGAGAGATTTTGGCACAACCAAGAAGATGCACCACACAACACACACAAGCAACCTCACACCAAGACACACATGAAATGGACCAGAGAGAGCTAGAGCAAAGGGAAGAGAGAGAGGAAAGGATCTTGCGTAATACCTTATTTGTGACTTGCAAATGGAGATGGTTCGTTATGATGCTATCGTAGAACTTGTACAAAACTCACTCAATGCTTAGTGATTGCTAATCATTGCCAAAACACACACACACACTGTCTTAGGGTGTGGGAGAGCTCTCACCACAATACCCTCTTACAATGGACACAAAACTGGCAATGAAAAACACACTAAAACACTTTCTAAAATCAAGATCAACCGATAAAAACTCAAAATACACAAGTCACCTTGAATTCACCAAACCGTATTGCACAAATGGAAGGACGAAGATTTGAACGTCGAATCACGCCTTTGATGCACCAAACCTCAATTTATTGATGATGAAGGAGCATATACAATAGTGGTTTTGAGATTTGTGGAACTCACGCTCTCTCACTTGCAATGTGTAGCTTGAAGGCTTCTCTCACACCAAGAGTGAAGCTCACAAGTGGTTGCTACACCTAAGTCTCTCCTCACGCATAGAGTGTTGGGGTGCTATGTGAGATGTTGGAGGTTGTTTTACAAGAAGGAGAGGGGCCTATTTATAGGTTGGAGACCCCTCATTAAGATTATTGGAAATCCTAATTTACAAGCTAACAAATCAGGATTATGATTTTTTTGAATATCAAAACATTGTGGGCCTTCTTTGTCTGCTTGAGTCATGGGTGTGGGCTCAAAAGAAAGCATTATTGATGGTAGATAAGGTGAAAGTAAGTAAGGAGAGAGAGAAAGAGAGAGAGTGAGAGAGAGTTACTTTGTACATGTCTTGAGGTGAGGTGTCTTTTATGGTTAGGTCAATGCTATTTTGTGTTAGTATGTTAGTGGTTAGTGTTAGTAATCACTAGAAAGTTAATGATATATTTACAATGGGTAGAATGGGGTGGATGGTTGGAGTAAGATGGTTGAATGAAGTGAGCAAATCCTTGTGATGGTGAAGCTTGAAGAAGTTTTGGACTTACTTGTGTAGGTTCTCAAAATGACTATCGATCTTCTTCTTCGTCTTCTCTTCTTTACGCCACCGCCGCCAAGGTTGATCATCGTGATGAAAATGGTAATTCCGTTGATGAGATCTTTTGATTTGCAGAGGTTAAGCATGGTACACATGCTGAATTTATGTATATATATAAGGAGTAAGATGGAATTGTACTTTGGAGATAATAGAGAGAGGCATAGAGATGGTGTATGTACATGGAGAGCTCATATGAGAGCTATGGGAGTAAGTGGGGAGGTTAATGGTGAAGAACGTGAGAGAAACCATTGAAGGTGCAGCTTTGAGTGAGGGATTGAGAGAAATGTGTGTGTGTGTGTGTGTGTGTAGAAGTGTGGAAAGAGGTGAGAGAAGACTATGGGCTACTTGTGAGAAAAGTGGGCAGACTGGGGTCCACTCAAAAAATCATATCTCACCGCTGGTAGCTCCAAAAATCATGAAAAAATTTGAGGTGACTATTCAAAGCATGGGCTACATTTTCTCTTTTGACCATTGCTCCAAATTCAGAGTGGAGATGGATATTAAAAATCCCACCAAAAGACCTGTTTTTTCTTCACAAAAAGTCTTCAGTGACCCCCTCCTTTGTTGAATTTGTACAATGCATCCAAGAGTGAGCCCCTCCTTTGTCATATATTAATACAAAGCATCCAAGTTGCCCTTGACACATGCATGGAGGAGGATTATTGATGAATAAAGAAATATATACATGGTGGGACTAGTGTATGGACTATTCATGGACTTTAGCTCAATGAGCACATGGTGTTAGAATAATGAGTAAAAATAATAATAAAAATATGGAGGAGTTATGGATATGGAAAGATATTGGAATCATATGATATGGTCTCTCTTTGAATTATTTTGGGTGAAAGAGGAAAAGGTATGCAAGTAAATAATATAATAAACGTGACCAATGAGTAGAAATCAATTTTTTGTTTTCACGAGGGTGAGGGTGAAAATGTGGGAGTGATTTGTATAAAGGAAAAATATAAGGTTAGAGTATGTACATATTGGCAAAAAATATACTTATGGTGTAAGAGGATGAAAGAAGGCATACATAGGTTTAATAAAACACACACCTAAGTATAAATATTTAAATAAAATACCAGAATAATTATAAAAATCTCTATATTTAGTCCATATATATAATGAAATATTTACATAAAAATGGGCCATAATATTTATTTATTTATTTATTTATTATTTTTTTGACTCAACTAGCCCAGTGACTAGCTAGCTGAGGATTTTAAGAAGATATGGGACAAGCCCCCTAACTCACACACGCCTATTTATAGTGAAATGGTAGGGATAGCCATAGTGTTTGGGTGAATTTGGTAGGGTGAGGTAGCTTACTATGGCAATTATGGAAAGCCGAAAAACGGCTATCAGTAGCAAAGATGGAAAGAATGCTAGAAGGCTTTGTACTAGAAAGATCTCTATGAGGCGATGTACGCGCCACTTGGAGACCCTCTAGTAGAACTTACACATTAAGAACAAAGAATAAACACAATCCATCTTTTGAGTTGGACTGGTTTGAGAGATACATCCAAGCGAGGAATGCTACAGATGAGCCAGAACTGCCACTTGAAGAGGGGGATCTCCAAACCTTAAGAGATCAATTGAGGCCATCTACACGCGATGAGGCAATCAACTCCACCTGTTGACTCTCCTCCGCATTCGGAGAGCTCACATCGTGATGAGAGAGTTCCTACACCACCCAATGGAGAAGAAGAAGAAAGGACAGATGGCCATCTAAACACTGGAACAGTATCAAACCTTGATAAAGGCAAGCACATAGAGGTAGATCTGACAAGAGAAAAAGCTTCCTCCTCTCAAGAAATTGAGTTGGAAGCTACTGTAAACCTGGATTTAGTGTCAATGGAGACTCTACTAAACCAAACAAGACTGCACATTCGGTTGTTAGCCGATCAAAACAGTGCAAACAAAAAGAAATTGGAAACAACCCATCAAGAGGTTCTGAAGTTGCAAGAGCAAAGAGATGACAACCTTAAACTGATCACCATTAAAGATGTTGAGATCTTGGGTCTCAAAAGCAGAGTAAACCTCCTCAAAGAAAATTTACATGAGTCAAAAAGTTTCAATGCCATTTGTGAAGATACCATCAATGTGTTTCTTGAAGATGTCAATGACAAAGATGAACAAATCCAAAGGTTGATGGCAGAAAAGCAAGATGCCCTAGAGATAGTCAAAAATTTACAAGTCATAATTGATGACTTACAAATTGAAGTGAAGGATTTGAGAACAGTAACGGACATACAGGCAAGGGAGATAGAAAGAGCAAAGAAACAAAAAACGCTGCTACCAGTAACCGGTAGTCCAACCGCAAGAAGACGTGGAGGCACTGAAGAGAGAGCTACAATTGGAAAGAAAACAGAGGTTAATGATAGCCGAAAGTGCACTTAGAGCTGAGGATCAGTTGCAAAGGCAAATCTCGGACTTACAAAGTGAACAACAACAAGGACCAGCTCATGACAGTGAAATAGAAAGCCTCGTTTCCAAGTCCATCAAGGAAGAAAATGAGAATCTGCACAACATAGTAAAAGAGTTCGAAGAGGCTGCAGCCCAAAAGGAGATGGAATTTCAAACACTCCAAATCAATAATCGAACAATGGTTGCACAAATTGCAAGTCTCCAAACTGCAAGGCAATCCCACGGGTAGGTGCGGGTGCACATGGTGCAAGCGGCCATGGATTTGGTTGGCTTGGCAGAACTATATGGGGGTGATGATGACTATGAAGAAGGATCAAAGGACCATGGGGCCCCAGATACACAGAATGATCAAGCTGGCTCCAACAACCAAGAAGAAGACGAAGATTCAGTCACAAAACTTAAAGAGCAGAAGCTAGCCGAAGAAATGGAAAAGCAGTCAGATATGATGTGGTACAAGGCCATGAAACTAGAGAAGGAGATGCTACAAGGACTCTCCAGATCATGCAAGACAGCAACAGAGCTACGGGAAGAGTGGAATGCCTCGATGTTACCCTATGCTCTGCTGAAATATGAAACACTGACACATCAACGGAAGCTAGCAAAGGAAGAACAAGTGCCACTATTTGAAGGAGAATTACAGGTTGGCTTTTGGATCCTCCTAACAACCTGATCCACTTAGTCAATGCACCACCTGAGCTTAGAGATGATAGAACTTTTTACCCAACACCAAGAACTTATACTTACGGCCAACATAAAGCCTTGCAAAGCAGAAATCCCACATGGCTCAATTATCCAGTTTTTCCAAGATCGGCCAAATGAGAGAGAATATCAGGTTCTTACATGGTGAAAACCCTTCAGGGCGCCATTGTGGAATTCGGAGGCTCTCCTGAACTATCCTGCAAAATGCTTTGCAAAATAGCTCGAACATTTTTGGCCTGTCTCACTGCGTTTTCAGAAAGCTGGAGTTCAGAGTTCATGAATACGGAAAGAAACATATCGGAGCTATCATATGATCTAAGTGGGACACCTACAGAGCCAGTTTTGTACGCATACTTCAGACGGCTCATGTTTTTGCCCAGCTACCATCTCAAGACATTCGAAGAAGAATTTTACACTGGCTTCTTCATGTACAAGTCAAAACTTTTTGGCCCATTAATGGCGAGCGAATCTATGAGATACGATGCGTTTCTACATCAAATAAACCAGGAAGAAAGACAAAGACATTGAAGACAAAGCAGTCATGTCGTGGTAGACATGAACTAGGAGGGGGGGAGTGTTGGATCCCAACAGTGGTATAAATTCCCTTTGTAATGATTATCAAATCCCCTTTGTAATGCCAATGATGTCTACTGTCTTTATCCAATTGTTTGGATTATGTATAGATTTATTAGTTGGTCAAGACGCAATGCGTTTCCACTTTTTAATTATGATGAGTAGAACTCAATTAAAACCCCATGTACATTTTGAGCTAAGGTGACTAAAGTATAAAGCTCACCTTAGAACCATTTTTGAATAACATTATTTTTTATTAATTCTGCGTCGTACGGGTCTGAGAGAGAGAGAGAGTGTTATCTTATCCTCTTCGCTACGTGCATCTCCCTCATCGGATTGATGAAGCGACCACACCATCCCGGTAGCCTCTCCGAGAGCTACGCGCCCACGCCACACATTTGCATCTTCGAGCTGTTCGCGAGTGATCCTTCCACAAGCTTGTTTTGCTTGTAATTAGCACAAACAATGTCTGTTTTCAACAATCAAGTACTTTATGGAATGAGGGAGAGATTAGCTACGCATAGATACTCATAGACTTAGGTTTTGCACACTTTTAGATTATGAACTGTGAGTCTATCGCGATTGTATTCGAGACAACTAGAGTTAAAATCTGGTGAGATTGGACTTATAGGTAAGTGTATCCTAGTGAGAGGATGGGGCCTAGAAAGTTTGAAGCGATTCCGAGTTCATTTGATGTGTGAACAGTGTTATGAGCATTTAGGGATATAGTGGGTTGGAGCTAACAAGGATTAGTGATTGATGCATCATAGAAGTGCGTATTTGTAGGTTGGCCTCAGCCTGACAAGCTAACGAGATTGCCTCTGTGCACCTACGGGTTAGTCGTGTCACCAGATGACAAGTATGTTGTCTGTGTCGTGCTTGTGAGCATGAACAGGGGAGTAGGTTGACCTAAAACATGTTGTGTATGAGGCCACTGAGGAACACCTTGCTATAGGGTGCCATCTCCATTGTCCGGCGACAAGGAAACATCACGAAAGAGATGGAAGCCTACAAAGGTGATCAATGTGGAGGATGAGTCAACCCATCGGCCCAAGTACAATACAGTCAGAAGAGACCGGACGAAGAGTGGAAGGCCTAGAAAAATTGACTTCGTGCAAGGGCCACCTACATGCACAACATCACGAAGAAATGAAGAGGGGTGTTTCCATATCATGGAACGAAAGGTGAACGAGGCAATGTGGGCAATTTGCAGGACGAAAGTAGGCAAGAAGGTTACATGTCGCAGGACACCCAGTGGAGGGAAGAGGTGTGGAAAATACATTACAGGTTCAAGCAATTGAGTTCCAGCTGCATCATTTGAGGGCTACAGAAAACACCTAAAAGGAATACTCAAGAAATGGTTTTGGTTTTGTCCAGATCATGTTTTGCATTGTTTCGTGGTGGAAAACAGCATTGAAACTAAGCCAGGAACACCATCAACAATATGGCTAGTGGACTTGGGTACAAACTTGTCACAGTGTGAGGCACAAAGACTATTGGAAGGTGGCTACAAAGTCAAAGTAGATTTAATTTTCTCAGCAGGAAATCCAAGATGAACGCAGATTTATGTTCGTTGTCTCTAAGAGAATGCATGTATTTTGGTAGGGTATGATACACATAGGGGTGAGGGAGGAAAATGCAGTAAGGAAGAAGAAGGAGAGTTAAAGGAAGGAGGAACAAAAGTAACCACCACAATTATAATTGAGAATCCACCACAGTCAAAAACAATAAACGAAATCTTTTTGGAATCTGCTCGCTCGATTCAAAAAAAACGATTGCTTAAAAATGCTTGCCAGGTAAGAGGTTGGGTTTGCAAGGACATTTTTTCTTGTCAATTCATGTATTTGTGGTCAGGTAGACTTTTGACGAGAGATCTGAGGGTAGGAGGTGACCAAGTTAGCCTAGTGTCCATAGAGGAGAGTGTGAATCAAGCATGGTTAGATCCCCTTGTGTCGATCATAGAAGAAGGTAGTAAGATGGACACCTCTTCAGAAAACTTGCTCTACGTTATGGTTGACCCGCACATAGGAAACTAATCACCGACCATAGTGAAAGGAGGTAGTACCTCCGCAGGCATGTATCAAGCACCAAGGTTTATCCTTGAACATGAGATTGTAGAGGTTATTGCTAGGGATATCCAAAAGTGTCTTAATGTTTGGTCATCATTGTTCATGATGGCATTTATGTCATTTGCAAACTGAGAGAGGCAATGTTGCTCTTAGGAATTGGGTAGATTTATTCCGTTCTAGCTTTGACCAGACAATTGAGACCATCTCTTGCTATTGGAAACAAAATAAATGCCAAGGGGCAACCTTATCTAATTGATCAATTTAGCTCAAACACTTGGGACAACATACCGTACATTACTACTATTGTGTGGGCATTCACAAATAATATTGGCACATAACCGTACAAGGTTTTCTCCAAATCCCATGGTGTATGTTGTCAAGAATGAATGACCATTCTAACATGTCATAGTCCACTTGGTTGGAGTTTTTTGCATGTTCAATTTCTTCCCACAAGGCAATAAATGCTTCAAGAAATCTCGTGCCTTTAATGAATCCTTTTTGTCCTTCATTGACCCACTTAGCCAAATGAATAGAAATTCTATTGGCTACTAATTTTGGAAAAAAGTTGTATGTTGTCATGAGAATTTTCAGTGGGCTTCAATTGGGAAGGTCGTCCTTGGGCCCTCTTTTGTGGAGCAACTTGATTACCCCTATGTTGATGAGATTGGGAAGAGCTTTGAATTGGAGGGATTCGTCCCAAACTCTACCAAGAAAAGGAGTGATAAGATCCTTGAAAACCTAAAATGTCTCTGAGGGTAGCCCATGTAGCCCAAGATTTTGTTACTTTTGAGGCTCTCAATGGCTATTGCAGAGTCCACCTAAGAAAGAAGGGAGTCAATAAGGTGTATGTCCTCCCAAGGGATGATGTCTTTTTTGTATTGTCAAATGATGGCTCTACATTCTGCCACCTCTATACTTACTTGTTTACTAGAAAGGAGTGAAATTTTTTTGGAAGTGTTCATGGACTATCTAGAGGTTCTTTTCCTCAAAAGAGGCTATTCCCTTATCAATGATGAGTGTGGGGATGATTTCCTATGAATCATGAACATCTCTTTGGTGGGCATGTCAACTTCGCCTACCCACTAGCCTCTAAACAAAAGGCATGTGTGATGGAGCGCTAGATCTTCTTCAGCTCTCATTGAATGCCTAAGTGTGACAATTTTGTTCTCAGTTTCTACAGAGGGATTAGGTAAGCTTAAAGAAAACATATGTCCTCGTTAAATTTAGTCTTTCTTTCTTGTTCTGGAAAGGGTGACTAGTGTTTGAGTCTGAACCAAAATCCTTTGAGTGTTTTTCATTGCCTCCATCAAAGATTTAGATGGCATTCTAGACTTGTCAAAGGGATTGTACCAAATCTTTTTGGTATGTTCTTGGACTTTAGCCTAATAGATAATAAGCGGTTACTATGGGACCAATGATTCCTCAATTTTCTAGCTTTTTCATCAAAAGTAATCTCCAAAGGGTAGTGGTAAGAGATACAACATGTGTATCTTGGTTTAGGGTTTAGGGCATTGTATAGGTTGGCTAGAGATATTCCTAGCACAAACCGCCCAGGCGCATGTGATACTTTCACAGAGCGTCTCATTGCCTCGTTACTAGACTCTGTTCTCTCTAGAGCAATAGTAGAATCTTACACTTGAGAACTAGCTGCATCGCTACTAGACTGAGTTGGTTCAGAGGCTACATCCTGAAATCAAACGCGTATGTACTCAATTTCTTTAATGGGATGTTTGTGCATGTTTGATTCATTGAAGATCACATGTGAGCTGCAAATGACTTTTTGGGGTTTTGGGTGCCAGAGATGATATCCCATCTCCCATCTGCACCATAGTCATAAAAAATGCATTTGTGTTCTTTGGGATCTAACTTGCAACAAACTTTTTTGGGAATATGTGCATATGCCTTCCATTTAAACACATGTAAATTCTTATAGCTTGGAATTTTCCCAATCCATAACTCCTCTAAAATCTTGAAATTCAAAGGAGATCTAGGTGACTGATTGATAATGTGTACGGTTGTCAAAACAACATTCCCCCAAAACTCTAGAGTAAACTTAGCCATAGAAATCAAAGATATAACTCTCTCTTGAACCATGCGATTCATTCTCTCAGCTCTCCCATTCGGTTTCGGTGTGTAGCAGTAAACTACCTATGTATGCCTCTTTGACTGAAAAATGCCTTAAACTATATGGAGACATATTCTTCACCATGGTCGGTGCAAAAAGCCTTGAGCTTTTTCCTTAACTGGTTCTCAACCATGGCGAGGAATTTTAGGGACATAGAAAAAACTTCTTCCTTACTCTTAAGGAGATATACCCACACCTTCCTGGTAGAAGCATCTATGAACGTCTGAAAGTAGTTTACCCCCCTTAGAGTCTTATGTGGCATTGGACCGCACAAATCATTGTGCACTAAGTCTAGACGTTCACCTAGCTTCTTTATCAATGGAAAAGATGTCGACCTAGTCCGTTTCTTGTAAAGACAATGCTCACAAAATGGAAAATTTGTGTCGTCTAGCATAGGTAAGTAGCCCAAATGCTAAAGTGTTTTCATTTCTTTCTAGATAATATGCCCTAGTTGGCTATGCCACAACTCAGTAGTAGACGGTAGCTTGGCAACATAGATAGAGTGCCCATTGACACTCAAAACAAACATAAAGCACATGGATTCATTTTTGCAACCTTTCATAATGACAAGGTTTTTCTTGCAGATCATCCACCAAGAACCATTAACAAAAACTATAGTGTAACCCAATTGATCTAATTGTTCTAAAGAAAGTAAGCTCTTTGTTAGATTAGGCACATGTATGACATCTTGCAACACAAATGTAGTACCGATACACATCTGAAGTTTCACATCACCAATGCCAATGACCTCAAGCTCATAGGAATCCCCAAGCTTGACTATACCCTGCATGAGCACAAAAGAGGAAAACCACTCTATATGTTGTGTGACATAAAAACTTACGTTAGAATCTAGGATCCAATTCTACACGTAACCCTCAACTTGTGTAATCAAAGCATTTGGAGTGAGATTCATAGTGAAAATAAGAACATTTGGGGGTGCTACTGTCACCTCCACATGAATCACTATTGCCTTGGGAGACTCAACCACGTTGATCTCCTCGACCTTTACAGTATTCTTGCCTTTTTCAGACTTGTCCTTTTGCATGTTTTGCTTCTCTCTTAGAAAATTGTAACAATCCTTTTTATAATGGCCCTTCTTATGGAAATGGTAACACTCAACATTTTTGACAATGCGCTCTCTACTAGATTTCCTGTATCTGCTTAGACTACAAGGATTCCTCTCTCGACTCTTGCTTTTATTCTTGTAATTGTCATGGCTTGTTTGCTTATTTTGGAACCCAAGCAAGATTATCTGGTAGGCGTTGGATTGCCTTGGGAGTCCAAAGTGGTTAGAGGACACTAGAGATATCATTAGAGAATTGAATTTGATATTGGTGATGTTGTTGGGTGGTCTGCGCCATTATGGCAGCTAGATTCCTAGACTTTGCCATGGAGAGTGCTTTGAGAGCTTTGCTTAAACAGAGGGGTTGACTTCAATTTGGTTTGACTTTTGGAACCCAAATGAAGTTTCCATCAAGTTGTGGGGTATCCTTCGATATCCAAATCTATCGTGGTGATGGTTCTCGGTGCTATTTGGGTGTGACCTTGGTCTGTTTCATTTTTTGTACCCAAAGTTTCTTTGGAAGGTTGGTGCGAGTGATCTGTCTAGGAGTTTTTGGTCCTTAAGTTGCTACCATAGAGCTTGTAGAAGGTATCTGTGTATCAAGGACTTCTACTGAAGGGAGCGGATCGACCACTGATGCACAATTATTGTTGCCAATAGTTTCTATAAGTGTAGTCTCTCACATGATAGTTTCAATGTTAGGTTGTTCTTCTGGTGGGTTGAAGTTGATGATGTATCCTATTTGGTTTTGTGACTTGTTGCCAGTATATACATGCCATAGTGTCTTCCAAGGGAGAAAATGTTATCATTCAAAATAGTTGTTCTGCTATAAAATACACTTGGTTTTTTGCCTAGTGTATACATGCTTTGTACTGGCACTGCCATGGTGTGCCAAGAACAATTTGATTATCAAGTGTGTCTGCAGGTAAGACGAAGTCGTTATGCAAACAATGTAATCCCTTGATGTAGAGCATGAGCTCCACATAGCCTATGGAAACATTGATTGATCCATTGAATCATCTGAATCGTCATTTTGTGTAAGACAAGGGAAGCTAGAGCCTGAGAGTCCACCACCCAACCACCCATTATATAGGCAAGCCCCTGGCCCTTTGCCCTAGTTGGACTCCCTGTTCCACACCGCCTAGCCCCGGCCCTGCCCTTGTCTAGTCCGGCCTTGTCGGTGTTCTGACATTACTCCCCCCTTAAGAAGAGTTTTTGTCCTCGAAAACAAAAGTGGGGAACTTCTTTTTAAGAACAATAATGTTTTCCCAAGTGGCACCTTCTTCAGGCCGGTCTTTCCACTTGATTAAGGCTTGTTAACATACATGATGACGTGTACGCAACTCATGATAATCAAGAACACGTTCAAGTTCATGCGGTATGGTAGGAGGTTCAATGAAATCAACCAAAACCTGTTGGTCAATGACATTGTCGTCCCCATGTAACCGTTTAAGTAAACGGCTTACATGAAACATCGGATGAATGCGAGAATGTGAAGGTAGTAATAATTTGTAGGCACGATCACCTACTCGCTTGAGTATTTTGAAGACCCACAATATCGGGGAGATAATTTAGGCGTAGGCCCAATTTTCAGACTTTCTGAATGTTCTGGCACATGTAAAAATACTTCCTCCCCTTCTTCGAAGGTAACTTGTCAACGTTTTTCATCAGCGTACTTTTTATACCAATCCTGTGCTTACCGGACATTCTTACGAGCAAGTTTCAGCATATCCATGTGGTCTTGGAGAAAATCCTTGACCTATTGGAGTTTTTCGGTTGCCAACCCCACCATAACTGGTGACCTAGGTTAAAACTCGTACATGAGCATGAAAGGACTAAAACCTATTGTGACATGCTTAGCACTATTGTAGGCAAACTCGACAATAGGTAAGTATTCTTCCCAGTCTGACTGTTTTTTAATGACGTATGCTCTTAGCATATCCTCTAGCACCTGGTTAACCCGTTTCGTTTGACCATCTGTTTCTGGATGATCAGCTGTACTGAGGTTTAGTTGTGTACCCAATTGTTTAAATATAGCTAGGTTGAAACTCTTACATGAGCATGAAAGGACTAAAACCTATTGTGACATGCTTAGCACTATTGTAGGCAAACTCGACAATAGGTAAGTATTCTTCCCAGTCTGACTGTTTTTTGTTGACGTATGCTCTTAGCATATCCTCTAGCACCTGGTTAACCCGTTCCATTTGACCATCCGTTTCTGGATGATCAGCTGTACTGAGGTTTAGTTGTGTACCCAATTGTTTAAATATAGCTCTCCAAAAGTGGCTGTTAAACTTGGGATCACGGTCACTAACAATGTTACTTGGTAAACCATACAATTTGTATAGATTGTCCACAAATAACTTGGCTAGTTCTGGTGTCTTAACCATTGATTTGGTCGGAATAAACTTACATAGTTTAGTCAACCTGTGTACGACCACCCATACTGAGTCATGACGTCGTACAGTGGTTGGTAAACCTACGATAAAATCCATAGAGATGCTTTCCCATTTTCCATTGGGAATCTCCAAAGGATGTAAGAGTCCTCCTGCTTTCAGGCGCTCTGCCTTGTTAACTTGACATTTTTGGCAGTTCAAGACATAAGCTTGAACAAAGCCATGTAGACCTGCCAGTAAAATTGTCGTCGTATGAGAGCATAAGTTTTTCTAATCCCCGGGTTCCCTGCACTTGGACTATCATGACATTCATAAAGAATTTGGCACCGAATGTTTGTGTCCGTCGGTACACAAACTCTCCCCTTGTGGAGTAGGTACCCATTGTCGATGGTAAAATGCTTCCATCGTTGTAGTTCATCACTTGATGAAGGAGAACTAGGTGTGGAGGTTAATTGTACACTACCGTCATTGGAGTAAGAAGGATCCCTCTTTTGAACATGGCTCCACACTTTGGAATGTGCTTCATCATGCTCATATTTGCCCTTGAGAGAATCTAAAAATTCACTACAAAGTTCCGTGAACAAGAGCGAATTGATCTCTGGCATTCAACTTAGATCGTCTACCACTACATTGTATCGGCCTTTCAATACCTTCGCTTGGCGTCATATTCCTGAAGGATCTCGGCCCACCTGGCTTTTCAACCCTTTAAATCTGTTTGTTGTGTAAACCATTTGATGCTTTCATGGTCAAACACAATCTCAAACTGAGCACCATACAGATAATTCTGCCATGTTTTTAAGGCAGACACTATTGCATAGAGTTCGCGTTCGTAAGAAGAATAGTTTTTTTGAGATGCATCAAGCTTCTTGCTTTCAAATGCAATTGGCTGTCCGTCTTGTAACAGGACTGCTCCAATAGCACGGTCACTAGCATCCGTTTCCAAAATGAATGGTTTCAAAGGATCTACAATAGCCAGTGTAGGAGCTGTAGCTAACGCATCCTTGAGCCTATCAAAAATGTGCTATTGAGCGGATCCCCACTGAAAAGCTTTACCTTTGTCTTTTAGTGATCGATCCATCATAGGAACAGCAATTTGAGCATAGTTTTTAACGAACCTTCGGTAAAAACCTGCAAATCCAAAAAATATCTATAATTCTTCCAAATTTTTAGGACTAGGCCATTTCCTGATGGTATCCACTTTGGATTGATCCATGTATAGGCCGTTAGCTGAAATGACATTCCCTAAATAATGAATTTCATCTTTGAGAAAATCACATTTTGATTTTTTGGCATATAACTTGTTTGTGCGTAACAACTCAAACACCTGCCTGAGATGTTGTAAGTGTTCTTATTCAGAAGCACTATATACTAGGATGTCATTGAGAAAAACAATGAAAAATTTACCCAAATATGGCTTCAAGACACTATCCATAAGTGTCATGAATGTTGCAGGCGCATTGGTTAACCCAAAGGGCATTACCAAAAACTCGTAGTGTCCAAACCGTGTTCGGAATGCAGTTTTAGGTATAGCGGCAAGTCGAATACGGACTTGATGATATCCTGAGCGCAAGTCTATTTTTGTAAAAATGCGAGCATGAGTGAGCTTATCAAACAACTCATCTACTCTTGGCAATGGGTATTTGTTCTTAAGTGTAACCGCATTTAAGCCCAGGTAGTATACACACATGCGCATACTGCCGTCCTTTTTCTTCACTAAGAGGATAGGCGAAGCCCATGGTGAAGAACTGGGTTGTATAAACCCGCTGCTAAGGTAGTCAGCAAGCTGACATTCCACCTCAGCAGCCTTTGAATAACTCATACGGTAAGGTGGTTTACTAACAGGTTTACTGCCTATAGCCACGTCAATGCTATGTTGTACAGATCGTGTCGACGGTAATCTTAATGGCAAATCATTAAGAAATACATCTGGAAATTCCTTTGATAATTTTTGTAATTGACTAGCAATGTTTGCTTGTTTAGAATTAGCAATTGGTGGAATAGAGGAGAGAGAAGCATGCGGCATTGAGGAATGTTCAACAGACTCAATGTTAGAAAGAAAATGAGACAGTGAGGAACACAAGAAAACTTGATCTATTTCATTATCAGAAATGATCAGCATAAGCTCAGTGGTACAAATCAGTGGTGATGAAGGTATATCTTTTTCTCCTAACAACAACACATGTGCGCCATGGGATTCAAATATCAAGCTGTTGTGCTCATAGCTACGCTTTAGTGATGGTCCTAGGCTATGCAACCACTCCCTACCAAGAACCACATCAACCCTTTCCATGTTCATAACCTGAAAATCCAAACTTGTAGATTATCCTTGTACTTCCAATGGCACAGCTCGACATTGAGTATCCCATATTTCAGTATCATGTCATTCATCATTGCTACCTTGTAGTGGTGGGTACTCTGAGTTTGAGGCAGTTTGAGTTTTTTCACCAATCCGTAATTAATGAAATTGTGAGTAGCACCGTCATCTACCAAGATGCGCACCTTGTGCCCTTGCAAATATCCGTGCATACGTACTAACTCATGTGGTCCAAAGGTTAGTTGCCACATGGAAGCTGTGAGACAGCATTCATGCACCACCTCAGTGTGTGTTACTTCCATTGTAGAGAATCTTGAGGAAGACTCAAGAGGCAGCAGTTGCACCGTGTGCACTGCTTTCTCCTTTCCCTGAGCAACAGATTTCCCCTTGGGACAATCCTTTTTGCCATGACCTCTTCCTAAACATTGAAAATATAACTTTTCTTTCTTGACTTTATCAAAATCCTCAAAAGAAAGAGGACCCCTTGGGTTTTTTAGATGCATCTGAATTAGCAACTAGAAATTTTCTTTTATTGTGCCCATACTGAGTGCATGTATTACCATGTAGGCTAGCAGGCACATGACTATTATGCGTTTCTTCTCATCGGGATCATCATGAATGTGTGCTTTCACTATGGCTTCCTCAAGTGTTTTAGGGTCTTGGGCCTTGACATACTTCTTAAGCTCAGGTGTCAGACCTTGTATGAACCCCCGTACTTGTTGAAAGGTATCTAAGCCTTGCAACTTGAGGATAACGTCCCAATAGTGAGAGATATATTCAAGGAGTGATGGGTATTGGCGCATGGAACATGTGTCCCAAGCCGTCCAATTCCGATTGGCCTCGTTTGTAGGCAAAAATTCCTTGCTAAACATTGCTTCAAAAGCTGCCCAACTCTTTGGTATGATGTTCTTCTCCTTGAGAGACATCCACCATTTGTAGGCTTTGCCTTCCAGAGTTAAGTTGGTTTGCACAGCTCTGACTGCATCCTGAGTACGCCGTAAGACGTGAATTCCATCCCACTCGCTGAGAAAGATATTCACTGCATCCTTATTGCGGTCTCGGTCTTCTCCCTTTAAAATCGGTGGTTTAGTGTTCTTTAACAATTCATCCACCTCTTTGGCAGTGAGAGTATGCAATGTATCAGCATTTGGGCCTTACCCTAGAATTGCCCTGCCCTTGTGTGGCAACATGCTCATGCATGTGCATGTCAGCAGGACTCCTAGATTGTTGATGCATTAATTGAATTACTAATGTGGATTGTTCAGTAACATTTTCATTCAAAGATTTCAAATTTTCATCCATAACTGTCATGCGTGTTTGAAGTTCACAAAATTCTTGAATATCAAGCAATTCCTAAGTATCTTCTCCTACCGTACCGTTGAGGGTACTCTCCTTAAGAGGATCCGGCCGTGGGCCATCATTGGTAGGATCAGGAGTACTTTGCTCAAAATCGAATGTCATATTGATATCCGAATCCATGGCTACACAGTGCGGTGAAAGAAGTACTCACAAAAATACCTGATATTGAGAGCACTCGCAAAGTATAGGCGCCTTGCTAACTCCGTCAAAATCGAGAGTAGTCTGGTGGAAAGTGATTCGAATTGTCCCACTATATATGAAATTCCACTAGTTCTTGATAGCCGAATCAATTAGTCTTGAAAGCGATAATTGATTTCACAAAAAACTTGTATTGCATCTCCGCCAATTTGGTTGTCTTGAAATTTTTTAGTTTTTACGTAATACGCAGGAAATTGTTCTTGGAATGCGTGTCAGATTCGTCGATGTCGTCCTTTCCGGCCTTGCCGTACTCGCACGTAGTGGAGTAGGGGGGGGGGGGGGGGGGGGGGGGGGGGGGGGGGGGGGTACCCACTGTGGGTACCACCCCTTAAGTCTTAAAATTTTGTGTATGGCCACTACCCCTAAGGGGGTGGGCGCCCTTCAAGTGGGAAAAAGAGCTCACAGTCGGCTATGGCGCCAAACGGGCAGCACGCCGAGGCTTCAAGAGCTTGGGGCGGACGATGCGAAGCCCGAGGGGCTTCGACCCTGTGTCGTAAAACTCCCAGCAGGCCCTTGCACCGCTAACGTGCCCACGGGCCGGCGTTTTGGTGCTCCTGCACCCGGCGGCCCTCCCTTGCTAAGGTCGCGTGCTCACGGCTTCGTGTTCGTCGACCTCCTTGCTAAGAGGTGATCCCCACTGTGTTGGACCCCGACATGCAAGCCTTGAGTGGCTAGAAAGCACCACGCCCTTCCCCTTTCCCAAAAATAGACACAAGCTCTTATACCAATGTAAGACAAGGGAAGCTAGAGCCTGAGAGTCCACCACCCATTATATAGGCAAGCCCCTGGCCCTTTTCCCTAGTTGGACTCCCCGTTCCACACCGCCTTTGTCTAGTCTGGCCTTGCCGATGTCCTGACATTTTGATGGCTGGAGAATCAACTCGGGCATTTACTGCTATCGATCCCAATGGGATCCCAACTTATGTCATTCAAATGTTCACCAGAATCCAATAAAGCATGCATTGGTATCTTGTTTTCTCCAAACTCTGTAAGAATGTAAGGGTTCAGGCCATCTTTATCTTCATCAATAGTTTCTAGGTGATAGAACCGTATGTTCTTGCACTGTCAAAAATCTTCATGCATTTTATTTTTCTTAGCTGCTCTTTCTTTAACCTCTATCTATGCTTGTTGAACAATTTCTACCTGTTTTGCTTGCTTGGTTCAGTAGATGCATGTATCATTTCAAGCATTTCTTGAGTTAATGGGAAGTGATATTTTTGTAATCTACAGCCACTTATCCAGTTGGTCCTTTCTTGTCCATCCAATGTAGCAAGGCTTATGGCCCCACTTGATAATAATCACAAAGGGTCCCATTCCCCATTTTCTTTTCTTCCTTGTAATTTCTTTTTTAGTCCCATTTACCATACAAATTGAAATTAAATCTAGACCATTCTCTTCACAAATCGGATGCTCCACACATCCATAGGTGGGCCTCAGAATTCAACCATGCAAGTACGGTAGACTTTGTAGTCATAGGCAAATCAAAATCCTCTATCAAATTCTTGGCTACATACCTGTAGGTACGATCCTTCAAATTAATGCGCATGACATGTCCCATGTGTTGTAAGTAGATATAGTCATAGCCTCAATCCTAAACCATCTTCAATTAACGCATGAAAGGCCTTCCTAAAATAACATCATAGTTATTCTTGATACCAAATTCTATTACCGCAAATGTGTGTTCATACTCAATTCCACAAGAATTCATCACCAGTTACTGTAGCACTCTGATAGGCCTCTCAATATTACCATCAGCTAGCTATAATCTCATTGAGTTTTCTTAAGAGCAGACTTTCCCCATTTTTCCCAAATACGTTTTGTGGTGATGGCAACAGTCGCACCACTAGCTAGAATCGCTATGGTTTTTGTCGCTTGGTATTCTATAGGCAATGTTGTGTTTCCATCTTCTCCTTCATATTAATCACCAACTTTGTTTATGGGGACTGGCTTAGCATCTTTCTTGGGTCTATTCCAATTCTCCAATTCTTGGTCTAACTTTTCTCATTCAACGGGGTTTTTAATTCCCATTCTCTCAAGACATTTCCCTTTGTCTCTCCACATTTGAGGTTTGATTTTTAGCAGCTCAGCCATCATGAATGTGCATTTCATAGGAGTTGATAGAAAATCCTACAATCCTTGAGAATCTAGGGCTGGCTTATGAGTCTTCTTTGTGATGGTAGAACCATAACATCTGACTGTGCCTTGTAAGGTCCCAAATATGGTGGCAATTCCTTTAAGATTTCATCTTGACTATCTTCTAATCTTTTTGTCCCTTGGTCACCATACATGGATTGCACCTCAAAGTCCGTCATACCTTTGTCAATGTGAACTTCTGCAATAGGTGTAGACTCCAATGCATGACTACCATCTCTAGCCTCTCTAATTGCTTTCTAAAGCTCTTTAAGCCAATTGTAGTTAGCTTCTAGGATAGTAGGAGATATATGGTGAATCAAATGATTAGTTGTTTTCTCTACCACACATTCTACAGCTCTTCCCACATATGTAGAAGCATTCTCCGTTCTTTGAGGATCTGGTATCTTTGGTTTACTCGTTTCCTCACATGTCTCATCATTTAAACCATAGTTGGAAACTTTGTCATCAACAAAAATCTCAGTTGGTCTCATAGGTTCTTTCTTTGCAGTATCGCTCAACCTCGCCCTCTTATTGTTGTTTTCTTCATTAGAGTCAATAGGTGGTTTTGGAATTACCCTATCCTGTGCTAACATAGTGGAGGCTCCATAAGCACTTGAGCAGTTTTAATCAAATTTTTGCACATCTCCAACCTTAGCTTCTCCAACTCCACATTAGGACAATTCATCCATCTATGCTCCGACGTCTAGAGTTTGTCTACTCCCACTTCATAAGCCTTCATAATTTCATCTAATGGCTCAAACGTTTTATCCACTAAGATTGATCCACTTGAACTAACATCCTTTGGATCTTGTTCACTTGGCTTTTGTTGTGCTTTAGGTATCTCTTCTAGTATAACACTATATGAAGACCCCTTTGGTTGTTGTAATTGCTCTCGAGCTTGTGACACCTCAATTACAATAGCCTCTAGCCTTCTATGATACTGGGCTTTAACTCTATCTTGCATAGATTTTCTCATTGATTTTTCAACACACGGTTTGTCAAAGTCATCAATATTTTTCTCGCTCATTGCCACTATGAAAATCTCCAAGTGTTTACTGCGTTGTTTTACTGCATTTTGTAGAGAGAAGGTGCAAATTCAAGTACAGAAACAAGAGAGAGGAGGGCGGGGTTTTTTTGTGTTTAAAACATTTTTGTGTATATTACCGCAGTTATTAACGCATAGATTACCACTGTTAATACCGTGTAGATTACCACTGCTATACCAGACAACCAAATTTAGCGCCTAAACTTTCAAATTCTGGCTTAACCCCTCCCCCCCCCCCCCCCCCCCCCCCCCCCCCCCCCCCCCCCCCCCCCCCCCCCCCCCCCCCCCTTCAAATTTTGGTGTTTCCCTCCTCTCAATAAAAATTAAAGAATATTGTATAAAATTTTTAAATTTAAAAAAGAAGAGAAAGAAAGAAAGAGAGAGAGAGAGAGAGAGAGAGGAGAGAGAGAGAGAGAGAGAGAGGGGGGGGGGGGGGGGGGGGGGGGGGGGGGGGGGATGTAAGATGACACTTGGTTACAACTAAAATAATCACTATCAATTGATTAACGTAATTGAGCATATTCTCAAATCTGAAGAGAGGGAGAGGGGGAAGAGAGAGATGAATGGATTACACACCCAAAAAACATCATAACTGCAAAATGTTTATGAATCATCTTCCAAAAGATCTCTACATGAGACATCATCCAATTCTAAGCCTATGGCTCCTAAATCAATAGAAAGAAACGGAATTGTCGTTTGTGGATGCATTACCTTCATCATCTTCATGTTTGTCATCCTCCATCTCATCATCTTCATCATCATGACAATCATCCTCTCTAAGACTTGCTGCCGCCGGACTTGATTCATCGACCTCCCTCTTCTCTATTTCCACCTCTTGCAAAGTCGGAGGTGGAAGAGGGTTGAAGATAGTCTCCACTTCATTAGTGGAAAAAATGGTTCTCCTCCGAGGTGTTACGAGAATTACGAACCAAAGTTTTGGTTGGTGGATTGTTGGGATATAGATGACCTATAAAATAGAAGCTCAAAGTGAGTAACATTGGTATAGCTAACACTACAAGAAAATAAGAATAAAAAAGGTACATGTCACTCACCTTCTCACAATTGCACGGTAAACTAAATTGTCATACCTCCCTGTGTGATGTACACTAGAGTCCACCATGTAGAGGCCATTCTCATGTTGTTTAGAAACATTTGCAAACCACTTGCACTCAAAGATGAAGGTATGAAAGGTTCTAAATTAACCTTTAGTATCCTTTCAATAGTTCCGCAGTACCTGGCTTGTAAGACCTAGGGAACTGAGACGTAGGATCCTCCTCCCTACCACCCCTTATATAGGCCTAGCTCCTAGCTCTTGCCCTAAGCGGATCCCTAGTCCACACTAGTCCAGTCCAGGCCCTTGGCCTAGTTCCCTGACCCCCTAGGTTGGGCCTTGCCCCGTAGGACCCTTGTCCTGACATTACTCCCCCCTTAAGGAAGAGTTTTCGTCCTCGAAAACTAGAGTGAAAAGAATAAGTTTTCACAAAAGCTGTAAAGCAATAGACTTGACTATAGACTAGTCAAACCATCTTAAAACCGTACCCTAAGAATCATATCAAGAGTTGTAATGTGCATATGCTATTTAGCATATCCTAAATGTATGCTCTTAGCACCTCTGAATGGTGTTTCCACCTATATTTTATGCTCATAGCAATTTTATGCTCTTAGCATGTCTATTGTCCTTTCTTAAGTTGCAGAATATAAACCTTTTTTTACAACATGCTCCTAACTTAAGTTACAGGAATGATTGATGATTGACTCCTTCCATTCGAAAGAGAGGTTTCATCCTTGAAACAACTGGAGATGTAGTCTCATGCCGCCTCAGACAAAAGAGTGTTAAACACTAGGGCCCATAACACCTAGTGTGCATGCAATAACAAACCTTTATCCTAGCCTGTAGAATACAAGAATGCATGAATCAACATAGGTTGATAGCATTCATTTACTTAGGTAACACATTAGATCATAACAGAAAACACATGTTCCAGTCTAAAGTGTGTAACTTTTTTTTGTTTCCTTGAAAGTGACTTGCTGACGTAACTCATCAGCCAAGTTTAAGTCCTTGACTTGTTCTCAAATTTCATCAATAAACAACCATAACTAATGTTCAAAGTTGAGAACCTGACTTATACATGAGGAGACTAAACCTAATCACAAACATGCTTTATCTTATAGTAAGTAAACTCCCAATAGAGCAATAAATGCTTATTAATTGGATATGCTTGGTGCTAATGTACGCACTTTGCATATCCTTTTAGCCCAAGATTACACTTTGTAATCTGTCTATCCCCTCGGATAACTAACAGTACTGAAGTGCGTTTCCTTACGTTTTACAGACAGTCATCCCACATAACTGGTAAATGGGAATCACAATATCATGTAACATTGTTGAGGAATCAACAATGTATGGAATAACCATCGTGGTTAACTTGAAAAATCCACAAACACTCAAACCAAGCCATGACCTCTATTGGTGATTAGTAGACCCAAAAGTAATCTCCTAGAGATATTGCACATAGAGTGCAAAATGCGTCATAAGCAACGACTTGAGGAATATGCATGTCGTTCCAAATCAGCCGTTGCTAAACACTAGGGCCCATAACACCTAGTGTGCATGCATTTAGCAAAAAACAGATTTGAAACTGTATATCCATGGTGATCCTTGCCTTCAAATTTTGGCAAATGTGAGGCACCTAGCACACATTAAAGAGGATTGTAAATAGTTCTAAAAAGAAAGTAAATACTTTCAGTTGCAATCTTTTGCAATCCTTGCTGAAATTTTTGAACCATAATAGAAGGTGAAACAATGATCACTTCTAGGTACAAACAATGAAGCTTCTTCATTAACAACTCATAGCATTTCTATATGTAAAACAACCGTCTGTAATGTTGTGTAGCAGCACCTGTACCTTAGCAAGACATTCTAAGGATCCGACAATTTTGGGCCACCAAAATTGCTCCTGATACGTCGTGCTAAAAATGGTCTAAAAACCAAATGTGACCAGCACCTAGGGACTTTGTCGTGACACATATTTGAAATAGTGGGCGCCAGTGTCAATCCTAGAGACTCATATTCGCCACATGTGGAATATGTCTCAACCAAGTATTTCTAAGAAAAGAACATCCTACAAGTACAAGATGTACTTGTGTGTGTGGAGGTAACTTGAAACACTCTACGACAAGAGTGAGGGGGACCCTCATTCATTGCTCCACACGGGCTAAACCAAACTCCTTGAGTCCCTAGACCATGTTGTATCCCATGTGACAACATGTGCCAAATCGAATCCTACAAGTGGATTCATAACAGCATAATATACATTGGACATTACGGCCCAAAATACTTGTTTCGACATGCCCTTGGCATGGCCCTGAAATATTCAAGCGTATTTAAACGACTTCAGAAACCCAAGCAATGCATACTAAAAACTGGAATAACACCAAATCAATAGATGCGTACCTGGAGATTGAACTAAAGGTTCACTCACCCGTATTTAAATATAGAGGAGCACGTTGTCCACCTCTTGGTAAGATCCTTTGTAGAAACTGCTCGACTAGCAGGTAACGGTAACCAACATAGGCAACCATGTACACAATGAGTGGAATCAGCTTTAGAAGTTGAATTCATCTGTTACTGCGTGGTATATTGCGAACTGCTTTCCTTGAAAGTATGACGAGAATAGATCAAATTGTGATCCTCCATGACAATGGAGTGATTTAGAAAGCACCCACGGGATCTTACCTTAAACTAATGCGTCCATACACACTCATAGTGCTAATGAGAGAGCACGAGATCCACATATGTGGAAAGTGTAGCTCTTATGGACAGCCATGCTGTCGCAACGGCATGTTGCATCTAAAATCCGTGGTAGAAATTAGTTGAGTTGAGTTTATGGTTATCAAAAACTCGACTCGAGTGTCGCACTGAAACTATGTCGTGAAGAAATGACACCATAAACAACCATAATGACAAGATGCTTGCTTGTCCATTAACGTCGTTGTAGTACAGTGGGTAGATCTGTTTGATCTTAAGAACAATCACCCAAGGAATGCCAACAGTTGGGTCATACCCGAGATCTGACAATGACTCTTAGCCAGTGTTTGTGGCTCCTAGCCTTTTTTGCAATTAATGGTCAATCGGTGAACCGATGAAGACTAATGTGAATGGCATCTTGGCCAAGCACCTTGGCTCATGCCAACTTCCAAACAAAATGTGAATCAAAAGGTTCTTAAAAAGTTTTCATTATTCTTCTCCTAAAGTGACGACTTAGTATATATTGTGCCCAATTTGTGTGCTCTGACGCGTCTTATCCTATGAACATGCAACCATTTGCCTGTATAATGCTCTCATCGAGAGAGGGGACAGAAAACACAAGCCACAGCTTGACCCACTTACCATGTATGGGGTCGTGACTTTACAAAAATGACGTAATATGGCACTTGGCCTGGCCTGTGAAATAAGTCCTACATTTATGTTCCATTTAGTGGTATTGTGCGTTGACAGCAACCAAAAATTTAAACAATCCAGATCTTAGCTTGTCCTTCACAGAGTGTGTGGTGTGATAGCGAAAGTGTATTCCCTGAAGCGGTGGAATTCATGCCACCTGGTTAGTATGCCTTGCATACAGATTGTTTAAGCCCTTGGCGAGAGTGATGGCCTCAAACGTTAGTGCCTTGCACAGTCTGCCTGTGTGCAACTACCTGGTCATTGCTGTAACCAGTTGTTCCGATATTCTGTGGAAGAAAACTCGCTTAAAAATGGCGCATAGCCATATCTGCTGTACGAGTGAGAACTATCATATACACCCTCGTATATCATATACACCCGTCTGGTATGGAATGAAATAATCTGCAAGCATATTGTCAATTTCCAAGCCAATTTTGTATGCTCATAGCATAGTCCAATTGCGGGAATGTTGTCTTTGCATGATACTTCACGGTAGACCCACTTTGGATACTACCATACCACAGAGCTACAGATAGTCTTTCTCATAGACAAATGTCAGAGTAAAAGAAAGTCGACCTTGTCGAGCAGTGACAAATAATCGACCTTGTCGAAGTGTACAATGTAGTGAAAAGCAAAACATAAAAATAAAAATCTCTTGCCAAATATGTACCTCGTACCTGCGTGGCTTGATTACGATCGTCCTTGACTAGATAAGACCATCAATGGTCCGTGAATTTCCCTATCTGGATCTTGCTTTTGTAGAAGTTGTCTAGCAAATTCTAGCCATAGGTCATGCCAACCTCCTTGAGATGCTATTTGTACTGAAGCTGTGCTTGATTTGGATACTTCTCAATGATATATGCAGCAAATATATAATATATATGATAATTGTCACAAACAATGCTTTTGCGTGAAGTGCTTAAAGTGCACTCACCTTTGTTGCATGATGGTGTTATGCAGTATGCGTTACACAAATTATCAAACAAAAGAAAAGCTACTGCTTACCTTGTGAGGTACTCACCTCTACTTTCCAATATAGCCTTGTGATCGAGCTTCTTGCCAATCCAGGCGACTCTTGTCTCAAATTATGGGGACACTTTGGTCTCGATCTCGGCGTTTTTCCGACTATGTATTATGCTTTGCATGGCTCGTGCATGCAGTCCTGAGAACTTGCACCATCTTCACATAGGCTTGTGATCAATGATCAACGACTACGAAGCCTTGCTTCATATCCATGAATTTCCCCGAGTTCTCAATACTCAATCTCAAGCCGCCGTTGCCTCAATTATGGAGTCGTGGCTTACCTTTGGTTAGCCAATCAAGCAAGAAGGCGATTGGGGGGCCTAACTATGGGCACCCCCCCTTAACTTACATGGTGTTAATTCCTCATGGGCGGCCAAGGTGAGAAAAGCGAGTTTTTTATTATTTTTTTTAAAAAAAGCTTTACCTCATGCGACGATGGCGGCCGCTCTGCGTGCAGATGAAGAAATAGATGGAGCTCGAGCAGGTCCTCCTCTCATGGTGACTCTGTGATGAAAATTGCCCCTTGGGCCATGGCGAACCCAGCGCGACAGAGAGAGACCAATTCCATGCAAGTCGGTTTCGACCGCTTGTGGATGTAAGGGCTCATGCCCGCGTGGTCGCTTCACTGTCAAGCCCTTAAGAGCGGTAGTTTCCTACAACGCCATGCTCACCAAAGGGATTGTGCCCACGGTTTTCCCTCCTAGTTTCCTGCAGCGCCATGCTCAGCAAAGGGATTGTGCCCACAGTTTTCTCTGGCCACGACCTTGCTTATGTCCTTCATGGCTCAAGCCCGTTGAGGGGGAGAGAGAGAGAGAGAGAGAGAGAGAGAGAGAGAGAGAGAGAGAGAGAGAGAGAGAGAGCATGCATGCATGCATGCATGCAACCGTTCTCCCCCCTCCTCCATGGTTCCTGCTCCATGTCTCTGATACGAATGTAAGACCTAGGGAACTGAGACGTAGGATCCTCCTCCCTACTGCCCCTTATATAGGCCTAGCTGCTAGCTCTTGCCCTAAGCGGATCCCCAATCCACACTAGTCTAGTCTAGGCCCTTGGCCTAGGTCCTTGACCCCCTAGGTTGGGCCTTGCCCCGTAGGACCCTTGTCCTGACATGGCTTCATCACCGTCTATGTCAAAGTTGCCCATGATGGCACAATTCATGGTGGTTCTACGCTCGTCAATGTGGCGCGTACGAAAGTGACGACCTTTCGACCACATAGAGTTAAAGAAAAGGCACTACAAAATAGAAAAATATATTATTTTATCAAATACATATTAAAGATAATTTCAAGAAATAGCATCACAATATGGTTTAGGTATATGAGTACTCTACCTTTGGTACGCAGCCTCGTGCATACTCCCATTCTTTTCTCATGATGTCTTCCCCGCGCGCTTTTGCCTCGGACATTCTCTCATGAATCCACTCTACACTAATGAGATCTGTGAAACATGCAAGGTGTTTAGGAATTGGGGGTGCACTCCTTCCTCCATGTGCTTGTTTCCATGCGTCCCTCTCTTGCAAACGCCTTGCCTTTGCCACTTTCCACAAGTCCACCCACTAGGTCATAATCTTTGCATCGAGAATACAAAAGTTATTGAACACTCAGGATAGATTCATATCCATGTTAAGTAGTTTCCCCTTTCCACTTGGCAAATGTGAAGTCATCTTTGGCAAGAGAAAGATACGGAAAGAGAGAGAGAGTAGATAGAAAGGGAGAGAGATAAAGTAAGAATGAGAGAATGAGAGAAAGAGAGATAATGAGAGAGAGAGAGAGAGAAAGATCAAGAGAGAATGAGAGAAAGAGGGAGATAATTAATAAGAGAAAGAGAAAGAGGGGGAGAGAGAGAGAGAGAGAGAGAGAGAGAGAGAGAGGGAGAGATAGAGCGGGGTAGAAGAAGAGAGGAAATGAGAGAAAGATAGGGAAAGAGGGAAGGGGGGAGAGAGAGAGAGAGAGAGAGAGAGAGAGAGAGAGAGAGATAGGGATAGAAATAGAGAGAATGCGGGATAGATAGAGAGTGGTAGAAGAAGACAGAGATTGGGATAGAGAGAGAGAGAGAGAGAGAGAGAGAGAGAGAGAGAGAGAGAGAGAGAGAGAGATAAATAGAGAGAGAGAGAGAGAGAGAGAGAGAGAGAAATAGAGAGAGGGAGGGAGGCAAGGAGAGAGAGAGAGAGAGAGAGAGAGAGAGAGAGAGAGAGAGAGATAGAGAGAGAGAGATAGGGATAGAAATAGAGAGAATGAGGGATAGATAGACAGGGAAGGAGAGAGAGAGAGAGAGAGAGAGAGAGAGAGAGAGAGAGAGAGAGGAAAGAAAGAAAGAGAGGAATAGAGAGAGAGAGAGAGAGAGAGAGAGAGAGAGAGAGATAGAGAGAGAGAGAGAGAGAGAGAGAGAGAGAGAGAGAGAGAGAGAGAGAGAGATAGAGAGAGAGAGAGAGGGGAGAGAGAGAGAGAGAGAGAGAGAGAGAGAGAGAGAGAGAGAGAGATAGAGGGGGAAAGAGAGGAATAGAGAGAGATAGGGAAAGAGGGAAAGAGAGAGAGAGAGAGAGAGTAAATAGAGGGGAGAGAGAGAGAGAGAGAGAGAGAGAGAGTAGATAGAAAGGGAGAGAAATAGAGAGAGAGAGAGAGAGAGAGAGAGAGAGAGAGAGAGAGAGAGAGAGAGAGAGAGATAGAGAGGGAGAGAATGGAATAGAGAGAGAGAGAGAGGGAGAGAGAGGAATAGAGAGAGATAGGGAAAGAGAGAGAGATAGGTAAAGAGAGAAAGAGGGGAAAGAGGGAGAGAGAGAAAGAAGTTAAGGAGATGAAAATTGGGCTCCAAAGGGATACCTGAGCAACCAGCACCAAGATTACCTTCAAGGCAAGGACGCTTTGTTGAATGAAGGGTAGCCCATCCCCAAGCTTGGAGGGTGTAGGTAGAAGACAAGGGGTTCCACTTGTAAAACAGGTTGGTCTGTGTTTTGTAATAACGGGATGAAGCAGCTGCCTCAATTTGTGAGGGCCAATCCAGGACATGGTGGATGTCCCTAGGGTCTCTTTTATGGGGGTACGTGAAGCCCAAAAAAGTGGTGCCCAAGTCCAAAGCCACCATGACCTTAGCCGAGACCTCCATGCCTCGGCAGAAAATGTCATCCATGTTTGGCTTCTCATCTCTAAGAGTGCTTGATTTACATGGAGACGCAGACATGACTCTGGGATCGAGCTTTCGCTTCGTAGTTCAATTGCACGATCGAGAGGGGAAGAGCGAGAGAGAGAGAGAGAGAGAGAGAGAGAGAGAGAGAGAGAGAGAGAGAGAGAGAGAGAGAGAGAGAGAGAGAGAGAGAGAGAGAGAGAGAGAGAGAGAGAGAGAGAGAGAGAGAGAGAGAGTCAACACAAAACGATGGCTACATTTACACCCATAACTATTTATCTCTACTCAAAAATGATGGCTACATTACGTATATGTATATATTTGTGTGTACATATATATTTGTTTATGCATGTATGTAGGTACTAAGTACGGGAGCATAGCACCCGAAAGTTAGACGCTTCCTCTTGGGTATAGTCCTTTTTTAATCGTGGCGTTGCGGTCATTGATCCACTCATGCATGGATTACTGCAATGTACCTTTGGTTTTACCACGGTTGAGATTGTGATGATATCTAAAGAGATGCACTTGAACTTTGGCACTACTAGCCTCTACTTAGGTCTACTAGTATGTATATGTATCTATGTGTTTGTATGCTAATATTACTTGTATACGTATTTATAGATGAGTGAGTAGGGTGGAAAGCTTAATCTTATAATGCTCTTTGTAATGTAGATGTCAGACGAGAGACCAACTAGTGGGGAGCAGCCAACAGGCTCTTCTTTTGGTTGGTTCACATCCAGGTGGGCTCCCACGTGAGGTGGACATCGCCTCTAGTGGACCGAGTCTTGATTCGGTGAGAACAAGCAAAGAAATAAAGAATGTTTTTGCCTAGTTAACCCTAAACCATGAGTGTCATAGGTTTATTTTTGTTATTTGCAGGCATGGCCATCCTCCACCTACCCTTCTCAGGTTACTCCACCGATCATAGATCCAGACCTACAACGGGCTATCTCTTTATGAGAGCAGTACCTCCGTTCAATGGAGGCTTTGTTTAGCTGCTACACTCCGCATCAACTTGCGAGCTACGGCCTCTTTGCGCATACTACACCATGGGGGATTCCGGGAGGGACTCTTTACCTACAGAGCCTCGCATCGACGACACCTCACTCTACAGTCCCTTCCTATCGTCCTACTCCCATTCCATCGTAGGGTTCTCCTCCCCTTGCATCACAGGGTCCTACTCCTCTTGCATCGCAGGGTCCCACTCCCATGGCATCACAGGGTCGTACGCCACTCCATTCCACTCCTGCTTCATCAAAACATGCATAGTCGACAGACTTCCTCTAGCAGCGCGCATTGACGCTCGTCTCAGGGAAGCAAGCGCCGTGAGAGATGAAGCGGCGGTGGATCTTGTGGTTTTGCATGTTTTGGTAGTGGTGTGGGAATGGAGTCCCCACTTTCAGAGCATGCCGCCCCTGACGCGGAGGACAAGGATACTAACGCACCCGTGCCAGACACTCATGGACGCTACTACACGGTTAAATATGGTGGGGAGGTGGACTTCGGCACAGCACAGGGCAGGGCATTTCGACGCCATCTACAAGTTCTTATACATTCAACGTATAAGAATTGTTTTATAAAGTTTACAGACCAAGTGCCCGATCATGCATGTTACATTGAGGATGCTCTATTAGGTAGATTTCCAAACGCCCCTAATCAATGTTTTTCACAACAATGGTTAGAGGGCTGCATAAAGACATTTCTAAAAAACAAGGAGTCCAGTGTGCGGCGCGCAGCAGCCAACCAGGTCAGAGATCCAGACAGGAGTTACCGCAGTGGCAACATGGTAGACGCCGAGTGGGAGTGGGCAATCCAAGAAAAGAGCGATCAAGCGGCGGGCTCATCATACAAACAACAACGCGAGGCTTGTGCAAGACAAACTCCCACGCACTATGGCTAACTTAGGAAAATATCACTCTCTCTCAACCAACGAGAGAGATAGTCAAGTATCAAGAGTGACATACAAAATTTGATACTTGGTGATGGTTGTTCGAAAACAACCACATCTCTCGCGAGCACTTCGACGTGACGGTTGGATCACTACAAGTGGTAAGTTTAAATAAGTAATTTTGTATCAATTGTTTTGAGCTGTTGATAATTATTTAATTTGGTTTGGGTTTATGTAGAGTCACAGGGATCAAACATATGTGCCTCTGGATGACGACAAGATAGAGGAGGATTAGATAGAAAAATATTTTGTCCAAACTTTCGTAAAGTCACAATGTGACACAATGTATATACAACTATTTACTTTTTATTGTAACCTTTTTAAATAGTTGATCTTCTGCATTTTAAATTGTCAAGGTAAAGTAAATTCAATTTCAATTCTTTGGTATTTTTTATACTCTTCCAAAAAACAATTGATGTTTCATTGTTTTATGCAAGTCAAAAATAAAGGTGCTCATTTGGGCCACCCAAAATTGGGTGGCCCAAATGAGTACCTTTATTTTTGAATTGGCGTGTAGCGGCAATAAGCACGGTAATAAATGCGGCAACCGATGCGGTAATAGCAGCGGGTATATTGCCGCGACTATTACCACATTTATTGCTGAGAAACCACTACCGCGTCCATATCCGCGATTATTTCCGCTTTCGTAAATTTTTCTCTCTCCTTTTTCATTTGTTTTTTCGCGGCTATGGACGCGGTTATAGACAACTCCTCTTATAGTGTGTGTTTTGTCTTGCTTGCGCTCTTGTGAAAATGTGCACGAGAACTTTCACATCCGAATATGAACCATTTGAAGAGGGCATGGCCTCTACAATGTACACTATCGCTTTTCCTTTTTTATCTAGGTGTTGAGGACAATCTTGGTACAAATTTTTTATTCCACAATCATTAAATGTTCATGAGAAGCACTGCTTGCTACTTGCATATCATTATTAGCCATATTAGGGATATTGGTTGCTACATTAGCTTGATTGATCAAACAATACCTCCCTAATTCATGTCCTTGACACTTGAAACAAGGCTCTATGGTTTTTATTGTCTCGATTACTTGGCATATGGTCTATGGGGATATACATTTTTTCTTGCCTCTCGTTGATTAGCTCTGAACATTCATGTTCCTTGATTGACAGTTGTCAGTGACCCCTTCTTTTTGAGACAGTTGTCAGTGACCCCTTCTTTTTGAGACACGTTACCTATTCTTGATTGGAAATTACTAGAGGATGAAGTGATATTCTTATGGCCACATGATTCCCTCATCATTGAGTTAGGATCGTATGTGTGGTGGTACTCACGAATTTCCTCTTTGTAATATGATTGTATTGGCATGAAAACATCCTCTATTGGGTATTGGTCTAGGTACGCATACCTCATAGATTCTTGGTCTCCAGTGGCAATGGCGCGTATTGTCCCAACATTGGTCTTGGCCTTTCAATTCCTGGCTGAGGACTCATTCGTCCTGAAGCATATCTAGGTGGTGTGCTACTAGCTTATTATGTTAATATTGAGGATTCATGGATGCATTGGCATGGTATTGTAAGCTAGCCTGATACAAAATTTCCCTAACATGACCTTTATCATAGTAGCACTCCTCAGTGGTATGGTTTATCCACTTATTCTCAATGGCACACCACCTCTACCTAGGATACTTTTGTGGATACATGAGACATTGTTGTGTTGAATGATCTCCTCCACATGTCAAGCAACATCTCAGAGGTGGTACTCTCTGGTTGTGGACTCCCAATGTTTCATTCATTTTCCTCAAATTCTCATATGCATGTTGATCCATGTTTACTGATCGTGGCTATGTTTTTTTCATCCTTATACTCTCACCAAAAGAATGGGCTCATGAAGGTTGAAAAACTGGTAAACTCCAAGCCAAGGTAAGCTTTGTCATAAGAGGGAATATGGAGGTGATGTGAGACAAGAGGTAGATCCCATTGTCCTTTGAAGGTGCCAAGATGGCTGGAGCAGTTGTCTATCAAGAAGCTATCCCATCCTTAAAATCTAAATCCTATTTGTGATCGCATAGTCCTTTATAACATTTTGCTATGTAATGAGCTTTTTTTCCACAATAGGTGCAAGCAATATCCACTTTATGGGGCCAAGAATTACCCAATGGCAACACGTATTTTGTGTTAGCAATAGATTATTGTACTACATGGGTAGAACCAAAGGCTCTCAAAACAAAGAGGCACATTGGGTAGCAAGTTTCCTATAGGAAAATATCATCACAAGATTTGGTTTCCCAATGGAGCTCATCAACAACCAAGGCTCCAAGTTCCTAAACCAGGTAATCCATGAGTTAATGAGCTTTCATATGATAATTTATAAAAAGTCTACAATATATTATATGTAGACCAATGAGCATGCCCCATCATCTAACAAAATCCTACAAAATATACTACAAAAAATAGTAGCTCATTTTGGGCATGACTGACATCATAAGTTGCATTAAACACTATGGGCTTTCCAAACTACTTACAAGCTAGCCACAAGGTTCACACCTTTTTGGTTATTTTATGGTACCGAAGCCGTTATGCCATTTGAATATGTAGTGCCAACCTTGTGCATAGCTGTAAATGAGAGGCTATCCACCAAGAAGTCAAAATTAGAAAGAGTGCAAAAAATATTGCAACGGGAAGAAGACTGGATCAAAGCCTAGGTTGTGAGTGATGTGGTACAATTGAGAAGGAAGAGCTCATAGACTGGCATACAAAAATCATAGCACTCAAAGAAGACACATCGATCTTACTATTGAACACTCGGGCAGGTTCTATGTCGAGAAAGTTAGCTCTAAGGTGGAAAGGGCTTTCCTAGGTTTGCAAAGTCATAGGCAATGGCACCTTCACACTGTGGCAATTGTCTACGACATCCAATCCATCATTAATGATGACAATGAAAAATTAGGACAACTGAAAAATCAGCGAGAATCCAAAGCTATTAATAGCAGTGCCCACCCACTCATAAACATTCAAGAGAATACGGCAACACTGCATGCAAACATGACCTAGCCCCCCCATCAACAAAATTGAAAAAAAACAGCCATGTGGTAGTAAGCAACTTTTAGACTTCACAATATTATCAACTCAATTGAAGCCCTAAACAAGTCCCATTAAAAAGATCATGCTATTATGTTATTGTCAAATAGAGCATTTTTCCTTCTGCAAGCTTAAATGCTTAAATACTCCAAAATCTTGATGGAAATATGTCTACACAACCACTAAATCCTCCAAATTAGAATAATAGCCATATTCCAAAACTCATATACACCAACATAATCATAAATGTCAATAAATTTAATATCTAATCTAGAAACAAAGAGCCAAACTTACAGTTGGTAGATGCAAAGGCTATACCAAAAGAGGGATTTATGTAGCTTTTTGGAGGAGCCACGTATGTATAATCAAGAAGTTAGTGGAAGGAAGCATGGAGTAAAAGTTTACTATAGAAATTGGGAGCAGATGGAGAGCATGGGGGTGCGGTTGGTAGAGAAAGGCATAGATTTAATAGGTAAAAGTTTGGGGAGATAGAGAGGAATGTTCATGCAGAGATGCATGGAGTACAAAGTTGCTACAATTGTGGAGAGTGGAGATAAGATGTTTGAAAAGAGGCATGGAAAGCTTCTATAGGTGGGGCAACCATAGAGCGCTTGGAGAGAGACACATAGATGAAGATGGGAGAGGGGAGTAAAAGGTTTCTACAACCATGAAAATGTGAGAAGAGATGTTTGGTAGAGGCATGTAGAGTGTCTATAGGTGGTGCAACCATGGAGAGATTGGAGGGAGCCATATACATGAAGATAAGAGATGAGAGTGCAAGGTTGTTGTAGCCATGGATAATGGACCCAAAAGTGGTGCTTGGAAGGAGGCATGGAGAGCTTACATAGGTGGTGCAGTCATGGAAATCTTGGAGAGAGCTATGTAGATGGAGATGAGAGATGAGAGATGAGAGTGCAAGGTCTCTGCAACCACAGAGAGGGGAGAAGTGTTGTTTGGAAGGAGCCATTGAGAGCTTTCATAGGTGGTGCATCCATGGAGAGCTTGGAGAGATCCTTATAGATGAAGATGGGAGAGGGGAGTGCAGGGTTGGTGCAACCTTGGAGATGGGAGAAATGGTGTTTGGAAGGAACCATGGAGAGCTTCTATATGTGGTGTAGCCATGGAGAGCTTAAGGAGTTTGTTTAAAGTCGTGAAATCCTCTCTCTCTCTCTCTCTCTCTCTCTCTCTCTCTCTCTCTCTCTCTCTCTCTCTCTCTCTCTCTCTCTCTCTCTCTCTCTCACTCACACACACACACACACACACACACATACACACACACATTGGTGCTACACACACGCACATTGTACAAGTGTATTATGTGGTAAGTGATATGTACCATTTAGCACATAGCACATAGCATCGCCATATCTGTAACAATCTATGTATAGAGAGAGAGTTGATGTGTAGCATGTGTATAGTACACCATGTACAATGTACAATGTGTATCATGTTTGCTATGTAATATGTGACATATGGCAGAATAAGTAGTAATCAATAGATTCCTTTTGCACTATCTAAATAAACTACAAAAATCTGGTATAATACACAGAATTTGGTGGACGCCATTAAGGATTTGAAGGAGGATTTGTACAAAATAAAGGATGCAAATCACAACTTGCTAGAAGGGAAAGCATTGCAGGGAGAATTAAGCAATGGTAGGAAAAATGGATTGCAGCTTTTAATGAGCAGCTATATTTGCTAGGTTTGGATTACTCAAAGATTCAAGTAGAAAATAGTGTTTTTCTAAGCAGAGTTGAAGCATGTAGAGAATTAGAGGGAAAACTCAGAGATCTCTCTGGTGATGAACTTGATTTGGATGAGATATGGGTATCATGTCAAAAATCTTGCCAGGGGAAAAACTTTTTTGCCACCGGGATGTGCCAGGTGTTAAATCCATAAATGATGTAGTCTTTTACTTTCAGTCAGATTTCAGTAACTTTGTAAAGGAAATGGCATGAAACTCTTTCATATCTGGGAGTACTAGTTATATTGACATATGAAACCTCTTTGTAAGGCGCGAATTAACAAGGAGATCTATCTATTTATGCAGTCTCTGTTCATGATTCCTCTTGTATTGTCTATGTTAGCATTTCACTTTCTATGCAGTTAATTGTTTTAAACTTGTAATCTGTCGGGTACTATAAATTGTAGAAGATTGGAAAATACATAATCCCGAGACTTCTTGATCTACCATGCTTGAGCTTCCTTACACTCATCATCATGTATCATTGATCAACTATTTTGGGGCATAGTCCTATTACAAGGTGCATTTGTCTCTCGATTGTGGAGAAAGGTTTTTCTTGTTGCTGTGCGGATAGAATCAGTGAGCATACAAGTCAACTCCATAAGAGGTACATAAGGTTCTGCAACTACTATGCTCTATAGATCCTAAATGCATGTATACTCTATGTCTCTCCGTCAATTTTGTCCGGCGCATCTGGGGCGGGATCGGTGATGTATGTGCCATACCTTTGGTCACACAAACTCATATGATGCTCAATATGTGCCATAAAAGTCTCATCCATGTGTATGTGGCCAAACTCCATGACTATGCATTGCCTAGAGACACAATAAGTGTTACCCACCTTGGTGATCACTTCATGCGAGCATGCATGCATAGATATGCATATATCTAGGCAAACATACATTGAGCCCATATACTATTTTCCCTCAACAAGATACACTTTCACACTCCATGCATTTATGTGCATGTTTGAATTTTTGCATATGGTACATATCAAATATGATTTCGCAATGAGGACTGATGAGAAATCTACACAGTCCTTGAGGGGGGGCATTAAATCTTTACTAAATGCTATTGCTTGTCAAAAGGGACATGTATCTTTGTTGGTAGACAATAGCGGAAACAATACATGGGACCTAGTTCAAAAAATATCCATGAGTGGAGAAAAAGTAGGCCGGTTTCTGTAGAAGGGGCACAAAAGCACAAGCGACACAAGCAAAAGCGCACAAAGTGAAGGTACTCAGGATGGTAGCTGAATTGTGTGGTTGCACAACCAATAAGGACACAGATGTGGAGGTTGTCAATAAGAAAAAAGTTGTTCTTTTTTGCATAAAAGGCACTGGGAGTGTATATTAGAAAAGACACAAAATTACAACCTTTTGGAGGAGATTCCAAAAATATGTAAGGAGATACTTCTCGAAAACCATAGGTTCAAAATTACATCTGTAGTTTCTTAATACAGTCACCAGCTATTTCTATTAGGCTGTGAGCTGAGGACTTCTTGGAGGTGTGCTATGAGCCGTAGCCCGTTGAAGTGGTGTTGCCTTAGCTTTTCTTCTTCTGCTCTACAGTCATCTATCACCCGCTATAGGTGAGTGTAGGAGCCATTTAGAAGGACCTCCTGTTGGTTGTTTATGTTTGCACTATTGTAGAATCCCATGCAGTCAATTAGGACTTTTCGATTATCATCATAAAGTCTGCACTGGTCTAGCTTGAGTTGGTTGGCCTGCAAAGAGAAGTGAGAAAAGAGCATCCTCAGACTTTTAGTCTGGTAAGCATTGTTAAATATGCTATCATTCCTTTCAAGCCAAATTAACCAGAAAAAAGCTCCTCTGATCCTGTTCCAAATAACAGAAAATACTAAAACTGAATCACCAAGAAAAAAATGTTTCCAATTGGGGGTGGAGCCTAGTCTATTACATAAGGGGAGAAAAGTATTGGAGTTGGCTGGACAGTGGGGGATTTCTTCCTCAGTTTGGGAGCATCTTTTGCAGGTTCTTGGGCCTATTCCAGTAGCCCTCTATCTGCAACCTGCTGTCCATACTGCCTTGTTAAATATGAGCCAAAGAAGTATCGGGTTTTTGGCCGGGATTTCTTTTCTCCAGATGTTCCGAAACTTGGAAATCCATTGTTTCTTTGTCAAGCTTACCTTCCATTTTTTGTTGAGGGTGGTGTACACAGGGGTCTGTAAGTTGGGAGGGAGACTTGGGGGGTGATGGAGAGCACTGTCGTTGCCCCCAGTAGAGAGCCTTCGGGGAGGGGTCGTGCGCGGGTGAAAGGGACCACTCCATACCTTTTGGGAAGAGATCTTTTCTTGTATCTAATAGTGTTAGCTCTCACGGTTGCAGCTGATGATGCCTAATGAGTTCAAAGTGCGTCAGCCATCTTGATTCTGCTCTGTGCCAGAGGTCCTTCCATGAGGTTATTCCTTTGTTGTGGATACGTCTAGTTGTCCTACCCTGAGCTTGGGTAAGGGGGGGATTGGGGGGAACGACCACCATAGAGATTCTTGGGCTCTGATACCGAGGTTGTGCTTTGATTCCCAATTGACTTTCAGGATCGGTCATATCTGTTCCAGGCCTTCCAAATAGATTTGAGGAGATCAAAGCCTTTTGCAATTACTTCGATCGGGCCAAAGAACAGTCTACACCATGGGATGTTGGCGACCCCTTGAATTCCTTTAAGCTGAAACTTATCTAAGTGCCTAAAAGGAAGGTCTATTCCTCTTCACGTTGGTCGAGGGCTCTAAGAACGAGTTTTACTGCTAGCTTGTCCACCCAGTCGATGATGTTTGTTAATCCTAGCCCTCCTTGCTCCTTAGGGAGACAACAAAACTCCCACTTGACTTTGGCTATCCCTTTGTTGAGTGGGTCACTTGTCCAGAGGAAGTTCCTATAGATCCTGATGAAGTCTTTTAGGTGCTCATCGGGGGGTCTCCAACAGGAAAAGAAGTAAAGCACATAGGTGGTAATGTAATGTTTGATGACTAGAGCCCTGCCTACTAGGTTAGCTTGGAATCCCAGCCACCATCGATTCATTTTGGCTGCAAATTTCTCCAGGACTTAGTACTTCATGGTGACTTTAAACCGAGATGGAATTCCTGTCAAACAAAAGATGATCTCGTCACGTAGTACGGAGCAGCCTTGCTCGAGGATCCAACTAGGGAGGGGGGAATGTGAAGTTTTGATGCCAGTTTTGAAGTGGTTGATTTTGGAGTCAGATGCCGTGCAAAAAGTGTTTAGACATTTCCAAAACTGGCAAACGGATTGTTCATCATTGTGGAGAAATCCATTGGTGTCATCCGCGAACTGTACGAGGCACTGTTGTCTACCATTGAGAAGGGAGATTCCCTTGATGCTACCTTCAGCCACTTTGTCTTTGATTAACCAGTTTAGCACATCGACTGTTGTGGCAAAGAGGAGAGGGGCCATTGGGCATCCTTGTCTGACCGATCGGTTAGGAGCAAACGGGTCAGAGAGAGAGTTGTTGAGTGAAACTCTAGCTTTGGCATTACCCAGTAGAGTTTGAATGAATCTGACCACCTCTTGACCAAAGCCCATCAATTTTAGACATTCAATCAGAAAGGACCATTCCAGCCTATCATATGCTTTGTCGAAGTCAACTTGAACAAATAAGTAATCCCATCCTGATTCCTCCACGTGCTCGATCCCTTCCCACATTGCCTTTGATGACGCCCTTTTGTTCTGAAGAGATCCATTCAGCAAGTGCTGCCGATAGTCTAATGGAAATTGCTTTAACAATGACTTGATATGCTGCATTGAGCATAGTTAGTGGTCTCTAGTTAGAGAGTTCTTCTTTTGACCCTTTTTTGTGTAGTAGCTTGACTCCCGTGTTGATCTGAATAGGAAGGCGCCATAGGACACTACTTCTTCCCAGACAAGGACCAAGATGGTTGCCATTAATTCCTTGAATGCCTGGTAGAATTCAGCCGGTAGGCTATCCAAACCTGGCATTTTCTTGGTTTTTGAGCGAGTCAATAGCCCGTTTGATTTCCCAAATTGTGAGGTCGGAGTCTAGCTGGGAGGCAACTAGAGGAGGAATGACTTTCTTCCTACAGTTCTTTATCTGCACTCTACCATCAGAGCTAGCATCTGACAGTTCTTCTGGGGGGTTGAGCATGTCTAAAAAGTGTGATCTAGCGATTTCCAAGTTGTCAGCCTCCGATGCTGCTTTGCCATTGGGACCCTGTAAGAGAGGGATGGATTCCCTTTGGTTTTTCTTTCTGAGGAGCTTGAACATCTCTTTGGTTGGTTCGTCAGTCTTCCCTGCCCACCGCTCTCTGAAGAAGTCTGCTGTGTATTTTAAAGTGAGATCTTCTTCTATACGTAATTGTTGCTCTGAATATCCTGAATATCTATATCTACTTTGTTGGAGGATTCCAGGTTGATTAGAGCCTTGTAGATGCTATCTTTCCTTTTCCTGCAAATCTCCGTGACCTGTTTTTTGTAGTTAATGAGAGTGAGTTGGGTTTTAGCAATGGCCTCCACCCAAGCTTTAGCTGGAGTGAAACCTTTGGAGAATTCTTGCACCCAACTGGCCTTGATACTTTCTTGAACTTCTTCTAGTTGGAAGAGGGAGGGGTCAGTGTGGAACCAGTGGTTGCGAACTTTATTGCACTTGTCATTAATAGTAATGACGAGGGGGTAATGATCCGATGCACACGAGGTTAGTCTGGGCTTGGCTTTAATACGGTTGAAGTTCCTGGCGAGAGGGACATTGATAAGACATATGTCCAGCCTTGCTTTCTTGGAGTTCTCCCCTTTGGAGTAGTTCTGCCAGGTAAATTCCCCAAGTGTCCCAGCATCCCATAACCTAAGATTTTCTTTGAGGAGGTCCCACTCCTTCCTTTCAGATGCTACCATCGTTTGCCCTTTAAGTTAATACCTGTCCTCTGGAGCTTCTACCATGTTGAAGTCTCCGTACTCACTTCTTGATGGAAAGAATGTTTACATATGGACTACTTGATCCTATTGAAGAAATGGAGATCCCATCTTCTCCACATTGTCAGGAGTTTTTTGGAGCCAGGGATTGCGCATATGTACATATACATGCATGGTGCATCAAATAAAGGATAGCCCATTTTCCTTAGCCAGGTGGTTATGTGGGGCCCACATGTGTACAGGTAGGATAGGGTGTACATAGTGCATCGATTTTCACTATTACCAGTACCACTGTGTTTTTCTACAATAATGAGGAGTTTATAGTGTGTAAAACTTCTCGAGGAAGCTATCCACGGGCTGACGACATGAGGTCAGCAGGTGCGTCAGATGGCATCTAGTGGCGTCACGAGGGCGAACGAGGTCAATATTTGCACGCAGATGAGGACGGACACAACGTGGGTGTTTTCTTGTGAGAGTTACGCAGAAAGGTCATCATTAGGACCACTTTTTGGGGCCACTTCACGTGGTTGCGGGATGCATTATTGAAAAGAAATGAGTGCCAGGTGTACGGATGATGCAAAAAAGGTGACAACTATGCACTGCGAGGTCAGTTTTTGGCCTGTTCGGGGTCCGTTTGAGGTCATCTAAAAGTCCAAGGGTGCCCAACTAATAAAGCTAAGTGTGGGAACTGAAAAAAGGGAGAGAAGACCAGAAAAAACGTGGAGAAGAGAGGAGGAACAGCCGTAGGTGTGTTTTTGGTGTTTTTGGAGCCTGTTTTGGCCGTAAACTGCTCATCCGAGGTCGGATTTGAGCACTTTGACATTGTAGACTGGGGTTTTGGGCCGTTCCGGACGCGATGGCGCTGTCCATTTTGCCAAATTCCTCACTCTTTTCCTACTGTTTTTCTGTGTAAGTTTCTCCTATGAGCGAAGTTTCTGCTCTAGTTTGTGATTATATCTGGTATCTTTTACCCATATTGTGTGAGCTGTTTGCCCCATTGGTGTTAGCCCAAGCTCATTTGTATCTAAACATCATAAATTCTCCTCTTTTGAGCTGAGTTTTTTGGGTGTGTGTGTGTGTGTGTGTGGACTGGGCAAGTGGATAGTCTCTCTCCTCTCACTCCAGAGGCGTGTTCCTTGTCTCGGCCAGGTGTGTTGTGAAGCCGAGTGGTGCCCCATAGTGTGTGTGCGTATCTTCCCAAGAGTGTGTGTCGGGTCGTTATAGAGGCGCTCTGTGTATTTTCATCCCGCTCACATTCTTTTGGCGCCCCCACGGAGGATCTTCTTTGAGTACCTTCTGCTTCGAGCTTCGAGCTTCGGGATTACAGGTTGCAGGTTGCAGATTACAGGTTATAGGTTATAGGTTACAGGGACAGGTACAGGTACAAGTGATTCACACAGGTACAGGTAGCTGGAGTACAGTGATATACTAGCAGTGATGTCACTTGCAATTGTTGTGGGAATACATCACTTGGCGCCTATTTGAGCGCATTGTCTGCTGGATTGTACGTTACTTGTGGAAACTGCCATTGTACGCATTTGTGGAGCCATACTTGGTTGTATTTGGCAGTCCCAGCCATTTCTGAGATTTGGTCTGGAAGATAGTCATTTTTGAGACTTGACTATATGCGATTTGCATTAGCCTTCGTGTGAGGGTCGATAGCGTGAGGTTTTTATTGAGTTGGGGGATTCTCAAATGTGGAGATCCTTTCGGTGATACAGGTAGCTGGAGCACCCTTTTTGTGACCTTGCCATAGGCTATGTACTAGTGAGTCCTACTTGATGCTCGGGTTCTATTGTTGACAGTTTATGCATACATAGACAGTCTATATTTTGGGTTCCTACTGCTCTACATCTGGGGAAACTCTGTCGAAATTTTCCCAAGTTATGATGACTGGTTTTTTGGTATTTTGAGCCATTTATGTTGTTATGCTGCTGAAATTTTGGCAAAATCAAAGAATAAGACAGGTGTGCTTTCTTGGGAGCTTCATGGTTGGCTTTAATGGATGATCAAAATGGACCTCAGTTCACTCCTTTTCATTTAACTCAAAGAATCCAGATTAATGTTCATGTGTCCGGGAAGATCTTTTTCCAGAAGCGCATAGTCTTTATGTTTGGGCCAAGAAGATTGAGAGAGATCCTGGAATGTCCTTTGCCTGTTGTCATTCCGATGATTAACTATGAAAACTCATTTGATGTGCATGTGTTTGTCCTTATCTAAAGTTGAGCTCCATTGAAGTTTCTGGGGATTGGGTAGTGAAAAGTTTTGGGTTCTTGCACGTGTGTTCGAAGGGGTTCTCAAAGCATCATAATTTGGGTAGCCATAGCTTTCTCTTATCCGGAGTTTCATGAAAGAAGTGATGAAGATGTGGAAGAATTTTTGGAAAAGATGGAGGTTGCCTGCATTAGCAACCAGATTCATGACCCTACGCAAATGTTACGCCTTCTCCAAATTTGTTTGAAGAGTGATGCACGAGTTTGGTCTAAAGCATTTGAAGAGGAGTTGCATGTGGCTGATCCACCTGTAAGGTTGAGTTGGGACAATCTACGACATGGGTTGGAAGTGGAGTTTGTGAAGATAGAATATCCTGACAAAGTGTGGCAAGAAGTACAGGCTTTGGTGCAAAAGGAAGGTGAGCCAGTAGATGCGTACATACGTAAGTTTTCATTGGCATGGGAGCGAATGTGCAAGGCTTTAGCACCACAGGTACCCCCGCCTGACATGATGAAGAAGGACAGGTTCTTGGCTGGTCTTTGGGAGAATATACGTTGGAGGGTGGAGCTAAAGAAGCCTAGGACATATGAGGATGCACTAGAGGTAGCAAGGAACAAAGAGTGGAAGCTGAGGAAAATGAGTCAGTTAGGGGTGGAGTCTTTGCCAATGAGGTCTGAATTTCAGCCTATAGAGTCTTTACAAGGGCGCATGTCAGGGGTTCATCATGAACCAGTAGTTACTACTCAGGTTATGCCAGCAGTGGTCACTACAGCAGTGCAAGATGATGGGCTAAGGCAAGACATGAGGCAAATGGTAGATTTGATGAAGAATCTCAGCCTAAACATGCTAGGTCAAGTGGGAAATAATCGAGGTCGAGGGAGGTTTGGAAATCAGCAAGGAGGTGAAGAAAGGCCTAGGAATGGTGTTGGACAAAGCAATGGTAGGTTTTGGAGGCAGACGCCCACATGTTATAATTGTGGAGAGTTGGGTCACATCAGCCCGCAATGTGATAAGCCACCAAGGATGGGGGGAGACATGTATCCATTGCCAAGACAGGTGTTAACTAGGTCAAATGATTATGGCATCGAAATTAAGGGAGACGAAGGAACCAGTGGACTGACCCAGGAGGAAAAAGGAAAGACAAAAGTGCTAAGTGTAGTCACCTTGGAGAAGGCATCAAAGCTAGAGGATACATTAGTGATGCCTATTGGGAAGAGGACCACAGAGGAAAAGGAAGGATCAAGATGTGCCCCAGGTCCTAGTAAGAAGAAAGGAAAGAGCCATGAAGGCGAGGATGTCAAGGCCAAGAGGAAAAGGAGAGCTCGTCGAAAGTTTCATGTTTCAGATTTTCCACTAGGGGATGGGCAATTAAGCTATGACTTGAAGGAGGATCTGACGAGCAGGAAGGCAGATGTTACTTTTGGGCAGCTTATAGAGATGGTTCCTAAGCTAAAGCGACAGTGGAAGAGGATGGTTAACCCAATGGAGAAAGAGCCAGAGAGAGGTTCAGTGAAGGTGTTGGCAATGGACGAGCTACCAGACATTTGTCCAATAGTAGATGTGTGGCATAAAAGGAAAAATTTGGGACAAGGTTATGTGGATGGTGGAGCCCAAATATGCATCATAACACACTCATGCGTTGAGAAGATGGGTCTCACAATGGCTGGGGTGTCAGGTTTTCGGATCAGATTGGCAAACCATCAAAAAGTAAAATGCTTGGGTGTTGTAAAGAGCTTAGAAGTGGAGGCATATGATGCAAAGGCAGTGGTTGATTTTCATGTGATGCCAGCAGGGTTGGGAGCATATCCTATTATACTGGGCAGACCGTGGTTACGTGCAGTGGGAGCTGTTCAAGATTGGCGACATGGTACGATTAGCCTCTATGGAAAGACAGGTACCAAGAAGCTTTATAATATGGACACAAGGAAACGATTAGAGGAGCTTTATGAAGATGAGCATGAGTCTAGTGATGAAGACTCTTCCACGGTGACAGATGAGGACAGTGATAGCACTACCAGCAGTGATGAGGATGCTGATGTTGCATTTCTTTTGATGGACAAAGAAATCCAGGAGATTGGCTTAGTTGTATTTGCGAATGAGGTTGAAGATGAAAGTGAAGGGCCTTATGAAGTGATTGAAGGGCTGATGCAAACCAAGGTTGAGTTGTCAACGAAGCAGGAATTAACGACGCAAATGATTAGTGGAGACCTCTCAGCTATGGAGAAGGATATATTTTTGCATATGCTGGCTAGTTTTCCTGATTTGTTCATTACTTCATATGAAGAGATCAGAGGGTTCAAGGGTGAAGAGATGCATATAGAGCTGAAAGAAGATGCTAAGCCAGTGCGGCAAAGGCTAAGAAGGATGGGTCAAGAGAAAATGGAAGCCTTGCGGGTAGAGGTGGACAAGTTATTGAAGGCAGGGTTCATAGTCCCTGTGGAGACCACAGAATGGGTGAGTCCACTTGTAGTCAGTCCAAAGAAGGATGGGAAGTGGAGAATTTGTGTGGATTTTAAACCCTTAAACGCAGCCACTAAGAAGAACCCATATCCTCTTCCATTCATCGATCAGATCTTGGATTCAGTGGCAGGTTATGAGAGGTACAGTGTGTTTGATGGTTTTTTCAGGCTATTTTCAATTGAAGATTGCTCTTAAAGACCGCACAAAGACAACTTTTATTATGCCATGGGGCTGCTATTGCTACACAATATTGCCATTTGGGTTGTCAAATGGACCTTCCTTCTATCAAGAGAGAGCAAATTGGGTGTTGGAACCATTCATTGGTAGTTGTGTTAAAGCTTTTATGGATGACTTTTGTGTCTATAGCAGTAGGGCTGATCACCATGAGAAGCTGCAGATGGTATTGGCTCGATATGATGAATGTGGAGGACAACTAAATCCAAAGAAATGTCATCTAGCACAGCCAAGGGTGAAGTTATTGGGCCACATGGTGTCAGAAAATGGCATTGAGGCTGATCCAGACAAGGTTAAGTCTATTATTCTTCTTCCATCACCTATGAGTACGAAGCAATTGGCAACCTTTATACACAAAGTGAAGTACATGGCACGGTTTATTCCATTGTCTTCGCAGCTTCTTTATCCATTACAGCAAGTGGCAAAGCATGATCCATTGCAATGGGATGACAAGTGTGAAGAAGTGTTTCAAGAGGTGAAAGAGGTGTTAGGGGGGTTGTCAGCCATGCAGGCTCCTGATTGGGAGAAAGTTTTTTATGTAAATCCATCAGTAGGGGATGATGCCATTGGAGCCATGCTATTGCAAAAGGGGAAGGGAAGCCATTATATGAGGCCAGTGTATTGTGCAAGCCGAGTGAAGTTGGTAGTGGAGAGAAAGTTATCGGAAGTAGAGCTAGTGATGGCCAGTGTAATATTTGCTTGTCGACGATTTCGTCATTACTTGCTACCACGGCCTTTTGTTTTCTTGACGAGTTATGCCTTTTTGCCACAGTTAACTAATGGTACTAACATGTCAAATGTGGTGAAGAAATGGGTAATTGAGCTGCAAGAGTTTGAGTTCTCTTTTCTAGTGGAAGATAGTACAAGGGCTACCCTAGCTGATTTGTTGACCTACAAGGAGAATCCCCTTATTGTTAAGGAAGAGGTGGTGAGAAAGGTAGTTGAAGAAGTGCCACATATCAGCAATGCACATGTGTTGTTCTTTGATGGTTCATACAGAAAGAGCCACGATGCAGCTTCAGGAGGTATAGCACTTTATGATCCAGAGGGGAAGCTAGTATGCAAGAGAGGGTTCAAATTGGATGCGCATAGTAACAATGAGGCTGAATATGCTACATTGGAAGCCGGATTACACATTTGTTTGAAGCATGGGGTTCGAAGGTTGAGCATAAAAGGTGATGCCTTGTTGGTGGTGAAGCAAGTGCTGGGTGTGTGGAAGAGCAAGAACACCTCATTGAAGGAAATGTGCTTCATAATTAAAGGCCTGTTAAAAAAGTTTGAAGCATGGAGCATCAGACACATTGAACGTGCTCTAAATGGAGAGGCACATGAAGCAGCTCAAGGCATGATTGGGGAGCTATTCGTGTTGAGGACCAATTTACCTCTTTATCATGGTCGGGAAAGTTTGGCTCAAGAAGAGGAGTTTTTGCTAATAGGAATCATTCCAAAGGAGATTCAGAAGTCTAAGATGTATGGCTTTGTGCGTAGAGCATACAGGTACAAATTGATTGGTGATGTCTTATACATGAAAGGGGCTGATCTCGTGTTGAGACGTGTACCTTGGTGGGAGGAGCTTTACAGAGTGTTGGAAGAGAATCATGAAGGCGCATGTGGTGGCCATTTTGCTCTAAAGATCACCTTGCATAAGATTTTGCAAGAGGGGTATGTATGGCCTAGTTTGCACAAGGATGTTCACCATTGGTGTAGGTCTTGCAATAGATGTCAAGCATTTGGGAAGAGAGTATTGGAGCCAGAGCTACGAAAAACCATTATGGCGTTTGATGTGTTTGAAAAGTGGGGGATTGATGCAATAGGCCCGTTACCTATCACAAGCAGGGGCAAAAGCTATATCTTGACGGCAGTGGACTATCTCTCTAGATGGGCAGAGGCTATAGCAGTAAAACAGATCACTGTAAAGGATGTGGCAAAATTTGTGTATGATGAAATATGTTGCAAGTTTGGGGTGCCATTAGAGCTACTTTCAGATAAGGGGCCAAGATTTAGAGCTAAACTGCTAGACTTCTTATGCACAAAGATGAAGATTAGGCACCAGCATACCACTCCTTATTACCCGCAGTGTAATGGCTTAAATGAAAGATTCAATGGTGAGTTGGTACAAATTCTTTCTAAAGTGACAGAGCACCAAGGAAAGAATTGGGATTTGGAATTGCCTAGTGCATTATGGGCATACCGTACTTCGGTGAAGACAGGTACAGGGTTTACTCCATTTCATTTGGTGTATGGAAAGGAAGCACTATTGCCTGTGGAGGTAGAGTTGCCTGCGGTCAAGATGTTGGAGAAGTTTCTTGGGTCGCCTAGTGATGCATTCAAAGAGAGGCTCTTGCAGTTACAAGAGGTCCAGTTGGATAGGATGAGCGCATTGGAGCATTATGGGCAGATGCAGGATAAGGCTTTGGCAAAGATAAATGAAAAGGTTAAAAGTAAGGGTATCAAGAAACATGACTTGGTTTTGCGCTACAATAGTAAGCTGGACAACACCTTCCAAAAGAAGTTTCAAATTAAGTGGGAAGGCCCTTTCAAGGTAGTGGAGTGTTTTCCAAATGGCACATATCAGCTGGCTAACCTGGATGGTGTTCTACATAAGTCAAGGGTAAATGGGTTGCATCTTAAATTGTATCATGCTAGATTGATGATGGTGGAGCAAGATGAGCTGTCTGTGGATAAAGCAGTGTTGGTGAGGGATAAGGAGACCTTTGATGCGGCGAGTCTCATATCTCTCTTTGCTGCTGCTGATCATGAATGATCTAGCAGGCTACGGGATGGGAAAATTATGTCAGGAGTTTTTTGGAGCAAGGGATTGCGCATATGTACATATACATGCATGGTGCATCAAATAAAGGATTGCCCATTTTCCTTAGCCAGGTGATTATGTGGGGCCCACATGTGTACAGGTAGGACAGAGTGTACATAGTGCATCAATTTTCACTATTACCAGTACCACTGTGTTTTTCTACAATAATGAGGAGTTTATAGCGTGTAAAACTTCTCGAGGAAGCTATCCACGGGCCGACGACATGAGGTCAGCAGGTGCGTCAGATGGCATCTAGTGGCGTCAGGAGGGCAAACGAGGTCAATATTTGCACGCAAATGAGCACGGACACAACGTGGGTGTTTTCTTGTGAGAGTTACGCAGAAAGGTCATCATTAGGACCACTTTTTGGGACCACTTCATGTGGTTGCGGGACGCATTATTGAAAAGAAATGAGTGCCAGGTGTGCGGATGATGCAAAAAAGGTGACAACTATGCACTGCGAGGTCAATTTTTGGCCTGTTCGGGGTCCGTTTGAGGTCATCTAAAAGGCCAAGGGTGCCCAACTAATAAAGCTAAGTGTGGGAACTGAAAAAAAGAAGAGAAGACCAGAAAAAACGTGGAGAAGAGAGGAGGAACAGCCGCAGGTGTGTTTTTGGTGTTTTTGGAGCCTGTTTGGCCGTAAATTGCTCATCCGAGGTCGGATTTGAGCACTTTGACATTGTAGACTGGGGTTTTGGGCCGTTCCAGACGCGATGGCGCTGTCCATTTTGCCAAATTCCTCACTCTTTTTCTGCTGTTTTTCTGTGTAAGTTTCTCCTATGAGCGAAGTTTCTGCTCTAGTTTGTGATTGTATCTAGTATCTTTTACCCATATTGTGTGAGCTGTTTGCCCCATTGGTGTTGGCCCAAGCTCATTTGTATCTAAACATCAGAAATTCTCCTCTTTTGAGTTGAGTTTTTTGGGTGTGTGTGTGTGTGTGTGGCCTGGGCAAGTGGATAGTCTCTCTCCTCTCACTCTAGAGGTGTGTTCCTTGTCTCGGGCAGGTGTGTTGTGTAAGCCGAGTGGTGCCCCATAGTGTGTGTGTGTGTGTGTATCTTCCCAAGAGTGTGTGTCGGGTCGTTATAGAGGCGCTCTGTGTGTTTTCATCCCGCTCACAACGTCAAGGGACTGAAGTCCAAAAGGTGTCGTTAAACATTGCCAAATTGATGGATTTCATGTCTTCAGAAGTTAGAACCACCATCATGTCCAAACTATATAAAGACCCTAAGCTAGTCTCAGCTCTTCGAGCCTTCCTCAATGGAGAACTAAAGTTTGGGCTACCACAATTTGCACAGATGGATGGAGTTGGGGAGATGCCGATAGAGGAGGAACACTTAGATCCACAACCCAACCTAGATGAGAACCTTGTTATAGAAATACCTGTTAACAAGTTGGGACAATACTTTGAGGGTGATGAATCCAATGCAACCATACCAATCACTACTAAGGGATTAACTGTGAAGGGAATCCTTGATGGTGGAGTTGGGGTTAGCATTGTGACTAAAAATTGCTGGGAAACTATGGAAAGACCTCACCTTGCGACCACAACCATAGTAGTGAAGATGGCCAATGGGTCTATCGTTAAACCTATTGGGATGCTAGAAGATCTCAAGATCAAGGTCTTTGGACATAAAATAAGAGTTACCTTCATTGTTATGGATTTCTCCAAGCACACTATGGCATTGGAGATGATCTTAGGACGTCCTTTCATGAGGAAAGCAAAAATGGTGCATGACTGGTCTAAAAACCATGTCTACTTGCAGTTCCACGATTCTATCATTAGAGTGGATCTTGTAACTGGTCGAGCACATCCTCTAAGAAATAGGTTTATAATTGATCATAGATCTGACACCACAGTTCACTCGGCCCCATTGCAGTATTGTTATACGTGTAAAGCGGACACTGATGTTGGGGAAGATTCTCCTTATATGGATGTACTACCTGGGATGACTGAGTCGGACAATGTGGATTGGGTCCACTTAGCAGCAACCATAGACACTTGGGGAAACAGTGGGACGACCTGGGTAACACCTGAGGGGGATGAAATGCCATCGCTCGTACCCTTAAATATGCTAGAAGCAATACATATAGCTTCTGACAAGACTCAGCCTAATATAACAAAGCAAACATACAAGTGGGTCCCTAAAGCTTCTTTAGCAACCATAGCTAGTGCTAAAAAACAGAAGCCTTAAGAAACGTCCCACTCACTCCAAAAAATGTAAGGAAACGTGGAGTTGGATTCCTAAAAAACTATTGGAAGCCCAAGGCTACTATCAAGGAAATGATCAAATCTGGGTGCCAAAACGTAGATTGTATTATTACTTGTCACCTGACCCATGTAAGCCCAATCCTGTAGCTCCAAAACAAATTGACAATCACGGAAAGAAAAAAATTATAGAATGCTACATACCCGCTCCAAAGCTAGTTTGGGTACCGAAGAAAGAACGATTTGTTCCACCTAGCTTAGGAATGGGGGAGTCCCATGAAGCTTCTAGCTCCTCATGTAATGCATCCATAGAGGTAAAAGCTTCTCCACAGCCTCCACCTACAATAGTGGACCTCCATAAAGATACAAAGGAATCCACACCTCCTAGTGTTCAAGAATCACATGATGAACCGCTTCAAGTTCGATCCTGGGAGAGTACCTTATCACCCTTGCAACTCGACGAGGCACCTAAGGTAATAGAAAACTACTGGCAAAAATCCCCACCTATTAACAACTAGAACTATTGGTTTCAAAGGGTGACAAACTCATTTCAAACGGTATGATATACCCAAGGAAGGGGGGAGTGTTTTCTGACATCCATCATTCACTTGCTTCCCTCTCAACCTTCCTCCCTAACCTCTTAATCTCCAATCTTAGGGAATGTATATATAAAGCCTTATACTCACAAAAAACAAAAATAATAAAGAGCAAGAGCAATTAGCAAACGAGTATGCACAATAAAAGTCAAAACATTGACCCAGACCTACACATTCACATCCGGTACACTGAAACAGAAACCTATGTTATAAAACACCTTTGATCCTCATCACTCGAGTGATGGAGGGTAGGTAAGATTAGTACGATAGGAGTGTTTCTATTTTAGAGTTGAGTGATTAGCAAAGTTCTTTCTTCCCACTGATGCTCCTCCTAGAGGTATTCTTTGTGTTTACTTGTGTGTACAAGAACGTGTTGCTGTGGTTAGGATTTGGACCTTCATAGAATCTTTCTCTCATCCACTTTTCAAATCAAGAGCGGCCATCAACACAAACAGGTGTTTCTTGTCCATTAGCATTGCCCCTTATCGTTTTTGCATCCATGTTTGTCTGCTTTGATTGTGATTGGTAGCATAATATTCAATGCATTTGCTTAGTATCAAACATTTAATTCAATGTAATCTTTTGTCATAATCACTTGTCTAGGTTTAAAAATCAAGCAGTCTGACTAAGTTAGTTTGACCAAGTTAGGTGTTACAGATCTTCTCTTAATACCATGGGAATGCCTTCCTAATAGTCAATGGTTACGTAAGTTCTTAATCCGATTTAGGCAGCATTGTGTGAAATGTATTAGGGATTTCTAGTGGGCTTAGTCTCTATTGACCTTTAGCTTAAGTATTATAAAGGGAGTTTACTAGTGTGATGAGCCTGGGGAGGTGTAACAGTGTTATATGACCCCTCAAAGTTACAAAATTAAATGCTGAAAACGAAAAAACAAAAAAATCAAAGTGCCACAATGTAAAATCTTAAGCTGGAAGAGAAATCTCAGCTTGATTTGGTACTTCACTCACATGTATCGCCTATGGTACTAGAGCCCTAGAGGTTCCCAGTGTGGGCGCTTTTCCTTGAAAAGCAAAAAACCAAGGGCATACAAAATAAGCACACACATTAAAATTGAATCACTGTGAAAAGACTTTGGGGGGTCAAAGAAAAGATAATCAGTCAGGCGATGATTTCATGAGAAATTTCTTTTATTGTAGCTTAACTACAAGGTTTATCGGTATAGCCTCTAGTCAGTCCTCGAACATGAAATACTTGGCTCTCGCGATGAAACAACCTAATTGACCAGAGAAAATTAAGAAGCTTACCCATGGTATTAATAGTCGATCTTTAGTGCCTTTCGATCGTTAAATTAGCGACCCCAGACTTGTTTAATTTTTTACCTTTACATCTGTTTATGCATTTGATTATATTGTAATTTAATGTTTATTGCTGACAAATGGTTTAAAATTCTGTTACCAATCAATTTGTCTACCTAAAACTGCATATGCTTTTTAATTGTATATGAGAATGCAATTACTGTGCCAATGTTGTTTGATTTTGTAGTGACTGAAGCAGGCTAAGGACATTCATCTCAAAAGCTCTTCCACATCGACAAGCGTGCTTCAACTCAATAGCTTTCAAGGACGGAATCTACATCAGGAAGAGGGGAATGTTAACCCTAACGGCTCACGGACACCCTATCACCTATGATGAACGTTGTATTATTTACTTTGTAGAGTCAGGTACCGGGCTTGTCGGTCCAATAGGAAAAGGGTAAGAGTGATCGTCGATGAGAGGCACACTCTAACTGGAACATTCAAGGGATTAGTTGGCTAAGCATGGGCACCCAAGTGTGAATGGGGTGAACTCATATAAAAGTCAACTAAACCTAAAATTCACTCATTCTCTCATTTGTGCAATTGAAGAGTGCTCTTGCTCCATCTCCATCTTCTTCTTCTTCATCTCCTTGTGTGTGTGTATGCGTGAGAGAGAGAGAGAGAGAGTGTGCGATCGAGCATTGCGACGGCGCGACGGCGGTGAGGCGGTTGAGCACGGCGTAGCGGCGTCTCCCTCTTCTTCGCGGCGAGGAATCCTCCACGAAACAAGTGTAGAGCGGTGAGAGACACACCATCGTCATCTTTGAGCTTACTAGTTTAGGCTTGTTGTGTGCTTGGAGCCATTTGTGGGTTGCACGCGGTGTATCGGCAAGTTCCTTGCATTGACACGTGCGACATACGCGCACATCCATATTCCCGTATTCCCATGGATAGACTTAGGCAATCCAAAGATGAAACCCATGGATATGCTCTCCCATGGTGAATTAGGGATTGGCAAAGGTTGAAGCAATCCAAGTTGCTTCCCTATCAAACTTAGTCTTTTGGCATACCACACATTTGCTTTCATGGTATGCCAACAGAAATATGTTTCAATCCCCTTTAGGGTAGACTGAATCCCTCTATGCCCTACATAAGGAGGAGCATGAGATTCATACATTACTTTCTCATGTAGTGAGCTAGTAACGCATAGTCTATTGCCATAGAGAAGATAACCATCTTGTAAAGTAAATGGTTCCTCTTTCTTCCCTAGTGCAAGGGCTGAAATCACATCTCTAAAATCGGGATCAATAGCATACTCATCTATCATAGAAGATAGATCATTGTGAGTTGCTATGGAAACCGCATTCACTCTCGGCCATCTTGAGAGTGCATCGGCTACTTGATTATGCTTGCCAGAAATGTGAGCAATATGAAAATGAAATTGTGAAAGGAAATTCGCCCACCTCATTTGTTTGTCGGAGAGCTTGGTCTACGTCATGAAGTACTTGAGACTTTGGTGATCCGTTCACAGAATGAAAGGAGTCCCCAATAAATAGTGCTTCCATGAGTCTAAGGCATGTAGAACTGCAAGGAGTTCCTTTTTATATATGCCTAGAGCTTGCTCAACAGGGTCTAGCCTTCAACTTTCATAGCCTACGGCATGCCCTGCTTGAAGCAAAACAGCTCCAAGGAAATCACCACAAGCATTACATTGGACCTCAAATGGCTTTGAGAGATCCGGTAACGTAAGCACAGGTTGAGAGATAAGCTTTTCGAAAGCATTGTTCTCCTTGGAAGACCATGTGTACCTAATTTTTTTCTTTGTTAGGTCATGTAATGGTCCTGCTATTAGTGGGAACTTTTCTATGAAGCATCTATAGTATGTGCACATACCTATAAAGCTTCTTAACTCATGAAGATTCCTTGGTTTAGGCCATCCTTTTATTACCTCTAACTTTGATGGATCCATTTGGATGCCATCTTGAGAGATAATGTGACCTAAATACCGAATCTCTTGTAAGAAAAATTCACTTTTCTTTCGATTAACATAAAGTTTTTTCTCTCTTAGAACTTGAAATATTACCTGGAGGTGTTGCTTGTGTTCATCTAATGAATTAGAGTAGATGATGATATCATCAAAGAACACTCCAGTAAAGGTTCGGTGAGGCATGAATAGCTTCTCCATCAAGCGATTGAATGTAGCTGGTGCATTGGTCAAGCCAAAAGGCATGAAAATGTATCCGTAAAGACCAAACGTAGTGCGAAATACGGTCTTTACAATGTCTTGATCAACTATCCTTATTTGGTGACAGCCACTTTTTAGGTCAATCCTACTGAAGTAGGTGGACCCTTGTAGCTTATCAAATAGGTCTTCTACCCGTGGAACGGGAAACCTATTCTTGATAGTGATCCTATTTAGTGCTCTATAGTCGACACACATACGATATGTGCCGTATTTCTTTTGCACTAATAGCATAGGAGAACAAAATGGAGATGAGCTAGTCCTAACCATGCCCTTCTCAACTAACTCATGCACTTGCCGCATAATTTCCTCTTGTTGAGCTTGAGAAACTCTATAAGGAGGTTTGTTAGGCGATGAAATTCCTCGAAGAAGTTCAATTGCATGGTCATCATTGCCTCGCTTAGGAGGTAGCTCACAAGGGATGTCGTCAATAAAGACATCTTGAAACCCCTTGAGAAAATTGGATAACTCTAATTCCTTTTGGTTGTGTATATTTTCTTTTGCTAAAACATTAGGTTCATTTTGAAAATCTTTAACAAAAATCATGTACACGGAAATAGAGCTCTTTATTGACTTGTTGAAAGCTTGTGTATGTACAATGGGTATAGTGTTACCCATTTCCTTAGCATCTATATACATATCTTTTTCCCTGAACTTAAAGGAGATTCTCCTTTCAAGGAATTTAACATTGGCAACCATGCGATCAAACCATGGTGCCCCTAGGATTACATCCTCATGCTTGAGAGGGGAGATAAAGAAGTCCTCTTTATCCAAGGACATAGAGCCTCAATTTCCCGATTAAGGGAGTGGCTGAAGCTTCTTGCCCCTTGAAAGCACCGTCTGCGGGTAGGACATCTCCCATCTCGTAGGTTTGTATGCCTAGCTTGGTGGCCAACTCTATAGATATAAAATTATGAGTAGAACTGAGGTCAAAGAGATAAATGCATCATGTTCACTTGCTTTTCCCCAAGCATGGCATAGAGGAGATCCTTTGTGGTGAGTTTCCTCCTCTTGGATTTTGACCAAGGTAGCTCTAGGAGGATCATGGCGGTTGTTCTTTTGGGAACAAGCGCGGTACGCATGCCCTTGTTCGCCGCACTTGAAACACTGGTTATCCTTGCGATAACTCTCAAGCTCTTCGGGAGAGAGTTTATTTTTGCCTTTCTAAACTCCTTTCTCCTTAGCTTTGTTGGAGTTGCCCTTAGGAGACTTTTGGACATTGTCCTTCTCCTTAGGCTCATTAGAACCCTTGTTTTTTGTGGGCTTAGAATTTCTTTTAGCTCCCATTTGGAAATTGATTCGAGAGGCCACCATAGTATGATGTATTACTGCCGATATGGTACGTGGCCTTTGAGAGTTGACATACTCCGCCATTTCTTCGGTTAAGCCCGCATAAAATTGTTTCTTTTGCTCTCCAAAATCCAACTTTTTGAAGACAATGGCTTTGAGTTGTAGGTCCCAAAACTTGTCTACATATTTGTGGATGGATTCATAGGGAGAGAGCTTCAAGCTTCGCCATTCGGTGATTACTTTGTCGTTGGCATCGGTGGCCAAAAACCGCTTCATAATGGAAGCTCTTAAAGATTTCCATGTTTGTGGAGCTTCACCGTTGGCCCGTAGGCTAGACCATCATTTCCTGGCGGACTTTTGAAAGTGCATAGCTATGTGGCGTAGCTTAGAGGACTCCGTGAAGCCCTCATCTCCGAACGCCGCATCAAATTGTTGGATCAAGGCCAAGACTTTGTCCGTAGCACCAAAAGTGCCATCATAGGTAAGGAAAGAGATGCTCTTCCCTCCCTCTTTGAATTTCTTGAGCTTGGACGACCTCTTCCATACGGCATAGGATTTCCTATGGCCTCTTCTTTTTGATGGTTCAAAGTTTTCACCATCACTTTCTTCAGAAGATGAAGAAGTTGAGGAAGATGGAGAAGAGGGTGACCTCTTTCTCGCCTTTTTCTTGCCTTGATCTTCGTTGTCTTGACCATCACTTTCATAAGAGGAAGAGGATGAAGAAGATGGAGAAGAGGGTGTCCTCTTTCTCGCCATTTTCTTCTCTTTCTTTTTGTCATCCCTCTTTGAAGTATGGTGTGGAGAAGTATGCGATGGTCTTCTCCGTTTTGGAAGTGATGGAGAGCGTTTAGCCCGCCGTCTTCGTGGAGCCATCTTCGCCGAGGTGGCTGGAGACTCACTTCTTTCTCGTTCCTTCGGTGGAGCCTCTTGAATTCTCCTTTGAGAAGGAGATGCATCATCAAGGAGCAAATTTCTGAGCCCTTCATAGGGATCCTCTTCTTCTTCCCGAATCGGAGAGACCTCTTTTGGAAGTCTCGCAAGGAGGCTTCCTAGGTGTTCTCTCATCATGGTGAGGAGCTTGGAAAATCCCATGAGCACGAAGTTACCGTTGCACTTCACTTTGGAGGGATGGATTGCCCATGGCTTGTTGAAGCCTAGAAACAAGATAGTTAACTATTAGCAAAATCAAAATATTATCAACATTAATTTCACTCTCTTTACTATTGTCAACCATTCTAACAACTTTTAGGTGTAAACTTTTTAGGTGTACTTTGGCACTTCAAGCCCTAGTTGCTACTCCTCTTTACCCCTTTATAAAAATCACTCAAGCTACTGTACCCGTGGCTTGAATACCATTAATTGCAAGGAATAGAAGAGAGGGTCATTCAACACCAAAACAACACCGGCTCCTGTCAAGCTTCTAATAGCTGAATATTGGTTAAGCCGTAGGCAAGCCCAATAGGACTCAACTATTAAGACCATAGCTCTCGACGATGATGCCCCGTTAACTGCACAAATGCAAGCGCACTGCAAGGCTGAAAAATCCCTATTCTACTTACTCACATGCAATTAATAGTACCAACCATTTATAGCTAGCTTGAGGACCTCCCTTCTTGAGAAAGAAAAGAGAAACCTTGTGCTCTGATACCAATGTAACATTTAATGGCCTAGTAACTTGTGTGTAGCGGAAAATAGCATGAACATAGTGAGCATTTCATTAGAATAGATTCCTAATGAGATTAACAAGAGTGCTTGGGTGAAGAAAGCAACAAAAAGCATAACACCTAGTTAGATAGCATGAACAATACTTCAAAAGAGAGAAAAATTAAGCAATTGACAACAGTTGAGCACCGGATTTGCATGGAGCCGGTCCCCCCTCCAAAAGGCTTTGTATTATGGTTTCTCCTATCAAGAGAGACATTTTACAATACAATTTATTGTGTTCCTTCAATACTAGCTAGTGCAATGAAGATGGAAACTTCATGCACTAAGAAAAACACTTATCAAACACAACATCAATTCCCTCATGGTCCCTGACCCAAGACCTCACACACCTTCCAAGATGGTGAGAGCTAGTGGGGTATGAGTGTAGATTGAGAGGAAGAAGGAGTATTCTTACGAGAAAGATGTACATCTCCTCACATAATCACTCATATTAGCATAGCTTAGCTTAGTAATTAGCATGGTAGAGGAGATGAGCATGCAATGAAGCTTGGCTCTTGGTTGGATTTGCATCACAAAGCCAAGAGTTGTTGGTGTAGGCCTTCCTTCTCGCAAGCTTGGAGTAGGTGATAAGCTTTCCATTAAAGCTTGAGAAGGAGAGAGAGTCTTCTTTACTTCACACATGAGCTAGTGTGAGTGTTTCGGTGATAATGCCTTTGAAAAATCAGCCCCCTCTCTCTCTTGGTCGACCCCTCTTGCTATTTGCTCTTGCTAGCATCCTATTGGACCTCCCCAAGTTAGCCAATGGTAATTAAGCAGCATAAGTGATAGCCTTCTGACATGTGTCCCCCTTTTCCCTTTTGTGAGAGCTTTAGGTAATTATTTAATTCAACTAAACTCTCATTGGACCCCTTTGCCTCCTGGCCAATAGGAATCAGGCAAGCCATTGGGCTGTTGAATGCTCATTGGTCCTCTTGGGAGACTGTCCAATAGTCTTCTAGAGAGCTTAATTCTTGTTGGTTCTTTTATTAAGTGTTTTTAAATTAATTAAACTAGATTTACTCTAGCCTAATTCTCATTGGTCCACCTCCAAAGCCATCCAATAGGAATTGGGTACACCTTGTGGGCATCTAGGTTAGGGAGCTGACATGTGTTCCTCATTCCCTTTGTGTAAAGGGAGTTTGTGTGTGTGTGTGTGTGTTTCTCTCTCATCCCCTACTTGCAAGTCTCGCCCCCTCCTATGTAGGGATCCACAAAGACTTGTTGTGACACACACTAAGCATCCAATTTCCCTAGTGTTTGGCCTTTGGACACAACCTTTGAATTTTGGAACCTTAGCATTTTGGAAGTCTTAATGGGTTGAACCTTAGGGTGTTTTAAGCCCATTGTTGCACATTTCTCTTTTGCAGATGGCCCCCCCTTTGGATCCCTACTGTGGCCAGTCTGCTAGCTTAACCAATATTCTAGCTTTTTCTCCCGTGGCACTTTCCCAAATTAAATGATTAGTTTAACATGAGAAAATCATTTAGGAGAATTAGATATTGATTATTTATGACAACTCCAATATATCCCATTGATAAACTTCACAATTAATTTCAAAACTTCAAACTCTTCATCTGAAATATAAGATTTATGATTGTGATATATCTTTCGCAACTGAATATCACAACCACAAACATTGACATAATAAATATCAATCATATGTAGTTCTTGTAGGACTCTCATGAATTTTATCTCGCTCAATATTTGTCACACTTTGCATAGTGAAATGCTTAAGCGTCCGCAAATTGCATACCACCCATCAGCATATGAATACACCCAATGATGCCACCAACACCATGTACCATTTCTTTGACAAATGTACTCATCCTTAACTTTCAAATAAATAAACATCTTTAAATGTATTGGGATAATTGCCAATACATCATGACCCATGTTAACCTACATTAGCAATTAACAAATCTCTCTCTCTCTCTCTCTCTCTCTAACCTATGTAGTAGATAGGTTCAACCCCAAGTGGCATGATGTATAGAACACCCATGGGTGGTAATAAGATGTTGATTATTCAAATGCCCTCTTGGGTATCTTGCCTTCATTTCAAAACTTGTTAGAGTTCTTCATGACTAATAGTCTAATTGCTAGCATCATGGCACCTACATCCTTGGGATCTTTTGAAACTATTCGTATGAGAGTGACAACCATATCTTTCAATTCCCTCTTGATAAAAATATTGAGTTCAAGGCCCATACAATAGATGTGCAATGCCTCTAATTCGTTCACTATCACGCTCTCTTGGGATTGCCTTTTGAGTATCATGCCTTGATTTTCAAGACTACTCGAGAATTTCTAAGGTCTATTGGGATGGGATTTCTCTAGGCATTTACATCAAGCCCGAGATCTTTGAAAACCCTCTCTATGACATTAAAATATACGTCTATGTATACCTTTTCATGTCCAAATGAAGTGTGTATGTGTGGCAGATTGGTTATGCTAATTGTCATTTGAGCAGCATAGCTAGAGTTCGAGCCCTATCATTAGATAGATCTTTCAATACTTCCATATATAGGATGCTCAAAACCTCTTCCTTATTAGGGAGAAAACAAAAAAACCATCTTGGGTTTCAAGAATTACTCCCGTCACTTAAGTTCAAGGCATCGAATTTTAGTAGGTTGTATTGCTATCTTGGATACCCTCTTGATGAAAATATTGAGTTCAAGGCCCATACAATAGATGTGCAAGGCCTCTTGGTTCAGTATCACGCTCTCTTGGGATTGTCTTTTGAGTATCATACCATGTTCATAGGCAAGGGGCTTCCTTACGCCATATTAAAATCTACGCCTATGTATATTATTGTGCAAGGACTCGAACACCCTAAGTGCGAGGAAGTTTTTAGCCCTAATTTTTGGAAAGTTCATAGAATATTTTATATTAATTTATTTATATTTTCTCTCTCTCTCTCTCTCTGTGGTATGTGTGTGTGTGTGTGTGCGGTTCATATTTCTCTATGGAGTCTTTTGGATGTAGCCTCATACTCCTTTCTCCCACCTGCACGTGTCTACTTCTCTCTTTCTCTCTCATAAATTGAATTGAATAAAAGATTCAATTAAATAAACAATTTGAAAAAGGCTTGAAGTCTCTCTCTCTCTCTCTCTCTCTCTCTCTCTCTCTCTCTCTCTCTCCCCCCATCCAGAGTGCGGATGAGGATGAAATCTAGTAGTAGTAGTATTTTTGTTCTAGTCTTTTTGTACCCGGACATGGTATTAGACTCACAATGTTGTAACAGTTTGGTCTCATAGGTCATTTTGGTCTTTTGAAGACGTTAATATAACATTTCATTTCTCTTTCTCTCCCCCCCCCCCCCCCCCCCCCCCCCTTTCCTCTTCTAGTCTCATGGACCATTCAGCTCTTCTAAGGAAGTTAACCCCCCTTCTCGCTCTTTTTGAATGATGAAGTTAAATGATTGATTAAATCAAACAAACCACCTTGCTGACACAAATTTTAAAGGTACACCAAATTTTTCCCAACAAACTCTCGTGTCTCATCATGATATTTCTTGCTTGTGTCAACCTCTTGCATAATGTCCATCTATTCAATGCATATAGACGCGGCTACCTACCTTAGGAGAAAATCACTCACTCAAGAAATGCTCACTTCTCATTTGCTGAGAATCTTCCTCGCCCTGCCATGTTGGCCATATTGGTTGCATTTTAGGAGATTGCATGCTTGAAAGTACAACCACATTTTACATACATACCAAAGGCAGCTAACATAAGCGTGGTGCTTAGTTGTAGAATTCCCTCGTCCTCTGTGTGTGTGTGTGTGTGTGTGTGTGATTGGATGAGCTTCTAGTGTTCCACTCGGGGACGTCGTAACTAGCTCGAAGCACCTGTGCAGTGAGATGGCCGTGAGTCAGCATGCCATCTAGGATTCAAGGTGGGTGGAAAGCACGCAATGTGAATGGCACAATTAGGGGTGTCAAATCTCAGTGTTCCACCTAAACGAAAGTGAGCATGGGACGTGCAGTGTGAACCCATCCTTGATGTGCTCTTGCGGTTTGTTGAGCCTAACTTGAAACTTTGAGAAACGTCACACATGACCTCAAGCGAACAACCTTACAAACCGCGAGAAGAGACCTACCTTCAGCCTCTATAGTGCAGCCACATCATGGAGTAGAGTTTATGTGGAATCTGAGGTAATCCTCAGCTGAGAAATCCGTTTGAGTTTGCAAAATTGAAAGGGGAGAGAAGTTTCTATATTTTGCAAGAATAGAAGGCCGGGGAAAACTTAACCGCCCCCCAAACTGTTTTTCTCCTCTCTCTCTCTCTCTCTCTCTCTCTCCACAATACGCGCCCCCCTGTTCCTGTGTCGAAGGCTCTCTTTCTCCCTCTCTCTCACACAGAGCAACGATGGAGAACGTGAGGAGCCTCTCTCTCTCTCTCTCTTTGGGGGAGAACGTGAGGAGCCTCTCTCTCTCTCTCTCTCTCTCTCTCTCTCTCTCGCGCGCGCGCGCACACAGGCGTGCAAAATGTCGACGGCTGGTTGTTTGTCACGGTTGACGCGCGTATGGTGGTGCCATCGACTATTGCTGGACCAGGACGACGAGTGGAAGCATTTAAAAAGGGCCACGACAGTGACGCTTTTTAAATATATTGAACTTTAATATTAACCTCATGGTCTGCAACTACAAGTAATAAATATGAGTCAACCCGCCATTAGACAATACAGCCTCTATATATAAAGCCACCTCTTTCCCCTGGGATAATTCATCGCATTCTCGTTTCTTTCTTCTGTGGTGTGCTCTAGACCTTGATCCGTCCTCCCCGTCGCTCGAACCTGACCTTGCAGCCATGCAGATCTTTGTGAAGACCCTCACTGGCAAAACCATCACTTTGGAGGTCGAAAGTTCAGACACCATGGACAATGTTAAGACCAAGATCCAAGATAAGGAGGGTATTCCCCCTGACCAGCAGCGGCAAGCAGCTTGAAGATGGCCGCACCCTTGCCGACTACAACATCCAGAAGGAGTCTACCCTCCACCTTGTCCTTCGCCTTCGTGGTGGCATGCAGATATTTGTGAAAACGCTCACTGGTAAGACCATTACTCTCGAAGTAGAAAGCTCAGATACTATTGACAATGTCAAGACGAAGATCCAGGACAAAGAGGGGATCCCTCCCGACCAGCAGCGCCTCATCCTTGCTGGAAAGCAGCTTGAGGATGGCCGCACTCTTGCTGATTGCAACATACAGAAGGAGTCCACGCTTCACCTTGTGTTGCGTCTCCGCGGTGGCATGCAGATCTTTGTGAAGACCCTTACTGGTAAGACCATTACTTTGGAGGTTGAGAGCTCTGACACTGTTGACAATATGAAGACTAAAATTCAGGACAAGGAGGGCATCCCTCCTGACCAGCAGCGCCTTATTTTTGCGGAAAGCAGCTTGAGGATGGGAGGACTCTTGCTGACTATAACATACAGAAAGAGTCTACCCTCCACCTTGTGCTTCGGTTGAGAGGTGGGATGCAGATATTTGTGAAGACACTTACTGGCAAGACCATTACCCTGGAGGTTGAGAGCTCTGATACTATAGATAATGTGAAGACGAAGATTCAGGATAAGCAAGGTATTCCCCCTGATCAGCAGCGCTTAATCTTTGCGGGAAAACAGCTGGAGGATGGGCGCACCCTGGCTGATTACAACATTCAGAAGGAATCCACTCTTCACCTTGTGCTTCGGCTCAGAGGGGGGAATTGATGTAATGTGTGGTAGAGCCTGTGTCTCTGGATGTGGTCTTCTTTTTTTTTTTTGGGCACCTACTGGTGTGAATTCTCGTGTTTCTTAGTGTTTGGTTGTCTTGGAAGCGATGAAAATTGATGCTGGATGTTTTGTACAGGAAATGTTGATTTGTCAATAAAAAGGGTTTTGTGTTGCAATGCAAGGATTTTCAGTCTGTCCAATGGTTGAATGTGGTTGCATAGCCCCAAGATTAATTTCATTTCTATTCTTGAATTTGGTGATAGTCAAGAAAATTCTCAAATATTTGTCAGAAGCTATACTTTAAATCTATTTGACCGGCTTAGCATTATTTAAATCTGACTGTGCCATGAGGTGATAAAACAGTTTCTTCTCAGCTGAATGAAATGTCATATAGCTGTGTGTGGTTCAGGTGGGTAATTCTTTCTATGGTTAGCTACTGCTCCCCGTGCTCTTAAGTAAACTCTTGATTTCTGCAGAGTTTCATGCTTGACTCTGTTTTAACTCTCGACTGCGAACTCTCAATATAGTTTGCTTGTCTAGTTCTTTGATCCTTGTCTGACTCTGAATATCCTCCTTGACGTCAATGTCTGCCAACGTCTTCTTCTAGGGATAAGGTCACATTGGTAAAAAAGTTCCATTCTTTGGATGACAGCTTAATTTTGAGGTCCCTTAATCAGTCCCAGCGGTCTTGTCTTACTCGTCCATGTTCTGTGTCCTGTCCATACTGGCACCTTTACCCCCATGTGCCACTGTCTGCCTGCCTGCCTGCCTGCCTTCATCATGACCATCCTCCGGTCCAAACCCTGCATTTTGACAACAGGCCAGGTAGGGCAACTTTCCCCCAGCATCATGATCTTTGAAAGACTTGTTGCAGTTTGTTGTAGAGGATTCCATTCTGAAGTGGAGTCTGTGTGTCGAAAATGCCTCCAGCAGTGGGGTCGAAGAAGTCTCGTTTTCTATTGGAAAACTCAACCATTGTCAGGAAGACGGTGTGCACAACCTCATCCAGTCCCTACTTTACTGTGGATTGTCATTCTGTGTTTCTGTGTTGAAGCTTGTTCTCAGCGTCTTCTGAGATGAATCTCTTCGAAACCTGAGCTTTGGAGTGCATGATTCCTGAGACCATTTGGGTGGAGTGCTCCTATCTAAACTTAGCTCTTATATTTGTATGGATTTGTGACGATCCTACCATTGGGTGGTCTCCTCTTTGAATAATCTTAAGCTGGATACGCGTCTGCAGCGATGCACAGTATTCTGCAGGTAATCAAAAACTTACATATAGAACATTGATGTTGAAAATGTCTTAATTTAGCCATGATATGGGCACACCAATTAATTTTTGAAGGGCCATTAAATTTAGAAGGCTGCTCTTTCTGGCCTATGGGTAGGCACTCTTTACAGCTGGGTCGTGCCCGTGCTTGTGGGGGGAACGGGGGCAAGGCTGCAGACCAGGTCGCACCGCTGTCTTGAGTTTGTGGGAGCGATTTTGCAGGAGTGGATGACTGAAGGCTACAGCTTTCGAAACAGGAGATGAAAGGCTTGCCAAAATATAGGTTATTACCTACCTTTTACGAAGTGCTACCAGGGTTATCTTTTGCATTCGACAATTCTGGCATGTTCCTTCTCCTTTACTCAGAATGGACTGGCCTCTCCCCCCATTTCCACCATTAACCCACGGGGCGACTCTGCTCTTAGGAACCTCCGATCTAGCCATTTTATGCAACAGCTGGGCTCACCCACTCTTAACGCTGGATAGAGAAATGCTGGCCTTAAAGCTTCTTTCTTTGGAAAACCGTAGAGAGATAAAGAAGAGAAGTCACTAGGCACCCTCATGCTCCTGTCCCTTGCAATCTCATATGGGTAGTCGTTAGGTAGGATAAAAATGAATGCGAGGGCTGCTGGGCCCGGACATTCATGCTAAGAGTTGGGTCATACCAGGGCTTGTGGGAGGAGTAGGGGCAAGGCTGCAAACCCGGTCGTGCCTTTGCGTTGAGTTTGTGGTAGGCTTTGGCAGCGGTCCATTAGGAAAGGAAAACGGTGACCGCTTTTGATATGAAAGCTGCAGCTTACGAAAGAGCTTGCAGAAATATAGCTTAATACCTACCTTTCACGGAGTGCTAGTACGATTACTTTTTGCATCGAAGAATTTTGCCTTGTTCTCTGAGAATGGAATGTGCTTTCCCCCCACTCAAGGTACGACTCTGCTCTAAACACCACACATGGCATGTTGAGAAAAAAATGTCACCGCCGTAGCCAATCGGTCACACAAAACGGTGTAGGCGAAAGGGTAAAAGTCCCAAAAAGGACGGCCTTTTCACTGAAACAACCAACCACCTCTTGGTCTAGAGCATTGGACTATTTTCAAACACTCCTCAAAGAAAAAAGTGTCTTTCAAATTCCCTTGTAAGCGATGCTCAAAACTTTAGTGGTTTTGAGGCAGTAGTAGTCAACATACAACAGCTCTCATGATTGATTTAAGTGCTCCACTTTTCCCTAGAATAAAATTTGGCATAAATTTTCCAAGGGAGCTTTTGCATAAATTCAAAACAAAACATGGTCTCCACGTGATTCGTCATGCTAATGCTTCCTTTATCAGCCCACACACTTCTACAAACAACAATGCCCTCTATGGTTAGTCTCTCCTTCGTGGTGACATGCCCAATAAATAGCTAATGCCTATGCTCCTTAAATGCTTCCTAGGAGTATACCCGGAAAGCCATACTCAGTGAGTTTAACACTCTCAGAAACACCTTCCAATCATTGAGGCTCAAACAATCCTTGCTCCTTGTCATTTTGTTAGGAGTTTGTTGCAGATTTGGTATCAATTCGTTCATTGAATTGGCTTGGAGACATGGATATTGAGATGGCTTTGAACGAAGCTCGATTGGTATGGACCGGCTTTCCCACAAGGCTCATCGAGACAACATCAACCCTCACATAGGATAGTGGCACCTTTGTTGCCATCATTCAAGGTGAGGATCTCTGTGGAGTGGTTGATTTTTGTGGCGAGGTAGGTGTGGTAGCAAAGATACATTTTGAATTTGGATATTCTTGACGATTTGAAGATCACAAACCATGAGATTGTGTGGCCACTTTTTTTTTGGTAAGTGAGGTTTTTTAGTGCTTAATCTTGTGTTTTTTCTTGTTGCCATCTTTAACTATTCCTTAGAGGCCTAGAGAGGGGAACCCATGGTAGCAGGTGTGGTGGAGATGTAACAATTTATTGTAGGTGCAAATTATGTACACCTTATGGAGGCCATACATGAGGAGAGGAAGATGTTGGAGATGGTGTGTAGCAACAATTGAGACGTAACAATTGATGGTAGGTGCAAATTATGTACACCTTATGGAGGCCATACATGAGGAGAGGAAGATGTTGGAGATGGTGTGGAGCAAGAATGACGCAACAACAACCACCCTTTACACGGTATGTATATAGTGTACTTTTACGATAGGCAAATGCATGTGGTTCTAATTGTTGGCATTCTATTGTGTGGAAAGATTATTGCTTGGCATTTATACCTATGTTTGTCGGCACAAGATGAATGTGGTATGCTTGTTATCAATTGCACAGGTAGTCTATGAAATAAATCGGCAATTGTCTGGTGTCATTGGAATTGAGATGTGTGCGGTATGCAAAGTTGTTGTCAAATCATTGACTATGGGCTTTTGATTTGTGCGTTCGTATGTTGTCGTAATGCCGATTTTTTAAAAGAATTGGATGTGCATAAATTGGTGATTTCACTTGTAACCTTTAAATAAGTGGTGAGGGTCTCACTTCTCAGAGCATCTGGACGTAGAGTCTGAGAGTAAATCCCAACCCACTCTCTTGTACTTTGAACTGATTAATATAAAAAGAAATACCGAAAGGGACGCCAGTCTTTGGGGCCAATATCTCTAGGCACGGAACTCCGCCGGGCCAGTGTACATCTATTGTGATCTGTGACTTGTTTTGAAGTGGTTATTTGGTGTTGTCGCGGTTGATTCTTGACTTGGAGTGTCCAAGTCTGTTACAGTGGTATCAGAGCACGACCGATTTCTCTTCTACGGGAAATCCGATCCCCGAATTTTTTTTTTGCGGCACCTATGGCTTTAGGCAATGATCAGTCGACTCCCTCTGCATCTAGAGATGCGGGCAGGGATCACAACGAAGATTCCGGCACGGAGTATGGCCCGCCTAGGCCTACTCCAACAGAGAAGCAAGAGATGGAGCGTCGAAAATTGATTGATGATGGAACAAAGATGATGCTCAATTTTGCCAAGGACCCGAAGATGGAAAAATATATGAACCGGACCTCTTTGGAAGAGGTACAGATGGAGTGGCAAAGAACCACAAAACCACTCCCGAAACCCGCTCTCAAGAAACCTTCTGCTTCCAAGAAATATACGGAGAAGGAACTGGAGAACGTGGTTGATGCACAGATTGCTCAGCTTTTCGATGTGCAAAAGAAAGACAAAAAAGCACGGCAAAAAGCAGAAGAAAGGCACTGACTTCCCGGGATATTTGGGTCGTCGGTCGACATTTGACAAGGCAAAGAAACAGAATAAGCGTGTCAAGTTTGAAGGCTTACCCACTTCTTCTTCTTCTTCTTCTTCTGACAGTTATTCTAGCTCTTCAGACTCAAGTGAAGAAGACAGAAAAAGAAAAAAGCGAAGCAAGAAACAAAGCTTCGGAAAGGGCAAGAAAAAGGGAAAGAAGGCTACATCTCGCCCAGAGACTGACAGTTCTACTGAGGACTCGTCTATAGACAGCTCAGATTCCGATGACGAAAACTTTTATGCAAACAAGAAGAATTTTTACAAAGCCAACCAATATGAATTTCTCGAAGATAAAAACAAGAAAGTCCGAGAGTTTAAGGAAGGTGGCCACTCGATCAAGTTTGATACTTTTTCAGGATACTCAGATGCTTCGAAGGCTTTGTCTTTTATACAGCAGTTTGACATCACTTTCGCGGGAGGACGCTTTTCAGAGCACTCCAAGATTCGGAGAGCTGTCTCTTAGTTTAAGAGGAATGCTCGTACTTGGTGGTCCATGCTTCTTTTAAACAAGACTGCGCCAGTTAAATGGCTGAAATTTAAGAATCTTTTTATTTCTTCTTGGTTGACGCAAGAATATGAATGAGATATACGAGCTGCTTGGAACCATCTTCGGATGACCAAGAACGATACAATCAATGCTTACTCTGAAAGATTCTGGAGCTCTTTTCTACCCACCTCTTCATTCAAGAAGATCTCGTTCACAGAACAGATTGAGCGGTTTAACTTGGGTCTAGCTACGGAGATCCGAGATCACTGCTTGGAATAGAAGTCAGCTTCTATTTAGGAGTTGATGAGTCATGCGAAGCGGGGCTTTGCCATTCACTCTGGCAGTTTGACCTACCCCACAGATAAGACCATGACACAATGAGCCGAACAGACTTCTGGGAATGAAAGTAGAAAGAAAAAGAGCAACCCATAGAAAAAGGATGCACGACCCAAGCTTACTCCTGAGGAGAGAGCTCGCTTCATCAAAGAGGGGAAGTGCTTTGGATGCAGGGAACATGGACATATCTCCGCGAAGTGCCCTAAAAAGGCACAGAAAGAACAGAATGATAAAGACGACAACATGCCTAAGAGTTCGAGAGCAACTGAGGAATGTGGCAGAAAAGGTAGATAGAAAAGCAGAACTGGTACCACATGGCGTGGGACCTGCACCGAATCTAATGAATGAAAGTACAAACTTTGCCGCTTTTGGGGCAAAGTGAAGGATTAGGAAGCTCTTTTGAAGGAGCCAAGTCCAACTTCTTTTCACTTGGAATTGGCGGCTCGATTTGGAATTACGCCCGACAGACTGACGCCACAAGCGGAGGTAGTTCGACTCGCACCCGGATGGGATGTTGCCATTACACCGAGCATTGGAAAACTTTGTTTGCAATGCTCTCAGGGATGAGCAAGCTAGGTACATGTGGGTGAGATTGGGAGACTGGCAGATATCTCTATATTGCTATTTGCTACTTTCCCCCGAGTACGTCCATATATGCACCACCCAGAGGACAATCCCCCTTCTCTATTTTGGATGATGACATATGGGAATTCTCCAGAGATGGCGACATTATCATTCTAGGGGACTTCAATGCTAGGACTTCAGACAGTATTCTATGATACTTCAGAGGAAATGCTTAGAGAGTTGGATGTTGCAGAGATTGGCCTATCCAGACTATCACAAGATGGGGAACATACTGAGTATGGATGGCACCTGATAGACATGGGGATTGCACATGGATTGGCCATCTTGAATGGCCTACAAAGATTTCCCGATGCTGGAGGCTTTACATGCTTTCCACACAGACATGGAGCCAGCCCGCAGTGGATCATGCTATTGTATCATCGACCATCTCTTTCTAGTTTAGTGTAGCACATATTCCATGGGTGGTAGCTCCTACTCGCTATACCTTCACGCAAGAGACGGATTCGGTATACATAGAGGGGATCTACATATGCCTAAGCACTGAGGAGCTAGGGCGACCTCTTGAGGAGCTTACGACTATACTGACACAGACATTACATGATGCAGCAGCAGAGGCATATACACACACCTAGCCCGAGCATAGACGCCGTTCTGGGAGCATGCCTCAGAACAGTTGGTATGATGAGGAATGTCGCCAAACCAGAGCTAGACTTCAGAGGGAAGTGTTTTTGGGGGACATCACTCAAAGACAGTCAGAGATTGACTTCCGACACCTGGTACAACGGAAAAAGAGGGCATTTTTGGCCCAACTAGAGCAAGATCTCTACTAGCTATTCTTGAGTCGGGACTCACGTGAGGCAGCATGGCGGCTCTTTAATAAGCTATCCCCCCCCTACCATTACCTCTACAGAGACTTGGGGTCAATACCCATCAGCTTTGTACACAGTTTTTGGACAACCACCCCTTCCCGGCCCCCCAGACCCATGCCCACACATGTGCTTTTTTCACCGCTGAGATGGTGAAGAAGGCTATTGTGACAGGATGAGGACTGGGAGAGCATATGATCACGATGGCTTGGTGGTTGAGAGTTTCATGCATGCCAAAGATCTACTAGCAAAGCTTCTAGCAGTCATGTTTAATCGTGCGATGTGCGAGGGCTTTCCTGATACCTGGAGCCTATCTACAATTGTACCTATTTTCTAATCAGGAGACCCTATGGAGCTTGGGAACTATCCCACTATCATGATTGGACACACATTGGAACGGTTGTACGCATCCATTCTTGAGCAGCAGCTGAGTAGATGGGCAGAGAGAGGGACTGCGTGTAGAAGGGCAGGCAGGATTCGAAAGAGGTTTTTCTACTCTTGACCTTATCTTGACACTCAGGGCCATCATCGAGGAGGGCAGATCTCGTGGGAGATGGATCTATTGTAGCTTTGTGGATTTCCCGAAAGCATTTGACACAGTACCCAAAGCTAGACTAATGCCCAGATTATTGGAGATGGGAGTAACCACATAGCTAATTTGGGGGATCATGGAATTGTACATATCAGTAGAAGGGTATGTACGCACTTCAGAGGGTCTTTCTACAACGGTTCACTCTACTATTGGGGTGAAGCAGGGCTTCCCGCTCTCTCCTACTCTATTTGGTATGTATGTGGATGAGGTTTCTGACTACATTGAGAGAGATGGGGATAGAGGTGCACCGCTGGTGGGGACATGGATCCCGCTATTGTTATTTGCTGATGATATTGTGTTGATCTCCGAATCTCCGGAACGGATGCAACGTCACTTGGATGCTTTGCATAGGTTTGCCCGGAAAGTGGTTTGTCTGTCAACCTTGGAAAAACCAAGGTCATCATATTTAACACCACCCCACACTGGATCAGGAGGTTAGCGCCCGCATTTACATACAGCCAGGAGAAAGTGGAGTATACAGATGCTTACACTTACCTCAGAGTGGTTTTTAGTGGACCAACATTCTCATTAAGGAGAGCAGCAGAGACTAGATTGACCAGAGCCCATTCGGCATTGGGTAGACTGGAGAGGATGTGTTCACACGTTCAGTTTCAGGAGCCTCGAACGGAGCTCTGGCTCTTTGACACGCTAGTGGCCTCTGTATTGCTCTATGGAGCTGAGATATAGGAGCCTTCATTGGATTGTCACGGGAGGATGGGTCGCACTGATGGATGGGGGGACATGGAGAAGCCCCTAGTCTCTATGATCTTGCGGCTCACTAGAGCCAAGGCCTTAGTACCACGTGCGATTATCCGAGCACAACTAGCTGTCCCCCCACTAGTAGTTGAGGCGCTCACTAGATCTGTCTCCTTCATACACCGCATGTGGGCACTTCCCAGAGACGGATACGCCCGCCTTGCACTTGAGTTCTCTCGACAGTTAGCCATGCATGAAGATAGGGCATGTTGGCATGGGGAGATGACATAATGGTTCCAGGTGCATGGGTTCAGTATAGACACATTGCCCCCCTTCCAATACTCACTGGACGCACCCTCCATGACTCTTACACAACCCGAAATCACTAGGCTCATCCGCCAAGACCTGATTCAGCTAGACACCGGGAGGACATGGATACAGTCAACACAGGAGCTAGGCACGAAGATGGCTTTCTACAAAGAACATCTTCTCCACCTTACAACGGACGGTTTTGTGACAAGGCCCAGATACATGGACACCCACTTGTCTCATGGGGTACTGTGCGCTATTGGCCAGATACGCAGATCTTCACACCAGCTGCTGCAGATCGAGACTGGGAGATACAATGGAGTACCAGGAGAGTCCAGGACATGCCCCTTGTGTGACATGGAGCCTGAGACAGAGTTACACTACACATGCCACTGCCCCGTATACTACGAGATACGATGCCGCTTCCACTGCTTGTTCAGAGAGGGCTTTGGACCACTCTCCAAAGTCATGAGGTACGAGGATCAGAGATGCCTGGGTTTGTTTCTGCTCGACGAGCTGCATAGACACAGAGAGATCCTGCTAAGAGGAGAGGCCAGCCAGTCCCAGAGACACATCACAGACTTCTTTAGAGCAGACACTGGACACCTGGAGGAGCTACTACCACACTAGATCTTGTTCTCACACATCAGAGGCACACTGATTGACCGAGCAACTGAATTGGGGAGATCCAGACGCCCACGAATGCGGAAGACTACACAGCATTGTTGTAGGCTACATCAGAGGATCCGAAACAGTTTGGCCCGACATGCACGACGCCTGGTCAGACTGCTGACCATGGAGGAGATTGATGAGATCCGTAAACGACTAATGTTGGATCTCTTGTGACTCGTGGTTTAGCTATCGCGACTAGCTGCTTATTTTACACCTACCAGCTTAGGATTTCATAGTATTTATATCTCATCCTTTTGTCATTTCATTTTTGCTACTCTGCCTTTGTATCAGATCCATCACATTGTAACGCTCTGGTCTCATAGGTCATTTTGGCCTTTTGAAGACGTTAATATAACATTTCATTTCATTTCATCTCTCTCTCTCTCTCTCTCTCTCTCTCTCTCTCTCTCTCTCTCTCTCTCTCTCTCTCTCTCTCTCGTAAGCTCCTCCCATAACCACCCCGACAGTGAGCATCAGTGAGCAGCCATAGCAGGTCGCTTCCCACAGCAGGTCGCAGTGCGAGGGCATCTCTCTCTCTCTCTCTCTCTCTCTCTCTCTCTCTCTCTCTCTCTCTCTCTCCGGCTGCAAACAAAGGTAAAATCGAAGGCTGCAAATGACGTGTAGCCTTCCGAAAATTGCACGCGCTGCAACTCTCTAGCAAGGCCACCGATTTTACCTTTTTTACGTTCAAAAGGCACGCTAGCAAATCCTTCCCGGCTAGCAAGTGAGTCCACACTGGACTTTGTGAGAGATTGCACACGCCTTGTAGGTGCCCTCTTTTAACAACAGAGAGGCCATTCTCTCTCTCCCTCTCCCTTCATACACCCGACAAAATTCAAAAAATTCCAGGAGGAATTTCCACAGGAATTCCCACAGTCTCGGCTTTTCCGGATTTTCCGAACTTTCTAATTTTCAAAAACCTGCATTTTTCAGAACTGCAGGGATTTTTACAAGGAATTTGGAAGCTGCAGAATTCACAGAAATTGCACATTGACACGTACGGAAAGCAAATATATTCCATGTAGGCTGAATGTGGAAACAAATGTATGCATAATGCGGTGCGTATAGGTCGCTCTCTCCTCTCTCTTAGAAAGTGAATCAAATAACTGAAACAAATAAGGCAAGAAAGATGGCGGCGCACTACATGATCACAAGCAAGAGGATGACAGCCATTGAAAGGGAGTTGAAAGAATGAAAAGCCCACATGGATGAGTGGAAGAAAGAAGAATTTAATTCTTGAATGGAAAAAGAGGGAGGAACAGGCGAGGGAACTAGAACGCAAGGAGTTCCGGGATAATATTCAAGCTTTAAAAGGTAGCATCTCAGCCCTTAGGAAGGAACTCGACGAAACCAAAGAGGGAGGACGCCTTGAAGATGGAGAAATTCAGCCATCAATGATAGATGAGCTGAATATTGTACGAGCACAAGTCAAAGAAATAAAGGAGGAAGGAGAAAAGAAGACCTCATGGGTGGAGGTTCTCTCCAAAACGATGGATGAGGCTGAAAAATGGATTGAAGTTGTCAAGAAGGGAAAGGGCAAGGAAATCCTGACTACACTTGACATCATCAACAAGACACTTGAAGAGGAACAACGAAGAAGGGTACACGCTCTACACGCGAGAGTGACCGGCCTAAAAGATTCAGATAAGGTGGACCAAGAGGTGAAGAGCCTCATCTCCATGATGGGGGTGGAGAAGCCCTCGCGCACACAAGCTTGGAGAGTGGGCAAGAAGAGTGAAGGTAATGGGGAGAGTTCAAAAGAACAGGCTCTCATTTTGCGCTTTCCCTCCATGGAAGGAAAGAAAGACTTTTTAAAGAAGAGGCCAACCCTCAAGAAAACAGGTATCTTTTTAGGAGATGATCTTATGCTCTCACAGCTTGCACATATGAGAGAGGTCATGCCAAAGATTATAGCAGCAAGGGAGAAGGGAAAGTTATCTTTTTACACCAATGGACGAGTAGTGATTACAGAGCACCGCTCTACATGACGGTGTGAGACCTATGGGACCACTCTCAGGATGGCAGTTTGGAACTGTAATGGTTCGTATAGACTTGATGTGGGGGCCTTTGAGGATAGCTTCAGTGACAGAGACATTGTTTTCTACTCAGAGACTCATCAGGCTCCAGGACAGTTGATGCCGCACATATCAAAATACAGATGGGAGACAGCTTGCCAGACAAGCACCAGATCTGCGCATGGGACTAGAGGATCAGGAGGTGTAGCAGTTCTTTTCAGAGAGGAGCTCCAACCACTACTGCACATAGTTCGGAGAGATGATCAGGCCAGATACTTGTGGGTGAGGCTGAGGGCAGAGACTGGACGTTTCTTGTACATCGCCATATGCTATTTTCCTCCCAGCACTTCAGTATATGCTTCACCCAGAGGACAGTCTCCTTACTCTGTACTTGATGATGATATCTGGGAGTTCTCCAGAGATGGAGACATCATACTCTTGGGGGATTTCAATGCCCGTACATGCAGCTCACAGACGGTCTTCTATGACACCTCAGAGGAGATGCTTAGAGAGCTAGAGCCAAATGAGATGGGACTTGAGAGATGCTCACACGACAGAGAGCATACAGAGTATGGGAGATACCTGAGGGAGATGACGACTACTCACAGTTTAGCCATTCTGAATGGCTTACTGACTTTCCCATTGTCTACAGGTTTTACTTATTTTCCACACAAGCATTGGTCCAGCACTGTAGACTATGTTCTAACACATCCGAGCTTTATCTCTCACATTCAGGATTTCACAGCGGGGCCGAGGCCTGTAGGGATAGCAGTAGATCATGCACTTTTGACATTATTAGTCTCCTTTCAGTACAGTACATCTCAGGCCTCACAGGGTGGTAGACATCCATGCTATACTTTTACACCAGAGACTGACTCAGTCTATGCAGAGGAGATACGTAGGCTTTTATGCACATCAGAGCCAGTATACACAGTGGAGGAGATCACATCTATGCTGATAGTGACATTACATGGGGCAACGACAGAGGCATACCCACACACTCAGCCTGGTCAGAGACGTCGTTCTAGGCACATGCCTCAGAACAACTGGCATGATGAGGAGTGTCGACAAAGTAGAGCTCAGATACAGCGCGAGCTTACATTGGGAGTGATCACCTATAGACAGTCTCGTATTGCTACACGACGACTAGTGCTACAGAAGCAGCGAGCTTTCTTGGTCCAGATGGAGCAAGATTTATATCAGATCTTCCTTAGTAGAGATTTGGGAGAGGCTTGGCGTCTATTCTATGAGCAGTCTCCCCCACCAGTGATTACTTCTACAGAGATATGGGGGCAGTATGCAGCATCTTTATACACTGTACTTGGACAACCACCACTACCAGATCCACCACAGCCATGTCCAGCTACGAGCACCTTCTTTACCACTGAGATGGTAAAGGAGGCCATTGACAGGATGAAGACCAGACGGGCACAGGATCATGAGGGTTTGGTAGCAGAGCACATTATACATGTTGGGGATTTGTTGGCAGAGATGCTTGCACGGTTATTCAACCGTGTCATGTGTGAGGGCTTCCCTGAGTCTTGGAGATTATCTACTATTGTACCTATCTTTAAGACAGGAGACCCCACAGTGTCGGGGAATTGCCGTACTACCATGGTAGGACACACATTGGCACGTTTATATGCATCCATCCTTGAGCATAGGCTGAGCAGTTGGGCAGAGATTATGGGCATATGGGCACGTTGGTTACAGGAGGGGTTTCTCCACACTAGATCATGTCTCTACACTCAGAGCTATCATTGAGGAGGGTCGAGCACATGGTAGACGGATATACTACAGTTTGTGGATTTCCGCAAAGCTTTTGACACAGTACCGAGGGCCAGATTGATGCGCCGACTTATAGAATTGGGGGTACCCACAGAGCTGATATGGGGGATTATGGCATTGTACAGTTCAGTGATGGGCCATGTACGCACATTAGAGGGGATACACACATTAGAGGGGATATCTGACATAGTTCACTCCACTATCGGAGTGAAACAGGGATGCCCACTGTCCTCTACTTTATTTGGTATGTATGTTGATGAGGTCTCTGATTATATTGACAGAGGAGGAGATAGAGGTACTCAGCTTGCTGGGACATGGATCCCTCTTTTATTATATGCAGACGATATCGTGTTGATATCAGACTCAGCAGAGGGTATGCAGAGACATTTGGACGCATTGCATAGTTTTGCAGAGAATAGTGAATTGTCTGTCAACCTTGGTAAAACCAAGGTCATGGTATTTAATACCACGCCACAGTGGGTTAGGAGATTAGCACCTACTTTCACATATGGGCAGGACAATATGGAGTACACTGATGCATACACATATCTTGGGGTGGTCTTTAGTGGACTAAGGTTCACACTGAAAGTGGCAGCAGACACTAGATTGACTCGTGCCTATGCAGCCCTAGGAGGTTTAGAGAGGATTTGTTCGCAGGTTCAGTTCCAGGAACCTCGAGCAAAGCTATGGCTTTTCGACACTTTGGTCGCTTCAGTTATGCACTACGGGGTTCAGGTTTGGGGGCCGTCTGTTGACAGTGCTAGATGGAGTAATATGGAGAGACCCTTGATATGTATGATTTCTAGGCTGATTAGAGCCAAGGCCTCAGTCCCACATGACATCATACGAGCGGAGCTGGCTGCCCCACCTATGGAGGTTGAGGCTCTCACCAGATCAGTATCATTTGTACACAGCTTATGGGACACCACCAGGGACAGGTATGCCAAGCTTGCTCTTGAGTCATCTAGACAGCTGGCATTACAGGGAGATACATCATGTTGGTATGCACAGATGAGCTCATGGTTTCAGAGGCACGGTCTCAGCATGGATAGGCTGCCCCCTTTCTAGTATTCTCTTGATGCACCATCTTTGGCTCTTACACGGATGGAAACTACTAGACTCATTCGGCAGGATCTTATCGAGCTTGATAAGAAGAGGACATGGATAGAGCCAGCACGGGAGTTGGGTATGAAGAGGGTTTTCTATAGAGAGCATCTTCTCCAACTCACAACAGACGGATTTGTCACATGGCCCAGTTACATGGACACACATCTATCTCATGGGTTACGATGTGCTATAGGCCAGATTTGCACATCTTCACACCAGCTTGGGATTGAGACAGGTAGATTCAGAGGCATACCAGCAGACAGTAGGATATGTCAGTTATGCCATGCAGAGCCAGAGACAGAGTTTCACTACATATGTCGCTGCGCAGTCTACTATGAGATACGGGGACGCTTTCATTGTTTATTCAAAGATCGTTTTGACTCGCTAGATAGAGTCATGAGATATCAGGATCAAAGATGTCTCGGATTATTCCTACTTGAGATACAGAGACACAGAGACGCTCTATTGAGTGGGCAAAGACAGAGACAGTCCGAAAGACGCATCTCAGATTTCTTCAGTCTGAGTACCACAGAGGCAGAGGAGACACCACCATCACAGAGCTCAGTTCCCACCCATACACACACCAGCGGTACTCTCATTGATCGAGCTATAGAGTTAGGGAGATCGAGACGACCGCGATTGATGAGGAGGGGAGCCACGTAGCACCGACGGAGATTGCGGCAGAGGATCCACAGGATTCTAGCACGACACCCAGAGTGTCGATCAGGATAGGCTTCATGCTACTGTTATATTGTATCATGGTGACATTTATCCCCACTTTGTACCTTTATGGCATGATACCATTGATCAGCCTACCAGCCACCCATAGGAGTCGGTAGCACTCCTATCAATTTCCTTGTTTGTAGTTTTCTTTGTTTGTACCCAGACTTGGTACTAGACTCATCATTGTAATCAGTTGGTCTCATAGGTCATTCTGGCCTTTTGTAGACGTTAATATATCATTTCATTTCTCTCTCTCTCCATCCATCCACACACACACACACACACATATATCATCTCCTTTTATATTGAGACTTAAAAGAATATTTCCTATTGTAAAATAATTATTTTAACATACGAATTTTGATTTCTTTTTGTACAACAGAATTGGAAGGAACTTATTTCCTCTTTCATCTCATCGCCTACACTTGCATCTTAATGTGGCATTAAGCAAGACGCTGATCTGTGCAAAAGAATTCACGATGATATTTTCAGTCAAGGGCTGTTGAAAAAAGACATCATGCTTGAAAATGCCTTGGTTGACATACATGCCAAATGTGGTTTACTTCAGAAATCTCAGAGAAGTGCTTGACACGCTTCCTCGCCGGAATGTGGCCACTTGGAATGCACTGATTGCGGGATATTCCCAACAAGAGCAGGGCCAGGAAGCTCTGGGCTGTTTTCAGCAAATGCGAAGTGAGGGCCTGGGCATTTCTCAAGATGTAATCACCTATGCATGCATCTTGAAGGCATGTGGCACCACAGGACTCCGATATTGGCAACGATGATATTGTTAGAGGGGCTGTTAGAACAGAACATCGTGCTTGGCACTGCCTTGATCGACTTGTATGCCAGATGTAGTATGCTTCAAAAGCACAAAAAGTACTTGAGGAGCTCTGTCCGGAATGTCTGTCTCTTTGAATGCACTGATTGCGGGACATGCTCAACAGGGGCAGGGCCAGAAAGCTCTGGGCTGTTTTCAGCGGATGCGAAGCGAGGGCATTTCTCCAGATGCAATCACCTATGCTTGCATCTTCAAGGCAAGTAGCACTATGCAGAACGCCAATATGGGCAACATGATATTGTTATGCAGGGGCAGGTGAAACGAAACGTCGTGCTTGGAACTGCCTTGGTCGACATGTATGCCAGATGTGGTGTACTTCAGAAAGCACAAAAAGTTCTTGAGGAGCTGTCTGTCCGGAATGTTAAGTCTTGGAATGCATTGATTGCGGATATGCTGAACAGGGGCAGGGTCAGGAAGCTCCAGGCCATTTTCAGCTGATGCAAAGCGAGTGCATCTCTCCAGATGCAATCACCTACAGTTGCATCTTGAAGGCATGTGGCAATTTGGAAGACGCTGAGATGGGAAAAAGAACTCACGATAATAACGTAGTCAAACGCTCTCTTTGGCACTGCCTTGGTCAACATGTATGCTAAATGTGGAAGGGCCAAGAAGCCCTGGGCTGTTTTGAGCAGATGCGAAGCAAGGGCATCTCTCCAGATGAAATCACCTATGCTTTCCTCTTGAAGGCATGTGACACTATGCAAGACGCTGATATGGGCAACAAAATTCAGGATGATGATGTTAGCCAGGGGCTGTTGAAAAAAGAAGTGCTTGGCATTGCCTTGGTCGACGTGTATGCCAAATATGGTGTACTTTGGAAAGTAAAAAAAGTGCTCGAGGAGCTTCTTGTATGGAATGTCAACTCTTGGAATGCACTGATTGCAGAATATGCGGAACATGGGCAGGGTGCAGAATATCGGAGCAGGGGCAGGGCCAGGCAGCTCTGGGGCAGTTTTCAGCAGATGCAAAGTGAGAGCGTCTCTCCGGAATCAGCTATGCTTTGATCTTGAAGGCTACGCTTACATATTGAATGCGTGTGGCATTATGAAAGACACTAACAAGGGCACAAATTTTCAATGAGATTCTCAGTCGGAAGTTGTTGACAGTGCTTTGCAATGCCAAAAACAGAATTTTGGAATATTTTGAGATGAGGAGAGAATAGCTTGTGGAGACAACAGAAATGGAGAGAAAAGTAGCTTGCACAACACGTATGCCACTTGTGTTTCTCTCGACTCTTAGAGTCTCCTTCCTCCAGCTCCTCTCTCACCAGAGGGTATGCAGCCACAGTTGGATGCATTACACAGTTTTGCAGAGGATAATGGATTGTTTGTAAACCTTTGTAAAACCAAGGTTATGGTGTTTAACACCACACCACAGTGGATCAGGAGATCAGCACCGACTTTCACATATGGTCAGGAGATTGTAGAGTATACACCTGCATACACATACCTTGGGGTTGTCTTCAATGGGTCGAGGTTTTCTTTGGGAAGAACAACAGAGACTAGACTGACTAGAGCTTATGCAGCCTTGGGAGGCCTGGAGAGGATGTGTTCGTAGGTTCAGTTCCAGGAACCTCGGACAAAGTTATGGCTCGTTGATACTTTAGTAGCCTCAGCTATGTTGTATACGGTGCAAATACAGGGACCTTCTGTAGGCTAGAATGGTTGGCAACGTATCGAGAGGCCCTTGGTATCTATGATCTCTCGACTGATGAGAGCCAAGGCCTTCGTACCCCACGCTACCATTCAAGCAGAGCTATCTGCCCCTCCTATGGAGATTGAGGCGCTTACCAGATCAGTCTCCTTTGTGCACAGCTTGTGGGATACTACTAGAGACAGATATGCTAGACTGGCCCTTGAGTCTTCCAGACACTTAGCTCTTCAGGGGGGACACTTCATGCTGGTATGCACAGATGACATCATGGTTTTAGACACATGGCTTCACCATGGACAGGCTGCCTCCTTTCCAGTACTCTCTTCAAGCACCCTCGATGTCTCTTACACGGGTGGAGATTACTAGGCTCATTCGTCAAGACCTGATCCAGTTGGATACCAGGAGGACATGGATAGAGCCGCCACAGAGTTGGGCATGAAGATGGCTTTCTATAGAGAGCATCTTCTCCAACTCACATGAGATGGGTTTATGATTCGACCCAGCTACATGGACACACATATGTCTCATGGTTTGCGGTGTGCCATTGGTAGATACACACATCCTCACATCAGCTAGAGATTGAGATTGGTAGATTCAGAGGGATACCAGTAGACAGTAGGATATGCCGCTTATGCCAGCCAGAGCCAGAGACAGAGTTACATTACATATGTCATTGCATAGTGTACTATGAGATATGGGGCCGTTTCCATTGCTTATTCAGAGAGGGTTTTGGTCCTTTCTTTAGGGTCATGAGTTATGAGGATCAAAGATGTCTTGGGCCATATCTACTTGAGTTACACAGACGTAGAGACACTTTACTGGGGAGAGCTAGAGAGAGAGTCCCAGAGATAGATTACAGATTTTTTTTCACTAGATATGAGACAGCCAGAAGAGCAGCCATCACTGCAGAGCTCGGCCCACACTCATTCGACCACTATTGACTCATCGACTGAGCATTGGAGCTACGGAGATCCAAACGGCCACGATTGAGGACAGGGGCTACACAGCATCGACGGAGACTACAACAGAGGATTCGAACCATACTCTCGACATCCAGATTGCAGATGAGGATGGATTCTAGCAATAGTATCTTTGTTCTAGTTCTTTTGTACCCAGACATGGTATCAGATTCACTATTTTGTGACAGATTGGTCTCATAGGTCATTTTGGCCTTTTGAAGATGTTAATATAACATTTCATTTCATTTCTCTCTCACTTTGATGCATGGATAGAACAATGATTCCCTGTTGCTACAGTCTATCGACGACATTGGGGAAGCATGAGTGGATTCATGTTGATGTTGGCATTAGCTCCATGGGCACTAGACTACAGGAGGGATCGAGATGATATAAACCCTAGCTCTTCAAAAGAGTATCAACCACATGAACCTGATCTATTCAATATTTACCGACGTAGGGTTTTACGTTTCATGGAACAGCTGCTTTGTGCATCTTGTGGGCTTTCGTGATCGAAAGGAAGGGATTGTGCATGTGTCGCAAATTGCCACCCCTATGATTTCTGTTGTGAAGAGAGACCAAGAGGTATTGGTTAAGGTTATGGTGTTGAGCTTCCTGAGTACATGATCAACAGCATTTCATGCTATTTTCCGACTAAAAGCAAGATTGCAGAGACAAGTAGAAACACACGCTTTCTGTCCCTAGTGACAGAGGGAGAATCAAAGATCCGCAAAAGGAGCTTTAAGTTGAAAGAAGAGGAACAACACAAAAGCAATGGTTATGGTAGACATGATAGCAAAAGTGATGCGACAGTTGACATGAGGGCAGAAGTCGTAGAAGAGATGACGATGGAGATCGCAATATAGACATGATCTACATGATGATGGAAATCAGGGTAGAAATGATCGTCATGAGAGAAGTATAAAAACAAAAAGACAATGACAAACAGGATGAAATTTGATATAGAAAAACTGGATGGAATTTCATATAGAAAGGATTGTAGCCATAGGCATCCTGTGGACAAACAACTTGCAGAGTGTATGATAATTGCAACAATAGATATAATGGATATGATGGCAGTGACAATCATGATGAATCCAGAAATGGAAGCGCAAGGGATTGAGATGATAGAAATCCTAGCTCTTCAAAATGGCATCAACCACAAAAATCAAAGTTGGTTTGATGTTTACTAGAGTTCTTCGTAGGTTTCTATCCAAAATTTAGTGTCTCTGAATCTCATGGGCTTGTTCCCCGAGCTGGTTCCTTTACTCTCCCTTGAGTACTGGTATCATGTTGTGTATTGGATTTTAATTGCACAGTTCAGTTGTGGGTTTATTCTCTTCAAGACAAGTACAAAGGACAGTTTTGGTGAGATTTTAAGGAAGCAAGTTAAAACAATGGGAGTATATGTGCTGTTCCGAGTCTATTTGCAATTTGGCATAATGTATTGAATTGTACCTACAAGTTTGATCTTGGTAGATGCAAAGGAGTGGCAGACATTTGGTTTGATCTCAGGGAGTTTGCTTGAGTAGCTAGGTTCTTGTTGGACCCCGATGGCTTTTTTGGAAAACATGATCCTCAGGTGACGACCTTTTAGGTCTTCTTATTCTTAGCAGTCCGAGTTTACCGATGATGTGATTCTCTTTGGGTCTGGAGTTCTCTGAGATTTAAGTTTTGTAATTCAGTTTCAAAGGAAGGAATTTTAGTCTCAAATTCCTTTCTGGTTGCACTCAATCTCTTTTCCCAGGATTGAGCGGAAAGGAGGCCTCCTATCTTGGGGGGAGTTCTCGGTTTTAGCTCAAGAGATTTCACTGCACTGTTTGCTCTATTCCGATGTGGGGTTGAGTCAGTTGTTACCTCTAGCGTATTTTTGAGAATACTTCTCTTTCAGAGGAGGCTTCCAGGTTATTTATTCAGTAGACTTCCGGTGCTCCGTTCGGTGGAGTACCATGCACGGTGTCTTCTAGTCCTTGGATTCCTTGCCCATTTCTTGCGGCTTTGGATGGTGTGCTTCAGTCCGCACTGCAGTTAGTATCTTGGCAGATGTTTTCTTTGGCCATTTCAGTAGTTGCCTCGTCTTCAGATTTGTGGTGCGATGCAGGTTGTTGTCACCAGGAGGTATATTTTTCCGGTTGCCTTCTCTAAGGGCCAGTTAGCACTGAATTCTGATGAGTATGAAAGCCTGTGTGCGCCAAAATGAAATTTGGTTTACTCAGCAAGTCACATACAACTTTATAAGTTGGTGGGTACTAGGAAATTAAACCAAAGGGGCATATTGGACACATGGCAGTAGGAGAGCAGCTTGCAAACCCACACATACTCCAAAATCTCTTCTCAAGAGGGGGCGCCCAAAATTAAGAGTGGAGGTTGATTTTATTCATTGTGAGCTACAATGTGTGTGTGAGTAGTGCGTGCACGTGATCACAGTTTTAAAGGAAAGCTTGCCTTCTCCCTTGTCTCATGTAGTGCAACGATTCGCTCTCGTGCATTTCTCTTCCCTTTGCACATATGGTAATGCCTCACTAGTTAGGCTTCTTAGTTGACCATGTTCAGTTCTAGGGTTTTTATGCGTGTTTGCCAAGGCGAGAGCCTTCTAAACAAGTACCGGATTAGCTAATTGCTAATCCTCCACAGGTACGTACAGATCCATCGCAAAGGATTGCAAAAATAAAGAGTTTTCTCGCGTGAAAACTCCTTCAATTCAAAAGGGGAATTGTCCCAGTGCGTGCGGCAGCACCTGAGATATGCGTAGGCGTGTTCGCTCCACTAAAAACAATCCAAAACAGAAAATTACAGCCTATTGTGTTTTCTGCACATTTAGGGTTTCACACCTAAACTGCAAGAAATTACCAGAGGAGGCTCGAGAAAGCCTTGGGATGCGTGAACAGGGTTTTGGGCACCCAAAAATGGCAAAAAAGAGAATTATAACACGCAGAAATTAAACTGTAGCTCACCGGGAAGTTTCCAAAATGAAAGGGAAAGTGTCCTTGATGTTACTTTTGACCTACAGGGGTTTTGGTGCCGTTGTTCTACTGAAATCAGGTCAGAAACCTACGATTTCAGCCCTAGACAGGTTTGGAAAGCTTGGTGAGAGTTTGATTTAAGTGTTCGGATCGTCTATCTAGTTGTTGGGCGCATCTATGCTCTCTCTTTTCTTCTCAATGCTCTGTGTAGAGTTAACAGGTAATTGAATTAGTACCTCCCTCTACTATGTACACACCGGTTTTAAGTTCTCATCTTCAAAGTGGTAAATTCTTATGTCCTAGAACTGCTCAAATGTTATGTGTTAAGAGCACAAGGAAACTTGGGAACACCATCACAACTAAGGACGAGATATTTGAGGCAGACAAATATGTGCAAGATATGGATGAAACATACGGGAAGATAAAGCTCTCGAGAAGACTCAGGCTATGCAAAAGAAAGTTTCTGTTCATCACCATCGTAAACTTGTATTCTCACTTGGTGATTGGGTACTTTTGCGCTTTGAAAAGGCCAGATTAAGGGAAAGGAAAGGTAAGGTTATGCTTGATAACGATCAACCCAATGAGAAGAATTGGATGAAATTCTTATTCCAGAACAGATATTGGCACATAAGGAAAGGAAGGTTAGAGGAAAGATTGCAAGACGCGATTTGGTGAAGTTCAAAAACTATCCATCTTTGGATGCAAAATGGATGGAAGAGCCTGAATTGGTTGATTCACCTAAGCTATTGCAACTATACCTTGAAGCCTTTCAGAGGGAACCCACAGTGACTTGGTGTAGCTCTATGGAGCAAGGTGAGAGCATGGTTCATGATGCTCAAAGGAGTAGTTAACAAATCGTATCTGCTCTTTCCATACAAAATTTGGCTAAAGAAGTTTGTACTCAAGAGTACACCAGAAAACTTCTATGCTTGATGAAAGTGTGATAGCCAGGTTGGTGGGATTGTTTAATCGTCCGATGCTACATTTCCGGAAGCATGTATATCTTTGATTTCCATCATAGAATAAATGTGATATCAGGAGATATCAGCATGTATTATTGGCATGCAAGCAAGGTCACTTGCAGTATTTCAAGGGTGGGGTAAGTCACCAAGAGGTGTATTTTTCTTGTCGCCTTCTATAAATATGTACTAGGTATTTTTATTTATTTTATTTTTATTTCTTTTCCTCGAAACCCTTGAAAAGGTGAAAGTGGACATTGCATGGCCAGTGTGAAACGGTGGCCGAATGGGTTTCTCACATCGGGAATCTATGAGGGTCAGTTAGGAACTCGTCGGCATTGAATTTTAATGAGTATGGAAGCCTATGTGCGCCAAAATGATATTTGCCACTCCGTAAGTCACTTACAACTTTATAAGTTGGTGGGTATGTGCGCTCCTTGCCGCACTGTCGAAGCAAGGGACTTGCCGATACACCGTGTACGAGCCGCAGATGGCTCCAAGCACACAACTAGTTTAACTAGTAAGCTCAAAGAGGGCAATGGTGTGTCACTCACCGCCTTATGCTCCTGCCGTAGAGGATTCCTCGCCGCGAAGAAGAGGGAGACGCCGCTACGCCGCGCTCAACCGCCTCGCCGCCGTCGTGCCGCCGCAACGCTCGATCGCACACACTCTCTCTCTCTCTCTCTCTCTCTCACACACACACACACACACACACACACACACACACACACACACACACACACACACACACACACACACACACACACACACACACGCACACACACACAAGGAGATGGTGAAGGAGAAGGTGGAGATGAAGCAAGAGCAGCTTCTATTGCACAATGAGAGAATGACTCAATTTTAGGTTTAATTGGCTTTTATGTGAGCTCACCCCATTCACACTTGGGCGCCCATGCTTAGCCAACTAACCCTAGCATGTTCGTGTTAGAGTGCGCCTCTCATCGGCGATCACTCTACCTTTTCCTATTGGACCGACAAGCCCGGTGCCTGACTCTACTTAAATAAATAATACGGTTACAGTGTCCGTCGTAGGCGATAGGGTGTCGTGAGCCACGAGGGTTAACATTGCCCCCCTTCCTGATGTAGATTCCGTCCTCGGAAGCTATTGAGTTGAAGCTTGGTATGTCCATGTTGTAGAGCATCTAGATTTGAATCTGCAAGGCAAAGTCACTGTTTTAGCAAGCGGAATTATATTGTCATAAATCATGAGGGGAATGTAAAGTACATGTGGAAATGAGTAAATGCAAGATTTATGAAATGTTAGACTGCCATTAAGGACAAATAAATTGCACTTTGAGTAAAATAATTAATCAAGAGTTTTGAGCTTATGGGTGAGTCTATCAATTAGCTAGCTATGACTAAGGTTAAAACAACTACTCTAGTACTAGCTAAGCTAAGAAGATTATCTAAATGCAAGATTCCCTAATTATGCTTTTCAGCTTTGATTAGCCAACTCGCTCTCACAACTGCAAACAAAAGCTTAAAATGGTAACTGTAAGCTCAATGGAAGTCTTTTAATTTTAATTTTAATTTTTTTAATACTTTTTTACTTTGGGTCACAATCATGTGACGTGTGTGCTTATTTTGTATGTCCGGGGTTTTTTGCTTCTCAAGGAAAAGCGCCCACACTGGGAACCTCTAGGGCTCTAGTACCATAGACAATACATGTGAGTGAAGTACCAATTCAAGCCAAAATTTCTCTTCCAGCGTAAGATTTTTCATTTGTGGCACTTATGTTTTTTTTTTTTTGCTTCCATTTCCTTGGTATTCGCACTAGTGTTTTTTTTTGTTTGAGTGAGCAAGCCTTTCTCTGCTGAAAACATTCCTAAGGTCTCAAATACTCGGATAATTTTATTAGCTAGGCCTAGTGGTCAAGTAAATGAGTTAACCTAAAGTCACGGTCTCCTAATCTCCAGGCTCATCCATAAGATTAAACTGGAGTTCAATCAACTTAAGCAAAGACAAATTTATACATCTATAATGGCAGATAACAATCATAACTAATGCACTCAAACAAAGAATGAATAATCATTATTAGCAATTACACATATCCACCAACATGAATCAGGGAAAGTAGTACACCTGGAGGTATGGAGTGGCTCATTTCGTTGAAGCAGATGTCCTCAGCCATGTGGATGGAGATCCATATAAGTCCTACCTAACACATCCAAAAACAAGCACTATACCTCTAGGAGGCATGTCAGTGTGAAAAATTAAAACTCCTAAAAAACAAACTTACAACACAATCTAGACCCCTAACCTACCTATCTGTCACCCCTTTTAGAATCAAGGAAAGAGGATATTATATAAACCGGGTGGCCACCCTAAGGCTAGGCCTCTATCCTCATCATCTAGATAAATAAAATCCTTGTCCGTGAGGCCATAGTCTTCCTCGGTCTCTATTAGTTCCTCTTCATCATCCTCTTGTGCAAGCATGCTAATCAAGAACCTCGCGATGCGTGGATACTCATCTTGTGCAAAAGAATAAGCATGTGCCATTGGAGACACATTCGCTACTGGGTAGGGATCACTAGTTAGCCATAGACGTATCAGCCATTCTAACTCCTCAAAATTTCTCTCACATGCAAGGCTCTCTATCAAATCCCATTCGCAAGAAAGTATAGGGTAGCATACGTAGAACACTTGAGGAAAAGACAAAGGGTACCTTTCATAAAAAATAGAAGTGCATGCCTCTGGTGAAGTAGCCATTTCTGACAAGACAGATCGATTTGGTTAGGCCTTTAAAACATAAGAGTTGTTTTTGTGTGTTGCTTGAATTGACACGGTGAATTTGGACTTATATGTAAGATCTGATAGGGTGCTCTCTCGTTGCTAGTCGCTCTTGCTCTTTACTATTTTTGTTTTTTGTGAGTATAAGGCTATATATATACATTCCGTAAGATTGGAATTGAGAGGTCAGGGAGGAAGGTTGAGAGGGGAGCGAGTGAATGATAGATGTTAGCAAACACTCCCCCCTTCCTTGGGTAGATCATACCTTTTGGAATGAGGTCGTCACCTTTTGAAACCAATTGTTCCAAGTTGTTATGGGTGAAGGTTTTAACCAATAGTTTTCGACCGCCCTATGCGTTTCATCTAGTTGCAAGGGTGGTAAGGTACTCTCCCATGATTTTATTTGCAACGTTGTTGTAGGTGGTGAACTTACCCCGGGAGGTGCAAACTCTTTCGTGCTTGTATGGATATGTACAGTGGTAGGTGGAGGTTGTGTCGAAGCTTCTATTTGCGTATAGGAACTACATGAAGAGCAAGAAGCTTCATTTGATTTCCCTGTTCCTGAGCTAGGTGGAACAATTCGTTCTTTCTTTGGTACCCAAACTAGCTCTAGATCGGGTGTGTAACATTCCATGATTTTTTCCTTTCCGCGATTTTCAATTTGTTTTGGAGCCACAGGATTGGGTTTACATGGGCCAAGTGACAGGTAAGAGTACACTTTACGTTTGGGCACCCAGATTTGATCATTTCCTTCATAGTATCCTTGGGATTCCAATAGTCGTTTAGGAATCCAACGCAACGTTTCTTTACATTTCTTGGAGTGAGTGGGATGGTTCTTACTAGGTTTCCCTTTTTTTGCATCAACCATGCTCACTACAGAGGCTTTAGGGACCCACTTGTATGTTTTCTCTGTTATATTAGGATGGTTCTTGTGTGTCTCAAGCTTTCTTTCAACTACATCAGTTGAAGCTCTAGAGAGTTGGGCTATGGGGACGTATGGTTCAACCTCCTGGACATGCAATGTCTTGGGTTTTATTTCCTTAGGCAATATCTCAGGGACTATGGCTTGAGTGGTAGGGCTAAGAGTTGGTTTTTGCGTTGTGACACCCCCAGTCCCCCAATCAATAGTGCATTTGGTGGCTATCATCCACGTGCGGCCTAGGTTTATATTACCCTCCATAGTTCTAGTAGGCATGACCAAAAAGTCTTGAGCTACAATTCCATTGTCATAACTGACAGAAGTGTGCCAGATTCCAAAAACCGTAGTTTTTTTCTTGTTGACACCCTTGACTTGGATAATACTCTCAGATAGAGGTGGCTTCCCTAACTGACACCACACCCCATAGGATAGCAAATTATGTTTAGCACCCGTGTCCAATAAGGCGTTATATAGCAATTTTCCATAGGCACTATTTAACTCGATAGCGTATCGTAGAGGTGTGTCAGAGTCCAACCCATCCTCTTCGATTTCCACGTGGAATACATTTGTGACTCCAAGGTTAGCCTCTCGTTTTTGTCTTATACGTTGTTGTCACTCCTTAGCCTCAGCTTGAGCTTGTATCTTGTTTAACTCGGTTTGTGCTTTGGCGGCCTTCTTTTGATGAATGGCCCGTAGTTCTTCTTGGCTTAAAGGATCATAATATCTTTTGAATTTACTCCCATTGAGGAATCCAATGGTTTCAACTCCATCAAGAGTTTCCACACGAAGGATACCTTGTGGGATAATTTCACATACTCTATATGGTCCTTTACCAGCATATTTCAACTTTTTCTTCTCTTTACATACTCCATACATAAGGACTTTATCACCAACTTTGATGTCCTTGTCCTTCACATGGCGATCAAACCACTTCTTTCTCCTATCCTTTTCCACAAGAGCATTTTGCACAGCCAACTGTCTCTCTTCGTCTAGTTTTTCTAAGATATACAAACGCTCGGTTAAGGGGTTACCATTCCATCCTTCTTGCGAAGCTACCCTAAGACTAGGAATGATAAACTCCCAAGGCTTGTTTACCAGATACAACAACGCTTGATGGTCCACATAAAATACAAACTTGTTTGCCAGAAGGTAATAGCGAAATTTCTTTATTGCATAAACTATTGCCAAACCTTCTCACTCTGTAGTGGTGTAGTTCCTTTCAACATCGTTCAATTGACGGATTGCAAAGCTAATGTGATAGTCCAATTTATGTTCTCCTGGTTGAGTGAGGACACATCCAATAGCAAAGTTTGATGCATCAATATGCACATGGAAAATGACATCCCAGTTAGGTGTCCTTAAAATCGGAGCACTTGCTAGTGTTTTCTTCAATTGTTCATAGGCCTGGTCACACTCTTCAGTCCATTTAAATTCAATGAGAAGCTTGTACAAAGGATGTGCTATCTCAGCGAAAAATAAAATAAACCGTCGATAATAACCCACGTGTCCCATGAACCTTTGAACTCCCTTGTAATTGGTTGGTGGTGGTAACTCTAGAATCACTTTAATTTTTCTCTCATCGGTTGAGATACCATTCTTGGATACTATATGCCCTAAAATAACTCCATGCTTGACCCAAAATTGGCATTTGAACGGGTTCAATGAGATACGATATAACCTACACTTTTCAAACACCTTCCCCAAACATGATAGATGTTCTTTCCAAGAAGAGTAAACACAAAGGTCGTCTAAGAAAGCTTCACAAAACTCTCTCAAATATTCTTTAAAACCAGTGTTTATTAATCGTTGGAATGTAGCAGGGGCATTTGTTAAGCCAAAAGCCATCACATGAAATGCAAACACGCCAAATTCTGTGATGAAGGCAGTTTTAGCTTGGTCCTCTAGCGCTATCGTGATTTGGTTGTAGCCTGAGTACCCATCTAGAAAGCTGTAAGCTTCCTTGCCTGCAACTCTTTCGAGTACATGTTCGGAATAATGTAGGGGGTAATGGTCTCTTCTAGTAGCTGCATTAACTTTTTTGAGGTCCACGCACACCCTGCGTTTCCCATTCTTTTTTGGCACGATAACTATTGGAGACACCCATTCAGAGTGTTCAATAGGATATATAAACCCACATTTGATAAGATTTTCTAGTTCTTCTTGAATGATCTTTGCGTACTTAGGATTCATCGCGTAGGGTCTTTGTTGTACGGGCTTCGCAGTGCTAATCATAGGGATTGTATGTTGGACCACAGAAGGTGGAACACCTTTCATATCATGGTATGTCCAAGCGAATACGTCCTTGAATTCCTTGAGAAGCTCTTTGAGGACCGCCTCTTCAACTTCTGTGAGGTCTTGGGCAGTAAAAACAGGTTTTGATTCTTCACCGGGGTCAGCTAATTCTATTTCTTTAACTATTGCCGGACCATCATAGATTCCATTATTCCCATCGATAGGTATTCTTTGGGCTTTTGTGTACACAACCTTTACTTCCCCTGTGGTGTAAGATATGAAATGTTCTGGTGCAGGATGCAAGTCTGTGGATTCTGGTTGTGCTTTGGTTTGTGCTTCCATTTATGCTTTCTTGTGTTGTCGAGCTAACTCTTGGTTTTGACGCCTCCTTGCAGTGCGGCTCAACTTTGGCTTGTCTATGATCTCTAATTGGGCTATGTCATGGGGTCGTGGTCTACACCACATAACATTTTGGAGATATTCACCCCAATTGTCTACCAATTTTCGATGAGCATCACATGCTCCTATATAACTGAGCCATTCTGCTGAGGATCTCTTCTTTTTTATCCTAGCACGTACATTGGCTCGATATCGACGCCTCTTAAGGTTTCTCTTTTTCTTATTTGAGACCTGCTTTTGATTTGCATTTAGATCTGGCTCACCTAAGGAGTCCTCTTTGGTGTCCTCTTCACTCTCGGGGGAGCTATCATCGATTGATGTGCTCGGTCCTTCCGAATGTTTTGACTCTGAACTTGCTCCACTCTCTAATTCATGAGATTCAGAATCCGTTTCACTCTGGGAGTCAGTGTCCAAGTCGTGTTGGTCAAAGTCTTCTATTGAGCTATCGGTGTCACTGTCAGATTGGTCCACAATTGCCTTGCCCTTAGAAGATGCATGTATGGCACTTATCATGTTCAGAGGTGCAATTTGTGGTACCTTTTCCCCCTCTAGTGTGACCCAAGTGGTCCCTCTATTTCCCCAGGTATCTATGGTTGCAGCTAGGTGTACCCAGTCTACGTTGTCTAATTCCGTCATACCCGGTAACACATCCATGTAAGGAGAATCTTGGCCAATGTCTGTATCCTTCTTACAAGTGTAACAATATTGTAGTGGGGCCGAGAGAACTCTGGTGTCAGAGCGATGATCAATAATGGTTTTACTCCCTAAGGGGTGTACCTTACCAGTCACCAAATCCACTCTAAGGACAGAGTCTTGGAATTGCAAATAGACATGATTTTTAGACCAATCATGAACCATTTGTGCTTCCCTCATGAATGGTCGTCCTAAAATCATTTCATATGACATAAGGTGTTTAGAGAAATCCATTACAATGAATGTATGTCGTACCTTGTGTCCTAGAACTTTGATCTTAAGATCCTTGAGCATCCCCATAGGTTTGGCTATGGTACCATTTGCCATCTTTACCACAATGTTAGTAACACTGAGGCGGGGTTTTCCCATGGATTCCCAACAATCTTTTGTAACGATGCTAACTCCCGCACCACCATCAAGAATTTCCTTTATAGTTAATCCCTTGGTAGTGATGGGTAGGGTCGCATTAGACTCGTCGCCTTCAAAATACTGCCCTAATTCGTTAATGGGTACCTCGATCACAGACTCGTGTCCATCTAAGTCAAGTGATTGCACATGATTTTCCTCATCAATCATAATCGAGCCAGGCCTATTTGGTTGCGCAAACTGCGGTAATCCCGTTCGTAGCTCTCCGTTAAGGAATGCTCGAAGTGCAAGGAATAACTCAGGATCTCCATACAGCTTTGCTATGATCGTGGTTCGGACCTCAGAAGACATGAAGTCCACTAGTTTGGAAACATTCATTGGCATTTTGCAGGGTGTAGGTCCTTGACTAGGAACTGGTGAGGATGGAATCTCATATTCCTCAATGGGATCAGGTATTCCTTCGTTAAACATCCTTTCCAACAAGAAAGGTGTATGCTCACTTTCTGATGTCCCGTCCTCACTCCCTTCTTGGATGATACTAGATATGGCTAACGGTCTATGGTTCATGTGGGGTGGATGAACTTGCGTGGGAAACACCGTGTCATGAATTTTGACATGCATGGGTTCTGGTTCTAGTTTCCTTTGAGTCTCCTCCACTAAACCTCTTAGATGTTTCACCTGCTCAATCTCGTCTACTGGATTTTGGTACGTCCCAATCTTCTTTTTACGATTCTTCCCTTTTTGCCCCTACGGTTTATCTTGGGGGTCTTGGATTGGATTTGGAAACACTTGTGGTGTTTTCAGAGGCTCTTTATGGTTTTCTCTTATTCGGTTTTCATTTGGTTCCATGTTACGGTTTTCTTTGTCGGTCTTTCCCTTTGTGGTATTGGTTCTAGTCTCCATTGTCTCGATTGAATCTGAATCATCCTCGAGGTCATTCATATACACGGGGTCATCTCCTGTTCCTATGTTTGTTTTGGAACTTGGCTTTGAATTTCCCGTATTCTGCGACCTCTTCCTTCGTGTCTTCTTTTTCTTTGCTTGGATAACTGACGCGGTATCTCTCTCTTCGAGGATATGGCATGGCCCTTGAAGCATGGACCGTGTAATCGCATAAGCGGGTGCGACGGGTGGTATTGGCGATGTCACACTAGCAATTTCGACCAAATTTAGGGGTGTGATTTTATGCGCATTTGGGTTATAGGGGCATTGGGCAATCAAGTGATCTATGCCACAATGATTACATGTGAGTATTGGCATTGCAGACGTGCTCCCTTGATTCATTTGCATCTGTGCAGCATTCTTTTGCAGCCTAATAGGGCACTCCGCTGCCCGATGTGGTCCACCACACTCGTAGCATTGAAGAGGTGGCCTCCTAGCCTGGGTGTTGATATTTTGACCTCTGGATGCGAGAGCAGCAGCTTGATAAACCGGCTTGACTTGCCCCCAACAATCTTCCATGTAGTATATAGGACACTCTTCCAATGTATCAAGTCCGTAGGCAATACTAGTGTCTATTTCCTCACGGCCATCTGCATAAGCATTTGATGGCTCGCAACCCACTTGGTTCATAGGGGCGACTCTTGGATGCGGGGGCTGCAGTCCTAGCACAGGAGGTGGTAGCGGTGTAGCTTGTACAACATTTTGAGATCTAGGGACCATGTGTTGCGGTAGTTGCTCAACAGGTGGAGCAGGCATCAATACAAGAGCTCGAGGTGCATCCGTCCAGGCTACAGGTGGTCTATTTGCCATCATAAGTTTGATCATTAAACAATCCTCAGCTTGGTGACCATACCTACCACATGCGTTGCAAGTTCCATTAAATTTTACTCTAAACGTAGGGCACTCACTAGTGCTATGTGGACCTAAGCAAATGGAACACCATTGTTGCTCCTTTTTTGGATACATGTGACTATTTTGAGGGGGTCGATTATCCTTAAGAGACTCTTGGATTGCCTTGGTGAGGTTTGTCAAGAATGTCTCAAATACCTTTGGCTCATTGGCAATGGGCTTTGCAGCCATGGGTTCATACTCAATGGCTTGTGAGCTAGTGGATCTCGTGTCAGTAGACACCCTCATGCCTGCTATCATCAAGTTGTCCTCTAATTGGATTGCATTGGCAGTGACATCTTCCCAGGTTGTGATACCTCTAATCACTAGTCCATTATAGATTCCTTCATTCCTCAACCCTCGGATGAATCGATCAAGCAGTTGGTTATTGTTGAAGCGCTCATTTACAGGGCAGCGAGAGTTTAAGTGCTTTAGACGACTAATGAAGTCCCTTACTGACTCTCCTTCCTTACGTTCGGCCTTCTGTAGCTGAGATGCTACACCCCAAAGCACACCTTCTCGTATGTACTCCTTTAGAAACAACCTTCGAAGGGTAGGGTAGATTGTTTTCTCGTCCACCCTTAGGGTTCTATACCAATCTCCAGCCTTCCCACTTAATGTCAAGCTTAAGGCATTGCACTTATGTAGTTCGTTGCGTTCCCCTAAGGAATCACATACTTGTTCAAACACTTGAATGTGTTTTCTAGCATCTTCGTCCCCATTGAATTTTTGCGTGAGTTTGGCAATTTGTATTGCCTTACTTCTAGGCTCTCTATCACATGCATGACGCATATTTTCCGCGATAGATCGACCTATGGTTTGAGCAAACGCTGCCAAGTCACCTATGTGAGGAGGCAGGGCCGGTGGAGGTACTCTTTGAATCATATGTGGGAGAGGGACGGGTACCGGTCGGGTACCGGTCTTGGCATATGTGTGGATGATGCAGGATATGGAACATAACCGGGCATAGGTCCACTCGGATAAGGGCTAGGGAGCGGCACTCGAGGAGCATAAACAAGTGGTACAATTGGAGGTGTGGGAGCCATGTTGTGCATAAGGGGCTAGAGGCACATACAGTCGAGGCCCCATATTAGGTACTACGACACTAGGTAGTGGCACTGCGCTAACCGTAGATGTCATCGGTACATTCTCTATCAAGCTTATCCCTGGAGTGAGCACTGTGTTTTCCTTAATAGAGGGTTGAGCCAAGTTAGGGAAGCTAAAGTTGTCGCTCGGAGGCTCAGATTGCATAGAGACCCCAGGTGAAATGACGTAAGATGGGTCTATGGGGCTCATTAGAGGAGTCTCCATTTGTGATAGAGTAGGCTGTTGAGCCTTGCTCGTATCCAGAAATCTCATGGGGCCAGTTGAGAGTATATTTACCCCTCGGTTTTGCCTTTTTGATTGAATAATGCCATGGATAACATTACAGGTCATTTTCTGTTGATCTTCGATGCTCGTGGCACTAGAGGTGGATTGTACAATCTCTATCCATCCTACATGGTAGGCGTGGCCAGAGTGTAGATCCGTCAACACATCAGTGTGGAGGTCGTATGTCCAATGATCATTAATGAACAATCCTTCTAGAGTCGACGTGTTAACGGTTTCTTGTGAGGTAGAAGCAATGTTGCTCCTAGTGGTTTTACTTGTTACCAACGGTACTCTAGAGGGAACTTCTGAAGGAGGCAGCTCAACAGGGCCTTCTTGGTAAGAAGTTGGCAGGATATCCACATGGACACTCTTTGGGGGTGTGGGGTCCACGTGCGATGTGAAAGGAGAGTCCACTTCCCCACCTCCTTCGTGTGCTTCATTTGCATCAGGTTCCGAGCGAGTAGCTCTACCTAATGTTTCCATGAAACGGCTAAACATACTAGTACTAGGCTGTGGAGCTTTGGGAGGTGCGTGGCCTTCTCTCTCAGTGTTTTGGGTAGGGTATGCTTCCATGATTTCTGAGTCGGAGGAGAAATCACTAGCGGCTATTTTAGGGTTTTGGTGGTGCTACCTTGTGTCCCCACTGAGGGTCTAGAGCCTATCGTGGATGGGTAATGGGTGTCCGTATGAACAGAGACACGCTCAATATGCTCGTGTTCTAGCACCCGCCCAGAGTGTAAGTGCATGTGCTTTTGATACCCTAAGGTGTCAAAAAGCTGCTCTAGGAGGCCTTGTGACTAGTTTTTAGCGTGTTTTTTGTTTGTTTTTTTTGCTAGATTTTTTAGAGCGTGTTGTGGAATGGGCCGTGTGATAGCTCGAAACGAGCGTATCGCTAGGAGGGACGCGCTGTGCTTTACAGTCCACCGTTTGGTTCTGTTTTGCTCTAGAAAAGCCTGAAACAGTCTTTTCCTAGCTGGGGAACTAAGCTCCAAATAGCAAGTCTAAAGGTGCAAGTGGGAAGAGAAGGGAGGAGAGTGGAGGACTTGTCCCACATGCTCTCATTCCCTCTTGAGGAGGTAGGGTATATATATAAGAGTGAGTCTAGTATATATCATAGGATTGAGGCCTGGGCTTGGGCTTGGGCTTGGGCTTGGGGAAATGATCCCGATCTAACTTTTAAACAACCAACCAGTCCATTTTTATAACTCACGTTTTTTATTTTTCGAAAATCTAACCTCCCCCTCGCTCACGTTTTTATTTTTTGGGTTTTTTGTAAAAAAAAAAAAAACAGAAATTAAATTTTTTTTTCAAAAAATTTTTTTTTAATTTTTTTTTTCGAGATATTATTTGGTACGCGTTTTGGTGCGCGTTGACCTCACCTACCTATTTACTGTCCCACCTACCTACTAACCTGCTAATCAGTGGTTCACCTAATTACTAACCTACTTAATTAACTAACTATGCACAAACCAGAAAACACAGAAAATGCAGAAATTGAAACTTGACAGAACTGTGCAGTGAAAACACAGAAAATGCAACAAAAAACGCAAGAAATGCTAACTGTGTGCAAACAGAAAAACAGAATTTTGCTAACTGTCCAACTAATACTAAATGTACGCAGCAGAAAAATAGAAAATGCAAACTGTACGCAACAGAAAACCAGAATTAACAACTTGCAAAAAAAAAACGCCTTCCTCTCCCTCTTCTTTCCTACTGCAAACCACTCATACAAGAAGCACAAAGTGCCTCTTGGGCTTAGTGCAAGGCTATTCCCCGGCAGTGGCGCCAAAAATGTGCGCTTCTTGCTGCACTGTCGAAGCAAGGGACTTGCCGATACACCGTGTACGAGCCGCAGACGGCTCCAAGCACACAACTAGTTTAACTAGTAAGCTCAAAGAGGGCAATGGTGTGTCACTCACCGCCTTATGCTCCTGCCGTAGAGGATTCCTCGCCGCAAAGAAGAGGGAGACGCTGCTACGCCGCGCTCAACCACCTTGCCGCCGTCGTGCCGCCGCAACGCTCGATCACACACACACTCTCACACTCTCTCTCTCTCTCTCTCTCTCTCTCTCTCTCGCACACACACAAGGAGATGGTGAAGGAGAAGGTGGAGATGGAGCAAGAGCAGCTTCTATTGCACAATGAGAGAATGACTCAATTTTAGGTTTAATTGGCTTTTATGTGAGCTCACCCCATTCACACTTGGGCGCCCATGCTTAGCCAAATAACCCTAGCATGTTCGTGTTAGAGTGCGCCTCTCATCGGCGATCACTGTACCTTTCCCTATTGGACCGACAAGCCCGGTGCCTGACTCTACTTAAATAAATAATACGGTTACAGTGTCCGTCGTAGGCGATAGGGTGTCCGTGAGCCACGAGGGTTAACAGGGTACTAGGAAATTAAATCAAAGGGGCAAACTGGACACATGGCAATAGGAGAGCAACCTACAAGCCTACACACACACTCCGAAAGCTCTTCTCAAGAGGGGGCGCCAAAAATTGAGAGTGGAGACTGATTTTATTCATTGTGAACTATAATGTGTGTGTGAGTAGCGGGTGCAAGTAATCACAACTTTAATGGTAGTGCGACGATTTGCTCTCGTGCATCTCTCCCCCCTTTTGCACATATGGTAATGCCCCACTAGTTGTGCTTCTCAGTTGAACATGTACAGTTCTGGGGGGTTTTTGTGCGTTTGCACAAGGCAAGAGCCTTCTAAATAGGTACTGGCCATGGATTAGCTAGTTGATAATCCCCCACACATACACGCAGTTCCATCGCAAAGGATTGCAAAAACGGAGAGTTTTCTTGCATGAAAACTCGTCCGATTCAAAGGGGAACTGTCCCATTGCATGCGGGAGCACCTGAGATATGCGTAGGCGTGTTCACTCCGCTCAAAACGATCCAAAATAGAAAATTACAAGCTGTTGTGTTTTTGTGCAGGTTTAGGGTTTTGCACCTAAACTGCAAGAAATTACCAAAGGAGCCTTAGGAAATCCTTGGGATGCGTGTAGAAGGTTTCGGCCACCCGACGATGGCCAAACAGAGAATTACAGAACGCGGAAATTAACTTGCAACTCACTGGAAATCTTCCAAAATGCAAGGGAAAGTATCCTTGACGTTGGAAAGGGGGAAGGGGGAACAAACCAGCACACTCCAAGCTTGCCTCTCTATAGCCTAGGATAAATTCCACACCCCTAACCACACAAAATCACACACACACGCACACTTTTTGCCAACCTCCAATGCACCGGCTCGCCTTCAAGCACCACCAGTTACACGCAATCACTTATCGACAGCCCACCATCACACTGTAAACACACCCACACCGGGAGGCTACACATACCTCGATTGCCTCTGAAATCTGGACACACAATCTCCCTCCCTCCCTCTCTCTGCACACTTACAACCTATCCAAAGCCACAGCTATCGTGGATGCTACACAAGAGAAAAGACGAACAGACGAGAAGATTGGTGGCAAACCCAACACAAAAAATAACTCAACCAAACCATAAATCCGCTTATGCATAGCAAAAAAAACTCGGATACAATGATGGCTAACGTCGACTACGTGCTTTGAGGCAATCCTTGGCGGCCATTTCTATGGCAGTGCCACCTTCCTTTGCAATCCACTGGCTGGCCCTTTACACGCTTGGCATCCTTCTTCTCTTCCTTCGACCACCCTCCTCATGGTGCTATATGCCTCTGCTATGGCACCCCTCAGCTCGCGGCCCTTCTCGGGCCCCTTGATTTGCCTAAAGCCCTCTTCCAAGCCTAACAACCCTCTTGTTCCAAGGCCTGGCTGCCTTCAACACTGATGGCAACCACACACTGGCGCAACCGCCTGACCCCTTGTTGGCCTTCTTCACCTCCTCCTCCTTGCTATTGATGCCCCCTTTATTTGATGGCAACCCTTCTCGCTTAGCTTGACCTCGCCTTTGTGTAGTGCATTCCAAAGATAATCTGCAATGGCCTCCTCCTCTTCTCGATTCCGCTTCTTGCCTTCATTTGGCGGCCACCTGCAGCTGACGCTCTTGCAACATGCCCCTGCTTCAACTGCAATATTACCAACTATTCCTTCTTTGCAACGTTATCCTATGGGCACCCCATCTGCAGCGCTATCTGGCCCGTCACAAAGCCTTGGCGGCACCTTTCCTATCATGCAGCCCTCGTGTCTTCTTCAGTAATCGGCCACCTCTCTCCCTTTGAAGCATTGCCCAATGCGCATGGCTTTGTTGCTCTCCACATCAGGCAGGTTTCACCCCCCATGGAGCTCCTCTTCATTTGCAGCTTGGGCTCCCTTCTCCAGCGCCACCTCTGGTGGCCTCTCTCTTGTTCACGGCCAGCTGGCTGCAATAGCACCCTGTTCATCTACTCGTCGAGGTCCCTCCCCACCTTCGCCTGGCGAGCCCTCCTGATGAAGCTCCCTATAGGCTACTGTCAACCCCCTGTCGCAGCCGGAGAGCTCCTCACGGCCCTGTTTTCAAAACCCGAGGACCCCCCTAACTGCGGCTCTCCGTCCCCTCCTTTCGTCAAGTTGCTCCTTCCAGAAGGTTGGCGGCGCTTTCCGCCATGCAGCCCTCCGCTCATGCAGACCTGCCGTGCATCAGCTCAACCTTCCTTGCAACAGGTTGCCCTGGCTTATGCAAACTGCCGTGCCACTGGTCCTCCAAACTGTCTCCCCATGCAAACTGACGTTCCCTTCTCCTTTGCCACCCACATGTCCTCTTGGCCTCGCCACCCTATCGCCCACGTGCTCGCAACACCCTTCGGCCTACTGCAGTAGCGACGCCACCTCTCTGCATGCCATGGCGTTCGTCGTTTTTTTTTTCTATTTTAATGTAGTCTTTAGTTCCAGCTTTACCTTTTCCCTTAAAAAATCGGGCTTGGCCTCGTAACACACCTTGAATTGCTCGGTGAACTCCATGCATCCAATGAAAACACTATATTAACCTCCCCATACTCGAACGCACTTTGAGAAGAGCGGAACTGCTACAAGTGTCGGCAACCTTCAAACCGCATCCGATTGAGCCGCTGCTAGCCATTGGGCTTCATGCATCCAGAGAGCTTCGAAATCGCCAGAATAGTGAAAGCATTCAACATAGTACATATCATGGCTCTCGCTGAGGATTACACCCAACCAACCTTTGACACTTCTAGGTATCCAAACCAGTACTTGAGCTCGAAAACCACCTTTGGTCTGCCAAAATCCACATTTGACATACACGGCCCGACAGTGTTGGCCACAACTGGCATCAAGCAACTGTACAAGTATTGTATTGCCCACTTGCCATCTTCCATGTACATGCTTCTGGCTTTCTCATTGGGTCGACAGTGTTTGCTTGTACCAACGTGTACTTTTGACCTACAAGGGTTTTGGCGCCATTACGCTTCCAAAATCAGGTCGGAAACCTGCAATTTCAGCCCTTGACAGGTTTGGACAGCTTGGCGAGAGTTTGATCTAAGTGTTCGGATCGTCTATTTTCAATTGAATAAAGAAATACCGAAAGGGGCGCCAATCTTTGGGGCCTACAGGGTGTCGATCTTCATGTGCACAGTGACGATCTAGTCGTTGGACGCATCTGTGCTCTTTCTTTTCTTCTTGATGCTCTGTGTAAAGTTAATAGGTAATTGAATTAGTACCACCCTCTACTGTGTACACGCCCGTTTTAGTTGCTCTTTCCAATGCATCCGAGTAGCAGTTCCTATGTTTTCCAGATTGGCCCCTGGAGATTGTACCATTTAGGACATGTTATTTCCTACAGGTGCATAGTGGTCCTTAGACTAGGACCCAGTTACAGTTAGCCATGGCATTCTTTGCAACTGGGGAGATGTTCTTCTCGGTTCTCCCAGATTTGGTTCCAGGTTCCACATGTATATTTCCTTTCGGATTCACCTACCTCTAGTGATCCAGTTACACAGGTAGAGACTATTGGAGAGTTATGCCAGTTATCCATGGTTCGCGTGCTCTCCCTTCAGAGGGGGACGTGGAGCCATCTTGGGAGTCAGTTTGCGTAGACTACTTCCTTATAGTTCTAGAGGTTCCATCTGCAACAGACAGAATTGACAATCTATCTGGTGGCTTTCAGTAGCACCTTGTTCTTCTCTTACACATCTTGGATGCAGGGTCTTTAGATCTTTATGTATTGGCTACAATCTCAGTATTGATGTGTTCCTTCATCCTGGTGGATGTTTGTTCCCGATTCACTTTGAGAGTGGGGTGATATTCCCTCGAGCCGTGTTCCAAACAGATGATCAGTAGCACTTTCACTCTCAATTCCGATGAAGTTCCTTCATATACAAATTGCAATTCGTCATTGTATACGGTGGTTGGTGTAGTTCTTTGGTTCTTCGTCATCAGACAATTGATTTCTCAGTAGCTTTTCTCGTCTCCTTCTTTGGAATTTCCGTAGCAGCTTGGAGATTCTGGCAAGTGGTATATGACCGGACGTGCAGATTTCTGACTCTTTCCTCAAAGGTGAAGTTGGGAAATGATCCAGATACTAGTGGTTTATACCTTTACCCTCAATGTTGATGCATTCTCTTCAACAATCAACAGCAAAGCCTTCTGCAGACGCTGGTTGTGCGACTTGTGAGTCGGTTGGCTTGAGGAGGTTCTTGGAAGAGCTGGGTTTACTTTCGATGGACAACATTTTACTTCCCGGATGTCTTTCGGGGGTAGCAATTGGATTGTATATTGCACGATACTTTCCTACTGCAGAGTTTGTAGCAGATATCCTCGTCCACGAAACCCTTTCTTTATAATTGCAGATTGCTCACTCGTGCTTCCTGATTCGTCTTCGTTTCCAAGAGCTAAGAGGGGGTGTTAAGAGTTCGGGCATCTCTTTGGATTCGTCTGATTGGTTCTAGTTTCTCCCAAGGACAGGTGTTAGGAAGTGTGGGCTGTTTTGTGGCTGTGCCCAACCAATCAAAGGTAGGTTTCTCACGTCGGGATATGTCTAGCCATATTAAGCCTTGGGTTTTGGCTTGTTTGCATTGTCTTCTATCATCCTGCAGGCTAGGAGTATTTTCCCCCAACCTTGGTACATTTTTGCCCTAAGCCCTATGGGGCTCCGGTGCTTTTTTCCATGTTCTCCCTATTGTTTTCCCCATTTACCAAGGTCAGGCTGCTGGAGGAGTGGGTCGGGCAGCCTGCCTTTGGGCATATATATGCAGCACACACGTGTGTGTGTGTTGGGGTGGGGGGCAGATATTACCGGGCTGGCAAGTCACCATGGGGTATTCACCTAGCGTTTTTGGCCAGCTGATCAACGTTTCTCAGATCAACCCTAGCGTTTTTGATGGGCAACACTTGCAATGTCAGGGGTCTTTCTCTATGGTGCAGTACCTCCTCAAGGAGGCCTTTCACAGGCCTTGTGACCATGCAGTGGCAAGTTTCCTCATCCGAGATCTAGATCCAAATCTAGATCTAGCCAGGAGTAGATGCACCAGATCTATGCTCTTAGGCCCATGTGAGACGGTGTCAGTGGTCTCATGTGCACGAGCAGTTGGCAGTGTCGGTAGTAGTCGCAGTTGTGTGTACCTCAGGTCTATTCATAGGGCATGTTGGATCTATGTCAAACCACCCTTGGTCACTTGCATGAGTAGCTTGTTATCAGCATGGCGAGCGTTTCCCATCTCTCTCTCTCTCTCTCTCTCTCTCTCTCTCTTAGATGTCCAATCTCTTTCTACCTCAATGATCTCTCTTTCTCCACAGGTGTGCGTTGTTCATGTATGTGGCATTGCAGGTGTTCTAGATCGGAGTCGAGTCCACCAAATCACAAGCCAGTTCTTGTCTTCATTGCATCTTCCACTACCACTTTTGACTAAAACCGGCCTACAGTCTTACTAAAGGGCAGAAAACTTTGGCCTTCACCTAACTGTACGTCAATTAGCATTACCTTTATTGTACGACACAAAGTAACTACACAAATAAACCTGTAAATTGGAATTCACTACTTCAAGACAATCCACGACTTGGTAGCTAGAGCGCTCCCAAGTAGACAAAGACACCCTGTGGGCCCAAAGACTAGTGCCCCTTTCGGTACTTCTTTATTTATATTGCAAATAAATGCCCCGAACGCTTTTACCTAACTCTCACTAAGCTGTCTAGACCTGTCCAGGGAGGTTTTTGACTCAACTTCGGCTACATAATGGCTTGCAAAAGTACATGTCTAGGACACTTTCCCTTGTATTTTGAAAGCTTTCCAGTGAGCTGCAAGTCAATTTCGGCATGCTGTAATTTCATGTTTTGGTCACTGTCAGGTGCCTAAAGCCCTGTATAAGCATCCCAAGGGTTTCCCGAGACTCCCTTGTTACCTTGCAATTTAGGTGCAAAACCCTAAACCTGCAAAATTCAAATAAACACAGCAGGCTGTAACTTTATGTTTTGGATTGTTTTGAGCGAAGCAAATACGTCAATGTGTCTCAAGATCTTCTGCACGCAATGGGACAGTTCCCCTATAAATTGGACAAGTTTCACGCAAGAAAACTCTCTGTTTTTGCAATCCTTCGCAATGGAACCGTGCGTACATATAGGGAATTAGCAATTAGCTAATCCGGTTCTTGTACAGAAGGCTCTTACCCTGGCAAATGCACAAAAAATCCCCAGAACCATACATGGTCATCTGAGAAGCCCAACTATTGGTCCATCTGAGAAGACATCAGGATGGACGTCTATAGCATGTCCGGCCAGTGTGAACCTGGCCCTTTGCTTATGAAGTCCTATAAATAGGACAAGAGTTTCATTTGTGAGACATCTTGTGTGATCACCACACCACTTGGACTCTTTGGCCTTGGCAGCTCGGCCCGCACACCCGTACCAATGTGGGCTTGGTGGTATGGGACACCGGCCCTTGTGGTAGAGGCTTGCCCGCAGGCTCCCAGGCTTGGGGGAGAGCCTGTCTTGGCTCTATTGGCTAGGAGGTGAGCCTGATGTCCGCTTACTATGTGTGTTTAGTTGTGAGTTTGGCTTGTGTCATGTCATATGTGCAGGATGGATTTGTCCAGGGACTAATATTGGTATCAAAGCCCCTTCCTGCTTGTATGCACGACAAGGCGACGTGCACAAGACCACTAGAGCTCATGGGGCCGTGATGGCCCAACCTGATAGGCTCTCCCAACTCTCGTATAGGGTGGTATGGGATGCTATTAGCGAGACAGGAGGGCAAGGGGGACACATGCCAACTGGTGGTGGGAATTTTGCGAGTTCTTTTTTTGTTTCTCGTGGATTCTCGTCTCTGGAATGTTGATTGCTCGAGGCAGTCACGTGGATGCATGGTATGTCTTTTTTGGTCTCTCTGAAAGGTGCGAGTGCTTGGGGGTGTCCTTGGGAGGTGCCACTCTGAGGACAAGGAAGCACCCTCCATGGGCACATCAGGGTGAGAGTGCCTTGTTCATTTTGAAGTATGTTTTGTAGTAATGGAAAAGGGGAGCAATTAGTTTTGGCATTGTGCTTGGAAAATAATGGTCTGTCGTCCTTCTAAAGAAAAACATGGACGGGCTCGCTACTGCTATGCGTTCCCCTTTCGCCATCGCTGTCCTTCCCCCCCTAGCTGCGTCCCTGCCTTACAATGTGCACCCTTGCGCTTGCCCCCTCCCCCTCCATCCCGCTACCTCGGCCTGCCCTCGCATGTCAGTCCTCTCCCCCCCCATCCCGCTGCCCCAGTCCTCTGCCCTCGCTGCCCTAGCCCGTTTCCGCCAGCCCGCTCCCCCCCCCCATCCCGCTGCAGAAGCCCTCCTCTGTATTCCCCCCTCCCCCCCATCCCGCTGCCCTAGTCCTCTGCCCTCGCTGCCCTAGCCCGTTTCCGCCAGCCCGCTCCCCCCCCCATCCCGCTGCAGAAGCCCTCCTCCGTATTCCCCCCCCCCCGAAGGCCTCACTTGTTCATCTCTGCAGTAGAGTTTTCGTTGGGATTTTACTGGCCGAGTTCTCAGGTGCTTGTCTCCCCCCCCCCCCCCCCCCCCTGCACAACAGTAGACACAAATGGAGGCTCATGCTCCACCCCAGAGGGACTCCTCAAAAGCCCCCTCGCCCGACCCTGCAAAGGCCACCATTAGAATTGTTGTTTCACCGACAGAGCAAGCGAGCCTCGCAGCAGAGATGGAGCGTCTCCATGCGACCTCCGTCATCTGCAAGATTCTCGGTACCAGACCCAGCAGAGAAGAGTTGCGTGACCTTCTCTAGGCCCGCCTTCTCGCAGAGGTGGGCAAGATCTTGGACATTCAAATTCTCGGACGAGGCTACTATCAGATCGAGTTTGAGACCTCCGAGATGGCATCCAAGGTCATTGCCATGAGTCTCTTGACCATCTGAGCAGTCCGAGCCCACTTTCGACAATGGAGACATGGTTTTGACCCTGCTTCAGATGTTCTGGTAGAGGAGGCAGACATTCCCATCTCCATCTGCTTTCCTAGTTTGCGAAGGGAGTACCTACTACTTTTGTCTAGGATAGGCTCAGCGATTGGGACTGTCCTGGAGACACCTTGCACGACAGCCTCAGTAGCTGCCAAGGCGGCACACATTCCCTCAGTTCGCCTTCTGGTTAGAGATACTCACTCTCTCGAAGGTCATCCGACTTCCTCGCGTAAGTGGGGATTGGTTTAGACAGAGCGTGGAGTATTTGGGCCTCCCTAATCAGTGCTTTATTTGTCGAAGATGGGCCATCTTGCGAAGGCCTATCCACAGAGGAGGCCTTGACCTACACCACAGGCCCAGTCCCAACCCTTGCGGGCTGGCCAGCAGACACACAGAGCACACAAGCAGAGCCACCCTCCGAGCCTGGGGCTCCAGCGGAGGAGGGATGGCAGCAGGTTCGTAGTCGACGATGGTAGGGGCCACAGCGACAGCCTGGCACTCAGAGTGGTCCTCGGGCGCCTGCCCAGCAGAGCAGTGGGTTCCCACGGGGAACCGATTCGATCCTCTTTAGCAGGACGAGGTCCCTGCTCCAGCCCCCACCTCAGCTTCACCCTCGATAGCCCCACCCTCCCCCCGAGTTCCCCCCCTCCTCATCAGCGCCCCTCCCCCCCCCCCCCCCCCCCCCTCCTCCTGCTCCTTGCCCCTCTTCTCCCCTCCCCCACCTCCCCCTGCTCCTACACCCCCCCCTCTCGCTCCAATTCCACAGTCGACCCAGGGGGCAGGGCCATCCCTGGCTACTAGGAGATCTCTTGACAACGCCTTTGCCACGAGTCGCTTGGTGAAAAAGGGACAGCCTTTCTTGCGACCCCCTCTTCAGGTACAGACGTCTCCCTTTGCAGCACTCCCCCATAGTCTGACGAGCTTTGACATTCGGTGCCGATGGGGCTTCTTTGCCTATGACTTTACACGCTTTCTCGGTGACTCCTCATCAGACCTTGAGGCAGCCTACTTCAGGGTTCATGTTCTGTTCCTTACAGTCCCCTTTGCGGCAGGGACCAGATTGAGTGGACTCTCGACTCAGTGTTGGAGTGGCTCCCGACACAGGCCCTAGAGTTCTCTCACCACATGGGAGACCTAGAAGTTACAGACATGCTTCAGACTCTGTGGCCATTGGCCAAGTTTACTGTGACCCCTCCAGATGCAACAGGATGTAGACACATTGTGGTTCACTTCTTTGCTAATACACAGTGCCCACCATGCTATGTACACATTCATGAGGACTCCTGGAAAGAGGAGGTTGCTTTACGCACGGCTCGGTCTACTTGGGCTTGGGCCAGGCACTCTTTGTAGTCATGCCTATCTAGAGGATGCTCGGATGCGGATTACTCCCCATCCAAGACAGCCTCAAAGATAGCACATTTAGCCGCTGCGGCAGCATCTGTTCTCTCTCGCTCCCATGAGGATCGTCTCATGGAACGTGTAGTGATTAGGTGGGCGTCAGTTTCAGAGTTAGAGGATCCGGCTGCGTCAGGAGCTTCAGCGTTGCCTTGTGAGAGGAGAGATTGATCTCCTTATGCTACAGGATCATCATCTGTGTGAGATACGCATTAGACGATGTGGTCACTATTGCGTGGACGATATGATACTTTTTGGTCAGTTGCTTTTGGACCTGGAGGCATCCAGGGTGGGGTATGTATGACTATTGCAGATTCTTTGCAGCAGGCCATTGTGGGCAGAGGGATTATTGTGCCAGGTAGGGCTCAGTGGATCACTATGCAGGTTCAGGGTTGCCTTATGGGCTTCTTGAACATATATGCGCCTAATTTGGCAAAGAGTTTTGGTCACAAATTGTTGAGTCTCTACCGCGGGCAGAGCTGTAGTGCATAGGGGGATACTTCATGCTACTATGCGTGGAGTTGAGCTGGCAGCTTGGGAGAGGTTTTGTATGACTCTGAGGGTTTCAGATGTGTGGCATCACACTAGCTTTGTGAGGCCCCTAGATAGCATGGCCTCTCGTTCGGACCGCAAAGTGGGAGGAGTGAATCCATCGCGGATAGATCACTTCTACACTAGTGTCCATTTCTGTGACTTGGGTGGGACAGTTGGCATTCTAGCAGGGAATTCCTTCTCGGACCATGCACCAGTGATCCTCACAGTGGCAGATAGGCAGAGGAGGGGGGGCACGATGCTTCGCATCTTTGAGAGGGTCTTGCTAGACTCTGCACTCAGAGAGCGAGTGGAGGCTCTTTGGACAGAGAACTTGGACATGCAGGATTCTCTTACCTATTGATCATTCCCTTCCTTGCCGGATTAAGGAGCACTAAAGCTACCCTACTTCTGCAGACCACCCAGGTGTCCCTTTCTTTCAGTACACTGTACGACTGGGACGTCACATACTGGCAACACAGAGAGGCTCGCCCTGCTGCAGCACCTCATTGGCAGGAGGAGGGTCTCACAGTTGAGTTCTTGGCAGCTATTTGGGAGAGGTTGTGGGACTCCAGACAGTCGAGGTGAGTCACTTTGTTTCAGTGGTTGGTCGCACACAGAGCTACAGCAGTTGGGAGATGCTTGTTCATAGTTGTCTCTTGGCTGCATGTGCAGCTTGTGACCATCTTGTGGAGAGTCAGCGTCACTATCTTTGGCACTCTCCTTTGGCACAACAGGTGTGGCTTCGTGTTCTTCGGATGATGCCTGCTCTATTCACGGCTCGACAGTACACTTGGGGGGCAGCTTCTTGGTCCACTCTCACGGGCTCGACACTTCTGTTTGAGCTATCTTCCACCAGCAGGATGATAGTGATGCAGGGGGGGCGACCTACACTCCAGCCTGCCACATAGCTTACTCCACAGGAGTGGTGCAGTGAGAGAGGAGTGTTGGGAGCTCATCAGTGGCCTGACACTCTAGTTTATTTGGCGGGCCCGCTGCTTCTGTATCTTTGAGGCTCGCCCTATACCACCAGCAGAGACTATTCGTGATCTTTGGCTAGAGCTGATCCACACTCTCAGAGGACAGCTCAAGAGACTCCAGGGCAGCTCCGACTGCATGCGGGAGTGCAAAGAGGCTTTCCTTCGACTCTGGCATCCTGGGCCTTTTTTCACCATGGTCCAGGGTGTACTCAAATGGCACTACCGTCCACCTGTGTGGCTTTTCCCTCCTCCCATTTCTTGATTTAGCCTCATTGCACATATGGTGTTTTTTCATTGGGAGAGTCTCCCCATCATGGTTGTTGTAGCCCTCTCTCGAAGAGGTGGTTGTAGCCCTATGGGCAGTTTCATTAACTAATAGAAGGATCTTTTTCTCGGAAAAAGAAAAATAATAATGGTCTGTTGTCTTATTCACTCATATATATGGTGTGTAGAGCATGGCCCCACTTTACTCAGTGTCATCCAACCCTTACACAACACCCTCATAATTATGGCGTGTATTCACTATGGTGTCAGCCTGTGGGGTGGCAAGGCCAGCCCGCCTATGGCGGCTGATGCGCACGCTACAAATGCAATTGTTAGGTGCAGCGGAATGAATGTTGTATTTTCTCAAGATTAGTGATCTTTATTGCTCAAGGTTCCTTTTAGTTCTTAGGGAAAGAGAGAGCTTTCCGTCTTATGGAGAGTGCTATGATCACGAACAAAGTGAGTGGATTGTGCATGCAAGTGAATGAGACTGAGAGAAGGAGAGAGAAGAGATACGACACCCGAGAGGTTTGTAAAACCCTCCTCCGAAGGCCCTACTCTCGTCGGCGAGAGTGGCCTATTCTTTGATTGCACAAAGGTGTACAATGCGTATGCAACTTGGTCTATGCCGATGACGATGACTGTGAGGATGACGACAGCAAGAAGAGGTACTGAGGCGGTCTGGGGCAGATAGCAAGAAGAGCGCTTTGAGGTATGAAGGCGCTCTGGGATGGGCAGCAAGAAGAGCAGTCTCTAAACACCCTTCGAGGCTCCCGTGCTGCTCAACTGGGGCTGGGGCAAGCACAATCAGAGACAACAACAACACACAGCCAGAAACCAAACAAGAAAAGGGGCACCACCTAGTTGTAGATGCGAACTAGGACGCATGTGATATCTCCTTGTACTCAAATGCACAAAGAGAGGGGAATGCAGGATAGCCACACACACCAAACACAAACATTCACCACGCCAGAGAGAGGTAAAGAGCACAAATCAACTTGAGCAACTCAGTCTTAGCCTTAAAGACTAGATGCACACAAAGCTTGATAAGAAATAGAGAGACAACACAAAACTTGACCTTGTTGCCAATACACAAATTGTCTTAGGGTCACGGGAGCCCTCTCACCGAGAACCCTCTTACAATTGACCTTTTAGGAAAAAAATTCAACAAGCCCTCAAACCACCAATCATGAAATGGCACAACAAACTTCAAGGACAATATACCTTCAACCACTTGATGAGCCAACTTATCAAGTCAATTTGGAGAGAAGAGTCGTAGTTGCAGCATACAATTGCACCCAAAACTATAAATCTTATTTATGCACAAGAGTAGGCTACAAGTGTGGTGAAGAGTATGGCATACACTCCACTCCTCTAGATGGCATAACTAACTTCAAGCTTCTCCATGCACCTATGTGTAGTGATGGAATAGAGCACTCACAATGCACACACTCTACACAACTAGGCTTGAAGAGTGGTGTGTTATTTGTTGAGAATGGTGTGGTGTAGTGTGATCATGTGGTGTTTTACAAGGGAGAGAAGGGCTCTATTTATAGGTTTTAGAAGCCCCGATTAGGATTAGACCTAATCAAGTTTATTTGAAGGAATAAAAGATTATGCATTTTTCATTTTTTATTTCAATGAGGGTGGGTCTCTCTTGTCCTTTGAGTCACATGGATGTGGGCTCAAGGGAAGAGAATTATTGAGGATGAAAGGAGAGAGGATTGAGTGAATAATTTGGGAGTGCCTACTCTAGTAGAGGGTGCATTTTACAATAAGGTTAGTGGTTAGTAATTATCACTAAAAAATATTTACAAAATCATTCACCAAATGGTGAGATATATGATGAGAAAAGTTAGAGAAGGGATGAGCTTGTAAAGAGAGGTTGAAGCTTTGGAGAAATTGACATTCACCTCTTTACAGCACCGGAAGAAGAAGCGGTCAGCATGGCGAAGTAGCGCGTGTGGATGAAGCTATGTTATCTTCAAACCTTGGAAAATTCATGATAAAAGCCTTCATTTGCAGAGGTTATCCTTGGATTTTTTCTGATTTTTTGAAGTTCTTTACAAAGCTGAAGAGAGTATGGTAATATGGACATATATGTAGAGAGAAAGGGGGACACATAGGGTGTAGAAATGGAGGATGAAGGCTATGGAGGTGTGAGAGATGTGGCAATGGTAAAGAGGGTGAATTAGGACATGGGAGTTGCAAGTTTGGGAGTGGGAAGGAGAAGGAGGAGTGTGTGTGAAAGAGGAAAATGATAAAGTGGAAGAGGGAGTGTGGCTGCATAGCATGGGTAAACTAGAGTCCACCAATAAAATCATAGCTCACAGCTCGTAGTTATAAAAAATATGAAAAAATTTGAGGTGAAAGTGCAGCTTACGAGCTACAACTTTTGTTTGTATCACCTTTTCAAATTCGGGGAGCATGTGATCTTTAAAAATTCAGCAAAACCGACTGTTTTTTCCACTGCACAAAGTCCTTGTGAGGTCCTTCTTTGGATGATTCATTTGAATACCTCCAAGAGTGAGTTCCCCATGGTGCATGCATGCATGCCACATACCCTTGACCTTATTTGGTAGGTCTATAATTGAAGATATTGTTGAGATCATGATATAAGTGAATAATAAAACTCAGAAAATCAAATATTGAGGGGTCTAAAAAAATATGTACATGTCAAATATAAATAATATAGGTGGAAAAAATATAAAGGGGTCAAAAAAAATCTCTCTCATTATAAATCTACCATAAAAAGATGAATATTTTTTGTGGTCTAATTTCTGAGAGTAATAGAGAATAGATGTAGGAAGGAAAAAATCACAATAGTGAAAAAATATACACATAAATAGAACTAGTTTTTTTGGATTTTTGTTGGGATGGAGTTACACAAAAAATAAGATAAGCTTGCATGAAATTATTTTTATATGGAATAAAGAGTATGCAAAATGGTAAGAAAAAATATGGTAATGGTGAGTCAATGTACATAACATAAATAACACACCATAGGTAGAAATATTTAAATAAATACCAAAATAATGATCAAAAGTCCTTTTATTTAGGCCCTATATACAATGAAATATTTACACACAAATGGGCCATAATATACTTATATTTTTTATTTTGGCTCAACTAGCCCAGTGACTAGCTAATTAAGGGTTTTTAAGAAGATATGGGAAAAGTCCCCTAACTCACACACACCTATATATAGTGAAATGGTAGGGATAGCCACAATGTTTGGATGATTTTGGTAGGGTGGGTTAAATCACTATGGCAATTACAGAGAGCCGAAAAACGACTATTATTAGCCCTCCCCCAGGATGATGGCATATTCATGTACCATCATAGAGCATCTTTTCCAAAGAGAGTGCTTCAGAGTCCTTGCCGAGATCTTCATTGTTTGGCCCCTCAGAATTTTGGATGGAGTTACACTCATGCTTCATGTAACATTACTTACATGAGACATCTGCCTTTTGACAGATCTTTGGTAGATCCTTTGGTAGAAGGCGACTCAAATAAGGCTTCAAGCGATACCCGTTTACCTTCCTGGAGTCCTCTTTCCCATTCAAGTCCATAAGTTGATAGTAACTTGAATTGAAAGCCTTCTTAACTATGTATGGCCCTTGCCATCTAGTTTCGAATTTGGCATCAAAACGATTTTCGAGTCGATTGTCATACCTTAGCACAAGATCTCCTTCATTGATACCTTTGTCCTTTAGTTTCTTGTCAAGCTTCTCCTTCGCCTGCGTAGCTTTCCTCTTGTAGCACTCGTATGCTGCTTCTCTTTTCCACTCAAGCTCAACTAAGGTAAGAAGTCGATCCATCCATGCTTCTTGATCATCTTGTGCTGCTTTGCCATGAAGTCGCATTGTTCGAATGTTGAGCTCAATTGGTTGTAAAGCCACTTGACCATAGACCATAGACCAAGTGAAATGGTGTGAACTCCGTGGCTTCCCTATATGTAGTTTGATACGCCCACAAGGCACCATCCAAGAAGTCATCCCACAACTTTGTCTTGTTTCTCACCATCTTTCTAATGATGCTTGCAATGACACCATTAGCTTTTTCTACCAAAACATTTGATTGGGGATAGTAGGGTGTACTATGACGATGTAAAATGTGAAGTTCTTCACAGACTTCCGTGAGCAAGCCCTTTCCAAACCCTGGACCATTATCAGAAACAATCTCCAAAGGTGTGCCAAATCTACAACAAATGTGAGTGTAGACAAATTTGCTCACTGTCCTCTCGTTTACCTTTGCCACACTTTGTGCTTCTACCCATCTCGTCATGTAGTCTATGGCCACCAAGATATACGATTTTCCATTTTTAGTCTTAGGCAATGGACCCATAGCATCAATGCTCCATTTTTAAAATGGACCATTTGCAAGGACTAACTGACGTGGACCATGTAACAGACGCTTGTTTCCATTAATCTGACAATTGTGACAGCTTTTACACCAATGTTGAACATCAATGTGCAAGCTTGGCCAAACATATCCGGCAAGAAAAATCTTTTTTGCAGTGAGTTCCTGTGCAAAATGACCACCACACGCTTCCTCATGAAAACCTTTTAGAATGGCTGGGATTTTCTCAATAGTTGGTACTCTTCTGCACACTTGATCCTTCCCTCTTTGGTAGAGGGATCCTTCTAGGAAGAGATACATGCTTGCCTTCTTCATGAGTCTCCTCTTCTGAGTCTTCGTGAAGTCTTGTGGAAACTCACCCTCCAGAATGTAGCTAATAATGGGAGTCAATGACTCCAATCCCTGGTATCTCGGTTTCTTGAAAGATTCTACCACCATGATGACCTGCACTTCTTTTTCAACACATGTAACTGCTTGTTGTGCAAGTAAATCGGCATCTTCATTCTGTTTCCTAGGAATATGATATAGTTGCTTCCTAGGAATATGATATAGTTGCACTTCTTCAAATTGATTAAACAATCTACGAATGGCATGAACTGTTGTCCTTAGGCTTTCATTCTTGCATGACCAAATGCCGAAAATTTGCTTCACAATGAGAAGTGCATCCCCTTTTACCATGAGATGTTGTATACCTTGGCCAATGCATATCTTTAAACCATGAAGTAGTGTGTCGTATTCTACTTCATTGTTGCTAGTTGAAGCTGGTAGATTGACCTTCTCTTTCATGACCACCTCTCCACTTGGGTTGAGCAATACTAGCCCTCCCCCTGCTTTTCCTGTGACTCGTCGAAAAGCTCCATCAAAGAACAAGGTAAAAGCATTAGGAATACTTTTAGGTGGTGGCAATGGTAGGGTCTTTACTTCAAGCACCTTAATCTCCTTCTCATGTACCCTATAAGTAAGGATCCCTGCCAATTGTGCACGCACACTATCTTCTACTTTGAAAGAGTATTGAAACTCTTGCAACTCCATAATCCACTTTGAGATCCTAGTACTAAGATTCATTTGAGATGACACCCAAGGGAACAAATATTTTGCAGTGAGAATTACAAAAGGTTTTGGTAGCAGGTAGGATCTAAACTTTCTCACCGCAAACATGAGAGAAAGCATCATGAGTTCTGCCTCTGTGTAGCCTCTCTCTAAAGCCTTCATGACCCTACTAGCAAAGTATATGGGTCGCGTTCTAGTACTGTGGGGATCTTGTTGTAGCAAAACCGCACCAATTGTTTCTTTCCCAACACTAGAGCTAACAAAGAATGTGTACTCCCAACAAGGAGGCATGAGTGTTGGTAGCTCTGACAGGATGACTTTAATGTTACAAAAGTACTCTTCAAGCTCATAAGACCATGCAAATTCTACTTGTTGTGTCAACTTTTGCAAAGGATGAAGCAACTCCAAAGCTAAGTGAATAAAGCGTGACATATACTTCACCTTTTGAATGAATGAGATGACCTCTTTGAGATTCTTGGGTGATGGGAGCTCAATAAGAGCCTTTGCCTTTGAAAGATCCACCTCAATGCCTTTATAGGAAACCTTGTGACCAAGCAAGATCACTTCATCCTCACCTATGTGGCACTTGTCGGGGTTGAGTTGACCTCCCGTGTCATAGAGCTTCTTGAAACCTTCTTCTACCCTTTGTAGATGCAATGATTTTGAGCTATAAATGCAAAAATCATCAATAAAAACCCTAATGGACTTTCCAAAGAATGTTTGAAACACCATGTTCATGAAGCATTGCAAAGTTGCAGGAGCATTTGTCAGTCCAAATGGCATGACTCTAAAAGCATAACAACCCCAAGGAGTGATGAAGGTTGTTTTCAATTGATCTTCCAATGCGATACCTATTTGAAAGTAACCCGAGTAGCCATCACACACAGTCTACTTCTCATGACTAGCTACCTCATTTAGTATCTCATCTTGAAATGGGAGGGGAAAGTGATCTCTTTTTGTTGCCTCATTGAGTGGACGGTAATCAACACACACCCTCTACTTGGCATTTTTCTTAGGAGTGAAAACAACGGGAGAGACCCACTTCGAATTCTCCACTGGATAAATGAAACCTGCTGCTAGAAGCTTTCTTACTTCCTTGAGTAAAGCCTGCTCCTTGATGACTCCTAGCCTTCGTAGCTTCTGAGCCTTAGGTGTGGCCTCTGGCTTCAACCAAATTTTGTGTTGAACAGCATCTATTCCACGCACATCGGTGTAGTCTTTAGCAAAAAGCCTAGGAAATTTCCTTAGCACACATTTGAACTCCTCTCTTTCGTCCTTTGTAAGTGTTGTAGATAGCATTCCTTCTAGCATTCTTTCATCTTCCACTTTTTGGTTTTCTTAGGAACCTACCTCTTCCAAACCTGGGCAAGAGGTCTCTTGGTTGTTTGGATTAAACCTTACCCTCATGACTTCGATGGAAGACTCCTCTTCAGTAATGCTACCGGTACTTTCTCCTTCTGAAGTGCTATCGGTCTAGCCTTCCTCCGTCTCACTTTGAGATGATTCTTCATGGAGCTCCTCTTGGTGTTGCTCCTTCATGTCAAAGACAACCTTCTTATGATTGTCATTCTTGCAAATTATCTTTCCACTCTCCCAATCCTGCAAAGCTCGCATTTTCAGTAGCCATGGTCTCCCTAGGATAAATGGGTAACCATTTCCTTTGGTAGACATGACATAGAAATCCACTGCCTTCTTAATTCCAAAGGCCTCTACAAAAACATTTTTACAAATGCCTACACACCTAGCTTTGCTATTGTTTGCCATCTTGACTTTAATTTCAGGTGTCTCATGGATGTGCATGCCTAGTTTTTGCATGAGTCCCTCTGTCATGATGCAAATTTGTGCACCCCATCCACTAGACCTTTCCTAACCAATCTTCCTTTGATGTAACAATCTAGCACAGGTGTAATATCCTCATTTATTTCAGCATGTGAAATTTTTACAACAGGCACACTCTCTTTTATCTTTCTCCTAGTGCTAACTGCCTTCGTTAAATCCCTCCTAACTTGTGGGCATAATGCAAGAAACTGAGGCCATGAGATATCAGGACCCTTACCTCTTATGTCTTCCAATAGGTTGTATGGAGCCATACCATGTCCAAGAGGGAATTCTTGGAGGTTGATACAACGTCGAGTCCTCTTAGCTTCCTTGGTCTCCTTTGCCTTATTTTCTCGTCCATGGTCACTTTGTGATGTAACCCCTTCTTTCTCCTTATCTTTTCCTCGGCCACACTTAATGCCATTTGCTTCCATGTCAACCTCATTTGAGTTTGTCACCTCTACTACATGCACATTTGGGTCTGACAAAGGTGGAACTCCCTCCACTCCTTGTGGAGGTGGTCTTGCTCCATTTGGCCTTTGTAGAAGCAGTGGTTGCTGACTAGTTTCTTCTCCTACATTCATCACTGGGTAATTCAAGTTAGGTCTCCCTGGCTCCCCACGGAGCCAAGGACAATTATACATCCCATGTCCAGACTCTCCGCAATTCCAATATTGTAAGACTCTCCTAGGTCGTGGATCTCGCTCTTCAGACTTCTTTGCTTGTCCTTTTGGACCTACAGCACGTGCAAGGTGAATTGAGAGGCTGCTTAAAGATTCATTTAACTTCTCAATCACTTCCACCGTTACCTCAGAAAGCTTCCTAGATGTCGATGCTTGTGACTTACCTTTGGGTCTAAGACCTTCTATTGGAACCTCCCCCCTTAAGCACTTGAGTTTCCTATATTTCTCAGTAGCCCTAGTTTCAGCTGCTTCAAAGGTAGCAGGTGCACCGGCCTCAACTTTTATCTTAAGGTCAGGAAAGAGTCCGGCTATGAACCTCTCCTTCTCTAGGAACTCTGCACCATCACCAAGGTTAGCAACATTTCTCACCCATACAGCCCAAAGACGTAGAAACTCTTGCTTGTACAAGTAGTAGTCATCTAAGTCTTTTTGCTTATGAGAAACAATGTCTTGCCATAGCTTTTGAGTGTTTTGGGGATCAAAGAAGTATCTCTTGAAATGATTCACAACTTCCGTGTAATTCCCTTTAACTTCCTCAGGAAAAGAGTCAAACCAAGTGCTAGCATCTTTCCTAAGGACCACCTCAAACATCTCTACACGTTCTTGATCAGTTACTATCCTCTTGATACGACAAGACATCTTGAAATTTGCTAAAAATAATTCTGCATCCTCTCCAGGCTCTCCAAAGAAAAGAGGATATCCGGACATTTGGCGTTGGGCCTCCATTGAATCGGTTTCAAAGTGACAACACGTTTTTGTTTTTCTTTTTTTTAAAAATTTACACAATAATGTTTTCTAAATTGCAATCTATTCTACAAAAAAAAAAAAATATTCACATCAAATGACCTATGATAATCAATAAGAGGTAGGATGACAGGGTTTGGTGATGCGAAAATTTCTCCTACTCTTTGGGCACCAAACATGAACACCATACGTTGTTGAAAATGAATTTTTCTACTAATTGCAATGTTTATTCTAATGTGTAGAGTGAAATGAAAGGGGAAAACCTCTATTCTTGGGCCATTCTCCATGGTCTATGCATGACCTAATTCTTAAAACAAAACAAAAATATAGACATCCAAACTAAGGTCCTACCTAATGAGAGGCAAAATAAAAGGATTTACTGATGCGTTTATCTCCGTCAACCTAAGAGGACCTAAAATTCAACGAATTAAACGTTGAAATTGCAACTTAGTACTAATAATTATGTGTACCTTTTGCCTTACAATGGGAGTGAAGGGATCATACAAATTCTCGTGATTCATGCAAGCTACTTGATTATGCTAAAGGTTAAGCCTTCACAAAAATACACAAGCCGTCCTCAGTGGGGGCACCACTTTGAGGTGGTCCGGGGCGGGCAGCAAGAAGAGCAGTCTCTAAACACCCTTCGAGGCTCCCGTGCTGCTCAACTGGGGCTGGGGCAAGCACAATCAGAGACAACAACAACCCACAGCCAGAAACCAAACAAGAAAAGGGGCACCACCTAGTTGTAGACGCGAACTAGGACGCATGTGATATCTCCTTGTACTCAAATGCACAAAGAGAGGGGAATGCAAGATAGCCACACACACCAAACACAAACATTCACCACGCCAGAGAGAGGTAAAGAGCACAAATCAACTTGAGCAACTCAGTCTTAGCCTTAAAGACTAGATGCACACAAAGCTTGATAAGAAATAGAGAGACAACACAAAACTTGACCTTGTTGCCAATACACAAATTGTCTTAGGGTCACGGGAGACCTCTCACCGAGCACCCTCTTACAATTGACCTTTTAGGAAAAAAATTCAACAAGCCCTCAAACCACCAAGCATGAAATGGCACAACAAACTTCAAGGACAATATACCTTCAACCACTTGATGAGCCAACTTATCAAGTCAATTTGGAGAGAAGAGTCGTAGTTGCAGCATACAATTGCACCCAAAACTATAAATCTTATTTATGTACAAGAGTAGGCTACAAGTGTGGTGAAGAGTATGGCATACACTCCACTCCTCTGGATGGCATAAGTAACTTCAAGCTTCTCCATGCACCTATTTGTAGTGATGGAATAGAGCACTCTCAATGCACACACTCTACACAACTAGGCTTGAAGAGTGGTGTGTTATGTGTTGAGAATGGTGTGGTGTAGTGTGATCATGTGCTGTTTTACAAGGGAGAGAAGGGCTCTATTTATAGGTTTTAGAAGCCCCAATTAGGATTAGACCTAACCAAGTTTATTTGAAGGAATAAAAGATTATGCATTTTTCATTTTTTATTTTAATGAGGGTGGGTCTCTCTTGTCCTTTGAGTCACATGGATGTGGGCTCAAGGGAAGAGAATTATTGAGGATGAAAGGAGAGAGGATTGAGTGAATAATTTGGGAGTGCCTACTCTAGTAGAGGGTGCATTTTACAATAAGGTTAGTGGTTAGTAGTTAGTAATTATCACTAAAAAATATTTACAAAATCATTCACCAAATGGTGAGATATATGATGAGAAAAGTTAGAGAAGGGATGAGCTTGTAAAGAGAGGTTGAAGCTTTGGAGAAGTTGACATTCACCTCTTTACAACACCGGAAGAAGAAGCGGTCAGCATGGCGAAGTAGCGCGTGTCGATGAAGCTATGTTATCTTCAAACCTTGGAAAATTCATGATAAAAGACTTCATTTGCAGAGGTTATCCTTGGATTTTTTCTGATTTTTTGAATTTCTTTACAAAGCTGAAGAGAGTATGGTAATATGGACATATATGTAGAGAGAAAGGGGGACACATAGGGTGTAGAAATGGAGGATGAAGGCTATGGAGGTGTGAGAGATGTGGCAATGGTAAAGAGGGTGAATTAGGACATGGGAGTTACAATTTTGGAAGTGGGAAGGAGAAGGAGGAGTGTGTGTGAAAGCGGAAATTGATAAAGTGGAAGAGGGAGTGTGGCTGCATAGCATGGGCAAACTGGGGTCCACCAATAAAATCATAGCTCACATCTTGTAGCTCAAAAAAAAGTTCAGCTCACGAGCTACAACTTTTGTTTGTATCACCTTTTCAAATTCGGGGAGCATGTGATCTTTAAAAATTCAGCAAAACCGACTGTTTTTCCCACTGCACAAAGTCCTTGTGAGGTCCTTCTTTGGATGATTCATTTGAATACCTCCAAGAGTGAGTTCCCCATGGTGCATGCATGCATGCCACATACCCTTGACCTTATTTGGTAGGTCTATAATTGAAGATATTGTTGAGATCATGATATAAGTGAATAATATAACTAAGAAAATCAAATATTAAGGGGTCTAAAAAAATATGTACATGTCAAATATAAATAATATAGGTGGAAAAAATATAAAGGGATCAAAATAAATCTCTCTCATTATAAGTCTACCATAAAAAGATGAATATTTTGGGTGGTCTAATTTATGAGAGTAATAGAGAATAGATGTAGAAGGAAAAAATCACAATAGTGAAAAAATATGCACATAAATAGAACTAGTTTTTTTGGATTTTTGTTGGGATGGAGGTACACCAAAAATAAGAGAATCTTGCATGAAATTATTTTTATATGGAATAAAGAGGATGCAAAATGGTAAGAAAAAATATGGTAATGGTGAGTCAATATACATAACATAAATCACACACCATAGGTAGAAATATTTAAATAAATACCAAAATAATTATGAAAAATCCTTTTATTTAGGCCCTATATACAATGAAATATTTACACACAAATGGGTCATAATATACTTATATTTTTATTTTTTATTTTTTAATTTTGGCTCAACTAGCCCAGTGACTAGCTAATTAAGGGTTTTTAAGAAGATATGGAAAAAGTCCCCTAACTCACACACACCTATATATAGTGAAATGGTAGGGATAGCCACAATGTTTGGATGATTTTGGTAGGGTGGGTTAACTCACTATGGCAATTACAGAGAGCCGAAAAACGGCTATCAGTACTAGTACCGAACTGTATGGCGTCGAGGGAGATCGCCAACAGCATCCGGAATCGTGGAAGGGACTCTTCGCCGGCCCACTCTGATGTGTGGGTCGTGCGGTACTTGAACTTCATAAAGGTCTGCAAGCTTGCTTCTTTGGGCCGCACCGAAAGCGACACAATTTCTTCAGTGGCTCCTTTGATGCTTCAACTTTGTCTAAAGTCCTGCTTCCTTTGTCTAGAGTCCTGAAACCATCTCCAACACAAAACCATGAACATGCCCATTCCATGTAAAGTGAAGGAAAAAAATCTTGTCTTTCTCAAAGACTATGCATGCAATGTAGATGAACATATAGACGGAGTGACAACCCGTTCATCAAACACATGCAAACAATGAGGTCGAATATTTTCTGTTTGATCGAAATCAATCAATTGTGGCAAATCCCAATGGAAATGCCCATGCTTGGTGCTCATGCTATCGTGTGAAACTGTATCATGCCAAGGAAGAGACATGGAATGCGACTTCCTTACATACAAAATTTTCAGCTTTTCATGAACAATCCGCATATATTCGTGCTCATCCATGAGAGAAACGTGCTCAACATACAATATGTCATGCCTAGGAAAAGGGATCACATAACGATGATGACTAAAATACAGGAAACCTTCACGAATGAAACACTCGAACAATGCGTGCGTACCAATCATGCGAACACATAATACTTTCTGTGAGGGTTCTTTGGACCAAGGCTCGAGAGCCAAGATCGCTTCTTCGGTCTCTATCGAATCTTCTTGTGGGGGATCTGTGGACCTCGTCTCGAAAGCCAAGATCGATTCTTCCTGAATGATCGAATCGTCCTGTGGGGGTTCATTAGACCTTGACTCGAAAGCCAAGATCGGATCTTTGTGATTGATCGAATCTACAACAAGGTTAGTTTCGCTAGAAAAAGCATCAACTAACACATAATCCTTGTGAACAATCACATCTTCTTCATGCATTTCATCATGCTTGTGAGAAATCACATCTTGATCATGCAAATCATCATGCTTGTCATTGTCATCCAAATCATTATACAAATCATTGGCATCCAAATCATCATCATGCTTCACACAAGCATGAAAATTCTGTGTGTCATGCTTGGGAGAAGAAGAGACTGAGAGAGTCTCCTTTTCTAGATCCTGTACATCATGCTTTGGAGAAGAAGAGACTGAGAGAATCTCCTTCTCCCAAATCCGTTCAATCTTGATCTGCATATTAGCAATGAGAGATGGAGAAGGAGAAATATCCACTCCATGAAAGACAGTAGGAGAATCACTTTTGGCATTGAGAGTTAAAGTGATAGTCTCCCAATCAACGAGAGGGTTGATTTCACGAAACCATTTCATGCCTAAAATCATATCACATCCTGAGAGAGGAGAAACAACAAATCTTCTAGTGAAGGCAGTCTGTTGAATTGCAAATAACACATCAAGGCACTCCTTTGTGATGAGAGCGTCCATACCAGGACGAAAGCCAGAGACCTCGATAGGAGATCTCAGACTAACTTCGAGGCGGGCTCTCTCAACAAGAGAGGGGCTAATCACATCATGCATACTACCTGGGTCAAACAATATAACAAAACGGTGCCCTGACATACGAGCATAACATTTGATGAGAGAATCATCAATAGGAGGGTCCTAAGAAATTATGGGCATAATCGTGTTATCATACATTGCATTGACAGATGTAGTGGGTGCTGTGGGTTCTTTAGATTCATTCGATTCAAGCTTAGGACATGTTCTTTTTATGTCACCCTTAATGTGACAAGGAAAACAACGAGCTTCCTTAGAATACGTGCTTTGTTCTTTCGAAGTGATGTAACCTCCTACAATTCCTTGTGCTACCTTTTCATCTGGAGTAAGCTTAGGTTTAGCAATTGTGTTAGCCTTACCCTTAGATTCATTGGAAGAATGCTTTGATGAGATACTGTTGGTAGAGTGGTTAGAAGAGTTATCATTCTTACCGTTCTTACCGTTCTAAGGAGTCTACGAGGTACTTGTGGAAGTCTTGCTCTCCTTAGGCTTTCCCTTGTTGTGCTTCATCTCCTGTGCGAGAGCAATCGCTACCGCCTTGTTGAGATCGATTGGATCGAATACCTCGACATCGTACTTGATATAGTCGTCTAATCCAAAGAGAAAAGCCTCTTTGCGTTCATCATCCGACATGCATAATTGGGTACCTAGCTGCAAAGCACGATTAGAAAAAGACATAACCGGCATACCGTTTTGCTTGAGAGCGCGCCAATCGTCTTTCAACCGTGCGAGGTACTGAGGTGGCATAAACCGCACCTTGAGCTTGTCTTGGAAATCAGCCCAACTAAAAGAGAGGGGCGTGAAATCGTCGGCTGCCTCTAGGTGCGCGGCTAGCTGTGCCTCTTGCCATGCGTGGTACCAAATAATGGCATCACCGGCAAGGTACATAGCTGCCGTCAAAACTTTGTTGTTGCTTGTCTTCTTAGTTGTCGCAAAATAAGCATTAAATTGATGCAACCAAGAATGAATCACTGTAGCATCCATCTTACCGTCATACTTACTGAAAGTCAACTTTTCTGTAACCGGATGGTTGGAATCCGCGTCGTGGCTTGCGCCACTTGACGAACTTCCACAATCTTTGGGTGGTTCGGTCTTCGAGGCTAGGATGTGGGAAATAAACTCTTGATGACGAATCTCCCGTTGAGCCTCCCATTCATCGCGCTTGCGTTCGAAAGAAAGTCGATTTTCTTCTTGTTTTGCGGCAAGAGCCATGCGCTCACGCTCCTGAGCAAGGCGCTTGTCGTCCTGTCGATCCATCATGGCCATCATTTGCTTCATCATCGCCTCCATAGGGTGTGGCGTAGATGGCGAAGGGGGAGGGTTGGAAAAACCTCCTGGTGGGGAGAATCCTTCGTCGCCTCTCTCATGCTCATCACGTGAAGGAAAAGTATCCATGCCGCTTCCGGTGACGATCATGCACTATGATCTTGGGGTCTGAAGCTCGCGAGGAACTTGGTTCTTGAGGGTCTTGAGGTTCTTGAGATCCTTGATTCGTGAGAATCTTGGTTTCTTGAGGTTCTTGAGGGTTTCTTTTGCTTGCAAATCACGTTGGAGAAGGATCTTCTCTTCACCCGAGTTCTACCCTTTTCTGCGGGTGCACCCCTTGGCGGCCTTGCGCTCACACCAAGGCTGCTTTTTCCCACCTCACATCGATTGGCCGACCGCCAAGTGCATGGTCCGCTCTCAATGAGTGAAAAGAGACACAAGGGGAGGCTGGACAAGCCCTTCTTTCTTGGGATTCCTGTCACTCTTCAATAAAACACGATTAGGAATCGCCACGCCCAAGTAAACTTGGGTTCGTGCGATCACAACAAGCAAAAAGATTTCTTGTAGTTCTTGTGGTTATTTCCTTGAGTAATGCAGAACACTTCCAAACCTCGGATACCAATGTTAGGTGCAGCTGAATGAATGTTGTATTTTCTCAAGATTAGTGATCTTTATTTCTCAAGGTTCCCTTTAGTTCTTAGGGAAAGAGAGAGCTTTCCGTCTTATGGAGAGCGCTATGATCACTAACAAAGTGAGTGGATTGTGCGTGCAAGTGAATGAGACTGAGAGAAGGAGAGAGAAGAGATACGACACCCGAGAGGTTTGTAAAACCCTCCTCCGAAGGCCCCACTCTCTTCGGCGAGAGTGGTCTATTCTTTGATTGCACAAAGGTGTACAATGCGTATGCAACTTGGTCTATGCCGATGACGACGACTGTGACGACGACGACGATGATGGCTGAAATCTGAGATCTTTTAATCGCTGAAATTCGGGACTGCTTCGGTGGCTGAAAATGACTTTTTTGGCTGCGTTTTCTTGGCTGAAAAATGAGGTTTCTTAGGACTGAAAACTGATGGTCTTTACGGGCTGAATCTGCTACACTTTAGGTGAATAATTCCGGTCTTAATTTGCTGCTGAAATCCAAAAATGCCAGGGCTGTTCTGGGACCAAAAGCAAAAACGCTACTGCCTGATGAGGCTTGCAAAAACGCCAATGCTGATCTGGGAAAAACGCTAGCAAATCCAGACTTTGATGGCGATCCTGAGAACCTGCTGTCTCTAGGAGGCTGAGAGGTGATGACGATGGCCTGATGTGGAAAATGCCAGGGATGGAAACTTGCCCGCAATGATGGAGGTCCCAAAACCGCTAGGGGTGCTGAGGGGGATACTGCTGAGAAGTTGCCTGTTGAGCGGGAAGCTCCTGCTGCCTCTTCTGCCATTTTGTGCTAACTTGGGTTTGCTTATATAGAAACTTAGCAAAATTGCCCTACCTACTTTTGTTGGAAAGTCACTTAAAAATAATAAGTGAAAATCCCAATAAATAGGAAAATAAGCTAAATGCTCTGAAAAATTCCCTTAACTGATGCTATTGGATTCTGATGGGAATTCCGATGATCATGCTATGTGCAACCGGAGGATATGCATCTATGCTAAGTGATTGGGCATGCACGGTCTACGAATAGACTCACAAAAGTGCCAGATCACTGCTAATCTAAACTTGACTGAACTGACTAAAACCTGCTGTGATGTAGCTTGTCCACGGACACATAGGGCTGGGATGTGTCACGTGACAGCAACTACCCGAATGCCGCACAAGTTACTATTATGGGCAACGAGCTCCTCAGGCCAGCGGTGACCTGTTTGCAGGCCCGAGCTCTGGCTCTCCAACTAGGGTTGCTCAGCAAGATCGGTGGCGCGTGGGGAAAAAAGGTTATATGTGTTTTGAGGCGGCAGCAAGCCACGTCTCTATTTGACACCCTCATTTTTTAGAGGGGATCTACGGTCCCAGATGATTGTTCATTGTGGGCCATTCGATTCATTTGGAGAAAAAATAAGGGGGGTGGGATTTATCCTTGCAACCTCCCCCTCCCAAGGCCACTGCTTTACCACTATACTATTGCGTGTGTTTTGGTAGGCAAAGAGGATGATAACATTATATTGCGTAGTCCTAGCCCACCGCATGAGTACTTAGGTAGCGGCCAATCATAAGCCACTCTCCATCATAAAACTCTTCAAAAAATACTTCAAAAACATGAGCAATATTTCCACAATTGGCATGTAGATAAGAAGACGTGTAGAACTTCAAGCCAACATCATCACTCGTGGTCAGCATCTCTTCTTCATCTTCAAACCTGACTCTTGATAACATATTTGCAACAGAGTTATCTCTAACTGCAATATGAGAAAATTCAGGGTTAAGAGACTTAATATAGGCTATCCATCGTAGCATGGCAATATCCGGAGTAGAGCAGTTTGCAATCATCCCTATCAGTGGCAAGCAATATGTTTCTACCACAACAGAAGCTACAATAAAGTATTCTTTATCGGTCCTTAGAGCAGTAGCAACGCCCCAAAGTTCCCTCTTAACCTGTGGATAACCTCGTTGACGAGCATTGAGCACCTTGGCTCCGAATCTCACTGCATACCTGTGTCCTTCAGCATAATCTTGACCTATAGCCCATCCAATACCTATCGGGCTAGTGTCAACTGTTAAAATAACTTGCCTGTCACATTTATAATCAACTTTCCTCAAGGTCGGAGCCTCAAGAAGCATCTTCTTTAATTTTCTGATAGCTTGTGTGTGAACTTCTTCCCAAACAAACCTTTTACCTTTTCGTAGCAGTTGATACAGCACCTCTGCAACATGAGCAAAGTGTGGCAGTCAAATACGATAGAACACACATGCACGATAGAACACATCCGAGCCATCCTCCAGCACTTTGGTTTCCATTCTCACAGTCGTAAGGTAGGGTTTCCCCAAAATTAATGGATAAGAGGAATGCTCCTATATAAAGAAGTTTTGCTCATCACAGACATCCCCTATAGTTACCTTAACATTGGCACATGCACCATAGAGGTCGCGCCTGGAAGCATATTGGCAGCTCGAATCCGCCAACCATGGTCCACATCAATAGGCCATTTCCCCTTCTTGTGCAAGCTTTTAGCCATCAAATTGATCTCGGATCCATGATCTATGAGTGCTAAGATCGGTTCTTCAATGTCGTCAAGCTTCTGAATAGTTTCAGTTGTTGCCCTTGCCCAATGAGTCCTTGAAAAGTGACTCCTTGGTATACTTTCATTGTCTTCATCTTCATTGAAATGAACATGCCTTACCTCTGGTACAGTTGGATTTGACACCACCACAGACCTCGACTCTTCTTCTTCAAGATTCACCAAATACTCTTCATAGTCATCCAAAATTGCTTCAATGTGGCAAACTGCATGGCTCTTAACTGACTCCGGCTCTTGTTCACTTGATATATGCCGCTTTCTTTTGATGATATCAATTATCTCCTCGTGAAACTCACGTTTGGCAATGCCCAAAATATCACCCAATGTGAGCTCCACTTTGCTATTCAAAATGCGCTCTTCAAAAAATTTCTTTAAATTTGTAGCTAATTCAATGTCAGATTTTAGCTTATATGAGGGTCCCCTGGGTTTACCTTACTTTTTGTTCCTTGGGTGCATCCTCCATCACCACTTCAAGAGCGAGCTTAGGAGTAGGACCTTCATCTTGCTTGGTGTTGAACCTCGTTTTCCTTTTCGATGTCCGAGGAACTTCTTCATCTCTTTTCCACTTTTCCTCCACCATAGCCTCATTAGCTTGAGACTTTGCAATGAATGCATACACAGAGAGGGAATCCACTAGATCAATCCACCCTGTCGTTTCTCGAATTGAATTCCCTACTTGCCACAGCTTCCCATAAGTTACCTGCCCCTTCTGTTGTCTTCAAAGCATAAGGCCATAATTGACCCTTTGTACCTGCACCACCATCATCAACCTTCCCGCAGACTTGCAGCCCATATGTAGCTGCTTCTACAAGAGCAACATTATGCTGAATCTCTTCAACTATCTTTTTCATGCCACCCCTACCAAAGTTCATGCGGAGCATCTCACCTGTTGCCCTAAGGTGTATCTTCTTGTCCTTCCAAAACACCACGTTCCTTTCATAAGCTTCGCCAAATTCATCACATTCTTTAACGTACTTGTGGTCTTCACTATCACACCACATGCATCGGTCCCAGCCTTTGCGTGGTTGCTGCTGTCTAGGCTTAGATGTAGACCCCTTTGCAGCTAGTCCATCAAATTTAACAGCTTTAAAATTCAAATTTAATTCTCGGATACCTTTCACCAATTCGTCAAGAACTGGCTCCTCAACTCTGGGTATTGTTGAGGTTGTTTTCTCTTTAGGTTCCTCTTCTGCAACATCCATGATGTCAGCCACGATCAGCTTATCGATTCTCATCTGTCGTTTCACGATCATAATGACTACTTCAAAGACTACCTTCCAGTTGGATGTTAAGCCCAATTCTCCTATTGAATCCTCCAACAACTGCACTAGACTCTTCTGAAGTCGAGGTTCAATAGCCTGAATAAACAACTCAACCTTCTGATCCCTCATTGAACGTTGCTCTGTCGAGGACAGTTGCTCGAATTTCTTCTCAAATTATTGTAATAACTCTCGTGCAGATAGATTTTTGTTCTTCTTCAACATCCACTTCATAAAGCTTTGCCTGGTTACTCTTTGCGAATCCTCAAGGAAGTATTCCTCCTAAAGCGCCTCCTTGAAATCCTGTCAATTCGGGCCTTGAACTGCCTGAATTTCTTTAATTCGACTCCTAAGTTCCGACTCCGCAATTAAATGGAACCCTTCCATTGCATTTTGATCATCAATTCCATTATCTTCCATTGCCTGCTCGTAGATATTGCAAAACTTGCTAATATCCCGACCTTCAAATCGATGCAATTTCTCGGTAACCATGTGCCAAGCTTTACGGATCCTCTCTTGCAAATTGTACTGCTGTTGGGCAGCCTGTTGTTGTTGCATGTAAGCAGCAAACTGCTGCATCTTTTGCTGCATGGCAGCCTCTTGCGGTGTCGACATCTTCTTCCACGACACTGCTCACCCCGGCACTTTTCGCGTCGGGTTCACCAAGAATGTCGGGGGATAAGTATGCGAACGGTGAGCTGGGAAGGCACCGGGCCCCTGGCTGTGAGAGGTGCGGGGAAAAGAGGTGCAACAGACATAATTAATGAAAACAGATCTCAAAACAAACAGTTCGCTTAATACCAATAAGTCAACAATATCCATGATTTATCAATCGTTAATGGAGGCTTTATGCTCCTTACAAGGTGCAACCTGTCTTAATCGAGGTGCTAATCGAGAGAATTACTACTGATCTAACTCATTCCCTCCTATTGCTTCAAGATTGAAAGAGAATCGATTTCCTTCCGCTTTGGCTATGCGAGCTTAATGACTCGAGTTCAGGCTTGGTTTGGATAGATTAAGCTTCAGATTAGGCTTAAGGATTAAGGTTTTGGCTTTGGCTTAAGGGTTTAGAGATTAGGCTTAGAGTTTAAGAAATTAGAGAGCTTGAGATAGGATTCAAAGCTTGGCTTATGAGAGATTAGGATTATGAAAACTTGGCTTAGCTCGTGAGAGATTAGAGATTAGGCTTAAATAAAGAAGCTTAAGAAAATCCCTGTTAATGATTGCTTGAGCTTGACTAATGAAGGTGAGGTTAGACTTGGAGGCTTAGGAATATGGCTCGTCACTTTGAGAAGCTTTGGCTTTGGTTCCCTTTGAAGGGAGAGCGCTCCCAATGAAAGAGGTAAGCCCCAAAAAAAATCACACGAGAGCTTCAAGGAGAGCCCCCCCCTTTTCTTTTATAATTTTGCATGAGCTTTTCTTGCTAAAAGGGTTCTACCCATTAGCGATGTCGCTAATGGGTACCCCCCTTGGTGACATGGCAAGCGATTCTAGAGCTTCTCGAAAACCAGCGCCGCTGGTGCCAAATCGATGCGCGAGGAGGTTCCTTGCATTATTTGCTTCTATGGCGAGGGCGTTTGAGCGCTATACTGGCCGGTGTGAGTGAAAACTCAAATGGCTGCACTACCGATTTCGCCCTACTCGCCATACCCTCTTCCCCTTCACACACAATGTAAATTTTAACTTAAAAACGGCGGGCGGCCTTGGTTGTCTTGGGCGGGCATTGAATTAGGCCCTTGGGCGGCCTCTTTTAATTCTAGTGGGCGGCCGATCTTAAAGGGCGAGCGCCCTTTGGCTTGCAAGGGCACCATATTTTTGGTACACATTTCGGCCGAGCAAGGCTTCACACTTGGCATTGTCATCGGCCAAGCAAGGCATCACTTCTCCATGGTGCGGCCTTCAGATACCGTAAGGGATTATATACCGGCCCCATAGCCCTTGGGTGCATAAATATCAGGTAAGCATCGTCAAGCACAACATCTTCTCCAGTCGCCATCGATTAACAATATCATCATGAATTTGGATGTCATAAAAAATCTTCAATAGTACCACATGCCTGCAAGAAGCAAGTGTAAGTGATTGCTTTTGGAGAGTTGTGCTCTCAAGGCTAGGCATATTATAAAAAATGCTTCCGCATCGGCCCACATTTGGCATACACATCGGGCACCGCACTACATTAAACCAAATGAATGTGACTGATCACGGCGACCAGGGCAGTTCGAACCCGGCCCTCGACGATACTTAAACTGGCCATATCTTGCCAACCGAAACCCCGATTGACGAACTGAAAAGACCGACATGCTCCTGAAAGTGAGCACTTCGGAGTCATGCATTTCTTTTGTCTTTGACCTTTTATCAGCAGGTGCTCAATCCGGTACGGATCTGCTACTGACTGAAATTAAAACTGTCATAACTTCTTATCCGTAGCTTCGATTGACGAGCCATAAAGATAGACACGTAGGGCCCTTCAAGTACTTCAACTTTGATTAATAAAATTCTAGCTATGACCACATCAAGCATACTCACTGTTTAGCATTACCAAGACATCTTTTGGTCCTTCGATCCCCATTTGGTACTCTTTTAGCTTTAAAATTGGCTTGTCAGCAAGCCCTTATAACTGCTGAACAATCATGCAAGATTCAAATACACCTGATCGGCATTCCTTTGCTCATTTCTTGTCATGGGAGCGGAGCGGCACGACGTCGTCTCGAGAAAATTTGTGCGCAAAGCAAAATAAGTGTGAATTTTTTCGCACGGCATTACTGTATCTAGGTCATGTTATCTCCGTCGATGGCATTCACATTGGCCCCGAGAAGATACACATTTTCCAGCATCACCATGAAACACGTTTTGACAGTCACTCACCAAGTGAAACACGAGTCGTTTCACTAACAACAATTTACCATAGTTTTAGTTTCAAAGTCGCTAAACTCACATTTCGGCCTCACGTTTCATTGTGCTCTAATTTTGGATTGAAACGTTTCGTAGTGAAACGCCACGTTTCACGGTGAAACGTTTCGGCCTTGAAATGTTTTGCGGTTACGTTGCGTGACTACATTGGATTTGGCCCATTCTTCGCACGATCACACAAGTGAACTCCTTTTTGGGTTTTACGGGCTTCTTTCAGAAATTTATCAAGAACTACGCTCGTATTGGACAACCCTTTACTCGTCTGTTAAAGGACGTCCAACGCAAGCATAGTGTCAGCCCGTTTGTTGAATGGACAGACGAGCTTGGTCAATGTTTCCAAACATTGAAGCGACTTGATACTACTACACCGATGTTGCAAATTGTGGATCCAAACAAATCCTTTGTGGTGTAAACAGATGCCAGTGATTATGCAATCGGCGGTGTTCAATATCAGGATTAGCGGCCTGTAGCATTTGAGAGTCGCAACACGTTATTCCACACAGGACAAGGAATTGTTGGCAGTAATTCATCCCCTAAAGGTTTGGCATCACTACCTCTATGGTGACCACATCGTGGTATGGACGGACCACCATTCTTTGAAATATCTTTGTGATCAACCCGACCTCCACGGTCGAAAGGCAAGGTTGACCGAACTCATGCAAGAGTTCGATTTTGAGATACGCTACAGTAAGGGTGCTACCAATTTGGTAGTCGATGCCCTTAGTAACTTCTTTGAGGTAAAATACTCTTTCGTTTACTGAAATTTCGACTGGCTTTTCTCTTTCAAAGGGCATTGCCAAAACGATCGTCACTGTGGTGCAATCTAACCACGAGTCCAAGAGGGAATACATAGCCCGGAAAACTATGGCGGTTCGGAGTTCACGAGGATATTCTCAAGTAAATTTTGTTCGAGCGTCAATATGCACCAAGTCCAAGGTGCCTTGGCATACACTGTACTTTGGCCTTGGTTAGCGGGTATTTCTATTGGCCACACATGAAAGCTATTATTGAAAAGTATGTGCGGGAATGCGCACTATGTCAGCTCAACAAAGTTGAACGTCAAAAGCACGTTGTGTTGCTACATCCTATGCAAATTCACAATAGCAAATGGGCAAGCATTTTACCCCGAACCAAACTTGGTCACGATACCATTTGGGTCATCATCGATAGACTCACGAAGTTGGCGCGATTTATTCCTACATGTTCCACTGTAAAGAGCCACGAGTTAGCTCAGCTCTTTGTGGAACATTATCTAAATTATATGGTTTGTCTGACGAAATTGTCAATGACCATGCTTCAAAATTCACAGGCAATTTTTGGCAAACGGTCTTCTAAAAATTTGGAGACCCATCTATGCCAGATCACCCTGAAACTAATTGATATAACGAACGCACAAATCAAATTATGGAGGACATGATATGAGCATACATCTCTCGACATTAATCTGATTGGGAACGCTATCTCCCATAGATTGAGATTCCTTAAAACAGCACAAAGCACTCAGCTACTTGCTATAGCCCGTTTATGTTTATATACAATTATGAACCAAAACCACCAATCACCACCAGATTCAAGGCGATCAAGATACAATCGATAGTCGATTTCTCACACGATATGCAAGAAATACTCCAGATCGTAAAAGAGAGCATAAAGGCAACACAAGATCGTGCCACTTTTTACGCTAATCAACGTCAACCACCCCGCGAACTCCACGAGGGCATGTGGATATACCTTAGGATACCAAAGAATTCTGAAACGATCCTAATTGGTTCATGCTCGAAATTATCTTCTCGCTATTGTGGTCCTTTTTAGATCACAAAGAAGATAAGTGGGGTTTCTTATAAGTTGGAGCTGCCTCATGGCATTGTTGTGCATCCCGTGTTTCACGAAAGCCGTCTAAAGGAACAGTTGGGGCAAGATGACCTAGTGATTCCTCCGGAGTAAATCCCAACCCTGGAAGACACAGAATCGGTTCTCATTCAAAGGGTGTGCAAGTCTCGCAAGACTTCATACCCTAAATATTTTATCAAGTGGAAGCAACGTCTTGAAATTTGTCACAAATTGTTGACGTGTCAAGCCACTAAAGAACAGAGCCAACTTGCAGATCCCGTCTGAGGGGCTTGAAGCCTAGAAGAAGCAAAAGCATGAGAAGAAGAAGAAGAAGTCGTACCAACTTATGGATGCGGCCTAGGGAACCTAAAGATATTAAAATAAAGCAGGACAACCATGCACACACACACACACACACTCAATTTCTTGCGAGCAAATGATGACATGGCATTGTTGTACGAACACCCGCATTTTGCACTGACAGTGCCACATGGCAAACTGTTGTGAGAGTACCCGCGTGCGCGCGCGCGCGCGCGAGAGAGAGAGAGAGAGAGAGAGAGAGAGAGAGAGAGAGAGAGAGAGAGAGAGAGAGAGAGAGAGAGAGAGAGAGAGAGAGAGAGAGAGAACGCAAGGTGTGAGAGGAGGGGGCGATCAACCTCCCATGACTACCATCAACCACAAGACCTGTAAGTACAATCGTATGTTAGACTATCTGAAATGAGTACCCCCTTGGCCTCATATATATGAGTGCCTAAGGGAGTCCATATTGGGCGAGCGGCCGTCTCATAGCGACCGGACAAAAGTGCAACCAATACATGGGTGGCCAACCCGGAGACATACAAGCCGGAATAGGATCGTGCTAGGTAATAGACAAACATTGTGCACACAAGTGAGTGTGTGTAGGCTAGAATGTTACTCAAGCAAATTAGGTTCCAAGATAGATTACGTGGACTCATAAATAAGATCTTGAGTAGTTTTCTAGCCCATCATAAGCTCACCATAAACAAGAGACATGTAACGCAAACTTGGAATGGTTGTTTATTCATGAAAGGAGCTTTAAGTAGCTCTACAGGCTCACACCTTTACATGTGGGATACTTCCACCTCTTCTCTCATTCACACACTCTAGTGACTCTTAAGACAAAGCTCATACCTTACAATCCTCCCCTTGAGGTTTGGACTTGGACAATACACTGAAGATTCACATCCACTAAGTATGACACATAGTATCCACACACGATGTCAATACATATCCACAAAGGATGACAGACCCACAAAGGATGACAAAAAATCCTCCCCTTGAAGTTGAGGCTACAATCTTCGCTCTATGTCGTCGTAGTAGACAAGGTTATTCTCGCCTTTTTCTTTTTCTTCTTCGTTCTCCACCACATGAGTTGATCCTCTTACAAACCTTTGTAGTTTTTGTTGTTGTTGCCACTGCTGCTTTCTCCACTGTTGTTGCCTCTACTTGAGTAGCATCGAGAAGGAGGATGCCCCTTCTTACCACATTTGTTGCAAGACTTATTGGTGTAGAAATCCTTTGCTACATGTCACATTCTTCCACAATCATAACACTTCTTTACACTTGATGATGATGTTGAACATCCTCCCCTTGGTGATTATGCGACAAAAGCTCCTCCTGATGGTGTCGATGAGCCCTTTTGCTTCTTCTCTTCTGCTTGCAGAGAATTGATGACATCTTGAAATGTTGGAGCCGGTTCTTTTTCTTCAAGGATGGTGACTAAGTGGTCATATAAGGGTGGAAGTGCACTCAAAAGCACAACCACTTTGTCATCTTCTGGTACCTTGCACTGGATGTAAGTGAGCTGCGTGACAATGCTCTTAAGCTTGTTAACTAAGCTAGCAAAATTCTCCCCTTCAATCATAGAGAGCTTGCAATGTAAAGTTATTTTTGAGACTGACCTTACTTCTTTTAGCCCTAGCTCCAATTGTTGTCTAGAACTCTCCAAGATTTATGTGCATGCTTATATTCGTCTATAAAATGCACATAGTTATCATGCAAGGAAGTGATGATAATTCCTAAGGCTTGTTATCTTTGGCTAAATTTTGTGCACTCGCTATGAGCGTAGATTCTCTAGTATGCACTCCATCGGCTTCGGCTAGTTGCTCTAAGGTTGTGCTAATAACAGACCACAAACATTTCTTCATGAGGTATCCCCTTAACTTCGTTTGCCAAGTGTGAAACCCCTCCCCATTGAACTTCTCTATTCCCTTTTTCCCCATTGTGCTATGAGGACGGTCTTATCTTGGAGACTCTCGAAGATAATGTCTAACTCCTCTAACAATGACAAATACCCCTTAGGAGATGATAGAAAATTTATTTGCAAGTTATTGTGCTTGGATGGGATTCTTTTGTTATTGATAGAGAGAGAGAGAGAGAGAGAGAGAGAGAGAGAGAGAGAGAGAGAGAGAGAGAGAATGCTTTCTTTCTTAGTGAAGCTCCTCTTCACAATCTTTAGTTTCTTTGGAATGTTTTTGAAAACCTTTGGAAACCTCCAAAGAGAAATGCCCTTGTTGACTTGGATGCGCTTCCTTGAAGCTTGATGTAGCTCCCCTTTGCATGGCTTTGAAGCTCAAATGAAGAGACCGTTGAAGAAGTTTTGGAAGAATTGGTTGTTCTTTGACTTCTAAGCTTATGGGAAGAAGTTGCTTGAGGCCCAAGGGAAATGCGCCTACTTTGTCGTTTCTGCTTGCTGCTAGCCGTGGGAAAAAGGTCTTTAGATTGCCTAAGCTTTTGAGGAGCTCCGACTCTTGGGGAGAGGTTGATGGCCATGGGAAGGTAGCCTTAGCAAGGATGATTAAGTGCCTCTTGAGTCGAGCTGGGCCGCGGGAAGGGGGGACCTCTCTGAGGCGGAACATTGACTTTATTGCGGTGTTGAAGTCCGTCAGTGCCTCAAAAAGGTTGTGATGCCACAGGACTGCACCCCTACAGACCCGACCGAAGCAGTAAACCCATTTGAGGGAGTCACCACACGTCTGCCCACATTGCCCTCCTACCAAAAATTTTGGTTGGGGGATTGGAACCACCCTCCACACTCCCAAATATAATGTGCTAGAGCTAGCCACTTGGACTCAACCCCTTGTGTAGAAATAGCCAGCAATAGAGATGTATTAAATTAAGAAGAGGCACTCACACACACACAAAACTCTACGCACATTTAATAATAGTAAATCATATTAGATGGGCTTGGAATGGGGCAATCGAGGGCTCTATGGAGAGCTTGTGAGGAGACCTTCGAGATGAGATTATTAATGTTTGATGAATGCAAGAAGGGAAAGACTATTGAATGTGAAAGCCACAAAAAAAACCCGACACAAAACAACCTAAATGCAAATACAAAATTGGATATTGATCCTCTCCCTAAGCAAGCCTACCTAGCCATGGAGGGTAGTGGCCTCTTGGGTGTGCCAAGGACATGCCCACACATGGCTCACATAGCTAGATTAGGGCTTAATTAGTGAGAGATGCCACTAGTTATGGACAATGCCAATAGACCGTAACGATGACTAAGAAATACGAATTACTCTAATGAAGATGCTAATTACTAACACGCAACACCATAACAACAAACTTAGCTAGCACACCATAGCTCTGATACAACTTGATGGATGGGATCATGCTAGCTAAGGTGGGTGATAGAAAACATTGTGCACACAAGTGAGTGTGTGTAGGTTGATTGTTACTCAAGCAAATTAGGTTCCAAGATAGATTAACTTGGACTCATAAACACGATCTTGAGTAGTTTGCTCACCCATCACAAGCTCACCATAAACAAGAGACATGTAATTCAAACTTGAATTGGTTTTTTATTCATGAAATGAGATTTAAGTAGCTCTACAAGCTCACACCTTTCATGTGGGATAATTCCGCCTCTTCTCTCATTCACTTACACTCTAGTGATTGTAGGACAAAGCTCATACCTTACATGAATATACTCTTTATTAGATAAGATTTTTCTAAGAAGCCAACGACCCAAGATATCAAGAGCTCCAATATGGAACGAGACTCCTTATTGGATGAGATTTTTATGGGAAGCCAACGACCTAGGATATGAAGAGCTCCAATCTCCATTGAGAAAAATGATTGTCTGTCAAATTGTCCCTCGCCCTCAAAAAATTTTGAGCTAACTTGAGTTGTTTTGCAAATATGTAGTAATCATGCACGATTAAATTCTTTCAAGAAGGGGAGATGTCACAAACTGATGACGTATAAAGCCACTGAAGAACGGAGCCAACCTGCAAATCCCGGTCGAGGGGCCTCAAGCCTAGAAGAAGCAGTAGCAGCAGCAGAAGAAGAAGTCCTACCAGCTTATGGGGCCCTATCCGATGGGGCCAAGGGTACCTAAAGATATTAAAATAAAGCGGACGACCACACATACACACTCAATTTCTTGAGAGCAGATAATGATGTGGCACTGCTATACGCATGCTCGCATTTTGCGCTGACAGTGCCACATGGAAAACCGTACGGAATTCTGCAGTTCGCGTTGACATGCTGACATGGCAGTTGTACGAATTTCCATATTTTTTGCTAACTGATTTGAGCGCCAGCTTTTGGGACCAGATTCTTTTGAGTTTGAGGCTTTTCATGTAAACTGATTTCCATAGGCCGAGGCCCTTTAAATATGAGCCAAGGGCTCATTCTCTGGTATGCTCTTCTGGGTAAAGGTGCAGAGGATGGAGTGCCGGCAATGTACTGAGCTCAAGCAATATAAAGAAATACCAAAAGGGCGCCAACATTTGGGGCTAGTGTTCTCTTGGGATGGAGCTCCGTCACTCCCATCTCATGTGTTGTGCATCTCTTTCTGTTCAGTTTTTATTTGAAGTGCTTAAAGTTGTTTAGTTTGTTCTTTCTTGTTGGCACGTGATGCTCATTCCCGTGACAAATCCCATGTCACTTGGGAGTCATCTAGGTCATTAAGGACTCGTTTTCCCAGTTTTATAACCGAGCATATTGCTGAGCACGGCAATTAAAAATAAGGGAGAAGTGTTACGTCCCCAGACATCAAGATGGGTGCTTGCAGTATGTCCGGCTAGTGTGAACCTGCCCTTTGATTATGAAGTCCTATAAATAGGACATGAGTCATTTGTGACACATCTTGTGTGATCACCACACTTGGACTCTTGGCCTTGGCAGCTCTGCCCGCACACCCATACTAGTGTGGACTTGGTGATATGGGACACTGGCCCTTGTGATAGAGGCTTGCTCGCTTGGCTGGAGGCTCGTGGGAGAGACCATATTGGCTCTATGGTTGGGAAGTGAGACTGATGTCCGCTCACTATGTGTCTTTAGTTGTGAGTTTGGCTTGTGCCATGTCATGTGTGTAGGATGAATCCGGCTAGGGACTAATAATTACTTTATGTGAAAAGGGGAGAGAGAGATGCACGAGAGAAAAATCATCGCGCTACATGAGACAAGGGAAAAGGCAAGCTTTCCGTTAGAGCTGTGATCACCTACACCCACTACTCACACACACATTACAGCTCACAATGAATAAAAATCAGCCTCCTCTCTCAATTTTGGGTGCCCTCTCTAGGGATAAGATATTTTGGACTGTGTGTTGGCCTGCAAGTTTCTCTCTGTCTATCGTAGAAGTGAGCATTATACACTTTACCACTTGTTAAGCAATGTACACTTCTATTGCACTATATCTATAGTTACATAAGATGTGCTATCTTTAGCATCACCCCTCTTTTGAGCACATTGAGTTGGGGCATATGCGGGTTGCAAACAAAAGGCTTCCAAGTAAAGCTTCAATACATTTGGTGACACTGCTAGTTCACTTTCTTCCATCCACTTTATCCTCTAAGTGAGTTGGTCTCTTCTTCTTTGGACAATCTGCAACAAAGTGACAGGATGCTCGCAAATAAAACATTTATTCTCGACCATTAAAGATGTCTTTTCTTCAAAAGACCTGCACACAAAAGGCTTCTTCTCTTTCTCTGGGAAGATTTAGGAAACGCTTTTGCAAAGGCCTTTGTTGCTGAATTTTTCTTTGATTGGCCCTCTTTCGCGTTGCCCTAGAATCCACTGTCTTCTCCCTTCAACAAAACATGACGAGTGTTGGCAACCTCCATAAGTTGAGTAAGGGTAGCCGCTCTGTTCTTTGTACAATAATTCCTAAGCCCTTTAGGAAGCCCACAACAATACTTCTCTATCTGCTTTGTCAATGGTACAAATCTGTAGAAAGTTACCGAAAGCAACGCTTTACAGAACTTCCAATTGTACCCATCTAAGTTCTTGCAAGAAGCCACATTGAGTTGGTCCCAATCTGTCAGAGATCAACTTCAAACTCATTTGATAGCCATGCAGATGCAAACATCTATTTGAACCCATATTGGAGGTGTCTGTCCTTGCATCAATAATGTCGTCCACTATGAACGCGCATTTCCTTTCAAGAAAGTCGCAGCTTTACGGATCTTTCGAAGCCTCAATAAAATTCCCCCCTGCATAGGCAATATCAAACTGTTGGAGGAAAGTGAGAGCCTTTGTCTTGCCTTTGAAACCACTAAAAGTGTCAAACTTCATAGGTGCACCACCTTCTTTGTATGGTTTTGGCTTGTCTAGCACTGTCGTATTATCAATAGGGATGTGTCTGTAACATAGGTACAGTGCTAGGGATCATCTGTGCTCCTTGGCCATTAGCATTGTTTGTGTGGATAACTTCTCACTTGTATTCATCAATGGCCCGAGGTAGCAGAGTATAAGGATCATCACCAGTAGTGATACATGTGAACTTCACCGAGATGGTCTACCTGTGCAAGCGAGGGGTAACCAAGTGCTTGTTTGATTTTGTTTGTGGTGATTCCATGCTGAAATTTTCAGTCTATACACTCATTGAGAGAGATATATATGTGTATAGAGATATAGCAAATTAGTTGCGTATAGATGTGGATAACTTGAGAGACTAAGAGAGACAATTTAAAAGTTAGGGAGAGAAGATTGGGAGAGACACAATGTTGACCCGGAACGACAGGGCCCTTTGACATTCTTCTACCATAAAGTATAGTTACCACTCACTACACTCCACTTTGTAATTCCTCTAGGAGATAGGCCCATTGAGCATCGTATAGCTTCATTTTCCAAAAAAAGAAAACAGCTATTTTCATGGCCATTCTATCACTATATCATCCAACAACTACATACAAAAGCAATCCTCTTTCTGTAAGTGAGTTTATAAGAGCTATTGGTAATTCCTCTGTTTACAAAAAAAAAAATAAAAAAAAAATAAATATATCATGCACCTTTCAAAAGGGAATTACCCTTTTTTATCCTTCATTACAGTTTCTAGTTTCTGTAAACAAACTCATTCAGTTTACAGACTTTGCAGTGAAACACCATAGAAACACACTCACGAGCTGAAATCTCAAGCGTTCCTCATTCACAACACGCATCGGACCCCTTGTCTGTGTTTTTTGTGTGTGTGAGTGCGCGCAGAGAGCACACATCCGAAGCAGCCGCCGTTGTAGCGTCAGTTTGTTGTAGAGCAACCCAGGCACAAGCTCACAAGCAGAGTCACAACAGTTTCTTCCAATATCTCATTAAAAGTTACTCCCCGGCTCCTATTCCAATTGGCATAGTTGGGGAGTTGTATGCATTGTAGTACATAGTTATTTACGTGTGACCACTCTCGAGGCATAGTTACCAAGCCAAATGACTGACAACTATGCCTGGTCTCACCATTGCCTCACTAAGTCCCGAAAAAACTAACCAGTTTGTCCCACTCTGGCGTCGAAGTCAGTTTATAGATACAGAATTGAGGGACAAAAACAAGGAAGATATAGATCCTAATCTTGGATACAAAAACACAGGAAGGACCCAAACTTACGCATGCAATTTTCATTTCATCTACCTCGCTTCCCATGGTGTTGCATCTCAACATAAATACTATTCCCCTCCCAATCTCCTTGCTCCTCTCTTGTAAGACTCCTATATAGTGATGATTTCATAGCCTTACAAAACATTAGCTCTTAGCAACCCGCATGTGACATTAACTCGTACTCTTTTTGCACTACGACTACTATGTGTGTGTGTGTACGCACGTGCGTGCGCCTGTGTGCACATGAGCTATCCATGTTTTAAATAAAATACTTAAACACAAAGGAACCCTACGTTCAAAAGACGGTTGGCTCCAGACAACAAAGAAGTATCTACATAAAAACACCTATGTGTTAAAAATCTTTTAGTATATTTTAGTCAATATGAGGATTCATTCTACCTATTGTATCGATTAGGACAAGAAGTAGGTCATCATCAAGGTTGGATTACAATTAACCTAAAAATCTTTAAGCAAGGATAGAGCTCTTGCTTTCATCCATATAAACAAGACAACAGATTCATTAGCTGTAGATAGGTATTACAAGTTTCAAAGAGCCTATTGATTGTTATCCATGTCATCACTTTAAACATAACTAGTTTAACTACTATTCTGCGAGTTTGTAATTTGTAAGAGTAAAGGCCTAAAAAAAGGTAGGCAATAGCCTCTTGAAAATTCCAATTAACTGTTTTTTCTATATCATTATTTTTCTTTTTTTCATATAGTTTCAAGTATTTAAGAAAAAATCCCTCTTGGTTTCCAGCAAACAAGCCATGACCCTTTTTGATGCTCAAGGCCAAAATATCAAAATTTTATGTTCAAAAAAGGTATTCTAACATAAGTAATTTCAACAAATTCTTGAGCCATAACACCCTTTTGTAGACAAAAGGACTTAACATAATCATACCTAATGGCATTCTTAATGGCTTCAAAAAAAAATAAAATGCACTGCCTTACACTTACATGGTGCAAGGAAACTAAATGCTTAACAAAAGGTAAGGATGAAGAAATGAATACTAGGCCAATTCTTTATATGGATTTATATGCAGATGAAAAATCTTTTGACTTTCCATTTCCATGGGAATTTTCATTTCCCACTCACCTTTCACTTATGCATTTGAGATCTTTTGAAAGTATTTTTATTTTTCTGAGATTGGGAGACCCTACTCAAGATTACCACTCTTCCCCAAGCCAAAAGGAATCAACCTATACATTTTTGGCCTACTAAGGGCCTTATATCCATATAGGTGAAGGTCGTCCAAATTTGTTTGCTTGACATTTGTCCCTTTTAAAATTGAAGAGAAAGAAAGCCATTCCTTTCAAATACTATTTTCCAAAGCTGCTTTCATTTTTTTTGGCATGCCGAAAAAGACTTTAAAGAACAAAGAATTAAAGAGTATTAATAGGAGTTCGATCCATAATGTGAAGTATTGATTCACTATTTTTTGGCTTGCAAAGGCCTTAGTATCCATATGGGTGAAGTCATTCAAATTTGTTTGCTTAACAAGTGTCCCTTTAAAAATTGAAGAGAAAGAAGGCATCTCCTTTCAAATGCTATTTCCCAAAGCTACTTTCATATTTTTTTGGCATGCTAAAAAAACTAAAGAGCAAAGGATTAAAGAGTCTCCATAGGAGTTTGATCCAGATATCATGTGAAGTATTGATTCAATTTTTTTTTAATACTCTCACTTGTGAAGAATCCTTTTCTTTAAAAACTTCACCAAGATTCATTTTTGTAATTCATGGACTACAATTGTTTGAACTGCAAGGTACTTGTTATTGAGGTCTGAATTGCAAAGTACTTGTTATTGAGGTCCACTTAGTACAACCAATAGTGATGTATGAATGCTTTTCACCTCTGTGTGGAGGCTATGGCGGCTTTTTGAGATCGTTATGTTTATGGGCCAACAAGTATGTCCTCAAGTTATTAGTTGTGTGGATTCACAGCCATTGTCTTTAAGTAGTATTGTAGTTGATGTGCCATGGTAGTGGGGGAGTGGGAAAGTGGCGATGTGCTTTGTGTCCCACAGAGGAACATAGAGGGATATGACCTTCTTGCATGCATTTTGATGATTTAGGCTTGATGTCTCATGGCATGCAAGTATTATTTTGGTAGTGGAATAAATAAGTCCCCATCAGCCTTCATTGTAAGTGAATTTGATTGAAGGTACTATATAGTACAAGGGAGCTATCCCATGGTGTGATATTTAAGATAGAAAATTTTACATAGTAGGAGTGGCTATCTATGGTGAGCTCTATATGGGGATATGGTGTGTGAAACAACCCTCCATCCTTCTCTCACTAGGTGGTGGTATTCCAAGGGGGCATTAGGCCCCCTTAGGGACCTGGTGCCCTCCATCTAACATGGTAAGTGACTTCCTGGGTAGGTGAGAATTGGTGTGTGGGTTGATAGCTTTTCACGATGGATGATCTCATATCATTTCTTTATGTTAATTGAATAGACAATATGTGTTTGTGGGGCTAAGTTGATTACAACATCATATAGAGAATCAATGACCAACCATGATTGAATTTCCAAGTGATAGCATAGAAGTGATTGTTGGTTGAGTAGGTGTGATTATCTTTTGATAATAGGTATGCATGTTTTTAGTATGCATGCTAGTAGTAGAGGTATGCTAGAAAAGCAACACCTTGCCCCATTAATGATCTATCTAAAGGCATTTTTGTGGGCCTTATAATTGGACATTAGGTAGGGTATTCGGTGTCCACTTGGTATTTAGAGCAAAACCTATATATGTGATTGAAACTTCCTTTTGGTGCTAATTGTTGTGGTAATAAGTTTTCCTCACGTACTCTTTTGTGGGGTTCTTCAATCATGTAGGATAGGATTCTTGGGGGCCTTGTCCAAGCATGTGATATAGTATGACATTTTCAATTGGTTAGCTACATGGTTTGTGTGGGGGATGGACTTGATGAACTTCTGCCTGTGTAAAAGGAGTTCACAAAAGCTCCAAAATAGAGTCTTGATAGAGTGTGTAGACAAGTGGCTTGGTGGGTGTGTGTGTGTGTCACAACCTTATGCAAATGAGAGACAAATTTAGTGCCTACGATCACGTTGGAGGCATTGAGAAAGCTACATCAAATGGTGTTGGCAATTGTTGTGGGCAATGATCTTTAAGATAGGTCTTAAGTTAATGTTGCAAGAGTCATTGAGCAACATCGCTTGATGTGATTGTTTGTAGAATTCATTTATGGACTTAGTGGATAATGATTGGGTTTGAGGTCCCATCCTCAATGGCTAGAAGAAGTTTCATGTTGGTTTCATTAGTGCCAATGTAATGTCGGAGAGCTGCAAAAGAATATTACATGTACCCTTTATTTGGTTTCTCAAGAGCACCTTGCCCTAGGAAGGATCTCTTAAAGGTTTTCTTGAAGAGTTGGTCAATCCCATACTTTCTTTTAAAATGATGAAAGGCAACCAATAGCATCTTTGGGGACGTTCTCTTAAAGAGTTGGGCACTCTCACACTCCCTTCTAAAAGGCTACCACTCTAAGAAGAATCTTGTGACCATTGATCTACAACCTTTCCACAATATTCACTATTGCACTCTCTCTCTCTCTCTCTCTCTCTCTCTCTCTCTCTCTCTCATTTGGATGTTGTCATCAATTCCCTATAGAATAAATCCACCTCTAACTTCTCAAGTTATCTATGTTTTCCCTTCTTTTATTTGCTACCAAATATCTCCTCCAGCTCATATATGCACTCAAGTTTTCCAAAAGTGCAGGAGGACAATATAAAGGCTCCATATAGCCCGATGTGTGTGAGGCCTCACTCTTTAATGAATCTTGTGCATAAGTATCTTTGGCAATTTCAAGAGTTGCAAACTCTCCTCACAGACGTTGCTTACGTTTTCAATTAGCTCTACAACATCTTTTTTAATGAAAGCTTCACGCTTCCTCTAAGAGCCATGCCTCCTTAGAGGACGCTCCTTCAATCACCAAGGTAGCTCCATGTTTGTGTAGAGTCACTACAGGAGAAGGAGTAGCAGGCACATTCCATGTGACCACCTTGTAGTCATTGCAATCCTTTACTATGGCTCTAGATCTACGTAGTTGATACAAGGGAGGGAGAAGCAGCACCCAATTTCTCCATGTGGTCACTAGCTTGCTATATTGATATCCATTACCAGCTAACTGGGGCTTCAATGCATCACCTTGTCTCCTTGCTCCCCCTACTTGTTGCCACACCTTTGTAGCATGCATGCAATACCTCTTTTCTCTATTTCTTAGCACAAAACAAAGTGAGTAGGTGCCCCCAATTCATGAAAAATAAAAAAAATCATTAGCTACCAAGATTTTAGTTTGGTGGAAATAAACCAAAGAATATTTAGTGACAGATCGGTTCCTTGAAAATTTATTTTATGAGAATGAAATGATTGTTATAAAATTGTCTCTCTCTCTCCCCCCCCCACACCAGCTTGGATAGCAGTAATGTGGGCACCCTTTTTTGTAGTTGGCTGCTACATTCCTCATAATGATTCCCCCTTTTTATGTCTTTATGGATAAAGATCAGCCATTTGTTGATTTAGAGGAGGACATTGCTTATTTTAAAGGCAAAGGTGGTGTTGTTGTCTTTACAAATATGAATGCATGTGCAAAAACATTGCAAGACGATACACAACAATTTGATATGCCATACATTTCAAGAGAGTTGGAGGAAGTTCACTTATATGATCATACTTCAATGGATGAGAAAGAGATGGATCACTATGGAAAGCTACTTCTGCACGTGAAATAGTATGGGTATGCTTATTGCAAATGATGTATTTTTATGGAGTGGAACCAATGGATTTACATGTAAAAAACACAATGGTGATAATGTAAGCTACTCTTTAAAGACATCATGTATCGCATAAAAAGTTTTGTGTTTGGTCAATGGAGCCCAGAATCAGACCATCAAACCCTATGTATTGACCTTGCACGTGGAGAAACAATTAAGTATGAAAATATTTGTCAAAGTGTTGAAAACTTGTCTCTTTGTATGGATTTCAAACTAATGCATATTGAAATGGTCAAGCAAAAGATGTGGACGAGAAATCTCCAACATGATGCACAATTTGGAAACTAAATGGGAAGCTTTCAAGAAATTTATTTGTTCTTGTGTGGCAAAGAATGCTTTGCCATTAAGCATGAAAAAGGTATCAACAAAGAAAATTACACAAGAGGTGATTTAATTAAGAGTATCAAAATGCTCAAAAGTCTTTAACAAAGTTATATGCAACTAAGAACAAAGATAACTATCAAATTCATTTTCATGGAGACAAAACACTGGTCCAAATGAAGTAAAGAAGCTGGGAAGTTAAGTGCCAATTCTTTCAAGTCCAAGAAAAGGCACGTGCATGTGAAAGATTTTGGAGGAATCTAAAGGGCCGGTGCGTTGATACTTTTGGTAAATTGAGTCTTATGAATATGATGATACACATTGTAAGCAACTATATGAGCAACCAAATGCCACTTTATGGTTCCCTCCCATGTATGTTCTATTTTTTTAGTAGTATTAGAGATATATGTAGTGGACTTAAAAAGTTAGCCATTTTCAAAGAAGAAGATGTTCAGGATATCAAGCCAAAAATGAATAAATAGATGGGAGATTCATCAAATCACTGGATGTGTGATATGTTCAACCTTGCACTTCAACATGGTATGCCTTATGAGAGGATGTAAAGAATGTAAATAACTACCGAACTATGATTGTTGGGTCCCTTATGGAAAGGCTATTTGAATGCATAATGGAGATAAAATTGAGTGGATGGGCTAAAAAGACTCGAAAGCATGCAAAAGGACAAACAATTTTTTTTCAACATCATAGCACCATTGACCATCTTGTCACTCTTTGTATTCTCATGGAAGAAAGCCAACTGAAAGGTAAGCAATTGTATTGTTGCTTTTTGGAATTGCACGTAATAATTTGTGGAGAAGGATGGAAGAACTCCAAGTACCAAGTGGGCTTGCGGTTTTTCAAATCTATGAGGTGATATGTCGATTATGCATGGGGAGAGGAATTTCACATTGTTTTGCAAGCACTATTGGGGTTAAACAAGGATTTCCATTGTCACCAATACTCTTTGGTCTATGCATTGATCAATTGTAAGAAATGGTACTTGCCTTGATGCAAAAAGGAGGCATTGAAGAGGTTACTATTTGCAATGCACTAATCACACTTTTTTTTAATGTGGCTGCAGTGTTTCTATCACATATTGCAATAGATGCACAAAAGCTTATGGTTTGTAAGGTACCCACTTTCTTTTCTACTAAAGTTAGCATTCTTTTATTATAAATGGCTAAAGGGAAATCCAAATTGGGTGAGTTATGATACTTTATGAATCTTAAGTTGAGCATTACTTCATGCAAAAAAAATCTACTTTGAAGTCGGACTAATCTAGAGCCTTGAAACCTAGACTGGAATTTTACTAGAACCTTAAAATTTTGCAAATCTTTGGGAAAATTTAAGAACTAAAAATATGCAATCCTATTGGCTAGAATGGATAAGAAATCACATGGGTTGCACATGGTGCCACATTGGGACACTGTGGCTCTCAGATGAAGCATGGAAGCTATTGCAAGGCCCAAAAGCCCTGAACTTGACGAGTAGGGTAATGTCCACTCGTTCTCTCTCAATATATGGAAATAGGGTTAGAGATTTATAACAATTAGCACATACTTCATATTAATTAGATGGGGACCTCACATGGTTGTCCTTGAAAACTTTTTCTAGCATAGTGTGCTAGTTGTGAATGAATCCAAAAGGTGAAGCCATGCATTATGTACAACAATGAGACACTTGAAGTTGTTGAGAGCTTTAAGTACCTTAGCCTTGAGGTTCTAGCCAATTACAAGTGGTATGAATGTGATATGTATCATTTGGAAGCTAGGAAGAGAGCACACTATACATTTGAGCACATGTGTAATGATCTCAAGTGTTGGGGGTTCTCAAGTACCTTTTGACACATTGCTCAAACGCTAATTGGAAATAGCATTTTCATACAAATTTTTTTCAAGTAAGACACATACACCATATATGCTCCTACTGCATGAGTTGAGATCTCTTCCAATTGAGGTTATGGGCATGGAAAGGGTTGTGGAATACATGATAAAGATGCATAAAAACCCCTCACATCTGACCTCCTACAATGTCTGGGAGGCAATGAAAAATTTCAAAGGACACGTAAAAGCAAGATATTGAGCACGTGATGGATGCATGACATAAAGAAGTTCTTTGGGAGATAGAATGCATTAAACTTTCTATATGATTCCTCAATAGACTCGCAAATGAATCTCAAATGAATGAAGCTATTCTACAATGCCAATGTATTATTTCTTGGGAGGAATCTGGTTGGTCACACTTCATACATTGTGCTACCCATGTTGCCTCCAACTACAAAACCATGTTCTTCATTGGAAGAGGAAACTATACTCACCCTAACATGCTTGAGTCTCTTCTCTTGTCTGTGATACATACTATCACAACAATTTGGCTTAGCTCCCACTCCCTTCAATGCGAGACAAAGTGTTGGCAAAATGGAGAAGAGCTACATTGAGTATGCACATTATGCTCATTGCAAGTTCGAGAGTCTCAATACCACACACTACTAAAGTGCTCAGCTTGTCCTCACATCTGAACTTACTTTCCTCACATTTTCAACCATGACTATGCACATTATGCTCACTGCAAGTTTGAGAGTCTAAGTACCACACACTTCTAGAGTGCTCATCTTGCACTCAAATCTGAACTTACTTTCCTCACATTTTCAACCATGACTTAGACCTACACACTTTCCTCTCCCAATCACAATTTGGAGTCTCTATTGCAATTCTCATCACCACAATATGAGAGCATTGAGAATCACTCATCAACCCCACATATAGTACATCACACGTATCTTTGGTCCCATAGGTCATATTTGACCCCCAAAGATGATAATAAAATATCTAAGTGTGTGTGTGTGTGTGTGTGTGTGTGTGTGTGCACGCACACGTGCAAGGCAAGAGTTTTAGTTGTATAAGACTAAGTGGTGAGCCATGTACTTGATAGAGTGGTTTAAATTTTTGGTTAAGGATAAGCAAAGGGTACTTCTCTGAGAGCACACATCATGGATGATATGGAGCCACTATAGGCGCTTCACCATGAACAAAAAACTCTTGGGTGAGTGCATGGGTAGCAGAGGAACCATATGAGGCAAAGCAAGTTGGCAATGGTGGCTAGGTGGATGGTGGCATCGCTGCATTCATGGTAGCCAGTGCACATGCAATGACAATAGAATCAAATGGGTCTTGAGAACAAAGTGTTACCATATATATGTGGTAGTGATGTCTGTGAACACACTTAGGACCGCCACATCATTTTTTTCTCACTAGGAGGATTTGCCCCCCGTATACACCCATCACTCTAGGTCTAACTTATCTTTCCATTGTGCACTAAGTAATACTACTCTCTATTGTGTGCCTTTAATCTTCTTTGTCTTCTCCAAGCTATGTGTGTTTCCTTGGAACCCTATTTCCAACAATTGGTATCAGAGCAGGTTGCATCCTCTTGGCCATAGTTGCCAGCACATGCATGCTCACTTTCTGGGTGAGCTTTGATGAGTCAGCTTGTAGAGCTTGGTTTGCTCAAAAATTTCATTCGGGCTTATTTCAGCCTTCGTTCCCATTACATGAAGTACTGTGCAGGTACTTTCATCCTTTTGAGTAGGCTCTCTATCAATAATATTTTCTGCATGAGAAGTCCCTTACCATTTTTTAGTCCTGGTTTGTTTCTCCTCTTATTGGGTAGTCTTTACATTAGGTGCAGGCACTCGCGATGGCTAACAAAAACACATATGTGTTCAAGATGTTTGCTGCTGAGGATAATTGGACGAGGACAATTACACAATGCGGGCTTACATGATGCAGCATGTTCTTGCATCTAAGGGAGTTTGGAATGTTGTGCAAGGCATTTATGTGCATCCTAATTTTGTGGATGTAGGTAACGTTGAGGATGTTGCAAGTTTTGGTGGCAGGATTGCTGCTGCTAGAGCTGTTTTGCCTACGCTTGAGCAGGTTCATTGAGATGTTAGATGCACAAGATCATGAATTAATTGCATTATCTGTGAAGTGTACTTTTACTCCTCACATTCACTCAGCTAAATCAGATAAACAAGCTTGGGATATTCTGGCTAGTCTTTATGCAAGTCGCAACAATGAGGCTAAAATGCCATTGCTACATAAACAGTTGGAGTCGAAGATTATGCATGAGGAAGATGACATGGACACTTTCCTTGCTAGTATCAAGGATATAAATGAGAAACTCATTTTTGCAAGCAAAGTCATTTAAGACATTTCCCTTGTGCAGACTGTTCTTGATGCATTTCCAGATTCTTACCAAACTTTTGGTAGTACTTGGAGACTTATGACCCAAGGAAATCCTGATGTTATCAAGTTTGATGCATAATGCACATTGCTATTGCAAGAGTCACTTTTAAGAAATAATAGGGATAAACATCATGTATTTGAATAGGCTTTTATTGCTACTCAAAGAAAAGGTGGTAACAACAATGTAGCCAATTCTCATGGTTCTTCAAGTGGAAAATCACTTGTTCCTAATGCTTCTACTGGCAACACCTCGTTTGCAAATTTTGGTGAAAAGGGACAAAAGTAGATGCATTGTCATTATTGCAAGGCAAGGCAAAAGAGTCCAAGAAGAAAGAAGCTAGTTCCACTACAAGTGCAGCTATTGTAGAATCTTCTGTGAAAGTAGATTGTGATACATATGTAGATGATGCAGAGTGGGCATTTAGGTGCAAAATGCACTTATGATCCTTCTGTCCATGATGCATGTATGTTACTTGCTACAGATTCTCATGTGTGGTACCTTGATAGTGGTGCTACAAAGCACATTACATCACAACTTGACTTATTTACCTCTCTCAAGGCTATCTCTCATGGGAATACATTCACTTGTGCCAACATTGTCTCTTATCCGGTCAAGGGAGTTGGAAAGATTGTGTTGACTACTGCAAATGGTAGTTCTTTCACACTTGTTGATGCACTCTATGTACTTTGGATTAAAAGGAACCTTTTGTCTGTATCTGCACTTGTTAGACTTGGTCTTGTTGTCAAATTTGTGGATAGATGTACAGCTCATGATCTTAGTTTTGGTGATGAAATTGTTGCATCTGGCATTTTATGTCATGGGATGTATAAGCTCACTTTGCATGATAAGTGTGGGTAAAATTTTTCAAATGCAATTGCAGCTTGTTGAGTAAAGCAAAAAGCCATGCAAAGTGACAAAAAAGGGGAGGGGAAAGAGCCCCGCGCGCGGATGATGGGAGGGCTCCATCCCCTCCCCTTTTTTTTCAAACTTTTTGGTTGGGGAAAGAGCCATGCGTAGCATCACCAATATGGACACCTCATTGATGCACGAGAGCGACTAAGAGAATGCACCTAAATGATGCACGAGAGCGATGAAGAGAACTCATAGCTAAAAAGTTTGAAAAAAAAGGGGAGGGGCTAGAGCCCTCCCATCATCCGCTCCAGCCCCTCCCCTTTTTTTTTGCTTTGCATGGTTTGAGTGCGTTGACACTCTCTATCAAAGTTGCAATCTTGACAAACAAAGTTTGCATGAGATTACGCCTACATGGATCAGTTTCGAGCTAGCGCTCTCTCTCTCTCTCTCTCTCTCTCTCTCACACACACACACACACACACACACACACACACACACACACACACACACACACACACACACACACACACACACACACACACACACACACACACACACACACACACACAGTGGATCACCACGGTAGATCTCATAGCAATGATGTAAGGAGATGTAGGGAGAGGCCTCTAGTCTATATGATCTCTCGGGTGCCAACAATGCGCCACAAACAACATGTAGAGGAGCACATCGAGGGTAGAGCAACTACTCATAAGCAAGGAGTTTCTTTCATGGGAGAGACAGGCCGCCATCAGAAACGAGGAGATAGCGGCCAACTGTGTACAAGGGAGGAGGGGTAGTAGAGCATGAAAGGGGGGGACAAAGTAGGACCTAGCATCAATGTAGTAATGAAGGGGTCAATAGTTGTAGATAGAAGGGTTTGAGAGAGGGTTCTACAATTGTCGAGGACGCCGCTTCTTAACGCTCTCGTGACGAGCCTATTGGTTCACACAGAGGACTCATAAAATTGACATGTTTTACATACAAGAATAATGAGGAGTTGGAAAGGATAATGGATACTATAAACATATGGATGCATCCAATTCAAGAGTTGGAAAGGATAATGGATTTCTATAGAGAGCATCTTCTCCAACTAATAGAGAATGGATATGTGATCAAACCAGTCTATATGGACACTCATTTATCCTATGGGATATAATATGATATTGGTAAGATGCACATATCATTGCATTAACTAGAGATTGAGATTGACAGATTTAGGAGAGTACCAATAGAGACTAGTATATGCTAGTTGTGTCATATAATGGCAGAGACAGTGTCATGGGATATCAAGATCATAGATTCCTTGGGTTGTTTTTGCTAGAGCTGTGTAGACACATGGAGAGTCTCTTGAGGAGATCATGTAATTGGAGACATTCACGGAGGGAGATCACTGACATCTTTAGAGTAGGGACTTACCATCCAAATGAGCATGCTTCATAACAGACTTCAGAGCCCTATACTAGAGGTATACTAACTGATAGAGCCATTCAGCGTGGGAGAGCTAGACGCCCAAGGTCTACGAGGGCGACCACAACATTGATGGAGCCTCCATCATAGGACCAGAAATATTCTAGCACGACATGGGAGAGGCCCAATATGACTATTTATAGAGGCAAACATTGAAAAAGCTCTTCAACAACCAATGCAATACTTTTTGGACAACGCCCGATGCCAAGCATTCTCAAGCATTGATGATGATGATGATAATTTTAGTCTTTCACTTCATTTTCATTTTTGCACCTAGACGTTGGATTAGATCCACTAAGATTGTATTAGTTTGTTCTCATAGGTCATTTTGGCCTTTTGAAGACGTTTAATATAACATTTCATCTCTCTCTCTCTCTCTCTCTCTCTCTCTCTCTCTCTCTCTCTCTCTCTCTCGCATGCACATCATCATTAAGGACTTGTGTTGTCTTCACTAGAACACCACATTTGGCACTTATCCACTAAAGCATTGCCAAACAGAGTTCCCTCCCCCAACAGATTCTGTTTTTTGATATCATCATATATTTTCTCTCTTTTTTCAAGTGGTTGAATGCTAGAACAAGCTTTTAGAAGTGACACATAGGTGACTACATGTTAACCCTTGTGGCTCACGGACACCCTATCGCCTACCACGGACACCGTAACCGTATTATTTATTTAAGTAGAGTCAGGCACCGGGCTTGTCGGTCCAATAGGGAAAGGTAGAGTGATCGCCGATGAGAGGCGCACTCTAACACGAACATGCTAGGGTTAGTTGGCTAAGCATGGGCGCCCAAGTGTGAATGGGGTGACCTCACATAAAAGCCAATTAAACCTAAAATTGAGTCATTCTCTCATTGTGCAATAGAAGCTGCTCTTGCTCCATCTCCACCTTCTCCTTCACCTTCTCCTTGTGTGTGTGCGTGAGAGAGAGAGAGAGAGAGAGAGAGTGTGAGAGTGTGTGTTCAATCGAGCGTTGCGGCGGCACGACGGCGGCGAGGCGGTTGAGCGCGGCGTAGCGGCGTCTCCCTCTTCTTCGCGGCGCGGGAATCCTTCATTCGCAACTACGCAGGAAGTTGAGTGACACACCGTTCTTCCTTGTGAGCTTGTCTATTGTATGACTGTGTGCTAGGAGCCTTTGTGGCTCGCACACGGCGTGTAGCAAGTCCCTAGCTTTGACATTTTTGGCGCCGCTGCCGGGGAGCTGCTGCGCGTGAAGCTCCAATGGCGACCTGTAAATTGTATTGAAGTTATTTTTTATGCAGGAAAGGCTCGGCTTAAGTTTGATTATTGTTGTCTGCATTGAAGTTTTCTGTGTTCTGTTAAGGTCTGTTTTGCTAGTTCTATTAAGTTCAGATTTAAGCTTACACAATTAGCATTTCTTGCGTTTTTGCATTTTTTGCATTTTCTGTGTTTTCTGTGTTTTCTGGTTTGTGCACAGTTAGGCGCACAGTTAGTTAATTAAGCGGGTTAGTAATTAGGTGAACCACTGATTAGCAGGTCAGTAGGTAGGTGGGAAAATTGTTTTCGAAAAAAAAAAAATCAAAAAATAAAAACGTGAGCGAGGGGGAGGTTAGATTTTCGAAAATAAAAAACGTGAGTTATAAAAACGGACGGGTTGGTTTGTATAAAAGTTAGATCGGGATCGTTTCCCCAAGCCCAAGCCCAAGCCCAAGCCCAGGCCTTAGTCCTCAGTCTTATGATATATACTAGACTCACTCTTATATATATACCCTACCTCCTCAAGAGGGAATGAGAGCATGTGGGACAAGTCCTCCACTCTCCTCCCTTCTCTTCCCACTTGCACCCTTAGACTTGCTATTTGGAGCCTAGTTCCCCAGCTAGGAAAAGACTGTTTCGGGCTTTTCTAGAGCAAAATAGAACCAAACGGTGGGTTGTAAAGCATAGCGCGTCTCTCCTAGCGATACGCTCGTTTCAAGCTATCACACGGCCCATTCCACGACACTCTCTAAAAGATCTAGCAAAAAAACAAACAAAAAACACGCTAAAAACAAGTCACAAGGTCTCCTAGAGCAGCTTTTTGACACCTTAGGGTATCAAAAGCACATGCACTTACTCTCTGGACGGGTGCTAGAACACGAGCATATTGAGGGTGCCTCTGTTCATACGGACACCCATTACCCATCCACGATAGGCTCTAGACCCTCAGCGGGGACACAAGGTAGCACCACCCAAGACCCTAAAATAGCCGCTAGTGATTCCTCCTCCGACTCAGAAATCATGGAAGCATACCCTACCCAAACCACTGAGAGAGAAGTCCATGCACCTCCCGAAGCTCCACAGCCTAGTACTAGTATGTTTAGCCGTTTCATGGAAACATTAGGTAGAGCTACTCGCTCGGAACCTGATGCAAATGAAGCACACGAAGGGGGTGGGGAAGTGGACTCTCCTTTCACATCGCATGTGGACCCCACACCCCCCAAGAGTGTCCATGTGGATATCCTGCCAACTTCTTACCAAGAAGGTCCTGTTGAGCTGCCTCCTTCAGAAGTTCCCTCTAGAGTACCGTTGCTGATAAGTAAAACCACGGGGAGCAACATTGCTTCTACCTCACAAGAAACCGGTAACACGTCGACTCTAGAAGGATTGTTCATTAATGATCATTGGACATACGACCTCCACACTGAGGTGTTGACGGATCTACACTCTGGCCACGCCTACCATGTAGGATGGATAGAGATTGTACAATCCACCTCTAGTGCCACGAGCATCGAAGATCAACAAAAAATGATCTGTAATGTTATCCATGGCATTATTCAATCAGAAAGGCAAAACCGAGGGGTAAATATACTCTCAAGTGGCCCCATGAGATTTTTGGATACGAGCAAGGCTCAACAGCCTACTCTATCACAAATGGAGACTCCTCTAATGAGCCCCATGGACCCATCTTACGTCATTTCACCTGGGGTCTCTATGCAATCTGAACCTCCGAGCGACAACTTTAGCTTCCCTAACTTGGCTCAACCCTCTATTAAGGAAAACACAGTGCTCACTCCAGGGATAAGCCTGACAGAGAATGTACCGATGACATCTACGATTAGCGCAGTGCCACTACCTAGTGTCGTAGTACCTAATATGGGGCCTCGACCGTATGTGCCTCTAGCCCCTTATGCACACATGGCCCCCACACCTCCAATTGTACCACTTGTTTATGCTCCTCGAGTGCCGCTCCCTAGCCCTTATCCGAGTGGACCTATGCCCGGTTATGTTCCATATCCTGCATCATCCACACATATTCCAAGACCGGTACCCGTCCCTCTCCCACATATGATTCCAAGAGTACCTCCACCGGCCCTGCCTCCTCACATAGGTGACTTGGCAGCGTTTGCTCAAACCATAGGTCGATCTATCGTGGAAAATATGCTTCATGCATCTGATAGAGAGCCTAGAACTAAGGCAGTACAAATTGCCAAACTCACGCAAAAATTCAATGGGGACGAAGATGCTAAAAAACACATTGAAGTGTTTGAACAAGTATGTGATTCCTTAGGGGAACGCAACGAACTACATAAGTGCAATTCCTTAAGCTTGACATTAAGTGGGAAGGCTGGAGATTGGTATAGAACCCTAAGGGTGGACGAGAAAACAATCTACCCTACCATTCGAAGGTTGTTTCTAAAGGAGTACATACGAGAAGGTGTGCTTTGGGGTGTAGCATCTCAGCTATAGAAGGCCGAACGTAAGGAAGGAGAGTCAGTAAGGTACTTCATTAGTCGTCTAAAGCACTTAAACTCTCACTGCCCTGTAAATGAGCGCTTCAACAATAACCAACTGCTTGATCGATTCATTCGAGGGTTGAGGAATGAAGGAATCTATAATGGACTAGTGATTAGAGGTATCACAACCTAGGAAGATGTCACTGCCAATGCAATCCAATTAGAGGACAACTTGATGATAGCAGGCATGAGGGTGTCTACTAACACGAGATCCACTAGCTCACAAGCCATTGAGTATGAACCCATGACTGCAAAGCCCATTGCCAATGAGCCAAAGGTATTTGAGACATTCTTGACAGACCTCACCAAGGCAATCCAAGAGTCTCTTAAGGATAATCAACCCCCTCAAAATAGTCACATGTATCCAAGAAGGGAGCAACAATGGTGTTCCATTTGCTTAGGTCCACATAGCACTAGTGAGTGCCCTACGTTTAGAGTAAAATTTAATGGAACTTGCAACGCATGTGGTAGGTATGGTCACCAAGCTAAGGATTATTTAATGATCAAACGTATGATGGCAAATAGACCACCTGTAGCCTAGACGGATGCACCTCGAGCTCCTGTATTGCTGCTTGCTCCACCTGTTGAGCAACTACCGCAACACATGGTCCCTAGATCTCAAAATGTTGTACAAGCTACACCGCTACCACCTCCTGTGCTAGGACCGCAGCCCCCGCATCCAAGAGTCGCCCCTATGAACCAAGTGGGTTGCGAGCCATCAAATGCTTATGCAGATGGCTGTGAGGAGGAAATAGACACTAGTATTGCCTACGGACTTGATACATTGGAAGAGCGTCTTATATACTACATGGAAGATTGTTGGGGGCAAGTCAAGCCGGTTTATCAAGCTGTTGCTCTCGCATCCAGAGGTCAAAATATCAACACCCAGGCTCGGAGGCCACCTCTTCAATGCTACAAGTGTGGTGGACCACATCGGGCAGCGGAGTGCCCTATTAGGCTGCAAAACAATGCTGCACAGATGCAAATGAATCAAGGGAGCACGTCTGCAATGCCAATACTCACATGTAATCGTTGTGGCATAGATCACTTGATTGCCCAATGCCCCTATAACCCAAATGCGCCTAAAATCACACCCCTAAATTTGGTCGAAATTGCTAGTGTGACATCGCCAATACCACCCATCGCACCCGCTTATGCGATTACACGGTCCATGCTTCAAGGGCCAGGCCATATCCTCGAAGAGAGAGATACCGCGTCAATTATCCAAGCAAAGAAAAAGAAGACACGAAGGAAGAGGTCACAGAATACGGGAAATTCAAAGCCAAGTTCCAAAACAAACATAGGAACAGGAGATGACCCCGTGTATATGAATGACCTCGAGGATGATTCAGATTCAATCGAGACAATGGAGACTAGAACCAATACCACAAAGGGAAAGACCGACAAAGAAAACCGTAACATGGAACCAAATGAAAACCGAATAAGAGAAAACCATAAAGAGCCTCTGAAAACACCACAAGTGTGTCCAAATCCAATCAAAGACCCCCAAGATAAACCGCAGGGGCAAAAAGGGAAGAATCGTAAAAAGAAGATTGGGACGTACCCAAACCCAGTAGACGAGATTGAGCAGGTGAAACATCTAAGAGTTTTAGTGGAGGAGACTCAAAGGAAACTAGAACCAGAACCCATGCATGTCAAAATTCATGACACAGCGTTTCCCACGCAAGTTCATCCACCCCACATGAACCATAGACCGTTAGCCATATCTAGTATCATCCAGGAAGGGAGTGAGGACGGGACATCAGAAAGTGAGCATACACCTTTCTTGTTGGAAAGGATGTTTAATGAAGGAATACCTGATCCCATTGAGGAATATGAGATTCCATCCTCACCAGTTCCTAGTCAAGGACCTACACCCTGCAAAATGCCAATGAATGTTGCCAAACTAGTGGACTTCATGTCTTCTGAGGTCCGAACCACGATCATAGCAAAGTTGTATGGAGATCCTGAGTTATTCCTTGCACTTCGAGCATTCCGTAACGGAGAGCTACGAACGGGATTACCGCAGTTTGCGCAACCACATAGGCCTGACTCGATTATGATTGATGAGGAAAATCATGTGCAATCACTTGACTTAGATGGACACGAGTCTATGATCGAGGTACCCATTAACGAATTAGGGCAGTATTTTGAAGGCGACGAGTCTAATGCGACCCTACCCATCACTACCAAGGGCTTAACTATAAAGGGAATTCTTGATGGTGGTGCGGGAGTTAGCATCGTTACAAAAGATTGTTGGGAATCCATGGGAAAACCCCGCCTCAGTGTTACTAACATTGTGGTAAAGATGGAAAATGGTACCATAGCCAAACCTATGGGGATGCTCAAGGATCTTAAGATCAAAGTTCTGGGACACAAGGTACGACATACGTTCATTGTAATGGATTTCTCTAAACACCTTATGTCATATGAAATGATTTTAGGATGACCATTCATGAGGGAAGCACAAATGGTTCACGATTGGTCTAAAAATCATGTCTATTTGCAATTCCAAGACTCTGTCCTTAGAGTGGATTTGGTGACTGGTAAGGTACACCCCTTAGGGAGTAAAACCATTATTGATCATCGCTCTGACACCACAGTTCACTCGGCCCCACTACAATATTGTTACACTTGTAAGAAGGATACAAACATTGGCCAAGATTCTCCTTACATGGATGTGTTACCGGGTATGACGGAATCAGACAACGTAGACTGGGTACACCTAGCTGCAACCATAGATACCTGGGGAAATAGAGGAACCACTTGGGTCACACCAGAGGGGGAAGAGGTACCACAAATTGCACCTCTGAACATGATAAGTGCCATACATGCATCTTCTAAGGGCAAGGCAATTGTGGACCAATCTGACAGTGACACCGATAGCTCAATAGAAGACTTTAACCAACACGACTCAGACACTGACTTCCAGGGTGAAACGGATTCTAAATCTCATGAATTAAAGAGTGGAGCAAGTTCAGAGTCAAAACATTCGGAAGGACCGAGCACATCAACGCATGATAGCTCCTCCGAGAGTGAAGAGGACACCAACGAGGACTCCTTTAGTGAGCCAGATCTAAATGCAAATCAAAAGCAGGTCTCAAATAAGAAAAAGAAAAACCTTAAGAGGCGTCGATATCGAGCCAATGTACGTGCTAGGATAAAAAAGAAGAGATCCTCAGCAGAATGGCTCAGTTATATAGGAGCATGTGATGCTCATCAAAAATTGGTAGACAATTGGGGTGAATATCTCCAAAATGTTATGTGGTGTGGACCACGACCCCATGTTATATCCCAATTAGAGATCATAGACAAGCCAAAGTTGAGCCGCACTGCAAGGAGGCGTCAAAACCAAGAGTTAGCTCGACAACACAAGAAAGCAGAAATGGAAGCACAAACCAAAGCACAACCAGAATCCACAGACTTGCATCCTGCACCAGAACATTTCAAATCTTACACCACAGGGGAAGCAAAGGTTGTGTACACAAAAGCCCAAAGAATACCTATCGATGGGAATAATGGAATCTATGATGGTCCGACAATAGTTAAAGAAATAGAATTAGCCGACCCCGGTGAAGAATCAAAACCTGTTTTTATTGCCAAAGACCTCACAGAAGTTGAAGAGGCGGTCCTCAAAGAGATTCTCAAGGAATTCAAGGACATATTCGCTTGGACATACCATGATATGAAAGGTGTTCCACCTTCTGTGGTCCAATATACAATCTCTATGATTAGCACTGCGAAGCCCGTACAACAAAGACCCTACCCGATGAATCCTAAGTACGCAAAGATCATTCAAGAAGAACTAGAAAAGCTTATCAAATGTGGGTTCATATATCCTATTGAACACTCTGAATGGGTGTCTCCAATAGTTATCGTGCCAAAAAAGAATGGGAAACTCAGGGTGTGCGTGGACCTCAAAAAAGTTAATGCAGCTACTAGAAGAGACCATTACCCCCTACCATATTCCGAACATGTACTCGAAAGAGTTGCATGCAAGAAATCTTATAGCTTTCTAGATGAGTACTAAGGCTACAACCAAATCACGATAGCGCTAGAGGACCAAGCTAAAACTGCCTTCATCACGGAATTTGGCGTGTTTGCATTTCGTGTGATGGCTTTTGGGTTAACAAATGCCCCTGCTACATTCCAACGATTAATAAACACTGCTTTTAAAGAATATTTGAGAGAGTTTTGTGAAGCTTTCTTAGACGACCTTTGTGTTTACTCTTCTTGGAAAGAACATCTATCATGTTTGCGGAAGGTGTTTGAAAAGTGTAGGTTATATCGTATCTCATTGAACCCGTTCAAATGCCAATTTTGGGTCAAGCGTGGAGTTATTTTAGGGCATATAGTATCCAAAAATGGTATCTCAACCGATGAGAGCAAAATTAAAGTGATTCTAGAGTTACCACCACCAACCAATTACAAGGGAGTTCAAAGGTTCATGAGACACGTGGGTTATTATCGATGGTTTATTTTATTTTTTGCTGAGATAGCACGTCCTTTGTACAAGCTTCTCATTGAATTTAAATGGACTGAAGAGTGTGACTAGGCCTATGAACAATTCAAGAAAACACTAGCAAGTGCTCCGATTTTAAGGACACCTAACTGGGATGTCATTTTCCATGTGCATATTGATGCATCAAACTTTGCTATTGGGTGTGTTCTCACTCAACCAGGAGAACATAAATTGGACTATCCCATTATCTTTGCAAGCCGTCAATTGAACGATGCTGAAAGAAACTACACCACTATAGAGCGAGAAGGTTTGGCAATGGTTTATGCAGTAAAGAAATTTTGCTACTACCTTCTGGCAAACAAGTTTGTATTTTATGTTGATCATCAAGCGTTGCTGTATCTAGTAAACAAGCCATGCTCCACAGGAAGAATCACACGATGGTTGTTAATTCTTCTGGAGTTTGATTTCACGATTGTAGTGAGACCTGGTAAAAGGCACGTCATGCCTGATCATTTGTCTCGCATACCCAATGGTGAAGCCCCTACAGGAGTTGATGATGAATTACCCGATACTTCTCTATTCATAGTTGAGACTATGCCTGAAAGGAGTGAGAACATTGTTAACTTTTTAGTTAATGGTTTTCCACCCAAGGAACTTCGTAAGGATATCGCTCGAAGGCTAGTAAAAGAATGTGAACCCTATTGTTTGATTGTCGGAACTCTGTATATATTAGGCAAGGACGATATTCTTAGGCGTTGTGCCCGCGAGGATGAATATTTGTATATCTTGCAAGAAGCACATATGGGCATAGTAGGAGGACATTTTTCAGGAGACCTGACTACTAGAAAGGTGCTGCAATCAGGTTATTGGTGGCCAACTTTATTTAAGGATGCATCACTTTTTACAAAAGGGTGTGATGAGTGCCAACGTTACAAGACCACACAGCGCAAAGACAGAATGCCCTTACATCCTTTTAAAGTAACCCAACCATTTGAAAAATGGGACATAGACTTTGTAGGTCCAATTAGTCTCGCAGATCGCAACACTCAATCTCGATATATTCTAGTTGCTACAGACTATGTAACAAAGTGGGTTGAAGCTAAGGCTTCACAAAAAGCTGACGCGAGGACAACAGCTAAGTTTCTTTTTGAGAACATTATCACAAGATTTGGTTGCCCTTTTGAAATTGTTAGTGATAGTGGTACCCATTTTATAAATAAGGTAATAAGAGAGCTTACCACGACCTTTATGATATCCCACCATAAGTCTACACCTTATTACCCGCAAGCTAATGGACAAGCCGAGAGCACCAACAAGACTCTAATCTCTATTTTAACCAAGACGGTAGAAGCTCATCGCACTGATTGGGATTTGAAGTTGACATCTTCTCTATGGGCTTATCGTACTGCTTATAAAGTGGCTATTAATTGTACGCCATTCACAATGGTATACGGCCAAGAAGCGGTTATGCCTTGGGAGTTTGTCATTCCTAGTCTTAGGGTAGCTTCGCAAGAAGGATGGAATGGTAACCCCTTAACCGAGCATTTGTATATCTTAGAAAAACTAGACAAAGAGAGACAGTTGGCTATGCAAAATGCTCTTGTGGAAAAGGATAGGAGAAAGAAGTGGTTTGATCGCCATGTGAAGGACAAGGACATCAAAGTTGGTGATAAAGTCCTTATGTATGGAGTACATAAAGAGAAGAAAAAGTTGAAATATGCTGGTAAAGGACCATATAGAGTATGTGAAATTACCCCACAAGGTACCCTTCTTGTGGAAACTCTTGACGGCTTTTTGCTAGATTCCCCTTTAGTCTTCATCTTTTCTTCCTTTTGGGAAGATTCACCATGCCTAGCGCGTTTTACCCCAATGGCATCTACTCCTTTAACCTTGGTCTTATCCTCCTCCACTTTCTCCTTTCCCTTACCTTCAAGACTGATGACGCTTACTGTTTGATTGCCAGCTGGTGGTGGGGGTAAGGGTGGAATGAGAGGTTGTGGTGGTGGTGGTTGTGGTTGTGGTTGAATCAGTGGTTGTAAGATTTGCACGGGTGGTGCTTGTCGTGGTGCCCTCGGTGGTGGTGGTCTTGCTCTCGGTGGTGAAACCTGGTTTTGCCTGGCCCCTCTGTTGAAATTTTGCCTCCTTGGGTGTGGACAGTAGTACATGCCATGACCATCCTCCCCACAATTGTAGCAGTGGTATTCTTGGTTTTGCCTTCGTTGTCCTCTCCCTTGCTCTTGGTTGCGATTGTGTGCATGCCCTTGTTGTATCAAATGGACTGAGAGATTCTCAAGTTGATTGGTGATTCGGTTGAGCAGGTCTTGCTGATCTTCAATTGGTTCTTGTGGTTGAATCCTCTGGGCGACTGTTGTAGGTGGTGCTAGAGGTGGTCGGGTCCTAACGGCTTCCTCTTCATCGATATTCCTGGCTTGTAGGCGCAACTTCTTGTCTTTAAGGCGGGCCACTTCAACTGCTAGCTCATACGTAGCAGGAAACCTTCCCTTCACCTTCTCTTTAAGAGTTGGCCATAACCCAGCCACAAACCGATCCTTCTTTAGGAAATCAAGTGCCCCCTCATCCTCTCTTAGCGATGCAACCCATCACCCCCATAAATCTACAAACTTTGACTCATATGATGCGTATTCCAGCATACTGATCTGCTTCAACTCTGTCAACAATTGCCATAGCTTCTCTGATGTTGTGCCCTCTCCAAAACGCTTGACAAAGGCTGCTCTTAATAAGTCCCACCCTTCCTTGGTTTTTTGTGCCAAGGCATTGTACCATGATCTTGCCTCCACCTTCATTAGAAGTGGGAAGATGCGCAAGCGCGAAGCATCATCATCTCTCGCAGAGATGACACATGCTATTTCCAAGTTTTCTAGAAAGTCTGCAGCATCCTCGCCCACCTTACCAGTAAAGGTTGGAAATGCTACACTTGCCATGATTACTGGGAGAGAGCTAGAAAGACACACTTCTTAACTTGCAAAATTTTTTCTTCTTTACAAGGAGGCGTGTATACCCTATTATACTAGGACATAGATTAAAACTTCAAACAGTACATTGCCTTGTACCAAAGGTAAAACAAATGGCTGATCTGATGCCAGAACCTCAAAAAACTGCTCCCCACCCGGCATGGTGTCAATGACGTGCTGATAGTGAATCTTCAAGTCCAATATTACCTTGATTGAGCGTACACGTGTTGGTATGTGTGATCTGTCTTGAGGTAGGTTGTCCTGATTCATGTGAAGCTTAGAGGTGCTTAGTCACTGTCCAAGCTTGTAGGAGAGGGTGGTGTTCTTTCCTGAAACAAACTCAGTAGATCCCTAGTTTCTCTAGTGAGAGTGTGAGCCAATGCTTCTGTTATCTGTGCTGCAGCATCAGGTGCGACTTGAAAACTGACTATGATAATTACCTCGGTGACTTGAGTTACCCGATTCTCAAAGTAGAATAGTGTTGATTCTCTATTGTGCAGAGCTCCTTCCATTTTGTTGTTGTTGGTTGGTTGTAGGTTGCGGACATGGTTTCGACCTTCTCTTTCTTCTTCTTAGCACTTGGCCTATGTATATCCACTGGGTTTGGCGCGTTGGTTGACTCTCCCACTTCAAATCGATTACCGTTACGCCTAGCACTCGAGCTTCGATGGAGATGCGGAGTTCGTCTAGTTGTTCTTGGAGCTCTTCTTCTTCTGTCGTCCAGTTAGCAAATCCTTCTAACCATTCATCCATTCACAATAGTTTAGGGTTTTCAGTCTTGTAAACTGAAGGGTTTCAAGAGCCCTCCTCCGTGGGGGCACCAAATGAGAGGCGGAAGTGAAAAAATAGACCCGGTGGCCTCTACACCAAGACTATGCACAATGGCCTCATCATGGGGAATACACAATAGGGGCACCACCTAGCAAGATATGCGGCTAGGACGCATACATATACACAATGAAGCATGCATGGAAAACAATTTCAAGATCCACGTCCAAATGTGGAATGGGGTGGTCGGAGATTAAGGTGAGAGGAGTGGTGAGTTAGTGAGAATGGGCTCGCTATGCGTGCATGTAGTAAGGAAGATAACGAGGTCAGGGATACATGCAAGTATGCTCACTTATCATACAAAAGGTGGCGAATCCGCACACCTCAAGATGGAAGTAGTAAGATGATAGTAATATGAGAGGGAGAGAGAGAGTGTGTGTGTGGTGGCGAATCCGCACACCTTAACATAAGCAGAAAAACAAATGGCAAGGAACAAGCATATACCATACTCACAATGAGATGTATCCAAAGTGACACAAAGTATGGCACCAAGATGGAGTGTGTTGATTGCTTGCAAAAGATGAATACAATAGGTAGCGTATGGCAGGAAAATGAGAAGGGAACAAGATCGTAGGAGGCATAATGGAGAGATGGGAGTTGATGGAGAGGAATATCATGAGTGTGTCCACCCTTCTTCTTCTTGAAATTGTGCCTTCAACCCTTAATTACAAGTGGTGTGGAGGTGTGGTGCTCATATTTTGTGCATGGTGATGGTGATGATGATGGTGTTGTGATTATGTGATTAGGGTTCATGCTACAAGCATGTAGCACAAGAGTGTGTATGGATAGGTGTGTGTGTGTGTGTGTGTGTGTTCTCTCCCCCAAGTGAGCTTCATGGCCTCCTTATATAGGGAAGGAGGGAAGGATTTAGCAATATTTCTATTTGAGGTGAGTGTCCCACTTTGGTGACTAGGAAAATGGGGTGCATGTGACTGTGGCTCCCATCTTGTCTCCTCATTATTTAAAATACCAGAGTCAATAGAGAGAGAAGAGAGAATGTGGGTAGGATGTAGAGGATAGGAAATATTTACAATAGTCTAGCTTTGGATAGACATAAGCTTATTAGGGAGAGAAGAGAGAGGTAAGAAAATATAAGAGAGGTTGTCGAAGGTGGATATTTGTTGATGAGGATGGATCCTCCAAAAATGGTGATAGAATTACTCTAGACTAGCCAAGACCTCATTCAAAGAGCCTTGTCTCTTGTAATCATGCTTGAAGACTTGTAGAACCATAGCCATTCTAGAAGGAAGAAAAGTGGGGATGGTCTGTGTCACCATTACACGAGAAAACTGGGGTCCACTACAAAACTCATATCTCCGTGTTCATAACTCCAAAAATTTTGAAAAAAATTGAGTTTAAAGTTGAGATCACGAGCTACATCTTTCATGTTGAACGCTCCTTCAGATTCGGGGTTCTTCTTTACTTAAAAAATTCATCCAAATAATGTATTATTTGTGGCTGCAAAAGTCTTTTGGTGGTCCCCTTTGAGTGGACTTCTCTCTTGCCTTCAAGTGTAAGCTCCTTCATGTGTATGAAAACATGACCTAGAGTGTTGAAAAGATTGGCAATCATCTAAATGGAGGTATTATTGAATTTTGAAAGTGGGGTTGAGGTTTGAAAATGAAAACTAGTGAATAAAATATTTGGTAGAGTGGAATAATATATATACATGATAAAAAAATATTAGAAAATACTAGAATATATATATATTTAATATTTAAGTTCAAAAGAGAGATCAATAAACAAAGCTTACTTATTATGCTACATCGTGATTGATTAGCATAAGTATTATTTATTTAATAAAGGCTAAAACGTTAGTGAAAAAGGGAAGAAAAAATCAAAAGTAACTTATATAATAGGAAATATTTTTGGTAAAAGAGAAAAAAATATGGGGGGTTCCCATGCATGGAAAAAGCATTCCTCATGAGTAAATTCAAAAGATATTATGATCCTTTAAGCCAAGAAGAACTACGGGCCATTCATCAAAAGAAGGCCGCCAAAGCACAAACCGAGTTAAACAAGATACAAGCTCAAGCTGAGGCTAAGGAGCGACAACAACGTATAAGACAAAAACGAGAGGCTAACCTTGGAGTCACAAATGCATTCCACCTGGAAATCGAAGAGGATGGGTTGGACTCTGACACACCTCTACGATACCCTATTGAGTTAAATAGTGCCTATGGGAAAGTGCTATATAACGCCTTATTGGACACGGGTGCTAAATATAATCTGCTATCCTATGGGGTGTGGTGTCAGTTAGGGAAGCCACCTCTATCTGAGAGTATTATCCAAGTCAAGGGTGTCAACAAGAAAAAAACTACGGTTTTTGGAATCTGGCACACTTCTGTCAGTTATGACAATGGAATTGTAGCTCAAGACTTTTTGGTCATGCCTACTACAACCATGGAGGGTAATATAAACCTAGGCCGCACGTGGATGATAGCCACCAAATGCACTATTGATTGGGGGACTGGGGGTGTTACAACGAAAAAACCAACTCTTAGCCCTACCACTCAAGCCATAGTCCGTGAGATATTGCCTAAGGAAATAAAACCCAAGACATTGCATGTCCAGGAGGTTGAACCATACGTCCCCATAGCCCAACTCTCTAGAGCTTCAATTGATGTAGTTGAAATAAATCTTGAGACACACAAGATCCATCCTAATATAACAGAGAAAACATACAAGTGGGTCCCTAAAGCCTCGGTAGTGAGCATGGTTGATGCAAAAAAACGGAAACCTCGTAAGAACCGTCCCACTCACTCCAAGAAATGTAAAGAAACGTTGCGTTGGATTCCTAAATGACTATTGGAAGCCCAAGGATACTATGAAGGAAATGATCAAATCTGGGTGCCCAAACGTAAAGTGTACTCTTACCTGTCACCTGGCCCATGTAAACCCAATCCTGTGGCTCCAAAACAAATTGAAAATCGCGGAAAGGAAAAAATCATGGAATGTTACACACCCGCTCTAGAGCTAGTTTGGGTACCAAAGAAAGAACGATTTGTTCCACCTAGATCAGGAACACGGAAATCAAATGAAGCTTCGACACAACCTCCACCTACCACTGTACATAACCATACAAGCACGAAAGAGTTTGCACCTCCCGGGGTAAGTTCACCACCTACAACAACGTTGCAAATAAAATCATGGGAGAGTACCTTACCACCCTTGCAACTAGATGAAACGCATAGGGCGGTCGAAAACTATTGGTTAAAACCTTCACCCATAACTACTTCAAACAATTGGTTTCAAAAGGTGACGACCTCATTCCAAAAGGTATGATCTACCCAAGGAAGGGGGGAGTGTTTGCTAACATCAATCATTCACTCGCTCCCCTCTCAACCTTCCTCCCTGACCTCTCAATTCCAATCTTAGGGAATGTATATATATAGCCTTATACTCACAAAAAACAAAAATAGTAAAGAGCAAGAGCGACTAGCAACGAGAGAGCACCCTATCAGATCTTACATATAAGTCCAAATTCACCGTATCAATTCAAGCAACACACAAAAACAACTCTTATGTTTTAAAGGCCTAACCAAATCTATCTGTCTTGTCAAAAATGGCTACTTCACCAGAGGCATGCACTTCTATTTTTGATGAAAGGTACCCTTTGTCTTTTCCTCAAGTGTTCTACGTATGCTACCCTATACTTTCTTGCGAATGGGATTTGATAGAGAGCCTTGCATGTGAGAGAAATTTTGAGGAGTTAGAATGGCTGATACGTCTGTGGCTAACTAGTGATCCCTACCCAGTAGCGAATGTGTCTCCAATGGCAAATGCTTATTCTTTTGCACAAGATGAGTATCCACGCATCACGAGGTTCTTGATTAGCATGCTTGCACAAGAGGATGATGAAGAGAAACTAATAGAGACCGAGGAAGACTATGGCCTCACGGACAACGATTTTATTTATCTAGATGATGAGGATAGAGGCCTAGCCTTAGGGTGGCCACCCAGTTTATATAATATCCTCTTTCCTTGATTCTAAAAGGGGTGACAGATAGGTAGGTTAGGGGTCTAGATTGTGTTTTGAGTTTGTTTTTTAGGAGTTTTAATTTTTCACACTGACATGCCTCCTAGAGGTATAGTGCTTGTTTTTGGATGTGTTAGGTAGGACTTATATGGATCTCCATCCACATGGCTGAGGACATCTGCTTCAACGAAATGAGCCACTCCATACCTCCAGGTGTACTACTTTCCATGATTCATGTTGGTGGATATGTGTAATTGCTAATAATGATTTTTCATACTTTGTTTGAGTGCAATAGTTATGATTGTTATCTGCCATTATAGATGTATAAATTTGTCTTTGCTTAAGTTGATTGAACTCCAGTTTAATCTTATGGATGAGCCTGGAGATTAGGAGACCGTGACTTTAGGTTAACTCATTTACTTGACCACTAGGCCTAGCTAATAAAATTATCCGAGTATTTGAGACCTTAGGAATGTTTTAGGCAGAGAAAGGCTTGCTCACTTAAACAACAAAAAACACTAGTGCGAATACCAAGGAAATTGAAGCAAAAAAAAAAACATAAGTGCCACAAATAAAAAATCTTACGCTGGAAATGAATCCTGGCTTGAATTGGTACTTCACTCACATGTATTGTCTATGGTACTAGAGCCCTAGAGGTTCCCAGTGTGGGTGCTTTTCCTTGAGAAGCAAAAAACCCTGGACATACAAAATAAGCACACACGTCACATGATTGTGACCCAAAGTAAAAAAGTAGTAAAAAATAAAAAATAAAAAAAATTAAAAGACTTCAATTGAGCTTACAGTTAACATTTCAAGCTTTTGTTTGCAGTTGTGAGAGCGAGTTGGCTAATCAAAGCTGAAAAGCATAATTAGGGAATCTTGCATTTAGATAATCTTCTTAGCTTAGCTAGTACTAGAGTAGTTGTTTTAACCTTAGTCATAGCTAACTAATTGATAGACTCACCCATAAGCTCAAAACTCTTGATTAATTAATTTACTCAAAGTGCAATTTATTTGTCCTTAATGGCAGTCTAACATTTCATAAATCTTGCATTTACTCATTTCCACATGTACTTTACATTCCCCTCATGATTTATGACAATATAATTCCGCTTGCTAAAACAGTGACTTTGCCTTGCAGATTCAAATCTAGATGCTCTACAACATGGACATACCAAGCTTCAACTCAATAGCTTCCGAGGACGGAATCTACATCAGGAAGGGGGGCAATGTTAACCCTCATGGATCACGGACACCCTATCGCCTACGACGGACACCGTAACCGTATTATTTATTTAAGTAGAGTCAGGCACCGGGCTTGTCGGTCCCATAGGGAAAGGTAGAGTGATCGCCGATGAGAGGCGCACTCTAACACAAACATGCTAGGGTTAGTTGGCTAAGCATGGGCGCCCAAGTGTGAATGGGGTGAGCTCACATAAAAGCCAATTAAACCTAAAATTGAGTCATTCTCTCATTGTGCAATAGAAGCTACTCTTGCTCCATATCCACCTTCTCCTTCACCTTCTGGTGTGAGAGAGAGAGAGAGAGAGTGTGAGAGTGTGTGTGCGATCGAGCGTTCCGGCGGCACGACGGCGGCGAGGTGGTTGAGCGCGGCATAGCGGCGTCTCTCTCTTCTTCGCGGTGCGGGAATCCTTCATTCACAACTACGCAGGAAGGTGAGTGACACACCGTTCTTCCTTGTGAGCTTGTCTGTTGTATGACTGTGTGCTAGGAGCCTTTGTGGCTCGCACACGGCGCGTAGCAAGTCCCTAGCCTTGACACTACATCAAGCTTCTTTGAATCTCAATGCATCCACACATATCAATTCAAAGAATCTGGATCTTTTCCATGTTGGGCATACCCCCCAATCAGTACAGACCAAGGGACCAGATCACAATTGGGTAGTGCCTCAAACAATTGTTGAGCGTTTATTAGAGCACCACATCTCATACACATATCATGTTGCCAAGTGTAGTAATTTTTTCCTAGGAATCCTTGAAATCTATTCATGAACGTGTTCCCCCAAGTCAATATCTTCTACATTGCCACATGCTTTTAACACTAGTTTGGTAACAAAACACGACACTTAAGTGTCCTTTTTTGGGTATCGTAGAAAAAATCTAGCGCTTTTTTTACAAAGTTTCTTACCAAATACTTTTGATGGAGTCTTATACACTATATAAGGTTTGTGCAAAAATTAATAGATGTTTGAAAAATCTTAGCTAGACATGAATTCATATATGCCAAAGAGGACATGGTAAAAGATAACATACTCCCAAACTTGTTAGAGGGAACCATACACCAAAAAAAAAAATCCTCTCCATAAGACATAAATTTGAGGCACCTCTATGGAACCAAGGCATTTGGGAACCATAAGAGTTTCATACAAAAAAATCAATAAATTCACAGGACCAAAAATTCAATTTTTGGGACCCTATTCACCAAAACAGCAACTCAAAGCATGCGACAGTTGGCCATGTAGCTGCTTCTAAACATCCAACACAATATGTTTTATAAGTTCAAATAAATGGAATGAAGACCACACTTAAAATCTAAGAATGGCACATGAGCTACCATAACTTATTGAACTTGCATCAAGATAACCAAGAGCCAAGCATAACCTTGACCAAAATCAATAATTTACATATGACAATGATCTGGGGAAAACTTGCCCCAAATCATCCCTAAACATGACCATAATCTAGCTCACAAATGAGCCATAAGCCTTGCTATAATCTTGGTCAAGAATCAACCAAAGTTCAGCCATAAATGTTGTCATAAGCTAGATGGGAATGAGCTATCAAATCAGCCATAAATTTTGCATAATTTGGGTTACAAATCAGCCATGAATGTTGCCGTAACCTAGTTCACACTTGCTGCCATAACTTATGGCTACAAATCAGCCCAAAAGCAGCCCCAAAGTTGCCCAAAAAAAATCCTAATAACACCAAAACAACCTGATTTTGATAACCTCAAGGAATCATCAAACTAGTACTGGGCGATTGTACGATCTTGCAACGCACCGCGTACTTGTAGCATGTAGGTCATGTCCTGCCATTGCATGATACTTGTAGAAACATGGTTCTACACACAAAAACTTTCGACACTTTGGGCATCCATATAGAGTCCTTGTTGGCTTAGACCCAACAACTATTTTTCCCTCACGGAAAAACCTTTTCCTCTCAATTGCACACACATACCAAACTTACTTGCACAAGAGGCCAACTTCATTAGGGTATGCCCACCCATAGGATCACTAGTGTACATGTATGCCCTTGAAGTGTGTAGTCCAACAAAATGGTTATCCACAATTTTTTCTTGTAATCTTCCCATAAATACAAAGCGACTTGTGCCCTTTTTACCATGTAAGCATCTCCAACCTAGATATGCATTTGTAAACGCCGAACCAATCATGCCCCAAAACAATGCATGCCACCATTTCCAACCATGAATACTCATCTCTAAAATGTATCCTAAACCCAAAACCATTGAATCAAACACATCACAACCAGATTTGTATTTGTTGTATTGCATAGCCAAGTCTGGACACGTGACAACAATCTTACGACCATTTCCAACTTGGCACTGTACATCCCCTCTCTTCATTCCATACACATTGGAAGCAAACAAAATCGGGTTTTTGTTCATCCAAGAGCATGCAAGAAGCCCTTTCTTTGCATCAAAAGAAAAATGAGACGTTCCTCGCTGACAACGATCCATATGTAGCATTTGAGAATTTGGCAAGTTCTTTCTATTCGCCATGTAAGTTCCCATAGCGCCATATCACTCATGAGACAAATGCATCAAAAGTTTCATAGAAGTAAACCATCGATCGAAGAATACATGGTGACCTCTCTGCTTCAAGTCTTTCACAAGCCTTGCAAAGACATGGAAGGACAACTCTGGGCATGGCAACTTATCATAAACACAAAAAGACTAGTTATAACCAGTTTCTGAATCCACAAATTCCATAGCTATATCCCAAACTTATGTGGCCTTTTCGGATTGTATACTCTGCAAGGGTTCAATTTACATTTTGAAGGGATTATCCTTTCATCCACACTTACACGTTTCCCACAATTGAAATGCAATTGAAACATAGCATTTAATCTCTCTTCCAAAGGAAAAATGTTCCATAAATTATGTTCACGAGTCCCCTTTACAAGTGGCGGTTGAGAGTTATCCCGTACATGCAAAAATCTCTTTATCTGTTGATATTCTTTTTGTCCCATCTTCTCCGCATAATTTGGATAACGAACTACACCATAGGTCTCTCCCTTCTAGTAATAGTTTTTGTCAGACATGAATTGCAAAGCCATGCCAAGTGACACACCCAAAAAACGCATAAAAGAATGTCTGTCAATTGCATTCCATTTTCTAGTGGACTCATGTTTGGCCAGTACTTTGTTAGGCATCTCCATTGCATACCGGTTTGTCTCTTCCACAATTGCATCAACCAAATTGTCATATTTAAGTGCTTATAAATTTCTAGAATTATTTTCTCTGAGTCCCTCTCTCTCTCTCTCATTCACTCTGTCCACCTCTCTCTCTCTCTCTCTCTCTCATTCACTCTGTCCACCTCTCTCTCTCTCTCTCTCTCTCTCTCTCACACACACACACACACACACACACACACACACACACACACACACACACACACACACACACACACACACACACACACACACACACAAACAACAAAAAATGTAGCCGTTTTTTGACCTAGAGGACAACAATTCACTCTATTGATCATAACTTCTTTATCCAAACTCTGATTTGGGTGATCTATAGCCTCAATCGAAGAGCACGACGCCCTCTATGCATTGATGTAAAGATATACATTTTCAGAGTTATGGAAGGCATTTTTGTAGCATTATTTCCAAATCAAACATGTTCAAGAAAGTTGACTCTAATCTCTTGTTTTACATACAATGCCTTCCGGCTCTCGCAAGGGTTCTTCTTCTTTAACAAGGTCCACAACCATTGTGGAAAATGATTCAAAATCTCCTAACTATGGAGATAGCAATACAAACACCCAGTCAATGAGATCAAAAACCATGATCATGGCATACTTGATATTGTTGCAAGAGACCGTAAACAAACAAGGGGAAGACTTACGGGCACTTGCAATGGAGAATGGCACATTAAGGGTACTTGTGGTTGAGAGTGAGAATCTCAAGAGGACACTTGAGATGCAAACAACATGTTTGATGCAACTTGAAGAGGAAGTCAAGGAATGTAGAATGCTTTGAAGGAGCGCATGAGCAAAGTAGAGCATGACCATGTATTGAAAGAGGAGAAATTGGACACCATGAGCCAGGATGTATGCGACATGAAAAATGTATGCACAAACAAGTCTTGGATTGATGTATGTGGTAACAATGTGATTCCTAAAAGAATGTTAAGAATGTGGATGTGGAGAGTTGAAGGAATGGGAGCGATGTTCCAAGAACATTGTTATTCATGGAATTCCCACAGAGAACTTAGAGACACCCCCTTATCTTGCCATTTTTATCAAATATTTCTTCAAAACCCACTTTGGCATGTCCGGAGTTATGGTCTATGGATCACATAGAGTGGGGAAGCAAGGAGCTCCTGTTCAGGAGAATGGCCAATTGTATGCACCATGCCGGATAAGACCATACGAAAGATCATCCTTGATAATAGCTGGATCTATTTAATGGATACAAAATGTTTTGTATGTCAAGATCACATTATTAAGCAACAAATTATGCGTCGCAAGGCATATGAGGAAAAGAATAAGAAAAACAAGGAGATCTCTCATGAAGAAAATGTGTCCAATGAGATTAAGTTACAATTGAAAATATGCTTTTGGAATTGTAATGGATAGCCATGGAATGCGGAGGTTGGCATTGACGAACTAACAAGCAAAGCCAATGTTGTACTTCTTGTTGAAACTTGGGAGCATGATACACAAAGGACTAACGGCTTGGAGGATTACAATGTATATTCATTGATGTGGTCAAAGAATCTCAAGCAACGAAGAGGGCAATGAGGGGTAGTATGTATGGCTAAGAAAGAATTGGAAGATTTTGTATCAATTGTGAAAGATGACAAGTACAAACATTATGTATGGATGAAAATTATGACACCAAAAAGAGCACCCATTTTTGTAGCCGGGTACTACATTCCTTATCATGATTCCCCCTTTTATGCTTGCATAGATAGAGATCATCCATTTTTTTTGATTTAGAAGAGGACATTTCTTATTTCAAAGGTGAAGCTGATGTTATTGTATTTGGGGAAATGAATGCTCGCACAAAAACATTGCAACATGATAACAATTTGATATGCCATACATTTCAAGGGAGTTGGAGGAAGTTCACTTGTATGATCGTACTTCAATGGATGAGAAAGAGCCGAATCACTATGGAAAGTTACTTTTACACATGTGTAATAGCACAAGTATGCTCATTGCCAATGGTGTATCTTTGTGAAGTGGAACCAATGGATTTACATGTAGAAAAAATAATGGGGATAGTGTGATTGACTATATGCTACTCTCCAAATCCATCATGTATCGCATAAAGAGTTTTATGTTTGGCCAATGGACCCTGGAATCCGATCATCGGACCTTATATAATAACCTTTCATGTGAAGAAGCAACTAAGCATTATAATCTCAGCCAAAGGGAAGAGAAATTATCACTATGCATAGATTTCAAACGAGCACCAATGTACATTGAAATGGTTGAGTAAAAGTTATGGATTACAAAGCTTCAATATGGTGCACCATTAGAAACTAAATGGAAAGATTTCAAGAAAGTTATTTGTTCTTGTGCCGAAGAATGCTTTTCCATAAAACATCTCCATGGTATCAACAAAGATAGATCAGGCAAAAGGTGGTTTGATAAAGAATGTCAAGATGCTCAAAAGTCCTTGATAAAGCTAGATGCAACTATGAACGACATCTATCAAAGTCATTTGCATATATACATGGCAGTGATTCAAAAGACGAGAAGAAGATGGGAAGTAAAGCAACAACTTTTTCAAGTCCAAGAAAAGGCACATGCATGTGGAAGATTTTGGAGAAACTTGAGGGGCAAGCGGGTTGAGAATTTTGGTAACTTGAGTCTTGTGGATATGTACACACATTGTAGCCAATTATATGAGCAAGAAAATGCTGAGAAAATGCCATTTTATGGTTCACTCCCATTTATGTCCGCTTTTTTTTACTATTGAGGATGTATGCGGTGGGCTTGAAAAGTTGGCCACTCGCAAAATGGGAGATCTTCAAGGTATCAAGCTAGAGATTATCAAATGGACGGGAGATTTTACCCATGAGTGGATGTGTGATATGTTCAACCTTGCACTTCAACATGGTATGTTGTTTGAGGACAGATTGAATGGGCGCCCAACTGGCCTGACACGTAGTCAGACATCACATTTATAGTCTATTATTTTGCTGAGCTAGTGTAGTAATACTCTGTGTAAATCTTGATTCTAGAGTAGTGGATCAATTCCCTCAGTTGTAATGCTGTAATGATATTTGTAAATATCCATGTGAGTCGGCCACTGGCCATTTAGAATGCCCTAGGTATAAATGTCAATAACCTTAATGGGAAAGGAGGCTTATCTTTAGAAGAAGAAGGGAGCTCTAAAAACGTATGCTCAAGCTACGAGTTGCGCCAACTTGTAATCATCGCAGTTAACGAATGGGTAATTAGTTTTCAATTCCAAAACTTGCATTGTGTTCCTCTTTCTTTGCTCTTTCATTCTAGTGTAAGCATTGTCAGTTTTCTTGTGGTTCGCAACTACGTTTTAGTGAGTCTTAATTGCATATTTGAGTGCTTAAATCACTATTTTTAGTCGTTTTGACCATAGGAGAGTGTTCTTAGACCATAGAATGACATTTCTAGCATGTTCTGTTGCACTTTTAGGACCTTTCTTATGATGGATCATGATTTTGGTACCTTGTCGCATTGCGATTAGACTTGCTAGGATAGTGCCCCTAGGTGTCCTAGACCTCCTCCTAAAGTTTCATTGCATTTCGAGTCCGTTCGAGTGCCAAAATGGCGTGATGACCTAGAGCTGTGAGAAAGGACATAGGCAAATTTCCCTGATTATTGAGTGTTGGTTTGCATGTTGAGCTAGTGTGCTTGCTTGTTAAGGTTTACTTTGTGAGATTGACAATCTCATAGAGTCTCCGTGCCCCATCCGAGTCATTTTCCCTTAGTATTGAAATTATGTTAGTATGAAAAAGCTATGCTGTAGACGTCCATCGCGGTGACCCGCTAACATATGCCTTATGATTGGAGTACTAATTGGGTTAAGCCTTTGCATAAAGGAGGGGATGTAAAGAATGTAAACAACTATCGGACTATAATGATTGGGCCTCTTATGGAAAAGTTGTTTGGGTGCATAATGGAGATGAAATTAAGTGATTGGGCTAAAGAGAATGACAAGCATGCAAAAGGACAAGCGGGTTTTTGTCGATGCCATAGCACCATTGATCATCTTGTCACTCTTCATGTTCTCATGGAGGAAAGTTGGTTGAAAGGAAAGAGATTGTATTGTTGTTTTGTGGACTTTAAGAAAGCCTTTTATCTGATTCCACCACGTAACAATTTGTGGAGAAGGATGGAAGAACTCCAAGTGCCAAGTGAGTTTATGCTTGCGGTTTCTTGAATCTATAAGAAGGTGATTTGTCAATTGTGCATCAGAAGAGAATTTTCAAAAAAAATTATAAGCACTATTGGGGTTAAACAAGGATGTCCGTTGTCACCACATCTCTTTGGTCTATGCATTGATCAATTGGAACAAATGGTACTTGACTTTATGCAAGAAGAAGTCATTGAAGAGGTCACTATTTGCAATGCGATAATCATGCATTTGTTGTATGCGAATGATGTAGTGCTTCTAGCACACACTTTAGAAGATGCACAAAAGCTTATGGTTGTCCTTGAGAAATTTTTCTTGCATAGTGGGTTCCTTGTGGATGAATCCAAAAAAAAGGTTATGCTTGTGAAAACCAACCATAAGGAGAATCCATGCATTGTGTACAACAATGAGACACTTGAAGTTGTTGAGAGCTTTAAGTACCTTGGCCTTGAGGTTCCATCCAGTCACAAGTGGCATGAATGTGCTATGCATCGTATGGAAGCGGGAAAGAGATCATATTATGAATTTGAGAACATGTGTAACGCGAGAAACATCAAGTGTTTGGTTCTCAAGGAGTATCTTTTTGATGCATTGGTGACACCGGTTCTTCTTTATGGAGTTGAAGTGTGGGGCGGGAGCATCTCAAAGTCTACTAGGAAAGAGTTTGAGAATGTCCAAAAGCGTTCTCTTAAAAACTTTCTCCAAGTTAAGACACAAACACCATATATGCTCCTACTTCTTGAGTCGTGATCTCTTCCAATTGAGGTTATGGGCATGGAAAGGGTTGTGGAGTGCATGATAAAGATGCGTCAAAACCCCTCACATTGACTTCTTACAATTGCATGGGAAGCAAGGAAAAAAGTTCAAAAGACGCATAAAAGCAAGATCTTGAGCACGAGATGGATGCAAGACATAAAGAAGTGGTTTGGGAGATGGATGCATTACACTTGCTACATGATGCTTCAATTGACTCCCAAGTGAATGAAGCTTTTCTACAATACCAATGTATAATGGCTTGGGAGAAATCCAGTGGGTGACGCTTCATACATTACACCACCCATATTGTCCCTAACTACCAAACCATGTTCTTCACTAAAAGAGGAAACCGTACTCACACTTACATGCTTGAGCCTATCCCCTTGTCGGCGATACGCACTATCGCAGTCATTTGGCTTAGCTCCCATTTCCTTTGATGCAAGATGACAGGGCGTTTGGGCAATGGAGAAGAGTCAAATTGATTGTGCACATTATGCTCACTGTAAGTTTGAGAGTCTAAGTACCAAACACTACTAGAATGCTCAGCTTTTGGTTACATCCAAACTTGCTTCTCTCACATTTTCAGCCATGACTTAGACCTACACACTTTCCTCTCCTAGCCACAATGTGGGCTCTCCATTGCGACTCTCATCACCACAATTTGGAGCATCAAGAGACACTCATCATCCATACACATACTACATCACATGTAACTTTGGTTCCATAGGTCATATTTGACCTTCATTGACGAACAGAGCATAGAACATCCGCATTTTGTCCAATCCAATAGAAATTTTTTCGTACGGCATAGAGAGTTTTCGCATATCTTGGGTGTCCTGATGTAGGGCTATCATGGGCCTCAAATAAAATAGCCTTCTTTAAGTTAGGGTCCTTTGGTACACATAACCTATCTCTATAATAGAGACAAGGTCCGTCATGTGAGAAGTATAACATTGAAGGTATATTCTTTGAATCCCCAAATCCAGCAAGGTTAACACTAGAATGGTAACCTAACAGGACATAAAAGTGTCCTTTCAGGGTTTTGGGAAAATTTTCCAAAACCATAGTAGATCCACTCATTTTGAAAAATCCTTTCATGAGCTTTTAGTTCAATAACTACTACATATGGAAGAAATGAGAAACTTGTAATTATTCTCATCCCTTGGTCACTACAAGCCTCCAAAGTTGATGGACCAGTGCATTTTGCCCAAAACAACAATCTCTTACAGTTGATTGCATATAAATAAGAGTGAGGATTTTTGTAGGACATGAGATAAAATGCCCCGTTAACCTCAATGGGTTGGTGACCAAAACATATGGTTGCTTTTACCTCACTAATGTTTTTTTGGGCAAAAAAATAGGTACAAAAAATTTGCAATTTTGCCATTCTGCGGACCTATCATCAAAGTTTCTATAGTCACGCTCAATACAGATACTATATACATGCTTTCTTAGTTCCCTTTGGGCCTTTGGATTCAAAAGGAGCCATGGAGCATGTCAAAAGGATAATGGATCTCTTACAATTGGAACCTTGGGGGCAATGATAAAGTGCTAAATATAGAAAACATGAAAAAATTGGGTTTAGCATTATGACCTCTAGAAACCCATAGAAACTACTCAATATCTAGCCAAGTTTGTAGTCTATGATTAGATATGGTTACTACCTACAAAATACACACAATTGGCCTAAGAAACTAGCAATATTGAGAAAGTTATACTTGCTACTCTAAAATGTATCGTATTCTTCAGCAATCAAAAAACTCAACCATCATCATATACTATGCTATATAGCATATTAGGTCCCCCAAAACTCAACGAAGATTAGCTTTATGTTATACATTACACTTACAAAATCAAAATTGAATTTGGATATCAAGAAAGCCACCAAAAAAATCATAAAAGTGCTAATTTTGGCCAAAAAACGGGATTATGCAATTCTTGTAAATTGGTCATAACTTTCAATTTTAACACTTAGCTCTCCCTACAAGCATAAAAACATGTTGAGAACTATGAAGGCCTAACCTCTAGCCATCTAAACGTCACAAACATGAATTTTAGAGTGGTATAGCTGCCAAAAATTGAAAAAAACCAAAAAGAGGACCTGTTTTTTCACACAGTTTAGATTCAAAAATGTTGTGCAAGAGTAAGGTTAATGGTGAGATCGATACTCCAAAAAAAATGCTAAGTTTTTTTCAGCTTATAAGGCAAATTTGTGTATATATAGCACCTAGAAAATCATTTTCATACTCTTCAAATAATTCAAGCAAAATGGTCACTTAACAGGACATAAAAGTGTCCTGTTACCATTCTAGTGTTAAGCTACCTTTGATACTCTGGATCAGATGATGCAACTTCCTTAATCTTTTCAATGATTGGGTTGTTGGATATAGATATGAGGCTCAAAAAGGGTTTTTGACTGAGTGAATCTACAACCATGTTTTCTTTTTCGGGACGATAGATAATGTCAAAGTCAAACTCTTGCAAAAGTTCTACCCATCGCCTTTGTCGCATATTCAAGGTTGCTTGGGTGAAAATCCACTTTAAGCTCTTATGGTTGGTTATGAGTCGAAACTTCCTTCCCAATAAGTAGTGTCTCCATAGCTTCAAAGCATGAATGACTACCAATAGTTCAAGGTCATGGGTGGGATAGTTCTTTTCATGAATCTTAAGCTTACTTGAGGTGAAAGCTATTGGTTTGCCTTCTTGAACTAATACTCCTCCAACTGCAATTCCACCAGCATCAATGACAACTTCAAAGACCTGATTGAAATCTGGTAGCTTTAAGCACGGTGCTATAGTCGCATACTGCTTAAGTTGGTCAAACCTTTTTTGGTGTAGTCGTTCCCAGCTTATCTTCACTCCTTTTCTGAGAAGGTTGGTCAAGGGTGAAGAAATCACTGCATAATCCTTTATAAAGATTCTATACCATCCTGTGATTCCCAAGAATCCTCTAAGATCACTTGCATTTGATGGTGGCTGAGGCCATTCAACAATGTCTTGAAATTTAGCAGAGTCCACTGAGATTCCTTTGTGCAAAAAAATAAATCCCAAATACTCAATCCTTGGAGTGAAAAATGAACACTTGCTCATCTTTGCATATAGCTTGTGTTCTCAAAGAATATCAAACACCTTTCTCAGGTGGTCTTCATGTTATTCTTCATCCTTTGAGTAGATTAGAATATCATCAAAGAAGACAAGAACAAAGTCATCTAGGTACGACCTGAAAATCTCCCGCATCAATCTATTGAATATAGCTGGAGCATTAGTTAGACCAAATGACATTACTATAAAATCAAAATGTCCATATCGTGTGTTGAAAGCTGACTTTGGAATATCTGATTCCTTTGTTTTGCTTTGATAATAACCAAATCTTAGATCTATCTTTGAGAAGACCTTGGAACCATGTAGCCTGTCCACCAATTCATCAATTCGTGGTATAGGATAGTTGTTCTTAACTGTTACCTTGTTTAGTCCTCTGTCATCAATGCAGAGTCGTAAAGTCCCATCTTTCATCTTTTGAAAAAGTATCGATGCTCCCCAACTTGATTTACTTGGTCTAATAAATCCTTGTTCTATAAGCTAAAGAAGCTATTCTTTCAATTCAATGGCTTCTGGTAGCGCCATTTTATAAGGTATTTTTGGCACTGCCTCACTTCCTGGGAGAATCTCTATATCATGATCAATCTCTCGATTAGGAGGAAGAGAGGTGAGATCTTCAAGAAAGACATCTAAATATTGATGAAGCCAAGAGGGTTTTGTAAGAGTTGATTTTGGATCCATCTTGTTCAGATTGACCACAAGTATTTGTTGTCCGGCCCTCATACCTTTGAGTAGACGGTTGGCTTTAACTAATTGAATCTTTGGAATCCCATTCTTTCCCTGTACTTTGACTTGCTTTGCTTGACTATCTCTAAAGCTCATACTACCTAGGCCATAGTGGATGCTAGTGTGATTTCTAGGTAACCAATCCATTCCAAGAATTCCATCATACATCCCAACTAGTAGGGTTCTAAAGAAAGTTGAAGTAGCATGTTCTCCTAGTTCAAAATCAAGGGTTCCCACAGAATATCGTGATACCACGGTTTTTCCATTAGCCAATTCTACTGTCATGGGTTTAGATTGTTTTTATTCAGGTTCAACTTTCGCAAGCATTTCGAGGATAGAAAAGAATGAGTACTGCCACAATTGATGAGTAGATTACAAGGTTTACCTTGATGGGTTGCTAGTGTTTGAATAATAGTGAATTGTCTTTAAGCTCCAGGGTTGTCAATAGCTGCATAAATTCTTGCTCTCTCTTCATCTTTACCAAGGGTAGGCTCTCCTATGACTGCATGTGCATGGGCATTCCTACCTTGTCCTCTTCCAAAGGCTCTGTCTGCTCTTCCTCGCCCTCTACCTCATCCATTGTTATGTCCAAAAGGACGGTGTCTTTGATCTACTTCAGTTGTTGTTACTGCTCTATTATTCAAATGTGAACATCTTTTTTGATAATGTCCCAACTCTCCACATTCAAAGCATCAAACATCCAAGAGTGAAGGATTTTGAGCATTAGCAGCATAAGCTCTTTGTGGTTGTCCATTATTATTGGGAAGCCTTATTGATCGTCTGGCATCGTTAAAACTTTGATTTTGTTCAACTCTCCTTATAATCCCTTGCTCCTTCATTAAGGGCTTAGATCGTAGTAAATCATCTTGCACAGTAGTAGGTTTCATGGCTTCTAATCATCCGAGCTGATTGGTTCTCTTAAACCTTGACAAAAATGGGCTACCTACTGCTCTATGGTCATTGGTGGAGCATAACACCTAAGCCTTAAAAATTTGAGTAGTACTCTTCCAAGGATAATTTGTATCATTTCAAGCTGAAGAACACATTCATCTTCAAAGCTTCGTGGGCAGAAGGTAAGTATCTTTCCTTCATTGCCTATTTAATTTCCCTCCAACTCTGGGAGTTCTCCAATACTCCCATGTCATGACAATATTTTTTCCACCATAAGTTTGCTTCACCGAAGAGACGAAACATCCGTAGCATCACTTGGTTTTCAAGTGTGGTCTTTGCAGCCAAGAAGTAATCATCCATAGCTTAATATCAGCACCCTCTCCTTTAAAAGAAGGTGGTTGCATTTGCTTCAGCAATAACTTCTTCTCCTGAATCTCCGAGTAGATAGCATCCTTCTGAGAGTTTTCCATTATAGGAGTGATTTGAGGGTTCTCCTGAGTAGATGCATATATTAATGTTAATATTCATATAACCCAAAACACTAAGGTGTTTTCTAGACTTAGACTTATCTAGTCCACTAAAGGTTCAACCACATGACTTTACCAATCGTGACTTATCCAGTGTCTATTAAAACTTAACCATATGAATTAATCAATTTTGACTTATTCAGTCCATCAAAACTCAGTCACATGACTTAACCAGTCATGACTTTTGTCAGTCACACGACTTAACTAGTCATACAATTTTTTTGAATAAAAAGTACTCAATCAAATGACTTAAGCAATCAACAATCTTTTGAAGCAAAACATTACTATTCATAAACTTATCAAAAATCCATATCGGGGTCTACAAAAGATATCTCCATGAGAATATATATATTACAGGTTTCAACCATAGCTATAATTCACATCAACTGACATGTCATAAAAGATTCATGGTTGATGACGTGAGTGTAAGAAGCCAAACACAAGAGGAATCTCGGGGTAGCCAATAAAAACCTTTTCCTTGAAGGTCGGTCGAGTGTGGTTGTCGATAACAACTTGATTGACAGGGATAACTGATGTCACTTTGTCATAGACCCATCAATTACAAATTGTGACTCCATCCGGGGCCATGACAGTCAGTGGTGCTTCGTAAAATTGAAAGTATGAAACTAACTTCAATTCTTCAGCCCACTTGATTCGATGTAGGTCAACCTCCAAGTATTCAATGTAACATGCTTGGATAGCGAAGGTTGTTCCACCAACCCAACGACTTGTATATAACCATGTACTTGGTGGGTCAAAATTGATGTGAGGTGCAAAAATCTTGTCAAGAATGCCGAACACATTCTCACAAAATTCAAATATTGGTGATTGACAAGCAGTGTGATATATTGCCTTAAAGATAGTTAAACAGTCGGTGTCCATAAACTTGTGCTACAAAACAGATAGGGTAAATTTGTCAAGCAAGTATTCATGCAATCAAGCCCAAGAATAGTACAGAAGGTTAAGAAACCAAACTTTAAACCTAAGGCTCTGATACCAATGGTGAGGTCCCCAACCTCAAGAAGATTGGGGCGACTCAATAGATTGCCTTCCTTTATTTTGTTTTTCCTAAAGGGTCAACTCTTATCTTTAGATATAGTCTTGAGACCTAAGTTTCCCATCAACCTATTGATTTCAAGTGAATGAGGGTCATGATTAATAGTTCTAGAGTCTGATTTTTGATTTGATCATTCCATTAGAATGCTCTTTGACTTAATAAAATTCAAACTGTGAATATTTGTAAAGTAAATGAAATACTTTTATTGAAAAATTTTGGGTACATTACACTCAATAATGGCCAAGCCGTAGGCAAGTCTAAAAAGACTCCACTATTAGGACCAAACTTCCCGAGGTGTGCACCATATCCCACATAGTGGGCTCAAAAAAACCAACAATCCCACTTACCCTAATATAATTAACAAAATCAACCATAATCATAATAGTCTACTTAAGGACCTCTCTTCTTAAGCAAGAAAAGAGAAACCAAATGCTCTGATACCAATGTAATGGAAATTGCCTATGAGTAGAGGATTGGAGAGAGCTTTTTGAGGGCGCTTTTTAAGGATATTTTTTCCTAATTTTTACTTGCAGCAGCAAAAATAAAATAAAATATCCCTCAAAAAAGCTCCCTTAGAAAGGTCTAAGGAGAGTGGGCTTTTCGAGGGAGCTTTCTCTCTCTCTCTCTCTCTCATATTTACATATATATATATATATATATATATATATATATATATATATATATATACATATATATACCCTCTCTCCACCCTCTCTCTCTCTCTCTCTCTCTCTCTCTCTCTCTACCCTCTCCCCCTCTCTCTACACCCTCCTCTCTCTCTCTCTCTCTCTCTCTCTCTATCTCTATCTATCTATCCATTTATTTATGTCCATATGCATACACATAGACACACACATACATACATACACATATATATATTAATATGTATATATATATATATATATATATATATATATATATATATATATATATATATATATGTGTGTGTGTGTGTGTGTGTGTGTGTGTGTGTGTGTGTGTACACACACACATATATATATGTGTGTGTGTGTGTGTGTATACATATATATGTATATTATATATATATATATATATATATATATATATATATGAGAGAGAGAGAGAGAGAGCTTCCTCCTAAAGCTCTTTCCACAAGGGAGCTTTTTTTGGGAGCTTTTTTGGATTTTTGCTACTACAAGTGAAAATATGTATAAGCAAGAGCTCCATCTCTTTCTCCAAGCTAGTAGAGAAGTTGAGAGCCTACACCAACACTCTTGGCTATGGAATGGAAATCCAACCGAGTGCCATGCTTCAATGCTTAAGCCTGCCATCTTCTCCATCTTCATTACTATGCTATTATGTATGCTAGCAAGAAGAGCGATGATAAGTGAGTAACTACTGCTTTCTCCTATGGAATGTTTCTTGCTCCTCTTCCATACCCTCATTCCCTGCTAGCTCTCTCCACCTTCGAAGGTGTTTGAGTCCTAGGGGCTGAGGTTTGGGATAGTCAATTCTTTTTGCAAATTTCATGCTATGCTCCTAATGCATGAAGCTTTCCATCTTCATTGCATCACCTAGGTCACAAGGAACACAAAGATTGTGTTGTACCAAGTCTCTCTTGATGTGGGGGAATCTACAATACAAATGCCTTTTAGAGGGGGGACCGGCTCCACATAAATCCGGTCCTCAACTGTTGTCATGTTCTCTAAACTCTCTGTCTTAGTACCATTTATGCCAAGTTAATTAAGTACTATGTTCATGTTGCTATCATCAAGTAAGCTCACCCTCTATGCTCTCAAAGTAGTCTCACAAAAGTATTCTCTCTAATTCTCTTAATTCCACTATTCTCAAAGGTCACAGTCCATTTCCATTACATACAACAACAAAACTCCTCTATTATCGGCCATTGCATGTGAAAGACAAGCTAGACAACCAAATTGGTTCCACTGCAGAATCATTATATCTTATAGTCCATTATTAGGACTATTGGTGGAAAGGAACAGAATCGAACCATTAATCGTAGAATCCCCAGACGTCTCCTCACAAATTGCATTGAGGCCATTCTTGACTACATGTGGTTTGATGAGGCTTGCTTAATAGAGTGTTCATCATCTCTTCCTCTATTTTGTCTAGACTATAATGTGCAATTTGAATATGTCCCCCATTAGTAACTAAAAACATTACAAAGATTGTATGTACCAAGTCCAATCTCCACTCAAAAAACACATAGCTTTCAATTATAGCAGATATCTCATGAATATACCAACACTGGCATTGGGAGACCTACCAGATGATTATATCACTATTGCCAAATCTAATACATCCAGTATCTTTGTTTCTAGACTTCTCAAGAAATCAATGATGTCTTTGGACGTCATGCAGATCACCTTTTTCCCTAACACCAAAGAAAGACCACAAATCAATTTCTCATCGCAAGCTTTGGTTTCGCTACAACAATTTTTATGCAAGGGAAAAAATGCATGAAACCTATTCTTTGCTTTGTGAAGGCTTGCTATATATTGGGAGCCTCCAAACTCTTTGGGTGACTCAAGCTGCACAATATCATATTGTTGGTGAGTCACATAACATCAAACTAGCTCTTGTGAAGCAATCAATCATTATTTTGATACAAAAGTATTCAACTTCACATCTAAGATGCCGTTGCTGAATCATCTCTTTGTGAGACCTGCAAACTAGACTTGGTAGTTGTAGGCTTCACAAGAACTTCCTGATCAGCGGTAAATTTGGAGGTGGTAGAGTGAGGAGCATGTTCGTGAGTACGTTCTTGTTTGTCCTTAACAACATCATTGTGCATTTTCTCCTCATTTGGAAGATGCAAGAAAGTTGCATTGGGATGAAAATGTTGTTTGGGCTATTCTTATCTAGTAAATAATACAAATTTTTGGCGCTTTTTATGTTTAAAAAAATTTATTCAAGCAATTTTAGAAAACTGAGTTCTCAAGTTGAACGTGATAGTAATGAACCTTAACATTACAAGATGCTTAACTGCATAGACATCATTTTTCTACATTCATCACTGCCTTATTCACCTTGACTAATGCTCCTTTCTTCATAAGACCAAGATCATAAGAAAATGATTTACTCATGTGTTGTTTCATGGCATCTTTCAGGTATGAGTTCAAATGATACCTTGCACTATGTTTTTCCTTCTCATAGACCCTCATATCCTCTCTCTCTCTTGACCTAATCTCCCACTCTGTCTATCTTTCACCGTCTCCTACTTAAGCCAAAGGACTCCATGTAAGTTCTTCCCCGAGTGCCCACTTATTGACTGCAAGGAAAGCGGGGCGGGGGGGGGGGGAGAGAGAGAGAGAGAGAGAGAGAGAGAGAGAGAGAGAGAGAGAGAGAGAGAGAGAGAGAGAGAGAGAGAGAGAGAGAGAGAGAGACATGCCAAAGGATTAAAGCTAAGAGAGTTAAACTTCCTGATAAACTTCAACCACTAGACATTCCCCAAATAAAGTGGAAGTGTATAAGTATGGACTTCTTCATTGGATTACCTACGGTACAAGGAGGTTATAATTCACTTATGGTAGTTGTTGACCTACTCATGAAGGTTGCGCATCTCATACCGATGAAGACAACCTTTACCGCCTCTGATATTGCACGACTATTTGTTAAAGAGATTTTCAGATTGCATGGACTGCCCAAACGGATTGTAAGCGATCGAGATGTGAAGTTCACTTCAAACTTTTGGACCTCACTCTTCAAGGCAATTGGAACAAGTTAAACTTTAGTACCGCATACCATCCTCAATCAGATGGTCAAACAAAACTAGTCAACCAAGTCATCGAAGACATTCTTAGAGCTTATTGAAGTAGAGAACCTAAGCAATGGATTCAATTTCTACCTCTTGTGGAGTATGCTTCTCATCATCAAAGCATTGGTATGACCCCATTTTGTGCCTTGTATGGTCAAGAATGTGTCTCTCCACTCAACTTTTTTGACCCTACCATCAGAGTTGAAGCTTCCAAGAAGATGCTGGAAGAAATGAAAAATCAAACTGCCATTCGAAAGGATATTCAAGCACTTCAGGATGGTCAAAAGCAGTATGCGGATAGTAAGAGATCCGAAAGAAGATTCAAAAAAGGTGACAAGATTTTTCTTCGGATTTATCCAAAGAGAAGTACCTTATCACTTGGAAAGTATAAGAAGCTTAGCCCACGTTATTGTGGCCCTTACAAAGTGATCAAGTATATAGGAACCCAAGATTACAAGTTAAAGTTTCTAGCTCACATCAAAGTCCACGATGTATTTCATGTAAGTTTATTAAAACCCTATATTCCTAGTGATTATCAACTCCTCAATGATGAACAAATTATCATGCCTACTCAAAACATCCTGGAACTCCAACCTTCTAGAATTTTGGAGACTTGAGAGAAGATTCTTTGAAATAGAGCTCTCAGAGAACACCTTGTTCAATGGTAGGACTATCCTGAAGAAGATGCAACATGGGAAGATGAAGCCACCCTAAAGAAGGACTATTCTCACTTTTTCTCGAGATGAGGACGTCTCGAATCCCTGAGTTGGGGAGACTGAAATGTACCCAACATTTTTCAATAAAAGTATTTCGTTTACTTTGCAAATATTTAAGGTTTACATTTTATTAAGTCAAAGAGCATTTCAATAGAACAATCGGATTGAAAATCGGACTTTAGAACTATTAATTATGACATTCATTCACTTGAAAACAATAGGTTGATGGGAAACTCAGGTCTCAAGACTGTATCTAAAGATAAGAATTTACCCTTGAGAAAGAAGGAGCAATTTTAGGAAAGGAGGAGTAATTTTAGAAGAGAAGAAGTAGGAGGAGTACTTTTAGGAAAGAAAGAGAGGAGAAGTTTAGTTTAAAGCTCTTTTCTTGGAAGCCAAGATTCTTCTTAGATACTCAAAATCGTGCATCAGCATCTGTGTGCAAAAAAAATAAAGTAAAAAAATCTATAGCTGCGAGTATGCACGAACTTATCTCTCTTTGCTTCCCACTATTCTTAGATGGCCTTGAGAGCCTATATAAAGACCCCTCTCCCTTCACCTTTTAATACACATAAGCTCTCTTGCTTTGACGTCCAAGTTACCTTCTCTCTCTCAACCTCTCTCCCTTAAGCTCTTACCCTCAAGCCATCTCCATCTCCAACTCTTTCTCTACCATCATTGTGTTGCCCCTCAAATTCTTGAGTTCTCTTTCTCACTTTGTCACTTCTCTTTCGTGATACAATAGCGAGTGACTCGAAGCTCGAAGGATGCTCATGTCGCTCCACCTCCAAGAAAGGTGCAGAGGGAGGCATCAACTACTCCAAATGCTACTCAAGCAGCGGTATTGGTTGCGAAAGAAGTCGAATCCATCCAATCCCAGCCACGAGAGGTAGTCGAACATTTTGCTAATCCGGTAAGACAAATTTACAATTCTGCATTGTTATACATGATGACCAATAATCAAGCATAGGAATTTCCTTAAATTGTCCAAGAAACGTGATTATATTACAAGAAACAAGCATAATATGATATCATAGATAGAGAAGGAATTGTTTGATTTATGGTTACTATTTGATAAACTGTCTCTGTTTGATATTAGAAATTAGTTAATCATGTTTGAGAAATCACTTAAAGAAAACAATTCTTGAAATAATATCTTGTTTCTAGATGGAACTCATGGTTAGCGAGGTGATTTCTCGGTTAGCGAAGAATAAGCTGAGGTTATCAGCTCTCTTTTTGTCACTTGCGATTAGCAAGATGCCTTGCGGTAAGCGAGATGTTCCCTTATGGTTAGCGACTAGGAAAGTATGTGCATTTCATGGTTAGTGAATAAGTGAATCCTTTGCAAATGCTCTATTGGTTAGACAAAGAAAGTCCACAGGTAGCGGCAAACTCTTAAGAATAATTGAAAGATTCATTTTTGGTGAATTATAGGACTATCTTCATTAGACCGTGTTTGAGAAAGAAATGTTTTGGTGATGTTTGAAGGGCTGGATGAAAGAACATGTGCCTGCAATTACGAAAAGAATACTTTTTATATATGTAAAACAATGTGGTAGTAATTAAAAAACAAGCTAAAAAGTATGAGTATGGGGTGAAAAGTGGGGGCTGGCTTAGGTTGCGAGTCAAGGATGGGTGGTCTCGATTAGTCAAAAAAATCTCCACTCCCTCTTATTAAGATAAGTCTTAAATATATGTGGGCTTGAAAGCTATGGAACAATTAGTTGGGTACTTTTCACAAGATTTCTAGCTAGTTAGACTAAGTCTCATATCATATTTATGGTTTTTGGATGGCAGCCGTGCCTCTTAAACGTGGGAAAAAAGGCGTTGTTTATGGATTCTAAATATGTCAATGGGATTTCATCTTTATGTTAGGAAACAACTTTCATTAGAATCCTTAATTTATTGACGTGGCTTGTGGTGTATGACCCTTATGTTAGGAAACAACTTTCATTAGAATCCTTAATTTATTGACGTGGCTTGTGGTGTATGACCCTTATGTTAGGAAACAACTTTCATTAGAATCCTTAATTTATTGACGTGGCTTGTGGTGTATGACCCTTATAACCACAAAAATGATGGATAGAGGACTTCCTCTCTTCTGTTGCTCGTATCTCTACTTGGTGGAAACGGAGTAGGGTGTTGTCAATGGAAAAAAAGAATAAAGGAAGGCCATCTATCAAGTCGCCCCAATCTTCTCAGAGTTGGGGACCTCACATTGAGCCATAAGAAGTCTAAAAGGAGATATCCCTTGGAAATTCTACAATATTAGACCCACTCACTACTTTCAAAGCTAAGAGGAGCAACAATTGAAGTTTTGAATTGCCAAAGAATACACTAAGTAAACACATAAATTCTATTAACATGGTTGACAATAACCAAGAAAGTACCATGAACATTGATAAATTTGATTTTTCACATAAAGGTTCTAATGATGATGCCCCCATGTTTGTGAATCATCTTGTTACTAGGTTGTAGCAAGCTATGGGCAACCCTACTTTGCAAGCCAAAGATACTCAACAACTTCATACTTATGGGGTTTCCCTTCCTCCAAGAGGAGAGAGAGCTTAGGAGACCTCTTGATGAGACCCCCAAAAGAAGACGCTCTCCCATACAAGAGGAGGAATCCAAAGAACAAGAAAGTAATGAATTCCTAAGTTCCTCTGAAGATGTGGCTCCACAAAGACGGCGGTCTAGATGGTCACCAACTCCTCCCAAGAGGAAACGGTCAGCCCATAGTCCTTTTCCTCATCACTTCAAAAGGGAAGAGAGGAAACAAAGGAAGAAAAGGGTAAGAAAGTGGCCACCCTCTTCTCCTTCTTTTCTACCTTCCTCCTCTTCCGACAAAAGCTATGGCTATTTTCCTAGAGAGTACAAGAGGGGAGGACATCGCAAATCATACCTTGCATGGTGAAGGTCACAAAAGTTCAAGAAGTTCAAAGAGGGAGGAAAGAGTATCTCTTTTCTCACCTATGATGGCAACTTTGGTGCTACCAACAAAGTATTGGCTTTCATCCAGCAATTTGATGTGGCCTTTGGAGACAAGGGCTTCACCGAGTCCTCCAAGCTATAGCATGTAGCTATACACTTCCAAAAATCGGCTCATCAATTGTGGGCTAGCCTTTGTGGCAACCGCAAAGCCCCAAAGACATGGAAAACTCTACGAGTTTCCATCATGAAGCAATTTCTTGTAAGCGATGCAAAGGACAAAGTGCTTACCGAATGGTACAGTTTGAAGCTTATCTCTCATGATTCTATCCACAAATATGTAGACAAGTTTTAGGATTTACATCTCAAGGCTACTATCTTTCAAAAGATAGACTTCATTGAGAAAAAGCAACAATTCTGTGCGGGATTACCTGAAGAGATGGCTAAGTACGTCAACTCTCAACATCCCGGTTCTATCATCAAAGTAATCCACCACAACAGGGAGTTTTTTTAAGTGAAGGGAGCAAGGACATAGTTATTGTTCTTGCCCAAGATAAATGCCCACAATGAGACTCCTAAAGTTTTCACCCTCAAAGCTCCAAAAGAGGATGCTCATTGCAAAGGATCACCTCTCTCCTATGCTTGAAGAAAGATAAGGGAGCATGATTCCTTCATCTTGTTGACCCAGGCTCTACTCACAACTTCATATCAACAGAGTTGGCCACCAAGTTGGGCATTCAAGCTTTTGATATGGGAGATACTGTAACGACTCACACCGCTTTCAAGGGACAGCAAGACTTCGTTACTACCTTGATTGGGAAGTTGAGGCTTTATGTCTAAATTTATGTCAATAAAAAAGACTTTTTCATCTCTCCTCTCCAACATGAGGATGCTATCCATGGTTCAACCACATGGCTGCCAACATGAAGTTCCCTAAAAGGATAATCTACTTCACCTACAGGGGAAAGAACATGTATATAGATTCTAGTGAGTCTGGTCTTACTATACCACTTGTAAATCCTCACACTTTTGATAAATCAATGAAGACCTCAGTTTTTGCGTACATGATTTTTGTGAAAGAGTCCCTAAAAGGTAATAAATTTTCATCAAATGTAAATGGTAGGAATCAAGAAGAGTAATTGTCTAATTTCCTAAAAGGATTCCAAGATGTGTTCATTGATGATATCCCTACTAACTTCCCTCCAAAACAAGGGGATGATGACCATCGAATTGAGCTCCTACCAGGAAGCTCACCACCTAACAAGCCTCCTTATCGAGTTTCTCAAGCTCAACAAGAGGAGATCATGAGGCAAGTACAAGAATTGGTAGACAAAGGGATGGTGACGCCTAGCTCCTCTCCCTTTTGTTCTCCAATCCTTTTAGTGCAAAAGAAAGATGGTACATACCATATGTGTGTGGACTATTAAGCACTAAACCATATCACTATCAAAACTAGATTTCCCATGCCTCAAGTAGAAGATCTGTTTGATAAGCTACAAGGCTCTACCTAATTCAGTAGTATTGACCTTAAAAGTGACTATCATCAAATAAGGATAGTGGATGAATATATCTTAAAGACTACGTTTTGTACAACATTTGGTCTTTATGAATATTTACTCATGCCTTTTGGCTTGCCTAATGCACCAACACCATTCAATCGTTCAATGGAGAAAATCTCTAGACCCTATTGCAAATTCACTGGAGTGTTCTTTGATGATATCATCATCTACTTCAAGTCCTTGGAGGAGAACAAGCAACATCTCCAAGTGATTTTTCAAGCATCGAGGGAGAACAAGCTTTTTCTCAACCAAAAGAAAAGCAAATTTTTCCTTCAAGAGATTCAATACTTAGGTCATATTATCTCTCAAGATAGTATCCATATGGATATATGAAATTTAGAGGTAATAAAAGCATGCCTTAATCCAAGGAGTCTACATGAGCTAAGAAGCTTTATTGGTATGTGTGCATACTATAGATGCTTCATAGCAAAATTGTCTCAAATAGCAGGACCATTACATGACTTAACAAAGAAGAATGTTCAAGAGAAAAATTCTTTTGAAAAGCTCAAAGAGAAGCTTACTTCCCAACTAGTTCTCATGCTTCCAGATCTCTCAAAGCCATTTGAGGTCCAATGTGATGCTTGTGGTGATTGATTTGGAGCAATCTTGCTTCAAGAAGGGCATGACATAGCATATGAGAGCCGAAGACTCAATACGTATGAGCAGGTCTTGAGAATTTATGAGAACTACATGCCTTAGACACATGGAAGCACTATCTATTGGGGACTCCATTTACTTTACAAACAGACCATCAAAGTCTCAAATACTTCATGACACAAACCAAGCTTTCCAACAAACAAATGAGGTGCGCAAATTTTCTTTTGCAATTTTATTTTCACATTGCTCCCGTTGCTGGTAAGCACAATCAAGTGGTTGATGCTTTTTTTCAATGCCCAAAAGTTAATGAGGTGTCTATAGCTACTCACAATGATCTATCTTCTGTGATAGATGTGTATGCTACTGACTCTGACTTTAAAGACATTATGGAAGCCCTTGATTTGGGGAAGAAAGAGGAACCATTCACCTTACAGGATGGTTATCTTCTCCATGGAAATAGGCTATGTGTTACCCACTCCCTTCGTGATAAAGTCATGTATGGACCACTGCTCCTCCCTATGCAGGGCATAGAGGCATTCAACCTACTCTCCAAGGAGTAGAGACGTATTTCTATCGGTCTATCATGAAAGTGGACATACAAGAGTATGTATGGTATTCCAAAAGACCAAGTATTATAGAAGGAAGCAACCTAGATTACTCCAGCCATTGCCTATCGCAAATTCACCATGGGAGAGTATATCCATGGAGTTTATCTTTAAATTACCATGGGAATACGAGAATATGGAAAGTAGTCAACAAATTTAGCAAGCAAGCACACTTTATTCCTGTCAAAAAGACTATTGAGGCACACCAAATGGCAACTCTCTTCATATCTCAGATTTCAAATACCATGGATTGCCAACATCCATCGTGTCAAATAGAGATCCTAGAATGACCAGTAATTTTTGGAAAGGTCTCTTTGAAAATCTAGGTACAAGATTGAATTTCTCTTTGACCTATCACCCACAAATGGATGGCCAAAGTGAGATAGCCAATCTTCCAATGCTCAGCCTACTAAAGACTTATGTTACCAAAGTAGATCAACGCTCACAATGGAAAAAGTACTTACCTCTTGTAGAGTATGTGTACAATAATATTGTCTATACTTCTACGGGAAAAGCACCTTTTGAAATCATTGAGGGAAGACCTAAAAGTCCCTTGCTACTCAAAGTACATGGGAAGATCTTCTCGTTGCCGATGAGTATAGCCATGACCTACAAGAATATTTTCAAAAGATTAAGGAGGCTATATCCATCTCTCAACAAAGGGAAAAAGATGTTGGAAGGGCCTTAACATTCAAAGAAGATGATTGGGTCTTACTTAAGTTTCCCAAGGCTCGATTGAGGCAAACGACGTGCAAAAATCCTACGGGCCATCAAAACTGTTATGCTAAATTAGCAAAAAGATACTATGGTGCTTTTCAAATCTTGAAGCCAATCAACAAGATGGCTTATCAACTCAAGTTTCCCAACCATTGGCTCATATAGAATGCTTTTCATGAGAGCCTACTTAAGCCCTACAAAGGAGAGCCACCAAGTGAACCAATTATTGAAGACCCTCTCGAAATCAAAGACCAAGAAGGGGTGCTACAGCCCAAAGCTATCCTTTGGCATAAGACTAAACAAATGTACAAATTTCTTTTAAATGGCCAATGTTTTTGTCTTATAAGACTAGTTATCGTTTTATTGTGCACAATTTAAATAGTATGTATGCTTAGAATCATGTTTGTGATGATGACGTCTCTCAAACACCAAGTAGAATTTGTCACTCTACTTGGGAGAATGAAATGCACTAAAGAGCAGACATGCTTGCGGCAGCTATGTCCCCAAGCACCAAATGGGTTAGTCATCCATCTTGGAAATATGTCGTAGGGTAAAAAAGGATCCTCTACCCACTAAGAAACATTGACTAATGACTAAGACTTTATCTCTTCTACCTCATAGTCGAGGACGACTTTGATTTCAAGAGAGAGGTAATGTCATAAAATCTAGTATCTAACCAACCCAAATGATTTTCTCATATTAAACCGATCATTTAATGTGGGAGAATAGACGAGAAAAAGGGTTAGAATATAGACATGTGCTTATGGGTCTATCTCAACACGGGGCCAATGGTAAAGGGGTCCAAATCAGAGATGATCTGCCAAAGAGCAAGGCTAGCTAATGGAGCTTAAATTAGCTTCATTAAAGACCTCCAAAGGTGCAAGTCCTTTGACCTTAGGTAAGCTAAGGCCGAGCTTGAGGTGGGAACCCTACCCAAGCTTGAGATGCATGTCATGATTGATGACTAAGGTGTTTGAGGTGATTGTCGTGCTTGCTGACTAAGATTCTTGAGGTGCTTGTCATGCTTGCTGGCTAAAATGCTTGAGGTGCTTGTCATGCTTGCCGGCTAGGGACCTTGAGGTGCTTGTGGGACCACTACCCAAGCTTGAGGTGCTTTGTCGTGCTTGCTGACTAAGGTGCTTGTGTTCCAAAAGTAAACATCATTCCTACAAGAGAGGGAGCGAGCCCTAAATCTAGGGGGATGAGAGAGAATACCCACACACACACACACACACACACACACACACACACACACACACACACACACACACACACACACACACACACACACACACACACACACAAGGTAAGCCCAAGCCTGAAGAGGAAGAAAGGACACATGTCATGCACTACCCATGTTGCCCTCACGGTGTGCTTGGAGCCTATTGTTGGCCTCCCAAGGGGTCCAATGATAAATTAGTTAATTTAATTAATTGTTTTTGCATTTATCGAGTGCTCTCTCTCAAAGAGGAAAGGGGGACACTTGACCCAAGTCTACCCTTGTTGCTTGATATGCCTCTTGCATGTGATTGACTAGGCCTGGAGGGGTCCAATGAGCTTCAAGCATGAGCTACAAGGGGGGGTCGACCAAAGCAAGAAGGGGGCCTGCTTAGGGGAATACTCTCCCACACACTCACATCTCAATGTGTGTGAGTGTGTGTGGGAGAGTATACCCCCCACAAAGCCCCCCTTCTTGCTTTGGTAGACCCCCCTTGTAGCTCATGATTGAAGCTCATTGGACCCCTCCAGGCCTAGCCAATCACATGCAATATGCATATCAAGTAACAGGGGTAGCCTTGGGACAAGTGTCCCCCTTTCCCCTTTGAGAGAGAGTACCCCTTGGGAGGCCAACCAAAAGGCTTTAGGCACACCATGAGGGCAACATGGGTAGGGGATTGACATGCGTCCTTGCTGTCTCTTGAGGCTTGGGCTTACCCTTTGTGTGTGTGTGTGTGTGTGTGTGTGTGTGTGTTCTCTCTTATTCCCCTAGCTTTAGGGCTCACCCCCTCTCTTGTAGGGATGTTGTTGACTTTTGGAACACAAGCACCTTAGTCAGCAAGAAGCACGAAAAAACACTTCAAGCTTGGGTAGTGTTCCCACAAGCACCTCAAGCTCCCTAGTTGGTAAGCATTACAAGGGCCTAAATCATCTTAGTCATCAAGCACGACGAGCACCTCAATATTGGGCAAGGTTCCCACCTTAAGCTCGGCACTAGCTTACCTAGGTCAAAGGACTTTTAACACTAACCTTTGGAGGTCTTTAATGAAGCTAGCCCTAAGGTGTTTAAGCTCCATTAGATAGCCTTGCTCTGTGGCAGATCATCTCTCATTTGGACCCCTTTACCATTGGCCCCACGTTGAGATAGGCCCGTAAGCACATGTCAATATTCTAACACTTGTTTAGGGTTTAGGGTTTAGGGTTAAACCCTAACCCTAAACCCTAAACCCTAAACCCTAAATGATCAGTTTAATATGAGAAAATCATTTGGGTTGGTTAGTTATTAGATTTTATGACATTGTAAGCTAAGCAAATGATTATGAAATGGTGAGAGACGTCACAAGAGCTATCGGGTTGCTTGAGGATCACATGAATGTGGTAGTTTGTAAGACACTAGTTTGCAAAAAAGATAATAGAATTGACCGTTAATTGCTCGTATTTGTGATGAAGAAGGAGTTGCCATCGTCATTCAGAACCATCAAATTACCACGGGAGGACGCTTTGATCCTCTCAAGAAGGAAGACTGGATGAAACAAGAAGATGGCACACCATTGAGAGGTATATTGAGGCATTTTAAGCAAGTGCAAATGTGTTTTGGTGTATTTTTTATTCTAAAGAAATGCTTTTTTTACAAGAGGCATGGAACTTGGATATGTTCTAATGTGGAAAGTGCTCACTCTCGGTACACAAGCGAACATTGGTAGTGCAATACAGTGGAGATTGTGGCACACTGCCATTTCTAGGGAGAAAATTGGTTAACACTAGGTTGGTAATGGGACACTTTTATGTCCTGGGACACTTTTATGTTCTGTTAAGTGACCATTTTCCTTCAATTATGTCAAGAGTTTCAAAATGGATTTTGAGGCGCTATCTATCTAGAAAGTTGTCTCGTGAGCTGAAAAAAACTCGACATTTTTTTGGAATATCAATTCCATCTTTAACCTAGTCCTTGCACAACATTTCACAACCTAAACTGTGTGAAAAAACGAGTCCTATTTTTGGCTTTTTTCAACTTTTTGCAAATATACCACTCTAGAATTCATTTTTGTGAGGTCTATAATGCTAGATAACTATCTTTAGTAGTCCTCAACATGTCCTTATGCTTCTAGGAAGAAATAAATATTAAAGTTGTAAGTTATGGCCAAATTACAAAAAATTGTCAAATCCTGTTTTTTAGCCAATTTTAGCTTTCTTATTATTTTTTTGGTGAATTTCATGATATCCAAATGCATTTTTGATTTTCTATGTCGCATATTGTAACATAAAGCTAATATTCCTTGAGTTTTGGAGCACCTAGTACCCTATTTTGCATAGTACACAACGATGGTTGATTTTTTCAATTATAGAAGAAAACGAAACATTCTAGTATATCAAGTATAGCTTTTTCAATATTGTTAGTTTCTTGTGACAACTACATGCATTTTGTATGTAGTAACCATATCTAGTCATAAGGATCAAATTTGGCTAGATATTGAATAGTTTCTATGGGATTCTACAACTCATAATGTTGAACCCAATTTTTTCATGTTTGCTGTATTTAGCACTTCATCTTTGTCCCCAAGATTCCCCTTGGTAAGAGATGTATTATTCTTTTGACATGCTCCATGGCTCCTTATGAACATAAAGGAAAATAGGGAACTAAGAAAACATGCATATATTACTTGTATTGAGCGTGGCTATAGAAACTTTGATGATAGGTTTGCAGAATGGTAAAAATTCAACTTTTTTGTACCTATTTATTTTGGCAAAACAAAAAACAGTGAGTGAGAAGCAATCATATGTTCTGATCACCAACCCATTGAAGTTAACTATGGAATTTATCTCAAGTCCTACAAAAATCCCTAATCTTATTTTTATGCAACAAAACGTAAGAAATGACTGTTTTGATGAAAATGCACTGGTCCATCAACTTTGGAGGCTTGGTGTGACCAAAAGATGAGAAATTTTACAAGTTTCTTATTTTTTCCATGTGTAGTAGGCCTTGAACTATAACCTCATGAAGGATTTTACAAAATGAGTGGATCTACTATGGTTTTGGAGGTTTTTTTTCAAAACCCTGAAAGGACACTTTTATGTCCTGTTAGGTTACCAACCTAGTGTTAAATGGTTACCAATTTTTGAAGACAATGAAGAAATTGGCAACAAAATTCAGATGGTATTGGACAAATAGGCCATTCACCTGGAGGGATGCAAAACGGGGAAAGAGGCAAGTGATTGATTTGGATAAGATGATTGAAGGAGCATACACGGTGCCAAAGACAAGCATTGTACAGCTAGAGCCACCACCCATTGAGAAGAATAAAGATTTTGTACTATTTGACCCTTGAAATTTTTGTATTCCCATTTGAGCGGGCACACCTTATGTTGAAATTAAATGGAGAGTTGTTCTCAAAAAATTTCTTCCAATTGTTTGAATTTCTCGAATTTAGTTAAATTGATTGTGAAGTGAGTTTCAGAGAGAGAGAGAGAGAGAGAGAGAGAGAGAGAGAGAGAGAGAGAGAGAGAGAGAGAGAGAGAGAGAGAGAGAGAGAGAGAGAGAGAGAGAGAGAGTCATAATAACCAATATATAATTCTCCTAAATGATTTTCTCATGTTAAACTGATCGTTTAATATGGGGAAGTACCAGGGGAGAAAGAGTTCGAATATTGGTTAAGCTGGCAGACTGGCCACCACAGTAGGGATCCAAAGGAGCAAGAAAAAGGATCCAAAGGGGGGGCCATCTACAAAAGAGCAATGTGAAACAATGGGCTTTAAAGACTCTAAGGTTCAGCCTATTAAGACTTCCAAAATGCTAAGGTTCCAAAATTCAAAGGTTGTGTCCAATGGTCAAGCTTAGTGAAATTGGATGCTTTGCGAGTGCGCCAAAAAGGCTTCAAGACTCCTACATAGGAGGGGGCGAGCCCTGTAAGTAGGGGATGAGAGAGAAACACACACACACACACACACACACACACACACACACACACACACACACACACACACACACACACACACACTCAGGCTCCCTTTACACAAAGGGAATAGGGGACACATGTTAGCTCCCTAGGCCAATTGCCCACAAGGTGCACTGAAATCCTGTTGGATGGCCATAGAGGTGGACCAATGAGAATTAGGCTAGAGTAAATCTAGTTTAATTCATTTAAAAACACTTGGAAAAAGAACCAATAATAATTAAGCTCTCTAGAAGATTATTGGCCAGTCTCCCAAGGGGTCCAATGAGCATTCAACATCCCCATGCAGCTTGCCTGATTCCTATTGGCCACAAGACAAAGGGGTCCAATGAGAGTTTAGTTGCATTATTTAATTACCTAAAGCTCTCACAAAAGGGGAAAGGGGGACACTTGTCACAAGGCTATCACTTATGCTTCTTAAACCCTATTGGCTAAGCTTGGAGAGGTCTAATGGGAAGCCAGCAAGAGGATTTAGCAAGAGAGGTCGACCAAGAGAGAGAGGGGGACTGATTTTTCAAAGGCATTATCACTCACACACTCACACAATCTCATGTGTGAAGCAAGAATACTCTCTCTCTCTCTCTCTCTCTCTCTCTCTCTCTCCTTCTCAAGCTTTAATGGAAAGCTCATCACCTACTCCAAGATTGTGAGAAGGGAGGCCTACACCAACAACTCTCGGCTTTGTGATACAAATCCAACCAAGAGCGAAGCTTCAATGCATGCTCATCTCCTATACCATGCTAATTACTAAGCTATTATGAGTGATTAGGTGAGGATATATACTTCTTTCTCGTAAGAATACTCCTTCCTCTCAATCTACTCTCATACCCCGCTAGCTCTCACCATCTTCAAAGGTATGTGAGGTCTTGGGTCTAATACCATGAGGGAATTGATGTTGTGTTTTATAAGTGTTTGCTTAGTGCTTGAAGTTTCCATCTTCATTGCACTAGATAGTTATTGAAGGAACACATGCTCATCTCCTCTACCATGCTAATTACTAAGCTATTATGAGTGATTAGGTGAGGATATATACTTCTTTCTCATAAGACTACTCCTTCTTCCTCTCAATCTACTCTCATACCCTGCTAGCTCTCACCACCTTCAAAGGTATGTGAGGTCTTGGGTCTAATACGGTGAGGGAATTGATGTTTTGTTTTATAAGTGTTTGCTTAGTGCTTGAAGTTTCCATCTTCATTGCACTAGCTAGTTATTGAAGGAACACAAAGAATTGTATTGTAAAATGTCTTTCTTGATGGGGGAAACCTATAATACAAAGCCTTTCGGAGGGGGGACCGGCTCCATGTAAATCCGATCCGCAACTGTTGTCAATAGATCAATTTCTCTCTCTTTTGAAGTCTTTTTCATGCCTATCTAACTAGATGTTATGCTTTTTGTTGCTCTCTCCATCCAAGCACTCTTGCTATGCTCATTAGGAATCTATTCTAATGAAATACTCCCTATGTTTATGTTATTTTCCGCTATACACAAGTTACTAGGCCATTAAATGTTACATTGGTATTAGAGCACAAGGTTTCTCTTTTCTTGCTCAAGAACGGAGGTCCTCAAGGTAGCTATAAATGGTTGTTGTTATTAATTGTAAGTAGAATAGGGATTTTTCAGCCTTGCAGTGCTCCTGCCTTTGTGCAAATAACGGGGCATCACCGTCGAGAGCTATGGTCTTAATAGTGGAGTCCTACGGGGCTTGCCTATGGCTTAACCACTATTGAGCTATTAGAAGACATGAGCCGGTGGGGTTTTTTTTTTTTTTTTTGCGAGCTTTCGGTTGCGAGCTTTTACAATTGGAACTGTTTTTTTGAGCTTTTGAACCCTGATTTTATACTAATGATTTCTTTAAGTATCATTGTGTAGCAAAAAAACTCAAAACCTCACAGTAAAATCCTTCAATTACCAAACACTATGTAGAAATATGGAAGCACAACAATGCTTATGCAAAATGAAACTTTACAAAAAAGCACCATTTGTATGTGTTTTTGAGCCTGTACATAAAACAAGATTCCGAAAAATTTTGCTAGAGTCTCCTTTGTATGGAGACCTCTTCTTTAAAAAAACTATATACCCTTTCTTGGGCTCCTACATAGGATTTCCTTCACATAAACTCTTATTTCCACTACTTAAATGATTTTGTTATCTCACACAATCTACACATAAGCCAATGGTGTAAGCATAATACAACTACATAGGAAAGCACAATCAAAGTCATCTCCACATCATGTGGCCATCATGTACCAAACAAACACAAAAGAAACATCCAAATGAAATGTATGGAGCACACCAAAATGCCATGTCAATTTCATATGGGTACATCAAAACATAAATCAAAACATCAAGATGTGTATTGTTAGAATAATGTTTCCCCAATCAAGTGTGCATCCCTAATCAACATTTAACAGGTCCACATGCAATTTCGGTCAAACATCTTTCATAGAGCACATCGTCTAGCTCTAGAGTACACATGCAATGCCTCATATCTTCCACAGAAGCTTGGCCCAAACCACCACACCCCACAAACAAGTTGAAAACATAGTCCTGAGGCTCAGTAAACGTAGCTAGCTGCAACCACCTAACCATATAAAAAGTAAATTAGAAACATAATGCAAACACATATATACCATAACATTCACTAGTATCATAATTTAGACTAATCTTAATGAAAGAACAAAGATGACCGCTCTACCCCGCCTCTAAGAATGACACCATCAATCTCAATGGGGAAGACTACATCATCTATCATGTAGCTACAATCTGCTGGAAACAATCTTTCGGCAATTTTCTCCCCTGCCTCTCTATCATAGTGTGGCACAGGATGGCCAATACGATACCAAAGACACATGTAAGATCAAGTACCTGCAAAAATAAATAAGTCAAAGAATGAATGCCATAGCTATAAAGTTTTAGTTAGGACATACAACTATGAAACTAAGTTTGTTATCTCACTGCCTCTCTAGTGAGTGGATGCCGATATGCTTTCTTGTTACACATGAGGGTCCATGTACATAACAACACAAGTCCTACCCTAGTAGCATCTGCAATAAAATCTCTAATATGCTCGGCCATGCACATGGTGACTAAAAACCCCTCATCTGCCAAAAACTCACGAGCCACATCCATGCACCCTGTAACTAGACCCTTGGAAAATGTGTTCCACTTGGGAACACTCATGCCCTCTACAAAAGTGAATGATGTTATGTAAGCATACAATCATAGTTAGCTGTAGGTATTACCCCAAAGAAAATTTACTTACCCAATGGAATTGGTCCTAGACCATCCATAAGTAAACTTGTAGGAAAATCCGCAAAGATAAGCCTAGCCACCTCACGACAAGGCACACTATCTCTGCTATATAACTTTGTATTTTGTGCCGCAAAAAATTTGTTGATGCTACAAGAAAATTAAACATGAATCAAAATCATAGAACAATGCAAGAAGAAAATGCAAATAAGTAAGCATTATGGAAATCCACCTATCAAGGGAAAACTTATCAATTTGTGATATATCCACAAGCAAAACATCTACAACGGTTTGGTAATGGTGCCCTACAAGAATTATCCAAATTGACTTTGAATTAGGAAATATGAAAAAAAAAATTTCTAACAATTTTATTAAACTTACCAATAGATCATGTGATCGGCCTTCTCTCCCAAGCCTCTCGCCCAAGTGAGGACTCTGCAACAAACGAAGTAGTGTGCACCAATGACGATGTAGTGGGCACATTAGAAGAGGGTGTCATATGATGCGGTATAGTGGTCGCCAAAGAGGACATACCGAGCTCCGTAGATGGCACAATGGGAGGCATCAAAGAGGGAGTAGGTAATCTTGATGTACTTGGTGGCTCCATGGTCCCTTTATCCTTCTTGAGCACATTGCTTGCTAGTGGAGTACCTTGAGAGCCACTCTCAATGGTGTTTTGAGTAACTCCATGTGAAACGGGAGGGAGAGACTCTTCTTGTGTCTCCTCTAAGTACTCATCACTCTGTTTTTGAAACCCTTCATTCAACAACCATACAACACAATATCACAGTGAAGTAAGACATACATTCTCCATAGAAAATAGCCACAAGTGTATAGGTACTTACTCTCCCGTAATTCAAAATCTTGCTTTGGAATAACTCCTAGTAGATAATCCAACCACCAAGGACAAACACTGGCTTCCCATGTTGTCAAATTCCTTTCAATCAGAAAGGGAGCAAACATTGTATTCTCATCACGCACATTAATCCACTCTCTAGTGAATAATGGGGATTCATTCAATTCATGTGTCTCAACGCATTGTATAACCCATCTACAAAATTTTAGGGCATCATCCACTTTGAAAAGCACATACACACAATAGTATCACAATTGACACATAACTCAAAAAAAAAACGCCAGAGTCTCCTTTGTATGGAGTACACTTTTTCAAAATAGACCATAAACCCTATCTTGGGCTTCCACAAGGGATTTAAGTGTTTTCAACACTGGCATTACACACGCCCGTATTGTCAAAAAAAACATCCACCCCATATTGGGCTTCCACAGGGAATTTAAGGATTTTTTGTAAACAAAAAATGATATGTCACCAATCTCAGTATGACCCACTGTCACCTAACTATGACAAATAAATGAAATGCTCTTATTTTTCAAAGGGTGCAAGTGGAAGATGCAAAGCTGTAAATCACTCTCTTAGCCGACAACACAAGCTCTGGCATCTTCTCACTAGAGTCAGAAGATTTCACCGCATCCATTAGAAAAATAAAAGCCTGCACAAATAGTAACAATAAAAAAACATTCTCAACTTGATCTTGTGTAAATTAAAACATGTCTATATTCTATTAAAAACAATGGTCTAATATCTACCTGCAAAATATGATTTTTCATGCTCATCTTGTAGAATAGATCAAAAGAATTTGGAAGTGGTGGACCTTCTACTTGTAGCCTTTCAATCATAAGTGTAGCTTCCCCATGCAAGTGAGCCCAATAATTCTCCTTTTTCATGTAACTTCTCAAAGGCTTGTAATCACCAAAATGAAGATATTGTGGATCCTTAGACTTGGTGAGGCTCATTAGGTCCAAAGTTATCTTTTATCTACAAGAAAAGAAAACAACAGATCACACAACCATATAGAAAATCAAAATGCTCGAACACAATTACAAATGAGAAACTAGTAGCTACAGTACCTCTCAAAAGTGATTTTAGAGCTTGTCAAACAATAGAGCTTATCTCTAGTGATCTTTAGCGTTCCTGGTTCATCCCATTTAATGCTAAAAAGAAACTTGAAGAACTCATCACCATTAAGAGTATTGGCGATTGATAGGTACTTGTAGCCCCTATCTTTCTACCTTTGTGGCCTTTTCAAGTCTCTTCTTCTTCTCAACATCATTTAGTCCAAGAGCATCTAGCTTTGCTCTTTCTTTGAACATAAATGCATTGAACTCATCCTAATACAAAACACTGTATTAAAACCACAATAAAAGTTAGCAGTAATTACCAATTATGTAGAGTAGTTATCACCTTACACACTAGTTGCGATATCAATCCACATGGAGTATTGTACCATAGTGAAGCACCATGGTAATACCGTGCCTCAACAGTCGTCTCCACTCTAGCGCATTCTCTCATATCGGGTGTCAATTTTTGAAGGATAGACTCTTTATTTGCCATGCCAAATCTTTGAAACACATACACTTCATGAGTGATGACATGACATGTGCCCTAGAAATGCTGCAGCAAAATATAAAACAAATAGTAAAACACAAGCATTGTTAGCAAAAAACAGATAGTCAACATGCAATTATAAACTTACGCATTGGAAGTGTCAAGTGCAAGAAGCAACTCTGCTTCTTTTGCTCTAGGCAACTCAAGGAATTGGCAACAAACACTAACATGGTATTGAACATTGTCCGAATACTCTATCACAAAAATAATAATCACAATTTATATAAACGAAAGTGTATAACAAAAAAGTGAAAATGAAAAAAGGTCTCACCTTCTTTTATTCTTTTCCACCATGTTTTAAGCCAGTAGTTTCCATCCCACACCAAAAATTTCTTTCCTTTGAGCTCCTGCCACTCTCTACCAAGTGCTCTCTCAAACTCAACATTTCTTTCCCGCCAAAGTGGTCCCTATTCCTCCATATCCGTCGTGGTCCTGAGAATGGTATCTCCTATAGAATCCTCGACGGACACAACAAAATTCCCCATAGTTTCTAAATACCCAGCTAAATCAAAAGAGGAAATGAGCCATTCTACATCATCTCTAGAAAACCTAATAGCCTCATGCACCATGAGTCGACAAAGTGGAACAGGAGGAGGCAATGTCTTCTTCTTGACATAAAACTGGCTTAGAACATCTTTCATCAAGCCAAGAAAAATTTGCTTGCCTAGGTGTTTGGAATGCTTATTCTCATCATCCCCTTCATGATCACTATCTTCTTCATTGTCGTGAGGATCTTCAATGTGAACATTGGTCTCTGCATACAGAAAACACACAAACATTTAATTGTCCAAAAACATATGCAATTAGTATTAGACAGTCCAAGGTATTTAATTTACAAAAAATTTGCCAGTCTCCTTTGCATAGAGACAACTTTTTCAAAAAAAAAACGCACACCCTATATAGGGCTCTGACATGAGATTTAACGACCTTATCTCAAACATAAACAAAAACAGTACTTAGTATTTTCTCACCAACTATGAATGGTATGTATATTAAAAATTATACACCCTTTCTTAATATTCCACATTGCTGAGCACAACCAAACTTTCTCAAACAAAATCAAACGCCTATAGAATTTAACCATCCACCATTGCAATTAAAATTATAACATACAACCATAATTTACATGTGGTCTCTACATCATCTTCGACATTGTTAGAGTCTTCATCAACGTGAGCCTCATCATTAATAAAAACACACTTTTTAAGATTCCTATTCTTTTTATTGGGGGGAGTGTCTAAATGTCGGATTCGTGATGATGCCTCCTGATCGATAGTTCCCTTTGGTATACAACCGGATCTTAGCTTCATGCTCACTTGATGGTTGCTAAGAGGCAAGATTGGAGGTTTTCTTTTCTTGCAATACCTCTTTGGTGCCATTATGTACAAAACATATATTATGTAGTTTTTAGTTCATATAAGACAAATAATTTGAAGTTAGGTACATATCAATAAAGTAGACTACCCACGACTTGAAAAATATATTTTAGAATTTAGATTATAGTATATAACACTATATATGGTATACTATATGATATGTATAAATAGTATATAAAATTATATGTAAGTACACAATATATATAGTAATATATTACATAAAACGTACCTTGTGTTACATATATCATATCTACTCTACAAAGTACTCTATATAATATACTCTTTATAGTATATATCTACAATATGCTATGTATTCTACATACTTTATATTATATGTATACTTATAGTATTATATAACCTATATTATCTACTGTACACTTTATATATTATATACTATATACTCTCTAATTCTATTATATACCTTATATTATTTAATATATACTCTCTAGTTTTACTATATACTCTATATTATATACTGTACACTAGCTATTAAATACCATATACTCTCTAATTCTATTGTATACCTTATATTATCTACTATATACTCTTTATAATATATATTTACAATATATTATGTATTCTATATACTTTTTATTATATATATACCAATTATATTATAAACCCTGAATCATATATACAATTAAAACATATAGTATATACACTATATGCTATACATATTACATACTATAGTCTCTCTTAATAATATATTATATTGTGTACTTTATTGTATATATACAATATTTACATTGAGACCAAACAGGTGTAAATAAATTATGGGATTAACCACAAATCAAATCGTAAAAAAAAGGGGGAGACAAAGCTTCCCCATCGCGTGTGGGCGATGGAGGAGCTCTGTCTCCCCCTTTCTTTTACGATTTGATTTGTGGTTAATCCCATAATTTATTTACACCTAATCGGTCTCAATGTAAATATTGTAATCAAACGCATATCATCAAGGAATTCCTTCATTATGTTCACTGATTCGGCAAAAAAAAGGGGGAGGCAGAGCTCCTACATGGATGATGGGGAAGCTCTGCCTCCCCATTTTTTTGCCTAATCATGGAACCTAATGAAGGAATTACTTCATGATATGCGTTTGAACGAACATGTAATGCTCCAATTGTTGATTTTCATATGCTCTATTACCAAAAAATGCAAAAAAGGGGGGGGGGGGACAGAGCCCCCCATCATCCGCGCGCCCCCCCCTTTTTTTGCATTTTTTGTTAATAGAGCAAATGAATATCAACAATTTGAGCATTTCTCAACACATTGCTCATTTCTCAATATGCTTATGCACAAATATCTAGTACATTTCCACGTCGCTTGAAGCTTCAAGACAGTCTGCTGCCCACAACCCGCTCGAAATGCAAAAAAAAAGGGGGGGTCTCTAGCGACAGGAGTTGTGAGAGATAGAGAGAGGACACCATCGCTTTGAGCAAGGGAACATATATACCTGTTGTGCGCAAGTAGCGGGCCGAACACCTTGCAATGAGGATGAAGAGCTCCCAATTCGAGCAGGTAAATGACTTGCTGCAAGTGGAAAAAACTTCAACCCTAAGAGCCAGTCCATATTATGCCCGGACAAAAACTATATTAGTTCATAGTATATTATATTAGTTTACTATATCTTATAGTAATTATACAAATAATATATAGTATATAATATATAACTACGTTATGTATATTAATATATATAGAATTTATACATATATATAGTATATAATATAATACACATTTACTAGTTTAGGGTTTAATACACGTTTATTATAGGTATAGTAGTTAATATATAGTATGTAATATATAGATCTTGTATATTATAAAGTATAAAATATAGTATATGTATATTGGTATATGATAATAATGTTAAATAGTATATACAATATATGATAGTATTATATAATTACATAATACATTATACGTTCAATATAATATGATATAATAACATATAATAGTATACGTTAAGTATATATTACGAACATAGTAATACTTTATTAGTATATTGTATCTTATATTATAGATACGTATAAACAAATATAATAAGCATATGATGTACGTTTGTAAACTATAATTATATAAAACGTATACTTTATATCTTTACAATATAATATAGTACGTCGTTAAGATACTATATTATATATCTAATTATATAGTAGGTATGGTTAAGATAATATATACTCTATATTTTATTCATGGTTTTATATTAAATAAGTATATAATATAACTATAGCTATTACTATTTATTGAAAGTGGTATATATTATAAATATAGGTTATTATATATAAAACTATAATTATATATTTATGCTTATAATTATAGTTTATAGAGTTATACTTATATTTATACTTATAAAGTTATACGTATAGTTATTATATTCATACTATTACATTAAGCAAGTATATCTAAAAACTATAAGTATATATTATAGGTATAAGTATTCTATGTAGGTATTAGTTAGAGCTGATAAGTGTATCATAAGTATAAGTATATCTCTATATATATCATCTACTATTATTCTATATTATGTACGTATTATATTCTATATTTTATATACCCCATATATAATTATAGTTATATTATCTAATTACAATATTAAGTATATATTATATCATTATAGTTTAAATACAAACTAAACGTATAGTATGTATAGTATATACTATACCAATATATTGTATACTACAATAAGACTATATTATTTTAGTATATTTCTTTATACTATATACTTAAATCCCATTTTTATTAGTTTATTGATCTAATATGCATGTAAGTCTATATACTATATACTCAAATACCATATATTCTATATATACTATGTCCATTTTGATTTTAAAGTGCTTAATTGGGGATATATAAAACTATACTCTACACAATATATATACTCTATATTCTATATATATAATTTTTAAAACATCGTATATTCTATATATTAGATTCTATTTTTTGAATGAAAAGATTTTGAAAACTCTAAAAGTTAACAGATGGATTTGACAAAATGCTGATTCAAATGAATCTTAATGGCTATGATTGTTCAAATCTTAAAGACTGAATATTTCAAATCTATTTAGAACAATTTTCAATGAACACATTAACTTCTTGCAGATGCATGCTTTTACTCTTTCTTTGTACATTATACACATTTTCTTCCTTCTCTTTTCGTCATTCTATTTACCTCAAGTATTATTCCTCCATGTCTGTCTCTAACATGATAGTTACTACTATAGCTATGCTTTCATGGACGATTAATGGTGCTCAAATGGATTACAGAGTCTCATTATGAAATGGAGAGCTTCCGCTTAGTGAATATTTTCTTCAAGGTTTGCTGCCTCCTTCTATTAAGTTTGAAAGCTTGTTGGCAGTAGTTCAGATAGGGAGCTCAGAGTCTAAGGTCAATGTTTTGCCAAGATGGGATCATGAAGATAAAAAACATTACCTTCTTGACCATAGTCTGTCCTCGTCTTACCACATTATTCATTCAAATGACTTTGTTTATGTAGCTAGCAGTTTGGAAACAAGTGAATAAGTCGGTAATTCTTTTGTGCTAGCTACACCATGTAACAAAAGATCGACTACATCACATTTAAATGTTGATATTGATGAGTGTACATACAAAATTGTTTTAGAGAATGTGAAACTAACCAGGTCAACAGAGGCCTTGCAAGACACACAAGATGGGGTGGAGCATACAAGGCAGGATACATCCATCATTTCATGGATGGAAGACAGAGGTAAAGCGTGCAGGCTGTCTAAACTTTTAGAGATTTGTGGACCTCCCAAAAAGGTTGATGAGCTCCCAAATTTTTATAATGGCAATGTCTGTTTTGAGCTTCCTCCAATTCACAACAATAAAAGGATTCTCGGTATGGAGCAGAAGTATGATGGTCACCTTTGGTCTCACCCAACATCGACAAACATGGCCATAGATTGCATTGTGCGTTTGAGTTATTGTCTTGGAAGCCTTCAATGTTGCAGACTGACATGCCCTTTTTACTTTGGTGAAAGGAGATACAATGATGCCTTCTTTCATGGACATTTGGATAGACAAATCAGCATGGGATATCCTGCTAGCAAAGGTAAATCTAGAATAACCTGCCACTATTGTGAAAGAACGGTCACGTGTTTAAATGTCTGCAAGTATATGATCTATTATGTGATGCCAAAGGAAACAACAACAACATGTTCGGTGATCCATCTAGGAGTGCATGGCCACAATGTATAGCCAGGAACTAGAAGGGCAGCTCTTGAAAAGATATGCAATCTTGTTAAGACAATTTTAAAGATTGAGAAGGGGGGTCCTAGAAAAATACAAATGTTAGTTGCTCGTCAGATGCTATTCCAATCTTTGACTAGAGAAGATGATGTAGAAGCCACTAATGTAGAGCTTAACCATTTCCTTGAGGAAATGATGCCCCTTGTTTAGAATAGGGCTTCAAAAGTATTGTGTCAAATGAGAAAGCTAAACATGGTCAAGTTGTCGGTGATGGATACGACAATATGCTATTGCTATAGAAACGGTGTGTTTTTCCATTCTTTCATGGAAGTCGTTTTCCAGGCCAAGGTGGGCCTGGCAATAAATGCTACATATTCAAAATGTCCACAAAAGGACCAGCATACAATGGAGAATGGCATAATGTAATGGAGGGGAGGGAGCGCTCGTGTCTTTTCCATTGGGAATAGAGTCTACACAAACACACAAAAAAACATGTTGCTACAGATAGACAAATGCGTCACATTGAAATGTGTGAAGCATGGCACCTAGCAAAGACTACAAATGAGGCCTCCCATATAGCTTCCACAATACGAGAATGGTGGGTGAAAAATGTGATAGGGGATAATAAAAAGGCTTTAGAGAGATGGTTTAATTGGTGGGAGCAACGAATTGCCCATTGGGGAAGCTCTGAGACAATGGTATATCAGCGAGCTTTTTTATTCTTATTAAATACATGAAAATAGAGATTTACATGTTTATGGTTTTACTCGTTTTGTATTTACAGTTCGGTAAGAGTCCATGGGAGAAAGCTCCAATACCAAGCATAAACTTGTCAGAGAGAATCCATGCTAGTTGCCTGGCAGGTGAAGGTGGTAAATGTAAAATATCACTATATGATGCATGTGTCAGTGATGTTTTGAATGCATATATTCAATGTGCAAAAATATTGAAATACACCACATGCAGATACATCAAAACGGGTCCTTCCATAGTAGCAATTATTGCCAGCTCCAAACACAGAGAATCTCCAAACCAACTCAGTTTGCGAGTACCTTAAAAGGCTTGGTTGTTGGTAGTCCTTTGTATGAGGAGCCTTTGATGGAAGGTGACAAAGAGACAATATAACTGAGGAAGAAAAATAGTGCAGTCGGTACCAGCTCACATAAACCTGGATATGCAATGGAAGCAAGACAACGCAAAACTAGAGGGAGACCACGGAGTATACATTTTGATAGAGAGGATAATGAAGAAGTATATGTTGTCACTGATAATGAAGCAGGAGAGAGAATTCCAGTGTAGTTTGTGGAGAACTTAGCAAGGTGTATTCAAGAGGTCAAAGTTCCCTGCGAAGAATGGACTTGACTAAGGACGCCAGCCAATTGCATGAGGAAATGTTTCGGAATGGTAAGGAAGAAAAGTTGTGGAAACAAATTACAGAGCCGTCAAGTGGGAATGGTTGCTCCCTGTTTTTGGTCTGAGAGAACTTTTAAAGACAAGACAGTCGCCCAGTGGATATGGTTCTGCAATTTTGAAGTTGGCCATGCACAAAAATTATAGAGGCAAGTAAAATTCTCGCCAGACGTTCCTATTTTTTGGCAAGTGGATATTGGAACAAACTTATCAAAGGAAGAAAAAGACAGTTTGGTACAAAGTGGATTTCAATTTGCAGATTTTGCAACACCACTGCGATGCATAAACAACACAAATGCTGGTCTTACACAAGGAGGCTCCAGTATCAAGAAGTGCAAGTGGAGACATTGTATTTCCAAAGAAGCACAAAAGAAATTGGAGTCAGCTGCAAGTATGGTTTCAACGTTCTTGGATGAGAAACTAGAAAACGACCAACACATAGTTTTTTAGGTATTGACAGAGAATTGTTATGATATACACATTAAGGTAGAGCCTAGTTGCACCTGTCTCGATTTTCAAAAGAGAAAATCTTCACATAGGGCATTTTTGGCATGTAAGCACATGTACTATATGTATGTGCATATTCTAGGGCTTCAACCAAAAGAGCACATGGTCATTCATCAGCCTGCACTAACTCCCATAGACCTAGCATTTGTATTGGTGCAAACCCGCAAGATAAATCCTGTGGTGTAGTAAACTTAAATCTTGGAGAATTTCATGTAGAGGTATGCAGTTAGGGAGATTTCTCTTTTGTATTAGATGTGGAGTAGCTTTTCTAGGCCAATGAGACTTTATTTGAATTCCTTTTTGAAATAGAAGCATGCTTGGTGGTATCTACCTAGACAATTGTACAAGCTCAAAACTATGGCTTTTGGAAACTTGTACATGTTTTTGGTGTGTATTGTTGAAAGAGACTCAAAATCTTTAGCCAAATTGCTGCAAGATGATAGATGTTTTTTGTTGTGTATAATATTCTGATCTCTTTGTTTTGAATTAATTTTTTGTGTCGTTAGAAAAGGCTCTAAATCTAAAATCAAAAAGCTTGCAAATAAAAGACCCTCTCTTCTATTCCTTGCAATTAATGATATTTGAGCCACGAGTACAGTAGCTTGAGTGCTTTTCTAAAGGGGTAAAGAGGAGTAGCAACTAGGGCATGAAGTGCCAAAGTACACCTAAAAAATTTTATACCTAAAAGTTGTTAGAATGGCTGACAATAGTAAAGAGAGTGAAATTAATGTTGATAGCTTTGATTTTGCTAATGAGCAGGCTACTAATGAAGCCCCTATGCTTGTTAACTACCTTGTTTCTAGGCTTCAACAAGCCATGGGAAATCCATCCCTCCAAAGTGAACTGCAACGGCAGCTTTGTGCTCCCCACCATGACAAGTGAGTACCTAGGAAGCCTCCTTGTGAGACTTCCAAAAGAGGCCTCTCTCCGATTCGGTAAGAAGAAGAGGATACATATGAAGGGCTCAAGAAATTGCTTCTTGATGACGCATCTCCTTCCCAAAGGAGAACTCAAGAGCCCCCACCAAAGGATCGAGAAAGAAGTGAGTCTCCTGCCACCTCGATGGAGATGGCTCCACGAAGATGGCGGGCAAAACCCTCTCCATCACCTGCTAAATGGAAAAGACCATTGCACACTTCTCCACATCATAATTTAAAGAGGGATGACAGAAAACAAGAGAAGAAAAAGGTGAAAAAGAGGTCACCCTCTTCTCCATCTTCTTTATCCTCTTCCTCTTATGAAGAAAGTGACGGTGCGGACAAAGAGGACCAAGGCAAGAAAAAGGCAAGAAAGAGGTCACCCTCTTCTCCATCTTCCTCAAATTCTTCAGCTTCTAAAGAAAGTGATGGTGCAACTTTTGAACCATAAAAAAGAAGAGGCCATAGGAAATCCTATGCCACGTGGAAGAGATCGTCCAAGCTGAAGAAGTTCAAAGAGGGAAGAAAGAACATCTCTTTCTTACCTACGATGGCACCTTTAGTGCTATGACATTTGGAGATGAGGGCTTCATGGAGTCCTCTAAGCTCCCTCTAAGCTATGCCATGTAGCTATGCACTTTCAAAAGTGTACCAGGAAAATGGTGAAGCTCCAGGAACATGGAAAGCTCTAAGAGCTTCCATTATAAAGCAGTTTTTGGCCACCGATGCCAAAGACAAAGTACTCACCGAATGGTGAAGCTTGAATCTCTCTCCCTACGAATTTATTCACAAATATGTAGACAAGTTTCGGGACTTACATCTCAAAGCCACTCTCTTCAAAAAGATGGATTTTGGAGAGCAAAAACAACAATTTTGTGCGGGCTTAACTGAAGAAATAGCGGAGTATGTCAACTCCCAAAGGCCATGCACCATATCTACGGACTACGGTCATACACCATACTATGGTAGCTTCACGAATCAATTTCCAAACAGGGGCTAAGAGAAATCTTAAGCCCACCAAAAACAAGGGTTCCAATGAGCCTAAGGGGAAGACAATGTCCAAAAGTCTCCTAAGGGAAATTCCAATAACAACAAAGCTAAGGAGAAGGGATTTTACAAAGGCAAAAACAAACTCTCTCCTGAAGAGCTTGAGCATTATTGCAAGGATAATCGCTACTTCAAATGCAACAAGCAAGGGCATGTGTACCACGCTTGTCCCCAAGAGAACACCTGCCATGAGCCTCCTAGAGCTACCTTGGTCGAAATCCAAGAAGAGGAAGCTCACCACAAAGGACCTCCTCTATGCCATGCTTGGGGAAAGGTAAGAGAACATGATCTGCTTTTATTCTCTTTGACCCTGGTTCTACTCACAATTTCATATCCACATAGTTGGCCACCAAGCTAGGCATCCAAGCCTATGAGATGGGAGATGTCCTACGCACCGCAGATGGTGCTTTCAAGCGGCAAAAATCTTCAGTCACTCCCGTAATTGGATAAATTGAGGCTCCATGTCCAAAGCTATGTGGACAAAGAGGACTTCTTTATCTCTTCTCTCAAGCACGAGGATGTAATCCTAGGGGCACCATGGTTTGATCGCATGGCTCCCAATGTTAGATTCCCTAAAAGGAAAATCTACTTTAGGTTCAGGAAAACGATATGTACATAGATGCTAAGGAGTTGGGTAACACCATACCCATTGTACATATGCAAGCTTTCAATAAATAAATAAAGAGCTCTATTTTTGTGTACGTGATTTTTGTTAAAGATTTTCAAAATGAACCTAATGCTTTAGCAAAAGAAAATATAAACAATCACAAAGAATTAGAGTTATCCAAATTTCTCAAGGGATTTCAAGATGTCTTTATTGACGACATCCCTTGTGAATTACCTCCTAAACGAGGCAATGATGACCATGCAATTGAACTTCTTCCATGAATTTTACTGCCTAATAAACCTCCTTATAGAGTTTCTCAAGCTCAACAAGAGGAGATTATGCGACAAGTGCATGAGTTAGTTGAAAAGGGCATGGTTAGGACTAGCTCATCTCCATTTTGCTCACCCGTGTTATTAGTGCAAAAGAAAGACGACACATATCGTATGTGTGTTGACTATAGAGAACTAAATAGGATCACTATCAAGAATAGGTTTCCCGTTCCATGGGTAGAAGACCTATTTGATAAGCTGTAAGGGTCAACTTACTTCAGTAGGATTGACCTAAAACGTGGCTATCATCAAACAAGGATAGCTGATCAAGACATTGTAAAAACCACATTTTGCACTAGGTTTGGTCTTTACGAATACATTGCCATGCCTTTTGGCTTGACCAATGCACCAACCACATTCAACCGCATGATGGAGAAGCTATTTAGGCCTCATCAAACCTTTACTGAATTCACTAGACAAACACAAGCAACACCTCTAGGTAATATTTCAAGTCTTAAGAGAGAATAAACTTTATATTAATCGAAAGAAAAGTGAGTTTTTCTTACAAGAGATTCATTATTTAGGTCACATTATCTCTCAAGATGGCATCCAAATGGATCCATCAAAGTAAAAGGTAATAAAAGGATGGCCTAAACCAAGGAATCTTCATGAACTAAGAAGCTTTATAGGTATGTGTGCATACTATAGACACTTCATAGAAAAGTTCTCACAAATTACAGGACCATTACATGACCTAACAAAGAAAATCGTTAGGTATACATGGTCTGCCAAGGAGAACAATGCTTTCAAAAAGCTTAAAGAAAATCTTATCTCTCAACCCGTGCTTACATTGCCGAATCTCCCAAATCCATTTGAGGTCCAATGTGACACTTGTGGTGATTGCGTTGGAGCTGTTTTGCTCCAAGAAGGGCACGCCATAGCCTATGAAAGTCGAAGGCTAGACCCTGTTGAGCAAGCTCTAGGCATATATGAAAAGGAACTTCTCGCAATTCTACATGCCTTAGATTCATGGAAACACTATTTATTGGGGACCCCTTTCATTTTTCAAAAGGATCACCAAAACCTCAAGTACTTCATAAAGCAGACCAAGCTCTTCGACAAACAAATGAGGTGGGAAAATTTCCTTTTGCAATTTCATTTCATATTGCTCACATTGCATGCAAGCATAATCAAGTAGCCGATGCACTCTGAAGATGATCGAGAGTGAATGCGGTTTCCATATAGCAACTCACAATGATCTATCTTCTATGATAGATGAGTACGCTATTGATCCCGAGTTTTAGAGATGTGATTTCAGCCCTTGCACTAGGAAAGAAAGAGGAACTATTTATTTTACAAGATGGTTATCTTCTCTATGGCAATAGACTATGCGTTACTACTAACTCACTACGTGAGAAAGTAGTGTATGAATCTCATGCTCCTCCTTATGCGGGGCATAGAGGGATTCAGTCTACCATAAAAGGGATTGAAACATATTTCTATTGGCTTACCATGTTTTTAAATGTGTGGTATGCCAAAAGATGAAGTTTGATAGAGGGAAGCAACCTGGATTGCTTCAACCTTTGCCAATCCTTAAATCACCATGGGAGAGCATATCCATGGATTTTATCTTTGGATTCCATAAGTCTATCCATGGGAATACGGGAATATGGATGATAGTAGACACGTTCAACAAACAAGCTCATTTTATACCAGTCAAAAAGACTATCAAAGCCCATCAAATGGCAACCCTCTTCATATCACAAATCTTCAAGTACCATGGCTTGCCGATGTCCATAGTGTCACATAGAGATCCTAGAATGACCAGTAATTTTTGGAAGGGTCTCTTTGTGAGAATTTAGGGACAAGGCTAAAATTCTCTTCTGCCTATCACCCGCAAACGGATGGCCAAAATGAAATAGCTAACCTAACAATTCTTGATCTACTAAAAGCCTACGTAATGGAAGTAGATGAAAGGTCCCAATGGGAGAAGTACTTACCCTTAGTGGAGTATGCCTACAATAACACTATACATACTTCCACGGGAAAAGCACCCTTTGAGATAATTAAGGGAAGATCCAAAAGTCCCCTACTACTTAAAGTACACGAGAAGATCTTTGCTACGTATGAGTATAGCCGAGACCCACAAGAATCTTTCCAAAAATCTCCTTGCTCTAATGCCAGAGCAAGTACTTGCTTCAATTACTTGCATGAATGTTGATGCAATGTTGAAAACATTGAACACTAAATGTCAATGCTAATATTGATGTCTTGCAAAAATGCTAGGGCTCATATGATGCAAAGAAAATTGGTGAATTGATGCAAAAAATTGGCTGAATTTATGCAAAAACACTAGGGTTGATTTGCTGAAGCTGAAGGTGTTGAAGGTATTGGCAATGGTTTGAGAATTGGGTACTAGGTATTGATATTTTGATGCTTCAAATGGGGATCAAGGGGTTTCTTAGATAGGTTTTTTTTCCATTTGCCTTATCTACTTTTTATATATGTCATGTCAAAGTTACTTATCAATAATTGACTTAAGTGACTTCTCATATATCTATATGGTTAAGTGACTGTACTATGCAAGTGGTGGTATGCAACTATGACCTGCCTAATCAGGCACACCTTTCTAGAGGCTCAAAAAGTGCTAGGCTACTAAGCTAACTAAGATTGACATTGACATGGAGTAGTAGCTTGTGCACGTGGCTCAAGTGCAATTTGCATATGAAATTCTCGAAGGTCTTGGGAGCATCAAAGTGTTACCATACATATGTGGTAGTGATGTGTGTGAACACACTTAGGAACATCGGGGCATTTTTTCCCTCACTAGGAGGTTTTTCCCCCTGTTCATTGTATATATGCCCATCACTCTAGGGTTAAGTTATGTTTCATTTTTGCACTAAGAAATAATACTCTCTGTTGTGTTCCTTGAGCTTCATCATCTTCTCGTGTGAGTTTCCATGCAACCCTATTTCCAACAATTAGTAACAGAGTAGGCTACATCCTCTCAGCATAATTTTCAGCATCGACATCACACACTTGATCACTTTCTCCGATTTGGGTGAGTTTCAACAAGTCAAAAAATACTTTGGGAAATCTGTTAGAGCTTGGTATGCTCAGGTTTTTCATTCAGGCTTATTTCAGTCTTCATTTACATTGCATGCAGTACTGTGTAGGCAATTTTATCCTTTTGTGCAAAATTTCTATCAGTGCCATTTTCTACATAACAGGTCCTTTACAATATTCTTTGGGTTGTGCTAAATAGCTCTTGTTGGTCACACTCTGTTTCTTCTCTTTTTATGTAGTTTTCACATCAGGTGCAGGCACTCGCCACCATGGATGACAACAACAAAGATGCATTCAAGCTGTTTGTTGTTGAGGAAAAATTGTATGGAGACAATGACCGCTTACATGATGCATCACGTTCTTTTGTCAAGGGCCTTTGGAATGTTGTGAAGGGCATTGATGTACGTCTTGGTTCTATGGATAAATGCGATGTTGAGGATGTTGCAGATTTTGGTGTCAAGGTTGCTCTTGCTAGAACTGTTTGTCTACGGCTAAGAAATCTTGTTGGGATGTTATACATGTGTATGCTCAAGCATTGATTTCATTATCTACAAAGAAAACTATTACTCCTCACATTGGTTCAGCTAAATTTTCAAAAACAGGCTTGGGATATTCTGGCTAGTCTTTATGCAAGTCGCAATGAGGCTAAAATTCCATTCCTGTGTAAAGAGCTAGAGTCAAAGATCATGCATGTGAAAGGTGACATGGCAAAAAGAAGATACACTGCCATTATTGTAAGGCTAATGATTACTTGATCAAGCAGTGTCCTAAATTAAAGACAAAAGGGGCCAAGAAGAAAGAGACCGGTTCCACTACAAGTGCAGCTATTGTAGAATCTTTTGTAAAAGGAGAATGTGATGCTAATGTAGATGCAGAATGGGATTTTATTGTAGAGTGCACTTATGATCCTTTTGTCCATGATGCATGTATGTCAGTTGTTGCAGATTCTCATGTGTGGTACTTTGATAGTGGTGCAACAAAGCACATTACCTCTCATCGTGACTTGTTTACCTCTCTCAAGGTTGTGTTCTTTCACACTTGATGATGCACTTTATGTATTTGGGATAAAAAAGAACCTTTTCTCTGTCTAGACACTTGCTAAACTTGGTCATCTTTTGAAATTTGTGGATGACAAATGTACAATTCATGATCTCAGTTTTGGTGATGAAATTGTTGCATTTGGTATTTTGTGATGTGGGTTGTATAAGATCACTTTGTGTGACAAGTGTGGGTAGAACTTCGCAAATGCAGTTGTGGATTCAAAGGCAATTTCAAATGCAAAACTTTAGCATGCACATTATGGGCATTTGAATTTTGTAGTTTGCTGCATTTGCAAAAATATGATATGGTTTCTTCTTTGCCACCTCTTGATGCACCTGGGAAGCATGTTGTGAAGGTTGTGTTTTGGGTAAGATGCAGCATTCAAAATTTCCAAAGGATGGTTCAGTTAGGGCTACATACAGATTGCAACTGGTGTATAGTGATGTGTGTGGGCCCATGCAAACTCCATCCTTGGGCAATTACCTTTACTTCGTGAATTTCATTGATGATTACTCTAGGCATGCACGGGTGTATCTGCTTATATGTGCTTCAAGCAATTTTTGCTATGGCTGAAAATATCTTTAAATGTACTATGGGCACCCTTCATTCTGATCGAGGGGGGGAGTATATGTCTCATGAGTTTAATGCATTTCTAGCTATTTGTGGGATATAACACGAATGTACAATTCCGTATACACCTCAACAAAACGGTGTTGCTAAAAGAGAAAACAAGTTTCTTACAAAAATGGCACGATGTATGGTCAAAAGTCAAGATTTGCCGCATTCATTTTGGTTGAGGCTATAAAATCTTTGCAATTTATGACTCCTTAAGAAGCATGGCATGAAAAGAAGCCATCTATTAATCACGTGTGCATTTTTGGTTGTTTGGCTTATGGTTTGGTGCCACAAACGCAACGCAAAAAATTGGATGATAAGGCTATTAAATGCATTTTTGTTGGTTATAGTACTGAGAGCAAAGGTTATAGGTTATATCATCCACAAACAAAATGTATCTTAGTGTCAAAATATATTGTGTTTGTGGAAGATTCTATTTAGCCCTTGTTGTCATGTACTTGAGACAGTAATGTAATCTCACAAGACATTTATGATAGTTTGTTGCCTTATTTGGTGGTGGAAATTTGAATGTAAATTCAAATGAGGCAAATGGACAATATATCAGGGTTTCTAAAAATATTACAGATCGGTATACTACTGATGCAAATGTACATGATGTACTTGATGTGGAAAGGACTGAGAATGATTAGGCTAGAGATATGCCAAAATGGTTGGTGCATACTTTGCGTGACAGTAGATTGGATGCACCTTTGTCTAGTCACGCTCATTCAGGTTCTTGCTACGCATCTTATGCATCAAATTGTTATTGTTTGGCTATTTATAGCTTATGTGATGTTGAGGAACCTGTGTCTTTTGATGAAGCATAGAATTCAAAAAATTGGATGGTTGCAATGCAATCAAAATATGATGCACTTAGGGAAATGGACACATGGAATTTGTGTGATTTGCCTCCTAGCAAAAATGACATCAGTATGAAGTGGGTTTACAAGTTGAGGTACAAGCCGAACGATGAGATTGATAGCTATAAGGCTTGACTTGTTGCAAAGGGTTATGCACAATAGGAAGGCATAGATTATGAAGAAACTTTTGCTCCCACTTGTTGTATGACTAGTGTGCATTTTCTACAAGCATTGGCAACTCATTTTGCATGGGATGTACATCAATCAGATATTATACTACTTTCTTAAATGGTGACATATTTAAGAAAGTTTATGTAACACAGCATTGTGGTTTTGTCATTAAAGGGAAAGAGGATAAAGTGTGCAAATGTAAGAAAGCTTTGTATGGGTAGAAGCAATCTCCTCGTGCTTGGTATGAGAAAGCTAATACTCATTTGTTCAAATGAGGCTTTTATAACAATCCAACAAAAAGCACATTGTATGTAAAGCATGAGGGTGATGTACTTCTCATTGGTGTTCTATATGTGGATGATTTTCTGATCACTGGTCCAAATGAGGCACATTTTGATGAATTTAAGCCTCATTTGAATGCTACTTTCAAGATGAAATATTTGGGGCTATTACATCATTACGTGGGCATACAATTTCAGTAGTGTGATGGTGGTATTTCCTTGGGTCAAATAACCTACATAGAATCATTACTATGTAGGTTTGGAATTGAGGAGTTTAATCCTGTTGCTACTCTCATGGAAATAGGTTTGAAATTGATCTTCATGATGCTGGTGATCGTGTCGATGTCACTCTTTACTAGGCTATTGTTGGATACCTTATTTATGTATGCAACATGAGGTCTGATATTCAGTTTGTAGTCTCACAGCTCATCACATTTATGCATAGCCCATGGTCTAAGCATTGGTAGGTTGTCAAGAGGATTTTTCACTACTTGAGTGGAACTTTACATCTTGGGTTGTTTTACCCCAAGGGGGGATCATTGCCACCAGATTTACATGATTTTTTGAACTAAGATTTGGTTGGTTGTTTTTACATGCCAACGTCTACAAGTGGTTTTTGTTTTATGCTCATCAGTTCGTGCATATCATGGTTGATCAAGAAGCAACCTATTGTTGCCACTTCAATTGTGAGACTGAGTATATGACAGTTGTGAATCTTAGTACATGGAAGTCTTCACAACTATACTTGAATGTGTATGGCCCAAAAGCACTTTGTGCAAGCCCATCACATCATTTTGAAACACTCTTGACTATGTGCTACCCTCTAGAGGGGGGGGGGGGGGGGGGGGGGGGGGTTGAGATAGCTAAAGGGAATCTATTGGGTTTTGTCGCTTGAGAGATTTGAACTTTGGAGGTTAAGCCCCATCATATAATAAGGAAAACTCCTTAACCAATCGGACTAAGCAACCCCCACCCTAGTAAACCAACTCTTGGTTATGGAAAGTGACTGGACACTCAATTATTGGACTCAATACTCACTACAAGACGCTATTCATATTAGCGATGCTCACACAGCGATGCTCAAAAAAAAAATTACCGGTGTCGCTATGAGCGTCGCAAATTTCTTTGTAAATTTGCGACGCTCATAGCGACGCCGACTAGGCTAAAAAAATAACAGAGCGCGCCCAAAAACTCAGATCTCAGATCTGAGTTTTTCGGCGCCCTCAAGCAAGGAGCAGGTAACGCTCTCCCTCTCTCTCTCTCTCTCTCTCTCTCTCTCTCTCTCTCTCTCTTTTTCTTCTCCACACACACACACACACACACACGAGGAGAGGAAGGAGAGCCAGGTATGCTCCTTCCCTCTCCTCATTCTCATGTTCCCTTCCCCTCTTTCTCTCTCCCTCTCTCTCTCTCTCACACACACACATAGTGTTTTTGAGAGAGAGAGAGAGAGAGAGAGAGAGAGAGAGAGTACAAACATAAACAAAAACGCACACACACATACATAAACAAAGAATGCACACACACATTGAGAGAGGAAAAGAGAGAGAGAGAGAGCATGCATAAACAAAAAACGCACGCATTGAGAGAGGAAAAGAGAGAGAGAACATGCATAAACAAAAAACGCACACATTGAGAGAGGAAAAGAGAGAGAAAACATGCATACGATCCAAAAAAACGCACACCCATTGAGAGAGAAAGAGAGAGAAACTAATTTAACATCGTAGGAAACTAATTAAAATTAAAAGACCTTAAGATCTAGCCGACGAGGAGTTGAACTCAAGACCTATTATTCAAGAGGAAAATGGCATAATCAATCTATCATACTTGGCATGGGTGATAGAAAGGTTATACCATTTATCTCTTTTTATTGGCATACACATCCACAAACGCGTACACACACAAGAAGAAGAGAGTTATAACGTCGTAGGAAACTATCCTAAAAGACGTTAAAGATTAGGTTAGATGTAGACTTACGTTAAATTAGATTTAGGTTTATTTAAGTTAAATTAGATTAGATTTAGGTTTATTTTTAATTAGATTTACGTTTATTTACGCTAGATTTAGATTTACGTTATATTAGATTAGATTTAGGTCTCCATAGACTGCGATGTCTGCATGAAGAGGGTGAAGAAAGCCCTCAATGGAATATAGGGTATTGCTGCCTTCACTCATGGTGGGCTCCGTCGATCCAAAAGTACTGGTGAAATGTCTTCAGAAGATAGGGAAGAAGGTGGATCTTCAGGGCGGCAAGAGTCACTACATCCCCGACACAATGACCATCTAGACAACCTCTAGTCATTCAACAGCAACTTCAAAGTTAGTAACAAGAGCAAGAACGGTCTAAAGGGCCAATTGCTGTCGTCAGATGTGGATGGAGATGAGGCAGCGTCACCGCCGGAAGTTAACTCTCACATCTTTAGTGATGAGAATGCCAACTCTTGCCGAGTTATGTGAAAAATTATGTGTTAAATCAGTTTTAAGGTTCTTATAATCCCTGTTAGTTTAGTTCTTTGTTTTTAATATAACATAATTTACGTTAGATTTAGATTTATGTTATATTAGATTAGACTTAGGTTTATTTAGGTTTACCCACACACACACACACACACACACACACACACACACACACAAGAAGAAGAGAGTTTTAACGTCGTAGGAAACTATCCCAAAAGACGTTAAAGATTAGGTTAGATGTAGACTTACGTTAAATTAGATTTAGGTTTATTTTTAGTTAGATTTACGTTTATTTAGATTTACGCTTATTTACGTTAGATCGAGTCCACGCAAGAATTACTTACGGTTTAGGGTTTAGAGTTAGATGAACAGTGAAAAGATCTACTGTGAAAAGATGTTAAGATGCTGTGAAGTGCTACAGTTAGAGAATAGGCAAAGGGGTTTTGTCCACTACATGCAGTATCATGTAGACGTGGGTCTGTAGATTTCTTGTACCCACAAATATAGGTATTGACCAATAAAGACGAGATTATAACCCGGTGGTTCTGATCTCCGTGCACCTCTAGACCGAGGTGTGCGGGGATTGGACATGACTAGAGAATGTGAGGTAAAGAGAGAGAGAGAGAGAGATAAGACGAAGAATGCCAATAGAATATTAAATTTTTTGTCCAGGTTATAAGATTTTTATCCTCATTATGAGTAGTGACAAGGATGTGGGACCGTCCAACCGAAACACCTATCTCTCAACGAGGGTCTTATGTCCTTGTAATCAATGCAAGCATGCTGTGCGACGGACTAGACGTGTTTCTTTGCAGCACGTTCGTGAATTTGGCGAGTTCGATCCATCTATTATAGATCAAGTTGTTGCCAATTATAACTGGTCGGACTCTGACGCTGGCCAACAAGCAGCAATCTTGCAACCCAATAGACGTGTTTGCAGACGCTTTGGTCAAGCAGCATATGTGAGGCCACAAGATGTAGCCTCTGACAGCTCGGAGGATGATCATGCAGAGCACATTCCCAACGAGGCAATGTTTGAGCCCGAGATTGATGAAATGATCGAGACGATCATGGATTCAGAAAGGCTTATCTATGATGATATGAAAAGTGAAGCCGATACGCCATTGTATAATGGAGCACGTATGTCTAGATTGAAAGCACTCCTGGTTCTTCTCAACATGCAGGCAAAGTTTGGATGGAGTGACACTAGCATCACAGCGCTTTTCAGGTGATCTATTACAATTAGTTTACTTTAATAAAACTCTAAATGTATAATGATCTGATAGATTTTTACACGACCGTATCGTATTTTTATGTTGTGTAGATTGCTTAAAGAGCACATACTACCAGCTGACAATGTGATTCCAGATTTCCGAGATAAAGCAAGAAAGATTTTGCAAAACTTGGGGATGGATTACAATTCTATCCACGCTTGTCCTAATGACTACATTCTTTTCAGAGGGGAATACATAGACATGGAGAAGTGTCCGAAATGTGATTACGAAAGATATCGAGTAGATCTCCACGGGACAAAAATTCCACAAAAGGTTTTGCGACATTTTCCTCTGCTTCCTCGCATCAAGCATTTCTTCGAATGTAAGTCCATGGCCGCCCTAGCATTATGGCATGAGGAGAATAAATCTTCGGATGGTGTGCTACGAATTCCTGCAGATTGCGCAGCCTGGAAACATATAGATGGAACATGGTCGGATTTTGCCAGGGAAGCTCGAAATTTGCACTTAGGCCTGGCTATGGATGGCGTAAATCCATTTGGTCAAAGATCAACATCTTACAGTGTATGGCCCGTTGTCATCGTCAACTACAACATTCCCCCGTGGTTGACTACGAAGAAGGGGCACCTATGGCTAAGCTTGATTATGCCAGGGCAATATAAAGTGGGGAATATGGATGTGTATCTTCGTCCACTATTGGAAGAGCTACAACAATTGTGGATTGGCATAGAGGTGGTGGATATGAGCCGACACACAGGACGACGGAATGCTTTGATCAGAGGCATTCTAATGTGGACCATGCATGACTATCCCATGCACTCCTCACTCAGACACTGTAAATCTTGTTTTTTCCCATAGTTGATCTATTATCATGTGTATACATGCAGGGCTTCAAACAAGCAGATACAGAGCATGTGTCACATGTGGACCTAGATTGAATGCACGTAGGGCGCCCTCATTGAAGAAGCAAATCTACGAAGGTCATCAAGCATATCTTCCAGAGAATCATGTGTTACATGACAGCTTTTTGGAAGAGAGCCACCAAGGATGTCTGCACAAGCATGGTTAGAGCAGAAGGAGATGTGCGATGACGGATTGCCTCCAGGGATGAAGAGACTATCTCTACGGTACGAGTTACCATACTGGCCCCGACTCATGATCAATCACTTGCTCGATCCAATGCACATATTCAAGAATGTGGGTAATCTACTATGGGACCATCTGACCGGCAAGAAAGATACTTTGGGAGCCAGAGTTGACCTTAGAAATGTGGATCGTATGGAGCAATATTGGCCGCAAACAACGTCTGATGGATCGATAAAACTCCCTAAAGCACCATGGATTTTCACAGGAGCCCAAGAACGCAAAGTAAAAGAGACCATTCGATCTTTGCAGACCCCCACTGGCGTAATGCACTCGCTCCGAACGTGTTTTACTAAAGAAGGAAAGCTTACCGGTTTGAAGTCACACAATTGGCATAAAATGTGTCAGGTACGTTCATAGTGGACTTCAATATCATTGCATAAAATGTGGACTTTAATATCATTGCTGCACATACTTTACAGTTTATTTTACCGGTTGCCATTGTGGGATGTTTGTCTCTCGACATCCGTAACACAATCTACAAACTTGCAAAGCTGGTGCAATGGATCTCACAAAAGGAGATCAACGTAGACTCCATACCATTCGCCAAACTAAATGCTACGGAGCTTGTGTGCATGTTTGAGAAACATTTTCCTACTACCATTCTAACCATTCAGGTGCATCTTCTTGTTCACATAGTTGATGAGGTGGAAATAGCTGGCACAGTTCATTCCAGATGGATGTTCTTCTTAGAACGTTTCATGAAAACGCTTAAGGGATATGTGCGTCAAAAGGCACGTCCGGAGGGTAGCATGGCAGAAGGTTGGTTGATATCAGAGTCCCTAGTGTACATTGGAGAGTGGCTAGACGGATTTGATAAAGCCCGAGACACGCTATGGAGAACCATAGATGATGAGCGCATATCTGGGATTGTCATGTGCAATCTCGGTGTTGAGAAGAAGATGACGAAAGATCTAGAGGCTAAAATCAACCGATTTTGCATGCTTCACAATCCAGTGATGCAAAAGTGGATTTCACAATATGAGGATGCAAAGCAAGAGCGACAAAGGGCACGAATCGAGTGGAGACGGGGAAGACGACAACCGATGCACTATCCAACGGTTCTGGAGAGCCTACCAACCTTCATGAGCTTAAGATGGTTGCACAACCAATTGAAAAGCGCACAACAATGCAGTGGCAAAGTGACTGAGGAAGAGTGGGAGTACTCTCGGGTTGTGCAACCAAGGTAAGTTTGCAATGTACGACTAGCAAGTGACTTTATTTATAAACGTTTGAACGGCCACTCATAATCTTTGTTCGTTGTAGTATAAGTCATACACAGCAGCATGGTGTAAAGGTCGACATTTTAGGGTGGAACGAATTGACAAAAAGCGTTTTACTCAAGATTGTGGAATCATGGCAAAATTTGAACAGTCTAGTCGACGACGTTCCTCTGATGCAGATCGTGTGGTGGCGGAACTCACTTACTTCGGCACGCTGCAAGAGATTTTGAGGATCGATTACAGAGGATTTTTTGTCGGCTTGTTCGACGTGCAATGGTTCAAGATAATCATGGAGGGTCGCAACGCTACTGTGCGTAGAGGAGAGTCTGGTTTTCTTGAGGTGGATTCTACTAAGAAATGAACTGACCTCAGAGACACTTTCGTACTACCCGAGCATTGTGAACAAGTAAGTATGTAAATAGTTAACATCCCCCTTTTACAAGTTATGTGCTTGAAAGCTCTCATGTAAGTTATGTGGCTCTGGCATGTAATATTTCATCCTACAAAGTCTACATCAAACTGGTGGTACGTCATAGAGGTAGCCCCTCGTAGTGCAAGGACGTATGAAGGCTACCATGTGCCAATCACAACGGCATCAATGGAGGAGATCAGAGAAGATGCTCAATCAGAAGCCGCTGCGGTGGTGCCAGACGAGCATCAAGATGCTACTACTCTATATGGGGTGCATGCAGAGGAGCTACAAAATGAAACAAAGGATATGTGTTTAAACGGAGAGCTCTATATAGATATAGAAAGTTATGCTGATTTATGCGAGGATGAGAGAGAGATCTCTTAAAGCCACAAATATTGTATTTGAACAATTTTGCTCCGCGTTGTAAAAGCTCTGGCTCTCTAAGTACCTTCCATGGTGTATAACGCTCTTTTCTACTCGCGCTCACATCTTTTGATTGAAAATTCTGAGTTTTCGACTTGCCTCTTCTATCACTCAATTCATTGCGTCATTGTATTTATATGCGTCATTATGTCATTGTATTTAATGGTCTTTGCGTCATTGTCTACTCTATTCATTCAATATTAAGTTTAAATATTCGTGTGTTTAATGCAGGTATGGATGATGAGGAGTTTCTTTCTTCTTTGTCACCGTAGCAGAGACAGTGGTACGTGGAGCGTCATCGCTCTGGCGCATCATCGCGCATTCCTACTCCATCCGCATCTCCCTCTCTTTCGGAGCATTCGGCGCGCTCCGAAGCTTCGGCGTCCACGAGACGAGCTTCACACTCGTTTAGACACCGACGCTCTAGTGGTGGCGGTGGCGGTTGTTGTGGGGATTCCGCCACCGATGCCTCCACACCGCCTCATGTTCGACGAAGCTCTTTACCCTCCCCTTCTTTGCCCGCCCCCACACCCGCCACAACATCGCCATCTACACCACGTTTTGCACGACTGACTCTTCCTAGTAGCTACACACCTCTACCTACTCCGCCAGGAGCCACCCCACTCGACACTCCTCGCTTCGGGGCCCAGACGCCGGTGGAGACACCTGACGTCCGTACCCCCATCGACACGCTGCCAGAGACCCCTGCCGGGACACCCAGGTTCACGCGTCACCGGCTAGAGGGCTTGCCTTACTCCGTCGACTTCAGTGGCGGCATCATCATGGATGATGACGGCAAGAAGGTGATCTCGCGCATGCGTGGTCTTTGCTCTCAGCTGTTTAGACACTACATACTAAACAAATGGAGTGAAGTACCAAGTGATTTAAAAAATAGAGTCACCAGCATACTTCATGATGAGTTTCCCATTCCAACACGGGATCAGCACTTCAATGAAGACCTGATGAAGATTCGAATGTGCGAATACTGCAAACACAAGCGTTCCGAAGTGCAAAAAGCAATCAAGAATGGGTGGAACAGGCCAGATTGGCTGGCCAAAGAAGATTGGAAGAATGCGAAGAAAGCAGCGCGCGAGAATCCCGACAAGTGGAAGTAACAAAAGGATGCAGCCAGAGCGCGAGTAGAGGCAGGAAGCTCGCACCACTTGGGGAGCGGTGGATGGGCATCATTTGAGGCCGATTTTGTAAGTGTTTTCGCATTGCTCTTTATGTTCGATAGTTTAGGGTTTATGAGTTTTTTAATTCTAACATAATGAAATCTTTGTATGTTTTGACAGTGGTCGATGACAGGACGTGATCCCACACCGTACGAGCGCGAGTACGCAGGCAAGAAGGGCTTAAATGCCCTGATGGACATTCTCAGTTCTCGCGGAGGCATGGTTAGTATTAGGGTTTACTCTTTTCTATTTTTTGTATTGTTTTATAAATGTCGTTATATGTTTATACTTACTGAAAGCTGTCTTATTGTCTTTTTTTGCAGAATCCGACAGATACGCCGCTTGGACGCGATGAGACGTCTGACTAGACGACGTCAGTTTAGCCGTAGCTAGATAGCATTAGTTTAGGGTTTCTCATAGCTTATGTATCATGAGACGGATTTTATACGTCTTTTTGAACCATGTATATTATTACATTTGTCACCGCAGTTCCTTTTGCCAATCAATTCTTTATGCCTATGATGTTGTACAATTGTCATTATTACATTTGCCAATCAATTCATTTTGCCTATGATGTGTACAATTGTCAATTTTGCAAACAATGCGTCTTGTGGGTGACTATTTTGGGTCTATTATCTACCCTTGCACTTATTTTAAAAAGTGAATCAAGTACAATATGGTTGATGGGTGAATGCCCTGCCACCAAAAAAAAATTCTCTCGGGCGTCACTATAACCGTCGCTATTTATGGCTCTGTAGCGTCGCTATGAGCGTCGCTATAGTCTTCTGTGTAAACGTCGCTATAACCGTCGCTATGAGCGTCGCTATATAGAGACGCTCATAGGGACGCTCGTAGCGACGGTTTTAGCGACACTGAAGGTTATAAAAACCCAGTGTATTTCCGTCGCTAACAGCGTCACAAGAGCACACAACCTCTTGTAGTGACTCTTTAAGTCCTCAAGGGAGAAGAGTCCCCATTTGTCTCAGGATTCTGAATCCAAAGGTAAATGCAAGGGCATAGAGAAGGACATAGGCAATGGGGAGCTTGAAAATGACAGTACAAACAATGATTCCACCCAACAAATCGGCATGGCACACATGGGCATGGTCATAGTGTCCTTAGTTCTAGATTTCTAGCCTAGTGGTGGTTGCCGCAACAAGCTTTATCCATAGAGAGGTAAGGAAGTGGCAAGGAGGGGAAAATGAAGCCCCCAATACTTGATTTGGACAGGTGTGTTACATGCTTTTGTCTTGGGGTAAGAGTTTTGTCTTTGTCATCTCAAAAAGGTGGAAATGTGGCTGATCAAGAAGAGCAACAAGGGATGTGCTTTGATCCAAATACAATGAAAATCTTTTAAAATTTTACACTTTTTATGCAATATCAGTAAGCTACGTGTAGAACAAAAGTTTCTACCACATATCTTTACATTCCATAATTGCAAAATGGATCAATTAAAAGGGAAAAATGTCTCTTGAGCGCATGCAAAATTATGATAAGGAAATGGAGATAAACAAGGTACCTATAGCTGACATGTTAGCTAGTTCCAAGCTTGTTGTGGTTGCAAAAACTAGAGTACATGTAAGGGAGATAAGGAGGGACTGTGAAGGAGATTTGAAAGAATTCTAATTTTCAAAAGCATTAAAGAAAGAGTACTTCATGGAGTATCCATGTTACAAAGGGAACACTTTTTGAATGTGTTGCTCATCCCAAAGAAGGGATCTCTTCAATGCAACTACTATGGGAGTTCAAGTGGCGATATAATCAATTTTCAGCAATAGAATAGCATATCTTGGATGTTGAGAAGATTGATTTTTTTTAATGTCTATAAGTAAAGACCTTCAAGAGAAGGTGGAGCTACTTCTAAAAGATAAGGACACAAAACGTTTAAGAAGAAAGCAACAAACTTTTTTTTTTTTTTTTTTTGGCTAAAGACCGTCTAAAAAGAAAGCAACACAAAATTCCACTATTCATGAAGGTAGAGGCTTGGTTTGGGAGTATTCCACAAGCCTCATATATCAACTAGTGTAGACATAAGGGCCAGCTTGTTTGAAGAACAATTGAAAGTTGCATTCTCCAAGGTGTATCTAGGTATAGAGGTTGATGGGCCATCCATGGTCACTTCTTCTTTGTGTCACGAGCTTTTGTATAGAAAACCCATGAATAAAAAAAAGATGGCATATCTTGTCTTTTTGATTGAAAGACTATTGTAAGGACATGGGTCTTATGGAAAAAGCTATTGGCACGGTCGAACAGTGTGTACTTTAGGAGAAGGCTATAAGATAGCACGGTTGAGTGGAAATTATCGCACGCATTACCCCCACCCTTTCATTAATATCCGAGCTATTTTTGGGGAAGGGAAAAAGCGGGTTGCATGTGTATGCGATGCGTTGCTTCTCTCCCACGTTCCACAGATAGCGACGTCTTCGCTGTGCAGCGAAGAGAAGATAGACACAATTTCCTATGCACAATGCGTGAAGGCATACATCGACAGCCGACCGCGGGCGATGAAGGTGGGTGAGCAAGGCAAACTTGACCGACAACCCTACGGCACCGAGGCTTCGAGGCTTTCTTTGGCACCATTGGCTGCACGCGTAGGAAGGCTCGCTTAACCCTTGTATGAAGGAGGGTTGAACCTATCTCATGAGGGTAAGAGGCCAACACTTTACTATCAAGCTATTGACCCTTATTGTGTATAACAAGGAAAGATAGCATACTTGCGTTAAAAAGAAATCTAGAAGGAAAGGTAAAGCTTCAAACTCCAAGGAAGTAATTTCACCCTTCCTTTTCACTTCTTGGAGGAAGTTAAGTTTTCTTCCAAAAATTCTTTTTTCCTCAAGGAGGTAGCTTCAAAGTGAACAAAAGCCTTCATAAAAACGACAAGTTTTTGTGAAGAATCAATAAAGGTGTTCTTACGATGAACGACACGTAAAGCGCTACAATTCTCGCAAGGCGAGGTTTGCATGCAATGAAATCGCGGAGCATAAAAAACACCGACTTAAATTTCACAAGGTACAAGTTGACGTTTTTTTTTTCTCGCTTTACATTAGTGTGTGTTTACCATGGACAATGAGGATATCCCACCTACACACACTTTTGATTTTGACCACGTAGATCAAAATCAGGGCACCACGGGTACTGCTGACACTAATATGCATGACGATGATGATCTAGGAGGTCATGGCCTTGTAAGTATAGCTGCCTTCAAGACTTTGGAAAATCGCCAAAGCATACTTGAATGCAACCTCTCTGCACTCAATACAAATGTTACAAATCTTACGGAACTACTTGTGAATTTTATGAATTCATAAACGGCTCAAGGAGCCACAAGTGGCACGGTTCAAGGGAACCAAGCTCGCACAACTCAAGGAGTCCAAGAGACAAGTACTTCAGAAGATGCAGAAGGTAGCAATGCATTACTTAAGAATATCACCATTCTCAAGTTTCACGGGGAAGAGTGTGATGGCAACAAGGATGCGATCAATACTTTCTTACACAAATGGAGTAATACTGATAGATTGGGACACACCCCGGATATAAAGACGATTGTGGAAACAAGTCTATCTCTTAAAGGCAAAGCTTTAAGTGGTGGATGGCATTTCTAATAGATGCTCATCCTTCGTCTTGGACTACGTGTCAAGCTTCTTTCTCCAAAGAGTTTTTGGACTCCAATGAAGAAGATAAGAATTGGTTAGCATGGGATGCATGCTGCATGTTTGGCCTCTCTCTCACATGGGACCTTTCGAAGTATCGAGAAATCATACTAAACTAAAAGTTCTAGATGAATTCCAAAAGATACGGGTTTTAATAGGGGTCTTGACAAAAACTATCGTCTTCATGTTAAGACCCAACATCTAAAAACTTTGAAAGAAGCCATCAGTCATGCCCAAAGATATGATGATGACCAAGAGAGGAAAGAAAATGTTCCCTACTCTAATAATAGTTTTGCTAAGAGCAATGTGGCTAAGAGCCAATGGAGAGGTAGATCTCCCACACGTTCCAAGAGGAATAAGAGACAATCTACCTCTCCACAGCCACAAGAGGCTAAGAAGCCTAAGCAACCACGAGATACTCCACGTGGGTCTCTCAACAGTGCTAATTTTGAGCGTGCAAAGAAACACAATTTGTGTTTTAAATGTCTTTCGAACCAACATAACAAGAAAGATTGTCCTCTTTTGCAAGGCAAAGAAAAGGCCATGCACACGGTACAATGCCGAGCAACTTATTTTTGTAGGCAAAGTCATTTCTGATAGTTCCCTTGTGTAGAGTGTTCTTGATGATTTGTTAGATTCTTATTAGACTTTTGCTAGTACTTCACGAGTTATGACCCAAGGAAATCTTGAAGTTGTCAAATTTGATGCATTATGCATGTTGCTATTGCAAGAGCACTTTCCAAAAAAACAGGGCTAAACAACGTGCAATTGAATAGGCCTTTATTTCTGTTGAAAAAAAAGAGAGGTAGCCTTAATGCACCCACTTCTCATGGTTCTTCTACGAGTGGAAAGGCACAATTTCCTAATGCTTGTCTTGGTAGCACTTCGTCTGGAAATTATGGTGACATAGTTCGAAAGGCCTTGGCATTTCTAGTATTGATGTTGCATAAAACTATAAGAATACTAACAAAAATGGCCAAATGTTCGGTACAATTGCATCTCCAATAAATTGAATAGCAACTACCTTCATCATGACTTTGAACAACCATTTGGCAAAACTTGACGGTGCTAGGTAGTGATGTGTCTTCTCATGAAGCACTTCAAAATGCTTGTGCTAAAATGTTGATGAACATCTCAACCATTATCTTCTCACTATGTTATTGTGTGAAGTATTTCCAAATGCTTTGCAAAAAAACTCAATGAAAAAGTGCTAAATGTGATTGTATAAAGCATTATGGTTTGTAGCTAATCCCATGATTGCCTCTTCTATCATAAAGAAAGGACTTGTAGAGGATTGGCCATCATCTTTTTGGTCTTTTTTTGTGTTTTTCTATATGAATTAATTATAATGTCCAAAATCTACCCGGAGTTTTTTATTTAGTATACCATGCCAAGTAACCTCTCTCCACATGGGCTCTCACTAAGCCATACCAAAAAGAATCATTGAATTTTGGTCTGAAAGCCCAATTGAGCTCAAGAGGCAGAAGATAGGATGCCAACTCTCTCCTCATCAAACCATTATACAAAGAATTTCCAAAAGTGTTTGAAAGCCCATTTGAGCTTTATAAAAACAATGTACTATGCACAAAATGCACATGCACGGAAAACCAAATGCACTAAAATTTGTATCTATAGCACGTACATTTTTTTAAGGGAGGAAGTGAAAATTTTGGTAGGATTATGGAAACAAAACATCTCTAGGAACATAAAAATGTGCTCATTTTTTTATATCTCTCTTTATTTGCTCACTTTTTATCCCTTGCTCGCTTTTTATTGCTCGTTAAATGATATCACCCCTTGTATTGTATCTCACAAGAGGATACTATAATCTATTCCAACATACCCACTGGTCTCTCAACATATCCATATGCGAGTTGTAGTTTCATTCTTGTTTTCTTGAGAGCTGGTCTCTCCCATTTCTCCCATAACTCTTTGGTGGAAATGGACACTCCAACACCGCTCTCGAGTATAGCAATTGTTTTTAGCCTTTTGTGTTCCATGTTCAAGGTGGCATTCCCTTCTTCCCCTTCTCAATAATTACCCACCTTGTTTACAGGTAGTGGTTTTACCTTTGGTCTGTTTTGTGTCATTTTACCCAATTAGTCATCTAAGGGAATGTCTTGAAGAGGAATTTTCAGCCCCATTTTCTCTAAGTTTTTGCCCACTTCTCCCCATAGATATGGTTTAATCTTTAAAAACTATGAGAGAGTTATTGTGCATTGTATAGGATTTGAAATTAGTTTGTGTAGGCTTTTAGTGTCCATTATAATTCTTGGAATTGGCTTCCATTGAGAAAGCACTACCTTGATCTTTGATTTCATTTAATACTATCCTATGAAAGATGACAGGTTTACGATTTGCAGATGCTTTTTTTTGCACTACCATATAGAGATTATACATCTCCACATTAAAAATCGTAATCCATGTTGATCTCAGTGATATGTGTAGACTTCAAAGTCACACTACCATTCTTTCTATTCCGTATTGTTTCCCATAAAGCTTGTGACCATGTCTCATCCACTTCTAGAATTGGCATCATCAATTGTGACTTGGAATCATTAGTGGTATTAGCCACTACCCTGTTGACCAATGGTATCTCTGTCTCTGGTCTCTTGTGATTGTTCATTTTGTCTCTTTTGTGCTCAACTTCCTTGTCCCTTTTGTGGATTAACGCTTCATATGTGGGGATGCTTTGTTTTTCTAGCTTTATTAAAGCTTGAGCTATCTCTAGGAGCCTTCTGCACATTTCTAGTCTCTGCTTCTCAACCTCGGGATATGTGGATATGTCAACCATCTTTGTTCCAATGTTTGGTTGATTTTTTGTCTTGCCTTGTAAGCTTGTAAGAGATCCTCTACTAATTTTATCCACAAAGACTGAACCTCTCAATGATATTTTTGATGACACTGCTCCTTACATTTTATCTTTGTTTTCCTTTTAATATTTCAATTGCTCTCTATCTTGTTCAGCTCTGTTTTTAAGAAAATTTTCTCTTCTAACCTTTTGGCTTTCATTTTGTCTTGTTTTTCCTTCCATGATTTTCTTCAAATCCTTATCGATAATCTCTCAAATTCTATTTGAATAGCAGTTTATTTTTGTCCTCAATAGGTGTGTTTTAGGTAGCTTCTTGATCTTGAGCTCCGATCACCCCATTTATTGGAATTGTAGACTCAGTTCCAAACCACTTAAGCATGGAAAATTTTCAATGATGTTCATCATCACTTTCCCCTTGTTTTCAAGATTTTTGGGACAATTTGGAAGAACATGATCAATGCCATATCCATCACAAAATTGAAAAATCTTTCTACATTCACACTTGTGTGGACAAACTCTTATCCAATGATCACCTCCACACTCATAGGATGTATCTTCTTGTCGGGATTCTTGCAGAGCCACTATTGGCTATCCAGACCTAGAAGGATAACCTATAGGTTTATATGTCTAGTTATGAACATGAGTGTGTTCTCGTCCATTGTATATTGATTTTTTGTTGGTTGTACAAAATATGATGACTCTACAACATTATCTATACTAGTCTAGTAAGGATCACCTTTGTCTACATATGTGTTACCCTCTTGTTCTCTCATAAGACTCAATTGGTTCTTCATATCATAGATTTGGGGGAAAATTTCTCTGATTTTCAAGTGTTTCTATAGGCTATGTATATATAACAATCGTTCGGTTCTCTTAACATAAAAAAGGTTGTTTAGCCCAACATTGGTTGAGGCTTGTCTCCCCCTTGGGCTACATTATCTGGGCCTATTGGTACCTCGATGGTGGTAACAATGGTCCATATGGCCTTTCCCTCATGTAATTCATCTTATAAAAACACTCATTGTTTTCATGGTTGGTTTACTTTTTCTAAATTTCACACGACTTCAAGATATGTGGTGCACTTGTTGCTATGGGTTGTTGTTATACATTTGGAATCTATGGATAGCCTTGGTTCATACTCCTAGTCACTTCTTTGATTGTATGATCGACATTTGGCACGATTGGAGTTTGAATATTTTGTTTCATTGTAGATTCATTGGTCGTATAATAGACACTACTTGCCATATTTTTTGCATCCTTGGTTACCTCTCTATAGGACTTACAATTGTCTACTAGATAAATAGCTTCTCGAGTGACTTGCTCAAACATTGTGCATGCTTTAAAGTGCAAGTCCTTTGTGAGAGTCTCATTACTCAAGCTCTCACTGAAGAGGACTGACAGTCTCTCATCTTATGGAAACCTCTTATCGGACATCTCGCTATGTATTGCTTGAAGCAAAGTGAAGCTTCCTTCACTTTCTTGTTCTCTTTCTGCTTAAAAGGATAGGTTCTGGACACTGTATTGTGCTTATTCCCCTATTAAAAATTCCTCAGTAAATTCATGTAGAAGTTTCTCTATGTTTGGAAAATCTCTATTGTTTAAAGGTTGGAACCACTTCAATGCTATTCCTTCCAATGTCAACCCAAATCCTCTGTACTAAATGTGGAAATTCACCACTTGCTCAGCTCTCAAAACTTGTTTGAAGAGTAAGACATGTACATATGGATCCCTTGATCCATTGTACTCCTTGGAAACACACTTTTCTATGTGCGATGGTTGCATACGTTGCATTTTTCAACCATTCTCTTGACTCCTAGCTCTCCTTCCACGACATCTCTAGCCTCATAACCTCCACTAGAAACTCTAGTTGGAGTTCATTTTGTGGCTCTCCCTTGAGGAGGTACATCTCTTCCTTCTCTCAAGGTATTTTAAACTCTCCTTATGTAGATCATGCTAGGAGATTCACTTTCCCTTTATATAGTCAATGGAACCCTTGAACCCAAAGATACCATCAGTCTAGGCACTAGAAACTATGGTCGACTCATTGATTTATCAATTCTTGTTTAATCCGAACTTAATTTTCCCATCTTTGGTGTGGTCTCCAATAAAGTAGGTCTAATGATACTAGGAGTGACATAATACTAATGAAGTGGGCCTCCAAATTATGTATATCCCTCAAGCTCTCTCTGGTCTACTGTTGAATATATACGCCCATACTTATGAAAACATGATTATGTGGGTATCTTTGCTTTCATTATATGTAGAAACATACAATCTCTTTTGCTTTGACAACTCTCCTAGGTAGGGCTTGTTGCACTTGTAATAGTGCATACAATCACCATTATCATACTTGTACAATTCCAAGTGAGTATTTTTCATGTTGACTCGTGTTGTTTCCTTTACTATCCTTAGTTTTGCATTTGGAATGTCCAACTTAGGCACCTTATCTTTTGGCCAACTTTGTCTTTTATGCCTATCATTCCCCATTTTTTTCTATAATATATAAATTTTACACAACAAAATACATTATTCTCTCATCATCAAACTATTGATCACCACTGTAGTCCACATGCACTAAGTCCTTGAACTCACTAGGTCTCTCCTCTAATTTTACACAGTAATGATCCATACCGTATTTGTAAATTTTTGTACTCTAAACATTTTTGAATTGGTCTTTCAAGTGTAGAAATTTCATCGTGGGTGCTGGTTGGGGGTGCTGGTTGGGATGGTTTTGCTCCAATGTTTATTCCCTCTTTAAAACTCACTCTATTGAATCTCTCAAACATGTAGGTATAAGATCTCTCTGATGACACAATCCTTGAAAACACTAGGTCTCTCCTCTAGTTTTATGCAATAGTGATCCATACCATCTTTGTAAATCTTTGGACTTTGGTCATTTTCAAATTGGTATTTGAAGTGCAACAATTTTATTGTGGGTGATGGTTAGGATGGTCTTGCCCCCATGTTTGTTCCTTCTTTAAAACTCAATCTATTGAGTCCCTCAACCATGTAGGTATGGGATCTTTTCAATGACATATTAGATAGACTTTCCTCGGTGATAGGCTCTAAGGGATGGAATGGTCCATGATTCACACTCTCTTCACTGCAAATGTTGCTAACCTGGTCTCCTACATTAGGTTTTCTTATCGGGTAGAACTTACCTGATCTCAAATACATTAAGGAATAATTGCTCTTGCAAAACCCTAGCCTGTTAACTCTTTCACTGTTTCCAAATTTTCAACTTGAGATCACTCCAAATTACAATGCTCCAACCTTCACAATATGTACAACAAACACTTGATGGCTGTGAGTTTACAGCTGCTTTGTTCGTAAAAAAATCTTGAATTGACCAAACATTTTCACTTTTGGTACAAATCCTATTTTAGTTTGAAGAATCCTCTAATGATGTCCAAATTTAGTTTTGAAAATACCTCTTTTCTCTTTATGAGTAGATCTAGCTTTGGTTTTGACTCTAGCCTCAAATTGTGACATCGGGATATGGATTAAGATCCATGTACCTCAGTGGCTCGCAGAATGTGATGAAACTTTACACACAGCTTGCCCTTGGTACCTTGACACTAGCTATAAGCTTTTTGTGTGATTTAGAGTTATTTAGGTCAATTGGAGTCAAACCCTGTGTTAAACTTTGCGATTTTTCACACCAGATTGTTTTTTCCCTTTGATCTACTTTTTGGATTCTTTTTGCCAAGGTTTTTTTAGGGATTTTGTTCTTATTGGTATCTACTATATAGAATGTACAAGTCTCTACCAAAAATCTTAGATGGGGGACATTGATTGTGATCCATGTTCCATCACTTTTGGAATTAAAGATTGGCCAGATAGGAGACTTGAAATTTGGTCAGCTTACCCCCAAAATCTTTTTGAATTTGGTTTAGTTTTGGTCAACCACAGTGAAATCCCAAGTCCATTTTAGCAATCTTGTGTTCCTTTTGTCACTTTTTCAACTCTTTTTGCAAATTGACTTTGGGGAATGTGTTTCTATGTGTCTCAACTACTCATTGTTTGAGATTTCACCTTTTTTTTGTGATCTTTTCAGCCCAATTTGATGGTGATGGTTTCTACTTACCCTACTCCTATGTGCTCGAAAGAAACTTCAAACAAAAAGAAACAAAAGAATGCATTAAAGTCATAACAAAAAACAAAACAGTACTTTCAAAGTTCAAAGAAAATTTGAAAAATAAAATGCTTTTGGTATCTCACTCACGACTCTCTTTGCCTCTCAAGGATAGATCTAGCTGGTCCCTCAATCATAAACTCTATGAAGTACTAAACCCAATCTAGCTGCTTTACTGCTAATGTGTATGGAATGGATGACAAATATTTTGAAAAGAATGCTCTAAATATCAACCTAAGGACATTCCCTAGCAACGACACCAATGTTAGCGATGGACATCTATAGCATAGCTATCTCACACTAAAATACTAATGTCAATATTCAGGGAAGTGACTTGATATGGGGCATGGAGGCTCTTTGAGGTGTCAGTCCTCAAGAAGTGAAAATGTATCTACTCAACAACCAAATCACCACTCCCAAATCAAGAAATCTACATATGTCATATCTCATGGCATTCATTCATCACACCATTTCAATGACTAAATGGACTCATATTGCCACAAAACTTTAAGTCAAGCCATATTAGGTCTAAGGGAGCAAATCTACAAGTCTAGTTGCAATTTAACAAGGTACTAAAACACGATCCATCATGTACTAGGTCATAAAAACTTACAACAAAACTATGGAAACAGGAGTCCCTAAGGATTAATAACACTCTCCTATGGTCAAAATGTCAAAAGATAGTGATTTAAGCAATCAAAAATGTAAATAAGACTCACAAATGTGTATCCTCAAACCACAATAGAATTTTAATTCTTACAAATAAATGAAAGAGCAAGAGACAAGGAACACAATGCGATTCTTGCATTCAAATTTGGATTACCTGATCAGGAGAAAAGTTGATTACAAGTCTCAGTAGAATAGCCGCTTAACAATCATACAATAGAAGCTCCTCTTTTCCCAAAGATAATATCAATAATGATAATAATCCCGTCCAAACTAAGGCTTTTGACCTTTATACCTAGGGCTTTCAAAATGGCCAACGGTCGGTTACTTTGGGCTTTGAGTACATAGTCAAATATTACATCTTGGATGTTTACAACTTTCAATCAGAATACATGGGCTCATTTCCAAGGATCCCAAGAAAAGTATGATATAGTATATCAAAAATGTGGCTCTGGATAGTGTGTTTGACTAGGAGAGTGCAGGTAAGCTGCATTAACCAAATACTGATTTGTAGGATTTACCATTCACGGCTCCTTGTTATAGAGTTAATCACAGTAGTCTACATACAATGAACCTGATTGCATGTGTAGCAACTATATGGTTTGATAAACTGTGCAAATTCTTAGATAACACCTTATCTTAGTTTCTTAGACATGTATTTGCAATTCGTCTTTGAGTTTGTAGTACCTAGCTTTGATAAAAATAAATAAAATTGGGGATGATTTGGAGTAGGCTTCACTCTTACCAATGGGATTTTGGCTCCAAGACTATCGTTTCTCCAGCCCATTAGGTAGTTATGGCCTCAAAATCGGCATAAAAAAACCTTGTCATCAGCATAGCCATAGAGTTGCAATATCTAGTCCATTGGCTGTACTATTGTACTTAGTACCATGTTACTGCTATTGAATGGCTTTGGTGCACTTAAAATTGCTACTAGGCTAGTGTTAATGTTATGCTCATTCTGAAAAACTTTCTCCTATCTGATTCTATTGCTAGCCGTTTTTTGAATCCGGAATTGCCATAGTGAGCTACCTCACCCTATCAAAATCACTCAAACACTATGGCTATCCTCACCCTTTCACTGTACATAGGCATGCGTGAGTTAGGGGACTTTTCCCATTTCTCCTTATAAACCTCAGTGAGCTAGTCATTGGGATAGTTGAGCCAAATAAATACATAAAAACAAAAACAAAAATTTAGTATGGTTTGTTTGTGTGTACATATTTGATGGTAAATAGAGATTTATTTAAATATTTTTACCTGAGAAAAAACACAAAAATACCCTTCACTTAGTCATTCCTTTTTACTAAATTACCATTTTTCTACATGCATTCTTCTTTATTTCTTGTAGATAGTCCTAAATCAATAAAAACAATTGAGGACCTCCTCATTTCATTTCCTACATTTCTTTATTCCATTTTATATTCATATAAAATTGTCACTATTCTAGATTCCATGAATTGTTTATATACTAATCTTTTTTTTCCATCATATCCATATATCTTATTTGTGAATAATCATAATCCATGCATATTGTTAAACCCTCAAGAATCTATTAAGTCATGCTCTTATGCAAGGAGGGGCTCACTCTTGGAGGATTATGCAAATTCAACGAAAGGGGGGGACACTGAAGACTTTTGTAGGAGGAAAAATAGGCATTTTGGTGGGATTTTTGGCGTCCACCTCAACTCTGAATTTGAGGAAGTGATCAAAATGAAAAATTTATCTCACAAGCTGAGTGATCACCTCAAACTTTTTCATAATTTTTTAAGCTGCCACCGGTGAGATATGATTTTTTTGGTGGACCCCAGTCTGCCCACTTTTTCTCACAAGTCATCCTAGTCTTCATTCACCTTTTTTCACACTTCCACACACACACACACACACACACACACACACACACACTTGGTCACTTCATCTGATCAGGATAGCTATTTCTAGTTACACTAACTCAACCTATTGGTATTACTACCCTAACTATGTATGTTGCTAATACTTTACCCAACACACTTCTGGCAGTTTGACTAAGCCTTTGCTACTTGATTACAAGTAAGGTTCTCCACCTTGAGTATGAAATCACTGAATTGATACTTGAATTCCTTGTTGCTGGCTTACTATGCTATCTTGGTTAGCATGGATGAATGAGTACAACTAAAAGCCTAATTCAGTGGGAGCAATCCCTTGTGGATTTAACCTTACTTACACTGCTATCTTGGTTTTCATGGTTTAGTGTGAACCAATTTTTTGAAAATAGGCTCAGTGGGAGCAATAATTTAACCCATAAAGGCTAGGTTTCCTTCCCTTCTGGCATAAAGCGGTTACACTCTGCAATACTGGGTTAGTGTACTCCATTGGGACACGACTCTTCCCCTTTCACTCATAGTGCTTCACAATGAAACACATCTAGATCTGATGATGGGTGGCTTGGCACGGAATTTGGGCCATCCATTGCTTGGTATGATTCAAGTTTTTGTCTTATAAGACTCTCTTTTTCTTTATTGTGCACAAATGTTAAGTAGTATGCATGCTTAGAATCAAGTTTGTGGAGACGGCGTCTTCCAAACACCACGTAGAGATTGTCACTCTACTATGGAAGATTGATAGGACTAATGCGTAGACATGCTTGCGGCAGCAGAGGCTCTCAAGCGCTAAAAAGATTAGTCATCCATTCTGGGACGATGTCGTAGGGTAAGATAGGGATCCTCTATCCGCCAGAAAAAGGACTAATGATAGGATTTATCTTCTCTACCCCATAGTCGAGGATGACTATGATTTCAAGAGAGGTAATGTCATAATAACTAATATCTAATTCTCCTAAATTATTTTCTCATGTTAAACTCGTCATTTAATATATGGAAGTACCAGGGGAGAAAAAATTAGAATATTGGTTAAGCTGGCAAACCAACCACAACAGGGATCCAAAGGAGGGAAAATAGGGATCCAAAGGGGGGGGCATCTGCAAAAGAGAAATGTGCAACAACAGGCTTTAAAGACCCTAAGGTTCATCTCATTAAGACTTCCAAAATGCTAAGGTTCCAAAATTCAAAGGTTATGGTCAAGCTTAGTGAAATTGGATGCTTTGTGAGTGTGCCAAAAATTCTTCAAGACTCCTATATAGGAGGGGGCGAGCCCTGTAAGTAGGGGATGAGAGAGAAACACACACACACTCACAGACTCCCTTTACACAAAGGAAATAGGGGACACATGTCAGCTCCCTAGGCCAATTTCCCACAAAGTGCACTCAAATCCTATTGGATGGCCATAGAGGTGGACCAATGAGAATTAGGCTAGAGTAAATCTAGTTTAATTCATTTAAAAACACTTGATAAAAGAACCAATAAGAATTAAGCTCTCTAGAAGACTATTGGCCAGTCTCCCAAGGGGTCCAATGAGCATTCATCAGTCCCACGACGTGCCTGATTCCTATTGGCCAGAAGACAAAGGGGTCCAATGAGAGTTTAATTGTATTATTTAAGTATCTAAAGCTGTAGTTTGCTACCTTTTGAAGGAGAAAATATGTGAGAGGCATGCTAACATACTCATTCAAGCGCTTCACAAATAGTGGGAATGTAATGTTGTTTCCTTTTGAGTTTTTTTAAATAGTGACTTAACAATGTATCGATATCCTCTTGGGTGTGACCAACCATAAGAAAGCCAAGTTGTACCATGTCATATACTCCTTGCACAACTAATAGCAATAGACATGCAAAATACACATTGATTCTTGTTTTCAAAGCCACAATTGTCAAGTTGCAATAGCAATCATCTTGGAAAAAAATCTAGAATTCCATCTCCCCTGATTAAGACAACGAGACCTCCGCATGGATCATTTGCTTCCTTATTATTCTCAAGCTACCATGAGTAGCATTTTGGTACCATTTTTGAAAATTTTGTTAAAGCCTGTGAAATGTTGATTTCCTCTATGCCATGTATTACATACCATGCCTCATTTCAATTTCCATCTAAGGGAAATTCAAAGCAATCATCTTCTCATACACTTTATTATGGATGTGCATCGACTAGAGTAGTTCCGTCCCATAGGGTCTCCCCTTGCTTGCATAATTTTGGATTTGTCTTCAATGTGACAACATTGTGACTCGGAATAATCAACCATTGCAATTTGTGGATCTCTGTAGCAACACAATTCTTATTTAATAGGGGATTCTTGTCCTTCTCTAGGAGGTTTTTCCCCCGTGCGTTATATATACGCCCATTCATTCTAGGGCTATCTATCTTTCCATTGCACACTAAGTAATATACTCTCTGTTGTGTGCCTTGAGCTTCCTTCCTCTTATCCAAGATTTGTGTGTTTTCTTGCAACCCTAATTTCAACACTTGGTATCAAAGTAGGTTGCATCCTCTCGAACTTAGTCACCATCAGCTCCAGCACACGCCTACTCACTTTCTCGGATTTCAGTGAGCTTTGGCCAGCATTCGCAAATCGACAAAAATTTTGGGTAAGCTCATAGAGCTTAGTCTGCTCAGATTTTTGATCCGGGATCATTTCGACCTCCGCTTTCATTACAGCCAGGTCCGCACATGCAATTTTGTCATTTTGTGCAAATTTTTTGTCAGTGCCACAACAGGTCCCATACAGTCTACTACGGGTTGTGCTATATAGCACGTTCTAGTCTCACTCAGTTTCTCCTCATTTCGGACGGTTTTCACATCAGGTGCATGCATTTTCCATGGCTGACAACAACACAGGTGTGTTCAAGATGTTTGCTGATGAGGACAGATTGAATGGGGACAATTACCCTATGTGGGCTTACATGATGCAACATATTCTTGTGTCAAAGGGTGTCTGGAATATTGTGCAGGGCATTGTGTACGTCTAGTTCTGAGGATGTAGGCGATGTTGAGGATGTTGCAGGTCTTACTGCAAGGATTGGTGTTGTTAGAGTTGTTTTGCCTACGACAGAACAAGCTCGTTGGGATGTAAAGGATGCACACTCTAATGTGTTGATTGTGTTGTCTGTAAAGCACACCATTACTCCTCACATTCGTTCGACGAAATCTGCAAAACAGGCTTGGGATATTCTGGTTGGTCTTTATGCAAGCCATAATGAGGCAAAAATTGCATTGCTATGTAAAGAGTTGGAGTCGAAGATTATGCATGAGGAAGATGAAATGGACACTTTCCTTGCTGGTGTCAAGGATGTTAATGAGAAACTAATATTTGCAGGAGAAGTCATTTCTCATAGTGTACTTGTGCAAACTGTTCTTGATGCTTTGCAAGATTCTTACCACACTTTTGCTAGTACTTGGAGACTTATGACCCAAGGAAATCCTGAAGTTGTCAAGTTTGATGCATTATGCACATTGCTATTGCAAGTGTCACTTTCCAGAAAAAACACAACTAGGAAGGCTTTTATTGCAGCTCAAGAAAAAGTAGGAACAACAATGTAACCACTTCTTATGGTTCTGCTGCGAGTGGAAAAACTTCTGTTCCTAATGCTTCTGTTGGCAGCACTTTGTCTGGCAATTCTAGTGATAAGGGCAAAAAGAAGATGTGTTGCCATTATTGTAAATCTAATGATCACTTGATCAAGCAATGTCCAAAATTGAAGGCAAAAGAGGCTAAGAAGAAAGAGGTTGGATCCACTACATGGTCCAATACAAGCACACGATTCTAGAGTCTTCTATCAAAGGAGATTTTGATGCTGATGTTGATGTAGAATGGGTATTTAGTGCAGAGTGCTCTTATGATCCTATTGTCCATGATGCATGTATGTCAGTTGCTGCACATTCACATGTGTGGTATTTTGACAGTGGTGCTACAAAGCACATTACCTCGCAGTGTGATTTTGTTTACCTCTATTGAGTCTGTCCCTCATGGAAATACGGTGACTTGTGCCAACAGTGCCTCTTATCTTGTTCAAGGAGTTGGAAAGATTGTGCTTACTACTGCAAATGGCAGTTCTTTCATACTTGTAGATGCACTTTATGTACCTGGGATCAAGAAGAATCTTTTCTCTGTATTTGCACTTGCTAGACTTGGACTTGTAGTCAAATTTATGGATGATAGATGTACACTTCATGATCTCACTTTTGGTGATGAAATTGTTGCATCTGGCCTTTTGTGCCGTGGGCTGTATAAACTCACTTTGTATGACAAGCATGGATAAAATTTTGCAAATGCAGTTGCAGATTCAAGGGTTGTTTCAGATGCAAAATTGTAGCATGCACGTTTTGGGCATCTGAATTTTTCGAGTTTGCTGCGTTTGCAGAAATATGATATGGTTGCTTCTTTGCCGCCTATTGAAGCACCTGTCAAACATATTTGTGAAGGATGGGTCAATTCGTGCTACATGCAGATTGCAACTTGTGCATAATGATGTTTGTGGGCCTATGCAAACTCCGTCCTTGGGACATTACTTGTACTTCGTGATTTTTATTACTGACTACTCCTGGCATGCATGGGTATATCCGTTGAAAGTTAAGTCCGAAGTGTTCATGTGCTTCAAGAAATTTCTTGCTGTGGCTGAAAATGTCTCGAAATGTACTATGGGCACCCTCTGTTCTGATCGAGGGGGGGAGTATATGTCTCATGAATTTAATGCATTTCTGGCTAGTCATGGGATAAAACACCAATGTAAAGTGTGTATACGCCTCAACAAAATGGTGTTGCTGAGAGAAAAAATAGGTCTCTTACGAAAATGGCAAGACGTATGGTCAAGAGTCAAGCTTTACCACATTCGTTTTGGCTCGAGGCTGTCATGTGTGCCACTTATTAACTCAACAAGTGATTTTGTAACATGCGACTTATGCACAAGACAACAAAGTTAGCCACACATTGTCATGCAACTTCGTTGCCATGACGAGAAAAAGAGAAGAGAAATGCAAGCTAAGCTTCTTTGAAGCCTACACATTTGATGAGCAGTGATTAGGGCTTGTTAACAGGCCAAGTTTAATGATTAATGTATGCGAGATGCGGCTTAAAAGGGCGAACAGATGCCTAATGATGCTAAAAAGTACTTTGATTAATATGAGCACAGATGAGAGGTTTATCTAGAATTGCAGTGCTTGAAGTGCTCTACCGGCCTGTCTTTATGGCTCGTCGATTAGAGCTACGATGAAGAATTTATGGCAGTTTGAAGTTTAAGACGATTACGGATCTGTACCAAATTGGGCAACTGCCAACTGAGGGGACAAAAATGAAGTGAATGCATGGTCTTGAAGTGCTCACTTTGTGGAGCACATCGGTCCTTTCAGATCAATTAATGATCGGAGTTCCGGTTGCCAAGTTATTGGTTGTTAAAGATTCATCGGGGGTCGGTTCCATGCCAGTCTAGTTGGCTTGGCCAGAGTACCATCTGGGAGTTTTGAGCTTCATCCGGGTTTTGGAAAATGGTAGAATAAGTGCTCGAGGAATATCTTGTTCAGAATTGAATCTCTTGTAGTGCATCGATAGCTAATGCTCCAGTTGAATTGAATTCCATGGCCGGCTAAAACATGATGTGCTTAATAGAGTTTTGGCCGATACATATGCCAAACAGGGAGGTTCATATTAATTTACAGTAATGCTAAAAGCCTTTGGAGTTGAATGCCAAGCTTTACATTGCGTGGATGATATGCATGCCAATTGTGGTGCCGTTACGAAAGCACAAAAGTTCTTGTTGAGGTCTTAGTCGGAAATGTCGTCTTTTGGAATGCAATGATTGTGGGCGATGCCTTGGTTGGTATGTATATAAAATGTGATGCCCATTGGGAGGGCCGCCCATAACCCTAAAGACCGCCCATATTCACCAAGGGCCAATTAATTAGTGACCGCCCAAAGTAAGAGGAATGGCCGTCCAAGGGAGGGGAGACCGTCCAAGGTTAAGAGGGAGAAGGTTTTTTTTAGTGTGGAAGGGAAGGAAAATAAAAGAAGCATGGCGGACAGGGCAGCGTGCAAGACTGCGCAAGGGAAAGAAGAGTGCGCCGGGTGCCATGAGCCTCGGGTGGCGACTGCCATGAAACAAATTATCGCAAGCAGGCCTGGGCGAAGCTTTTTGGTGCGGTTCTTGCCGCGTTTGGCGCTCCTCCCCATCCGGGCTGACACATCACCAGGGATTCGTTCCCATTAGCGACATCGCTAATGGGATGGGGAATTTTTTTTTGGAGAAAACGAGGGCATGAAGTCGAGGGGTTGTTGAAGAGGAGTCAAAGGGCAAGAAGAGGAAGAGGACTCGGAGAGGCAAAGCTCCCTCTCCCTCGCTCTCATGCTCGAAGCTAGCTAAGTGGAGACAGGCAAAGCAAGATTTGAAGGAGGGAACGAGGGCAAGAAGAAGAAAACGAAGGCGAGGAGGGCTCGCGGCAAAAGAGGAAAGAGCTCCCTCTCTCTCGCTCTCATCCTCAGAGCAAGCAAAGCTTGTTCTCTCTCTCTCTCTCTCTCTCTCTCTCTCTCTCTCTCTCTCTCTCGTTCATGCTCGACAAGTTAAACAAGGCAAGGTTTCTCTCTCTCGAGCTAGTTCTCGGCAAGGCAAGAATCAAGGCGTGAAGTGATTAAAGAAAATCAAGGTCGAGAAGAGCTTGTTGAGGCTTGAATGGAGGTCGAAGCAAGTAAAATTATCAAGGTCGAAGCGAGTAAGCTTGAGAAAGCGAGCTTGGCCTTGAACCAAAGCAAGCAAGAAAGCAGGAGAAGGCATGCACGGTAAACGAAGCAAGGTAAGAAGCAGGAGGAAGTTACAATTAGAGAATGACAATTAATCCGGTCTAAAGCAATGATGATCGAGGCAGTGAACTGAATTGAATATTGCAGAATCCACGGGCATTTGAAGAAGATGAAGCGACATGAGGAAAATTTTCATCACCGTCATTTGTTAGAGATTGAATTAGCAATTTGTTAAGTCCAATGTTGTTAACGGCCCGGTTAATCCTATAAACGAGAGCCTAAACTCCTAGTCAATAGTTGATCCAAGTGATGGTGTTGCTAACAGCCCGCCTTGGCTAAGGACCAAGTTGTACTCAAGGTCATATTCAATTAATTGATGATTGCGGTGGTTGTCAGAGCTGTCAGTGTCTCTTGTTCTCTCTCTTTCACACCTCCCACAGCCAGAGGCCCAGCGCCTGCCCGGCTCACGTAGCAAACAAAAATCCCCCGACATCTTTGGTGAACCCGACGCGAAACGAGCCTAGATGGGAGGTAAAGATGGAGAACTTAGATCAGATGATGAAGTTGATTGCATAATTAAGTGCAAACGGTTTTGATGATAAGTCAACAGTTCCAGATTTTTCAAAGATGCTTCAATTGGTTCAAGGTTCTCTACTTGAAGTGGAGACCGTAAAGAAGAAAAATCAAATCGATGAAGCTTTGGATGCAGCTATAGATGCAGTATACGACGAGAGACGAATCTTTGATGGATACGATCCAGAGGGCTACCTAGAGTGCTATGAGCTGGAGACCAAGGTAAGAGGGATACCAAAAGAATTGATGATCAAATATTTTCACAATTAGTGAGTTCATATGTGAAGGAGCAGATTCAAAAGGTTACGAGAGCATGCAACAGCAATTGGGAGTATTTCAAAGAAGCTATTGTACATGTAAGTTATGAGCAATATGAAAGCTATCAAGAACAGAGTGCAAGTCTACCGGACTACGCAGATATCCGAGGACAAGTACGATCAAAGTTAGAAGCTGTGATTGATGAGTTTATTGTGCAGGATGCTACCTTCTTACAGGCTAATGATGAAGACATAGTCAAAGATGTGTATGAAAAGTTGGGGTTTCCAGATGCCTTGCATGAAGGAGAAGTCTTTGAGGGAGAGGCTTTACACCTTCAGGATATACATGGTAAATTTTGCAAAGAACCTATACATGCAGTGCAGGAGGAAAGGAAATCAGTGGACCAAAACAACAAAGCGGTTAAATCTCAGGAAGCAATTGTGGAGGTGAACGAGTGCAGCCATATTCAAGTAGAGATGCAGGAAGCTTCGGTTACAACAACTCATACTTTTTCTACTTACTTGGAAAATGAGCAAAATTTTTTGGATATAGATTCTTCCATAGGGCTGATTGATAATACTGGTACAGGTTTTGCCAAAGAGTTGATTAATGATACAAATGTTATAGGTCAAAGCAGGGCTGCTATTGAGAGCAGCAAGACCATGGATTTTGTTATACAAGATTTACCAAATTTGGATGTACCAGATTTTGAGGACTTGGCTAAGCAAGAGTATGTGCTTGAAGATCTGCAAAATGTTGATTCAAAGGGGGTGCAGACTCCTTCATTGACAAGATTTTGTGAAGCACAGCTACTAAATTGGAAAATTGATCTTGAACGTGATTATGAAGATTCGAAGGGGTGCAGACTCCTTTGACACGCTTCTGTGACCTAGAGCTACCAATCTGGCAAACTGACCCTGAATTTGATGATGGTGATTTAGAGAGGGAGCAAACTTCTTCTCTATTGACAATCTGTGACACACGGCCACACTAAGGCAGAATGATCATGACCTTGATGATGCTGATTCAGAGGGGGTGCATAGTGATGTGCAATCTCTTGTTGATGAATATGATTGGTTTCATTGTGCCGATGATACAGACAGGGTAGTAGATGAAATTTTCAATGGGCATGCTGAACTTTGTGCTATAGAAGTGCAAAGATATTTGGATGAGGGTGAAAGATTTAAAGAGCAGTCTGCAGCAGATGCGTTTAGTATGCATGTCATATGTGGAAATCTTAGGTTACTGCAGCAACCTGAGATGTGCAAGACAGAAGAACCTTCTCAAGCAGTGGACCTAGATCTTATGTGCTTACTGGATGAAGCTTTAGAAGGGTTCTCAAACACAGATGCTAAGGATACCGATCAATCTAGATTCATGCATGAGCAAGTTTGTTCAGATGCAGTAGATGATGACCTTATGCAGCTGTTAGATGATGCTCTACTTGATTTTGATCATCTACAAGATAGGTAATTGTTTTCTAATGCATATTTTGAGCCTAATGAAGAGATTTTTGCCAAAAACTTGATGTATTCAAATACGCATGATCGAGATTTCAATACTAGTGCGAGTGAAGGTGCACTGCCAATGCTTTTACCTGTGATTGATGATCGACAATTGGATGAGCCAATTGCACAGGGGATATGGCAGTATTTGATGCTACCTGATGCTATATGGAATCTGATGTTACCTTATGATGTAGGGGATTTTGAGCAATCTTTTGACCCAGGAGGTGACATATATATGCATGGTCCTGGGCAATGGCCTTATATGCCATATGATCCAGGCGGTTAATTGTATGAAGATTTGTGGGTTAATTTATGTTTATGCTGTAATGATTGGAGATTCTTGTACTTTCCCTATGATCCTGGAGGATGGTACAAAATTTTTAAAGGAATGCTCACAATGGGATAGATGATTGGGTTCCCGTTTGATCCCGAGGGCTACTGAAGTGCAAGTTCTAGATTTGAAGAGTACCAGCTATCGGTTGTAGCACGTTTCATGGCACAAAGTTTTATTTTCTAGGTTTATGCTGAGTCATGAGAGTTTTGGTTATGCATTCAATAAGATTACATGGATTGATTCCAGCTGACTTCTTTGGACAATTGCTGAAGTATCTTCACATCTTTTGAGTTGGTTCTGCTACCAGAACTTGAGGTAAAGGACTTGACGGCCATTTCGTGTGCAGACAGAGTAAGGCATAACTGAGCTTGACAGGGTTCCTTAAAGAGCTTAATGGTCAAGCCGTGTGCATCATTAATTGGAGCACTTGAGTCTAGCGGGGTTCACTAAACAAGTTATCCATGATTACAGATGTGGTTCAGAGATTTTTGATGAGCAACTACCTAATGATTAAGCTAGAACATAGATGATAGGGTATAAGCCTTATTTCTTTTTTCATACGTTTACTAGTTATGTGAGTCTGATGATGGAAAAGAGCTTAAGGTACCTAAAGCAGATGCAAATTGAAGTGCAGTTGGCACAGACCGGAGGCTGTGCAGGTTCAGAGGGGGTGGATGTCGTGCAGATTCACTGCCATGAAGAGAAAAAGAGCAGAGAAATGCAAGCTAAGTTTGTTTGAAGCTTATATGTTTAATGAAAAGTGATTAAGGGCTGGTTGCAAGCCGAGTTCAATGTTGAATGTATGTCAAATGCGGCTGAAAGGGCCAAAACATGCCTTAATGATGCTAAAAAGTGTTATGCTTGAAGTCAACATGGATGGGGTATTGTGCCCTAGAACTGCAGTGCTCGATGTGCTCTACCGGCCTGGCTTTACGGCTCGTCAATTGGAGCTACGGTGAAGAAGTTATGGCAGTTTAAAGTTCAAGTCGATTGCAGATCCGTGTCGGATTGGGCAACAGCAACTAAGGGGATAAAAATGAAATGAATGCATCAGGCTGATGTACTCACTTTGTGGAGCATGTCGGTCTTTTCAGATCGGTGATCGGAGTCCCGATCGCCAAGATATTGGCCGATAAAGATTCACCGGGGTCGGTTCCGTACCAGTCTAGTCGGCTCGGTCGGAGTGCCATCTGGGAGTTTTTGGCTCTCGACCGGGTTTTGGAATACAATGATTGCCGAAAAATGCAAACATGGTTGCGGTTTGCTAAAGAAAAAATGAGCTGCTAGGCAGTGCTTGGCCGATGTGTATACTAAATGTGGTGTCGTTACGAAAGCACGAAAGGTTCCTGATGAGTTCTTTGTTCGATTGTCGTCACCTAGAGTGTGTTGATTGTAGGATTTGTTCAAGTACTGCTGAGAAAATATTGTGCTTGGAAATGCTTTGCCGACATGCATACCAAGTGTGGCCACCCAAGGGCTAAGGCCGCCCAAAGGCAACCAAAGGGAGGCCGGCCGCCCAACGTTCACCCTAAAGGATGGCCGCCCCATAAAATTAAACCATTTAATGGCCACTCTAAATAAAAGAGGGTGTGAATAAAAGAAAAAAGGAGGCCATGGCCTGTGGCGAAGCGTAGGTAGCGCAAGGGAGAGGAAGAGCTCATCGTGAGCTGGGTGCGACTCTGATGTCGGCGACCTAGTGACGGGATCTGCTCAGTTCGCCCACACGCGTCATTTCGTGGCAATCTCGATAGATTTCGAGCTGATTGACTCCAACAGTGACACATCAGCAAGAGGTCGGACCCATTAGTGACATCGCTAATGGGTGCCTCGCTATTTTTAGCAAGGGAAGCATGCATCCACATAAAAAAGGGAAAACGTGTGATTTGTGGAATTTCATTCCCCTCATCATCTTGTGGAGGTCTTCTTCTCCTCCTCATAAGTAAGAAGCGCTTAAGCTCCTTAGAGGGGACATAGCTTTCAAGCTCCTTAAGCATTGAAGCTCTCCTCCTCATAATCTTGAGGCGCTTAAGCCCCATAAGCTATAATCTCTTAATCTCTGAAGCCTCCTCCTCATCATCGTGTGTCTCCTTCTCCGGAGTTCTTAAGCTCCTGATAATCGACAAGCTCTTAAAATCTTCATGATCTCCATATTTAAAACTCCTCATAATCTCTTAAAGCTCTTAAGCTCCTGATAATCGACAAGCTCTTAAACTCCTCATGTTCTCAATATTCGGAAACTGCTCATAATCTCTTAAAGCTCTTAAGCTCGCTGGATTAATTTCTTAAGCTCTTGATAACCTCAAGCTTAAGCCTTAAGCCATTCTAAATCTCGCTAATCTCCCAAGTCTAAGAAAATCTCGCCCTTAAGTCATTCCTAAATCTCTATAATCTCCGAAGCTTAACCTATGTCGCTCTTAAGCCATCCTAAACCTACTCGAAACCCATTAGCCATTCGATTTGAGGAGCAAAAGAAAGAGTAAGCAGAGTTTCATCAATTTCTTGTTTAAGTACCTGATTTAAGCCAGATTTTTCCTTATAAGAGCATTTAAGCTTCTATAGTGATTTGTTAACCATGGATTCTGTCAATTAACTGGAAATTAAAAGGACTTTTTTTTTTAAACTCTGTTGTCGATAATTACATCTTCTACACCTTGTTTCCCGCACCTCTCACAGCCATGGGCCCGGTGCCTTCCCGGCTCACCTTTCGCACAATTATCCCCCGAGAACGTACTACAGAAGAAAGCTTCGGGCGCTTTCAAACACACGAAGCAATTGAAAATGAGCTCAACTCCGATGATGAATTCGAATGGAACCCGGAAGATATTGATCTAGAATGTTCAGACGTTTAAGAAATTGATGACATGGTGCCTGTGATTGAGGGGACGGATGAGATTTAAAGTTTGTACTGTAGACTCTATTAGTTTTGCAATGCGAAAGTTATGTAGAGTTAGCTTTACAATCTCTCTCTCTCTCTCTCTCTCTCTCTCTCTCTCTCTCTCTCTCTCTCTCTCTCTCTCTCTTCCTCTTTCATTGTCTTTCTTTCTCTCCATCTGCTCCATATCATTGTCAAAAAGAGAGAGGGAGGAGAACAGAACTTTCACAATTGCAACAACATCCGACATGTTTATTTGTTGCAATAAAATATTTTTACATACCAAAAAGAGGTTTTAGTTACAAATCTTGAGATTTAAGATACAAAAAGAGCTTAGTATTGTGAGGGAGATTCAATTTAAATCATGGGCTAAATCTCCTAAAAGATCAGATACACGAAATTTTGATTGGCCAACTGAATCGCTTGCACCCACATTGCCTATCTCTTCTTCTCGATAACAAGCCCATACTTTGCCTTGTACCATGCCAACTTTCTTTCTAGCACTGCTATACGAGCGTGCATCATGGTTGGGGTCTCTCCTTGACTTGCCAAATCCACGCCTTGGATTGCAAGCTGCTCAATGACTGCAGTTTCTTCAGGCAAGTATGTATATCCTCTCTTGCGAGGAGGTCTTCTTGATTAGCTTCCCGTGCATGAATCTTCTTGGCTTGGTGCCCTTTGCTAACACCTCCTGTAGTGGGATGATCGTTCCAATCAACTTTGAGCCGCAATACATAGTAGCAATAGCATTGTTGCACAAAGTAAATTTCCACTTGATATTATTCGGTGGCGATCTGTACACTTGGATAAATCTTGCAAGGATATTTCTTGTGAGGACAGTGTGTTGCAAATCTGAAACCTTCAAGGGAGCAGTAGCCTTAGCATTTCCACTGACAAAAATAATGTGTTCCCTACGAAGTGGTTCGAGCATAGCTTTCTGCATTGCCTGTAATTCAGTGGCTCCCATTGAAGTTCCGATTCGTCTTATTGGGTTGAGATCTCCTTGAGCCACCCGAATCTCTTCCTCTTTGTAAATTTGTTGAGCCAATGCATGATTAAGCAAAAGATCATTAGGCTGTTGTGCATTCTGGTCGAGAGTAATATCTTCCATAATTGAAATGCAAATAATAAACTTTAGTGAGACAGGCCTTAACACTTGAAAAAGAGAGATGGTTTAAAGAATTGAGCAGCCAAAGCGTTGAGATCTCCTTGAGCCACCCGAATCTCTTCCTCTTTGTAAATTTGTTGAGCCAATGCATGATTAAGCAAAAGATCATTAGGCTGCTGTGCATTCTGGTCGAGAGTAATATCTTCCATAACTGAAATGCAAATAATAAACTTTAGTGAGACAGGCCTTAACACTTGAAAAAGAGAGATGGTTTAAAGAATTGAGCAATCCAACTTGAAATACTTTAAAACCTCAACTTGAAGAACTTTAAAGACGTAACTGAAAAATACGAGTAAAGACGTAGTTTGAAACATTACCACACATTACACACCATTAATGCCAAAACAGTTGATTACTGGTTTAATCATTAATAGGCCTCAAGCCAGATTCGGTTACAATATGATAGTCAACATTATGGCCTCCATTCAAACAAAAGCTTAAATCCCATATCTTAGGTCTATCTAAGGGTTTGGGGGATTTTCCACTAGCAAGATGTTTGTTTACATTTCGCAAAAATTCGTGCTTGAGAATCTCAGTGGGCTTTGGTATACACGCAAGCAAGCGTCTAAGAATATATGAGAGACTATATATATCAGATGCCTTGGTGAATGGAGGAGGATTGATGCTCATATTTTCAGGGGCAGTCCATGGATAATCTCGCTCAAATTGAGCTCTACATTGAGGGGTGAGATTTGATAGCTTGGGAAATGTTGCCAAAGTGCTTGATGTTGTACTTTGTCCCCAATCCACAATGCCAGCGTAGACTCCTCGCTCGCCAAAATGGAGTAGAATATTTCTAGTGTGTAGATCATTGTGAATAAATTCGTGACTATGCACGAATTTAATCGTCTACAGAAGAGTGTTGCAGATTGGCAAAATGTTGTCTGTAAACTGTTGTACAGTTCCAGACGTGAGTTGGAACTCTCTGATTGCAAGCTTGCTTCCATCATGATGACATGCCTGAATCCACTGCTCAAGATGACCTCTATTCCAAAGCTTAAAGATCAGCATAGGTCTTTTGCTACACCGAACAAGAGCATGGGGCAATATCATGCCACAAGGCTGAACAGTTGTAGCAGTTGCCTCCTCTAGCACGATTTGCAATGTCGGCTTGCTTCCTATTTGGTCTTTGTATATCTTCACTGCATAGACATGATCTTTGAAGAGAGAAGGAGCCATTGATACTTGTTTCACATTTGCAAAACGTCCCTCACCTAATTGGGGTGCTTGCAAGTGAAATATGGAATGCTCCCCAAGTAAGTGTAGAACAGGAGGACACATCATATCATCTAGGTGTACAGCTAAGGACTAAGCACCTGATGGAGGAGGTACATCCTCTTCTGCCCTAGGACGTTTTGAAGAGCCTTCGATTTTATCTTTGCTCTTCAATTCTAAATGTGGCTGTGCTACAAGCTGCATTCGCTCTTTGATTCCAGGTTTGGTTTTGATTTTTGGATGAACCATACTTTCAAAACTTCTAGTGACCTGGCCTACTAATTGCTTTACTGTGTTGTGCATCACTCCATTAGTGCACATAGCTAGTCAAACGGAACTAGGAATGCACTGCACAGCTTCAGGCAACACTGTTCCACAAGTTCAATCACAAAATCGTCGAACTTTGCCTGCAGTGGATCAAATGCTCGTCACAAATGATCGTCCGAAGCTCCATAGAGAGACAAAATCAGAGCATCACTAATGATTTGGCGATGCTGACGCGTTAACTTTGTCTCTACCATGACTGACAGAAAATACATGAAGCAAATATAAGTAAGGTAAATCTAGAATAGATAAAAATTTGATTGTAAATAATTCTAAACAAAAAAAAATTTATGGACAATAATAACCTTTAGTAATGAAAGATCTATACATTTCATGCACCATAATAACAATAGTAATGAAAGACGCGATGGTCAAAGCATTCAAAATTGAAGTATATAAAATATATATCTCCTCCCTATAGTGCTACACGATGGTCAGCAACAACCAAAGATGAAGAATCTATTAAAACCAATCTCCTTGGAGTGCGACATGATGGTCAGCAGCAACCAAGAATGATGGATTTAAAAACTCTAAACCCCTCCGTGCAGTGCGATACGACGGTCAGTAACAACCAGACGACGAAGCTATTAAATCCAAAATCCCTACAGTACGACGCGATGGTCAACAACAACCAAGAACGATGGATTTAAAAATCTTAAACCCATCCCTGCAGTGCGACACGGTGGTCAGCAACAATCAGAGACGAGGAATCTATTGAATCCAATCTCCTTGTAGTGTGATGCGATGGTCAGCAACAACCAAGGACGATGGATTTGAGCCCTAAACCCCTCCCTGCAATGCGACAAGGTGTTTAGCAACAACCAAAGAGGAGGAATCTATTAAATCCAGTTTCCTTGCAGTGCAACACGATGGTCAACAGCAACCAAGGATGATGGATTTAAAATCCTAAACCCCTCCCTGTATTGCGACACGGTGGTGAGCAACAAGCAAAGACAAGGAATCTATTAAATTCAATCTTTTTGCAGTGCGACGTGATGCTCAGCAACAAGCAAGGACGATGGATTTGACAACCCTAAAACCCTCCCTCTACAATGCGACACGGTCAGCAACAACCAGAGACGAGGAATCTTTTTTTTTAAAATCCGATCTTTCAATAGTGCGACGCAATGGTCAGCAACAACCAGGAAGAAAAGATGTAAGATAGCTAACTCCTCCCTGTAGTGTGACTCGGTGGTCAACAACAACCAGGGATGAAAAGTCTAATTGTACAACCTAAGCTACTCCCTGTAGTGCGACACGTAGGTCAGCAACAGTCAAGGACGAAGCGTCGAAAGTCTAACCCCCCTTGCAGTGTGTCACAAGGATCAACACAGTCAAGGGCGGGTGTCTAAAACTGCAGACTAACACTGAGGTGTGAGCAAAGCTCCACAACAACACAGCGCTAGTAAAAAACAAAATACAAACTAACACTAAGATGCGAGCAAAGCTCCACAACAACACAGTGCTAGTAAAAAACAAAATACAAACTAACACTGAGATGCGAGCAAAGCTCCACAACAACAGCGTTAGCAAATAAATTGCACAAAAAAAAACATAAAACTGTACAAGAAAAATAACATGCTCTCTCTCTGTCTCGACTCGCGCCTGCTTTGCTCTGCTCTCTCTCTAGAGCTCCAGCAACTCTCTAGCTCTCTCTAGCAATTGCAATTGCGATAGTTCGAACGAACTGCTGCAGCGCCTTTTTTTATAAGTCTAACCATATTTCGATCAAACTATATTTCGATCGAAATACGTTTTATTCATATATGCGCGTATAATACGGATATAAAACGTATAACTCCGTAATATACGTACAATTTATAATATACGAGCATATAAATGCAACTTAGGTCTAGCTTACATGATGTTGAGGAACCTCTGTCTTTTGATGAAGCACAGAATTCAAAAAAATTGGATGGATACCATGCAATCAGAATATAATGCACTTATAGAAAATGACACATGGACTTTATGTGATTTGCCTCCTGGCAAAAAGGCCATTGGTACAAAGTGGGTTTACAAGTTGAAACGCAAGCCGGATGGTGAGTTTGATTGCCATAAAGGCTTGACTTATTGCAAAAGTCTATGCACAGTAAAAAGGCATAGATTATGATGAAACTTTTGCTCCCACTTTTTGTATGACTATTGTTCGTTTCTATGTGCATTGGCAGCTCATTTTGGTTGGGATGTACATCAGTCAGACATTGTTACTGCTTTCTTGAATAGTGACATATTTAAGGAAGTTTATGTAACGCAGCCTCGCGGTTTTGTCAAGAAAGGACAAGAGGACAAAGTGTGAAGATGTAAGAAGGCTTTGTATGCGTTGAAGCAATCTCCTCATGCTTGGTATGAGAAAGCTAACACTCATTTGGTCAAACGAGGCTTTCGTAATAGTCCAGCAAAAACACATTGTATGTCAATCGTGAGGGCGATGTACTTCTTATTATTGTTCTTTATGTGGATGATTTGTTAATCACTGATCCCAATGACGCACATATTGCTGAATTTAAGGTTGATTTGAATGCTACTTTCAAGATGAAAGATTTGGGGCTATTGCATCATTACTTGGCATACAATTTAAGCGGTGTGATGGTGGTATTTCCTTGTGTCAGAAAAGTTACATAGAGACATTGCTATGTAAGTTTGGACTTGAGGACTACAAACATATTGCCACTCCCATGGAAACAGGTTTCAAGTTGAGTCTACATGATGTTGGTGATCCTACTGATGTCACTCTTTACCAAACTATTGTTGGTTGTCTCATTTATGTATGCAACACGAGACCGGATATTCAGTTTGCAGTTTCACAGGTCATCAAATTTATGCACAGCCCAGGGTCTAAGAATTGGTAGGCTGTTAAGAATACTTTTTGCTACTTGAGTGGCACTTTACATCTTGGCTTGTTTTATCCCAATGGGGGATCATCGCCGCCAGACTTACATGCTTTTTCAGACTCAGATTGGGCTGGTTGTTTTGACATGCAAGTGTCCACAAGTGGTTTTTGTTTCATGCTTGGTAGTTTATGTATATCATGGTTGAGCAAGAAGCAATTTATTGTCGCCACTTCGAGTTGTGAGGCTGAGTACAGGGTAGTCTTCACAACTACGGGTGAGTGTGTATGGCTCAGATGCCTTATGGCTGATTTGGATGTTGGATAAGACACTGCCACACTATCTACACTGACAGTTAGAGCGCATTGACAGTTGCGAGGAACCCAGTTTTTCATGCTCGCACAAAGCACATTGAGGTGCATTACCACTATGTTAGGGAGAGTCTCTCATCAAGAGAGGTCAACTTGGCTTATATGCCAACATAGGACAACCTTGCAGATCTTTTCACAAACGCATTGTCTCGTGAGAAGTTCGAAGCTTTCCGCAAAGCTTTGGGTTTACTCCCCTTTGTGGATTGATCATGTTCTCAGGGCATGGCACTTCCTTTTACTCATGTGCCAGCTCTCCTTCACCGCATCACTCCAAGGGAGATTTGTTACCATACACATGTAGTAGTGATGTGTGTGAACACACTTAGGACCACCGGGGCATTTTTCCCCTCTCTAGGAGGTTTTTTTCCCCGTGCATTGTATAGAGGCCCATAATTCTAGGGCTATCTATCTTTCCATTGCACACTAAGTAATATACTCTTTGTTGTGTGCCTTGATCTTCCTTCGTCTTCTCCAAGCTGTGTGTGTTTTCGTGCAACCCTAAGTCCAACAGTTCTTTTTTAATGGAACCCTCAATCTATGAATTTAACCCCTTTCTTGATGGTACCATCTGTAGTATTGTAATCATTGCTCATGGTATTATGCTTTGAATCATTGTCCTATGGAAGAAGAGATTGTGCTTTGTTTTGTTCCCCTTTCTTGATGGTACCATATGTAGTATTGTAATCATTACTCATGGTATTATGCTTTGAATCATTGTCCTATGGAAGAAGATATTGAGCTTTGTTTTGTTCCCCTTTCTTGATGGTACCATCTATAGTATTGTAATCATTACTCATGGTATTATGCTTTGAATCATTGTCCTATGGAAGAAGAGATTGAGCTTTGTTTTGTTTCTACTAGCTCCTTCCTCATCATCATTTTTATAGGCAATGTCATCATCTTCAACATCATCAATAAAAGCAACCACATTCTAAATGAGATTGACATTTTCTTCAATTGTTTCATTTTCATTTCCATAAATCATTAAAAATGACCTTGTGTCCATTAAGGGCTCACCATTCTGCAATGTGATTTTTTAATAGGCAAGCTAGCCAAATTCAAACTACCAACTTTCATCACTTCTAGTTTGATGGATGCAAATATCCTTTGATGATGACACCCAAGTTACTCTCCCCGACTACCCTATAGCTTATGGCCTCATACCGATGGACCAACATTGCCACACATTCACCAGCTTGAATGGACCTATTTTCATCCCATAGGATACATATCTTCTATTTTCAATTCTCAATGATAGTTCCCTCTAAAATCTCTTTAGTTGCGCTTCCAACTCTCCTTCAGCTGGCTAAGACATGTTTTCTGCATCCATGGACTCAACTAGAATAAGCATACTATCAAGGCTCTCAAGGACATGTATGGACACACATGTTACACCAATTGATACAAAGTTACATCTTGTGAATGGATCGATGGAATGCATAATCCTACGTGCATTCCTTGTAGAGCCATCAATAAGAAACAAAACTTCACTTTTTTTTGGTCCCTCCAATCCTTGAGAAAATGAAGACAACAATGTGTGATAAGACAGTGCATTCCCAAAAAGGTTGCATTTAAACATATCTTGAGGCTCAAACCTAGGCTCTAGATTAGGCTCCAACTTAAGTTCAAGTTCATTGCATTGAGGCCTTGCACGTTGTTTTGAGGCTCAAACTCTAGTTTTAGCTCGTCAATTTACAACTTCTATTTGCAACTCAACTTTTACATTGCAGAATGCATTCGGATCATTAACAATGCACATTGCTTTACCACCATCCGGATTGGTTTGATACAATCCAGGGTGGTCTACTACAATCCGGACTGGTTTGCTACAATTTTGGCATGATCGACAAGGATATAGAATGATCATTTAACACTTAGACCAGTTTCTTAAAGAATTGAAGAAATCTAGATTGTTATAGATTGGCTTTCAAAAATCCAGATTGAACAGGTCCACAAAAGGCCGAAACAAGTTTGTAGGCATGAATTAGGATAGGTATGCAACAATTAGGCACAGTTCACAAGAATTTGAACCGATTTGCAACGATTTGGATTCATATGACTTGATTGTTTAAAATATGGAATGATGATTGAAAGTCTAGAAAGCTCATTAAAAGTCGAAAGTTTTACACTGGCTCTTCAAAAATCTATAACGAGCTCATAAGAATAAATCTAGATTTTTCCACAACATCCAAACTAGTCCACAAGAATCTAGAATGCATTCATATCCAAATCAATGTGCAACATGCTCACCAATTCATAAGAATTTAGATCTACTGCTCCATCATGATTACAATTTTTGAGCGATCGTTGAAAATTTGAATTAAACAGGTTTGCAAAAATTTAGAAAGGATTTGTCATTGATAATCCGGATCAATGGTTAAGAATCTCAACCGTTTGTTATATATCCAAATAAATTTTTCAAAAATTATCCAAAAAAGTATCTTTTTAAAAAAAAAAAATCCATAGACTTAAATTAATGGTGCTACCAAATAAAATCTCAATTTTTGCATCAATTTAAATGCCAATTAATTCCATCAATCAAATTAATTGACATCAAATTTATTTCATCACTGAAAATCGATATTAGGTAATGAAAATTGACAAAATTAGATCAATTTTTTATGCAATTAGAGTGTGTATATCCCTATTTTGAGTCCAAATATGCATTGCTTAACTATTACACACATCAATTTGCAATCATAAATTCACTTAAGCATGCACATTAATCAACTTTTATGCACGTGCAATAATAATTGGCAATTATTTACCAATTTCTCGGTGTGCACACACATGTCAATCTTGTCAAATTTGCACATTAAGCACATAAATGTCCAATTTGAAAAGTCAATACGACAGACAATGAGGTTCATAGCCGCACTCTTTCCTGACCTTAAGGTAAAAGTTGAGGTGGGTGCACCTGCTACCTTTGATGCAGCTGAAACTAGGGCTGCTGAGAAATATAGGAAACTCAAGTGCTTAAGGGGGGAGGTTCCAATAGAAGGTCTTAGACCCAAAGGTAAGTCACAAGCATCAACATCTAGGGAGCTTCTTGAGGTAACGACTGAAGTGATTGAGAAGTTAAATGAATCTTTAAGCAGCTTGTCAATTCACCTTGCACAAGGTGTAGGTCCAAAGGGACAAGCAAAGAAGTCTGAAGAGCGAGACCCATGACCTAGGAGAGTCTTGCAATGTTGGAATTGCGGTGAGTCTGGACATGGGATGTATAATTGTCCTTGGCCCCGTGGGGAGCCAGGGAGACCTAACTTGAATTACCCAGTGATGAATGCAGGTGAAGGAACTAGTCAGCAACCACGGCTTATACAAAGGCCAAATGGAGCAAGACCACCTCCACAAGGAGTGGAAGGAGTTCCACCTTTGCCAGACCCAAACGTGCATGTGGTAGAGGTTAAAAATTCAAGAGAGGTTGACATGGAAGCAAATGGCATTAAGCGTGGCCGAGGGAAAGGTAAGGAGAAAAAAGGAGTTACATCACAAAGTGACCATGGACGAGAAAAGAAGGCAAAGGAGACCAAGGAAGCTAAGAGGACTCGACGTCGTATCAACCTCCAAGACTTTCCTCTTGGACATGGAATGGCTCCATACAACCTGTTGGAAGACATGAGAGGTAAGTGTCCTGATATCTCATGGCCTCAATTTCTTGCATTATGTCCACAAGTTGCCTCGGAATTTCTTGTTGTAAAAATTGCAGAAGCTGAAATGAATGAGGACATTACACCTGTGCTAGATTTTTACGTAAAAGGGAGATTGGTTAGGAAAGGTCTAGTGGATGGGGGTGCACAAATTTGCATCATGACAGAGAGACTCATGCAAAAACTAGGCATGCACATCCATGAGACACCTGAAATTAAGGTCAAGATGGCAAACAATAGCAAGGCTAGGTGTGTAGGCATTTGTAAAAATGTTTTTGTGGAGGCCTTTGGCATTAAGAAGGCAGTGGATTTTCATGTCATGTGTACCAAAGGAAATGGTTACCCATTTATCCTAGGGAGACCATGGCTAATGAAAATGCGAGCTTTGCAGGATTGGGAGAGTGGAAAGCTAATTTGCAGGAACGACAATCATAAGAAGGTTGTCTTTGACATGAAGGAGCAATGCCAAGAGGAGCTCCATGAATAATCATCTCAAAGTGAGACGGAAAAAGGTTGGACCGATAACACTTCAGAAGAAGAAAGTAGCGGCAGCATTACTGAAGAGGAGTCTTCCATCGAAGTCATGGGGGTAAGGTTTAAGCCAACCAACCAAGAGACCTCTTGTCAAGGTTTGGAGGAGGTAGGTTCCCAAGAGAACCAAAAAGTGGAAGATGAAAGAATGCTAGAAGGTATGCTATCTAAAACACTTACAAAGGATGAAAGAGAGGAGTTCAAATGTGTGCTAAGGAAATTTCCTAGGCTTTTTTCTAAAGACTACACCGATGTGTGTGGAGTAGATGCTGTTCCACACAAAATTGAGTTGAACCAGAGGCCACACCTAAGGCTGAGAAGCTACGAAGGCTAGGAGTCATCAAGCAACCTTTACTCAAGGAGGTAAGAAAGCTTCTAGCAGCAGGTTTCATTTATCCAGTGGAGAATTCAGAGTGGGTCTCTCCCGTTGTTGTCACTCCTAAGAAAAACTAAAAGTGGAGGGTGTGTGTGGATTACCGTCCACTCAATGAGGCAACAAAAAGAGATCACTTTCCCCTCCCATTTTAGGATGAGATACTAAGTGAGGTAGCTGGTCATGAGAAGTACACTGTGTGTGATGGCTACTCAGGCTACTTTCAAATAGGTATCGCATTGGAAGATCAATTGAAAACAACCTTTATCACTCCTTGGGGTTGTTGTGCTTTTAGAGTCATGCCATTTGGTCTGACAAATGCTCCTGCAACATTCCAACATTTCATGAACATGGTGTTTCAAGCATTCTTTGGAAAGTCAATTAGGGTTTTCATTGATGATTTCTGCATTTATAGCTCAAAATCATTGCATCTACAAAGGGTAGAAGAAGGTTTAAAGAAGCTCTACGACATGGGAGGTCAACTCAACCCCGACAAGTGCCACATAGGTGAGGATGAAGTGATCTTGCTCGGTCACAAGGTTTCCTATAAAGGCATTGAGGTGGATCCTTCAAAGGCAAAGGCTCTTATTGAGCTCCCATCACCGAAGAGTCTTAAGGAGGTCATCTCTTTCATTCAGAAGGTGAAGTATATGTCACGCTTCATTCACTTAGCCTCGGAGTTGCTTCATCCTTTGCAAAAGTTGACACAACAAGTAGAATTTGCATGGTATGATGAGCTTGAAGAGTATTTTTGTAACATTAAAGTCATTTTGTTAGAGCTACCAGGACTCATGCCTCCTTGTTGGGAGTAAACATTCTTTGTTAGCTCTAGTGTTGGAAGGGAAACAATTGGTGTTGTGTTGCTACAACAAGATCCCCACAGTACAAGGATGCGGCCCATCTACTTTGCTAGTAGGGTCATGAATGCTTTGGAGAGAGATTACATAGAAGCAGAAATCATGATGCTTTCTCTCATGTTTGCTGTGAGAAAGTTTAGATCCTACCTGCTACCAAAAACTTTTCTAATTCTCACTGCAGAATTTTTTTTCCCTTGGGTGTCATCTCAAATGAATCTTAGTACTAGGATCTCAAAGTGGATTATGGAGTTGCAAGAGTTCCAATACTCTTTCAAGGTAGAAGATAGTGTGCGTGCACAATTGGTAGGGATTCTCACTTATAGGGTACATGAGAAGGAAATTAAGGTGCCTCAAGTAAAGACCCTACCATTGTCACCACCAAAAAGTATTCCCAATGCTTATGCCTTGTTCTTTGATGGAGCTTTTCGACGAGCCACAGGGAAAGCAGGGGGAGGGCTAGTGTTGCTCAACCCAAGTGGAGAGGTGGTCATGAAAGAGAAGGTCAATCTACCACGTTCAACTAGCAACAATGAAGCAGAATACGACACACTACTTCATGGTTTGAAGATGTGCATTGGCCAAGGGATAGAACGTCTCATGGTAAAGGGAGATGCACTTCTCATTGTTAAACAGATTTTACGCATTTGGGCATGCAAGAATGAAAGCTTAAGGACAAAAGTTCATGCCATTCGTAAGATGTTTAATCAGTTTCAAGAAGTTCAACTATATCATATTCCGAGGAAAAAAAATGAAGATGCCGATTTACTTTCACAACAAGCAGTTACATGTGTTGAGAGAGAAGTGCAGGTCATCATGGTGGCAGCATCTATCAAGCAATCGAGATACCAGAGATTGGAGTCATTGGCTCCCATTATTGGCTACATTTTGGAGGGTGAGTTTCCACAAGACTTCACGAAGGCTCAGAAGAGGAGACTCATGAAGAAGGCAAGTTTCTATCTCTTCCTAGAAGGCTCCCTCTATCAAAAAGGGAAGGATCAAGTGTGCAGAAGAGTACCAACTATCGAGGAAATTCCATCCATTCTAAAAGGTTTGCACGAAGAGGCATGTGGTGGTCATTTTGCACAAGAATCAACTGTGAAGAAGATTTTGCTTGCGGGGTATGTTTGGCCAAGCTTGCATGTGGATGTTCAACATTGGTGTAAAAGCTGTCACAATTGTCAGATAAATGGAAATCGAAGGTTGGTGCATGGCCCGAGGCAAATAGTGCTTGCAAATGGACCCTTTGAAAAGTGGGGCATTGATGCTATGGGTCCTCTGCCTAGGACAAAAAATGGTAAACTCTACATTCTAGTGGTTGTAGACTATATGACTAGGTGGGTGGAAGCTCAAAGTGTGGCAAGAGTGAATGAGAGGACAGTTAGCAAGTTTGTGTACAATCACATTTGTTGCAGATTTGGCACACATTTGGAGATTGTTTCTGATAATGGTCCAGGGTTTATGAAGGGCTTGCTCACAGAAGTTTGTGAAGAGCTTCACATTTTACATCGTCATAGCACACCATACTACCCACAGTCAAATGGTTTGGTGGAGAAGGCTAATGGTGTCATTGCAGGAATCATTAGAAAGATGGTGCAAAACAAGACAAAATTATGGGATGACTTCTTGGATGGTGCCTTGTGGGCATATCGAACCACATATAGGGAAGCCACGGAGTTCACACCATTTCACTTGGTCTATGGTCAAGAGGCTTTGTAGCCTATCGAGCTCAACATTCCAACAATGCGACTTCATGGCAAAGGAGCAGAAGATGATCAAGAGGTATGGATGGATCGACTTCTTACGTTAGTGGAGCTTGAGTGGAAAAGAGAAGCAGCATATGAGTGCTACAAGAGGAAAGCCACACAAGCGAAAGAAACGCATGACAAGAAACTGAAGTACAAAGGCATCAAGGAAGGAGAGCTTGTGCTAAGGTATGACAATCGACTTGACAATCGTTTTGATGCCAAATTTGAAACTAGATGGCAGGGGCCATACATAGTTAAGAAGGCTTTCAATTCAAGTTACTATCAACTTATGGACTTGAATGGGAAAGAGCACTCCAAGAAGGTAAGCGGGTATCGCTTGAAGCCTTATTTGAGTCGAATTCTACCAAAGGATCTACCAAAGATCTGTCAAAGGGCAGCTGTCTCATGTAAGTATTGCTACATGAAGTACCAATGTAACTCTAGTCAAAATTCTGAGGGGCCAAACAATGAAGATCTTGTCAAGGACTCTGAACCATTCTCTTTGGAAAGGATGCTCTATGATGGTACATGAATATACCATCATCCTGGGGGAGGGCTAATGATAGCCGTTTTTCGGCTCTCCGTAATTGCCATAGTAAGTTACTCCACCCTACCAAATTCACCCAAACGCTATGGCTATCCCTACCATTTCACTGTACATAGGCGTGTGTGAGTTAGGGGGCTTTTCTCATATCTTCTTAAAAACCCTCAGCTAGCTAGTCACTGGGCTAGTTGAGCCAAAAAAATAAAAAAATAAAATTATATTATGGCCTCTTTGTGTGTAAATATTTCATTGTATATATGGCCTAAATATAGGGATTTTTATAATTATTTTGGTATTTTATTTAAATATTTCTACTTAGGTGTGTGTTTTATTAAACCTATGTACACATTCTTTCATCCTCTTACACCATAATTATATTTTTTGCCAATATGTACATACTCTAACCTCATATTTTTCCTTTATACAAATCACTCCCACATTTTCACCCTCACCCTCGTGAAAACAAATAATTGATTTCTACTCATTGGTTACGTTTATTATATTATTTACTTGCATACCTTTTCCTCTTTCACTCAAAATAATTCAAGGAGGGACCATATCATATGATTCCAATATCTTTCCATATCCATAACTCCTCCATATTAATATTATTATTTTTACTCATTATTCTAACACCATGTGCTCATTGAGCTAAAGTCCATGAATAGTCCATACACTAGTCCCACCATGTATATATTTCTTTATTCACCAATAATCCTCCTCCATGCATGGGTCAAGGGCAACTTGGATGCTTTGTATTATAATATGACAAAGGAGGGGCTCACTCTTGGATGCATTTTACAGATTCAACAAAGGAGGGGGCCACTAAAAGACTTTTGCAGGCATAAAAATAGGCTTTTTGGTGAGAATCTTGGCACCTATTTCCACTCCGAATTTGGAGCGGTGGTCACAAGAGAAAATGTATCCCACGCTCTGAATAATCATCTCAAATTGTTTCATGATTTTTGGAGCTACCAGCGGTGAGATATGATTTTTTGAGTGGACCCCAGTCTGCCCACTTTTCTCACAAGTAGCCCTTAGTCTTCTCTCACCCTTCCACACACCTACTCACTCTTACACCTCCCTCCCTCTCCTTCCCTCACTCAAACCTCCAATTTCCATGGCTTCTCCCACCCTCTTCACCATTACCCTTCTCTCTCATCCCTATAGTTCTTTTATGAACCTCTACATACATACACCCTCTCCATGTCTCTCTCTATTGCTTCTATGTTACAATTTCATTTACCTCTCCTAAAAATATCTAAAATTCAGCATCTTAACCATGATAAATTCTGCAAATTGAGGAATTTTCATCAACAAATCCTCTTTTCATTGTGGTGGTCAACCGTGGCGGCGGCGTAAAGAAGCGAAGAAGAAGAAGACCAACGGTCATTTTTTCCACAATCTACACAAGGGTGAGTTCAAGCTTCTTCAAAGCTTCACCATCTCAATGATTCTCTTTTAATTCACCCCTCTTCCTTCATCAAATCAACTCATCCTACCCATTGTAAATGTATCACTAACAGTTCTAGTGATTATTACCACTAACAACTAACTTATCTTGTAAAAATGCACCCACACTATCAACATATGGAGTAGGCAATCGCACAAGTAAACCAAATTCACTCACTCCCATGGAAGTTTCTCTCCTTTCACCACATCAATAATTCTCTTACTTGAGCCCACATCCATGTGACTCAAGAGAAAAGAGAGACCCCATTATCATTTGAAATTCATAATCCTTGATCTTTCCTAAAAAAATTGATTAGGCTTAATCCTAATCAAGGCTTCTAAAACCTATAAATAGAACCCATTCCTCCTTGTAAAAGACATCACTATACCATTGCACACTAGATTGAGCGTACCACATGCCAGTTCTATCTTGGTTGTAAAGAGAGAGTAAGCTTTCTATACACCATCACCTTGGTGCATAGAAAAGCTTGAGCTAGTTTGAGTGAGTGCGAGTAGAAGATATTCTTCCTACCATTGTTGTATCTACCCCAACATCAATGAATTGGTAGTTTTGGGTGCAATTCATGTCCAAAGGCTCACGCTTCTCCTCCAATTTGGCTTGGCAATCTCATTCAGCCTTATAAGGTGACTTGTTTCATTGAAGGTTGTTGTTTTGTTGCTTGTGATTCATTGGCTATTGTTTGGCTACCATTGTAAGAGGGTGGATGGTGAGAGGGCTCCCATAACCCTAAGACAATGTGATAGTGATGCTATAACCAAATCTTGTCACTTGATTCCGTAAGCTCTAAGTTCCTTTTTGTGAAAAATATAAAGTTGAAGCTAAGTTGTACACCATCTCTCTCTCTCTCTCTCTCTCTCTCTCTCTCTCTCTCTCTCTCTCTCTCTCTCTCTCTCTCTCTCTCTCTCGTGTTTTAGTGTGTGAGAGTGTTCCATTGGTGTTAGGGTTAGTGTAAATTCCTTGCTTGTTTGTGGGTTGCTCTAACGATTCTCCTCTTTTGCGTCCTAGTTCTCTCTTAAATTAGGTGGTGCCCCTTGTGTAGTTGGGATATGGCTGTGGGTTTGTTGTTTTGGTTTGTGTTGTGTTGTGCCCCAGCCCCATTGAGCAGCACGGGAGCGTTGAAGGGTGTCTAGAGGTTGCTCTTCTTGTTGCCCGCCCCGGACCGCCTCAGCGCCTGTTTGAGCGCATTGTCTGCTAGATTGTACGTTACTTGTGGAAACTGCCATTGTACGCATTTGTGGACCCATACTTGGTTGTATTTGGAAGTCCCAACCATTTCTAAGACTTGGTCTGGAGGATAGTCATTTCTGAGACTTGACTATACGCGATTTGCATTAGTCTTTGTGTGAGGGTCGATAGCGTGAGGTTTTTATTGAGCTGGGGGATTCTCAAATGTCGAGATCCTTTATGTGATACATGTAGTTGGAGCACCCTTTTCGTGACCTCGCCATAGGCTATGTACTAGTGAGTCCTATTTGATGCTCGGGTTCTATTGTTGACAGTTTATGCATACATATACAGTCTATATTTTGGGTTCCTAGTGCTCTACTTCTGGGAAAACTGTGTCAAAAATTTTCCAAGTTATGATGGGTGGTTTCTTGGTCTTTTGAGCCATTTATGTTGTTATGTAGTTGAAATTTTGGCAAAATCAGAGGTTAAGTCAGGTGTGCCTTCTTGGGAGCTTCATGGTTGGCTTTAATGGATGATCAAAATGGCCCTTAATTCACTCCTTTTCATCTAACTCAAAGAATCCAGATAAATGTTCATGTGTCCAGGAAGATCTTTTTCCAGCAGCGCATAGTCTTTATGTTTGGGCCAAGAAGATTGAGAGAGATCCTGGAATGTCCTTTGCCTGTTGTAATTCCGATGATCAACTATGAAAACTCATTTGATGTGCATGTGTTTGTCCTTATCTAAAGCTGAGCTCCATTGAAGTTTCTGGGGATTGGGTAGTAAAAGTTTTGGGTTCTTGCACATGTGTTCAAAGGGGTTCTCAAAGCATTATAACTTGGGTAGCCATGGCTTTCTCTTATCCGGAGTTTCATGGAAGAAGTGATGAAGATGTGGAAGAATTTTTGGAAAAGATGGAGGTTGCCTGCATTAGCAACCAGATTCATGACCCTGTGCAGATGTTACGCCTTCTCCAAATTTTTTTGAAGAGTGATGCACGAGTTTGGTCTAAAGCATTTGAAGAGTTTTTTTCATCAACCCATCTCTCTCTCTTAGTCTCTCTCTCATGAGACTGCTGTTCTGGCACATATACACACAGCCAGACAAGTGGGGCCCACAGTCACATGGCCTATGTAGATAATGATCTCTTCATTTCTAAATTCTAGAATTTCTCCCCCCTCCTCCCCTATATAAAGAGGGGTCACCATCACACAAAAACACACAAAATCACCAAAGAACACACTATGCACTGTGTGTGCCTAGTGCACACACACTTACCCACACCATCACCATCACCGCAAGCACCATGCTTGTCTTGAGCATGACCTCTACACCCTTGGCTATGGAAGAGGAGGGGCAACTAAATGAAGGATGATGGCCATAATCCTCGTGCGAGCCTTCGCCATCAACTCCCACCTATCCTCCATGTGCTCTACCACTCTCTCCCTTCTCATTCCCCTACCCTATGCTCCCCATTTCATCGCCTAATTCTCTAAATAAAGCTTGAGGTTTTGTGAGTATGTTTTCTTGCAATGTTTTGCCCATGTGAGGTGTGCGAAATCGCCACCTAGTCTTGTGTTTTGGAGTGAGCTTGTGTATGTGTGAAGGGTGTGCGGATTCGCCATCCTTTTGTGGTGCCTAAGTACTAAGCCGCTATACCCCCTCCCTCACTCTCTCTCTCTCTCTCTCTCACTTGATCTCATTCCCTTTCCTCGTCATCATTACTCCCAAGCATCCATCTCTCTTGGATGAAAACTTTGTTATGGTGGTGTGTTGTTTGCGTCCTAGCCGCTGAATCTAGGTGGTGCCCCCTATTTGGTTTACCATGACAGGCTCGAGGCGCGCCATTCGGTCCCCGGTGTTTTAGAGGCCGTCGGGAGTTCGGGGTTCGCTTTGCTCCCGTCAGCTCATAACATCGTTCACACATCAAATGAACTCGGAATCACTTCAAACTTGTTAGGCACCATCCTCTCACTAGGATACACTTACCTATAAGTCCAATCTCACCAGATTTTAACCCTAGTTATCTCGAATACAGTCGCGATAGACTCACAGGTCATAATCTAAAAGTGTGTGAAACCTAAGTCTATGAGTATCTATATGTAGCTAATCTCTCCCTCATTCCATAAAGTACTTGATTGTTGAAAATAAACACTGTTTGTGCTACTTACAAGGAAAACAAGCTCATGGAAGGATCGCTCGCGAACAGCTTGAAGATGCGAATGCGTGGCATGGACGCGTAGCTCTCGAAGAGGCTACCGCGATGGTGTGGTCACTTTGTCAATCTAGTGAGAGAGATGCCCGTAGCGAAGAGGATAAGATATCTCTCTCTCTCTCTCTCTCTCTCACCCGTACGATGCAGAACTAATAAAAAATAATGTTATTAAAAAATGGTTCTAAGGTGACCTTTATACTTTAGTCACCTTAGCTCAAAGTGTACATGGGGTTTTAATTGAGTTCTACTCATCATAATTACAAAGTGGAAACGCATTGTGTCTTGACCAACTAATAAATCTATACATAATCCAAACAATTGGATAAAGACAGTAGACATCATTGGCGTTACAAAGGGGATTTGATAATCATTACAAAGGAAATTTATACCGCTGTTGGGATCCAACACACCCTATAGCAAGGTGTTCCTCAGTGGCCTCATACACAACACGAATTACTTGTTGTGGTCGTGCAAAAATTATATCTTTCAGCTTCTCCAATGATGGTCCCTTCCCAATGTGTTTGCCTTGCACATATGAGATTGCCTTTGTGCTTTGTAGAATGGAATTAGCCTTGTCTGATGCACAAGCATCATAGAGAGAGATGCTTCGTTTGAACCCCCCACTGGCAGCGCAACTTCCATGCTGGCTCTCAACAAGATTTCCTTGCGGTGTGTTTGGCCTTCTACTCTCTTTTTCATTGTGATCATTGCACTGCCCCAATGCGCGATGCGCACATCCCACCAAATGAGCCATGAGTCCAAGCAGGGTATATTTCTATCCCGGAAATTCCCATCGCGCCACCATTGTCGCATTATTCATGCCTTAGTAGTTGCGGCCTCTCTTGAAGGTGCCATCCTCCACTTCGCACACATCACTTTATGTTCCTCCTGCAATGATGCCATGATGTACTTCACGGTGTGCCCAATCATGCTTTGCTTCCAATGGAAGAGACATGAGTGCTCTCGTCTATCCATTGCATTTATCTTGCCCCCGTTGTACACTTGTCTCACTGCATTCTAATTTGCTTGCACTTCATGCGCCATGAACCCATAGAAATCGGCCTTCTCACATCCATGATTTTCCATTACATCATTGATGCATTCCCATAAGAGACATTGGACAGTCATACCCTCTTCCTTCATTTCACAAGTGGCTATAGTTAACAGCTCCTGCATGCTCTGAAATTACAACCATTAGAAACATTACTCAGGTATCAACCCTTGAATCACATTTATTAATTGAAGGACAATGCAGGCTTCTTACCTAGGGTCATAAACATGACACACCATTGTAACCTAGCCTGAAATCCTTCGTGTGTGATAAAATGCACCCACACATGTCGAAGGTCTTGAGACACCGTGTGTCTCAGCCGATTGACTAAATTGACACCTGATGTTGGCCAAATAGTGGACATCTTGAATATGAAATATTTTTTATCCTTTTTTGCTTGCCCTAGGAACCTGCTTCAATGAAAGAAGTCATACGTGCAATCACTCTTGAGCTTCAATAATGAATCCAGGACAAATGTCTCGTTCAAAGGTCCGTTCCTTGTGGCTGCTACAAATTTCCTTAACCTACACTTGTCACATGTCAATAATACCACCCATGCATGACAACCTCTTTAATTGTCAGTGAAAATTAAACTCCCGTTACCAGTTGTCTTGCACGAGAGGCCCCATTTCTTCAACGACCACATATAGGTCCTGCTCCCCCATAGTGTGTGTTGCTCCACCGGCTTTCATGAGTGACATTGTCACAATCTCTTTTGCAACATACATTTGCACGTTCCTTGCACCTACATGTCTATCTAACCCCAAAACAATCCACCATTTCTTAAGTTTTATCTGCAAGCTCCTTTGAGATTTCTTCCCTTACATTGTGTTGATGAGTACCACAATGTATTATTAGCCGACTCATTGTCTCATCTGATGGCATGATGAAGTACACAAAGGACTCACATGTCCCTACACATACTGCAATCCTACTACAATAGTGACATGACACCTTCCCGCCATCCGTCTCACAAAGCTCTCCAGGTACGGGCGGTTTTAGTAAACTACCATGAAAGTGTGTGGTATTAGCCACCCCATAGTTTGAAAGCCTCAACCACTTTTCATTGAGGCACTTTAGAGAACCCAACACTGCCTCCTGCGACACACTCCTGCAAATGCTATGTTTGATGTTTGGGGCTTGGTCCAAAGGTGAGGGTGAAATTTTTGTTCCATTGCGTCTTCCGTGGACATTGCCTAACGTTGGAGGAAACTCAAATGCAATGTTGCCATTATAGGCCTTTGAGATCTTCCTTACCTTCTCAATAATAGAAATGTTTCGTAACAATTTGCTAATAGAGTTGCGCTTGAGTGCACTTTGTAGGTTGCCTACCACACTACTCTACATCGCAATGCTACTGCTACCAGTAACATTTGGGACGTCACTTAGCTTGCCTTCCATGGGAGTTTTGAGATGAGCGAGTGGTGTTGAGCGCGGCGGGGTGGAGATATCTATCATCAGGGTCATTGGCAGTTGAAAGCTCTTGGAACTTTCATCATGACCTTCCAAAGGCGGCTAGCTAGAGGTTGTTATGACTACATACTTACTTTTGATAAACACTCCTCCAGAATGTAGACCGTCTCTTGCAGATGGTTGGTAGTAGATTGTAATGGCAAGAGCATCTCCTTGCTTCCAATTCCTACAACTACATGAAGAACCTGAAATCGTTGGGGTGTCATGTTTAATTGCAAAAACGAAATGGGCAATATAATTTTGCCATTGGTGAATGGGAGAGAGAGCGGTGCGATGTTCGGGTAAGGATAAAATGCAAGACATAACTAGTGTGATAATGGTAGAGGGTATTTAGCCTACACAATGCTCCCTACCTACACTCTCCACAAAATAACAATAATAGGTTGGAAGTGACATTCATCCCCTAATATACTACTTTGTTATTTTATTAAAATTTCTAATAATTTTTTTGTTTATTTTATCATCTTTTATTTAATTTTTGAATTTATCTCCTCTCCTTTCCCTCCTAGCAAGAGATTGTGGGTAAGAGATTTTGTATGATCATCAATATTGTGTTAGCTTCATCAGGCCCTCCGAGAGAAGTGCATGCATTAGAAGGTCTTGCTATGCCGCTTCAAACCATAGAAAACAACTTTAGAGCACTTTGTGGTGGGGGTTTACCAAGTATGTCTTTCAAGGATTCAAACCATAGAAGACCACTTTAGAGCACTTTCACGTGAGGGTTTACCAAGTATGTCTTTCAAGGATGCATATTTACTCCTGCGTCCTCTTATTGTTGAAGCAACGATAGCCTTTGGAACTTGAATATGCATGGGCCTCATGACTTACCTCAACAAGAGCCAATGGGTTACTTTAGAAATTGATTGAGGATTGCTTACCATCTCTTACTATCATTGTGGAGTTTGGGTGTGTTAGATTTTTACTCATCTCTAGATGCTTCACATCCTATCTAAAAGCTCCTCACCACCCACGTGCACTGGCTCTTGCTTGTGGGTTGGCCACCTGTACACCTATTGGACACGGATTTCATGAACACTTAGGGTTTCTAAGCAAATTTCCCACTTTAGACCTATTTTGACCAGCCTGAAAAGAAAAATTGGCAATTCTCTTGAAGTGATGCACATGCCATGGATGCACATATCATAGAGAGAGATAGAGATACAATCGAGAGAGAGAGAGAGAGAGAGAGAGAGAGAGAGAGAGAGAGAGAGAGAGAGAGAGAGAGAGAGAGAGAGAGAGAGAGAGAGAGAGAGAGAGAGAGAGAGAGAGAGAGAGAGAGAGAGAGGCAATTTGAGTAGTTGGCTCCCGTGGGAAGCACCACTATGTTGATCATCGTTTCACTTCAGAGGATGTTACAATATGGACACTCTGGGTGTGGTAATGTCGTACCTTATCTCAGTTTTATTGGGACCCGGGTGATTGGCATTAGCCTCACTCCGATCATGCATGTGTGCTGGTCTCTTTCTTTGAGTACACTATGAAGATTGGAGAGTTATCATTGATCCTATGCGTTTCTGGTTGCATTGAGGTCTATCTCATGCTTATCTACAGAAGTTTTGGTCTGCCATATGGGAAGCCCATGGTCAAGCGAAGGAGACTGTGGGGATCCATGTTAAAGTGTTTGCAAATCATATGCTGTGTGTGTTCACCACAGAACTTCTCTACGAGCCAGAGAACAACCTCTTCTTTAGCAGCCATGACATAACATGGAGGAAGAATAGGAAGATACATAGCCTTGGATATTTACAAGTACTACTACCAATCCCCTCACATATCGAGCCTACTTTCTTGTCACATTGGTGGTGCCAAAATCCAACAATTAGGGAATCAAAGTGGTTTACGAGGGTGAGGATGGTGCCACCTCCCCGCCATATGCAATTATGGTTTTTCCTTTTTTGTGGGCACAAACATCCCATGCACCTAATGCATTTCTTTGAATCTATTATCTATATGATATAGAAATACTTTTTCTTAAAACAATTACTAACTCCTAGTTTCAATCATGTTGCGAGGTCATTGAGCTTCTAAGGCAACTTCAAGAAGAGATGATACAAAATCTTGAGGATAAGCAACGACATGATATTCAAGGTACATACCAATACTCCATACTTTGGATTTCTTATGAGAAATGCAACCAAGTCTTTTGTGTGCTAAAGCTCATACTGTCTAGGGCACCAATGGTCTAGCCACCTCAGTGGGACTTATCATTCCATGTATTTGTGGATGCATCCGACATAGCCATTGGCTCAATACTTATGCAAGAAGAGTGCCAAAATGGTACCAACCAGCTTATTATGCAAGCCAATGGCTAAGTCCTCTTGAGAAGGAATATTCAATATTGAGCAGGAGGCCCTCGACATGATATACTCTACAAAAAAGTCTAGACAATCTCTTAGGAGCCAAATGAATTTTCCATGTTGATCACGTATCGTTATTCTATTTAGTGGCCAAGAAAGCACTTCATGGAAAGTTTTCTTGGTGGATGCTTATACTCTTAAAATTTGATTTCTCAATGGAGCATATACCCAACAAGCTACACGGAGTAGCCAACTATCTATCTTGCTTGGATGCCGATGATGTGCAAGAACATGTACAAGGTAAGAGAGTCAATGATGACCTACCATATGAAAAGTTGTTCATAGTAGTAATTCAACCAATTGATTGGGTAGAGGAGATGATGGATCTATTACAAACTCTGTTGTTCCCTAAAGGATTTAGCTGAGATCAAAGGAAATGAACAGCATTGCAGAGCGTACATTTAAATGTCATAGCCAATCAGCTCTATAGAAGATGTGCAATTTAAAAACTATGCCGGGGTGTGCACCCTCATGAGCAAGAAGCTATGCTATGGGAAGCTCACAAAGGCACCATATTAGGTCACTTTGTTAGAGAAGCAACATCACGTAAGATACTAGAAACAAGGCTTTGAAGGCCCACAATATTTAAGGATGTTGTAGCCCATGTCAAGATGTGTGATCCTTGCCAAAGATTAGGGCAAATACGCCCATATGACCGGATGAGGCACAAACCAATCTTGCTGCTAGGACCATTTGAGGAATGGGGTTTGGAATTCGTAGGGCCGTTCAATCTATCACACACAAAAAAGAAAAACAACAAGTCAAGAAGGTTATTTTAGAGTTTAAAACTCCAACAGGTTGCATGAGCTCTTTGAAGACCGCTTTCACTAGAGACGATGACCTTGGTGGTTTTAAGTCTCATGGGACTGGCACAAGTTTTTGAAGTTTGTGCTACCCATTGCCATAAAGGATTGTCTCACATCAAACATAAGGAACACCATATACAAGATTAGAGAGTTGGTACGTTGGATCTCCTCCCAAGAGATCCGCAAAGATTCCATAGAGCCAGCTTGATGCAATGCCTTTGAAGCAGTTTGCATGGTAGAGAAATTCTTTCCAAGTAGCGTATTAACAATACAGATGGATCTCCCTGTCCATGTTGCAGATGAGGTTGTTGTGACCGGTTCTGTACATAGCAGCTGGATGTTCTTTTTGGAGCGCTTTATGAAAACGCTAATAGGGTTCATACGTCAGAGAGAGAGCTCCTCTAGAGGGAGGTAAGGCAGATGGGTGGATCATTCAAGAGTCACTTGTGTTTATCACTGATTTTCTTGGGTCATCCGATCCAGAAATGCCTCGACTATGGCAAGAAGACAGCGATCCGCATTGCACCGGGGATGTACCGCAAGGTGAAGGAGTGTCGCGGAAGATGGACAAGGCATTGCGAACAAAGATAAAAAGTTTATTCTTCGTAACTCTGAATCAATGCGAAAGTGGTTGGAAAAGTATGAGGCGGAGAGACAAGATCGGATCCGACAACGGGCAGGTTGGATACGTAGTCGCAATAATTACAACCTCCCAATACCCGATAGCTTGCAATCTCTTCCAAATTTTTGAACTATGAACCTTGAAATCTATGCCATAGAATGAGTCGGCGAAGTTGTGACAGAGGAGGAGGAGGAGCTCGGCATGGGTTGTGATGGCATGTGCGTAGTGAACTTGTTTTTCAACCGAGTAGTGCATTTTTTCTAGTGTCTTAACTTAAAGGCTAATTCAATTTTGATGGCAGTATCATAAGTACGGAGCGCTCTGGTCACATGGACGTCACTTCCACATGTCAAGGATTGATCAACAAAGGTCCAAGTTTAATAGTGGTATAATGGTCAACGAAGTCAACCAAGTGCACGAGATGAGAACTACGAAATGGGCCAACTAGACTACTTGGGTGTGATCCAAGACATATTGAAGATAGGTTTTTGGAAATTTGACTATTTCCTCTTTAATGCCGAATGGTTCAAACTGGTTACTGTTGGTCGGAATGCAACCGTTTGAAGAGACATGAGCGGATTGGTGCAAATTGATTCTAGAAGATTGTGGAGAGATGAGACAGGTACGTTTGTGCTACCTGAGCACTGCGAACAGGTTGTTTTTACCCCAGACCCTACAGAGCCTGAATGGTTAATTGTAGTGCAAGTTGCACCACACAGTAAGCAGGTCTATGAAGGTGCTCATATAGAAGAGGTTGGAGGTTCTAGTGACTGTCTTTGCAACTCCGACGATGTTGTGGAGGAGCTGTCAATAGATCATTTGTGTCATCAATTCCTCCTTCTTTGACAATTCAACCTCGGTTTGCATCAGCCCTTCAATCACTTCATAAGGCCCTTCACTTTCATCTTCAACCTCATTTGCTCTACTTTGGTGAAGACAGGTACAGCGTTTACTCCATTTCATCTGGTATATGGAAAGGAAGCACTATTGCTTGTGGAAATGGAGTTGCCTGCAGTCAAGATGTTAGAGAAGCGGCTTGGGCGGCCTAGTGATGCATTCAAAGAGAGGCTCTTACAGTTACAAGAGGTTTAGTTGGATAGGATGAGCGCATTGAAACATTATGAGGAGATGCAAGATAAGGCTTTAGAAAAGATAAATGAAAAGGTCAAAATTAAGGGTATCAAGAAGCATGACTTGGTTTTGTGCTACAACAGTAAGTTGCACAACACCTTCCAAAAGAAGTTTCAAATTAAGTGGGAAGGCCCTTTCAAGGTAGTGGACTGTTTTCCGAATGGTATATATTAGCTGGCTAACCTGGATGGGATTTTACATAAGTCAAGGGTAAATGCACTCCGTCTTAAATTGTGTCATGCTAGATTGATGATGGTGGAGCAAGATGAGCTTTCTGTAGAACAAGTAATGTAGGTGAGGGATGAGAAGACCTGTGACGCGGAGAGTCTCATATCTCTTTTTGCTGTTGTTGTTGATCATGAATGATCTAGTAGGCTAGGGGATGGGAAAATTACGTCAGGAGTTTTTTGGAGCAGGGGATTGCGCATATGTATATACACATACATGGTGCATAAAATAAAGAATTGCCCATTTTCCAGAGCCAGGTGGTTACGTGGGGCCCACATGTGTACATGTAGGACAACATGTACATAGTGCATCGATTTTCACTATCACTAGTATCAGTGTGTTTTTTTCTATAATAATGAGGAGCAAGTAGTGTGTAAAACTTATTGAGGAAGCTATCCACGGCCGACGACATGAGGTAAGCAGGTGCGTCAGATGGCATCTAGTGGCGTTAGGAGGTCAAATGGGGTCAATATTTGCACATGGATAAGTACGGACACAACGTGGGTGTTTTCTTGTGATAATTATGCAAAAAGGTCATTATGAGAATTGTATTTGGGGTCCACTTCATGTGGTTGCGGGATGCATTATTGGAAAAATTTGAGTGCCAGGTGTGCGGATGGATGCAGTAGGGTGACGACTATGCAATGTGAGGCCACTTTTTGCCTGTTCGGGGTCCGTTTGAGGTCAACTAAAAGGCCAAGGGTACCCAAGTAATAAAGCTAAGTGTGCAAACTCAAAAAATTGAGAGAAGACCAGAAAAAACATGGAGAGAAGTGAAGGAACAGTCGCAACTGTGTTTTTGTTGTTTTTGGAGTCTGTTTTGGGCATAAACTGCTCATTCGAGGTCGGATTTGAGCACTTTGACATCGTAGAATGGGTTTTTGGGCCGTTCCGGACGCGATGGCTATCCATTTTGCCAAATTCCTCACTGTTTTGACTGTGTAAGTTTCTCCTATGAACGAAGCTTCTGCTCCAATTTGTGATTGTATCTAGCATATTTTACCCATATTGTGTGAGCTGTTTGCCCCATTGGTGTTGGCCCAAGCTCAATTGTATCTAAACATATGAAATTCTCCTCTTTTGAGGTGTGTTTTTTGGGTGTGTGTGTGTGTGTCTCTCGGTGGGAGTGGGTAAATGGGTAGTCTATCTCTCCTCACTCCATCTGTGTGTTCCCTGTCTCGGCCAGGTGGGTTGTGTAAGCCGAGTGGTGTCCCATAGTGAGTGTGTGTATCATACAAAGAGTGTGTGTCGGGTCATCCTTGGATGTGTCGAGGGACTAGATCGGGCTGAAAACTCAAGCTAGACAAGGGACAGCTCTAGATTTATAAGGTGGAATAAGTAGGTGCGACGAGAAAGGTGTCCATATGAAATATGTATGAGCATTGTAGAGAGCCCACATGCCTTAGATGTAAAAAGGCAAAGGCTCAAAACCATGGCTAGGGGGGACTTGGTTGGCTAACCTACGTTTTCTTTGGGCCATGTTTAGTCTGTGTAGAGATCTCTCCGGATAAACATGGTTTCCAACATAATGTTGTAAAGAAAATGAGAGGAACTGTTGTGTTCTTCAAGAAATTCCCCGTCGTTATGTCTAGTTGTGGAATCCCCCACACAGTTGCTTGTTACCTTGATTGTCTTAAAGGATTTTAGAGAAATCTACATGGAGAAGCTATATACATGGCATAGCTAGTAATGTACAATATCCTTAAAGTAAAAACTGAAAGATACACATCTATTCATTCAAAAAAACAACGACGAAAATGAAAACACGCAATTGGAGAGACTTGAGTTTATGAGACACATGAGATGGGTATGGATGCATCAAGAGGAGGTAAGGATAAATGTTCGGGTAGCAGTCGAGAGGTGAGAGGGGTTGATCATGGAAGCGGAGAAGAAGATCATGACATTAAGTGTGTGTTGCAAAGGGTGTCAACTTTATTCTGCTACACGGAAGCATTAGGAGTTACTTGCAAAACCGTGGGAGCGTCGTGTAGATATTTTTTGTGCAGATGGACTAGCCTTGCAAGTGTGGCTTGTCACCAAGGAGGGACCATTCAACATATCTATGTTTCTTGAAGTTGATGAATCTCCCAACTCACTATATATCCAAAAACAAAAGTGACCCTTCAATAGTGGAGCCAATATTAAAGAGGAGAAGCATTTAAGGACCCATCAATAAATGGAGGGCAAACAATTATGGGGGGAGAGAGAGAGAGAGAGAGAGAGAGAGAGAGAGAGATGCATTTGTCCCTAGAACCTGATTGAGAAGTCATTACTCTTCAATATAGAAAGAAAATTAGTATTGCTCTTTAATATGGGATAATAATAGCAGTACTCTCTAATATGGGATGGACTGTAAATAGGATGGTTCATCTCAGACGATGACCACGGATACTGAATGAAAGCCATGCTACATCTCTCCCTCTTTAACTTAATATTGTGAGCTTTAATTGAGCGCTTCGAGGTGTTGTAACATGAACCTCCCTTCACCGTTATTTTTATAGGTGGCTTATTTCTTAGAGTAGCTACCCTATATAGGTAGCATAGAAAGATTAGCATACTTCTTAGTACTAATGAGGTTATTGCTATATATTTATGTATATGATTTTGAAGAAGCAGTGAACTATTATTCTAGTCGTGGAAGCCGCGGCCTCGGTGCGGCAGGAGAGCAAGTCTGTTAGTAGTGGGAGCCCTTGCACCTACACTTATATTATTAATGGCGATGGCCGCAACAGCGTCTAGCTCTTCGTCGGGTGAAAACGCCCCCTCCTTGGATAGATCCTCCACCAGCGCCTCAATCAACTCCCACGTCACATGCTCCATGATAAACACATGCGAGTAGTGCCTCTCCCCTAGAACCTCGTTTGACAGTGAGTACTTGTGACAAAACTCGTTGTTCGCCAACTTGAACCGCACCCTTAGTGCCAACGGCGTTCGTGTGACATACAAATCTTTGCCTAATTGCTCCTCTAGTATGTGCAGACGGTACTCTGTGTACTTTGCAAGGCCCTCCAATCGTAGTGTCTTTGCTATCTGGTCTTCAAAAGAGTGGCGTGCAATGTTGTCCCATAGAAGCATTGGTGACAGCCCATTGCGTGAGCTAGAAAATGTCGTGTCTGCACTACCAATGTATGTAGGGTTGTACGGGGGCAACATCTGATACTTGGTCTTGGTCATGTAGATGCCACATGGTACTGTTTCTCCTATCCACTTGTGCCCACTCATAACTATGGAGTGCACCATCGGCGACAGCCGAAAATCGAAGTTGGGCCCCCTCTGAGTCACATGGCCTCCTTCATATGCCATCTCTATGTAGGGCATGTAAGCTGCCCCGAGAGCACAATCGACATGAAACCAATACCCCGTCCTGACATCAAACTTGGTGGGGTCTTCCTCATCATAGTGCACCACCCTCTCTAGCAAGTTGTATTTCTTTAGGATGGGCTCTAGCTTGGTGCAAGCAAGAGCAACATCATCATAGGCACCTTTGAAAGTGGTGCCGTAGTTGAAGCAGGTGAATATGGGGTATCCGCGCGAGGCGAAGAACTCCACAAGCATAGACAAATCATCGAGGTCCATTGCACCCGATTCGAGGGAAGGGACCTCTGCTGGCCATTCCCCATGAGGACACTCCTTGAGGGGGCATTGCCCAGGGTAGTTTTGCATGCCTTCAGCATAGAAAGTGCGGACCTGTAGCATTGTCCCAGCCTTGGCGATAGAGTAGTGGGTGTCCGCCGAGTAAAAGGCAATGGGTGTGAAGGCATGTGGATTGTCTTTTGGTGTGGGGGCAGCGTGGTACACAAGGCGGGGGACGCTGAATTGTGTGCTCACTAGGGCGCCTCCTTCCCCCTTCCTTGTCACAATTTCGTATGCCTTGTCGTCAACAAGAATCTTCTTGCCCCCCAAGTAGTCCCGAGCATTCCACATGCCGTAGAGGTTTCCTTCACTGCTACCTATGGTGAGGCCGAAGCCCCATTAAGAATTGGGGACATCGTCACAGTGGGGCCGCTCGGCATGCCACAATGCTGCATAGTAGTCAAGCACGGCATGCTTCATGAACTTGCTGCTCACGGTGAAGTTGCCCTCTGGAAATGCATCCCCAATGTTGTTCACCTGTGAAAAGTACTCAAGAATTAGATGTGGAAATTTTGGCATACATGGAGAACTTAGAGGCTCTTATTTAATATGTTTCTTAATGGCCCCTACAATCAGGTACAGCGTTTAAACACCCTATAATCGGGTGTTTGGGAGGCACCCGCGTCACTAGAATATATATTGGGTTACTGCTCAAATTAAGGGAGCCCCGTGCAATATGCCTAGCTAATATAGCTATGCAGGAGTCCCTTCCTCGCTCTAGTACTACCTCATGAATGCAATATTTCTATAAGAATTAAAGAAGGAAACTTGTTGTTGTTGTTGTGGTGGTGAAATGATGATGTTGGAGGATAAGCGGGGAGGCCACCTTGGTGGAGGTCGAAAATGTTGTAGGCGTTGGGCAGGCCAGGGACATCCGGATAAGGAGAGTCCTTACAGGGTTCAGGGATGGTGTGGGAGAGGGCCTTGTGATTCTTGCGCACATATTCGTCCACGATGCGCTTGAGCTCAGCTTTGGGAATGATAGTATATTTGGAGGAGGCCTCGGCTAGCTCGAGCTCCTCCTCCTCCTCCTCGACCTCCAGCTCCCTTCTTCTCTTGGAGGGGAGGCGGCGCAGTGCATTATTGTACTGGGTGGTGGCCGGCGGTGGTGGCAGTGCATTATTGTACTGGGTGGTGGCCGGCGGTGGAGCAGGGCTTGATGCAATTCTAGGAGGGTGTTGGATTAATAATTAGCAATTAGGGTGGCAATAAATTGCAAGATTTGTGCTGCATGCAAATGAGGAGAGGTGTAGCCCCTTTTAAATATGCACAGGTCGGGTCGATATTGCACCTTCTCTCTCTCTCTCTCTCTCTCTCTCTCTCTCTCTCTCTCACACACACACACACACACACACACACACACACACACACACACACACACACACAAGGGCAGCTTGCTCTTTCAACAACATGAGATCAATCAGTGGCCACAAGGATTTTGTGGAGGTTTGTAGTAAATTTTTATATCATCAAAGTAATATATAATAGACCGAGCTAGTATCAAAATATTGTAGCTCTAGATTGCCTTGATTCATTCTTGCAAGGATTAATATCATGGTATATAGTAAGCCTTATTACAAGTTATACAGATTTTCTTCTTTCTTACTTCCTATATAAAGGGAGATAGCGATTCTTGTGTACTACACTGCTTGCAAAAATGGTAAGGGATCTCTTCTCTTTCCCGACTAATTACACCACGCCTCGCCACGCCACCCCACAGGTGTTGTTGTTGTTGCGCAACTTTTCAATCATCGATCAATTATGTGTCCAAAAGAGCAACTTCGAGGCTACTTCAATCAATCGTATTATTGGGATGTAGAGAGGCCGTTGCTTTCGAAAAAGTTACTCAATATTGAAAAAGTATACTAGGCTAACCGTAAATTGTAGAGATCCCTCTTTCACAGAAGGCCGTCGAGATGAAAGGGAGATTTGTGTATATATTGCTTGCGAAATGGCCTAATTAATTTCTCAAACTTTGTTGGTGATGCAAACCAATCATGTGTGTGTGTGTGTGTGTGTGTGTACGAAAAACTGTTGACGTCGACACTCTGTCTCTGCTCTTACATTGCTCGCGCTTTTAGAAACCCCAAAAATGCACGTGCGGTTGAGAGCCTGCAAGCGAGAATTGATTGAAAGCCTCCATTTTTGAAACTGGAAGAAGGCCTCATAAAAAAATCATAACTATAAATTCCGGACATTCCTCTTTCGTTTAGGGGAAAGTGGAACCGTGTGTGCTTACGAATGATCGTCTTTCCCCGACACCGGTGCTACAAGTGTAGAAAAGCAAGCTTGTGTGGAAAGTTTTGTCGATTTTTCTCTCTCCTCTCAGCTCGCGTTGCTCCCTTTTAGGAACTTCCAAAGTGCCGGTTAAAACCAACGCGAAAAGGGAAAAAATCCGTTTCAAATTAGCAGAAAATAACTGTGTAAATTTATAGAGAAACATAATACCAAATTGTAGAGATTTCTTTTGACTTTTGTCTTCACTTTTATTTGAAATTAACTAATTAAATAAGTGTAAATTGATAAAAACTATAACATACATTGTAGAGATTAAAGGGAGGATTGGAATTGTGTATGCCCCATGGTCATGGAATGGTTCCCTAGGCTCTTGTGGACTCACGGCTTCCATCTAGGCTCAGCAACAGTTTGAAGACGTGAACCAAGCCTCACTGAAGCTTTCGTCATTTTATCTTTTTGGTGGACAAATATTGCTAGAGTGATCAATTCTAGGAATATTTGTCCCTGTTAAAGCTAAGCATTTCATCGAAATACAATTTTGATGACATTTCCCCCGTCTTAAAATCATAGTTGTCCTTAACTATGCGTCTATAATTTCCCCCGTCTTAAAATCATAGTTGTCCTTAACTATGCGTCTATAAATGTCATCAAAATTGTACTTTGATGAAATACTTAGCTTTCCAGGGACCAAATATTCTTGGGATTGATCACTCTAGTCATATTTGGTCACAAGAAAGCTAAAAAGACGAAAGCGTAAATGAGGCTTGATTCACGGTTTCAAGGTGCTGTTGAGCCAGGATGGAAGCCGAGAAGTCTACAAGATCCTAGGAAATTACTGAGGGACCTAGGGGCAATTTACAGAATCTCAATCGGAGTTTATATAAATCCGTAATGGCTAGACTAAGGTCAAAGAGCACCAAAAAGCAACCAAAAGCACTCAAAGGCGGTTAATCAATGGTCCGGAACTGATTGACTCGATGGAAAAGGGGCCAAAGGCTATGGGAAAGGGAGGCTACGGGTGGTGGAGTAGGGCCCAAGTCAAGGGAGAGGGAGAATCGAGCGCTAGTCCTTTTTCTCTCTCTATCTTTGTCCTCCCCACCTCTCTCATCCACATTCTCTCCCAAATTGGGCCCTAAGCCCCAATTTGAGCCAAAGAGCCCCAGTTTTTAGGCCAAAGGAGGGGATTTGAGCTCTCCTCTCTCTCTCTCTCTCTCTCTCTCTCTCTCTCTCTCTCTCTCTCTCATGTGTGAGCCTCAAGGCTCCCTTACCCACTCCCAGAGCCTATATAAGAGAACCTCCATTCTCACTCTCGGGAGCAGCAGTTGCAGGCACGCAGATGCTGCTGAGTTGCACACTTGATTACCTTTGGAGCCACAAAGTGAGAGTGCTCGAGGACTCTCAAGGCAACACATAGACCTTCTCTTGGGCTCTCAAGTTATCCCTAAGGGCTTGACGTAGCCACTCCCTTCTCTCTCACTAGGTCTCTTGACTCTCCCCGCAGTATCAATATCACCTACGTGTGACAACAGGGCTTGGGAGGGCGAGCTAGTCTTCTTCTCTTCTCTAACCAATCAATTTACAAGCCAATCTAAGTGGCTGAAGCTTCCAACGCCTTGCAAAGAGAGCTTGTATTCTTTATTTTGCAATACAAGTTCCTTTAGAAGGGGGGTCGGCCTCATATATCCGGCCCTCAATATTGTGTCGGTGTCTCTGTGCTTGTTTTTCTCTCCCTCTGATTATATATGTTGCTAGCTTGGCAATTAAATTCCACATAATTGCTGAGTATATTTACATTTTAGTTTCACTTTCCCTTCTGATTGTCTTCTTCGTAGTGTTTTCTGTACCTGTCATAATGGTCTCTTCTAAGAAGTTTCTGAAAAATGCCCCCCCTCTTATGCTTTCAAAACAATCCACCATTTCTTTAGTTTTATCTGCAAGCTCCTATGAGCTTTCTTCCCTTACATTGTGCTGATGAGTACCACAATGTATTATTAGCCGACTCATTGTCTCATCTGATGGCATGATGAAGTACACAAAGGACTCACACGTCCCTAGACAAAGTGAAATCCTACTACAATAGTGACATGACACCTTCCCGCCAGCCGTCTCACAAAGCTCTCTAGGTACGGGCGGTTTTAGTAAACTACCATGGAAGTGTGTGGTATTAGCCACCCCATAGTTTGAAAGCCTCAAGCACTCTTCATTGAGGCACTTTAGAGAACCCAACATTGGCTCCTGCGACACACTCCTACAAATGCTATGTTTGATGTTTGGGGCTTGGTCCAAAGGTGAGGGTCAATTTTTTGTTCCATTGCGTCTTCCGTGGACATTGCCTAATGTTGGAGGAAACTCAAACGCAATGTTTCCATTTTAGGCCTTTGGGATCTTCCTTACCTTCTCAATAATAGAAATTTTTCCTAACAATTCGCTAATAGAGTTGCGCTTGAGTGCACTTTGTAGGTTGCTTTCCACACTACTCTACATCGCAATGCTACTGCTACCAATAACATTTGGGACCTCACTTAGCTTGCCTTCCATGGGAGTTTTGAGATGAACAAGTGGCGTTGAGCGCGGCGGGGTGGAGAGATCTATCATCGGGGTCATTGGCGATTGAAAGCTCTTGGAGTTGTCATCATGAATTTCCAAAGGCGGCTGATCGCTAGAGGTTGTTACGAGTACATACTTACTTTTGATAAACACTCCTCCAGAATGTAGACTGTCTTTTGCAGATGGTTGTAATGGCAAGAGCATCTCCTTGCTTCCAATTCCTACAACTACATGAAGAACTTGAAATCGTTGGGGTGTCATGTTTAATTGCAAAAAAGAAATAGTCAATATAATTTTTCCATTGGTGAACGGGAGAGAGAGCGGTGCGAGGTTCGGGTAAGGATAAAATGCAAGACATAACTAGTGTGATAATGGTAGTGGGTACTTAGCCTACACAATGCTCCCTACCTACACTCTCCACAAAATAACAATAATAGGTTGGAAGTGACATTCATCCCCTAATATACTACTTTTTTATTTTATTAAAATTTTTAATAATTTTATTGTTTATTTTATCATCTTTTATTTAATTTTTACAGTTATCTCCTCTCCTTCCCCTCCTAGCAAGAGATTTTGGGTAAGAGATTTTCTCTGATCATCAATATTGTGTTAGCTTCATCAGGCCTCCGAGAGAAGTGCATGCATTAGAAGGTCTTGCTGTGCCTCTTCAAACCATAGAAAACAACTTTAGAGCACTTTTTGGATGGGGGTTTACCAAGTATGTCTTTCAAGGATTAGAACCATAGAAGACTAGTTTAGAGCACTTTCTGGTGGGGGGTTACCAAGTATGTCTTTCAAGGATGCATATTTACTCCTGCGTCCTCTTATTTGTTGCAATTAGGGTTGCAGAGAAACACACACAGCTTGGAGAAGACAAAGGAAGCTCAGGGCTCACTATAGAGAGTGTGTTACTTAGTGTGCAATGGAAAGATGGATAGCCCTAGAGTGATGGGCGTATATACAATGCACGGGGGAAAAAACCTCCTAAAGTGGGAAAAAATGCCCCGACCGTCCTAGTGTGTTCACACACATCACTACCACATATATATGGTAACAAATCCCCCCTGGAGTGATGCGGTGAACGAGAGCTAGCACATGAGTAAAGGGAAGTGCTATGCCCTGAGGACAGGATCAGTCCACAAAGGGGAGTAAGCCCAAAGCTTTGCGGAAAGCTTCAAGCTTCTCACGAGACAATGCCTTTGTGAAAAGATCTACAAGGTTGTCCTGTATTGGCACATAAGCCAAGTTGATCTCTCCTCCTGAGAGCCTCTCCCTGACATAGTGGTAATGCACCTCAATGTGCTTTGTGCGAGCATGAAAAACTGGGTTCCTCGCAACTGCCAATGCGCTCTGACTGTAAGTGTAGATAGTGTTGGCAGTGTCCTGTCCAACACCCAAATCAGCCATAAGGTGTCTGAGCCATACACACTCAACCGTAGCTGTGAAGACTGCCCTGTACTCAGCCTCACAACTCGAAGTGGCCACAGTAGGGTGCTTCTTGCTCAACCATGATATACATGAAACAAAAACCACTTGTGGACACTCGCGTCTCAAAACAACCAGCCCAATCTGAGTCCGAAAAAGCATGTATGTCTGGCGGCAATGATCCCCCTTTGGGATAAAACAAGCCAAGATGTAAAGTGCCACTAAGGTAGCGGAAAATTCTCTTGACAACCTGCCAATGCTTCGACCCTCGGCTATGCATAAATCTGCTGACTTGTGAGACTGCAAACTGAATATCCGGCCTCGTGTTGCATACATAAATGAGGCAGCCAACAGTAGTTTGGTAAAGAGTGACATCAGCAAGATCACCAGCATCATGTAGACTCAACTTCAAACCTGTTTCAATGGGAGTGGCAATAGGTTTGCAATCCTCAAGTCCAAACCTACATAGTGAAGCGGTCCGGGGCTGGCAACAAGAAGAGCAACCTCTAGACACCCTTCAAGGCTCCCGTGCTGCTCAATGGGGCTGGGGCACAACACAACACAAACCAAAACAACAAACCCCCAGCCAAATCCCAACTACACAAGGGGAACCACCTAGTTTAAGAGCGAACTAGGACGCAAAAGAGGAGAATCGTTAGAGCAACACACAAACAAGCAAAGAATTTACACTAACCCTAACACCAATGGAACACTCTTACACACTAAAACACGAGAGAGAGAGAGAGAGAGAGAGAGAGAGAGAGAGAGAGGGAGAGAGAGAGAGATGGTGCTCGGGCTGCTTTGAAGTGTATCGTTAATGATCAAGCAAACATAAATATATATATGTAAGAAAGAGAGAGAAGGGGGAAGGGGATGCTTGTTGCACTAATGCCTTCTTACAAATCTATCATGACCAATCAAAGTGAGATTAGTATTTGTTCAACATAGCCTGAGTAAATTACACCACAACACATCACAAGAAAAAAGCCGCCCCAATCACTGTCTTAAGGCCAGGGGAGTCCTCTCCACCCTGTCGCCCTCTTACAGCATGTGGGATTTATGGCTAAATTGATAACAATACCCGGAGACAAGCTATCAAGAACTTAAATAAAACACCAAGACACTTACACATCATTATTGTCCATGACTTCATGTTGGAAGGGAGACAAGGTATCTATGCTTAGTCCAAATTCACCCTCCTTGATTCAGCAAATGTTGGGCTTAAACTAGTAGGAGAAATGATAGATTTCCTACTCTCAATTTCATGATCACTCTCTCTTACAATGGCATAGAGTTCCCTTGCTAATCACCCCTAATACAACACACACATATGCCTAATGCCAATGAGATTCCACTCAAGAGCTCCTTCTCAAGAGGTTGAGCTTGTCTTCTCAAGCTATAGCATAGTGCTCTTTCTTCTCCCTCCTTTTGTGCTAGCTACACCCTCCTTTTATAGCAATTTTGAAGTCTAGGGTTACTCCTCTAACCATGGTTGGGTTAGATTTTCAGCAATGTATCTAATTTCTTTTGCTTGGAATTATCAAGAAGTTGGTGGGGAAAGAGAGAGGAGAGAAATGGAGGTGATAGGACTTTTTATAGTGGGTTAGTGTTAGTAGAGTTAGTATTAATTTACAAATGGAATTGGATATTTACAATGGGAGTATCCATGTAGGATACAAATAAGGAAGAAAAACTCTTAAGAGGTAAGAAAAGGTGGATTTCTTACAAGGTTGATGCTCCAAGTGTCTTGAGTAGGGCCAATTTTGACGCTTGTTGACGGTACATTTTTTCTCCACTCTTGACCTTCCTTGAGAGACAAGGTAATTGAAGCTGAGTAATCAACCACCATGATGCTGTCTTTTAAGAGAAGAGGCTGAATTTTGTGGTTTTTTTGATAGATATGGGTAATTTGGAGGAGGAAAAATGAGACTAGGTGGTCAATTTTGGAATGGAATTGTGTGTCGGAGGTATGAGTTCACCATGGTTTCTCTTATTCTTCAAGGTTGAGGAGAAGGTGAGTAGGGTGCAGAGAGGAGTGGTGAGAGAGGTGGGGATGATGAGTGGAGAAGTGTGTGTGAAAGAGGAAAATGATAAAGTGGAAGAGAGAGTGTGGCTGCATAGCATGGGAAAACTGGGGTCCACTAATAAAATCATAGCTCACAGCTCGTAGCTCAAAAACATATGAAAAAATTTGAGGCAAAAGTTCAGCTCACGAGCTACAACTTTTGTTTGTATCACCTTTTCAAATTCGGAGAGCAAGGTCCTTGTGGGGTCCTTCTTTGGATGATTCTTTTGAATACCTCCAAGAGTGAGCCCTCCATAGTGCATGTATGCATGCCACCTACCCTTGACCTTATTTGGTAGGTCTATAATTGAAGATATTGTTGAGATCATGATATAAGTGAATAGTACAACTAAGAAAATCAAATATTGAGGGGTCTAAAAAATATGTACATGTCAAATATAAATAATATAAGTGGAAAAAATATAAAGGGGTCAAAAGAAATCTCTCTCATTATGAGGCTACCATAAAAAGATAAATATTTTTGGTGTTCTAATTTTTTAGAAAAAAACAAAATAGATGTAGGAAGGAAAAAATCACAATAGTGAAAAAATATACACATAAATAAAACTAGTTTTTTTGGATTTTTGTTGGGGTGGAGTTACACCAAATATAAGAGAAGCTTACATGAAAATATTTCTATATGGAATAAAGAGTATGAAAAATGGTAAGAAAATTTGTGGTAATGGTGAGGCAATGTACAGAGCATAAATAACACACACCTAGGTAGAAATATTTAAATAAATACCAAAATAATTATGAAAAAATCTTTTATTTAGGCCCTATATACAAAGAACTATTTACATACGCATGGGCCATAATATACTTATTTTTTTTTTTTTGGCTCAACTAGCCCAATGACTAGCTAATTGAGGGTTTTTTATTTCAGTAAGGAGATATGGGAAAAGTCCCCTAACTCACACGCGCCTATATACAGTGAAAGGGTGAGGGTAACCACAGTGTTTGAGTGATTTGATAGGGTGAGATAACTCACTATGGCAATTACAGAGAGCCAAAAAACAGCTATCAATAGCAATGTCTCTATGTAACTTTTCTGACACAAGGCAATACCACCATCACACTGCTTAAACTGTATGCCCAAATAATGATGCAACAGCCCAAAATCTTTCATCTTGAAAGTAGCATTAAATTCAGCAATATGTCTCTCATTTGGTCGAGTGATCAGCAAATCATCAACATAAAGAACCACGATGAGAAATACATCACCCTCACGCTTTACATACAATGTGCTTTCTGTTGGACTGTTACGAAAGCCTTGTTTGACCAAATGAGTGTCAGCTTTCTCATACCAAGCACGAGGAGATTGCTTCAACCCATACAAAGCCTTGTTACATTTGCACACTTTGTCCTCTTGTCCTTTTATGACAAAACTGCGAGGCTGCGTTACATAAACTTCCTCAAATATGTCACCATTCAAGAAAGCAGTAACAATGTCTGATTGATGTACATCCCAACCAAAATGAGCTGCCAATGCACATAGAAAACGCACAGTAGTCATACGACAAGTGGGAGCAAAAGTCTCTTCATAATCTATGCCTTTTTGTTGTGCATAACCCTTTGCAACAAGTCGAGCCTTATGGCGATCGATCTCACCATCCGGTTTGCGTTTCAACTTGTAAACCCACTTTGTACAAATGGCCTTTTTGCCAGGAGGCAAATCACATAAAGTCCATGTGTCATTTTCTATAAGTGCATCATATTCTGATTGCATTGCAGCCATCCAATTTTCTGAATTCTGTGCTTCATCAAAAGACAGAGGCTCCTCAACATCATGTAAACTAGACACAGCCAAAGCATAACAATCTGATGCATAAGATGCATGGCGAGAGCCTGAACGAGTACGACTAGACAAAGGTGCATCCAATTTACTGTCACGCAAAGTGTGCACCAGCCATTTGGGCATACCTCTAGCCTGCTCATTTTCATCCCTTTCCTCATCAAGTACATCATGTACATCTGCATCAGTAATAGGCTGATCTAAAACATTTTCAAAAACCCCCATAGGCTGTACATTTGCCTCATTGGAACTTACATTCGTATTTCCACCACTAATTAAAAAGAGGCAAAAAAGTGTCATAAATGTCCTGTGAGCTTACATTACTGTCTCTAGTACATGACAGCAAGGGCTGAACAGAATCTTCCACAAACACTACATCCCGAGAAACCAGAATACGTTTTGTTTGCGGATGATACAACATGTAACCTTTGCTTTCAGCACTATAACCAACAAAAATACATTTGACAGCCTTATCATCCAATTTTCTGCGCTGCACTTGTGGCACCAAAGCATATGCCAAACAGCCAAAAACACGCATGTGCTCAATAGAAGGTTTTCTATCATTCCATGCTTCATATGGAGTAATAGACTGCAAAGCTTTCGTAGGACACCTGTTAAGTACATAAGTGGCACACATGATGGCCTCAAGCCAAAAAGAATGCGGTAAAGCTTGACTTTTGACCATACATCGTGCCATTTCCGTCAGTGACCTGTTTTTCCTCTCAGCAACACCATTTTGCTGAGGTGTATAAGGAACTGTACATTGGTGTTTTATCCCACGACTAGCCAGAAATGCATTAAATTCATGAGACATATACTCCCCCCCTCGATCTGAACGGAGGGTGCCCATTGTACATTTCGAGACATTTTCAGCCATAGCTAGAAATTGTTTGAAGCACATAAATACTTTGGACTTCGCTTTACGCGGAAATACCCATGCATGCTTGGAGTAATCATCAATGAAAGTAACGAAGTATAGGTAATTGCCCAAGGACGGAGTTTGCATGGGCCCACAAACATCACTATGCACAAGATGCAACCTGCATGTGGCCCGAACTGAACCATCCTTTGGAAACTTAGAACGCAGCATCTTACCCAAAATACAGCCTTCACAAACATGTTTGACAGGTGCTTCAAGAGGCGGCAAAGAAGCAACCATATCAGATTTCTGCAAACGCAGCAAAGTGGCAAAATTCAGATGACCAAAACGTGCATGCCAAAGTTTTGCATCTGAAATAGCCCTTGAATCTGCAACAGCATTTGCAAAATTTTTTCCACACTTGTCATACAAAGTGAGCTTATACAACCCACGGCACAGAAGCCCAGATGCAACAATTTAATCACCAAAACTGAGATCATGAACTGTACATCTGTCATCCACAAATTTGACTACAAGTATAAGTCTAGCAAGTGCGGATACAGACAAGAGATTCTTCTTGATCCCAGGTACATAAAGTGCATCAACAAGTGTGAAAGAACTGCCATTAGCAGTAGTAAGCACAATCTTTCCAACTCCCTGAACTGGATAAGAGGCATTGTTGGCACAAGTGAGTGAATTCCCATGAGGGACAGACTCGAGAGAGGTAAACAATTCATGATGTGAGGTAATGTGCTTTGTAGCACCACTGTCGAAATACCACACATGTGAATCTGCAGCAACTGACAAGCATGCATCGTGGACAGCAGGATTGTAATTGCACTCTGCACTAAAAGCCCATTCTGCATCAACATCAGCAACACAGTCTCCTTTCACAGAAGACTCAACAATGGCTGCATTTGTAGTGGAACCAGCATTTGCAGTGGAACCACCCTCTTTCTTCTTAGCCTCTTTGGCCTTCAACTTAGGACACGACTTGATCAAGTGATCATTGGCTTTACAATAATGGAAACGCATCTTCTTTTTGCCCTTATCACCAAAATTGCCAGACGAAGTACTGCCAGCAGAAGCATTAGGAACATAATTTTTGCCACTCGCAACAGAACCATAAGAAGTGGCTGCATTATTGTTACCACCCTTTCTTTGAGAAGGAATAAAAGCCTGTTCAAGTGCACGCTTCCTAGTCCTGTTTTTTCTAGAAAGTGACTCTTGCAACAGCAATGTGCATAATGCATCAAACTTGACAACTTCAGGATTTCCTTGGGTCAGCAGTCTCCAAGTACTAGCAAATGTCTGGTAGGAATCTGGTAAGGCGTCAAGAACCGTCTGCACAAGGGAACGGTCTGAAATGAATTCACCTGCAGAAATAAGTTGCTCATTGATATCCTTGACACTAGCAAGGAAAGTGTCCATATCATCTTTCTCATGCATATTCTTCGACTCCAGCTCTTTACGCAGCAAAGCGATTTTAGCCTCATTGCGGCTTGCATAAAGACCTGCTAAAATATCCCAAGCCTGTTTTGCAGATTTTGCTGAAGGGATGTGAGGAACAATGGTGCACTTCACAGACAACGCAATCAATGCATGAGCCTGCTCATCCTCAACATCCGAACGAGCTTGTTCTGCCGTAGGCAAAACAACTCTAACAGCTGCAATCCTTGCAGCAAGACCTGCAACATCCTCAACATTGCCTACATCCTCAGAACCAGGACGTACATCAATGCCCTGCACAATGTTCCAGACACCTTTTGACACAAGAACATGTTGCATCATATAAGCCCACATTGGGTAGTTGTCCCCATCCAACCCATCCTCAGCAACAAACATCTTGAACACATCTGTGTTGTTGTTGTCAGCCATGGTAAATGCTGCACCTGATGTGAAAACTACCCAAAAATAGGAGAAACGGAGCGGGAACAACCTGTGCTATATAGCACAAATCGTAGAAGACTATAAGTCACCTGTTATGCAGAAAACAGCACTGACAGAAATTCTGCACAAAATGACGAAATAGCCTGTGCAGTACTGCCTGTAGTGGAAACGGAGGCCGAAATGAGCCCAAATCAAAACTCTGAGCAAACCAAAGCTCTCTGAAAGCTCACTGAAATCAGAGAAAGTGAGCAGGCGTGTGCTGGAGCAGCTAGCGACTAACCCCGGGAGGACATGACCTGCTCTGATACCAATTGTTGGAATTAGGGTTGCAGAGAAACACACACAACTTGGAGAAGACGAAGGAAGCTCAAGGCACACTATAGAGAGTGTGTTACTTAGTGTGCAATGGAAATATGGATAGCCCTAGAGTGATGGGCGTATATACGATGCACGGGGGAAAAAACCTCCTAAAGAGGTAAAAAATGCCCCGACGGTCCTAGTGTGTTCACACACATCACTACCACATGTATATGGTAACATTATTGTTGAAGCAACGATAGCCTTTGGAACTTGAATATGCATGGGCATCATGACTTACCTTAACAAGAGCCAATGGGTTGCTTTAGAAATTGATTGAGGATTTCTTACCATCTCTTACTATCGTTGTGGAGTTTGGGTGTGTTAGATTTTTATTCATCTCCAGATGCTTCACATCCTATCTACAAGCTCCTCACCACCCACGTGCACTGGCTCTTGCTTGTGGGTTGGCCACCTGTACACCTGTTGAAGACGGATCTCATGAACACTTAGGGTTTCTAAGCACATTTCCCACTTTAGACCTATTTTGACCAGCTTGAAAAGAAAAATTGGCAATTCTCTTGAAGTGATGCACATGCCATGGATGCACATATCATAGAGAGAGATAGAGATACAATCGATAGAGAGAGAGAGAGAGGCAATTTGAGTAGTTGGCTCCCGTGGGAAGCACCGCTATGTTGATCATCGTTTCCCTTCAGAGGATGTTACAATATGGACACTCTGGGTGTGGTAATGTCGTACCTTATCTCAGTTTTATTGGGACCCAGGTGATTGGCATTAGCCTCACTCCGATCATGCATGTGTGCCAGTCTCTTTATTTGAGTACACTATGAAGATTGGAGAGTTATCATTGATGTGTTCGTAAAGAGAGCAACCTAATCCTATGCGTTTCTGGTTGCATTGAGGTTTATCTCATGTTTATCTTCAGAAGTTTTGGTCTGCCATCTGGGAAGCCCGTGGTCAGGCGAAGGAGACTGTGGGGACCCATGTTAAAGTGTTTGCAAATCATATGCCGTGTGTGTTCACCACGGAACTGCTCTACGAGCCAGAGAAAAACCTCTTCTTCAACAGCCATGACATGACATGGAGGAAGAACAGGAAGATACATAGCCTTGGATATTTACAAGTACTACTACCGAGCCCCTCACATATCGAGCCTACTTTCTTGTCATATTGGTGGTGCCAAACTCCAACAATTAGAGGATCAAAGTGGTTTACGAGGGAAGGGCACGTTCCCTACAATTTATGGAAATTGGGTGAGGATGGTGCCACCTCCCCGCCATACGCAATTATGGTTTTTCCTTTTTTGTGGGCACAAACATCCCATGCACCCAGGGATTTTAATTACGCGATGACTCATTTTGTTAAATGTTAATTATTGTTGTTATTATCACTATTGTTTTCATGTGAATAACATATCTAATGTCATGACCTACAAAAACCGGTAGAAAACGTAGAACCGGCGGGAAAACCAACAATCCCGGCAGGCCCGGCGGGTTTATCATGAAACCCGGCGGGCCCACGGGACAAGCAAGAATCCCGCCGGACCCGTCATGTACCCCCTTCATATTTGGCGGCTCTATATAACCCTATAGTAGACATCACATCACATCATCTCTTCCTCTAAATTTGATCATCCTTTAAAATTTAGAAGAAAAACTAAAGGTAAAAAAATGAATAGTCTTTAAAAAAAATTAAAACTTAATGTAGTTCTGATCATGGATCATTAGTTCTTTTTTAGACTGAACTAATTTTTGAAAGGAGGTAGAAAGGTGAATCTTTGGATCAATATCTCTACATTTGGGATGGACTAATCTCACGTTTGGTTCACCGTTATATTTGCTAAATTGATTCCTATATTGATTAGAACTTCTATCATGGGTCATTAGTTCTTTTTTGGACTGAACTGATTCTTGAAAAGAGATAGAAAGGTGAGTCTTTGGGTCGATATCTCTACTTTTGGGATGGACTGATCACATGTTTGATTCACCATTGTATTTGCTTGCTATTCGGATTAGAGCTCCAATTATGGGTCATTAGTTCTTTTTTGGACTAGAGTGATTCATGAAAGGAAGTATAAAGGTGAATCTTTGGGCCGATATCTCTACTTTTGGGATGGACTGATCACATGTTTGATTCACTGTTGTATTTGCTTGCTATTCCAATTAGAGCTCCAATCATGGGTCATTAGTTCTTTTTTGGACTGCACTGATTCATGAAAGGACGTAGGAAGGTGAATCTTTGGGTCGATATCTCTACTTTTGGGATGGACTGATCACATGTTTGATTCACCGCTGTATTCGCTTGCTATTTTGATTAGAGCTCCAATCATGGGTCATTAGTTCTTTTTTTGGACTGGACTGATTCATGAAAGGGGTAGGAAGGTGAATCTTTGGGTCGATATCTCTACTTTTGGGATGGACTGATCACATATTTGATTCACCATTGTATTTTCTTGCTCATGTTTGAGTAGATTGAGGTTTTCCGATACTTACTTGGCTCATCCTGAACAAGGCAGTATAGACATGCTGTAGACAGAGGGCTACTAGAATAGGCCCAAGAACCTGCACAAGATTCTCCCAAACTGAGGCAGACATCCCCTATCTCTTCTTGAACCTTCCAGCCAACTCCAATATTCTACTGTCCTTATGTAATGCAATGGGCTCCACCCCCAACTGGAAACAATTTTTTCTTGGTGATTCAGGCTCAGTATTTTTTGTTATTTGGAATAGGATCAGAGGAGGTTTTTGTTTTTGTTAATCTGACTTGAAAGGAATGATAGCATATTTAACAATGCTTACCAAACTAAAAGTCTGAGGATGCTCTTTTCTCACTTCTCTTTGTAGGCCAACCAACTGAAGCTAGACCAGTGAAGACTTTATGAGGCTAATCGGAAAGTCCTAATTGACTGCATGGGCTTCTACAATAGTGAAAACATAAACAACAAACAGGAGGTCCTCCTAGATGGCTCCTACACTCACCTGCAGCGAGTGATAGATGACTGCAGAGCAGAAGAAGAAAATCTAAGGCAACAACACTTCAACTGGCTACGGCTCATATCACACCTCCAAGAAGTCCTCAGCTCACTGCCTAATAGAAATAGCTGGTGTATTAAGCAACTACATATGTAATTTTGAACCTATGGGTTTCGAGAAGTATCTCCTTACTTGTTTTTGGAATCTCCTCCAGAAGGTTGTAATTTTGTTTCTTTTCAAATATACACTCCCAATGCCTTTTATGGGAAAAAGAACAACTTTTTCCTTACTGACAAGCTCCACATTTGCGTCCTTATTGGTTGTGCAACCACACAATTCCCTCCAAAGTTCCAACGACTACCATCCTGAGTACCTTCACTTTGTGCACTTTTTCTTGTGTCGCTTGTGCTTTTGTGCCCTTTCTATAGAAACCGGCCTGCTTTTTCTCCACTCATGGATGTTTTTTGAACTAGGTCCAATGTATTGTTCCCACTATTGTCTACCAACAAAGATAATGTCCCTTTTGACAAGAAATAGCATTTAGTAAAGCTTTAATGCTCTCCCCCCCGCCCCCCTTTAAGGACTCTGTAGATTGCTTAGCAGTCCTCATTGTGAAATCATATTTGATATGTACCATAAGAAAAAATTCTAACATGCACATAAATGAATGGAGTGTGCAGAAGTGTATCTTGTTGAGGGAAAATAGTATATGGGCTCAATGTATGTTTGCCTAGATATATCCATATCTATGCATGCATGCTCACATGAAGTGATCACCAAGGTTGGTAACACTTATTGTGTCTCTAGGCAATGCATAGTAAAAAACACACACAATACAAGAGGAATCATGAATAGAGACTACATAGATATATAGATCTCCTTGTTCATTCGCGCCTTACAAAGAGGTTCCATACGTCAATATAACTAGTGCTCCCAGATATGAAAGAGTTTCATGCCATTTCCTTTACAAAGTTACTGAAATCTAACTGAAAGTAAAAGACTATATCATTTATGGCTTTAACAACTGGCACATCCCAGTGGCAAAAAATCTTTTTCCCCTGGCAAAATTTTTGACCTGATACCCATAAATCCCTTGTTACAAGCCAAAAAGTTTCAAAAAGTCTTCAAAAACACTATTCAGTCAATCTTGTCCATTATTGATTTTGGCAACTCCCCTAAAGCTACCCCTAAATCATCAGCGTGACCATTGAGAACTTGAATATGCTCCTCCATGTGATTCAGATCTACCTTTGTATCTCCAACACCCTTTACATCTATAATCTGTTCCTGATCTACATTCTGCGTCATACCCTAAATTGTTTTTGAAACTGTTTCTTTTGGTTTATCTTCCTCATCTGTATTCCTTCAGGTCCCCCTATACCACTATCATTTTCACTTCCTTTTGTCATATAATCTTGTTGTTCTACAGCCTGAACCGAAGTAAAAATGCCTTGACTATCTTCAGTTGCCTACAATTTCTTTGAAACTGATTTCTAATCTTCCATACTCAAATGTGCATCTTCCACAATACTCTTTGCTTTTAACTCTTCCATCTACATGCTCAACTCTTCAAATCTTTTTTGAAGTAACAATTATTCAGAATTTTCTTCCTCCTTTGCAAAAGCTTGATAAGGTATGTTCAGAAGAGAAAATAAACGTTTCCTCAACTCCAACTAGACTTGTTCCCTGCTTTCTCACCTTTGATTTAAGGACTTCAACATCAGGTGTAGATATGTACCATCCATCCAAATCAAGTTCATCATCAGAAAGATCTCTAAGTTCTCCCTCTAATTCTCTACATGCTTTAACTCTGCTTAGAAAAACACTATTTTCTGATTGAATCTTTGTAATCCAAACCTAGCAAATATAGCTGCAATTCATTTTTTCTACCATTCCTGAACTCTCCCTACAATGTTGTCCCTTCTAGCAAGTTGTGATTTGCATCCTTGCTTTTCTACAAATCCTCCTTTGAATCCTTAATGGTGTCCCCCAAATTCTGTGTATTATACCAGATTTTTGTAGTTTATTTAGATAGTGCAAAAGGAATCTACTGAATGCTACTTATTCAGCCATATATCACATATTACATAGCAAACATGCTACACATTGTACATTGTACATGGTGTACTATACACATGCTACACAATAACTCTCTCTCTATACATAGATTGTTATAGATATGGCGATGCTATGTGCTATGTGCTAAATGGTACATATCACTTAGCACATAATACACTTGTACAATGGGCCTATGTGTAGCACCAATGAGAGAGAGAGAGAGAGAGAGAGAGAGAGAGAGAGAGAGAGGATTCCACGACTTTAAACAAACACCTTACGCTACATGCTATATAGCACAATGAAAATAGTACATAGCACATAGCACAGAGTACACATGCTACAAAAACAATATTGTACAGTTGTCACACATGTACTATATAGCACATAGCAAATAGCATTTAGTACAGATGCTACATATTCACAATGTACATATTGTAGTATTGATATGTCTCTCATTCAGTTAGAATTATGGTATGCTATGCATATATATTACAAGCTCAAAGAAAATGAGATAGCAACAAATATGTCTCTACAATTTTTTTAAAAAAGAAACAAAGGAGAATCAAGTATGATTCTTGTGTCGACACTGAAAACGGAAAAAACTGAAGGGGAAGGGGGTATGAGGCGATGGCTATGATGAACCAGGAGGCGGAGTCGACATCAAACAAAAGCATCCTCGAAGTAGGAGGTGAAGGTGGTAGGAAGAAGCAGGAAGGGAGTCGAATATGATGCAGGAAAGAGGAACCATGGTTTTTTTTAAAACTTTGACGAACCTCTCTGACAAGCAATGTAGCAGGTTGAGGCATGTGGTTACGGGAGCACGCAATAGTTTCAGCTCCAAATTGAACGAGATCAAAACCCGTCCAACCCCTTTCAAAGTAAGTTATGGTTCATCTTAGGAGGAAATGCCTAGATTCAAAGGAATCTAGGAAGGAAATTAATATAATAAAGTACCCACCAGTATACCAGAACTTATTAGGGAAAAAATGAACCCCAAAAAGGTCCTATATTAGAAGAAATATGGACCTTACATAGGCCTCGTAAAGAATCCGAATTTTTAGGAATTAATGCTAATGGTGTGTAGGGTTAAGGGGACAAGGGCATTCAAGAAGCTAGTTTTGAGTAGGCTTTCCTAGCCTTTTTTTAGACACATGTAGGATGTGGACCTAGGAGGTCACCTTCTCTCTCTACCTTTTTGAAAGTGAAGGGAGTAAAGAAGTGTGGCCACATCATCAAAAACGTGGATCACTAAGAGCCAAAATTTGACTTTTTAAAAAAAAAGTTATTTTTACTTATTTTTTACTTAAAACTCCCCCCCAACACATATCCATATCAAAAAAGTATTTTTGTACCTTTTTTTAAACTTACAAGCACTAAAAGTCCAATTTTTCAAAAAAAAAAACTCCCTCCAAAAAAAAAACCTTTGTTCTCTCTTCCTCATCTCTCCTTTCTCCCTCTCCTCTCCCTCCCTGTCCCCTTCTCTCCTCCTCCTCCCCTCTCTCTCCCTCTCCCTCACTGTCCCCTTCTCTCCTCCCATGTTCCTCCCTCTCCCTCCCTACCCCCTTCTCTCCTCCTTCTCCACTCTCTCTCTCTCTCTCTCTCTCTCTCTCTCTCTCTCTCTCTCTCTCTCTCTCTCTCTCTCTCTCTCTCTCCCCCCCACTACCCCCTTGTCTCCTCCCATGTTCCTCTCTCTCTCCCTCCCCCCTCTCTCTTTTCATTCTTTGCTTCCTCACGCAACAGCTACCATGGTGCTCAAGGACATCACATATCGTATGCATACATATTTGCTTGTTTGCAACATTTGCACCGAAGGCCGCACGTGAGGGTGAGCAGAGGTCATCCCAAGAACGTGGTACCATCGATGAGATGAATGTTCATGGTTCTTCAATATCTTGCCAATACCATCACATATTTGAATAAAACACCCCTTTATGCAAGGTAACAATATACTTCTTACTTTTGATTGTGTTCTTCTTATCATAGACTTTGAAGTCTAAGGTGTTGCCTCTACTTGTTTTGTAGTGCTTGGCACAAAGGTTGCTTTTATGTACAAATAGTGAAAGGCTGCAGGTTAGAGAGGCCAAGTGTCACCACCTTTTCTCTAAAACAGTCCTCTTTGTTACATCTTGCAGGTAGGTGCTTCAAATCCATGCTTATTAGGGATGGTAATCTAATCCTAATGTATATTTTAGGATTGTTTATTTCCAGTTAGATATAAATACTTGCAAATTTGTACAACATATACTTACCAAGTGTCTTTATTATACAGCTTGCAAATGTTGAATTCATACATGTTTTTGTTACAAGGTGACCTCTTACTATGCTAGTTGAGTGGCATTGTTTGCAAGAATGGCTCAAGGAACTAGCATAATATGAAGCTTTTACGGTGGCACAAAGCTCTCTTCAGCGGCAATGTGGCTCCCACTACACCAAAAATCATTATGCTAACATGGAGAGATCCCTAGTAGGACAATGCAAAAACTTTTCATCAGCAGCAACACACCCTTTCCTAACATGAGGGCACTCCTACCAAAGATATTTTTATGTGATAGGTCACCCCATGAGCATACCATGTCATGGAATGGATGTAAGAACTATGACCGCACTACTCCTTGGAAGTTGTCCACATATGTATGTTTATCAAAGTTAATGAGAAGAAATTTGGACTTTTTTGTTTGTTGATGTGTAAGAGCACTCTAGGTCTACCATATTTTAGATTGTTTGATAAGTTAATAAGATTTGTATTCATTTAAAGTGTACGTTTGTTTTTGTTTGGTAAGATTGTACATGAGAAGACATGATAAAGTATAAGAGATCTTGACGCAATAGACCTCGATTAGATTCCTACCATGCACTTGTGACACCAGACCTCTCCTTGAACCCTTTGATTTCTATTGTTGTGGGAAGTCCAAGGGTAGTCTAATTTCAAATTTTTAGCAATAACTTTTTTTTAAAGGAAATTTTGGTTATTTTAAAGTTTGTACACAGTGTAAGAGTTCATTCCGATTATTTTCCTTCAGTTTCAATTTTTGATCGAGGGCACTCCTTGGAAGCCACTTTTGAAGGTGTTAGGGTGAGATTTTGAGAAAGTTTTGTATGTAGGAAATACAGTGCTTAACACAATAAAAAGCATTGGCTCTTTGAGTATTTTCAGAATCCATGGTTTTAATGCTCGTTCGAGCCCGTAGATTAAGGAAAAAGTAAGAAATGTCTGTTTTACATCATTTTTAAAGAAATTGCCAACTTGCACGTTGATTTTTGGAGACTCCGAGTAGGATATGATTTTTTTGCATCACATGATGGTCGAAGAGTGCGACAAGATGAACAAATTTGTGTGAGACAAGCCCAAACAGATTCGGAGCCAATTGAACACTAGAAGCTCTTGAAAACAGCCTAAAAGTTCAACACTTAAAAAAAAAAACTGCCCACTTGAATTATGGCCATGCATCAAAAAGACTCTTGTACTTGTCATTTTAGGGCCCCAGGGACCCTCAACATGAGGGGCCACAAGGGCGCCTTGAATTGGCCATCCAAAATTTTTGGATGGCCAATTCAAGGCGCCCTTGTGGCCCCTCATGTTGAGGGTCCCTGGGGCCCTAAAATGACAAGTATAGACTTTTTTTTATGCATGGCCATGAGATAGAATTGGGCAGTTTAATGTATTCATAGCAAACTACCCCCCCCCCCCAATGGCAAATAGCTAAACCTTGTATCATGCCATGCATTAACAAAAAGCTTGTACTTGCCATTTTAAGGCCTCAGGGACCCTTAGCAAGAGGGGCCACAAGGGCGCGCAAATTGGCCATCCAAAATTTTTGGATGGCCAGTTTGCGCGCCCTTGTGGGCCCTCTTGTTGAGGGTCCCTGGGGCCCTAAAATGACATGTATATGCTTTTTTTAATGCATGGCCATGAGATAGAACTGGGCACTTTAATGTGTTCATAGCAAGCCCCCCCCCCCCCCCCACAAATGGCAGATACCTAAACCTTGTATCGTGCTTATCAACCATTTTTTTACTTCGTTGTGTCCATCCCCTGTTCTTGGAAATATCTTGGCCCCTATTTGTCCCTGGATGGCCATTCTGCGCCCCGTTGTGGTCCCTCTTGTTGAGGGTCCCTGGGCTTCAAAATGACAAATAGGCTAAGTTGCATTATTCGTTATTCGGGAGACGTATAATATGCAAATAATGGGCGTATTATTCGTTTATCTAAATTATACGGCCGTATTATACGGTGCCACATCAGCATAAACGGCCAATCCTATAACTTCTTGATTTTTCGATTGAAATTATTTTCGAACGAAAGTATTTTCGATCAAAAATTATAACGATCGAATATATTAGTATATATAGCAACACGCGAAAAGCTTCATACCAGCTTTCAAAGTCAGTGTTCTCCATGTGAGTACTCTCACCAAACGATCAAAAAATGTAATTTGTAAAAAAATAAAACAATTTGAATGCAATAAAAATAAAAATTCAATAGAATTTTAAGTTTTGTGATTCAAATATATGAATTTGTTTTTAAAAACTTAGTAAATAGTTGAAAGTTTGTATTTTGTGAAGAGTTTAATCTCTCACCTGATACAAACAGTAACTATAAGAATCACTTGTCAATGTGTTCAATTAATTGACACTTGAAAGTGACTAATTAAAAAAAAGTAAGATATTATCGTTGTGTGTAGAGTGTACTCTCACATGAGATAATTAGTTTAAAAATATAATTACATAAAAATTAATTTTATGTAATTTAAAGCTCGATTTTGAAGTGTAGAGATTTTCTCTCACTTCAAAATGAATATAATGAAACAAAATTATATTTTTACGTTTTGTGTAGAGTTATTCACACTGCTATGCTCTCACTAGAGTAGAAATTTAGGAAAAACATGTCCAAAATAATGATATTCTCTTATCTTTATTTGGACTGCAAAATTTACCGTACTGTGTAAGAGCATACATATGCTCGCATTGTAGATAGATAATCGCTTAAAAATCTATGGTAAAGTGTAAAAACTTTTTGTTCGCACTTTACATAGATACGATAATTATCAAGTATTGTAAGTGATTATCGTTTTGACATTTAAAAATGTCACTTATAGCTCTTGTATATATAGTATTTTATAATGATGATCATTTTAATACTTGATTTAATTGTAATTATTGATTATCATAATGTGTTAAAGATACAAGCTTGCAATTTAGATAAATCGATGCAATTTATATGTAATCCAATGGTATTGTTTTTTATTATTGTATTTTTGTTCAATCATTGTTTTTAATTATTTTAATTTTGTTCAATCATTGTTAGTTAAATTAATTTAATGTTTTAATTGATTTTGATTATGAAAATGATCATTGACTTTGTTTTTACTAGCAAACTATTTTTGTGCATCATGGTGAAAGGACAAGAGTGGAGTTATGTGCATGAGTTGAAAGCTGGGAGAAATACATCTCGACTTAAATGTAAATCTTTTGGCCACGAGTTCAGTGGTAATGCAACCAGAATTAAAGAGCATTTGTTTAAAGTCCCTGGCAATGTTGAGAAGTGCGGGGCACCACCAAAAGATATTCATGAAAAATTTGCCATGTATTCTTGCAAAGTAAAGTTGATTCTTGCAGCTAAACATAAAGGTGATGTTTCTAAAGATATTCATGCGAATATTGAACCATCTGTATGCAATGAGGCAATAGAAGAGGTGTGTACCACTCAAGTAAATGATCAAAGTTCTCAATTGAACCCTCTTCATGGACATGCTTCTACATCAGGAGGAGTTCCTAGCACAAGCAAATCCGGCAGAGCGTCATCCAATGGACAGACAATGCCTGAAGCATTAGGTAAACAATGGTTGCTTGAGTTGCATTTAAAATGGACACAAGCATTTGTTGCGTGTGGCATATCGTTCAATGTTATGCGCAATCCAATATTTCAAGATGCTTTGATGAGTACAACCAAAAAAGGATTTGTGCTTCCTGACTATAACAAGATGCGAACTGAATATCTTGATAAAGTCAAAGACAGTACTGAAGCCATCCTAGAGTTTGTTCCAGCATATGGATGCACCATAGCATTGGATGGATGGACTAACTGTCAGAAAAAACCTTTAATCAATGTAATGCTTATTAACCCTAGAGGGGCTATGTTCGTGGAAGCAATTGACAACTCATTGAAAGAGAAGACTATCACCTACCTAGCAGGGGTGTATGAGCGTGAAATTGCAAAGGCAAGTGGACCAAAGAATGTGACTGCTATTGTCACAGATAATGCGGCCAACTACAAAGGAGCAGGAAGAGCTATTCAAGTCAAGTATCCGGAGATTTCTTGGGTACCATGTGCAGCTCACACTTTAAATTTTCTTTTAAGAGATATTGGTAAAATGGCGTGTGTGAAGCAAACTTTATTGGATGCAAATCATGTGGTGAAATTCATTAGAGAGCATCAATTTTCGTATGCTCTTTTTTGAACCATTTCACCAAATAAAGCTCTGCAAATATTTTGTGCAACAAGGTTTGCTATGGCATACTATGTTCTTGCTGATTTGCAAGAGTTGAAGCCTGCATTGATGGAAACCTTAGCAGACAGAAGATGGGATGGATGGCTCGGCAAGTATCCAAGTTATCAGGAAGCAGCTGGTCGATGTGCACAAATAGTAAACTCGCCAGTCTTTTGGCGTAATGTAGAAAGAATAGTAACTGTTTCTAAGCCATTTGTAGATCTTTTGAGAGCAGTTGACACAGATTCTTTTATTTTTGGTCGGGTCTACTGGTATATGTCAGAGACTATACGCAAGCTAAGAGAAAATGTCAGTTTTGGTGCAAAGGATAAAGCTACCATGATTACAATTGTTAACAAGGGCTGGGTGCAGTTGCATACGCCATTGCATGGTGCGGCTTTTGTATTGGATCCTAAGTTTCAAATGCATCAGCAATCTGCCAACAAATAAGTTATGTCCAACTTCAAAACAGTGTGCTCCCAACTCTTAGGGCACGAAGATGGACAAATAGCTTTTCATCAGCGAGTAGATTATGCCAACAGAACTGGTATGTTTCAGGATCCGTGGCATATAGATGCCATTGGCAAAACAAGTGCACCTTTATGGTGGAGAGAAAGTGGAGTTGCAACACATTGCAGTTAGAGTTTTATCAGTAGCTGCATCAAGTGGAAGTTGTGAACGAAATTGGTTAGCATTCGACTTTGTGCACACGAAAAAGCAAAACAGACTTCATACTAAACGGGCTGCTGATTTGGTGTATTTGTTTTTCAATATGAGACTTATTTAGAAGCCTCAAAACATTGCAACTAGAGCCGCTCAAAAGCAATATGGAGTCTTCCAAACGCATGAAGCTATTTCTCCAGAAGTTGATGATGAAGATGATATGGAATGGGAGATAGTTTCAGAATGCTCAGATATGGACGAAGTAGATGATATGGTTGCAGTTTTTGAAGATGGAGATGATTTGTGAGATTACCATTGTAATACTTAACAAGTTTTTGCATATGATGAAAGAAAGTGGTATCTCGTTGTCGTACACATCAAAACCTCTCTTTCTCTCTCTCATATGCACATATTTACTCACACACAAATATAAATTGCCGATAATATCTTGTCAAATAACAATTACATAAAGTTGATGTAGGTTTGAAATTACAACAAGGTCCTGGGAAATTACTCAATCGAAAAGAGTTTGATATAATTTTGAGATTACAAAAAGCTTGTGAGTGACTTATGAGTTTGATAGATTTGCTATAAGCTGGTCTATGGTAGAATTTGTAATTCCCAGCTCAGGGGATGGTTGAGCACCATCTTTATGTGAAGTGGTAGTATCATCTAGCAAAGGTCCATACAATGATTTATATCGTTGAAGCTTTGCTTGTGCATCACTTAACTCTATTTCAAGCTCAAGAATACGGCCACGAAGCATGTCCTGTGTTTCTCCTTGGCTGGCAAGGTCATGTCCTTGGCTGGCTAATTCAGTCAGTGTTTCTGACTCTTCAGGAAGTAAAACAATAGGATGCTTCCGAGGAGGCATTGGATTATTTGCATTGCGTGCTGCCACCTTTTCTACAATGCGTCCACGTCCAACGCCAGCAGTTCCTGGACGATCTGACCAATCCAATCTCTTCAGCAAAACATATCGAACATAGCATTGTTGGATAAAGTAAATTGCTACTTGGTTGTTGTTTGGTAGGCATCTCTCTTGTCGTATAAACCTTTGCAGCAATACAAGTGCCAGTCCTTTATGTTGCAAATCAGAGAGCTCTAACGGAGCTGTATCTTTTGCATTGCCACTTGTTTGAAATAGTTGATGGTGTATAAAGTGATTAGGGCAAATATTTTTGCACTCTTTAAGGGGTAGTGGTTCGCCCTGCAGCTCAGATTCATCTTCTTCAATGTTTGCAATGGTAGAAAGATCTGCTTGTCCACATCTAACTTGTTCTTCTTTAAAAATTGCCTGAGCTTCAACGTGGTTGATTTCTTCTTCCATATCTGCATATTAGGTGAACATGTCATTACTTTTAAATACCCATTCAATTAATTTGACATTGGACAGTATATCAAATGATAAACATAGATATTTTGTTCAATTAAACATACAATTAAATCTGACACCAAAAGTAAAACAATGATGAAATCATGAGACTTGTGTTTTCATTAATCATCAGCTGGTTGTAAGCCAGATGTCATTACAATGTTGTAACCCACTCTATGGGCACCATTTAAACATAAGGAGAGGTCAAAAGCGTTAGGCCAGGTTTTGGGGTTTAGGCGCTTGCTGGTTTCAAGATGAGCAAGTACATTACTCAAAAAATGTCTCTTGCTTTGTTTTTGGGGCTCTGGTAAGCACTTCAAAATGCGTTTACATGTATGACACATGGAATAAATATCTATAGCTTTGGTCCAGGAGAGAGGATTACTAGATATACATTTGGGGGCTGCCCATGAATAATCTCTCTCATATTGTTTTCTAGTTTCTATCTGCATATCGCGTAGAGGAGGAAAACCGGCTGTGGTATTTGTTTTGGTGCATGAACCCCAATCCACAATGCCGGCATAAACACCTTTTTTGCCAAAATGCAGCATCATATTCCGAGAGTGTAGATCATTGTGGAGGTAGTTTTGCGAATGTATATACTTTAGAGTTTGTAGGAGAGCATTGACAATCTGCAAAATATTCTCCTGAAATAGCTCTACTGTTCCTCCAGTGAGTACATAATCGCGGATGACAGGTTGGCTGCCATTTGCGGTGCATTCTTTGATCCATTGCTCCACATGGCTGCCATTCCAAAATCCTGAAATGAGCATTGGTCGCTCCACGTGGTGCACCATGGCAAGAGGGTAGATAATACCTCGATGTGAAATATCCAAAATTGTTGCTTCGTCTTTGACCTGTTGCTCCATGGTGGGCCCATGTAAGTGTACTTTGAACACTTTTGCAGCATACACTTGATCGTTGAAAGCGGAATGTGTGACACCCACACGCTTTACATGTGCCCATCTTCCCTCTCCTAGCTGTGGAGCTTGGATATTGAAGACGGCTGTGTCGAGTAAAAGGTGTAAAATAGGTGGTAGTTGAGAGAGGTCTAATGTAGCAACGGATGACGTTGCAGGCTCTGTTCTAAGAATGATTTCTGGTTCAACAGCAGCTTTAGAAGAGTTGTCTTCCACTCTTGCACGCTTTGCTGCTCTTTCTAACTTTTCCTTGCTCTTGAACTCCGTGTAAAGCTATTGCACAAGATGTATGCGCTCAGCTATGTTTGGCAAGGAAGTAATTGCAAGATTTTTTAGTTCTTGAAAGGTTTTCATGATCTATCCAATGGTTTGTTTGACCATGTTTACTAAAGCACCCGATTTCAGGAGGGCTATGTCAAAAATAGATGGTGCAAACTCTGCCTGGAGCTGCTCAAACACAGACTTGGTTAGAGTCTCTGTAAACTGATAAAAATGCTCCGGAGCGACAGGGTTTAAACAACGCCTAATCTCTGCCTCTGACGAGTAATGAAAGTGTCTCACAATCACTTCGGAGACGAACTTTCGTTGATGTTTCTCTAGCTTCGTGTCTGCCATATCAATATGACAAAATTATAAATTAAGAATCTTACGAAATGATTGTACACCATAGTAACATAGTTATTATATAATGACTGTTAACACTATATATATATATATATATATTAAATGATGATTCAAATTTATTAAACAATATTAAATTATTGCAAATTAAAGAGAAAATCTTATGATTACAAACCACATTGTGCGAAAATCGACCATGAAAATTAATTTAGAGAGAGAGAGAGAGAGAAACAGGCCAGGAGTGTGAGATGCTCTCAGCACAAGAACTGGACCCTGCTATGTGCAGAAGTGTGAGATGATGAAAGAAATTACATCTAAAGGGTTGGAAAATTGTATATGTGAACAGCTCAGCTAGTGTGAGATATTCTCAGCACAAGTCCTGGATGTTGTTGTAAAATAGATTGATAGTTTTTATCAATCTAATTCCTGATAAAGTGTGTGGAACTCACAACACAACTATCAGCGGATAAATTAACAATTGCAGATGTAAGTTACCTATCGTATGTGTTTACGTCCAAAACAACACCAAGTCATTTAATGATGAAAAATGATGTTATTTTGGAATATGAAACACACGAGTAACCAGTATGTCACATTAAGATGAAGAGGGCATAAAAATATGCATCTCTTCACTCTTAATATAACGAGTGGTAACGCTTGTGTTTATATGTAACACATATGACAGAAAAACTCAATCTAAAATTGTAAATTTTATAAGCTATTTCTAATGTAGTGTGTGGCACGCACAACACAACCATCAACAAACAGCTCAATAATCTCAAATGTAAATCAATTGTTGTATATATCTACATTCAGAGTAACACCAAGTCATTTGCTGATGAACAATGATGTTACTACCAGAAATAGAAGCACAAAAATAACGAAAGTCGTATTAAGATGAAGAGGGCATAAAGTATGCATCTCTACACTCTTAAAATGACGAACGTTAATTTTTGTGCTTCTATGTAGAATAATCAATAATGATTTACTTTACGATTGTAAATTTTATAGGCCACTCTGAAGTGAGAGGTGTAGCATCATGCCTACTACACTCCACGAGTCGACCTCTAATCCTAACTCATCTCTATGGTGAGAGATATACTACTACACCATACGAATGAGAATCTAAATTTACCCTAAGCCTTCCCTCGAGTGAGTTATATAACTACACACCACGGGAAAGGAAACTATATTCTATACACCACTGGAGTGAGCCATATGGCTACACACCACGAAGTGGCCTACGACCTGCAAGCAACTTTGTGGTGAGAGCCGAAACTACTACACCACACAAGTCTGGCACAACACAAAAAAAAAGTTAATATTTATTAAAAATTTAAAAAATATACCTGAAAACCGCTGTAAATCGAAGACGCTATCTCTATCTGGCAAACTCTCAGAAGCTCCAAGCTCTCCAAACTCCAAGAAAGTCCACAATGCTTTTCGATCGAATACGGCGACGATTGTATATATATACTTTTTTTCGATCGATATATTTTTCGATCGAAATACTTTTCGATCGAAAAATGTTTTATACGGCTATTCGGTAATTATTCAGAAATATGGCATATATTGACGTTTTATACGTATAATTTTTGTTATACGGGCGTATAAATGTAACGCAACAAATAGGGACTTTGTTTTAATGTATGGCCATGAGATAGAGGTGTAGTGTTTGATGTCCGGAGTATTCACTATGTAAAATTTTCCTGTAGCATGTGCGTTCACCACAATGGATTGAAAGTAGCCCTTATAGGCCTTACCTACACATGTTTCTGTAACTTTACAAGAATATAAATTCCCTTCTGTTGAACGCATGTGTTATGTTACATATACTTTAGTGAACTCCCAAGGTCAAAGGCCTCACAAATTTTGTGCACTCAGAACATTTAGCACTAGAAATCAACCAAACAAGGAGCCAATGTTTACTTCCTTGTGTTCACCTCGTGTTCTTGGAAATGTTTTGGTTAAGCCATTTCTTTGGTATTTGAAACCACATGTGACCCCTATTGTTATAGTATCCAACCAAAGGTTTCTTGATTAGCAGTTATATAGGTTTGAGTGATACATATCTTCTATGTTAACAATGCATGTATCTTCTATGTTTACACTTTCTCTATCCAAATGAGCTACATAGTAAAAATCAAATCCGCAATTAAACAATTAAGTTCACAAGGTGATAGCTATTGGTATGATCTTTAGCAATACCAAATAAATAGCTACCAATAGGGAATGAATAGGGATATTTAAGAAGGTTTGATACCAAAAACTTGTCAACACTACTCAAAAAGGTGAAAACTCAAAGGCTTTATATAATATATACGATGAAACAAGAATCAATAATAAGTCACCCCCATATATCTACACCTCCATCTCAAGTTGTCATTTCTCTAAGTCAAGCTTGGCATAGGCATAGTATGGAAACAATAACATTTTGAAAAGCAATAATTTAGCTTTCTCAACTTTTGAAATGTTGCTATTGATATATATTTAACATACCCAAACGAGGACATCTTGACAAAGGTTATGATCCACTTTAATAAGAATAACCATTAGTGATTAAACTTTCAAATCAAAATATTGCATGAATTTCTTCATGGTGGAATGATCAAGACTTGAGGCTTCAAACATCTTACAAGCAAATTAGAACATCCATAAAAATCAACAATATTTCTCAAGTCTATATGAAACCCCCAATAATCTAAATTAAATAATCTTACTCAGTGCAACACCATTTAACAAAAGGAAATATTTATATTGCATTTATAGAGGAATCTAGCCTCATAAAAATAATTACAAACGGAGACAATGTTGTTGCTGTTAGGCTTCTCTTACAAGTATTTGTCTTTCTCATCTAGAGATTCATATACACGAGTATTTGTGTGTCTATGACACTAGGGAAGATAGTAGTACTATAGGGATGGCTTTTCTAAGAGCTCCTAGAGAGTACCTATTGGTTCAAGATTCTACAAAAATCCTACTATTCTTATCAAAATATTTTAACATGGTAGTGAAAGGTTCCTCACGGAACAAAAATAGGGTGATTTCCATCTCTGCACATGGTTGCTTGCTCATGTCCTCTCAAAACAAGTTGACTCTGTAAGTAAACAACAGATTATGTGAGCACAAAGTTATAAAGTAAAAAATGATATCATTATGATAATCTAATGACAACTATACAAAGAATAAATTATAAGAAAAATCTTTGATGACTTTCCATAGATAACACAACTTAATTACATTGTGAGACTCAATCACATGCTACAAAACTATAGAGGGCGCACCAAAGCCATCAACAAAATAGCACCACCCAATGTTATGAGGTGTGAATGCCTGAGCTGTCGATAGCACTTTTGACTGTTGTCGAGCTTTTTCTCTCCATTGGTAGGTTGGTGTGCTTGGTGTGGAATGGTGTGGTGGAGTCTTCTGAGACTTAACTCTCCGTTGCTTGATTGGTTTTATGGTTTGTGGAGAAGATAAGTACTGCTTTTTTTGCCAAATCCATTTCAAGTTAGGTCCTTTCTTGGAGAAGCTCGTCTCTATTTTTTGACCCTTGGAACCTTCTTTGGTTTTGTCGGTGATGTTTTGGGCACCCAGATTTGAATCAACTTTTCCTTAAGTTGTGCTTTTGGTACCCAAATTTGCCTAACTCCTTGCATGCTACTTGTAGCATTTGCCTGTCAAGACGATGGAGAAGATTGATTGCTTCGTGGTTTGCTCTGTTGATTACTCCCTTTCCATTCCTCCTTGCTTGGTGCAATTGGAACAATGAGTTGCCCGCCTTTAGGTGATAGCTTGAGCTGATTTGTATCCCAATCTGGTACTACTTTGTATGTCCGCATCCAGGAATTCCAAGAATCATCATCTCATTCATGTGTTCATCTAGTAAGCATACAAACTGATTAGGACATGAACATCCATGTACTATCACGTTCAAGTTGACTATTACCAATGTTGGTGTTGGGTTCTTGTTGCATCCTTTTATTGTCGCTATTCCTACTGTCAATGTTTGACTTGTTGCTTTCTTGTACGTGGAATAAATGACTGCATTTACTCTAGCTCCTGTGTCGACCAAAGCATTTGTGCTATGATTGTTGAGTTGTACTTTGATGCCCTCCATCATGATAAACTTAAAGATGGAGATGATCTTAAGCTCTAAATGTAAGATACAAGGGTAGTTTTCTCACCATTCTATCTTTATGTTGGAGATGAATCCTTGCAATGCCCATGCACTATTCACACCTCCTCTTCTTGTGGTATGCAAGTCATGTGAGTTGATGCTTTTTCCACCTTCGAGAGTAGAGGTTTTCATGTAGTTCGAGTGAATGAAAGTAGAAGGAGTAGAATCTTGTTTCATGTTGTAATGGAGGGGAGAGAAGGGAGAGGAGCTAGCTTGGTGTGGAACTATGTGGTGGACAAGGGGAAGCTGAGATGGGGGAGAAGCTTGCTTGGTGCTACAATGGAGATGGGAGAAAGCTTTTAGAGAGATAATGCTGGACTATAGGGGGTGCATGTGGTTGTTGCAGCCATGGAGAGCTTCGAAAAGGGTTTGCAGAGAGAGAAAATCACTTTTTTGCTATAGAATAGGTTTAGAAAGACTTTGGAGGGTAAAAAATGATGTTTTGAATTTTTTTGGAAATATTTATTTTTTAAGAATTTTTTAGTGCACGTTTTTGACTTTTGGAGATCAAAAATACTTTTTTGACCATGAAATAGGTTATGGGACCTTTTAAGGAGGGAAAACTTGATTTTATTTTTTTTTAATTTGAAATTTTTAGTGTATTTTTAAATCAGGGCCAAAAAGTGGGGGAAAAGAGGTCAAAGTGGTTCCCCCCCTCCCCCCCGCCCCCTTCCCCCTAGCCACCTCCCTTACCTTCTCACTAGGTAAGAGGCCATTAAGAGGTGTAAGGCTACCTTGTCCCCCTACTTTTTTGAGGGTATAGAGTGTGTCCACCACCCTCTTCCTATTGGCTGGCCTCTAATTAACCTTAATCCCAAAGGGCCCCTAGAGGGTTCATATTTTTCCTGATGTGAAATTAATGGGTGATTATGCATGGACCAATAGGAAGAGGGTGGTTGCCACAACTACACCTACAAAAAAGTGGGGGGGGGGGGGGGGGGGGGCTTGTCACTATATGTCACGGGAATTGCCAAGTGATATCTACAGTTCAAATTAGGGGGTGCTCGGTGGGCTTCATCTCGATCCTTTGTTCTGGGGTAAACTAGGGGTGAACTAAGGAGTGAACTAGGGGTAAACTAGGGAAAAACTAGAGATAAACTAGGGGAGAACTAGGGAAAATGGGGAGGCGACGTTAGTTCACCCCTAGTTCACTGTTTCACGTCCTATGGGAGTCAAGCCCGTGACCTTCAGCTCCCTTATTTTTGCATACCCACTATGCTAGCGCACGTTATGTGACTATGTGGGCAAGGGGTGTGTACATAACCCTAGTTCACTGCCCCTAGTTCACCCCTAGTTTATTGTTCCCTAGTTCACCCCTACTTTATCGGCCCTAGTTTACCCTTAGTTCACCCTTAGTTTACCCCTAATTCACCCCTAGGTTACCTCAAGATCATAAGGTCAAGATGAAGCCCACGGAACGCCCCCAAATTTTGAATGTGGATATCACCTAGCAAGGATCAACGTGTGATATAGTGACGGGGGGGCGGGGGGGGCGTTTCACCATCTAACTTTTGGCTCATTAACTACTCCTTTCACTCCAACACATATACACTATCCATTTATGTTTACCAAAAAATCCTAAAAATTCAAAAAATTTAAAATTTATCAAAACCTCACTTTTCAACCTCCAAAGCCCCTCCTCCTAACCTATTATATGATCAAAAACCTATTTTCCATCACTAAAATCCTCTTTCTGTACCTTTTTCTCCTGCAAGCTCTCCCGTCTTCATCTACATGGTTCTCTCCAAGCTCTCCATGGGTGCACCACCTTTGGAAGATTTCCATGGCTCCTTCCAAGCACTTCTTCTCCCTTGTCCATGGTTGCAGCAACCTTGCACTCCATGGTTGCACCACCTATAGAAGCTCTCCATGGGTCCTTCCAAACACCATTTCTCCCATCTCCAAGGTTGCAGTAACCCTGCACTCCCCTCTCCCATCTTCATCTATAAGGATCTCTCCAAGATCTCCATGTTTGCACCACCTATGAAAGCTCTCAATGGCTCCTTCCAAACACCACTTCTCCCCTCTCTGTGGTTGCAGAAACCTTGCACTCTCCTCTCTCATCTCCATCTACATAGCTCTCTCCAAGATTTCCATGACTGCACCACCTATGGAAGCTCTCCATGCCTCCTTCCAAGCACCACTTCTGGGTCCACTATCCATGGCTACAGCAACCTTGCACTCTCGTCTCTTATCTTTATGTATATGGCTCCCTCCAAGCTCTCCATGGTTGCACCACCTATAGAAGCTCTGCATGCCTCCTGCCAAACATCTCTTCTCACATTTTCATGGTTGTAGAAACCTTTTACTCCCCTCTCCCATATTCATCTATGTGGCTCTCTCCAAGCACTCTATGGTTGCCCCACCTATAAAAGCTTTCCATGCTCTTTTCAAACATCTTATCTCCACTCTCCACTATTGTAGCAACTTTGTACTCCATGCATCTCTGCATGAACATTCCTCTCTATCTCCTCAAACTTTTACCTATTAAATCTATGCCTTTCTCTACCAACCACACCACCATGCTCTCCATCCGCTCCCGATTGCTATAGTAAACTTTTACTCCCTACGTTCTTCCACTAACTTCTTGATTATACATATGTGGCTCCTCCAAAAAGCTACATAAATCCCTCTTTTGGTATATCTTTTTCATCTACCAACCGTAAGTTTGGCTGGGGGGGGGGGGGGGGGGGGGGGGGGGGGGAAGTACTACAGATTCTCCTCCACAGTCACCGTTCCCTGCTCCAGTAGAAGATGAGGACCATGACATGCCTTCACGAGATGCTCGCGGGTTATACTACCAGGTTCATAGAGGAGGTATGGTGGATCTCGGGACAGTGCAGGGCAAGAGATTCCGCACACAGGTCAACCAATTAATCCACTCCACATATATGAATTTTTTTCTCAAATTTGATCAGCAAGATCCCTACAACCTCACATTTATAGAGACAACCATGCACATGCGTTTCCCCAACCCTGAGGGGAAAAATTTCTCAAGGCAATGGTTACAAAAGCATGTCAAAACATTTCTCAATAACAAAAAATCTAGTGTGAGGAGAGCTGCAAAGAAGACAATGGAGTCTCCAGAGCATAGCTATCGGCCAAGAAATGTCCATGATGTGGAGTGGGAGACAGCTATGGAAGAGAAAGAGGACGAAAGGGAAACGGGTGAGAGGATGTATACGCGTCAAGTTGAGGCCAGATCCCATCAGACTTCTACGCATTATGGTTCGGGAGGAAAAATGTCTTGGAAAGACAATATGTAAGTAAAAATATTAGTTTTATTGTAAAAAATCTAATGTTTTTCATTTAATTAATTGGTTGCTATTTTCTATCAGTATAACATTACCATGAGTCGCCCGACAAAACATGTGCAGAGATATAGAGAGAACCATACCAAGTATCAAACTTGGTGTTGGTTGTTTGAAAATCAAATGATCTCTTGAGAGGAGTTCAAAAATGCGTGCAGAAGTCTCCAACATGTAAGTTCAATCTTATTTAAATTATCAAATTGTTGATTTAATATCAAATATGAAATAACAAAGTGTTAATTGTTTCTTTTTCTGGTTTTGCGGAGTCAAGGAGTTCCACACAAAATGCCGCCATCTCCCCCATGAGCATCCTCTATTTTGTATACGCGGGACCGGCTTGCCCTATCCCACATGACCATACTCTATTTTGTACACGCGGGCTTTTTTTGCCCTTTATGTAAATGCAATACCTATTATTTTTGGGCTCAATACCTTTCCCAATTGTAATTCCACTTATGTAAATGAAATTATCAATCTTTTTTTGGCTCAGTGTATTGTCCAATTGTGATATTTTGTTGTAATTAATAATAATTTTGTAAAATATCTTTTTAAAAAAAAAAATAGATGACCTTTTGGATGGTCCTGCAAAGGACAATCCAAACGGTCATTTGTTTTTTTTATAATAAACCCGTCTGCGGTAATGCTGGTGATAAAGTCTGCGCGGTAACTGTCGCGGGTATTTCTGCAGTAAAGAACGCGGTAATTGGCGTGGAAATATAGCCACAGGCATTACCGCGTATGTTACCACTAGACCATTACCGCAAGTGTTGCTGTAGTATTTTCCGCATACGGGAAATTTCATATTATGAATTTCTTTGTTTTTGTGCAGTAATGTGAGCGATAATACCGCGCATATGTTATAGTGAGACATGTGAGGAAACGAGTAAACCAAAGATCCCAAATCCTCAAAGAACAGAGAATGGTTCTACATATGTGGGAAGGGTTGTAGAATGTGTGATAGAGAATACAACTAATCATTTGATTACCATATATCTCCTACTATCCCATAAGCTAACTGCAATTGGCTTGAAGAGCTTTAGAAAGTAGTTAGAGAGGCTAGAGATGGCATTCATGCATTGGAGTCTACACCTATTGCAGAAGTTCACCTTAACAAAGGTATGATGGACTTTGCGATGCAATCCATGTATGGTGACCAAGGGACAAAAAGATTAGAAGATATTCAAGATGAAATCTTAAAGGAATTTCCACCATATTTGGGACCTTACAAGGCACAATCAGATGTTATGGTTCTACCATCACAAAGAAGAGCTCATAAGCCAACCCTAGATTCTCTAGGATTGTAGGATTTTCTATTAGCTCCTATGGAATGCACATTCATGATGGCTGAGCTGCTAAAAATCAAACCTCAAATGTGGAGAGACAAAGGGAAATGTCTTGAGAGAATGGGAATTAAAAACCCCGTTGAATGAGAAAAGTTAGACCAAGAATTGGAAAACTGGAACAAACCCAAGAAAGATGCTAATCCAGTCCCCATAAACAAAGTTGGTGATTAATATGAAGGAGAAGATGGAAACACAACATTGCCTATAATATAATATCAAGGGACAAAAACCATAGCCATTCTAGCTAGTGGTGCAACTGTTGCCATCACCACAAAACGTATTTGGGAAAAATGGGGAAAGTCTGCTCTTAAGAAAACTCAATGAAATTATCGCTAGCTGATGGTAATATTGAGAGGCCTATCAGAGTGCTACAGTAACTGGAAATGATGAATTCTTGTGGGATTGAGTATGAACACACGTTTGCGGTAATAGATTTTGGTACCAAGAATAACTACGATGCTATTTTAGGAAGGCCTTTTATTTTTTAATTGAAGATGGTTTAGGATTGAGGCTATGAATACATCTACCTACAACACATGGGACATGTCATGCGCATTAATTTGAAGGATCGCACCTATAGGTATGTAGCCAAGACTTTGACAGAGGATTCTGATTTTCCTATGACTACGAAATCTACCGTACCTACATGGTTGAATTCTAAGGCCCACTTATGGATGTGTGGAGCATCTGATTTGTGAAGAGAACGGTCTAGATTTAATTTCATTTTGTATGGTAAATGGGACTAAAAAAGAAATTACAAGGAAGAAAAGAAAATGGGGAATGGGACCCTTTGTGATTCATTGCTACATTAAATGGAAAAGAAAGGACCAATTGGATTAGTGGCTGTAGATTACAAAAATATCACTTCCCATTAACTCAAGAAATGCTTGAAATGATACATGCAACTAAAACCAAGCAAGCAAAACAGGTAGAAATTGTTCAACAAGCACATATAGAGGTTAAAGAAAGAGAAGCTAAGAAAAATAAAATGCATGAAGAGTTTTGACAGTGCAAGAACATACGATTTTGTCACCTAGAAACTATTGATGAAGATAAAGATGGCATGAATCCTTACATTCTTACAGAGAAAACAAGATACCAAAGCATGCTTTACTAGATTCTGGTGTACATATGAATGCCATAAGTTGGGATGATAGCAGTAAATGCCCGAGTTGATTCTCCAGCCATCAAAATGACCATTCAGATAATTCAACGGATCAATCAATGTTTCCATAGGCTATGTGGAGCTCATGCTCTACATCAAGGATTACATTGTCCGCATAACTACTTCATCTTACCTGCAAACACACTTGATAATCAAATTGTTCTTGGCACACCATGGCAGTGTCAGTACAAAGCATATATACAATAGGCAAAAAACCAAGTGTATTTTATAGCTTCGAAAGAAACTTTGGGTTCAAAAAATGAAACAGACCAAGGTCACATCCAAATAGCACCGAGCACCATCACCACGCTAGATTTGGATACCGAATGATACCCTACAACTTGATGGAAACTTCATTTGGGTGCCAAAAGTCAAACCAAATTGAAGTCAACCCCTCTATTTAAGCAAAGCTCCGAAAGCACTCTCCATGGAAAAGTCTAGGAATCCAGCTACCATAATGGCGCAGACCACCCCACAACATCACCACTATCAAACTCAATTCTCTAGTGATATCTCTAGTGGCCTCTAACCACTTTGGACTCCCAAGGCAATCCAACGCCTACGAGATAATATTGCTTGGGTTCCAAAATAAGCAAAGAGGCAATGACAATTACAAGAATAGAAGCAAGAGTCGATAGAGTAATCCTTGTAGTCTAAGCAGATACAAGCAACCTAGTAGAGAGCGCATTGTCAAAAATGTTGAGTGTTACCATTTCCAGAAGAAGGTCCATTATAAAAAGGATTGTTACAATTTTCTAAGAGAGAAGAAAAACGTGCAAAAGGACAAGTATGAAAAAGGCAAGAGTAATGTAAAGATCAAGGAGATCAACTTGGTTGAGTCTCCCAAGGCAATAGTGATCCCTGTCGAGGTGGCAATAGCACCCTCAAATGTTCTCCTTTTCACTATGAATCTCACTCCAAATTCTTTGATTGCAAATGTTTAGGGTTATGTGTAGGATTGGATCCTAGATTCTAGCATAAGGTTTTATCTCACACAACATATAGAGTGGTTTTCCTCTTTTGTGCTCATGCAGGGTATAGTCAAGCTTGGGGATTCCCAGGGGCGGTCATTTTTTAGAATGTGTATGATATCACGTGACTTAACCGGAGAGGATTATTAAAAGACCAAAATGTATAAAAATGTATACATACAGAGGGGGGTGGGGGTTTTTTAAATAGGGTAAGTATAGTATGTATATTGGGGTATTATTAATTACCTCTTTAACGCACGTGATATAGGGGTCTTTTGATAAGTGACTGCCCCGGGGAGGGATTCCTATGAGCTTGAGGTCATTGGCATTCGTGATGTGAAAATTTAGATGTTTATCGGTACTACATTTGTGTTGCAGGATGTCATACGTATGCCTAATCTAACAAAGATCTTACTTTCTTTAGAACAATTAGATCAACTGTGTTACACTATAGTTTTTGTTAATGGTTCTTGGTGGATGATCTGCAAGAACGACCTTGTCATTGTGAAAGGTTGCAAAATGAATCCATGTGGTCAATGTTTGTTTCGAGTGTCAATGGGCACTCTATGTTGCCAAGCTACCGTCTACAACTAAGTTGTGGAATAGCCAACTAGGGCATATTAGCCAGAAAGGAATGAAAACACTTTAGCATTTTGGCTACTTACCAATGTTAGATGACACGGATTTTCCATTTTATGAGCATTGTCTTTACAAGAAACGGACTAGGTTGACATCTTTGCCATTGATAAAGAAAATCGGTGAACCTCTAGACTTAGTGCACAATGATTTGTGTGGTCCAATGCCACATAAGACTCTAGGGGGGGTAAACTACTTTCAGATGTTCATAGATGCTTCTACCAGGAAGGTGTGGGTATATCTCCTTAAGCATAAGGAAGAAGTTTTTTCTATGTCCCTAAAATTCCTTGCCATGGTTGAGAAATAGTTAAGGAAAAAGCTCAAGGCTTTTTGCACGGACCATGGTGGAGAATATGTCTCCATATAGTTTAAGGCATTTTTCAGTCAAAGAGGCATTCATAGGTAGTTTACTGCTACACACCGACACCGAATGGGATAGCTGAGAGAATGAATCACACGGTTCAAGAGCGAGTTATATATTTGATTTATATGGCTAAGTTTACTCCAGAGTTTTGGGGGAATGTTGTTTTGACAACCCTACACATTATCAATAAGTGACCTAGCTCTCCTTTGAATTTCAAGATTTTAGAGGAGTTATGGACTGGGAAAATTCCAAGCTGTAAGAACTTACATGTTTTTAGATGGAAGGCATATGCACATATTCCCAAGGACATTTGTCGCAAGCTAGCTCCCAAAGAACACAAATGCATTTTTTATGACTATGGTGCAGATGGGAGATGGGATATCGTCTCTGACACCCAAGATCTCAAAAAGTCATTCGCAACTCAATGTGATCTTCAATGAATCAAAGATGCACAAACATCCCATTAAAGAAATTGAGTACACACGCGTTTGATTTCAGGATGTAGCCTCTGAACCAACTCAGTCTAGTAGGGATGCATCCAGTTCTCAAGTGCAAGATTCTACTATTGCTCTAGAGAGAACAAAGTCTAGTAACAAGGCAATGAGGCTCTCTATGAAAGTATCACATGCGCCTGGGCGGTTTGAGCTAGGAATATCTCTAGCCAACCTATACAATGCCCTCAACCCTAAACCAAGATACACATGTTGTATCTCTCACCACTACCCTTTGGAGATTACTCTTGATGAAAAAGCTAGGAAATTGAGGTATCATTTGTCCCATAGTAACTGTTCATTATCTATTAGGCCCAAAGTCCAAGAACATACCAAAAATATTTGGTCCACTCCCTTTGACAAGTCTAGAACGCCATCTAAATCTTTGATGGAGGCAATGAGAAACAATCAAAGGATTTTGGTTCAGACTCAAACACTTAGTCACCCTTTCCAGAACAAGAAAGAAAGACTAAATTTAATGAGGACATATGCTTTCTTTAAGCTTACCTAATCCCTCTGTAGAAATTGAGAACAAAATTTTCACACTTAGGCTAGGCATTCGATGAGAGCTGAAGAAGATCTAGCGCTCCATCACACATGCCTTTTGTTTAGAGGCTAGTGGGTAGGCAAAGTTGACAAGCCCACCAAAGAGATGTTCATGATTCATAGGAAATCATCCCCCCACTCTTCATTGATTAGGGAATAGCCTCTTTTGAGGAAAAGAACCTCTAGATAGTCCATGAAGACTTCCAAAAAAAATTCACTCCTTTCTAGTAAACAAGTAAGTATAGAGGTTGCAAAATGTAGAGCCATCATTTGGCAATACAAAAAATACATCATCCCTTGGGAGGACATACACCTTATTGACTCCCTTCTTTCTTAGGCGGACTCTGCAATAGCCATTGAGAGCCTCAATAGTAACAACAATCTTGGGCTACATGGGCTACCCTCAAAGATATTTTAGGTTTTTAAGGATCTTAGCATTCCTTTTCTTGGTAGAGTTTGGGACGAATCCCTCCAATTCAAAGCTCTTCCCAATCTCATCAACATAGGGGTAATCAAGTTCCTCCATAAAAGAGGGCCCAAGGACGACATTCCCAATTGAAGTCCACTGACAATGCTCATGACAACATACAACTTTTTCCCAAAATTAGTGGCCAATATAATTTCTATTCATTTGGCTAAGTGGGTCAATGAAGGACAAAAAGGATTCATTAAAGGCACGAGATTTCTTGAAGCATTTATATCCTTGTGGGAAGAAATTGAACAAGGAAAAAACTCTAACCAAGTGGACTATGACAAGTTAGAATGGTTATTCATTCTTGACAACATACACCATGGGATTTGGAGAAACCCTTGTACGATTATGTACCTATATTATTTGTGAATGCCCACACAATAGTAGTAATGTACGGTATTTTATCCCAAGTGTTTGAGCTAAACTGATCAATTAGATAAGGTTGCCCCTTGGCCTTTCTTTTGTTTCCAATAGCAAGAGATGGTCTCAATTATCCGGTCAAAGCTAGAACAGAATAAATCTACCCAATTCCTAAGAGCAACATTGCCTCTCTCAGTTTGCAAATGACATAAATGCCATCACGAACAATGATGACCAAACATTAAGCCACTTTTGGATATCCCTAGCAATAACCTCTACAATCTCATGTTCCAGGATAAACCTTGGTGCTTGATACATGCGTGCGGAGGTACTACCTCCTTTCGCTACGGTCAGTAATTAGTTTCCTATGTGCGGGTCAGCCATAACGTAGAGCAAGTTTTCTGAAGAGGTGTCGGTCTTACTACCTTCTTCTATGATCGACACAAGGGGATCTAACCATGCTTGATTCACACTCTCCTCTACGGACACTAGGCTAACTTGGTCACCTCCGACCCTGAGATCTCTCGTCAAAAGTCTACTTGACCACAAATACATGAATTGAAAAGAAAAATTTCATCGTAAACCCAACCTCTTACCTTGCGAGCATTTTTAAGCAACATTTTTAAGCGAACGCTTTTTTCAAATCAGGCGAGCGGAATCCAAAAAGATTTCCTTTATTATTTTTTAATGTGGTGGATTCTCAATTAGAATTGTGGTGGTTACTTTTGCTCCTCCTTCCTTCAACTCTCCTTCTTCTTCCTTACTGCGTTTTCCTCCCTCACCCCTATGTGTATCATCCCCTACCAAAATACAGCATTCTCTTAAAGACAACGAACATGAGTCTGTGTTCATCTTGGATATCCTGCTGAGAAAATTATATCTACTTCAACTTTGTAGCCACCTTCCAACAGTCTTTGTGCCTCACACTGTGACAAGTTTGTACCCAAGTCCACTGGCCATATTGTTGGTGGTGTTCCTGGCTTAGTTTCAATGTTGTTTTCCACCACGAAACAATGCAAAACATGATCTGGACAAAACCAAAACCATTTCTTGAGTAGTCCTTTTAGGTGTTTTTTGTAGCCCTCAAATGACGCAGCAACAACTCCACTGCTTGGACCTGAAATGTATTCTCCACATCTCTTCCCTCCACTGGGTGTCTTGCTACATGTAACCTTACTACCTACTTTCGTCTTGCAAATTTCCCACATTGCCTCGTTCACCTTTCGTTCCATGATATGGAAACCCCCCTCTTCATTTCTTCACGACGTTGTGCATGTAGGTGGCTCTTGCACAAAGTCAATTTTTCTAGGCCTTCCACTCTTCTTTCGGTCTCTTGTGACTGTATTGTACTCGGGCCGATGGGTTGACTCATCCTCCACATTGATCACCTTTGTAGGATTCCGTCTCTTTCGTGATGTTTCCTTGTCGCCGGACAGCAGAGTTGGCACCCTATAGCAAGGTGTTCCTCACTGGCCTCATACACAACATGAATTACTTGTTGTGGTCGTGCAGAAATTCTATCTTTCAGCTTCTCCAATGATGGTCCCTTCCCATTGTGTTTTCCTTGCACATATGAGATTGCCTTTGTGCTTTGTAGAATGGCGTTAGCCATGTCCGATGCACAAGCATCATAGAGAGAGATGCTTCATTTGAACCCCTCACTGGCAAACCAACTTCCATGCTTGCTCTCAGCAAGATTTGTCTGCGGTCTGTTTGGCCTTCTACGCTCTTTTCCACTGTGATCATTGCACTGCCCCAATGTGCGATGCGCACATCCCATAAAATGAGCCATGCATCCAAGCAGAGTATATTTCTATCCCCATAATTCCCATTGCGCCACCATAGTCGAATTAGTCATGCCTCAGTAGTTGCGGCCTCTCTTGAAGGTGCCACCCTCCACTTCTCACACATCACTTTATGTTCCTCCTGCAATGATGCCACAATGTACTTCACGGTGTGCCCAATCATGCTTTTATTCCAATGGAAGAGACATGAGTGCTCTCGTCCAGCCATTGCATTTATCTTTCCCCCATTGTACACTTGTCTCACTGCATTCCAATTTTCTTGCACTTCATCTGCCATGAACCCATAGAAATCGGCCTTCTCACATCCATGATTTTCCATTACATCATTGATGCATTCCCAGAAGAGACATTGGAAAGTCATACCCTCTTCCTTCATTTCACAAGTGGCTATGGTTAACAGCTCATGCATGTTGTGAGATTACAACCATTAGAAATATTACTGAGGTATCAACGCTTGAATCACATTTATTAATTGAAGGACAATGCAGGCTTCTTACCTAGGGTCATAAACATGACACACCATTGTAACCTAGTCTACAATGCTTCGTGTGTGATCAAATTGCACCCACGCATGTCGAAGGTCTCAAGACCCCGTGCGTATCATCTGATTGACTACATTGACACCTAATGTTGGCCAAATAGTGGACATCTTGAATATGAAACATTTCTGATCCTTGTTTCCTTGCCCTGGGAACCTACTTCAATGAAATAAGTCATACGTGCAATCATGCTTGAGCTTCAGTAATGAATCCAGGCCAAATGTATCCTTCAAAGGTCCGTTCCTTGTAACTGCTACAAATTTCGTTAACCTACACTTGTCACATGTCAGTAATAGCACCCATGCATGACAACCTCTTTAATTGTCAGTGCAAATTAAACTACCATTACCAGTTGTCTTGCATGAGAGGGCCCATTGCTTTAGCGATCGCATAGAGCTCTTGCTCCCCCATAGTGTGTGGTGCTCCAATGGCTTTAATGAGTGACATTGTCACAATCTCCTTTGCAACATACATTTGGACCTTCCTTGCACCCGCCTCTCTATCTACCCCCAATACATTCCACCATTTCTTTACTTTTATCTGCAAGCTCCTTTGAGCTTCCTTCCCTTACATTGTGCTGATGCGTACCACAATGTATCCTTAGCCGACTCATTGTCTCATATGATGGCATGATGTAGTACACAAAGGACTCACATGTCCCTACACATACTGCAATCCTACTACAATAGTGACAGGACAGCTTCCCACTAGCTGTCTCACAAAGCTCCCCAGGTACGAGCAGTTTTAGTAAACTACCATGAAAGTGTGTGGTATTAACCACCCCATAGTTTGAAAGCCTTGAGCACTCTTCATTGAGGCACTTTACAGAACCCAACACTGGCTCCTACGACACACTCCTGCAAATGCTATGTTTGATGTTTGGGGCTTGGTCCAAAGGTGAGGGTCAGATTTTTGTTGCATTGCGTCCATTCCGTAGACATTGCCTAACATTGGAGGAAACTCAAACGCAATGTTTTCATTGTAGGCCTTTGGGATCTCCCTTACCTTCTCAATAATAGAAATGTTGCCTAAAAATTTGCTAATAGAGTTGCGCTTGAGTGCACTTTGTAGGCTGCTTACCACACTACTCTACATCGCAATGCTACTTCTGCCAATCACATTTGGGACCTCACTTAGCTTGCCTTCCATGGGAGTTTTGACATGAACGAGTGGTGTTGAACGCGGCGGGGTGGTGAGATCTATCATCGGGGTCATTGGCGGTTGAAAGCTCTTGGAACTGTCATCATGAACTTCAAAAGGCGGCTCGCTAGAGGTTGTTACGACTACATACTTACTTTTGATAAACACTCCTCGAGAATGTAGACCGTCTCTTGCAGATGGTTGGCAGTAGGTTGTAATGGCACGAGCATCTCCTTGCTTCCAAATCCTACAATTGCATGAAGACTCTATAATCGTTGGGGTGTCATGTTTAATTGCAAAAAAGAAATGGGCAATATAATTTTTCCATTGGTGAACGAGAGAGAGAGAGAGAGAGCGGTGCAGGGTTTGGATAAGGATAAAATGCAAGACATAACTATGTGATAATGGTAGAGGGTACTTAGCCTACATAATGCTCCCTACCTACACTCTCCACAAAATAACAATAATAGGTTGGAAGTGACATTCATCCCCTAATATACTACTTTGTTAATTTATTAGATTTTTTAATAATTTTATTTTTTAATTTATCATCTTTTATTTAATCGTTTAATTTCTCTTCTCTCCTTCCCCTCCTAGCAAGAGATTTTGGGTAAGAGATTTTGTCTGATCATCAATATTGTGTTAGCTTCATCAAGCCCTCGGAGAGAAGTGCATGCATCTTGCGGTGCCTCTTCAAACCATAGAGGACAACTTTAGAGCACTTTGTGGTGGGGGTTTACCAAGTATGTCTTTCAAGGATTCAAACCATAGAAGACCACTTTAGATCACTTTGTGGTGGGGGTTTACCAAGTATGTCTTTCAAGGATGCATATTTACTCCCGCATCCTCTTATTGTTGAAGCAACCATAGCCTTTGAAACTTGGATATGCATGGGCCTCATGACTTACCTCAACAAGAGCTAATGGGTTGCTTTAGACATTGATTAAGGATTGCTTATCATCTATTACTATCATTGTGGAGTTTGGGTGTGTTAGATTTTTATTCATCTCTAGACGCTTCAGTCTACAAGCTCTTCACCACGCACGTGCATTGGCTCTTGGTTGTGGGTTGGCCACCTATACACCTGTTGGACACGAATTTCAGGCACACTTAGGGTTTCTAAGCACATTGCCCACTTTAGACCTACTTTGACTAGCCTGAAAAGAAAAATTGGCAATTCGCTTGAAGTGATCACATGCCATGGATGCACATATGAGAGAGAGAGAGAGAGAGAGAGAGAGAGAGAGAGAGAGAGAGAGGCAATTCGAATAGTTGGCTCCCATGGGAAGCATCGCTATGTTGATCATCATTTCCCTTTAGAGGATGTTACAATATTGACACTTTGGTTGTGGTAAGGTTGTACCTTATCTCAGTTTTATTGGGACCCAGGTGATTGGCATTAGACCCACTCCGATCATGCATGCGCGCCGGTCTCACTACAAGAGGTTGTGTGCTCTTGTGACGCTGTTAGCGACGGAAATACACTGGGTTTTTATAACCCCGGCGTCGCTAAAACCGTCGCTACGAGAGCGTCGCTATATGCGTCGCTATATAGAGACGCTCATAGCGACGGTTATAGCGACGTCCGAGAGAATTTTTTTTTGGTGACAGGGCATTGAATGCCCTGCCACCCATCAACCATATTATACTTGATTCACTTTTTAAAAAAAGTGCAAGGGTATATAATTGACCCAAAATAGTCACCCACAAGACGCATTGTTTGCAAAATTGACAAGCGTAAAATTGACAATTGTACACATCATAGGCAAAATGAATTGATTGGCAAATGTAATAATGACAATTGTACAACATCATAGGCATAAAGAATTGATTGGCAAAATGAACTGCGGTGACAAATGTAATAATATACATGGTTCAAAAAGACGTATAAAATCCGTCTCATGATACATAAGCTATGAGAAACCCTAAACTAATGCTATCTAGCTACGGCTAAACTGACGTCGTCTAGTCAGACGTCTCATCGCGTCCAAGCGGCGTATCTGTCGGATTCTACAAAAAAAGACAATAAGACAGCTTTCAGTAAGTATAAACATATAACGACATTTATAAAACAATACAAAAAAAAGAAAAGAGTAAACCCTAATACTAACCATGCCGCCTCGAGAACTGAGAATGTCCATCAGCGCGTTTAAGCCCTTCCTGCCTGTGTACTCGCGCTCGTACGGTGTGGGATCACGTCCTGTCATCGACCACTGTCAAAACATACAAAGATTTCATTATGTTAGAATTAAAAAACTCATAAACCCTAAACTATCGAACATAAAGAGCAATGCGAAAACACTTACAAAATCGGCCTCAAATGATGCCCATCCACCGCTCCCCAAGTGGTGCGAGCTCCCTGCCTCTACTCGCGCTCTGGCTGCATCCTTTTGTTGCTTCCACTTGTCGGGATTCTCGCGCGCTGCTTTCTTCGCATTCTTCCAATCTTCTTTGGCCAGCCAATCTGGCCTGTTCCACCCATGCTTGATTGGTTTTTGCACTTCGGAACGCTTGTGTTTGCAGTATTCGCGCATTCGAATCTTCATCAGGTCTTCATTGAAACGCTGATCCCGTGTTGGGACGGGAAACTCATCATGAAGTATGCTGATGACTCTGTTTTTTAAATCACTTGGTACTTCACTCCATTTGTTTAGTATGTAGTGTTTAAACAGCTGAGAGCAAAGACCACGCATGCGCGAGATCACCTTCTTGCCGTCATCATCCATGATGATGCCGCCACTGAAGTCGACGGAGTAAGGCAAGCCCTCTGGCCGGTGACGCGTGAACGTGGGTGTCCCGGCAGGGGTCTCTAGCGGCGTGTCGATGGGGGTACGGACGTCAGGTGTCTCCACCGGCGTTTGGGCCCCAAAGCGAGGAGTGTCGAGTGGGGTGGCTCCTGGCGGAGTAGGTAGAGGTGTGTAGCTGCTAGGAACAGTCAGCCGCGCAAAACCTGGCATAGATGGTGATGCTGTGGCTGGTGTGGGGGCGGGCAAAGAAGGGGAGGGTAAAGAGCCTCGTCGAACACGAGGCGGTGTGGAGGCATCGGCGGCGGAATCCCCACAACAACTGCCACCGCCACCACTAGAGCGCCGGTGTCTAGCCGAGTGTGAAGATCGTCTCGTCGACGCCGAAGCTTCGGAGCACGCCGAATGCTCCGAAAGAGAGGGAGATGCGGATGGAGTAGGAACGCGCGATGATGGGCCAGAGCGATGACGCTCCACGTACCACTGTCTCTGCTGCGGTGACAAAGAAGAAAGAAACTCCTCATCATCTATACCTGCATTAAACACATGAATATTTAAACTTAATATTGAATGAATAGAGTAGACAATGATGCAAAGACCATTAAATACAATGACGTAATGACGCATATAAATACAATGACGCAATGAATTGAGTGATAGAAGAGGCAAGTCGAAAACTCAGAATTTTCAATCAAAAGATGTGAGCGCGAGTAGAAAAGAGCGTTATACACCATGGAAAGTACTTAGAGAGCCAGAGCTTTTACAACACGGAGCAAAATTGTTCAAATACAATATTTGTGGCTTTAAGAGATCTCTCTCTCATCCTCGCATAACTCAGCATAACTTCCTATATCTATATAGAGCTCTCCGTTTAAACACATATCCTCTGTTTCATTTTGTAGCTCCTCTGCATGCACCCCATATAGAGTAGTAGCATCTTGATGCTCGTCTGGCACCACCGCAGCGGCTTCTGATTGAGCATCTTCTCTGATCTCCTCCATTGATGCCGTTGTGATTGGCACATGGTAGCCTTCATACGTCCTTGCACTACGAGGGGCTACCTCTATGACGTACCACCATTTTGATGTAGACTTTGTAGGATGAAATATTACCTGCCAGAGCCACATAACTTACATGAGAGCTTTCAAGCACATAACTTGTAAAAGGGGGATGTTAACTATTTACATACTTACTTGTTCACAATGCTCGGGTAGTACGAAAGTGTTGACGAGAGATGTCCATTTCTTAGTAGAATCCACCTCAAGAAAACCAGACTCTCCTCTAAGCACAGTAGCATTGCGACCCTCCATGATTATCTTGAACCATTGCACGTCAAACAAGCCGACAAAAAATCCTCTGTAATCGATCCTCAAAGTCTCTTGTAGCGTGCCGAAGTAAGTGAGTTCCGCCACCACAGGATCTGCATCAGAGGAACGTCGTCGACTAGACTGTTCAAATTTTGCCATGATTCCACAATCTTGAGTAAAACGCTTTTTGTCGATCCGTTCCACCCTAAAATGTCGACCTTTACACCATGCTGCTGTGTATGACTTATACTACAACGAACAAAGATTATGAGTGGCCGTTCAAACGTTTAGAAATAAAGTCACTAGCTAGTCGTACATTGCAAACTTACCTTGGTCGCGTAACCCCGAGAGTACTCCCACTCTTCCTCCGTCACTTCGTCACCGCATTGTTGTGCGCTTTTCAATTGGTTGTGAAACCATCTTAAGCTCATGAATGTTGGTAGGCTTTCCAGACCTGTCGGATAGTGCATCGGTGGTCGTCTTCCCCATCTCCACTCGATTCGTGCCCTTTGTTGCTCTTGCTTTGCATCCTCATATTGTGAAATCCACTTTTGCATCACTGGATTGTGAAGCATGCAAAATCGGTTGATTTTAGCCTCTAGATCTTCCGTCATCTTCTTCTCAACACCGAGATTGCACATGACAATCCCAGATATGCGATCATCATCTATGGTTCGCCATAGCGTGTCCTGGGCTTTATCAAATCCGTCTAGCCACTCTCCAATGTACACTAGGGACTCTGATACCAACCAACCTTCTGCCATGCTACCCTCCGGACGTGCCTTTTGACACACATATCCCTTAAGCATTTTCATGAAACGTTCTAAGAAGAACATCCATCTCGAATGAACTGTGCCAGCTATTTCCACCTCATCAACTATGTGAACAAGAAGATGCACCTGAATGCTTAGCATGGTAGTAGGAAAATGTTTCTCAAACATGCACACAAGCTCCGCAGCCTTTAGTTTGGCGAATGGTATGGAGTCTACGTTGATCTCCTTTTGTGAGATCCATTGCACCAGCTTTGCAAGTTTGTAGATTGTGTTACGGATGTCGAGAGACAAACATCCCTCAATGGCAACCGGTAAAATAAACTATAAAGTATGTGCAACAATGATATTAAAGTCCACATTTTATGCAATGATATTAAAGTCCACTATGAACGTACCTGACACATTTTATGCCAATCGTGTGACTTCAAACCGGTAAGCTTTCCTTCTTTAGTAAAACACGTTCGGAGCGAGTGCATTACGCCAGTGGGGGTCCGCAAAGATCGAATGGTCTCTTTTACTTTGCGTTCTTGGGCTCCTGTGAAAATCCATGGTGCTTTAGGGAGTTTTATCGATCCATCAGACGCTGTTTGCGGCCAATATTTCTCCATACGATCCACATTTCTAAGGTCAACTCTGGCTCCCAAAGTATCTTTCTTGCCAGTCAGATGGTCCCATAGTAGATTACCCACATTCTTGAATATGTGCATTGGATCGAGCAAGTGATTGATCATGAGTCGGGGCCAGTATGGTAACTCGTACCATAGAGATAGTCTCTTCATCCCTGGAGGAAATCCGTCATCGCACATCTCCTTCTGCTCTAACCATGCTTGTGCAGACATCCTTGGTGGCTCTCTTCCCAAAAAGCCGTCGCGTAACACATGATTCTCTGGAAGATACGCTTGATGACCTTCGTAGATTTGCTTCTTCAGTGAGGGCGCCCTACGTGCATTCAGTCTAGGTCCATATGTGACACATGCTCTGTATCCGCTTGTTTGAAGCCCTGCATGTATACACATGATAATAGATCAACTATGGGAAAAAACAAGATTTACAGTGTCTGAGTGAGGAGTGTCAATAGATCACCTGAGCATTCTGTTAGCTCGGGATAGTCATGCATGGTCCACATTAGAATGCCTCTGATCAAAGCATTCCGTCGTCCTGTGTGCCGGCTCATATCCACCACCTCTATGCCAATCCACAATTGTTGTAGGTCTTCCAATAGTGGACGAAGATACACATCCATATTCTCCACTTTATATCGCCCTGGCACAATCAAGCTTAGCCATAGGTGCCCCTTCTTCGTAGTCAACCACGGGGGAATGTTGTAGTTGACGATGACAACGGGCCATACACTGTAAGATGTTGATCTTTGACCAAATGGATTTACGCCATCCATAGCCAGGCCTAAGCGCAAATTTCGAGCTTCCCTGGCAAAATCTGACCATGTTCCATCTATATGTTTCCAGGCTACGCAATCTGCAGGAATTTGTAGCACACCATCCGAAGATTTATTATCCTCATGCCATGATTCTAGGGCGGCCATGGACTTACATTCGAAGAAATGCTTGATGCAAGGAAGCAGAGGAAAATGTCGCAAAACCTTTTGTGGAATTTTTGTCCCGTGGAGATCTACTCGATATCTTTCGGAATCACATTTCGGACACTTCTCCATGTCTATGTATTCCCCTCTGAAAAGAATGCAGTCATTAGGACAAGCGTGGATAGAATTGTAATCCATTCCCAAGTTTCGCAAAATCTTTCTTGCTTCATCTCGGGAATCTGGCATCACATTGTCAGCTGGCAGTATGTGCTCTTTAAGCAATCTACACAACATAAAAATACGATACAGTCGTGTAAAAATCTATCAGATCATTATACATTTAGAGTTTTATTAAAGTAAACTAATTGTAATAGATCACCTGAAAAGCGCTGTGACGCTAGTGTCACTCCATCCAAACTTTGCCTGCATGTTGAGAAGAACCAGGAGTGCTTTCAATCTAGACATACGTGCTCCATTATACAATGGCGTATCGGCTTCACTTTTCATATCATCATAGATAAGCCTTTCTGAATCCATGATCGTCTCAATCATTTCATCAATCTCGGGCTCAAACATTGCCTCGTTGGGAATGTTCTCTGCATGATCATCCCCCGAGCTGTCAGAGGCTACATCTTGTGGCCTCACATATGCTGCTTGACCAAAGAGCATGCGAACATGTCTATTGGGTTGCAAGATTGCTGCTTGTTGGCCAGCGTCAGAGTCCGACGAGTTATAATTAGCAACAACTCGATCTATAATAGATGGATTGAACTCGCCAAATTCGCGAACATGCTGCAAAGAAACACGTCTTGTCCGTCGCACAGCATGCTTACATTGATTACAAGGACATAAGACCCTCGTTGAGAGATAGGTGTTTCGGTTGGACGGTCCCACATCCTCGTCACTACTCATAATGAGGATAAAAATCTTATAACTTGGACAACAAATTTAATATTCTATTGGAATTCTTCATCTCTCTCTCTCTCTCTCTCTCTCTCTCTCTCTCTCTCTCTCTCTCTCTCTCTCTCTACCTCACATTCTCTAGTCATGTCCAATCCCCGCACACCTCGGTCTAGAGGTGCACGGAGATCAGAACCACCGGGTTATAATCTTGTCTTTATTGGTCAATACCTATATTTGTGGGTACAAGAAATCTACAGATCCACGTCTACATGATACTGCATGTAGTGGACAAAACCCCTTTGCCTCTTCTCTAGCTGTAGCACTTCACAGCATCTTAACATCTTTTCACAGTAGATCTTTTCACTGTTCGTCTAACTCTAAACCCTAAATCGTAAGTAATTCTTGCGTGGACTCGATCTAACGTAAATAAGCGTAAATCTAAATAAACGTAAATCTAACTAAAAATAAACCTAAATCTAATTTAACGTAAGTCTACATCTAACCTAATCTTTAACGTCTTTTGGGATAGTTTCCTACGACGTTAAAACTCTCTTCTTCTTGTGTGTGTGTGTGTGTGTGTGGGGGGGGAGGTAAACGTAAATAAACCTAAGTCTAATCTAATATAACATAAATCTAAATCTAACGTAAATTATGTTATATTAAAAACAAAGAACTAAACTAACAGGGATTATAAGAACCTTAAAACTGATTTAACACATAATTTTTCACATAACTCGGCAAGAGTTGGCATTCTCATCACTAAAGATGTGAGATTTAACTTCCGGCGGTGACCCTGCCTCATCTCCATCCACATCTGACGACACCAATTGGCCCTTTGGACCGTTCTTGCTCTTGTTACTAACTTTGAAGTTGCTGTTATAAATGACTAGAGGTTGTCTAGATGGTCATTGTCGGGGATGTAGTGACTCTTGCTGCCCTGAAGATCCACCTTCTTCCCTATCTTCTGAAGACATTTCACCAGTACTTTTGGATCGACGGACCCACCATGAGTGAAGGCAGCAATACCCTATATTCCATTGAGGGCTTTCTTCACCCGCTTCATGCAGGCATCGCAGTCTATGGAGACCTAAATCTAATCTAATATAACGAAAATCTAGATCTAGCGTAACTAAACGTAAATCTAACTAAAAATAAACCTAAATCTAATCTAATTTAACTTAAATAAACCTAAATCTAATTTAACTAAAGTTTACATCTAACCTAATCTTTAACGTCTTTTAGGATAGTTTCCTACGACGTTATAACTCTCTTCTTCTTGTGTGTGTGCGCGTGTGTGGATGTGTGTGCCAATAAAAAGAGATAAATGGTATAACCTTTCTATCACCTATGCCAAGTATGATAGATTGGTTTTGCCATTTCCCTCTTGAATAATAGGTCTTGAGTTCAACTCCTCGTCGGCTAGATCTTTAGGTCTTTTAATTTTAATTAGTTTCCTACGACGTTAAATTAGTTTCTCTCTCTTTCTCTCTCAATGTGTGTGCGTTTTTTTGTTTATGCATGTTTTCTCTCTCTTTTCCTCTCTCAATGTTCGGTTTTTTGTTTATGCATGTTCTCTCTCTCTTTTCCTCTCTCAATGTGTGCGTTTTTTGTTTATGCATGCTCTCTCTCTCTCTTTTCCTCTCTCAATGTGTGTGTGCATTCTTTGTTTATGTATGTGTGTGTGCGTTTTTGTTTATGTTTGTACTCTTTCTCTCTCTCTCTCTCTCTCTCTCTCTCTCTCTCTCTCTCTCTCTCTCAAAAACACTATGTGTGTGTGTGTGTGTGTGTGTGAGAGAGAGAGAGAGAGAGGGAGAGAGAAAGAGGGGAAGGGAACATGAGAGTGAGGAGAGGGAAGGAGCATACCTGGGTCTCCTTCCTCTCCTCGTGTGTGTGTGTGTGTGTGTGTGTGTGTGTGTGTGGAGAAGAGAGAGAGAGAGAGAGAGAGAGAGAGCGAGGGAGAGCGTTACCTGCTCCTTGCTTGAGGGCGCCGAAAAACTCAGATTTGAGATCTGAGTTTTTGGGCGCTCTCTGTTATTTTTTTAGCCAAGCCGGCATCGCTATGAGCGTCGCAAATTTACTTGTAAATTTGCGACGCTCAGGGGGACGCCGGGATTTTTTTTTTTGAGCGTCGCTGTGTGAGCGTCGCTAATATGAATAGCCTCTTGTAGTGTCTCTTTCTTTGAGGACACTATGAAGACTGGACAATTATCATTGATGTGTTCGTAGAGAGAGCAACCCAATCCTATGCGTTTCTGGTTGCATTGAGGTCTCTCTCATGCTTATCTGTAGAAGTTTTGGTCTGCCATTTGGGAAGCCCATGGTCAAGCCAAGGAGACTATGGGGACCCATGTTAAAGTGTTTGCAAATCGTATGTCGTGTGTGTTCACCACGGAACTGCTCTACGAGCCAGAGAACAACCTCTTCTTCAGCAGCAACCATGACATGACATGGAGGAAGAACAGGAAGATATGCAGCCTTGGATATTTAAAACAACTACTACCAAGCCCCTCACAGATCGAGCCTACTTTCTTGTCACATTGGTGGTGCCAAAATCCAACAACTAGAGGATCAAAGTGGTTTACGAGGGAAGGGCACGTTCCCTACGATTTATGGAAATTGGGTGAGGATGGTGCCACCTCCCCGCCATACGCAAGTATGGTTTTTCCTTTTTTTTGGGCACAAGCATCCCATGCACCTAATGCATCTCTTTGCATCTATTATCTATATGATATAAAAATAATTCTGCTTAAAACAATGACTAACTCCTAGTTTCAATCATGTTGCGAGGTCATTGAGCTTCTGAGGCAACTTCAAGAAGAGATGATACAAAATCTTGAGGATCAGCAATGACACGATATTCAAGGTACATACCAATACTCCATACTTTGGATTTCTTATGAGAAATGCAACCAAGTCTTTTGTGCGTTCAAGCTCATACTGTCTAGGGCACCAATGGTCTAGCCACCTCAGTGGGACTTATCATTCCATGTATTTGTGGATGCATCGGACATAGCCATTGGCTCAATACTTATGCAAGATAGAGTGCCAAAATGGTACCAACCAGCTTATTATTCAAGCCAACGGCTAAGTCCTCTTGAGAAGGTATATTCACATATTGAGCAGGAGGCCCTTCACATGATATACTCTGCAAAAAAGTCTAGACACAATCTATTAGGAGCCATATGAATTTTCCATGTTGATCACCTAATGTTATTCTATTTAGTGGCCAAGCAAGCACTTCATGGAAATTTTTCTCGATGGATGCTTATACTCTTAAAATTTGATTTCTCAATGGATCATATACCCAACAAGCTACACGCAGTAGCCAAATATCTATCCTTCTTGGATGCCAATGATCTGCAAGAACATGTACAAGGTCAGGGAGTCAATGATGACCTACCATATGAAAAGTTGCTCATAGTAGTAATTCAACCAATTGATTGGCTAGAGGAGATGATGGATCTATTACAAATTGTGTTGTTACCTAAAAGATTTAGCTAAGATCAAAGGAAGCAAATAGCATTGTAGAGCATACATTTCAAAGTCATAGCCAATCAACTCTATAGAAAATATGTGCAATTGAGAATTTATGCCGGGGTGTGCACCCCCATGAGCAAGAAGCTATGCTATGGGAAGCTCACAAAGGCACCAGATTAGATCACTTTGCTGGAGAAGCAACATCATGTAAGATACTAGAAACAAGGCTTTGGTGGCCCACAATATTTAAGGATGTTGTAGCCCATGTCAAGATGTGTGATCCTTGCAAAAATTTAGGGCAAATAGGCCCAAATGACCGGATGAGGCACAAACCAATCTTGCCGCTAGGACCATTTGAGGAATGGGGTTTGGAATTTGTAGGGCCGTTCAATCTATCAGACACAAAAAAGAAGAACAAAAAGTCAAGAAGGTTATTTCGGAGTTTAAAACTCCAACAGGTTGCACGCGCTATTTGAAGACCGCTTTCACTAGAGACAATGACTCGGTGGTTTTAAGTCTCATGATTGGTGCTACAGACGGGAGCGTAGATAGCCCTGCAAAATACCAAAAACAATATACTGCAAGCCGTAAAACGGACAAATCTCCATACCTGGAAAATCCACGAGCACATAATCGATGCTATACGCGAACAGAGAGAGATAAAGAGCGGGAGAGAGAGAAAGAACATGCCCAGGCGCACCTCCGAGAGCGGAGTGCTACGCCTGGCATGGCGAGAGAGAAGAGGGGAGAGGAGAGAAGAAGTACACAGGCACTGGGTGCAATCTCCCCCCGTGCAAGAGTGACCATTTCCCTCTTGCATGTATTTCATTTATAGATTTCTTCAATGGTCAATGGGATCAGTACAAACCGGCCGGTCGGACATAATTGGCCAAATCTCATAAAGAGCTTTTGAATAATCAAATCTACATAAAATGTAACATCCTTCTTCATAATCCATTATCTGCTGATGCTTTTGCCACCTGTCAGCTGCGATAGATAATAAAATATCAATTCTATAACATACCTCTCCGTTGAAAAGCAATTGTCCTCAGTTGCGAAGATAAAAATCTGCAAACAATACTTGTAAAAAACAATGATTAGAAATCTGTATCAAATAGTAACAAGATATATAAAATTAGACAATATTGCTTATGCCTGCCGTCATCCACATACTACCTATTCTAGTGTCCCATACCACTAGAATAAGCAGTATATGTCACCCTGATGAATCAGGATATCATTGGTCACACTCATCATTAATCTAATAATGTCAAGTCTCATCACATAAACACTGCCATAATAATCACCAGATACCAAATCCCAATCAAATTCCAATTCCATAGTATAAGTCCAAATCCAAATAACTTTCATTATGTACCCGGGTAACAAAATCATACCAGTTGCAGTGGTGGCTAGCTACTGCTGCATGATTTTGTGATCGGTGTTGCCTAAATCGGCGAATCTACACCCGACGTGCTGCCTAAATCGGCGAATCGTCATTGATGCTGCCGATATCGGCGGATCTGCATTTACCATTGTGAATAAATCTGCAATTTGTCAGTGTGCTACCTAAATCGACGGATCTGCATAGATAATTAGTGTTGCCTAAATCGGCGAATCTACACCAAGATGAGCATTTACACACTGCCTAAATCGGCGGATCTATGTGTATGTGACCAATGGACTAGACAAGACATAAAGGAGAAACAGTAAATTTACTCCGTTGTCGACATCACAGTGAAGTATATCACCAAAGGACTTACAAATGGTTGTGCACTATCCCAGAGCACCTTAGCTCGCATGAGTAGCTACATAGCTTACTGACAAATCATCTCAACAAAAATTCTTTCAATACAATTAGAGGGCATGAGCTTAGCAGTGTAAGAGGTAATCATAAAATTGGATAAAATATGGTTAGGATACTAGTACGAAAGCTGTAAAACTGAGTTTGCAAAATAAAGTAAAGAGATTACTTATTTGACGTCCTCGCATTATGGTATGCATAGGTTTTTGTGAATCCTTAAATGAGTTAGAGAAATGTAACAAAAACAAGTGAAGAACATGATAAAAACCTTTTGAGTAAGGTCAATCAAGATAGCTGCTTTATTTCCTTGAAAGTGTGGTAAACGAAATAAAGGTAACTGTGTGGAGTAGTGCTATTGTACAGCAACTAGTAAAATATAACAGGTGGCCATTTGAAGAGGAGGAAACCTACGAAATCTTAAAAATTTTAAAAGTGCAACCAATTGTAAGTCATCAATTAAGAATGCATGACATTTGATAACGTTGATCGATATAAGGAATTTCAGAAAGAGCATGCAATATAGCCTAGCCAGAGTTAGATGAATTTGCAAAAAGTGGTCACCGAGCAAGCTGACAGTAGGAGTATGAGCCTAGATCATTTTGTACCAGCTTATGCTAATTAAAAATATTAACCAACTGAAAATAAAATGCTAACAACATTGCTATGTATCGCAAAGGATTTAAAATATTGTGCTCAGTACCGAAAAAAAAAGATCATGCAAATTATGCCATAAAAATCCACAAATTATAAGTAAAATAAAATCTCTGCAAATACTGTGATGGAATCTATTTGAAGATATTAGTTATATAAACCTAGGTCTTATGATCACTTTATGAAGCTTGATTGTGGTCGTCTCCAGCATATCATTTCATAGTTGTGTTCCAAATACTTTCTGCCTTAGTTAGTGTTGTTACCCATCACAAATTTGTACTATTCGTCAATATCCCTTAGTACGCTTCTAGTCAAATTTGTGCATACATTATCATCTAGTCGCATTGTAATTGTCGATGGGGCATATAGTCAATGTAATTCTAGGGGAGGGGGGGGGGGGGGGGGGGGGGGGGGGGGGGTTATATGAGTAGATGCTAGGGTATAGAGACGAAGATAAAGCTACATCACATATGTCATCATCCAGTATACTATGAGATGTGAAGGAACTTGCATTGTCTTTTTAGTGATTGAGACCACTGATTAGAGTTATGAGTCCTCAGGTTGTTTATGCTATGGTGGGGTAATACGAGGAGAGACATTCACAGAGTGAGATGTTTGAGTGTGTGACAATAGAGACTATACATTTAGAATAATGAGATCAAACGGACAGAATCTGGGTGGATCTAATCCATTATATGGGTACAAAATTAAAATGAAGTAAAGGGAAAGACTACTAAAAGCCTAAAGTCTGAGGCTAAAATCATTATATGTAGGGTTTAGGGTTTATTATTGACTCATACCACCAACACAAACCACCCACTCTGCTTTTGCAGCACACAAGATAACTAGACTGTCATGTAAGGGAGAGTGGAACTGCCATTCATATCTCCAATTGTTACATTATTTGCTAAGACACTTGCGATTCTCTCACATTATTTGCTAATACGATGCCTAGGTATTAAAGAAAATGAAGTAAGGTGAAAGACTAAAACAAAAATTCTATGAATATCAAACTGAAATCATCGTTGTCGTCATCGGCAAGTCCAGTGGATACCCGGCATTGGGTGTCGTCTCAAAAAGTATTGTATCAATGTAGCAGAAAGGCGAGAAATGAAATGAAATAAAATGTTACATTAAATGCCTTTGAAGGTCAGGATTACATTTTGAGTTGAAACTGATACAGTCGATCAGTGTGAATCAAATCCATTGTTTGGGTACTAAAATAAAATGAAGTAAAGTGCAAGACTAAACTTAAAACCTAAAAGCGTAAGGCTAAAATCGTCATCCTCATCATCGATTCTCGTGGGTGACTGGCAACTCGTGTGTATCTGAGAGAAAGTATGGCAAGGGCCGTCGAAGAGCTTCTGCAATGGCCGTCGCGGTAAGGAATCGTAGTCGTAGGGGAAAGAGAGAGAGAGAGAGAGAGAGAGAGAGAGAGAGAGAGAGAGAGAGAGAGAGAGAGAGAGAGAGAGAGAGAGAGAGAGCAAAATGAAATTGAATGTGATATTAAACGCAGGCAAAAGGCCTATGGGAATCTGGAATAAACTAATACAATCCTATTGGAGCGGGTACAAAATAATTTAAAATAAAAAATTTGAACATCGATGTGTGAAACTTTGGTTGTTGGCATCGGCGTTGTCCGAGAATTAGCGGCGGCGGCTGCAGAAGATTTCCATCAATGCCCGCCGCTATACTCAGCTCCATGCAGCGACTCTCTTTCTTTCTCCCCCCAACAGAATCGGACGGTGTCAAAGCTCTTCAGTAGCTGCTAGCAAGCTCTCTATCTCCGGCCCCAGTAGCATGCAGGGGTCCGTGCCAGTTGAGTTTTGTGTCCCCATGAGGTTTAGCCACCTACTAAGGTCGGTGGAGGAAGGTTGAGCTGCAAGCCGTCGCGCTTACATCGACTGATCTGCATGGCAAGCCATGCCTAGCTGGAGCCGAAAAGAGGCTGGGTGGTTGGTTGCAGCCATCGGGACCGCTCGGCACAAAGCTAGTGGAGGAGGAAGTTACAAAACTCTGACAAGAGAGAATGAGAGTGAGAGTTGAGATGTTCAGCGGGCTGAAAGTCACTTCTGGCCGCAGTTTCTGTCATAGATCGTCGTATAGAAAGTGAAGGCGAGGGTGGGCTGCAGCAATTTGGTGAGGGAGACAAAAAGAAAGAGTGAGCATCCACCGGTTGAGATGAGAGAGCGAGGGTAGTTGGCGGCCAGAGAAAGACAGAGAAAGATTGCGAGAGGGGAGGGAGAGATGCCAGGTAGTGGAATTGGTGGCTGCAAAGAGTGTTTGCATGGCGTCTTTTTGTTCAATAAAGAGAGTGTGAGAGAGAGAAGAATTCTGTGGTTGGTGGACTGCACCGTACAACTACAGGTGCCACTGATTGCTGGGTGGTGGGCTGACGCCATGCAGACCCAAAGGGTGACGGAAACTGTTGGTAATTATAAGTGGTAATTATCAGTCTATGCATGTGGCGCAGCCATGCAAGAGCTACGGTAGGTTATGAGGAAACTGGCGGCTGAAACTGTGTGTACGTGCGCGCGCCAAAGAAAGAGAACATGAGTGCGGTATTTGCATGAGAGGGAGAGAGAGAGAGGAAGTATGCATGCCCTGAGAGTTGGGGAACAAACAGCTGGTTGGCACCTTGAGTCCAGCGGTTGTGAAACCACAGCAAGCTTGCAGATAGGGGTAGCGACTCGATTAGGGTGCCTACGTGTTGACGTGGCGTTGTAGATGCTTATGGATGCCGACTCCGCCACCATAGGATTGGCCTCGACAACCCACAAGCAAGTGATGCGCCAATTTGGGGTCGCCGCCGCTACTGTTCAAAATGCGAGTGCTACCAGTAATCTTCCGACAGAGATACTCATCGCTCCACACACTTATATATATATATATTTATATATATATACACTTTCTAAGTGGGTTGTTTCCCACGGAAAAGAAGGTCGTTTTGAAATCTCCTACGCGGGGAATACAAGGAGATATCTATCAATTGGCTTGCAAGAGAGGGATCCAGTGCAGAGCAGTGGGTAAATAATAAAGTAAAATAACAATGCTCTCTTCGTAGTTTGATCCGCACTTCTTCAATTTCTTTTTTTTTTCTTTCGATACTATCAGTCATCTAACTATGCACCTTAACAAGTGTTAACGATACTAACAGTTATAATTCCTCTTAATCACTTCATTAATCCCTTTTTAATCTCCTCTCTAATATTTAATCTTTTGTAATATACTTTCTAAGGTTGTATGCTAATCTCTTCTTATTATTGGGTATTGTCTCTAAATTTTAATCTGCTCAATTACTATGCTTAATTATCATACTTTCACTAGTAATTACTATATCATGACATAAAGAAGAGATTCTCTTTAATTTCGAAGATGACTAACCGTATCATACAATTAGCACTAATTACTGCAAGTTGAAGCAACTAATAACAATTACAAGCATGAGAGGACAAAATACTTAACTGATGCTTGTCGATCTCGGAGCGTAGCCTACGCTCTGATACCACTGCTACAGACGGGAGTGTAGAGAGCCCTGCGAAATACCAAAAACAATATACTGCAAGCCGTAAAACAGACAAATCTCCATACCTGGCGAATCCACGAGCACATAATCGACGCTATACGCGAACAGAGAGAGATAAAGAGCGGAAGAGAGCGAAAGAACATGCCCAGGCGCACCTCTGAGAGCGTAGTGCTACGCCTGGCATGGCGAGAGAGAAGAGGGGAGAGGAGAGAAGAAGTACACAGGCACTGGGTGCAATCTCCCCCCGTGCAAGAGTGACCATTTTCTTCTTGCACGTATTTCATTTATAGATTTCTTCAATGGTCAATGTGAGTACAAACTGGCCGGTTGGACATAAAGAGATTTTGAATAATCAAATATACATAAAATGTAACATCCTTCTGCATAATCCATTATCTGCTGATACTTTTGCCACATGTCAGCTGCAATAGATAATAAAATATCAATTCTATAACAATTGGCACAAGTTTTTGAAGTTTGTGCTATCCATAAAGTTTGTTTTTGAAGTTGGTACGCTGGATCTCCTCCAAAGAGATCCGCAAAGATTCCATAGATCCAGCTCGACGCAATGCCATTGAAGCAGTCTCCATGGTAGAGAAATTCTTTCCAAGTAGCATATTAACAATACAAATGCATCTCCTTGTCCATGTTGCAGATGAGGTTGCTATGACCGGTACTGTACATAGCAGGTGGACGTTCTTTTTGGAGCGCTTTATGAAAACACTGACATGGTTCGTACGTCAGAGAGAGAGCTCGTCCAGAGGGAGGTGAGGCAGAGGGGTGGATCATTCAAGAGTCACTTGTGTTTATCACCGAGTTCGTTGGGTCATCTGATCCAGAAATGCCTCCACTATGGCAACAAGACAACGATCCGCGTTGCACCGGTGATGTACTGCAAGGTGAAGGAGTGTTGCAGAAGATGGACAAGGCATTGCGAACAAAGAATAATGAAGTTTATTCTTCTAAACTTTGAATCAATGCGAAAGTGGTTGGAAAAGTATGAGGCGGAGAGACAAGATCGGATCTGACAACGGGCAGGTTGGAGACGTAGTGGCAATAGTTACAACCTCCCAATACCCGATAGCTTGCAATCTCTTCCAAATTTTCCAACTATGCACCTTGCAATCGATGTCGCATAACGAGCCGGCGAAGTTGTGACAGAGGAGGAGGAGGACCTCGGCATGGGTTGTGATGGCATGTGAGTAGTGCACTTGTTTTTCAATCGAGTAGTGCGTTTTTTCAAGTGTCTTCACTTAAAGGCTAATTCAATTTTGATGGCAGTATCATAAGTACGGAGCACTCTGGTCACATGGACGTCACTTCCACTTGTCAAGGATTGATCAACAAAGGTCCACGTTTGATAGTGGTATAATGGTCAGCTTTGAATAATGAAGCCGAGCAAGTGCACGAGATGAGAACTACGAAACGGGCCAGCTAGACTACTTTGGTGTGATCCAACACATATTGAAGATACGTTTTTGGAAATTTGACTATTTCTTCTTTGATACCGAATGGTTCAAAGTGGTTACTGTTGTTCGGAATGCAACCGTTTGAAGAGACATGAGCGGCTTGGTGCAAATTGATTCCAGAAGATTGTGGAGAGATGAGACAGGTACGTTTGTGCTACCTGAGCACTGTGAGCAGGTTGTTTTTACCCCATACCCTATAGAGCCTGAATGATTATTCGTAGTGCAAGTTGCACCACACAGTAAGCAAGTCTACAAAGGTGCTCACATAGAAGAGGTTGGAGGTGCTAGTGACCGTCTTTGCGACTCTGACGATGTTGTGGAGGAGCTGTCAATAGAAATGACGACGGTTATTGCAGACTATGTGTGAAAGAGGTAGGTGCCAGAAATGAAGCGAACAATGATGATGAATTAGATTAAGATATTCTCTAACATGTGCTCTATCCCATGTTTGACAAAAATGCAGAGGTTCTTCTTGAGATAGATATGTTTGGAGCAGCAGATCTTTGTGCGGTTGAGGCTATATTAGACGATTCCTATTGGGATCAGAGTCGTTTTCTCAGGTACATCATACATTTTATTTTATCAGGTTTCTAATTGTTAAGCTCTGTGTGTGCGGTTTCTTGCAGTATGAGTGGATCAGGCTTCATCTTTAGCCTAGATTGGGTAGCATCAGCGATAGAGGAGGGGTGACACCAGTGTATGGTATACTGGATGAGTCAGGGGAACACTCCCATTCCGACTCCACTAGGCGACGCCACTCCAGGTGGCGTCACTCCCTCTGGCGCCACTCCCGGCAGGGTCACTCCCCTAGGGACTTCACCGGCAAGGACACACAGTTCACTGACATCTTGTCGGCTTCGTTCATCTACTAGTGGTGGCGCTAGTGGTAGCGCTGGTGGCAATGGCAGTGGCAGTGGTAGTGGCGGTGGCGATGTGTTGTGGGGATGCAGATGTGGATGCTTCCTTGCCAGCGCGATCTTGACGCACGTCATTCTCTTCGGAGCAAGGTACACCGCCCAGTTCTCCCCGCACACCTTGGGGCACTCACGACTCTGGGGTGACCTACAGAGTTCGCGATGGAGCACCGATCATGGATGACGCAAGGAAGGCATTGAGGCAACGCATTCGACAGCTATGCACCATACAGTTCGGGCATACTGTGCTAGTGCCATGGAAAGAACAAGACAAAAGCAAAATTAACTACATGATTGAGACAATAAAGTCAGAGTTCAAGGCAACCCCGGGATCTGAAGAGATATCCAATGTTTGGATAACCACAACTGCTCGCGACACTATGTCACTTCGTCGATTCGAGGTCCGTGATTACAAAAGCCTTCCTGGTTGGACGCAGAGGAGTGGTAGCAAATTGCGGATGAGGTCACTACTACTCCAGACAAGTGGGCTCAACAAAAGGAAGTGGTAGCGAAATGATTGGGTTCACATGGCACCGGCCCTTTGCATCTTGGTAGCGGTGGTTATGACACTTTTTGTTACGAGTTTGTAAGTATTAGTACTTTTTGATGTTTTCTTTCAAATGTATGACAATAACTTATACTAATCAAATGACGTTTACTTGCATTGTAGGAGTTGTGTGTGTGTCGTTAGCCTACATGTGCAGAGGAGGAATATGGATACAAGCATGGTATTGTCAATCTTTTGGACCGATTCCATGATCACGGCGAGCATGTGGATTGGCAAAACCTACTTAGACATGACGGATCAACTCCTGGTGAGCATAAGTCTTGTGTATGTGTGACTGATGTGTTAGTGCATGTACATGTGCATCTATTAATGATTTGGTTACTTTTTCAGGTGATTGATTGTGCGGATTCCTCTAGTAGTGTGATGCCATGTAGTGTGATTCCATATACTACGATGCCATATATTGTCATCTTGCTATTTGTTTTTCCAAGTTCACAAATAGTGTGGTACCATATATTGTCATCTTGCTATTTGTTTTTCAAGGTTTAGTGTGTGGTGCCATATATATATATATATATATATATTGTACGTTGTGTTGCTGTTCGTTTCTCTAGGTTGTGCAGTGCCATATATGTTTTTATTTTTTATGGTTAAGTCATGATCGTCTAGAATGTTTTTATGGTTGAGTCATATATTCGTCTACAATTATCTCAATCAGAAGTTTATTGGTTGTGCAAGCCACCACCATAAACTTTTTACTTTAGTGCTTCGTCTGGACCGCTGATTTTTTCTAGGCAGAGAGCAAGCTTTTATTAATGCAGCAGCTACTGCTGCTGTGTAGGCAACAGCTGTGGCAAGAGAAGCTCTGCTCTTTATCCAACAGAAATTACAATCAAAACTGTTGGTATAAGCCTCGGAATTTTACATAGTATACCGACGCATATACCGACGGTGATACCAAGGCTTATACCAAAGATTTCATAACGACGTTTATGCCGACTGTTATACCGATGACGTGGCAAGTTCTGACCCCGTGTTATACCGATGTCTAGCGGGGTTACAACCCCACACTAAAGCATCAAAAAAACATTCGAAATATATCCTTATCGTAGTAGTGATAATGTCATACCGTGGGCACAACGTTCCCATTAGGGAGGAGGATAACACCCACCAAATGCAACCTATGAACCTTGAACCCACAACTAGGGTTTACATCACTAAGTACTCAACCAAGTGAGGTACACTCTTTGGGTAACAAAAAAATTTGATATTGATTAGCCAAGGCCCAAGATCAATTATGTTGTAGACTCATTTGGCTCATTCTAACACCACTCGACACATTGTTGTGGTTATTATGCTTGCTTTGTTTTCAGTCGTAAAGATTTAAAACGGTGTGTCATGATTAAGAGGGGATCTTGTACCTTTGTACTTAGTAACAACGAGTACTGTCGGCCGCCTTCGACGGCTCTCTCTCTCTCTCTCTCTCTTCTGCTCCCCTTCATCTCACTTGGCATTTAGCCTTAATCTCGCAGAGAGAGACACGTGTAAAGGGTTATGTACTCCGCCATATTATGTTAGTAGATACCTATAAAGAACAAAATCTGCCAATCTTGAATGTTGATAAGTATATATACATACATATACGTTATGATGGTGTCAAGAGTTTTTTGGAGCAAGGGATTGTGCATATGTATATACACATGCATGGTGCATAAAATAAAGAACTGCCCATTTTCCAGAGCCAGGTGGTTACGTGGGGCCCACATGTGTACAGGTAGGACAACATATACATAGTGTATCGATTTTCAGTATTAGTGAGTTTTTTCTATAATAATGAGGAGCTGGTAGCGCGTAAAAATTCTCGAGGAAGCTATCCGCGGTCCCACGACATGATGTAAGCAGGTACGCAGATGGAATCTAGTGGCGTCAGGAGGTCGAATGGGGTCAATATTTGCACGTGGATAAGTACAGACACAACGTGGGTGTTTCTTGTGATAATTATGTAAAAAGGTCATGATGACAATTGTATTTGGGGTCCACTTCACGTGGTTTCCGGATGCATTATTGAAAAAAGTGGAGTGGCAAGTGTGCGGATGGATGCAGTAGGGTGACAACTATGCACTGCGAGGCCACTTTTTGGCATGTTCGGAGATCGCATTAGAAAATTTCGTAGGTCATTTGGAGGGCCTTGTAAGAAATTGTATTTCTCTCTCTAGAAACTTTTTATAAAATGCACTTGTACCTTGTGAGTACGTCCAAAAGGACAACCAGACACTTTAAAAAGTAGATTTATATTCCCAATCGTCCTTGGAAACGGTCACTTTTTTATTTAATGCGAGCGTCTTTTTCAGGAGGCAGGTGCGACGCATTCAATGTAGCTTACGTCATCACTAAAAGTTAAAAAGTCACAAACTGTCAAATAGTGATAGATTTTGAAGCTTTTGACACCACCAATGCGTCCGGAACGTCAAAATACCCTAAAAACGAATGTCTACTTGCTTCATTCCGACAACCAGAGAGGCAAAAAAATATCAAAAACCCCAAAAAATTGACTTTTTACTAAAGGCGCACGAGGAGGCATTTCTAAATTCTAGAATGCCCCTCTGCGCGCCGTTAGTACAAAGCTCCTTTTAGTGATTTTTGGACACTTATCTTTCCAGAAAGCCTCTTTTTAGAGGTTTTTGGACATTTTCCTCTCAAAAAGCTCCTTAAAAAGAGGAAAAAGGGGCATTTTACTAACGGCACGCGAGGAGGCATTCCAAAATTCTAGAATGCCCCTCTGTGCGTCGTTAGTACAAAGCTCCTTTTAGTGATTTTTGGACACTTATCTTTCCAGAAAGCTCCTTTTTAGAGGTTTTTGGACATTTTCCTCTCAAAAAGCTCCCTAAAAAGAGAAAAAAGGGGCTTTTTACTAACGACGCGCGAGGAGGCATTACAAAATTTTGGAATGGCCCCTCGCGCGCCTTTAGTAAAATATTCCTTTAGGGCTTTTTGATATTTTTTTGCCTCTTTGGATGTCTGAGCGAGGCAATTGGACATTCATTTTTAGGAGATATGTGCGTTCCGGACGCATTGACAATATCAAAAGTTTCAAAATCTTCCACCACTTGATAGTTTTGTGACTTTTTGAGTTCTAGTGATCACGTAGCCCGTATCAAATGCACCGCATCTACCTTCTGAAAAAGGTGCTCGCATTAAATGAAAGAGAGTGCTCGTCTTCAAGGACCACTAGATCATTAAATGAGGAGAGGGACACCTTTTATATTTTTGTTAATATCAATCTATTTTTCTACGTGACGTAAGCTCTTCTCTCATTGGAGGAGCTTATTTTCCTCTCTCTTCCAAAAGGCCCTCCAAAAGACCTCCGAAATCTCCTAATGGTTTGAGGTCAACTAAAAGGCCAAGTGTGCCCAAGTAATAAAGCTAAGTGTGGGAACTAAAAAAACTGAGAGAAGACCAGAAAAACGTGGGGAGAAGTGGATGAACAACCGCAACTGTGTATTTGCTGTTTTTGGAGCTTGTTTTGGCCATAAACGGCTCATCCGAGGTCGGATTTGAGCACTTTGACATTGTAGAATGGGGTTTTGGGCCTTTCCAGTCGGATGCCTTTCCAGTCGGATGGTGCTGTCCATTTTGCCAAATTACTCACTTGCAATTTCCGTGGGTATACATCATTTGACGCATGTTTGAGCGCATTGTTTGGTATTGTACGTGTAGATTCTGCCATTGTACGCCTTTGTGGAGCCATACTTGGTTTTATTTGGCAGTCCCAGCCATCTCTGAGACTTGGTCTGGAAGATAGTCATTTCTGAGACTTGACTATACGAGTTTTGCATAAGCTTCCATGAGAGGGTCGATAGTGTGAGGTTTTATTGAGCTGAGGGATTGTGAAATGTGAGATTCTTTCGGTGATACAGGTGGCTGGAGCACCCTTTTCGTGACCTCGCCATAGGCTATGTACTAGTGATTACTACTTGATGCTCGGGTTCTATTGTTTGGCAGGTTATGCATACATATACAGTCTATATTTTGGGTTCTTACTGCTCTACTTCTAGGGAAACTCTGCCAAAATTTTTCCAAGTTGTGATGGCTGATTTTTTGGTCTTTTGAGCCATTTATGTTGTTATGCTGCTGAAATTCTGGCAAAATCAGAAGATAAGTCAGGTATGCCTTCTTGGGAGCTGTATGGTTGGCTTTAATGGATGATCAAAACGGACCTCAACTCACTCCTTTTTATTTAACACACAGAATCCAGATAAATGTTCATGTGTCCAGGAAGATTTTTTCCTAGCAGCGCATAGTCTTTATGTTCAGGCCAAGAAGATAAAGAGAGATATTGGAATGCCCTTTGCCTGTTGTAATTCCGATGATTAACTATGAAAACTCATTTGATGTGCATGTGTTTGTCCTTATCTAAAGTTGAGCTCCATTGAAGTTTCTAGGAATTGGGTTAGTAAAAAGTTTGGGTTCTTGTACGTGTGTTAGAAGGGGTTCTCAACGCATTAAAACTTGAGTAACCATGGCTTTTTGTTATCCGGAGTTTCATGGAAGAAGTGATGAAGATGAGGAAGACTTTTTGGAAAAGATTGAGGTTGCCTGCATTAGCAACCAGATTCATGACCCGGTGCAGATGTTACGTCTTCTCGAGATTTGTTTGAAGAGTGATGCACGAGTTTGGTCCAAAGCATTTGAAGAGGAGTTGAGTGTGACTGATCCACCTGTAAGATTGAGTTGGGACAATCTAACGCATGGATTGAAAGTGGGATTTGTGAAGACAGAAGATCCTGACAAAGTCTGGCAAGAAGTACAAGGTTTGGTGCAAAAGGAAGGTGAGCTAGTAGATGTGTACATACGTAAGTTTTCATTGGCATGGGAGCGGGTGTGCAAGGCCTTAGCACCACAAGTACCCCCACCTGACATGATGAGGAAGGACAAGTTCTTGGCTGGTATTTGGGAGAATATACGTTGGAGAGTGGAGCTAAAGAAGCCTAGAACATATGAAGATGCATTGGAGGTGTCAAGGAACAAAAAGTGGAAGCTGAGGAAAATGAGCCAGCTCGGGGTGGAGTCTTTGCCCAGGAGTTCTGAGTTTCAGTCTATGGACTCTTTACAAGGTTGTAGGCCAGGGGTTCATCGTGAACTAGTGGTTTCTCTTACACCTCAGTTTATGCCATCAGTGGTCACTATAGCAGTGCAAGATGATGGGCTAAGGCAAGACATGAGGCAAGTTGTCAATTTAATGCAGAATCTCAGCCTAAACATGCTTGGTAATGTGGGAGATAATCGAGGTTGGGGGAGGTTTGCAAATCAGCCACAAGGTGAAGAAAGACCTAGGAATGGTGTTGGACAAAGCAATGGTAGAGTCTGGAGGCAGATGACCACATGTTGTAATTGCGGAGAGTTGGGTCATATCAGCCCGCAATGTGATGGGTCTTACAGTGACTGGGGTGTCAAGTTTTCAGATCAAATTGGCAAACCATCAGGAAGTAAAATGTTTGGGTGTTGTAAAGAGCTTAGAAGTGGATGATGCAAAGGCGGTGGTTGATTTTCATGTGATGCCAACGGGGTTCGGAGCATATCCTATTATACTGGGGAGACCATGGTTACGTGCAGTGGGAGTTGTTCAAGATTGGAGACGTGGTACAATTAGCCTCTATGGAAAGAGAGGTGCCAAGAAACTATATAATATGGACACAAGGAAACGATTGGAGGAGCTTTATGAAGATGAGGATGAGTCTATTGATGAAGACTATTCCACAGTGAGACTGATGAGGACAGTGATAGTACTACCAGGAGTGATGAGGATGTTGATGTTGCATTTCTTTTGATGGACAAAGAAATCCAGGAGTTTGGTTTAGTTGCATTTGCAAATGAGGTTGAAGATGAAAGTGAAGGGCCTTATGAAGTGATTGAAGGGCTGATGCAAACCGAGGTTGAACTGTCAAAGAAGGAGGAATTGATGACACAAATGATCAGTGGAGAGCTCTCAACTATGGAGAAGGAGATATATTTGCACATGCTGGCTAGTTTTCCTGATTTGATCATTACTTCATATGAAGAGATTAGAGTGTTTAAAGGAGAAGAGATGTATATAGAGCTAAAAGAAGGTGCTAAGCCAGTGCGGCAAGCAAATGAAAGCCTTGCAGGAAGAGGTGGACAAGTTATTGAAGGCAGGATTCATAGTCCCAGTGGAAACCACATAATGGGTGAGTCCAGTAGTAGTCAGGCCAAAGAAGGATGGAAAGTGGAGGATTTGTGTAGATTTTAAACCCTTAAATGTAGCCACTAAGAAGAACCCATATCCTCTTCCATTCATCAATCAGATCTTAGATTCAGTGGCATGTTATGAGACGTAGAGTGTGTGTGATGGTTTTTCAGGCTATTTTCAACTGAAAACTGCTCTTAAAGACCGAACAAAGACAACTTTCATTACACCATGGGGCTATTATCGCTACATGGTATTTCCATTTGGGTTTTCAAATGGACAATCTTTCTATCAAGAGAGAGCAAATTGGGTATTGGAACCATTCATTGGTAGTTGTGTTAAAGCTTTTATGGATGACTTCTCTGCCTATAGCAGTAGGGTTTAACACCACGAGAAGCTGCAGATGGTATTGGCTCGATATGATGAATGTGGAGGACAACTAAATCCAAATAAATGTCATCTAGCACAGCCAAGGGTGAAGTTATTGGGCCACATGGTGTCAAAAAATGGCATTGAGGCTGATCCAGACAAGGTAAATTCTATTATTCTTCTTCCATCACCTACGAGTACAAAGCAATTGGCAACTTTTATACACAAAGTGAAGTACATGGCGCGGTTTATTCCATTTTCTTCATAGCTCCTTTATCCATTACAACAAGTGGCAAAGCATGATCCATTGCAATGGGATGACAAGTGTGAAGAAGTGTTTCAAGAGTTGAAAGAGGTGTTAGGGGGGTTGTCAGCCATGCAGGCTCTTCATTGGGAGCAAGTGTTTTATGTAAATCCATTAGTAGGGGATGATTCCATTGGAGCCATGCTATTGCAAAAGGTGAAGGGCAGCCATTATATGAGGCCAATGTATTGTGCAAGCCGAGTGAAGTTGGTAGCAGAGAGAAAATTCTGGGAAGTAGAGCTAGTGATGGCCAATGTAATATTTGCTTGTCGACGATTTCGTCGTTACTTGCTACTGCGACATTTTGTTTTCTTGATGAGTTATACCTTTTTGCCACAATTAATTAATGGCACTAACATGTCAAATGTGCTCAAGAAATGGGTAATTGAGCTGCAAGAGTTTGAGTTCTCTTTTTTAGTGGAAGACAATACAAGGGCTATCCTAGCTGATTTGTTGACTTATAAGGAAAATCCCCTTCTTGTTAAGGAAGAGGTGGTGATAAGGGTAGTTGAAGAAGTTCCACAGATCAGCAATGCACATGTGTTGTTCTTTGATGGTTCATACAGAAAGAGCCATGATGCGGCTTCAGGGGGTATAGCACTTTATGATCCAGAGGGGAAGCTAGTATGCAAGAGAGGGTTCAAATTGGATGCACATAGTAACAATGAGGCTCAATATGCTACCATGGAAGCCGGATTACACATTTGTTTGAAGCATGGGATTAGAAGGTTGAGCATAAAAGGTGATGCCTTGTTGTTTGTGAAGCACGTGTTGGGTGTGTGGAAGAGCAAGAACACCTCATTGAAGGAAATGTCTTTCAGAATTAAAGGCATGTTTAAAAAGTTTGAAGCATGGAGCATCAAACATATCGAACGTGCTCTAAATGGCGAGGCACATGAAGCAGCTCAAGGTATAATTGGGGAGCTATTTGTGTTGAGGACCAATTTACGTCTTTATCATGGCCGGGAAATTTTGTCTCAAGAAGAGGAGTTTTTGCTAACATGAATCATTCCAAAAGACATTCAAAAGTCTAAGAAGAATGGTTTTGTGTGTAGAGCATACAGGTACAAATTGATTAGTGATGTATTATACATGAAAGAGCCTGATCTCGTGCTGAGACGTGTATCTTGGCGTGAGGAGATTTATAGAGTGTTGGAAGAGAATTATGAAGGCGCATGTGGTGGCCATTAAGCTATAAAGATCACCTTGCATAAGATCTTGCAAGAAGGGTATGTATGGCCTAGTTTGCACAAGGATGTTCACCATTGGTTTAGATCTTGCAACAGGTGTCAAGCATTTGGGAAGAGAGTGTTGAAGTTAAAGCTACGAAAAACCATTATGGCATCTGATGTGTTTGAAAAGTGGGGGATTGATGCAATCAGCCCATTACCTATCAGAAGCAGGGGCAAAAGCTATATTTTGACTGCATTGGACTATCTCTCTAGATGGGCAGAGGCTATAGTAGTAAAACAAATCACTGCAAAGAATGTGGCAAAATTTGTGTATGATGAAATATGTTGCAAGTCTGGGGTGCCACTAGAGCTACTTTCGGATAAGGGGCCAGGATTTAGAGCTAAATTGCTAGACTTTTTATGCGCGAAGTTGAAGATTCAATGGTGAGTTGATACAAATTCTTTCGAAAGTGAGAGGGCACCAAGGAAAGAATTGGGATTTGGAATTTCCTAGTGCATTAAGGGCTTACCGTACTTCGGTGAAGACAGATACAAGGTTTACTCCATTTCATCTGGCATATGGAAAGGAAGCACTATTGCCTGTGGAAGTGGAGTTGCCTGCAGTCAAGATGTTAGAGAAGCTGCTTGGGCTGCCTAGTGATGCATTCAAAGAGAGGCTCTTACAGTTACAAGAGGTTCAGTTGGATAGGATGAGCGCATTGAAACATAATTAGCAAATGCAAGATAAGGCTTTAGAAAAGATAAATGAAAACGTCAAAAGTAAGGGTATCAAGAAGCATGATTTGGTTTTGTGCTACAATAGTAAGCTGGACAACACCTTCCAAAAGAAGTTTCAAATTAAGTGGGAAGGCCCTTTCAAGGTAGTGGAGTGTTTTTCGAATGGTATATATCAGCTGGCTAACCTGGATGGAAATTTACATAAGTCAAGGATAAATGCACTCCATATTAAATTGTATCATGCTAGATTCATGATGGTGGAGCAAGATGAGCTGTCTGTAGAACAAGTAATGTATGTGAGGGATGAGAAGACCTGTGACGCGGAGAGTCTCGTATCTGTTTTTGTTGCTGCTGATCATGAATGATCTAGCAGACTAGGGGATGGGCAAATTATGTCAGGAGTTTTTTGGAGCAAGGGATTGCGCATATGTATATACACATGCATGGTGCATAAAATAAAGAATTGCCCATTTTCCAGAGCCAGGTGGTTACGTGGGGTCCACATGTGTACAGGTAGGATAACATGTACATAGTGCATCGATTTTCGCTATCACCAGTATCAGTGTGTTTTTTCTATAATAATGAGGAGCATAAAACTTCTCAAGGAAGCTATCCGTGGGCTATCTGCGGCCGACGACACGAGGTAAGCGGGTGCGTCAGAGGGCATCTAGTGGCGTGAGGAGGTCGAATGGGGTCAATATTTGCACGTGGATAAGTACGGACACAATGTGGGTGTTTTCTTGTGATAATTATGCAAAAAGATCATTATGAAAATTGTATTTGGGGTTTACTTCACGTGGTTACCGGATGCATTATTGGAAAAAGTTGAGTGCCAAGTTTGCGGATGGATGCAGCACGGTGACAACTATGCACTGCGAGGCCACTTTTTGGCCTGTTCGGGGTCCGTTTGAGGTCAACTAAAAGGCCAGGGTGCCCAAGTAATAAAGCTAAGAAAAAACTGAGAGAAGACCAGAAAAAACGTGGAGAGAAGTGAAGGAACAACCGCAACTGTGTTTTTGCTGTTTTTGGAGCCTGTTTTGGTCATAAACTGCTCATCCGAGGTCGGATTTGAGCACTTTGACATTGTAGAATGGGATTTTGGGCCGTTCCGGACGCGATGGCTGTCCATTGTGCCAAATTCCTCACTCTTTTTTTGTTGTTTTGACTGTGTAAGTTTCTCCTATGAGCGAAGCTTCTGCTCCAATTTGTGATTGTATGTGGCATATTTTACCCATATTGTGTGAGCTATTTGCCCCATTGGTGTTGGCCCAAGCTCAATTGTATCTAAAAATCATAAATTCTTCTCTTTTGAGGTAAGTTTTTTGGGTGTGTGTGTGTGTCTCTCTTTGTGGGAGTGGGTAACTGGATAGTCTCTCTCCTCTCACTCCATCCGTGTGTTCCCTGTCTCGGCCAGGTGGGTTGTGTAAGCCAAGTGGTGTCCCATAGTGAGTGTGTGTATCATCCCAAGAGTCTGTGTCAGGTCATTATAGAGGCATTGTGTGTGTTTCCATCCCGCTCACAACGGTATGCACTACACTCTAGTCATCTGGCAGCTCACTAAAAAAGTTGGTTGATCATGTGAACCATAAATACCACAAGACTTAAAGAGATTATACCCCGCCATTATGATGTCTTTTATATCACTCCTTCACAAGTGAACACCAACAATTTCAACAATGGAATGCATCCTTAACAACCCACATATATACGTCAAATTGTATATTTTGGTCATTGACTTCAATAGTTACCACACAACTCCATTTAAATAGATATAAAAAAAGTTCTATCTTTCCCAAAATACAAGTGTACTCTAATACCAAATCAGATCCTACTGACTAAGTAACACATGGGGGGAGCCAACATGGGAATATCCATGCCACATAGCGCGCAAGTGTTGTAAAGATCTTTGGGCTCTGCTCACCCTTGGATGTGTCGAGGGACTAGATCAGGCTGAAAACTCAACCTAGACAAGGGACAACTCTAGATTTATAAGGTGGCATAAGTAGGTGCGACGAGCAAGGTGTCCATATGAAATATGTATGAGCATTGTAGAGAGCCCACATGCCTTAGATGTAAAAAGGAAAGGGCTCAAAACCATGGCTAGGGGGGACTTGGGTGGCTACCCTGCCTTTTCTTTGGGCCATGTGTAGTCTGTCTAGAGATCTCTCCGGATAAACATGGTTGCCAACATAACGTTGTAAAGGAAATGAGAGAAACCGTTGTGTTCTTCAAGAAATTCCCGGTCGTTATGTCTAGTTGTGGAATCCCCCGCATAGTTGCTTGTTACCTTGATTGTCTTAAAGGATTTTAGAGAAATCTACAAGGAGAAGCTATATACATGGCATAGCTAGTAATGTACAATATCCTTAAAGTAAAAACTGAAAGATACACATCTATTCATTCAAAAAAACAATGACAAAAAAGAAAGCACAAAAGTGGAGAGACTTGAGTTTATGAGACACATGAGATGAGTATGGATGCATCAAGAGGAGGTAAGGATAAATGTGGGGGTAGAAGATTATGACATTAAGTGTGTGTTGCAAAGGGTGTCAACTTTATTCTGCTACACGGAAGCATTAGGAGATCTTAGTTGTAAGCTACTTGCAAAACCGTGGGAGTGTCGGGTAGATATTTTTTGTGCGGATGTACTAGCCTTGCAAGTGTGGCTTGTCACCAAGGAGGGACCATTCAACATATCTATGTTTCTTGAAGTTGATGAATCTCCCAACTCACTATATATCCAAAAACAAAAGTGACCCATCAATAATGGAGGGCAAACAATTATGTCGTGAAAGAGAGAGAGAGAGAGAGAGAGAAAGAGAGAGATGCATTTGTCCCTAGAACCTGATTGAGAAGGCATTACTCTTCAATTTAGAAAGAAAAATAGCATTTCTCTTTAATATGGGATAATAACAAGCTTTGACTATAAGAGAGTAGTACTCTCTAATATGGGATGGACTGTAAATAGGATGGATAATGAATGAAAGCCATGCTACATCTCTCCCTCTTTAACTTAATATCGTGAGCTTCAATTGAGCGCTTCGAGGTGTTGTAACATGAGCCTCCCTTCAGCGTTATTATTTTTAGGTGGCTTATTTCTTAGAGTAGCTACCCTATATAGGTAGCATAGAAAGATTAGCATACTTCTTAGTACTAATGAGGTTATTGCTATATATTTATGTATATGATTTTGAAGAAGCAGTGAACTATTATTCTAGCCGTGGAAGCCACAGCCTCGGTGCGGCAGGAGAGCAAGTTTGTTAGTAGTGGGAGCCCTTGCACCTACACTTATATTATTAATGGCGGCGTCCGCAACAACGTCCAGTTCTTCGTTCGGTGGAAACGCCCCCTCCTTGGATAGATCCTCCACGAGCGCCTCAATCAACTCCCACGGCACATGCTCCATGATAAACACATACGACTAGTGCGTCTCCCCTAGAACCTCATTTGCCAGTGAGTACTTGTGACAAAGCTCATTCTTCGCCTGCTTGAACCACACCGTTAGTGCGGTTCAACGGCGTTCGTGCGACATACAAATCCTTGCCTAATTCCTCCTCTAGAATGTGCAGACGGTACTGTGTGTACTTTGCGAGGCCCTCCAATCGTAGTGCCTTTGCTATCTGGTCTTCAAAAGAGTGGCGTGCAATGTTGTCCCATAGAAGCATTGGTGACAGCCCATTGCGTGAGCCAGCTAGGGTTGTCTGGGGGCAACATATGATACTTGGTCTTGGTCATGTAGATGCCACATGGTACTGCTGTTCCTATCCACTTGTGCCACTCATAACTATGGAGTGCACCATCGGCAACCGAAAATCGAAGTTGGGTCCCCTCTGAGTCACATGTCCTCCTTCATATGCCATCTCTATGTAGGGCATGTAAGCCGCCCCGAGAGCACCATCGACATGAAACCAATACCCCATCCTGACATCAAACTTGGTGGGGTCTGCCTCATCATAGTGCACCACCCTCTCTAGCAAGTTGTATTTCTTTAGGATGGGCTTTAGCTTGGTGCGAGCAAGAGCAACATCATCATAGGCACCTTTGAAAGTGGTGCCGTAGTTGAAGCAGATGAATATGGGGTATCCGCGCGAGGCGAAGAACTCCACCAGCATAGACAGAGCATCGAGGTCCATTGCACCTGATTCGAGGGAAGGGACCTCTGCCGGCCATTCCCCATGAGGACACTCCTTGAGGGGGCATTGCCCAAGGTAGTTTTTCATGCGTTCAGCATAGAAAGTGGGGACCTGTAGCATTGTCACAGCCTTGGTGATAGAATAGTGGGTGTCCGCCGAGTAAAAGGCAATGGGTGTGAAGGCATGTGGGTTGTCTTTTGGTGTGGGGGCAGCGTGGTACACAAGGCGGGGGACGCTGAATTGTGTGCTCACTAGGGCGCCTCCTTTCCCCTTCCTTGTCACAATTTCGTAAGCCTTGTCATCAACAAGAATCTTCTTGCCCCCCAAGTAGTCCCGAGCGTTCCACATGCCGTAGAGGTTGCCTTCAGTTCTACCCATGGTGAGGCCGAAACCCCAATAAGAATTGGGGACATCATCACAGTGGAGCCGCTTGGGATGCCACAATGCTGCATAGTAGTCAAGCATGGCACACTCCATGAACTTGCTGCTCACAGTGAAGTTTCCCTCTGCAAATGCATCCCCAATGTTGTTCACCTGTGAAAAGTACTCAAGAATTAGATGTGGAAATTTTGGCATACATGGAGAACTTAGAGGCTCTTATTTAATATGTTCCTTAATGGCCCCTATAATCAGGTACATCGTTTAACAACATCATAGATGGTGTTTGGGAGGCACCCGCGTCACTAGAATATATATTGGGTTACTGCTCAAATTAAGGGAGACCCATGCAATATGCCTAGCTAATATAGCTATGCAGGAGTTCCTTCCTCGCTCTAGTACTACCTAATGAATGCAATATTTCTATAAGAATTAAAGAAGGAAACTTGTTGTTGTTGTTGTGAAATGATGATGTTGTGTAGAACTCTAGCTATAATTAATTTGCAAGTAGCTTACAAGCATGTCCATGTAGCTGCCAAAGAAAGCCTCGTAGTCGAGTGCGTGGTTGCACTGGTATCCCAAGAAGGTGGACTTTTGAGTGACATGAGATCAATCAGTGGCAGCTGCCAGCTACAAGAACACAAGGATTTTGGAGGTTTGTGGAGACATCAATCACTCTTTCGCTGTTTATTCTTATTCCACATCTTGCTTACATTGCACCCTAAACCTCAAATTTACTTCATTCCCAATAATATGCGAGGCATAAGAGCAAACGGACAAACCATAAGAGCAAGCGAAAGGGACTTAAAAGTAACTTCCAAAATCCATGTGTTGGTTGGCGTAGTAAATTTTTATATCATCAAAGTAATATATAGTAGACCTAGCTAGTATCAAAATATTGTAGCTCTAGGTTGCCTTGATTTATTCTTGCAAGGATTAATATCATGGTATATAGTAAGCCTTATTACAAGTTATACAGATTTTCCTCTTTCTTACTTATATTCTATATATAATTGAGCTTAAAATTTTCAAGGAAAGACAGTGCATCCATGTGTCACTCTCTCATTCATTTCAAAAATCTTAAAAAACATATGGTTTGAAATGTAAAAGTGAAGGATAAGTAGTAAGTACTCTATGGTAGAAAATGAAAAGACTTAGTTTTGACTTCTAGGTTCTCTCAAAAAGTCACAATACTTAGTACTATATTTATATTTATATTATGTAAACTCTTTAGCAACGCCATGGAGTTTCACTCCCGTCTTCAATTTTGAAGGGTGATTACTTTTGTTTTTGTAAAGGGTGGCTCTAATTCGCATTTTGAAGGCCGTAAAGAACATCGAGCACTATATGGCATGGGCGTGGTTAATTGAGATCAAGGGTGGAGGTGACAAATCATGACATGCATGCATTATAGACCATGTGATCGGCACCTAAATTTACAAATCAGTTTGCGCTTACAATGTAATGCATAGGAGTACCATGATCTTCATTGAAAGCATGTGAGCGTGGTGGTTAAAGCCCATGCCTTGAATAGGGCAAGTCGTGGCTTTGACGTGCAAAGTGCGAGACAATTTTGACTAGCTCAAATTTACTTGTTGGCCCGAATTTGCTTTTTCGTCCTGAATTTACTCGACAATCCAAATTCGACGGTCCGAATGACCCCCAATGTCGATCCCATTGGAATTTGCCCGAGCTAGATTGTGTGGAGCATAAAGAACTCCCTTTTCCTTTCTAGCCTTGAAATTTATACTTGAGCTTCAAAAAATGTAGAATTTTCAAATATTTCACGCTTTGTATAATGTTGAGCTAAAATCTCGCACTTAGCACCTTCATGTATAATTTTTCTTCTAGCCCCGAGAATGTGCACATTGCATGTTGTAGCTTTGCACAAAGGGTCAAAGTCGAATGATCTCGGAGTCAATTGACACTACCTACACCTCATGTGAGACAACATGAGTGTGCACGCGTGCGCGCACACACACACACACACACACACAAGGGGGGGAGGGGGGGTTCTAGAATAGGGCCTACCAAAAATATTAAAAATTACACTTTTAGTGGTAAAAATTCAATGAACATGGCTTATTACAAACATCGAGAATCTCAAATAGCCCCAAAATAGAAGAGCATGATAGACGTAGAAAAGTTGAATGTCCAATACATCCATCATCACTCTCTCACCACCCCTATCACACGTATTGAAAATCTGCTACATCCTTGCATGGGGCACTGGTGTGTGTGTGTTAAGAGAGAGAGAGAGAGAGAGAGAGAGAGAGAGAGAGAGAGATGAGCCCTAGAGTCATCCATGTGTCACTTAAAGGGTTACTCTACTTTTCCTTTTGAAGGTCATAACGAAACTCTAACCCTCAAATTTAATACTTCGATATCTATACTACTTCTTTATTGAGCTTGAGAAATCCTCGAGCACTAAATCCCTTGGAGAACTCATAGTTTTGTGACTCTTCTTTTAAAATTTTATGACCGCAGCAACGCGCAGGTCACATACTAGTCCTATATAAAGGGAGATAGTGATTCTTGTGTACTACACTGCTTGCAAAAATGGTAAGGGATCTCTTCTCTTTCCCGACTAATTACACCACTCCTCGCCACGCCACCCCACAAATGTTGCTGCAGTTGCGCAAACTTTTCAATCATCGATCAATCATGTGTCTGAAAGAGCAACTTCGAGGCTACTTCAATCAATTGTATTATTGGGATGTAGAGAGGCCGTTGCTTTCAAAAAAGTTATTCAATATTGAAAAAGTATACTAGGCTAATCGTAAATTGTAGAGATCCCTCTTTCACAAAAGGCCGTCGAGATGAAAGGGAGATTTGTGTATATATTGCTTGCAAAAATGGCCTAATTCATTTCTCAAACTTTGTTGGTGATGCAAACCAATCGTGTGTGTGTGTGTGTGTGTACGAAAAATGGTTGATGTCGACACTTTGTCTCTGCTCTTACATTGCTCGCGCTTTTAGAAACCCCAAAAATGCACGTGTGGTTGAGAGCCTACAAGCGAGAATTGACTGAAAGACTCCATTTTTAAAACTAGAAGAAGGCCTCATTAAAAAATCATAACTATAAATCCCGGACACTCCTCTTTCATTTAGGGGAAAGTGGAACCGTCTGTGCTTACGAATGATCGTCTTTCGCCGACACCAGTGCTACAAGTGTAGAAAAGCAAGCATGTGTGGAAAGTTTTGTCGATTTTTCACGCTCCTCTCAGCTTGCGTTTCTCCCTTTTAGGAACTTCCAAAGTGCCGGTTAAAACCAACGTGAAAAGGGAAAAAATCCGTTTCAAATTAGCAAAAAATAATTGTGTAAATTTATAGAGAAACGTAATATGAAATTGTAGAGATTTCTTTTGACTTGTGTAGAATATTGTAGTCTTCACTTTTATTCGAAATTAACTAAAATAAGTGTAAATTGATAAAAACTATAACATACATTGTAGAGAACAGGAGGATTGGAATTGTGTATGCCCCATGGTCATGGAATGGTTCCCTAGGCTCTTGTGGACTCACGGCTTTCATCTAGGCTCAGCAACAGTTTGAAACCGTGAACCAAGCCTCACTGAAGCTTTCATCATTTTATCTTTCTGGTGGACAAATATTGCTAGAGTGATCAATTCTAGGAATATTTGTCCCTGTTAAAGCTAAGAATTTCATCAAATTACAATTTTGATGACATTTCCCCCGTCTTAAAATCATAGTTGTCCTTAACTATGCGTCTATAAATGTCATCTAAATTGTATTTTGATAAAATACTTAGCTTTACAGGGACCAAATATTCCTGGGATTGATCACTCTAGTCATATTTGGTCACAAGAAAGCTAAAAAGACGGAAGCGTAAATGAGTCTTGATTCACGGTTTCAAGGTACTGTTGAGCCAGGATGGAAGCCGGGAAGTCTACAAGAGCCTAGGAAATTACTCAGGGACCTAGGGGCAATTTACAAAATCTCAATCGAAGTTTATATGAATCCGTAATGGCTAGACTAAGGTCAAAGAGCACCAAAAAGCAACCGAAAGCACTCAAAAGCGGTTGATCAATGGTCAGATAGGTGGGAACATGGCCTGACTGGATGGAAAGGGGGCCAAAAGCTATGGGAAAGGGAGGCTAGGGGTGGTGGACTAGGGCCCAAGTCAAGGGAGAGGGAAAATCGAGCGCTAGTCCTCTTTCTCTCTCTATCTTTGTCCTCCCCACCTCTCTCATCCAGATTCTCTCCCAAATTGGGCCCTAAGCCCCAATTTGAGCCAAAGAGCCCCAGTTTTTAGGCCAAAGGAGGGGATTGTATTTTTTATTTCGCAATACAAGTTCCTTTAGAGGGGGGGTCAGCCTCATATATCCGCCCCTCAATATTGTGTCGGTGTCTCTTTGCATGTTTTTCTCTCCCTCTCATTATATATGTTGCTAGCTTGGCAATTAAATTCCACATAATTGCCGAGTCTATTTCCATTTTAGTTTCACTTTCCCTTCTGATTGTCTTCTTCGTAGTGTTTTCTGTACGTGTCATAATGGTCTCTTCTAAGAAGTTTCAGAAAAATGGCCCCCCTCTTATGCTTTTAAAGGATTTTAAAAACATAAGAATCGCTTCACGTGGTGGATTCTTGATATAAACACCATGAATGAATTAGGTAGTTGTTTCATGGGCCACCCACACCCGACCTCTACGTGCCCTCGTGGCTCGACCCACCCATGCACTGTGTCATTGTGGACCCCATGTCCTTTGCCATTTTTGGAATTTGTTGCTTGAGTGTGCCTTCAAATCTCCTTGGTAGTGCATATTTTTGAGCATGCTTTCTACTACGAGATCTTCCAAATGTTATCCTGAAAAATCAATCAAACATTTCACATAGGTAATTTTGTGGTATATGTCCACCTCCATGGCTGGTGATCTTGAAGTAGACGCCCTTGGCTCAATAATGCATCTTTTCCATCGCTTCAGTGCTCCGCACGTCCAAGGAACCATGGTTGTTCATGAAATATGCGCCATGGGCATGTAAGATATGCAAAAACACACAAGGAAATAAAAAACATGTACTCACAAAAGTGTGAGAAAACTTTGTGTAGTAAAGAAATTACTATGTAGTGATGAATGCACTTTTCTCCCTATGAATATACCACCACCTTCGTAAACCCTTGAATAGCTTCTTGAAATTGTACTTATTTTTGTGGGATGGTACTTAATAGAGCCATTAAATGCACCACCTTCTGAAAGGTGGTCCAAACAACTGTTTTTTTTATTTTACTTTATTGCAAACTGTGCATGGAGGGGAAGTAAGCTCGCTAATAGAGATAGTTGAAGAGAGCTCCTAGCCCTAGCCCTAGCGATGGCGTGATTGTCTAGCAGCATCGCCGCTCCCCCTTCCATCACATCGGTGAGATGGACTCCCAGGTAATCTCAACACTGATAGGTCCTGACGCCAAACCTCCTAACATCTGGGCCTCGGGAGGGCTTCCCCACTCTCTAGTGCACAATAATTGCTCAGCATCCCATGTTGAGGGAGTTAATAGCCTGACGCACGAACTCTTATCTCACCACAACTTAACTGTGGAGGCGATTTTCCCCTCCCCACCGACAACATGAGAATATTAGAAGCAGCACGGCAAGCTCGCCATGATGCAGGTTTCTACACCCAGTCACCTCCTACCCACACAACAACAGGTTTTCATCCTACGCTTGTTGAGGGCTTTACCTCTCCAATTGCCCCTATAGCTCCCACAGACCCTAACTAGGGAGGAGGGAGAAGCACTTCTTCAGGAGGCTTTGGACAAGCTGCAATCAGTAAGCCTCTTGTTATTCTCCCTGCTTCTCAAGTTCGCAAGCCGGCCTAGAAAATAGAGCATTGCTAGGGATGCTAGCTGGGCCACGGCCACCTGTGGAAGTCCTGAGAGGGTGGATTAAGAATCATGGGGGTCCTCTAGGTGCAGAGGTGGAGACCATCTAGGCGCTCCCAAAAAACCAATACGTTTTTGTATTCAGAAACTCAGAATTGGCCTTCAAGATGCTTAGCACTGACCAATGGCTGTTAAGAACTTCTCCCCTGTGCTTATTCAAATGGAACAAAGAGTACAACATAGAAAGAGATGCCCTCACTAACTACCCTGTGTGGGTGGAGATTCCAAACCTCCCTCTGCACTTCCATAATCACCTTCGGATCATTGGGGCCCAACTAGGGAAAGTCCTAGGGGGAAGACCTAGGGTGGAGTACATCCCTGCATGGCACCCACCACAGGTGCTCATAGAGGTGGATACCTCTGTAGACCTCCCCCAAGAGATGGTAGTGGCTCTAGACGATAGAGAGTTCTTTGTACAACCGCTGGTTTATAATTACCTGCATAACTCGTGTTTCCGAACCCTCAATCTACCCCAAAACCCCCTTCCCCTGTTGACAATGAAAATAAAAATAATAACGAAGGCCCTACAAGCCCCCCCCCCCCCCCCCCCCCCCCCCCCCCCACAAACATCTAGGACAGGAACCCCCTGCCAAAAAACCTGCTAATGTAAGAAGCAGAATCAAGGCACCCAACCGCTATTCTATCCTCGCTCCCCTTCTTAAGTGGGAAGAATCAAATGTGGCCAACTCCATGGGACATGATTCAGGAGAGGATGACGACAAAGTGACCCGCCTAGAGGAGCAAGTCAACAAGGTGGATAGAGAAACCTCTATCGACCTCACCAAGGTCTCCCCTATCCCACACAACAAGGAAAATGTAGCACGCAAACCAAAAGGAACCTTGGAGTCAGGCCCTTTGCCCATGGAGGTGCAAAAGGACAACAAGAGGACCCTCAACTCACCCATTTAGGCATCTCCTAAGACTCAAAACAAAAGCCGCAAGGATCGTAGAAACCATAGATGAAAGTTCTCTCTTGGAACACAAAGGGTTATCGGACCCTAAGAAAGCTAAGAAAATCAAAGCTTGGATTGCTAACTACCCTGTAGAGGTGCCAGTGGGACTGCAGGAGATTAAACTAAGGGGACTGCACTAGATCAAAGGCTCCATACCATATCTTGCGAGCACAGTTGGAGTATCTCCTCTCACACAAGAGGCTCGGGAGGAACCGCCCTTGCAATCCCCCAAAGCTGGAAGATTAACCATAATCTGTCCTCGGTTGGTGAGTACTGGGTAGCTCTGACTATCGAAGCCCCCCCCACTGCACATTGGTCTTGGTCTATGTAGGAGGTTCACAGCCAGAGAAAGGACAGCCCTATGGAAACAGCTTAACCTCCACCAAGGGCAGGTCATCATGTTGGAATACTTCAACATGGTAGAAGCGCCAAAGGAGAGGTATCAACTTAAAGGGAAAACGATGGCAGCAGCTGAAAGGAAGGAGTGGGACCTGCTCAAACCAAATCTTGAGCTATGGGATGCTGGGACGCTTGGGAAATTGACCTGGCATAACTACTCCAAAGGGGAGAACGTTAGGAAAGCAAGGCTGGACATATGTCTTATCAATGTCCCTCTTGAAAGGAATTTCAACCGTATTAAAGCCAAGCGTAGGCTAAACGCATGTGCATCGGATCATTACCCCCTAGTAATTAGTATTGCGGACAAGTGCAATAAAGTTCGCAACCATTGGTTCCACACTGACCCCTCCCTCTTCCAACTAGCAGAAGTTCAAGAAAGTATCAAGGCCATCTGGGTGCAAGAATTCTCCAAAGGTTTCACTCTAGATAAAGCTTGTGTAGAGGCCATTGCTAAAATACAACTCACTCTCATTAACTACAAATAACAGGTCACGGAGATTTGCAGGAAAAGGAAAGATAGCATCTACAATGCTCTAATCAACCTAGAATACTCCAACAAAGAAGACGTTGTGAGCTGGATGGAAAACCACACAATGCCTCTATAATGACTCGACACACACTCTTGGAATGATATACACACACACTATGGGGAACCACTCGGCTTACACAACCCACTTGGCTAGACAGGGAACACACCTATGGAGTGAGACTACCCATTTACCCACTCCACACAGAGAGACATACACACACACATACCCAAAAAACACAGCTCAAAAGAGGATAATTTCTAATGATTAGATATAATTGATCTTGGGCCAACACCAATGGGGAAAATAGCTCACACAATATGGGTAAAATATGACAGATACAATCACAAATTGGAGTAGAAGCTTCGCTCATAGGAGAAACTTACACAGCCAAAATAGCAAAAAAACAGTGAGGAATTTGAAAAAATGGACAGCGCCATCATGTCTGGAACGGCCCAAAACCCCAGTCTACAATGTCAAAGTGCTCAAATTCGACCTCAGATGAGCAGTTTACGACCAAAACAGGCTTCAAAAACAACAAAAACTCACTTGCGGCTACTCTCTCTTCTCCACGTTTTTTCTAGTGTTCTCTCAGGTTTTTCAGTTCCCACACTTAGATTTATTACTTGGGCACCCTTGGCCTTTTAGTTGACCTCAAACGGACCCAGAACATGCCAAAAACTAACCTCGCAGTGCATAGTTGTCACCCTGCTGCATCCATCCGCACACCTGGCACTCAACTTTTTCCAATAATGCATCCGGAAACACTGTGAAGTGGCCCCAAAAGATGGTCCTCATGATGACCTTTCTGCATAATTGTCACAAGGAAACACCCACGTTGTGTGCGTACTTATCCACGTGCAAGTATACACCCCATTCGGCCTCTTGACGCCACTAGATTCCATCTGACGCACCTGCTTACCTCATGTCATTGGCCCGCAGATAGGTTCCTTGAGAATTTTTACATGCTACAAACTCCTCCTTATTATAGAAAAAACACACTAATAATTGTGATAGTGAAAATCGATGCATTATGTATATGTTGTCCTACCTGTACACATGTGGGCCCCACGTAACCACTTGGCTCTGGAAAATGGGAAATCCTTTATTCGATGCACCAAGCCTGGGTATGTAGATATGCGCAATCCGTTTCTTTAAAAAACTCATGACATAGTTTGCCTATCCCCTAGCCTGCTAGATCATTCATGATCAGCAGCAGCAAAAAGAGATATGAGACTCACAGCGTCACAAGTCTCGTTATCTCTCACATACAATACTTGTTCTGCAGACACCTCATCTTGCTCCACCATCAATAATCTAGCATGATACAATTTAAGATGCAATCCATTAACCCTTGACTTATGTAGAATCCCATCCAGGTTAGCCAACTAAAATGTACCATTTGGAAAACACTCCACTACCTTGAAAGGGCCTTCCCACTTAATTTGAAACTTCTTTTGGAAGGTGTTGTCCAACTTACTGTTGTAGCGCAAAACCAAGTCATGCTTCTTGATACCCTTACTTTTGACCTTTTCATTTATCTTTGCCAAAGCCTTATCCTGCATCTGCCCATAATGTTCGAATGCACTCATCCTATCCAGCTGAACCTCTTGTAGCTTTAAGAATCTCTCTTTGAATGCATCATTAGGCTGCCCAAGCAGCTTCTCTAACATCTTGACTGCAGGCAACTCTACCTCCACAGGCAATAGTGCTTCCTTTCCATATACTAGATGAAATGGAGTAAACCCTGTACCTGTCTTCACCGAAGTACGGTAAGCCCATAATGCACTAGGCAATTCCAAATCCCAATTCTTTCCTTGGTGCTCCGTCAATTTTGAAGAAATTTGTACCAACTCACCATTGAATCTTCCATTTAAGCCATTACACTGTGGGTAATAAGAAGTGGTATGCTAGTGCCTAATCTTCACCTTCACACATAAAATGTCTAGCAGTTTAGCTCTAAATCCTGGCCCCTTGTCCGAAAGTAGCTCTAGTGGCACCACAAACTTGCAACATATTTCATCATACACAAATTTTGCCACATCCTTTGCAGTGATTGTTTTACTGTTATAGCCTCTGCCCATCTAGAGAGATAGTCCACTGCAGTCAAAATATAGCTTTTGCCCTTGCTTGTGATAGGTAATAGGTCTATTGCATCAATCCCCCACTTTTCAAACACATCAAATGCCAGAATGGTTTTTTGTAGCTCTGGCTTCAACACTCTCTTCCCAAATGCTTGACACCTATTGCAAGATCTACACCAATGGTGAACATCCTTGTGTAAACTAGGCCATACACACCCCTCTTGCAAGATCTTCTGCAAGGTGGTCTTTAGAGAAAAATGGCCACCACATGTGCCTTCATGATTATCTTCTAGCACTCTATAAAGCTCCTCCCGCCAAGGTACACGTCTCAACACAAGATTAGCCCCTTTCATGTATAAGATATCACCAATAAATTTGTACCTGTGTGCTCTACGCACAAAACCATACTTCTTAGACTTATGAATGTCTTTTGGAATGATTCCTGTTAGCAAAAACTCCTCTTCTTGAGCCAAACTTTCCCGGCCATGATAAAGAGGTAAGTTGGTCCTCAACACAAATAGCTCCCAAATCATGCTTTGAGATGGTTCATGTGCCTCTCCATTTAGAGCACATTCAATATGTTTAATGCTCCATGATTCAAACTTTTTTAACAGGCCTTTAATTCTGAAACACATTTCCTTTAATGAGGTGTTCTTGCTCTTCCACACACCCAAGACTTGGTTCACCACTAACAAGGCGTCACCTTTTATGCTCAACCTTCTAATCCCATGCTTCAAACAAATGTGTAAGCCGGATTCTAATGTAGCATATTCAGCCTCATTGTTCCAATGTGCATCCAATTTGAACCCTCTCTGGCATACTAGCTTCCCCTCTGGATCATAAAGTGCTATACCCCCTGAAGCGGCATCATGGCTCTTCCTATATATGAGCCATCAAAGAACAACACATGTGAATTGCTGATCTGTGGAACTTCTTCAACTACCTTTCTCTCCACTTCTTCCTTAACAATAAGGGGATTCTCTTTGTAGGTCAACAAATTGGCTAGGGTAGCTCTTGTACTGTCTTCCACTAAAACAAAGAACTCAAACTCTTGCAGCTCAATTACCCATTTCTTGACCACATTTGACATGTTAGTGACATTAATTAGCTGTGGCAAAAAAACATAACTCGTCAAGAAAACAAAAGGTTGTGGTAGCAAGTAATGTCAAAATCGTCAACAAGCAAATATTACACTGGCCATCACTAGCTCTCGGGGGGTTCAGTATGTGTAAAACTACTATATCACGTGAGTCCAAGACATGTTCGTAAAACCCCTTATCTGTGAATTTTGTTAAGGATATAAGGTACCCTTTTCTTTTAAAATCTGTAAGTTTTTTTCAAATTTGAAAAAAAAACCCTTATATATATATTTCTGTAAGTTTCAAGAACTTTAAATACCCTTCTGTTGAACTCACGTGATAGGTTACATTTTTATTATGTGACCTACCCGGGCACTAGCTCTACTTCTAAGAATTTTCTCTCTGATACAACTTCACTAGGCTTGCACAATACACGGGTCTCATATAATGGTTGCCCTTCCCTTTTTGCAATAGCATGGCTCCAATGGCATCATCCCCTACTTATGGATTTACATAAAACACTTTCTCCCAATCAGGAGCCTGCATGGCTGACAGACCCCCTAACACCTCTTTGACCTCTTGAAACACCTCTTCACACTTGTCATCCCATTGCAATGGATCATGCTTTGCCACTTGTTGTAATGGATAAAGGAGCTGCGAAGACAATGGAATAAAGTTTGCCATGTACTTCAGTTTTTGTATAAAGGTTGCCAATTGCTTTGTACTCGTAGGTGATGGAAGAAGAATAATAGACTTAACCTTGTCTGGATCAGCCTCAATGCCATTTTCTGACACCATATGACCCAATAACTTCACTCTTGGCTGTGCTAGATGACATTTCTTTGGATTTAGTTGTCCTCCACATTCATCGTAACAAGCCAATACCATATGCAGCTTCTCATGGTGTTCAACCCTACTGCTATAGACACAGAAGTCGTCCATAAAAGCTTTAACACAACTACCAATGAATGGTTCCAATACCCAATTTTCTCTCTCTTGATAGAAAGATGGTCCATTTGACAGCCCCAATGGCAATACCGTGTAACAATAGCAGCCCCGTGGTGTAATAAAAGTTAACTTTGTGCGGTCTTTAAGAGCAATCGTCAGCACTTCTGGTAGTACTATCACTGTCCTTATCAGACACTGTGGAATAGTCTTCATCACTAGACTCATCCTCATCTTTATAAAGCTCCTCCAATCATTTCCTTGTGTCCATATTATATAGCTTTTTGGCACCTCTCTTTCCATAGAGGCTAATCGTACCACGTCTCCAATCTTGAACAACTCCCACTGCACGTAACCATGGTCTGCCCAGTATAATAGGATATGCTCCCAACCCCGCTGGCATCGCATGAAAATCAGCCACTGCCTTTGCATCATATGCCTCCACTTCTAAGCTCTTTACAACACCCAAACATTTTACTTTTTGATGGTTTGCTAATTTGATCTGAAAGCCTGACAACCCTGAAATTGTGTTATGAAACATATTTGGTCTCCCCCATCAACATAACCTTGTCCCAAATTTTTTCTTTTATGCCACACATCTACTATTGGACAAATGTCTGGTAGCTCGTCCCTTGCCAACACCTTTACTGAACCTCTCTCTGGTTCTTTATCCATTGGGTTAACCATCATCTGCCACTATCGCTTTAGCTTAGGCACCATCTCTATAAGCTGCCCGGGGCGTGTGCATTGCTGATTTGTGGCACTTCTTCAACTACCTTTCTCACCACTTCTTCCTTAACAATAAGGGGATTCTCTTTGTAGGTCAACAAATTGGCTAGGGTAGCTCTTGTACTGTCTTCCACAAAAAACGAGAACTCAAACTCTTGCAGCTCAATTACCCATTTCTTGACCACATTTGACATGTTAGTGCCATTAATTAACTGTGGCAAAAACGCATAACTCATATAGAAAACAAAAGGTCGTGGTAGCAAGTAATGACGAAATCATCGACAAGCAAATATTACACTGGCCATCACTAGCTCTACTTCTGAGAATTTTGTCTCTGCTACCAACTTCACTCGACTTGCACAATACACGGGCCTCATATAATGGCTGCCCTTACCCTTTTGCAATAGCATGGGTCCAATGGAATCATCCCCTACTGATGGATTTACATAAAACACTTGCTCCCAATCAGCAGGAGCCTGCATGGCTGACAACCCCCCTAACACCTTTTTCAACTCTTGAAACACTTCTTCACACTTGTCATCCCATTGCAATGGATCATGCTTTGCCACTTGTTGTAATGGATAAAGGAGCTATGAAGACAATGGAATAAACCGCGCCATGTACTTCACTTTGTGCATAAAAGTTGCCAATTGCTTTGTACTCGTAGGTGATGGAAGAAGAATAATAGACTTAACCTTGTCTGGATCAGCTTCAATGCCATTTTTTGACACCATGTGTCCCAATAACTTCACCCTTGGCTGTGCTAGATGACATTTATCTGGATTTAGTTGTCCTCCACATTCATCATATCGAGCCAATACCATTTGCAGCTTATCGTGGTGTTCATCCCTACTGCTATAGACACAGAAGTCATCCATAAAAGATTTAACACAACTACCGATGAATGGGTCCAATACCCAATTTGCTCTCTCTTGATAGAAAGATGGTCCATTTGATAACCCAAATGGAAATACCGTGTAACAATAGCAGCCCATGGCGTAATAAAAGTTATCTTTGTGCGGTCTTTAAGAGCAATCTTCAATTGAAAATAGCCTGAAAAACCATTATACACACTGTACCTCTCATAACCTGCCACTGAATCCAAGATCTGATCAATGAATGGAAGAGGATATGGGTTCTTCTTAGTGGCTACATTTAAGGGCTTAAAATCTACAAAAATCCTCCACTTCCCATCCTTCTTTGGACTGACTACTACTGGACTCACCCATTCTGTGGTTTCCACTGGGACTATGAGCCCTTCCTTCAATAACTTGTCCACCTCTTCCTGCAAGGCTTCCATCTGCTTGCCGCACTGGCTTGGCACCTTCTTTCAACTCTATATGCATCTCTTCTCCTTTGAACACTCTAATCTCTTTATATGAAGTAATGAACAAATTAGAAAAACTAGCCAGCATGTGCAAATATATCTCCTTCTCCATAGTTGAGAGGTCTCCACTGATCATTTGTGTCATCAATTCCTCCTTCTTTGACAATTCAACCTTGGTTTGCATCAGCCCTTCAATCACTTCATCAGGCCCTTCACTTTCATCTTCAACCTCATTTGCTCTACTTCGGTGAAGACAAGTACAGGGTTTACTCCATTTCATGTGGTATATGGAAAGGAAGCACTATTGCATGTGGAAGTGGAGTTGCCTGCAGTCAAGATGTTAGAAGCTGCTTGGGCCGCCTAGTGATGCATTCAAAGAGAGGATCTTACAGTTACAAGAGGTTCAGTTGGATAGGATGAGTGCATTGAAACATTATGAGCAGATGCAAGATAAGTCTTTAGAAAAGATAAATGAAAAGGTCAAAAGTAAGGGTATCAAGAAGCATGACTTGGTTTTGTGCTACTATAGTAAGCTGGACAACACGTTCCAAAAGAATTTTCAAATTACGTGGGAACGCCCTTTCAAGGTAGTGGAGTGTTTTCCGAATGGTATATATCAGCTGGCTAACCTGGATGGAATTTTACATAAGTCAAGGGTAAATGCACTCCGTCTCAAATTGTATCATGCTAGATTCATGATGGTGGTGCAAGATGAGCTGTTTGTAGAACACGTAATGTATGTGAGGGATGAGAAGACCTGTGATGCAGAGAGTCTCATATCTCTTTTTGCTGCTGCTGATCATGAATGATCTAGCAGGCTAGGGGAAGGGAAAATTATGTCATGAGTTTTTTGGAGCAAGGGATTGGGCATATGTATATACACATGCATGGTGCATAAAATAAAGAATTGCCCATTTTCCAGAGCCAGGTAGTTACGTGGGGCCCACATGTGTACAGGTAGGACAACATGTACATAGTGCATCGATTTTAACTATCACCAGTATTAGTGTGTTTTTTCTATAATAATGAGGAGCTAGTAGCGTGTAAAACTTCTCAAGGAAACTATCGACGGCCGATGACATGAGGTAAGCAGGTGCGTCAGATGGCATCTAGTGGCGTCAGGAGGTCGAATGGGGTAAATATTTGCATGTGGATAACTACAGACACAACGTGGGTGTTTTCTTGTGATAATTATGCAAGACTTTCATTATGAGAATTGTATTTGGGGTCCACTTCACGTGGTTGTGGGATGCATTATTGAAAAAAGTTGAGTGCCGGGTGTGTGGATGGATGCAGCAGGGTGACAACTATGCATTGCGAGGCCACTTTTTGGCCTGTTCGGGGTCCGTTTGAGGTCAACTAAAAGGCCAAGGTGCCCAAGTAATAAAGCTAAGTGTGGGAACTCAAAAAACTGACAGAAGACCAGAGAAAACATGAAGAGAGCCTGTTTTGGCCATAAACTGTTCATTTGAGGTCGGATTTGAGCCATTTGACATTGTAGACTGGGGTTTTTGGCCATTTGGGACACGATGGCTGTCCATTTTGCCAAATTCCTCACTGTTTTTTTGCTGTTTTGATTGTATCTAGTATATTTTACCCATATTGTGTGAGTTGTTTGCCCCATTGGTGTTGGCCCAAGCTCAATTGTATCTAAACATCAGAAATTCTCCTCTTTTGAGCTGAGTTTTTTGGGTGTGTGTGTGTGTCTCTCTTTGTGGGAGTGGATAAATGGGTAGTCTCTCTCCTCTCACTCCATCCGTGTGTTCCCTGTCTCAGCCAGGTGGGTTCTATAAGCTGCGTGGTGTCCCATAGTGAGTGTGTGTATCATCCCAAGAGTGTGTGTCGGGTCATTATAGAGGTGTTGTGTGTGTTTCCATCCCACTCACAACGGTATGTACTACACTCTAGTCATCTGGGAGCTCACTAAAAAAGTTGGTTGATCATGTGAACCATAAATACCACAATACTTAAGAGATTATACCCCGCCATTATGATGTCCTTTACATCACTCCTTCACAAGTCAACACCAACAATTTCAACAATGGAATGCATCCTTAACAACCCACATATATGCGTGAAATTGTATATTTTGGTCATTGACTTCAATAGTTACCACAACTCCATTTAAATAGATATAAAAGAAGTTCTATCTTTCCCAAAATACAACTGTGCTCTAATACCAAATAAGAGCCTAATGACTAAGTAACACATGGGGGGAGCCAACATGGGAATATCCATGCCACATAGCGTGCAAGTGCCGTAAAGATCTATGGGCTCCGCTCACCCTTGGATGTGTCGAGGGACTAGATCGGGCTGAAAACTCAACCTAGACAAGGGACAACTCTAGATTTATAAGGTGGCATAAGTAGGTACGACGAGCAAGGTGTCCATGTGAAATATGTATGAGCATTGTAGAAGCCCACATGCCTTAGATGTAAAAAGGCAAGGGCTTAAAACCATGGCTAGGGGGGACTTGGGTGGCTAACCTGCGTTTTCTTTGGGCCATGTTTAGTCTGTCCAGAGATCTCTCCGGATAAACATGGTTGCCAACATAACGTTGTAAAGGAAATCAGAGGAACCATTGTGCTCTTCAAGAAATTCCCCGTCGTTATGTCTAGTTGTGGAATCCCCCACATAGTTTCTTGTTACCTTGATTGTCTTAAAGGATTTTAGAGAAATCTACAAGGAGAAGCTATATACATGGCATAGCTAGTAATGTACAATATCCTTAAAGTAAAAACTGAAAGATACACATCTATTCATTCAAAAAAACAACGACGAAAAAGAAAGCACGCAATTGGAGAGACTTGAGTTTATGAGACACATGAGATGAGTATGGATGCATCAAGAGGAGGTAAGGATAAATGTGGGGGTAGTAGTCGAGAGGTGAGAGGGGTTGATCATGGAAGCGGAGAAGAAGATCATGACATTAAGTGTGTGTTGCAAAGAGTGTCAACATTATTCTACTACATGGAAGAATTAGGAGATCTTAGTTGTAAGTTACTTTCAAAACCGTGGGAGCGTCGGGTAGATATTTTTTGTGCAGATGTACTTGCCTTGCAAGTGTGGCTTGTCACCAAGGAGGGACCATTCAACATATCTATGTTTCTTGAAGTTGATGAATCTCTCAACTCACTATATATCCAAAAACAAAAGTGACCCTTCAATAGTGGAGCCAATATTAAAGAGGAGAAGCATTTAAGGACCCATCAATAATGGAGGGCAAACAATTATGTCGTGAGAGAGAGAGAGAGAGAGAGAGAGAGAGAGAGTAATAGCATTACTCTTTAATATGGGATAATAACAAGCTTTGACTATAAGAGAGTAGTCCTCTCTAATATGGCAAATAGGATGGTTCATCTCAGACGATGACCACGGATAATGAATGAAAGCCATGGTACATCTCTCCCTCTTTAACTAATATTGTGAGCTTCAATTAAGCGCTTCGAGGTGTTGTAACATGAGCCTCCCTTCACCGTTATTATTTTTAGGTGGCTTATTTCTTAGAGTAGCTACCCTATATAGGTAGCATAGAAAGATTAGCATACTTCTTAGTAATAATGAGGTTATTGCTATATATTTATGCATATGATTTTGAAGAAGCAGTGAACTATTATTCTAGCCGTGGAAGCCACGGCCTCGTTGCGGTAGGAGAGCAAGTCTGTTAGTAGTGGGAGCCCTTGCACCTACACTTATATTATTAATGGCGGCGGCCGCAACAACGTCCAGCTCTTCGTCGGGTGGAAACGCCCCCTCCTTGGATAGATCCTCCACGAGCGCCTCAATCAACTCCCACGTCACATGCTCCATGATAAACACATGTGAGTAGTGCCTCTCCCCTAGAACCTCATTTGACAGTGAGTACTTGTGACAAAGCTCGTTGTTCGCCTGCTTGAACCGCACCGTTAATGCCAACGGCGTTCGTGTGACATACAAATCCTTGCCTAATTGCTCCTCTAGAATGTGCAGACGGTACTCTGTGTACTTTGCAAGGCCCTCCAATCGTAGTGCCTTTTCTATCCGGTCTTCAAAACAGTGGCGTGCAATGTTGTCCCATAAAAGCATTGGTGACAGCCCGTTGCGTGATCCAGTGAATGTCGTGTTTGCACTGCCAACGTATGTAGGGTTGTCTGGGGGCAACATCTGATACTTGGACTTGGTCATATAGATACCACATGGTACTGTTGCTCCTATCCACTTGTGCCCACTCATAACTATGGAGTGCACCATCGGCAGCCAAAAATCTATGTTGGGCCCCCTCAAAGTCACATAGCCTCGTTGATATGCCATCTCTATGTAGGGCATGTAAGCCGCCCCGAGAGCACCATCGACATGAAACCAATACCCCGTCCTGACATCAAACTTGGTGGGGTCTTCCTCATCATAGTGCACCACCCTCTCTAGCAAGTTGTATTTCTTTAGGGTGGGCTCTAGCTTGGTGCAAGCAAGAGCAACATCATCATAGGCACCTTTGAAAGTGGTGCCGTAGTTGAAGCAGATGAATATGGGGTATCTGCGCGAGGCGAAGAAATCCACAAGCATAGATAGAGCATCGAGGTCCATTGCACCCGATTCGAGGGAAGGGACCTCTGCTGACCATTCCCCATGAGGACACTCCTTGAGGGGGCATTGCCCAAGGTAGTTTTGCATGCTTTCAACATAGAAAGTGCGGACCTGTAGCATTGTTACAACCTTGGCGATAGAGTAGTGGGTGTCCGCCGAGTAAAAGGCAATGGGTGTGAAGGCATGTGGGTTGTCTTTTGGCGTGGGGGCAACGTGGTACACAAGGCGGGGGACGCTGAATTGTGTGCTGACTAGGGCGCCTCCTTCCCCCTTCCTTGTCACAATTTCGTATGCCTTGTCGTCAAGCAGAATCTTCTTGCCCCCCAACTAGTCCCGAGCGTTCCACATGCCGTAGAGGTTGCCTTCAGTTCTACCCATGGTGAGGCCGAAGCCCCAATAATAATTGCGGACATCCTCACAGTGGGGCTGCTCGGCATGCCACAATGCTGCATAATAGTCAAGCACGGCACGCTCCATGAGCTTGCTCCTCACGGTTAAGTTTCCCTCTGCAAATGCATCCCCGATGTTGTTCACCTGTGAAAAGTACTCAAGAATTAGATGTGGAAATTTTGGCATACATGGAGAACTTAGAGGCTCTTTTTTAATGTGTTCCTTAATGGCCCCTATAATTAGGTACAACGTTTAATATGTTCCTTAATGGCCCCTATAATCAGGTACAGCGTTTGGGAGGCACCCGCGTCACTAGAATATATATTGGGTTACTGCTCAAATTAAGGGAGCCCCATGCAATATGCCTAGCTAATATAGCTATGCAGGAGTCCCTTTCTTGCTCTAGTACTACCTCATGAATGCAATATTTCTATAAGAATTAAAGAAGGAAACTTTTCGTCGTCGTCGTCGTCGTTGTTGTTGTTGTGAAATGATCATGTTGGATAGAACTCTAGCTATAGTAATATATAGTAGACCTAGCTAGTATCAAAATATTGTAGCTCTAGATTGCCTTGATTCATTCTTGCAAGGATTAATATCATGGTATATAGTAAGCCTTATTACAAGTTATACAGATTTTCCTCTTTCTTACTTCCTATATAAAGGGAGATAGCGATTCTTGTGTACTGCACTGCTTGCAAAAATGGTAAGGGATCTCTTCTCTTTCCTGACTAATTACACCATGCCTCGCCACGCCACCCCACAGGTGTTGCTGCTGATGCGCAAACTTTTCAATCATCGATCAATCATGTGTCAGAAAGAGCAACTTCGAGGCTACTTCAATCAATCGTATTATTGGGATGTAGAGAGGCCGTTGCTTTCGAAAAAGTTATTCAATATTGAAAAAGTATACTAGGCTAACCCTAAATTGTAGAGATCCCTAGCTGCAATTGCAACCATGTGCCAGTGCATCCACGCACGATGACTTCTTTCAAACAGATGCTCCTCTCATTCTAGCAGCAACACACCTAGTGGTGATGGGGGTTTTTCACAAGCCAAGCTCCCATACCCCTCTTCTCTCGTCCCCACCCCATGAAAACCCCCTCTTAGGGAGGGAGTGATAAAAGGCATTGGAAAAAGTAAGAAAAAAAAAAGTTTGATTATGTAAATATATAAGAAAGGTAAAATAGGCCACCTCATGCATGTGGGGTAGCCCATCCCCACCTTGCCTCCTTTTTCTTCACTGTTGCCCCGCCGGGTGTCCCTTTTCCTCTCCTCCACTCAAAAGGTCAACCCCCTCTCTCTTCCCCTTGTCCTTTCTCCTTTCTCTCTCCCCTCAAGCTACCCCACCTCTCATCAATAATGCATTATAACTCACCAATAATACACCCTAACTCACATGCAACTTACCCTATCTTCCAAAATAGTATACCCCACCTCCTCTTTCTCTCTCCTATCATATCCGATGACCCAAATACCCCCCTCTCTCTCTAAAGGTCGCCATATCTCTTGTCTTGTAGCTAAATAACCTTCCCCACACTCACACACACTCAGTTTCACTGAAAAAAGTGCCCACAGACCCATCTCCACCCAATGGTTACCTGATTTTTCTTGTGTTCACACACATCTGCACACACATTCACCTTTGAACACACTCCCCTCTCTACCCTCTTGTAATTACTTTATTCTCCATGCCACCTCTCACTTTTTTTCATCAACCCATCTCTCTCTCTTAGTCTCTCTCTCATGAGACTGCTGTTCTGGCACATATACACACAGCCAGACAAGTGGGGCCCACAGTCACATGGACTATGTAGATAATGATTTCTTCATTTCTAAATTCTAGAATTTCTCCCCCCTCCTCCCCTATATAAAGAGGGGTCACCATCACACTACAAACACACACCATCACCAAAGAGTACACTATGCACTGTGTGTGTCTAGTGCACACGCACACACCCACACCATCACCATCACCGCAATCACCATGATCGTGTTGAGCATGACTTCTACACCCTTGGGCTATGGAAGATGAAGGGAAACTAAATGAAGGATGATGGACATAACCCTCGTGCGAGTCTTCGCCATCAACTCCCACCTATCCGCCATGTGCTCTACGAAGCTCTCCCTTCTCATTCCCCTACCCTATGCTCCCCATTTCATCGCCTTATTCTCTAAATAAAGCTTGAGGTTTTGTGAGTATGTTTTCTTGCAATGTTTTGCCCATGTGAGGTGTGCGGAATCTCCACCTAGTCTTGTGTTTGGAGTGAGCTTGTGTATGTGTGAAGGGTGTGTGGATTTGCCATCCTTTTGTGGTGCCTAAGTACTAAGCCGCTATACCCCCTCCCTCACTCTCTCTCTCTCTCTCTCTCTCTCTCTCTCTCACACACACACACACTTGATCTCATTCCCTTTCCTCTTCATCATTACTCCCAAGCATCGATCTCTCTTGGATGAAAACTTTGTTATGATGGTGTGTTGTTTGCGTCCTAGCCGCTGAAGCTAGGTGGTGCCCCCTGTTTGCTTTACCATGACAGGCTCAAGGCGTGCCATTCGGTCCCTGGTGTTTTAGAGGCCGTCGGGGTTCGGGATTCGGGGTTCGGTTTGCTCCCGTCATTTGGTGCCCCCACTGAGGATCTTTTCATGAAACCCTTCAGTTTACAAGACTGAAACCCCTAAACTATTGTGAATGGATGAATGGCTAGCAGGATTTTCTAATTGGACGACAGAAGAAGAAGAGCTCCAAGCACAACTAGAATAACTCTGCATCTCCATCGAAGCTCGAGTGCCAGGCGTAACGGTAATCGATTTGCAGTGGGAGAGTCAACCAACACGCCAAACCCAGTGGATAAACATAGGCCAAGTGCCAAGAAGAAGAAGGAGAAGGTCGAAACAATGTCCACAACCTACAACCAACCCACAACAACAAAATGGAAGGATCTCTACACAATAGAGAATCAACACTATTCTACTTTGAGAATCGGGTAACTCAAGTCAACGAGGTAGTTATCACAGTCAGTTTTCAAGTCGCGCCTGATGCTGCAGCACAGATAACGGAATCATTGGCTCACACTCTCACTAGAGAAACTAGGGATCTACTGAGTTTGTTTTAGGAAAGAACACCACCCTCTCCGACAAGCTTCGACAGTGACTAAGCACCTCTAAGCTTCACATGAATCAATACAACCTACCTCAAGACAGATCACACATACCAACACGTGTACGCTCAATCAAGGTAATACTGGATTTGAAGGCTCACTACCAGCACGTCATTGACACCATGCTGGGTGGGGAGCGATTTTTTGAGGTTCTGGCATCAGATCAACCATTTGTCCTACCTTTGGTACAAGGCAATGTACAGTTTGAAGTTTTAATCTATGTCCTAGTATAAGAGGGGAAAAACACTTTTGCAAGTTAAGCAGTGTGTCTTTCTAGCTCTCTCTCAGTAATCATGGCAAGTGTAGCATTTCCAACATTTAAAGAAAAGAAGGGGGAGGATTTGGTAACAGACTTCCTAGATGACTTTGAAGTAGCATGTGTAGTGAGCAACAAAGATACGGATGAATCCCGGGTTAGAATCTTTAAGCATCTCATGAAGCTAGAAGCTAGATCATGGTACAATGCACTTCCACAAGCAACCAAGGATGACTGGGAACCCTTAAAAACCGCTTTGAAGAGGCGCTTTGGGGGAGGTACCACTTCAGAAAAGTTGTGGGACAAGTTGAGAGACTTGAAGCAAGAGGGTCTTTTAGAATATGCCACCTATGAGTCCAAATTTGTGGATTTGTGGGAACGGTGGGTTGAGTCACTGGCAAGGGGGGAAGCCGCACCCGATTTCCTAAAAAAAGATCGGTTCACGCATGGCTTATGGCCGCTTCTCAAGGAGAAGGAGAAAGGTAGATTCTCGGCTACGTACGAGTTAGCCGTTGAGATTGCTCGCCTTAAGGACAAGAAGCTGCGAATGAAAGCCAAAGAAACCGAGTCAACAGAAGCAGGAACATCGCGTCGACCAGCAACTACGACAACCACCATTCCACCACCACCACCGGCTCTTGGGGTAAGAGATGACCAACAAGATATGTTGGCCCATATTACTGACCAACTGCAGAATTTGTCTGTCCACTTAATACAGCAAGGGAGGAGTCAAGAAAGAGATCAAGACCCTGGAAGAGCATGACGACAAAACAGGGAGTATCATTGCTACAACTGCGGAGAAGACGGTCACGGTATGTACTACTGTCCCAAACCACGACAAAACTATAATAGAGGAGGTAGGAGGAACCAATTGTCACCCCCTAGAGAAAGAACACCCCCACCCCGAGCACCAAACCCACCAACAAAAATTCTACGTCCACCCCAGACACCACTACAAGCATCCATTCCACCTCTTCAACCAGCCCCACCACCTGATCGCCCTGTAAACATCATAAGGCTAGAAGAGAAAGGAAAAGCCATAGTAGTGGATCCACCCAGAGCAAAGGAGAGGGACAAGGGTAAGGAGAAGGTAACATTTTTAGAACCACTTGAGGCCATGATTGTGAAAAGAGCTAGGAGGGAGAAAACTACACAATCAGATGATGAGAGAAGCATGAGAGGAGAAACTAGCAAGAGGCCATCCAAGCCACGACGGAAATTGGGCATCACCGACTTCCAGCTAGGGAAAAGTTCTAAGCCCTATGATCTAACATTGGATGTGGCAGAGCAAGGACCGAAGATTACATGGCCACAGCTGCTACATCTTGTACCTAAAGTAAGGCGACAATGGTCTAAAATGGTAAGTACAAGACGCTCCAAAACAAAGGTAGCCGGAGCAATTTCGGGATGCAACATGGATGACATCCTTCCAATTGTCGACGTAAACATAAAAGGAAAGAGGGTTGGAAACACATACATTGATGGAGGTGCACAAATCTGTGTAATGAGCGAAGCTATGATGCTTCGATTAGGGCTCGAGGTTGACAGGTCTTCTCCATGCAAGGCAAAGATGGCAAACAACGCAAAGTAAAGTGTGTGAGTGTGGTAAGTGCCGCGAAAATCAAAGCTTTCAACACTGAGGTAGAGGTAGATGTTTTTGTAATGCCTACTAAGGGGGAGGGCTATCCACTAATTTTGGGAAGGCCATGGTTGATGGCCATGAAAGCAAAACAAGACTGGGGTACTAGCCTTCTACGCATGACCGGTAAGAAAGGGGAGACAATCTACTACGACATGAGGATTGGCAAGCAGAAGCAAATGAATCTGGAAACATCGGCAGATGAAACCACTAGCGAATCTTCCAGTTCTGAGGAGGAGACCACATCTACCAACGAAAGTGACAGTTCCATTGATGTGATGGCTATCATTATGAAGGATCCACAAAGGGTAAGCACAACTGGTGATCCATCACCAAAAGGGCAACCCAATGAAGAGGAGAGCAAATCACTTGGCCTAGGAGGAAGTAGGTTGAAGGATATGTTGTCTACGGAATTAACACTTGAGGAGAAAGATAGTTTTTTGCAAATGTTGATGGGATTTCCTAACCTGTTCATTGAAAACTATGAAAGAATCACAGGCATTACAGTGGTGGAACATCATATTAAGCTGAAGGAAGGGGTAAAACCAGTTGTGCAAAAGCTCCGACGACTGGGGGTCATACAAGAAAAGGCACTCTTGGCCGAGGTAAGGAAACTGCTGGAGGCGGGATTCATCTATCCTGTAGAAAACTCAGAATGGGTGTCACCCGTAGTGGTGACGCCTAAAAAGAATGGTAAGTGGAGGGTCTGTGTTCACTTCAAACCACTAAATGCAGCTACAAAGAGAGACCACTTTCCTCTCCCTTCCTTGGATGAAATTCTGAATGAAGTGGCGGGTTTTGAATGCTATACCGTCTGTGATGGTTATTCACGATACTTTCAAATACGCATAGCCTTGGAAGATCAGCTAAAAACCACATTTATCACGCCATGGGGTTGTTTTGCATACAGGGTTATGCCATTTGGTCTCACAAATGCACCTGCCACATTCCAAAGATATGTCACATATGTTTTTCAACCGTTCTTTGGAACATCCATAAGAGTGTTCATTGATGATTTTTGTATATATAGCTCCCGTATTTCACATTTAGAAAAGGTAACTGAAGGTTTGTCCAGGTTGCAGAGCCTAGGTGGGCAATTAAATGTGGATAAATACCACATTGGGGAGAGTAAAGTCATTCTACTAGGCCATGAAATTTCAGCAAAAGGTATCAACGCCGACCCAAGTAAGGTGTCCGCACTCATAGCCCTACCTTCACCAATGACCGCACGTCAACTGGTCTCTTTTCTACAGAAGGTGAGGTACTTAAGTAGATTCATACATCTACTATCACAACTTGTTCTACCACTGCAACAAATCACTCAAAGATCAACTTTCACTTGGGACGAGGAAAGCGAACATCAATACAACAAGGTAAAGGAGGTCTTAGCCACTCTGCCAACTATCTCACCACCTAAGTGGGATTAAAAAATCTATGTCACCTCAAGTGTTGGTGATGACTCATTGGGGGCTGTGCTACTCCAAAAGGATACGAAGACATCTTTCATGAGGCCAATCTACTTCTCTAGTCGAATGATGACAGCAGGAGAGAAAGGTTTCACCCATGTGGAACACTTAGTCCTAGCTCTTAGATTTGCAACTACAAAGTTTAGGTCATATTTGCTGCCTAAGCAATTTGTGATTCTAACCACGGATGAAATATTTCCCTATGTTGTACAACACATGGATGTGTCTGCTAGAATTACTAAATGGCTAGTTCGTCTGCAAGAGTTTGACTACACGGTACATGTAGAAAGCAGGACAAGGGCAAGTTTGGGGGGACTCATGACCTACCAAGTATTTGAAGGGAAGGAGAAGCAATCTAAGGAAGGAGAATTCCTATTACCTCCAGTACCACCGATGGTAGAAGGAGCATACTCTCTCTACTTTGATGGAGCCTACAAGCGAGCGTCCGACAAAGCAGCTGCAGGCATAGTGGTCTTTGATGACAAAGGGACAAAGGTATTTTCGTTGGGCCAATTGTTAGATTCACATTCTAACAATGAAGCTGAGTATGCAGCACTAACCAAGGGTCTAGAATGGTGCGTCTCACAAGGTGTACAACGCCTTAATGTATTTGGGAATGCTCTACTTCTAGTAAGGCAAGTAAATGGAGCATGGACATGCAAGAATCCTAGTTTAAGGACCCACTTAAGTGGTATAAAAACCTTGTTGGGTAAGTTTGAAGAAGTTCAAATACACCATATCCCAAGGGCTCAAAACCAAGAAGTAGATGCCCTAGCAAGTGAAAGACTACAGGAAGTGATGGTTGGAGCAATAAAACTAAAGCTCCCTCTATTTCAAGGCAGTGATGCCTTGCCTGACATCATGCATTTTTTGGAAACAGGGGAATGCCCATCAGATTTAACAAAGGGACAGAAGCAATGGCTGACGCGGAAGGCCACAAGGTATCGACTCATCAATGACGGTTTGTACTATAAGGGTAAGGACCAAATACTCAGGAAGGTCCCTCTCTCTCAGGAAATCACGGGAGTAATTGCTAGTTGTCACGACGAGGTTTGTGGTGGTCACTTTGCCCTAGACATAACAAGTAGGAAAATCTTGCATGCAGGCTTCATATGGCCTAGCCTCAACCGTGATGTACACCACTGGTGCAAAACGTGTAAGTTGTGTCAAAAGGCCGGCACTAGGTCACTTATGCCTAAACCACAGACACCTATTCTCTCATATGGCCCATTTGAAAAATGGGGTATCGATGCCGTTGGGCCATTACCTAGGGCCAACTTAGGAAAATTCTACATTATCATGGGGGTCGACTACATGACTAGATGGGCAGAGGCTACAGCCACCACTAGAATCACAGCGGTAGAGGTAGCTAAATTATCTACAAGCACATATGTTGTAGGTTTGGCACACCTTTAGAGATCATCTCTGATAGAGGGCCAGGTTTCAGAGCAGACTTGGTAGGAGAATTAATCCAAAAATTGGGCATTACAAGGAGGCACTCTTCACCATATTACCCTCAATGTAATGGCCTAGTTGAAAAGGTAAATGGAATGGTTTCTAAAATTATTACCAAGCAGGTAAACAATCATCCCGGAGACTGGGATAAGTATCTACTACCAGCTTTATGGGCCTACAGAACTTCATTTCGTACATCCTTGGGATTCACACCGTATCATCTAGTATTTGGTAAGGAAGCAATCTTGCCCATTGAAGTGCAACTACAAAGTCTCAGAGTAATGGCAAGCCAACTTCAACAACCCAACATGCATTTGAGAGATCACATCATCAACTTGGAAAGACAGCAGCTGGACAGAGAAGAAGCAATAAATTATTATGCAGCACAAGCAGAGCATAGACGGCTTAGCTTTAACGAGCATCTCCGGAAAAAAGAATTGAAGAAAGGAATGTTGGTGCTCCGCTACGACAATCGCTTCTACACGCACAAGGATAAGAAACTCCTGCTCTGATGGGAAGGCCCTTTCATCATCAGGAAAAAGTATGCCAATGGAAGCTACCAGCTTATGGAGGTTGATGGAAAACTTCATAAAACCAGGGTAAATGGTTGGCGACTTAAACCTTATTTTCTTCGATTTGACCAGGCTCCACCAATTGACATTCCAGATGAGGACACACCATCAGCCGCAACCTCCGACGATAATGATCAAACAGATGAGCTAGAGACATGAATGCCTCTAGCCAAAAGGGGAGGGCTAATGATGGGGGCTTTTCACAAGCCAAGCTCCCATACCCCTCTTCTCTCGTCCCCACCCCATGAAAACCCTCTCTTAGGGAGGGAGTGATAAAAGGCATTGGAAAAAGTAAGAAAAAAATAAAGTATGATTATGTAAATATATAAGAAAGGTAAAATAGGCCATCTCATGCATGTGGGCTAGCCCATCCCCACCTTGCCTACTTTTTGTTCACTGTTCCCCGCCGGGTGTCCCTTTTCCTCTCCTCCACTCAAACGGTCAACCCCCTCTCTCTTCCCCTTGTCCTTTCTCCTTTCTCCTTTCTCTCTCCCCTCCAGCTACCCCACCTCTCACCAATAATGCATTATAACTCACCAATAATGCACCCTAACTCACATGCAACTTACCCTATCTTCCAAAATAGTATACCCCACCCCCTCTTTCTCTCTCCTATCATATCCCATGACCCAAATACCCCCCTCTCTCTCTAAAGGGCTCCATATCTCTTGTCTTGTAGCTAAATAACCTTCCCCACACTCACACACACTCAGTTTCAGTGAAAAAGGTGCCCACATACCCATCTCCACCGAGTGGTTACCTGATTTTTCTTGTGTTCACACACATCTACACACAGATTCACCTCTGAACACACTCCCCTCTCTCCCCTCTTGTAATTACTTTATTCTCCATGTCACCTCTCACTTTTTTTCATCAACCCATCTCTCTCTCTTAGTCTCTCTCTCATGAGACTGCTGTTCTGGCACATATACACACATCCAGACAAGTGGGGCCCACAGTCACATGGCCTATGTAGATAATGATTTCTTCATTTCTAAATTCTAGAATTTCTCCCCCCTCCTCCCCTATATAAAGAGGGGTCACCATCACACTACAAACACACACCATCACCAAAGAGTACACTATGCACTGTGTGTGCCTAGTGCACACACACACACCCACACCATCACCATCACCGCAATCACCATGATCGTCTTGAGCATGACCTCTAAACCCTTGGGCTATGGAAGATGAAGGGAAACTAAATGAAGGATGATGGCCATAACCCTCGTGCGAGTCTTCGCCATCAACTCCCACCTATCCGCCATGTGCTCTACCACGCTCTCCCTTCTCATTCCCCTACCCTATGCTCCCCATTTCATCGCCTTATTCTCTAAATAAAGCTTGAGGTTTTGTGAGTATGTTTTCTTGCAATGTTTTGCCCATGTGAGGTGTGCGGAATCGCCACCTAGTCTTGTGTTTGGAGTGAGCTTATGTATGTGTGAAGGGTGTGCGGATTCGCCATCCTTTTGTAGTGCCTAAGTACTAAGCCGCTATACCCCCTCCCTCACTCTCTCTCTCTCTCTCTCTCTCTCTCTCTCTCTCTCTCTCTCTCTCACTTGATCTCATTCCCTTTCCTCTTCATCATAACTCCCAAGCATCCATCTCTCTTGGATGAAAACTTTGTTATGATGGTGTGTTGTTTGCGTCCTAGCCGTTGAAGCTAGGTGGTGCCCCCTGTTTGCTTTACCATGACAGGCTCGAGGCGCGCCACTCGGTCCCCGGTGTTTTAGAGGCCGTCGGGGTTCGGGGTTCGCTTTGCTCCCGTCAGTGGCAATTGCAACCATGTGCCGAAGCATTAATGACTAGGAGCAACATAGAACATAGTCACCCTATGCTTTTGCAATAACACACCTAGCCGCAATTGCAATCATGTGTCAGTGCATCCACACACGGTGACTTCTTTCAAACATATGCTCCTGTCATTCTAGCAGCAACACACCTAGTCGCAATTGCAACCATGTGCCGAAGCATGAATGACTGGGAGCAACATAAAACATAGTCACCCTACGCTTTTGCAATGACACACCTAGACATAATTGCAACCATGTGCCTGTGCATCCACGCACGGTGACTTATTTCAAACAAATGCTCCTATCATTCTAGCAGCAACACACCTAGTCGCAATTGCAACCATGTGCCGAAGCATGAATGACTAGGAGCAACATAAAACATAGTCATCCTACGCTTTTGCAATGACACACCTAGTCGCAATTGCAACCATGTGCCAGTGCATCCACACACGATGTCTTCTTTCAAGATTCAGGCATATGAAGCATTATGAAATTATTTGAGCACACATTCATGCATTAGATGCTACCGTCAATCTAGCAGCAACACACCTAGTCGCAATTGCAACCATATGCCGAAGCATGAATGACGGGAAGCAACATAAAACATAGTCATCTTGCGTTTTTGCAATGACACACCTAGTTGCAATTGCAATATATGCCAGTGCATCTACGCACGGTGACTTCTTTCAAACAGATGTTCCTGTCATTCTAGCAGTGAGTAGCGTTAAATGGTAACCTTGCATTTGCACTACATTTCTACTTAAATGTATATATTTTTTATCAAAGTTTTAACCTAGTGTTCATTCTCTCTTTCCGTAATAGCCTTTTTCCATACAAACACCTTACCCTTTTCAGATCTTTATGCATTTACATCATATTTCTCTCTTCATGCTAAATGTAAATAGTAAACTTAATTCTACTCTCCTAGTTTTTTTACTGCACGTTCTTTTAAACTAATTACCTTTAATAATTTAAATAGCTATCTACATCCCATAATTTGTAAATAAATAATTTATGCGCACTTATCTTACCCATCTTCTCTCAAGGGTAGGGTTAACCTTGTAGGCCTTCCCTTCCCCACCACTATGTGACCCAAGTCTTGGATCATTTACTTGTGTTGGTCAACAAATCTTAAATATAATGTATATCCCCAATAAATCAAACTTTATTGGAGCCTACCTCATTTGTTTAAGGTGGATTCTCTTTTGAAAAAGCATGCTACACCTTGGATGCATGCTAAAGGGCCCCCTACAAGGAGACTTGGTTCAAAAGGTATTTTGGATGCATCTTGAACACCTTAGCTCATGGGTATACTTGAGGAACACTCCAAAATTAGCTTAAACACTTTGAGAAGGTCAACTTTTCCTTTTACAGCACCCAATTCTGAGTTACAGGCTGAAAGTTATGGTGAAAACAAGGTGCTGGAGACACTGTTACTGCAGGTCAAAGTTACAATCAGGTAAACCACAAAGGTGAAAAGTTTTCTTGACTTCTCCAACATTCTAAAATACCAATGGGGAGTTAAAAACCACTTGCATGTGGAGGGGTCGGCTCAAGATGCTTCCAGAGACACAACAAACAGGATGGGGACACTCTGCAGGAGCCACTGGAGGGACATCATGGTGGGGCCCACATACATTATCAACCCTCATGGAGCCTCCACGACCTAAAAGGCTATTTTTAATGGAAAAATAAGTTCCTTATTTGCATAATTGAAGGAATGGTCAAAAGGGAACCTAACTATGGTTAATTACCTACCCTAGTCAAGTTTAACCTAACCCAAGGTCTTGTACAGCTATAAAAAGGCCCTTTGGCAAGCAGAAAAACACACACACCTACTCCATTGCTGCAAATAAGCTCCTCTAAGGTTAGGGAAGCCCTAATCTCTCTCTCCTCTTGTCTCCCTATCCATTTCCTAAGCTCGCTATCATAAGCGGCACCATAGAGAGAGCATCAATATGCTATTGCTACCATTCTCTTGCAAACATTTCTCTTACCATACTCATCCCTAAATAAGGATTATAGATTCTATATGAGAGCAAGGATATCAAGTTCAATGATCTATCTCATGGTTTGATCAACAAATTGTTGCAATTGGGGTGTCGTCGTCACACTTTTGCTCTAAACGCATGTAAAATTGGTAAGCATATCTTGGCAGCTTCTCATATTTTGTGCTCATTGGGTTGCTTGTTTGTTGAGAAAGTTTTTTGTGCACCATGGTGTCTATTTGCTTGGCTTCTCTCCTTATGTTGTGTGTAAGTAAGTCTTGGGGCTGCATAGATGGAGAAGAGCTCTCTATGCATGCCGCCTTATGTGTGTAAGTAGTCTCTTCTTTTGGGAAAGGAAAGGAGTTGTCAAGTATTTGTGCATTATGGTGTTTTGAGTTTTGAGGTTTTGTGCTTGCTTTTCCTAGAAGTATATGAGCACTAATATGGTGGAGGTCAATCTTTGCATGTGAGTTTGTGCAGTGTTCAAAGGGATTGCTTAAGGAGTGTGTGTTGAATGGTTGAAGGGCATTTTGTGTTGAAGCACATAAGGAAGGTGTGAGTGAGTGTGTGTGTGTGTGTGTGTGTGTGTGTGTTGTATATGGTTTGTTTTGGTTTCCTTCTTTCTCCATAAAAGAGGGTGGTGCCCCTAAGAAATATGCGTGTGTAGGGTCTCACGGAGTGGTTGTCTGGTGGGAGCCTTGAGTTGAGCCCCATCTCAAAAAATCCGCTCTCAGCAGCAACACACCTATTCGCAATTACAACCATGTGCCGAAGCATGAATGACTGGGCGCAACATAAAACATAATCACCCTACGCTTTTGCAATGACACACCTAGCCGCAATTGCAACCATGTGCCAGTGCATTCACGCACGGTTACTTCTTTCAAACAAATGCTCCTCTCATTCTAGCAGCATTACACCTAGTCGCAATTGCAACCATGTGCCGAAGCATGAATGACTGGGAGCAACATAAAACATAATCATCCTACGCTTTTGCAATGACACATCTGGCCGCAATTGCAACCATGTGCTAGTGCATCCACGTACGATGATTTGATAAAAGAAATTTTATATCTTTAAGTTTTAATGAAAAAAACTCAAAAAAAAAATCAATAAAATAAGGAAGGGTTTAAAAAATTACTGCTACACTGCTTTGAGAATGTGGAAAGCTACCAGAAAGTTTGGTGAAGACTTTTCAATGTACTTCTTTTGTGAAAAAGACAAGCACCGGCGTCGCCTTTATATAGCCACGGCGGGCCCGGCGGGCAAATTAATTAGCCCGGCGGGCTACGAACCGGTCTCCAGGTCTCCCTGGAGGTCAAAAAAGATGAATGTCAATTAACATAATATTTGTTATTTTGCATTTCTATTGTTATTAACCTGAAATTATAGTGTGATCATGTCATTTTGAAATCACTGCATGCACCTAATGCATTTCTTTGCATCTATTATCTATATGATATAGAAATACTTCTGCTTAAAACAATTACTAACTCCTAGTTTCAATCATGTTGCGAGGTCATTGAGCTTCTGAGGCAACTTCAACGAGAGATGATACAAAATCGCGAGGATAAGCAACGACATGATATTCAAGGTACATACCAATACTCCATACTTTGGATTTCTTATGAGAAATGCAACCAATTCTTTTTTGTGCTCAAGCTCATACTGTCTAGGGCACCAATGGTCTAGCCACCTCAGTGGGACTTATCATTCCATGTATTTGTGGATGCATCCGACATAGCCATTGGCTCAATACTTATGCAAGAAGAGTGCCAAAATGGTACCAACCAGCTTATTATGCAAGCCAATGGCTAAGTCCTCTTGAGAAGGAATATTCAATATTGAACAGGAGGCCCTCGACATGATTTACTCTACAAAAAAGTCTAGACAATATGTTAGGAGCCAAATGAATTTTCCATGTTGATCACCTAACGTTATTCTATTTAGTGGCCAAGCAAGCACTTCATGGCAAGTTTTCTTGGTGGATGCTTATACTCTTAAAATTTGATTTCTCAATGGATCATATACCCAACAAGCTACACGTAGTAGCCAACTATTTATCCTGCTTGGATGCCCATGATGTGCAAGAACATGTACAAGGTCAGGGAGTCAATGATGACCTACCATATGAAAAGTTGTTCATAGTAGTAATTCAACCAATTGATTGGTTAGAGGAGATGATGGATCTATTACAAACTGTGTTGTTCCCTAAAGGATTTAGTTGAGATCAAAGGAAGTGAACAGCATTGTAGAGCATACATTTAAAAGTCATAGCCAATCAGCTCTATAGAAGATGTGCAATTGAAAAACTACGCCGGGGTGTGCACCCTCATGAGCAAGAAGCTATGCTATGGGAAGCTCACAAAGGCACCAGATTAGGTCACTTTGTTGGAGAAGCAACATCATGTAAGATACTAGAAACAGGGCTTTGTTGGCCCACAATATTTAAGGATGTTGTAGCCCATGTCAAGATGTGTGATCCTTGCCAGAGATTAGGGAAAATACGCCCAAATGACCGGATGAGGCACAAACCAATCTTGCTGCTAGGACCATTTGAGGAATGGGGTTTGGAATTCGTAGGGCCGTTCAAAATATCACACACACAAAAGATGAACAACAAGTCAAGAAGGTTATTTTAGAGTTTAAAACTCCAACAGGTTGCATGCGCTCTTTGAAGACCGCTTTCACTAGAGACGATGACCTTGGTGGTTTTAAGTCTCATGGGATTGGCACAAGTTTTTGAAGTTTGTGCTACCCATTTCCATAAAGGATTGTCTCACATTAAACATAAGGAACACCATATACAAGATTAGAGAGTTGGTACGTTGGATCTCCTCCAAAGAGATCCGTAAAGATTCCATAAAGCCAGCTTGATGCAATGCCATTGAAGCAGTTTGCATGGTAGAGAAATTCTTTCCAAGTACCGTATTAACAATACAGATGCATCTCCTTGTCCATGTTGCAGATGAGGTTGCTGTGACCGGTTCTGTACATAGCAGCTGGATGTTCTTTTTGGATCGCTTTATGAAAACGCTAATAGGGTTCGTACGTCAGAGAGAGGGCTCGCCTAGAGGGAGGTGAGGCAGATGGGTGGATCATTCAAGAGTCACTTGTGTTTATCACCGATTTTCTTGGGTCATCCGATCCAGAAATGCCTCGACTATGGCAATAAGACAGCGATCCGCATTGCACCGGGGATGTACCGCAAGGTGAAGGAGTGTCGCGGAAGATGGACAAGGCATTGCGAACAAAGATAATTAAGTTTATTCTTCATAACTCTGCGTCAATGCGAAAGTGCGAAAGTGCGAGAGTATGGAAAAGTATCGGGTATCCTCCCAATACCCGATATCTTGCAATCTCTTCCAAATTTTCGAACTATGCACCTTGAAATGGATGCCGCAAAAAGATCCGGGGAAGTTGTGACAGAGGAGGAGGAGGAGCTCGGCATGGGTTGTGATGGCATGTGAGTAGTGTTTTTGTTTTTCAACCGAGTAGTGCGTTTTTTCTAGTGTCTTAACTTAAAGGCTAATTCAATTTTGATGGAAGTATCATAAGTACGGAGCACTCTGGTCACATGGACGTCACTTCCACATGTCAAGGATTGATCAACAAAGGTCCAAGTTTGATAGTGGTATAATGGTCAGCTTTGAATAACGAAGTCGACCAAGTGCACGAGATGAGAACTACGAAATGGGCCAACTAGACTACTTGGGTGTGATCCAAGACATATTGAAGATAGGTTTTTGGAAATTTGACTATTTCCTCTTTAATGCCGAATGGTTCAAACTGGTTACTGTTGGTCGGAATGCAACCGTTTGAAGAGACATGAGCGGATTGGTGCAAATTGATTCTAGAAGATTGTGGAGAGATGAGACAGGTACGTTTGTGCTACCTGAGCATTGTGAACAGGTTGTTTTTACCCCAAACCCTATAGATCCTGAATGGTTAATTGTAGTGCAAGTTGCACCACACAGTAAGCAGGTCTTTGAAGGTGCTCATATAGAAGAGGTTGGAGGTGCTAGTGATCGTCTTTGCAACTCCGACGATGTTGTGGAGGAGCTGTCAATAGATCATTTGTGTCATCAATTCCTCCTTCTTTGACAATTCAACCTCGGTTTGCATCAGCCCTTCAATCACTTCATAAGGCCCTTCACTTTTATCTTCAACCTCATTTGCTCTACTTTGGTGAAGACAGGTACAGGGTTTACTCCATTTCATTTGGTATATGGAAAGGAAGCACTATTGCCTGTGGAAGTGGAGTTGCCTGAAATCAAGATGTTAGAGAAGATTCTTGGGCGGCCTAGTGATGCATTCAAAGAGAGGCTCTTACAGTTACAAGAGGTTTAGTTGGATAGGATGAGATAGGATGAGCGCATTGAAACATTATGAGGAGATGCAAGATAAGGCTTTAGAAAATATAAATGAAAAGGTCAAAATTAAGGGTATCAAGAAGCATGACTTGGTTTTGTGCTACAAGAGTAAGTTGCACAACACCTTCCAAAAGAAGTTTCAAATTAAGTGGGAAGGCCCTTTCAAGGTAGTGGACTGTTTTCCGAATGGTATATATTAGCTGGCTAACCTGGATGGGATTTTACATAAGTCAAGGGTAAATGCACTCCGTCTTAAATTGTGTCATGCTAGATTGATGATGGTGGAGCAAGATGAGCTTTCTGTAGAACAAGTAATGTAGGTGAGGGATGAGAAGACCTGTGACGCGGAGAGTCTCATATCTCTTTTTGCTGCTGTTGTTGATCATGAATGATCTAGCAGGCTAGGGGATGGGCAAATTATTTCAGGAGTTTTTTGGAGCAAGGGATTGTGCATATGTATATACACATGCATGGTGCATAAAATAAAGAATTGCCCATTTTCCAGAGCCAGGTGGTTACGTGGGGCCCACATGTGTACAGGTAGGACAACATGTACATAGTGCATCGATTTTCACTATCACTAGTATCAGTGTGTTTTTTTCTATAATAATGAGGAGCAAGTAGCGTGTAAAACTTATTGAGGAAGCTATCCGCGGCCGACGACATGAGGTAAGCAGGTGCGTCAGATGGCATCTAGTGGCGTTAGGAGGTCGAATGGGGTCAATATTTGCACATGGATAAGTACGGACACAACGTGGGTGTTTTCTTGTCATAATTATGCAAAAAGGTCATTATGAGAATTGTATTTGGGGTCCACTTCACGTGGTTGTGGGATGCATTATTGGAAAAAGTTGAGTGCCAGGTGTGCGGATGGATGCAACAGGGTGACGACTATGCACTGCGAGGCCACGTTTTGCCTGTTCGGGGTCCGTTTGAGGTCAGCTAAAAGGCCAAGGGTACCCAAGTAATAAAGCTAAGTGTGCGAACTCAAAAAATTGAGAGAAGACCAGGACAAACATGTAGAGAAGTGGAGGAACAGCCGCAACTGTGTTTTTGCTGTTTTTGGAGCCTGTTTTGGCCATAAACTGCTCATTCGAGGTCGCATTTGAGCACTTTGACATTGTAGAATGGGGTTTTGGGCCGTTCCGGACGCGATGGCTATCCATTTTGCCAAATTACTCACTGTTTTTTTGTTGTTTTGACTGTGTAAGTTTCTCTTATGAGCGAAGCTTCTACTTCAATTTGTGATTATATCTGGCATATTTTACCCATATTGTGTGAGCTGTTTGCCCCATTGGTGTTGGCCCAAGCTCAATTGTATCTAAACATCAGAAATTCTCCTCTTTTGAGCTGAGTTTTTTGGGTGTGTGTGTGTGTGTTTCTCTATGTGGGAGTGGGTAAATGGGTATACTCTCTCCTCTCACTCCATCGGCGTGTTCCCTGTCTCGGCCAGGTGGGTTGTGTAAGCCGAGTGGTGTCCCATAGTGAGTGTGTGTATCATCCCAAGAGTGTGTGTCGGGTCATTATAGAGGCGTTGTGTGTGTTTCCATCCTGCTCACAACGGTATGCACTACACTCTAGTCATCTGGCAGCTCACTAAAAAAGTTGGTTGATCATGTGAACCATAAATACCACAAGACTTAAGAGATTATACCCTGCCATTATGATGTCCTTTATATCACTCCTTCACAAGTGAACACCAACAATTTCAATAATGGAATGCATCTTTAACAACCCACATATATGCGTGAAATTGTATATTTTGGTCATTGACTTAAATAGTTACCACAACTCCATTTAAATAGATATAAAAGAAGTTCTATCTTTCCCAAAATACAACTGTGCTCTAATACCAAATAAGAGCCTAATGACTAAGTAACACATGGGGGAGCCAACATGGGAATATCCATGCCACATAGCGCGCAAGTGCCGTAAAGATCTATGGGCTCCGCTCACCCTTGGATGTGTCGAGGGACTAGATCGGGCTGAAAACTCAACCTAGACAAGGGACAACTCTAGATTTATAAGGTGGCATAAGTAGGTGCGACGAGCAAGGTGTCCATATGAAATATGTATGAGCATTGTAGAGAGCCTACATGCCTTAGATGTAAAAAGGCAAGGGCTCAAAACCATGGCTAGGGGGGACTTGGGTGGCTAACCTGCATTTTCTTTGGGCCATGTTTAGTCTATCTAGAGATCTCTCCGGATAAACATGGTTGCCAACATAATGTTGTAAAGGAAATGAGAGGAACCGTTGTGTTCTTCAAGAAATTCCCCGTCGTTATGTCTAGTTGTAGAATCCCCCACAGAGTTGCTTGTTACCTTGATTTTCTTAAAGGATTTTAGAGAAATCTACAAGAAGAAGCTATATACATGGCATAGCTAGTAATGTACAATATCCTTAAAGTAAAAACTTAAAGATACACATCTATTCATTCAAAAAAACAACGACGAAAAAGAAAGCACGCAATTGGAAAGAATTGAGTTTATGAGACACATGAGATGAATATGGATGCATCAAGAAGAGGTAAGGATAAATGTGGGGGTAGTAGTCAAGAGGTGAGAGGGGTTGATCATGGAAGCGGAGAAGAAGATCATGAAATTAAGTGTGTGTTGCAAAGGGTGTCAACTTTATTCTGCTACATGGAAGCATTAGGAGATCTTAGTTGTAAGTTACTTGCAAAACCGTGGGAGCCTTGGGTAGATATTTTTTGTGCAGATGTACTAGCCTTACAAGTGTGGCTTGTCACCAAGGAGGGACCATTCAACATATCTATGTTTCTTGAAGTTGATGAATCTCCCAACTCACTATATATCCTAAAACATTTAAGGACCCATCAATAATGGAGGGCAAACAATTATGTCGTGAGAGAAAGAGAGAGAGAGAGAGAGAGAGAGAGAGATATGCATTACTCTTCAATATAAAAAGAAAAATAGAATTACTCTTTAATATGGGATAATAACAATCTTTGACTATAAGAGAGAGAGTAGTACTCTCTAATATGGTATGGACTTTAAATAGGATGGTTCATCTCAGACGATGACCACGGATAATGAATGAAAGCCATGCTACATCTCTCCCTCTTTAACTTAATATTCGAGGTGTTGTAACATGAGCCTCCCTTCACCGTTATTATTTTTTAGAGTAGCTACCCTATATAGGTAGCATAGAAAGATTAGCATACTTCTTAGTACTAATGAGGTTATTGCTATATATTTATGTATATGATTTTGAAGAAGCAGTGAACTATTATTCTAGCCGTGGAAGCCACGGCCTCGGTGCGGCAGGAGAGCAAGTCTGTTAGTAGTGGGAGCCCTTGCACCTACAGTTATATTATTAATGGCGGCGGCTGCAGCAGCGTCCAGCTCTTCGTTGGGTGAAAACGCCCCCTTCTTGGATAGATCCCTCACCAGCGCCTCAATCAACTCCCACGTCACATGCTCCATGATAAACACATGCGAGTATTGCCTCTCCCCTAGAACCTCATTTGACAGTGAGTACTTGTGACAAAGCTCTTTGTTCGCCTTCTTGAACCGCACCGTTAGTGCCAACGGCGTTCGTGCGACATACAAATCCTTGCCTAATTGCTCCTCTAGAATGTGCAGACGATACTCTGTGTACATTGCAAGGCCCTCCAATCGTAGTGCCTTTTCTATCTGGTCTTCCAAAGAGTGGCGTGCAATGTTGTCCCATAGAAGCATTGGTGACAGCCCGTTGCGTGATCCAGTGAATGTCGTGTTTGCACTCCCAATGTATGTAGGGTTGTCTGGGGGCAACATCTGATACTTGGTCTTGGTCATGTAGATGCCACATGGTACTGTTGCTCCTATCCACTTGTGCCCACTCATAACTATGGAGTGCACCATCGGCAGCCGAAAATCGAAGTTGGGCCCCCTCTGAGTCACATGGCCTCCTTCATATGCCATCTCTATGTAGGGCATGTAAGCCGCCCCGAGAGCACCATCGACATGAAACCAATACCCCGTCCTGACATCAAACTTGGTGGGGTCTTCCTCATCATAGTGCACCACCCTCTCTAGCAAGTTGTATTTCTTTAGGATGGGCTCTAGCTTGGTGCAAGCAAGAGCAACATCATCATAGGCACCTTTGAAAGTGGTGCCGTAGTTGAAGCAGATGAATATGGGGTATCCGCGCGAGGCGAAGAACTCCACAAGCATAGATAGAGCATGGAGGTCCATTGCACCCGATTCGAGGGAAGGGACCTCTGTCGGCCATTCCCCATGAGGGCACTCCTTGACGGGGCATTGTCCAGGGTAGTTTTGCATGCCTTCAGCATAGAAAGTGCGCACCTGTAGCATTGTCACAGCCTTGGCGATAGAGTAGTGGGTGTCCGCCGAGTAAAAGGCAATGGGTGTGAAGGCATGTGGATTGTCTTTTGGCGTGGGGGCAGCGTGGTACACAAGGCGGGGGACGCTGAATTGTGTGCTCACTAGGGCGCCTCCTTCCCCCTTCCTTGTCACAATTTCGTATGCCTTGTCGTCAACAAGAATCTTCTTGCCCCCCAAGTAGTCCCGAGCGTTCCACATGCCATAGAGGTTGCCTTCAGTGCTACCCATGGTGAGGCAGAAGCCCCAATAAGAATTGGGGACATCGTCACAATGGGGCCGCTCGGCATGCCACAATGCTGCATAGTAGTCAAGCACGGCACGCTCCATGAACTTGCTGCTCACGGTGAAGTTGCCCTCTGCAAATGCATCCCCAATGTTGTTCACCTGTGAAAAGTACTCAAGAATTAGATGTGGAAATTTTGGCATACATGGAGAACTTAGAAGCTCTTATTTAATATGTTCCTTAATGGCCCCTATAATCAGGCTCTTATTTTGACATTGGTGTTTGGGAGGCACCCGCTGCTCAAATTAAGCGAGCTTATGCAATATGCCTAGCTAATATAGCTATGCAGGAGTCCCTTCCTCGCTCTAGTACTACCTCATGAATGCAATATTTCTTTAAGAATTAAAGAAGGAAACTTTAATTAATTTGCAAGTAACTTACAAGCATGTCCATGTAGCTGCCAAAGGAAGCCTCGTAGTCGAGTGCCTGGTTGCACTGGTAGCCCAAGAAGGTGGACTTTTGAGTGGCATGGTAGGCCTTGGCGATGGAAATGGCACGCCGCCGCCGATAAGCGGGGAGGCCACCTCGGTGGAGGTCGAAAATGTTGTAGGCGTTGGGCAGGCCAGGGACATCCGGATAAGGAGAGTCCTTACAGGGTTCAGGGATGGTGTGGGAGAGGGCCTTGTGATACTTGCGCACATATTCGTCCACGATGCGCTTGAGCTCAGCTTTGGGAATGATAGTATATTTGGAGGAGGCCTCGGCTAGCTCCAGCTCCTCCTCCTCCTCCTCCTCCTCCTCGACCTCCAGCTCCCTTCTTCTCTTGGAGGGGAGGCGGCGCAGTGCATTATTGTACTGGGTGGTGGCCGGCGGTGGTGCCATTATTATATATATTGTGCAGGGCTTGATGCAATTCTAGGGTGTTGGATTAATAATTAGCAATTAGGGTGGCAATAAATTGCAAGATTTGTGCTGCATGCAAATGAGGAGAGGTGTAGCCCCTTTTAAATATGCACAGGTCGGGTCGATATTGCACCTTTTCTCTCTCTCTCTCTCTCTCTCTCTCTCTCTCTCTCTCTCTCTCACACACACACACACACACACACACACACACACACACACACACACAAGGGCAGCTTGCTCTTTCAACAACATGAGATCAATCAGTGGCTGCAGGACCACAAGGATTTTGGAGGTCGGCATCAATCCACAGCTTGCTTACATTGCACCCTAAACCTCAAATTTACTTCATTCCCAATAATATGCGAGGCATAAGAGCAAACGGGCAAACCATAAGAGCAAGCGAAAGGGACTTAAAAGTAACTTCCAAAATCCGTTTGTTGGAGGTTTGTAGTAAATTTTTATATCATCAAAATATTGTAGCTCTAGATTGCCTTGATTCATTCTTGCAAGGATTAATATCATGGTATATAGTAAGCCTTATTACAAGTTATACAGATTTTCCTCTTTCTTACTTCCTATATAAAGGGAGATAGCGATTCTTGTGTACTACACTGCTTGCAAAAATGGTAAGGGATCTCTTCTCTTTCCCGACTAATTATACCACGCCTCGCCACGCCACCCCACAGGTGTTGCTGTTGTTGCGCAACTTTTCAATCATCGATCAATCATGTGTCCGAAAGAGCAACTTCGAGGCTACTTCAATCAATCGTATTATTGGGATGTAGAGAGGCCGTTGCTTTCGAAAAAGTTATTCAATATTGAAAAAGTATACTAGGCTAACCGTAAATTGTAGAGATCCCTCTTTCACGAAAGGCCGTCGAGATGAAAGGGAGATTTGTGTATATATTGCTTGCAAAAATGACCTAATTAATTTCTCAAACTTTGTTGGTGATGCAAACCAATCGTGTGTGTGTGTGTGTGTGTGTGTGTGTACGAAAAACGGTTGACGTCGACACTCTGTCTCTTCTCTTACATTGCTCGCGCTTTTAGAAACCCCAAAAATGCACGTGCGGTTGAGAGCCTGCAAGCGAGAATTGACTGAAAGACTCCATTTTTGAAACTGGAAGAAGGCCTCATAAAAAAATCATAACTATAAAGCCCGGACATTCCTCTTTCGTTTAAGGGAAAGTGGAAATAACTTTTGTCTTCACTTTTATTCAAAATTAACTACTTAAATAAGTGTAAATTGATAAAAACTATAACATGCATTGTAGAGATTAAAGGGAGGATTGGAATTGTGTATGCCCCATGGTCATGGAATGGTTCCCTAGGCTCTTGTGCACTCACGACTTCCATCCAGGCTCAACAGCAGTTTGAAACCGTGAACCAAGCCTCATTGAAGCTTTCGTCATTTTATCTTTCTGGTGGACAAATATTGCTAGAGTGATCAATTCTAGGAATATTTGTCCCTGTTAAAGCTAAGCATTTCATCGAGATACAATTTTGATGACATTTCCTCCGTCTTAAAATCATAGTTGTCCTCAACTATGTGTCTATAAATGTCATCAAAATTGTATTTTGATGAAATACTTAGCTTTATAGGAACCAAATATTCCTGGGATTGATTGCTCTAGTCATATTTGGTCACAAGAAAGCTAAAAAGACGGAAGCATCAATGAGGCTTGATTCACGGTTTCAAGGTGCTGTTGAGCCAGGATGGAAGCCGAGAAGTCTACAAGAGCCTAGGAAATTACTCAGGGACCTAGGGGCAATTTACGAAATCTCAATCGGAGTTTATATGAATCCGTAATGGCTAGACTAAGGTCAAAAAGCACCAAAAAGAAACCAAGGTGCAAGTCTGTCGAGCGCTCTATAGAGGCTGATTCATCCATCTACATACATCTAGAAACATCCAAAATCATCCCTGAAGGTTGACGACGTCCCCTCAGCCGAGGTCCTCTTCAAAACAGTCAAAGCCTTCTTTTCAGCGAGTAAACTGTTTTATTTTATTTATCATTGAGGGTGCATGCTTGCATAAGCATCAAGTATCTAGTTGTACATTCATTGTTTATGCAATCTATATCTTGATGGTTGCTGTATTATGTATATACATTAGACTTTAGAACTAGAATTGTCTCTATATAGAATAATGCAAAACTAGGATATGGTATAAGGTTGAACTTTTATATATATCGGGGTTTTTCCTACTATATGTTTTAAAATGAATATTACGCACGTAAAAATTTCTAGTGCACAAATACACAAACAACACGTACTGAATACTTGCATATGGTACGTACTAAACCACCTTGGTGAATTCTCAATCACTAACCATTTTTATCTTGTTTTGACAGGTTGAGTTGTATAAAAGATTTTTGCAGCAATATCCAAACCTCAAGATTTCCTTGAGGTCCTACGAAATGATGAAGCCGTTCTTTGTTCGTAAATTGAAGGATAGGTATACATATTGCTGCATCGAACATGTGTAGATTCTTTTCTTCAAAGATGCATTAAATCAAATGAGGCAGAGTAAATCTAGCATGCACCTATCCTGTAATTGCAGATGTGGTATTTGTCTCCTCTAACCATGTCATGCTCATTGTGTTGCTAGCCATGCTTCATACAGTAGTGTTTCAGAGATATGGGAGTCCTTCTTATGTAAGAAGGAAGAGTCATCAATGTTCCATGACTTATCATGTTTGTTGGGAGGGTGTATCACCTATATGTCAAGAGGAGCACGTACATGTGCAAACGAGATTTCTGACAACAATGTGATCCTCTTTGTGAAGCTTTTTGATGTAGAAACTGGCTATATTGATGATGCAGGTGGCAAGCAGAAAAGGAAGGATGTGATCATCAAGCATCTCCATTCCAAGCAATTCTACCCATGTTCTAGCAACGTGTTTGAAGATTCATAAAGCACAACTTTATTGCACGGTGGCAAGCTCTACAGTTCAAGGAATGCTTGACAAAGTTTCCATCTGATGTGGTGGTTTCAGTAATAGACTTTGCTGAAAACTATTCGTTTAAGGAGCATAATGAGATTCAATCAATGCATTGATATTCAGCACAAGTCACAATACTAGTTCAGATTACATACATGCGAACACCAACACAAGATATACTGAACGTGATACACTTTTACATATCGGATGACAAAATGCATGATACACTTTTCGTGCAGCATTGCATGCAACTTCACTACAAATGGATTAAGGAGAACTCACTTAGTGAATCAAAGAGACATTGGGTTTGGTCTGACGGTTGTGCTGCTCAGTTCAAATCGAAAAGGTCTTTTTATTTCATCGACAGGTAATTTGCATCATTTGAACTTTCACTGTCCTTGAGTCATCTAGCAATTTAGTTGAACTGCCTAATGTGCTAGCTTTGACAGTTTTCAGAACCACTTAATGCTGCATAACAACTTTTTTTATTTACAGGGTATGGTCACCTAACTGATCTTCAAATGACATGGAACTTCTTTGCATCTGGGCATGGAAAGGGTGAGCACAATGGGGTTGGAGCTATAATCAAAAGGACCCTGACACACGAGCAGCTGAAACTTGATGTGTGGCCAATGAAGTGTGCTTCTGATGTGGTTTCATTCTTGAAACAGAGGTTCGAGGGAGCATTATTTAGGACAGGTAGGAGTGAATAGAGTATTTTGGGAGATCAAAACTGATGAGGTACAATGAGGAACTCAGTGTAATTGCAAACAAGTGCCTGGTTCAAGGTCTCTACATTGTGTGAATGCGTATTCTTCCTTTTCAAAAGATGAACTTAGGGTGAAAGCACTTTCATGCTATTGTGAAGTCTTCATGCATGAGCAATGGAGGAGATTTAACAATGCAGGTCATGTACAGGACTCACAGTACATAACTTTAGATCCTATTGTAGATAATGAAGCAGGGCGTGATGAGCCAGATGAAGAGGATGAAGTAGACATGCCTCTATATGCCGGGCACCATGATGCCTTGAGTGATGCGCTATGCGTTGGCGACAACTTTTCCACCAATGCTTCTGAAATGGAGTATGATTTTTACATACTGAGATGCCACAAACCCAAGTACTTAGCAACAAAAGCAATGAATGATTCTTGGGGAAATTGTATAATTGCTAATACATATGTCGTTGAGGGTCACTACTCACGTCTACTACATTCCTCACAATCATCCCAAGGTGCTTCGGCCTTCCCATCTTGTACGATCTATAAAGTTCCCCATGCCTCCATTGCCTACAAACAGAAACAAGTAGTACATATTGTCGTCCGAAATTTATGAGTTGGTTTATAACAGTATGCCACTGAATATGTAATAGTATTCCAAATTGACCGGGCGACTGAGTAGCATAAACCATTTTGGCCTTTTGATGACGTTAATATATCATTTCATTTCACTTCATATCTAACAAGTTCCAACATGTCTCCAATGCATCAGCTAGTCCTATGCATACCTCAAACAGAGCTCCAATAAAGAAACACACTCTCTTCAAAATACACAAATGAAATAGACACAAGTCCAGAGCAATACTTGGGTGTTCAAAAATTTCACTTTAATATATTTGTGATTATGATTACATCTCCAATACAAACAGCTACAACAATTGAAATTTGACAAGTACATGTAGCATAATGAGCAGCAGCAGTGGCTGTGTATCGAAAAAGCCATTCTTTATATTTACCGTTTTGCACATGCTATAAACTGCAGATCAAGAATGTACATTAGACAAACATACAATGTCGCAATAGACTTTAGTGGGGAGACCGTTGCCTCCTTTGCCATGTATTGTATTTCATCCTCCATCCACCTTCCGTGTTTTTTGTGACAAAAGAGTCGTCCTGATTTCAGCTTGGCTCTTCCCAAGACATCACAAATCTAGGTCGGTCCTCAGCAGCCACCCATTGTTCCAGCCACAGAAGCAATCTGTCTACCATATGATCAGCCTTCTTCTCTTTTGGCAATATGACATATGTACTTGTCCTATTGTGCATATGCTTGTACCAAGAATCATCAATGGCCAAAGTATTGCCTTCATGATATTGACCCCTATATCTTTCAAAAAACACAGGTAATGCCTTGAAAAAAACTGGCTTCCCTCCAGGAAATTTAAAGCTTGCAAACTCACAACATTCTTGGCCAAGTCAACCACTAAGACATTTAATTGCAACATGAAAACAACTCTTTAACTTCTCTTCCAGGTTGCAAAGCTTCATCGAACTCCAAATATAGACATTAGCTATTTGGCTAGCCCAAGCAAGGAATCTTGCTGCATCCTTACGCACATAGTTTGTTCTGTATTACTCTTGTACTACGTAGTGGTCATTTGAGTCCAGATCAGGGGGTTTCTCTTTCAAATGAGGGCGAAAAGTGTGCATAAGCACATCATTCAAATCAACTAGTAATGCAGGCCTGCTTGGAGTCTAGTTTGTTTGAACCGTGCTTGGAAGCACTTTGGGTAATTCCCTGATTATAACTTCTTCTAGATGTGCACATGGTTTTCTTTTATCTAGACAAAGACACAAGGGAAAACAATCATGGAAAATCATTGACCATACCTTGTAAAACCAGTGACAACTCATACAAATGAAACCGTATAAACTTAATTAGCATAACTTTAAAATGGTTACTCCAATAAGGCAAAAAGGCAAAAATATTAAAATCTTATTTCTAGAGGCTAATTTGACAATAATTAGGGAAACGGTCAAGTATTGCAAGCACATGGATGTTTACAAAAGGAATGATGTAAACCAAGGGCAGAAATACAAGCACACATCCAAGAAGTTACAACTTCTTGCAAGCACGTGGTTTTGGATGGGCATCGTTCGAGTCAAATGAAGGCACAATACAACTGTCAGTTTGTAGATAAATACCAGCATCATTTTGTGTAGCAGATCTTGTTTTCTTTGATGGGCCTGCATTTTCATTGCAAACGAGTTGAATTTAGATGACTCACAAGTTTCCAATAATGCCAAATTAGCTAATTGGTAACATATCTTACCTTCTCTAGGTGCAGTAGTTGTCGTTGTGCGCTTGTTTGTTTTGAAACTCTTCAAAAACTCCACCAAAAACACAGACTCTGCATCCATGTCGCCACCCAATACGGCTTCTACGCCCACCTCAAATGTTGCACCAAGTGCGATTGATTTAGGGGGGACAATATCATGCTCATCATTCTTTATTGCTTTGCAATCACTCCATGACTTCTCTGCTCCACCTGAGCTAGCTATTCCAAGATCAGAAACATTCCCTTCTTCAACACCAACAGCATTCTCATTGTAACCACGACTAGTTTCAAAGCTCATATGATGTGTAGCCTCTACATCATACCATCCTGCAAAATGGTGAAAAGCATAGCTCACAACAGTCAACACATAACATAAACTTGAAGAAAGATTTAACTATCCCAAGCCTCAGTCCCAAGACCTCAAACACCTGCGAAGGTGGAGAGAGCTAGCAGGGAATGACGGTAGGGAAGAGGAAGAAGAAACATTTCGTAGGAGGAAGAATTAGTTCCTCACTTATCATAACTCTTGTTGCTAGCATACATAATAGCATAGTAATGAAGAAGAAGGAGATGGCAAGCTTAACACTAGGTTGGTAATGGGACACTTTTATGTCCTGTTAAGTGACCATTTTCCTTGAATTATGTCAAGCGTTTCAAAATGGATTTTGAGGTGCTATCTGTCTAGAAAGTTGTCTCATGAGCTGAAAAACACTTGACATTTTTTTGGAATATCAATTCCATCTTTAACCTTGTCCTTGCACAACATTTCACAACCTAAACTGTGTGAAAAAACGGGTCCTGTTTTTGGCTTTTTTCAACTTTTTGCAACTATACCACTCTAGAATGCATGTTTGTGAGGTCTATAATGCTAGATAACTATCTTTAGTAGTCCTCAACATGTCCTGATGCTTCTAGGGAGAAATAAATATTAAAGTTGTAAGTTATGACCAAATTACAAAAAATGTCAAATCCTGTTTTTTAGCCAATTTTAGCTCTTCTATGATTTTTTTGGTGGCTTTCATGGTATCCAAATGCAGTTTTGATTTTCTATGTCGCATATTGTAACATAAGCTATTATTCCTTGAGTTTTGGGGCACCTAATACCCTATTTTTCATAGTAGACAATGATGGTTGATTTTTTCTATTATAGAAGAAAACGAAACATTCTAGTATATCAAGTATAGCTTTTTCAATATTGTTAGTTTCTTGTGACAACTACATGCATTTTGTAGGTAGTAACCATATCTAGTCATAAGGATCAAATTTGGCTAGATATTGAATACTTTATATGGAAGTCTACAACTCATAATGTTGAACCCAATTTTTTCATGTTTGCTGTATTTAGCACTTCATCTTTGTCCCCAAGATTCCCCTTGGTAAGAGATGTATTATTCTTTTGGCGTGCTCCATGGCTCCTTATGAACCTAAAGGAAAATAGGGAACTAAGAAAACATGCATATATTATTTGTATTGAGCATGGCTATAGAAACTTTGATGATAGGTTTGCAGAATAGTAAAAATTCAACTTTTTTGTACCTATTTCTTTTGGCAAAACAAACAATAGTGAGTGAGAAGCAATCATATGTTCTGATCACCAATCCATTGAAGTTAACTAGGGAATTTATCTCAAGTCCTACAAAAATCCCTAATCTTATTTTTATGCAACAAAACGTAAGAAATGACTGTTTTGATGAAAATGTACTGGTCCATCAACTTTGGAGGCTTGGTGTGACCAAAAGATGATAAATTTTACAAGTTTCTTATTTTTTCCATGTGTAGTAGGCCTTGAACTATAACCTCAAGAAAGGATTTTACAAAATGAGTGGATCTACTATGGTTTTGGAGGTTTTTTTCAAAACCCTGAAAGGACACTTTTATGTCCTGTTAGGTTACCAACCTAGTGTTAAGCATTGAAGCATGGCTCTTGGTTGGATTTGCACTCCATATCCAAGAGTGTTGGTGTAGGCTCTCAACCTCTACTTGCTTGGAGAAGGAGAGGGAGCTCTTGCACTTTGCATAGCACACAATGAGAGTGTTTGTGAGTGTGTGTGGGTGAGTATACCCCCTAAGCAACCCCCTAGCTTTCTTGGGTCGACCCCCCCTTGTAGCTCATGCTTGAAGCTCATTGGACTCCTCCAGGCATAGCCAGTCACAAGCAAGAGGCATTACAAGCAGCAAGGGTAGGCCTTGAGACAAGTGTCCCCCTTTCCCCTTTGAGAGAGAGGGCTAGATAAATGCTAAATCAATAAATTAAATATCCTAAATTATTATTGGACCCCTTGGGTGTCCAACCAATAGGCTTCAGGTACACCATGAGGGCAACATGAGGAGGAACTTGACAAGTGTCCCTTTTGCTTTCTTTGTACCATGCATGCCTTGTGTGAGTGTGTGTGTGTGTTCTCTCTCATCCCCCCTCATGTAGGGCTCGCCCCCTCCTTGTAGGGATTGAATCTTTGACTTTTTGACACCTCAAGCCCCTCATGCATAGGCCCAATTCCCACCACAATCTTGGCTCATAAGCACTTGAAGCTTGGGATGGGTTCTCACCTCAAGTGCAACCCTAGCATCTCAAGCACCTCAAGTATCTCAATAATTAAGCACCTCAAGCACCTTAGTCATCAAGCATGACAAGTAGGACAAGCACCTCGAGCTGGGTCAGGTTCCCACGCCTCAAGCTCAGCCCTAGCTTACCTAAGGTCAAAGGCCTTTTACACACATTATTGGAGGTCTTCAATGAAGCTAACCCTAAGGTCTTATGCTCCATTTGTTACACTTGCTCTTTGATAGACCATCTCTCATTTGGGCCCCTTTACCATTGGCCCCGTGTTGAGATAGATCTATAAGCACATGTCTATATCTTAACACTTGTTCCCGTTTATTCTCCCACATTAAGTGATCAATTTAATATGAGAAAATCATTTTGGTTGGTTAGATATTAAATATTAGATGTTATGACACTTAACAGTCTCAATAATTCTTTCATTGCAACCCAGCTGCACACAAACTTTCTTAGAAACTAGTGTGGTATTTATGGCCACATGGCAACATGTACACAAAGCGGTTCACCACAGGCAACACAGTTTGAATAAAAATCTTCCCTATTTGTATGACCCTCCTCAAGGGCATAGAAGGCAGGACTCAAAAGCAAAGTACAACCATTGGCCTTCATCATATTCTCAAAGAATGACATATAATGCAAGGAACATGATAATTTTCTTTCCAAGAGGTTGACGTCTCTCTGCAAGACCACAAGATTTAGTCAGATATGAGGTAAACTACAACACATAGTAATAACTTCAGAAAACAATTTATGAGCTCACCATAAGAAAATTTACCTGATCATGGGAAAAGTTTAACCAAATAGATGAAAGTTCACCAAACAGGTCAAATTCTACTTATAGGTGGAATTTCACTTTATAGGTGAAGTTTGACCTAATAGGTGAAATTTAACATATTAGGTAAAGCCACACATGATAGGTTGAACTATAGAATGGTGAGTATTTCACCTAGTCTTAAATAAAAGCACCAAATAGGTGAAATTTCATTAGGTGGTACACCTAGACTTTTATAAAAGCACGTAAATTGTTACCCTTGAATAGTTTCTCAATAGCACCTAGAATAGTTTATAACAACACCTAGAATAGCTTTTAACAACTAGAGAACACCTACAGATTATGTTATAGGTAAAAATTCCACCTATTAGGTAGTTTTCAAAACTATGGTAGGCTCTTACAAAGCACCTAGTGTTAGATGCCTTTCTAGGTGAAATTTCTTCTTTTAGGTGGTACTATAGAATATTTAGTATTTCACCTATAACTTTATGAAAGCACCTACTAGGTGAAATTTCACCTATTCGGTTGGTGAGAATTTCACCTAGTCTTTTATTAAAACACCTAGAACTATTTTTCAATAGTACCTAGAACAATTTATTGCACCACCTAGATATATTTAGAACACCTAGAGATTATATTTTAGGTATAAACTGTACTTATCAGGTAGCTATTTTTAAAACCTTGGTAGGCTCTTAGAGAGAACCTAGTGTTTGTGGCCTTGGTAAAATATCACCTATTAGGGGTTACTATAGATTGGTGAGTGTTTCACCTAGAGCTTTATAAAAGAACCTATAAGTTGAAATTCCATCTATTAGGTGGTACTATAGAATGGTAGATATTTCATGTAGACCTTTATAAAATCACCTAATAGGTGAATTTTGGCCTATTTGGCGGTACTATCAATTGGTTAGTATTTCTTTTATAATAGCATCTATATTGTTAACCTGGAACAATATTTAAAGAGCACCTAGAACAATTTATAACAGCACCTTGAATAGTTTATAACAAGAGCACTTACCTCTATGCTTTCCACAACAATCTTCATGTCAGCTATTTGTCAACTCCTTCTATTAGCTTTACCGCATTGGAAATGGTAGTAATTTGCACTTCCACAGCTGCAAGTTGATCAGCAGAGGCATTAGCACCTTTTAGAGTCCCATATCTAGTTTGCAGGGACGTAATTTTTGTTTGGATCGTGGAGACAACAGATGCTGTGGCCTCCCTACGAATCAACCCATCCCTCTTGTTGAGAAATTTAGCCTTTTTCTCCTTCAGCTCATTCTTCAAAACTTTGGCTTTATTGTTTGATTGGATATCCAAAATCTTGGCGCGAAACTTTTCGATCACAAATGACTTAAAGCACGGCTCTAGCCTTCCCTTTACAGGCTTGCATAGAGGGTCCACGCATGGAATCATCTGTGGTAATAACATTGATGGGCCCATGCATGTCTCTAAAGGATTCTACCTTCCTCTTCCATGCAACAGGGTTACAACTTCAAGCTTAGTATTACATTCTCTGCAATATAAGGCCCATGCAATATTATGGGCCTTCGGATCAGCTTTAGCAGCAGAGCACCTCTCGTAAGCGAAGCATGTGGCAAACTTCAAGTAAATTTCATTATTTCTGGGAGGCTCTTGGTTAACCCTATAGAACAGTAGCCTACATTCATCAGCAAATTGAGGCTTCACTATATTGAGAAAAATCTTTGAGCCTTTATATTTTGGGGTATCAAACACAGTCAGCCACTCTGATTCTGGCAAGTCACCAGCTGGCAAGTGATTCCACAACTTCCCACTCTGGATCAAACCCTAAACCTTTGCAAACTCCTTTTCCTGGCATAATCTTGCCAGTTTTGGGTACTCAAACCTCGACAAATTCCCTACATGTAGCAAAAGAAAAAAGATATACAACAAACAATTACTTTTGCATCATGGCATTGATGGTTATGGCACTTGTATGAGTTTGAATACCATGCACAATAATCATGAACATAAACATGCATTAATGACCAACACTCTTTTGCATTTGAAAGTAAAACAAACTAACCTTTGCTGAGATTTCCAGCAACTGGCTGCTCATTTTTTTTAGCAGTGGCGGTAGTAGAAGACTGAGTGTCCATAGGAGAAGCCTTTCAATTGCACTAGTGGTCAGGCATTTTCATTTTGCTTGAAAGCAAGAGAATCAACACTGGACTTCCCAAAAAGTCACGTAAGAGGACAATGTGCACTATCTGCGAGTGTAGATCATGCAAAAGGACACGACATGAAGGTCTGCTTCAATCGAAGAGCACCGGATGAGCTACACCAGTGCAACACACTTCTCCCGGGCCTGAAATAGTTTACGTACGTTACTTAAGAAAAATACAGAAGTATGTGGACCTTTCCTGCTTGTGGTTGTAAATGCCGTGCATCTGCAATTGCCCTCCCTTGTCCCCTGACTCCGCCTTTTAATTTACAATCTAAGAACATGCACTCACCATACGGATCTTCACTCGATTCTCTCTAAGAATGAATAAAACCCAGCCATACGTACCTTTCCACTTGCACTAGTGAAATAATTTTATGACTCGAATGCTCAAAAATTGGGCTCACACAAGCAAAAGGCTTCGATAAGGGATCCTCACACACTTGAAAGTTGAATCTACCTAAAGATTTGGAGCCAAAATTTTACCTAAATAGGGGTTAAAAGTGTATCACCTAATCATGCTTTCACCCCGTTATGATCACAGCCATAGTACAGTTTGTAAAGCCTGCAAAAAATAGTGCCATGATTATTTATGATAGCCATGCATGGCATCAGTTTGTTTGGAAATCTTGGCAAGTACAAGGCCAATATCAACAAAGCAAAGCTGAAGCTCGATCCAAAACCTAGATTTGCCACATTGGACAGGCAATTGTTCTTCGAGTTTGGAATACCGATCGGCTCGAGGATCAAGGGATATGCATATATCCATGGATGTTGACGCCCATGACTAGGGTCCATCAAGAGGTGAAATTCTTCGTCTAATTCTAGCATGGTTAATGGAAAGGACCATGAGGAGTATCTACATCTATAGAGACGTGAACAGCATGTCATGCAAGGCATGTAAGGTTGCCAACAAGTTCAAGGATGCTCGAAAACACAGGCAATGTGGCCGACATGACAAATTTATCGAGGGCATTTAGCAGGTAAACAATAGGAGGTAAACAATAGATTTCAATACCGTTTTGCTTTCCTCAAGAACATGTTGCATCAAGACACCAGAAAGAATTGTGTGAATTGTGTTGTTATCAAATTGGCTTGCACTCATGGCTTATCTAACACATAAAAACCCCGCACGTTTGGATCATGCCGAGGGTTTTGTTTAGCAAAATTTGGTTCTCCAAAGACCAATGATTGGTTTGACGACCAAAATCAAGCAACGCTTGAGTGAGAAATGGTTTCGTTTAAAAGCAAGGCTTCTTTCCATGCCTAGCCAAGGTCAAGACATGGTAGTGTTTGAAAATCTCATAGAGATCAGCACGACCTATTGCTAGCCATGATGAAGGCATCACAGGTACTCTGTATGGACAACCATTAACTACAATTTCAAGTAGCTGTTTCGCAAGCCAAGATGTGTGCAGGCTTTTACATCCCATGAGGGTGTATTTGATACGTACGCTAGCTTCACTCAAGTATTAATATGGCTATACACTAGATTCGAGGAATTGTCAAAAACTTGGCCACAAGTGGACGACAAGGTTAGTCAATTTCAAGTTATGTTTGTTTTTGTCTATGTTTTACTTTTCCTTTTGAACAAGATCTCTCTGATGTGCCAAGTACAGTGCTTGGGTAGACTCCATACAAAGCAAAGTGCTTTGCCTGTCTTCATGTGAAGCATGGATTCTCTTATGTGCCATAGTATTATTGACTTACTTCGGATCAATGATAATGGCACACATCTTTGACACTATGTGGATATAAGCTCATAGTTTTTGCAACGACGCACTGTGATGTATCCATGCCAGTGTAATCGTGCAAGGCATGTATACTAGCGTCTCACATGGTTGAGACTGTCATTGCAAGGAAGGGCTTATCTCTCCATTTTTTTATATGTATGTATGGCATACTAGTATGATGGACGTACACCACCCATCATTGCATACGATTCCGCTATAGCACTAGCTACTCTGTCAAGGAAGAGCTCAGTTGTTTTTGTTTTTAGATATTTTATTTTTATATTTATTCATAGGCAACATGCCATACATATGCACCCTGATACAATCACGCTCACATACACGGTAAGTGGGACAATATGTGACTTTTGATACCTCTCTCTACGAGGGCATGGTACAATTACACTGATGTACGCTTATAGGTTAAGCTATGACACAGGCACAGTCTGCACTCAAGCATTGAAAAGGGCATACAACACATTGGATAAGGGAATTTCCTCAGCCCAGCATTCTCGCTTTCTCTCTCTTTCCAGCTTCTATGCGGGAAAGGTGAAACTAGACATGATTTTATTAAACTCTTTCTATGATAATAGGGTAACAGGAAGGGCTATGAGCCAACAAGAAGGGATAACAGCCATCACCTACCACCTCTTTCGGCATGGCTAAGAGCCATCTCTTTGTAAATGGACAAGCAAGAGTCTTGCCATTAGTGATTTTTTGGACATTATTCTGGCACTCCACACTTTAAGTGTGCAAGTCAAGTTGAGTTTTTGCACGTCTTAAACTCGTTCGGGCTTATCTCTACCAAGGTGAAAGGATGAAGCCAACATTTTAGATCGTACGACTGCTCACAAAAACCCCACATTATGGATTCTTGGGTGTGACAAAGATCTAGTTGTGCATACGACTCCAATTTCAGTGGAACTCCTATTAGCACTAAGAGTGCTTATATGAGTACAATTTGGGGTGAGACCCATCACGTGATTACTAAATCACTTAGTAAGGGTTGATAGTCCATTCGTGGAACCCTCACACTTGCAGTTTCAAGGAAAGAAGTCCCCAAAATGCCAAAGGGTAGTGGAAATCTTTCAAGTTCAAAAGTAATAAAATGCCAGGGGCAAACCAAGGACAAGGGCCAGCTGCTCGTTGAGCAGTTTTCATGCCACATTTCACCACGGGGTTTGACAATGTTGCTCTAACCAAGGGGTTTGGATTGCAAAGGCAACACCCAAGGCTACATGTGCAATCATATGCAATACTACTTACACTTTCCTAATTTTAAATTAGTGTTCCTAGGCCTTTGCAAGCGCGAAATTTGGACAGATACCTACAAATAAGTGAACACTATGTTCACCCTCCAAGTACGCATCTGATTTGGTTTTATGTTTTCTGGTTTCCTTTTTCTACGTAGGATGCCTAAACTATGTTGTCATTCATTTTTTCTCTTCAGAGAGATGACAAGGTCATGTAAGAGCCAAGATTTTGGGGCCGTAGAGTCCAAAATAAGTTTTTGCATTCTATAGTTATAGACCCATTTGTAGGGTTTATTTGGAACATGTTGTCACATGGGATGCAACATGGTCTAGGAACTCAAGGAGTTTGGTTTAGCTAGTGTGGAGCAAGGCTAATGAGGGTTCCTCTCACTCCCGTCATAGAGTGTTTGCAATTACCTCCACTCACAAGTACATCTTGTACTTGAAGGATATTCTTTTCTCAGACATTCTTACATGAGACATATTCCACGTGTGGACAATATGAGTCTCTGGGACTGGCATTGGCGCCCCCTATTTCAAGTAGGTGTCACGACAAAGTCCCTAGGTGCTGGTCGAATATGTTTTCTAGACCATTTTCAGCACGACGTATTACGAACAATTTTGGTGGCCAAAAATTGTCGGATACTTAGAATGACTTGTTTACATTGGTTTAAACGTTTCATCAAGGCTTGCAAATGATTGCAGTAGACAATATTTAATTTCTTTTCAGAACTATATACATTCCTCTTAAATGTGTGCTACGAGCATCACATTTTCCATAAGTGTTGGCAAAGATAACCATGGATATACAGGTTCGGATCTGCTTTTTGCTAAATGCATGCACACTAGGTGTTATGTGCCCTAGTGTTTAACAAAAGGATGATTTGGAGAGGCATGCATATTTATCACTCCAGTTGCTTATAAAGCATTTTGCACTCTATGTGCAATATCTCTATGAGATTACTTTTGGGTCTACCAATCACCAATAGAGGTCATGGCTCGGTTTGGGTGCTGGTGGATATTCCAAGATAACCAAGATGGGTATTCAGGAACTTGTTGACTCTTCAACAAGGTTGTACGATTTGGTGAACCCCGTATACCAGTCATCTGGGAAGACTCTCTGTAATTGGTTGGGGGAAAGTACTTCACTCTTACTGCCGCTATTAATCCCAGGATGGATGGGCAGCTTACACGTATTCTTTGCTAAAGGATTTGCTAAGCACATACATTAGCACAATGCATTCTGAATGGGCGATTTTCTCCCTATTCTAGAATTTTCTTAGGTTAGGTTTTCAACTTTGAACACCTGTTGTGGTGGGGTTGGATACTGTTTCAATAGTTTCATAAGTGAAGGACTTAGTAGGTTGCTGACAAAGTATGTTGGCATTTAACCTACATTAGGGGTGAACATGTAGTTTTGTGTGCTCCAAAATTTTCATAAGTCTAACATGAGGACACTCCCTATTCTATCGCTTAGTAGCTATGAGCTTTTCAAGATACTCACGCGAGTTGAAAATCTGGCATTAAGAAAGAAATGGGCTCATTTTGAGGCCTTTTAGCTCTAGTGAGAGAATGCTCCTTAGCCAAGAGGAAGAAGTCTGAAGTTACGTTGAAAAAACCTTTTTTCTCATTTTGAAAATGTCCATGAAAACCATTTTGAAGAAATTGTCACTATCATCAGAAAACTAAGGGGCTTGATAATGACACCTTGCACAAGCACGAACGCCTTTTTATGACCCGCTGTTGCTATCCTATAAAGTGAAGTACTTCTACTTGTGCATCTCGCACAAGTATCAATCACATTTTTATGAAGTACTCGCAATTTAAATTCGAACAGATCGTACTTGATACTCATTGATAGCCATGAGTGCAAGGCGCGATACGGACCCTGACGGCCTCGAAATGCCAGGAGCCGATGCACGCTACGAGCCAGCCACACTGAAGCGAACAGGGGGCACCACCTAGCTTTGAGGGGCTAGGGTGCGGACAACGGTGATTGGAGATATTACAAACTCTACACATCGAGAGAGAGAGAGAGAGAGAGAGAGAGAGAGAGACACAGAGAGAGAGAGAGAGAATGACGCAGGTGATGAAAAACCTTGGGGTGTGAGGGAAAACTATTTTCTTGCAATATTTACAACAATCCTTATTTTCGGCGAGGCGGCAATCATGGTGATAGAGATATAGAGGGAGAGATAGTGAGCCTAATAGTGCGTTCTCTAGAGATGACTCATAGACATGGGGACTTTGATAGCAACCGTGTGTGTGTGGTGACCATTAGATTCAAGATGTAGACATAGCTTTTTAACATAGTGAAAGTTCCCAAAACTTCTACACCAAATTACTCTCACGTGATGCAAGTGATGCCAATCCCTCCCACCAAAATACTACCAAGTGCTCACCTCTGATGAAATTTACGCCCCCCCAATCTCCCTAATCTCTTGTCAATCTTCCCTGATAGTGACCTCTCAGTGCCTTTTTATAGGTGTTGGCTGCTTTAGGTTAGGGTATCTGATTAGATTAAGGGTTTGAACCAGGTGATACAAAGCAAGGCGGTGGGTCCTGGATGGTTGAACCTTGCTTTGTCTTGGGGAATATTATAAAGGAAAACTCCTAGCTGGCCATCACCTAGAGAGAGAGGTGAAATTTACAAATTGGGATTTTTACAAGATTTGGCTTGAAAATTGGGAAAAATGATAACAACCTATGGATTTCACTGAAGAGGGCGTTGTGGATGCGATGCCGATGAACGGCGGCCTTAGCTGGTGTGCCTTTATCATTTTTGGGGTCGGTCGGGGCATGCCTTTGGCGTCTTTGCTTGTTTCGGTGTCGTCGGCGCGCGACTTGACCATCCTTTCTATTTGTTAATGATGTTGATTCCGTGGTGTTTTTTTTCTTGATATGTGCGTATATGCGTGTGTGTTGTTTGATTGTGTGGGTGTGCGTGCCGTGTACTTGTGTATGTATGTGTATGTGCTTGTGATTGCGTATATGTATGGGTGTATGTATGTGGGGTTAAGTGAGTGTGTGTGGGTGTGTGTATATGAAAGTGAGCGCGTGGGAACAAGGGAAAGGGTGTAATTTTATTACATATATAATAGATATATGTTTTTATTTTATTTTATTTATTTTTAACGCTCTGGTGATGGTCGTCACAAACGCGAGTGGGGAGGGAAGAGTGTGTGTGAGAGGGTATGAGAGGGGTGGAGATGGTGTGTGTGTGTGTGTATGAGAGAGAGACATTTTCCTGCGATGGCGGTGCCTCCACAGGCTGAGAGCGTGAGAGAGAGAGTGTGAGATGGGTTGTGCCTTAGGGCTAACGCAGAGAGCGCGAGAGACAAAGCGGGCGGGTGAGATGGCGAGGGACTGGGGAGTGGTGAGGGAGTGTGGTGTGTGTGGGTGTGGATAAAAGAGAGAGAGAGAGAGAGAGAGAGAGAGAGAGAGAGAGAGAGAGAGAGAGAGAGAGTGAGAGAGAGAGAGAGAGTTCTTGGTGCCATGCGTGGCCCGCAGGTTGACGAGAGTGCGAGAGAGAGAGATAGAGGGTATGACATGGCCTGGGGTGGCCCGCCCGTGGAATTGAGGGGGGGGGGGTGTGAGGTCAACTATTTCAAGTAAGGGTGGTGGCCCGCGAGAGGGGGGGTGAGGGTGGTGTATGGGTGTGCGTGTGTATAGAGAGTGAGAGCGAGAGGATTATGCTGCATGGCGGGTTCCTACACCGAGGGGAAGAGAGAAAGAGAGTGTGTGAGTGAGAGGGGGGGGAACACGAGAGGGTATGTGTGGGTGAACTAAGAGAGAGAAAGGGATATTATACTCCATGCATTGTGGGTTCCTACACACACACACACACACACACACACACACAGAGGGTGAGCAAATCGAGGGAGGGAAAGATAGTGAGAGAGAGAGAGCGGCGGCCCGCCGGTGGGAAGAAAACAAGAGGGGAGAGAGGGAGGGGAGAGTGAGGCAGAGGGAGTGTGGACAAGAGGGAAGAGGGAGGGGTGAGGTATGGTGGCCCGCCGCCGGTGGACGAACGAGAGGTAAGAGAGAGAGGATAAAAAAATGTGAAAGTGTGTGTATAAATAATGCAAGAGAGAGAGAGAGAGAATGATTTTCCATGCATGGCGACCTGCCAGTGGAATATGATAGTGGTGGTGTGTCTTTAAGCGGCCATTAGGCCAAGCGATGCAGAATTAGGATAAGCGAGAGAGAGAGAGTGAGTTGGCGGAGCCGAGCAAGAGAGAGAGAGAGACCTCTATCTTCTGGTGATAGTGGAGAGAGGTATTGGCAAATTGGTGGCGGTGTGTCGGTGGTTAAGCATAGAGGGGGTGGTGAATGTTAAAAAAACAACTTCTTATCGTTTTTTTCTTGGTGATGTGCTCTCCCCTACTTGGGGTTGGTTCTTGCGGCCGCGGTTTCAAAAACCGGGGCTAATGATGGATAGAGACGTGCTATGGCTAGGGGTGTCGTGGCGGGAGCAGGGAAAAGAGAGAGAGAATTTGTGGCTCACCAATTGGCCGGGGAATTTTCTAGCCCTCTGGTGGTGTTGTGTGCTTCGGGTAGAGGAAAGATAAACCCTTTTTCCTTTTTTTCTTGATTTTCAAAAATGGCTATCATTAGGCCCCCCCTTTTGGCTAGAGGCATTCATGTCTCTAGCCCTGACTTTGATTCTTCTTCAGTTGATGTGTAGGAGCCAATATCGAGTTGCCTTCTGAACTAGCCATTCCATTTGGCAATTGGTGAGATTTATGGGATATCCGTGAATGTGCGACCGGTTCGGGTGAGAGCCTGTTCCTTGGAATAGTGCAGGCTGATTAAATGGGAAGCCCATGGCTTCCAGATATTTATGCCAGTGTCCTCCTGGATCCCAAGTGAAGAATAGGATCATTATCTGAAGTGTCTAAACAATAAGATCTACATGCCAAATAGGACCAAATTTGTAACCACTAGTAGCAAGAGAAAAAATGAGCATCTTGACTCCTGCAAAGATAGAACTGAAGATTATGATTCCCAAGTGTGTGCCAAGAATCCACCATATATGGCCGCCTTGTTGGTGTGGTGAGATCCAGTTGTCTTGAGAACCTTTCTTACTGCCACGACTAGAAAATCCATCAAGCATGTCATGCTTCCCTTGGGTGTGTTCTGACATGTCAGCCGTCTTTTCTGATGTTGATGGTAAGCCACATACCTTGCGGCTTAAATACAAGCGTAATCTACTTACCTCTCTCCAAAGAGAGGATGCACTATTTGAAAAAAATTGCACCAAATTGGGGATGAGGCCTTCATTAATGCACCCTATCAGCCTTTTGTCATGCTCCCCTTGGGTGTGCTCAAACATGTCAACCGTCTTTTCTGATGTTCATGGTAAGACACATACCTTGCGGCTTAAATACAAGCGTAATCCACTTGCCTCTCTCCAAAGAGAGGATGCACTATTTGAAAGAATTGCACCAAATTGGGAATGAGGCCTTCATTCTTGCACCCTATCAGCCTTTTGTCTATCCATGGATCCTTAACTTTTATCTCCATGATGATCTTACCTTTATATGTTCTAGTGGTTAACCATAACCATAGGTCTGATGCATCCCATGCAAACACAATGCTTCATTGTGGAGGAGTCCGGAACATCCTTAAAAGGTTGGCAACATGTTGATCATCAAACTTACTCTGAACATCCTCACATAAACTGGAGGCATTACCCATGTCCAAGTTTATAACACCTTTCAGTAGACTAGAGGCATTACCTATCTCTAAGTCTACGACACTACACAATAAAGTCTTGCTCGGCTCCCAAGCCTCTGGAACAATATCCAGCTCCAAACCTTCATTCATACTTACCTATTCGTCATGGTCCTCTGGTGAAACTTCCTTGATGCGGGATGACTTCAACTTGCTACACTGTTCTTGGTCCATGCTGGTAAACATGCTTCTGTTTTCAAAGCCCTCCCCTTTGCTTGATATGTTGTCCATCTTCTGCAATGCCTTGCTAGCATACTAGTTTTCCTCTTCTCTTCTATCTTCCATGCTCTTTGCATTCTTCTTACTCTGACGAGGCTTGATAAACACTTTACACCTTCTTACCCTTACTGCCCAATGTTGGCGATTGATCGCTTTGGTGTCTACTTCACCCAAGGTTAGAGATGTACTAGCATTTGTAGCACGATTTTCTTCACTTACCTCCCTTATTAGGGTAGCATCTTTTGATTCTTTAATCTCTTGCTCCACTGCATTAGTCCCTTGAACAAACTTCTCACTTGATCCTTCTTTTTCTATCTTCATCTTGACCTCTTTTGCAAGACCAATGAAACTTGGAGTGCGGGTACCAATTGGTGGTGGGCATAGGATGAGTGTAAGTGGTTATTGTGGCGGTGGTTACATCGGTGGCTGTAGGAATTGAACTGGAGGGGCTAGCTATGGTTGCACGGCTGGTGGTGGGATTTGAACAAGTGAGATTGGTTGCTTGGGTGGCAGTGGTCTCGCCCTTGGTGGAGAGATCTGATTCTCTCTTCCTCCTCTATTGAAGTTCTGCCTTCTCGGATGTGGGCAATAATACATGCCATGGCCGTCTTCCCCACAATTGTAGCAGTGGTACTCTTGGTTTTTCCTTCGTTGTCCTCTTCCTTGCTCTAAATTTTTGACAGGTGCATGCCCTTGCTGCACCAGATGCACGGATAAACTTTCTAGCTGAGCAGTGATGCGACTCAAAAAGTCTTGTTGCTCTTTTGATGCCTCTTGTGGTTGGGTTCTATGAACGGCTATTGCAGTCACTATGGTTAGTCGGACTAAGCTCAATTCCTCTGACTCGTTGACTCTTGCTTGCATTCACAGCTTCTTGTCTTTAAGGCGGGCTACTTCCACTGCCAACTCATACATTGTAGGGAATCTCCCCTTCACCTTTTCCTTAAGCGAAAATGGCAGGCCAGCAATGAAATGGTCCTTCTTCAGGAAATTAGGCGCTCCTTCACATTCCTCCAGTGATCGAGGCAACCCATCGCTCCTACAAATCCACAAACTTGGATTCGTAAGTGGCATTCTCTAGCAAACCTCCCTGCTTTAATTCCGTCAGCAGGCTGCCATACATTTTCTGAGGTTGTGCCTCCACCAAACCTCTTCACAAAGGCAGCACGTAGTACATCCCATGCATTTTTGGTAGCTTGGGGCAAAGCATTGTACCAAGACTTGGCCTCTACTTTCATCAGTAGAGGAAAAATTCGTAGCCGTGAGGCGTCGTCATCCTTGTTGGAAACCACACAAGTGATGTCGAAGTCATCCAGAAAGTCGGTTGTGATGTCTTCTCCCTTCTTTCCATTGAACATGGGAAAAGAGACACTTGCCATGGTAGTAACTCAGGAAATGACAAACTCTATTTTGAAAAAAAAAACATTAATGACATTAGCGGCTCATAGGGGCTTTTTACAGAGTTGGGTGGATAGATTAAAACAGGATAAAAATGGAAAGCTAGAATAGAATAAAGATTCTTACATCAAAAGAGTGGTAGTAATCTAGGAGGGGTTAGATGATGGGACATGGAGATCTCAGAATTTCATCAAGCATTTCTGCTTTGAACAGGAAAACAATCTTTTGCTAAGAGAATATCTTCCTATCAATATACACATTTGAGTGCATGTGTTGCAAGAAACGAAAAGGAAAGACTTCTAGCCTATTGTTATTATCCATGTCGGGTGTAGGGAACTGATTACTTAGAGTTGCGTACCTCAGGTGTTGACTAGGTGACACCTTCACCACATGCCTCTACCTCTTGTAGAAGTCCGCACAATCCTCCACATTAGGTCCAAAACAGACTGGGTGAGAAGAGTCTACCTCAATTTGCTTTTCATTCTGCATGCGTCGGTAGCGTTTGTGTGGTCTCTAGGCCTAGAGAGAGAGTAGGCCCACTTGCGTCCACCAAATGCTTTGGTCTTTCTGGCTTAGACTTTGTGGTTAATGTAGTTGACGACTCCTCTCAGACCATTAGAGAGAAAACACTTGGTGCTACAGAAAATCTGACTGTCGTGAGAGTGCTGCAGTTTTCAAAAGAAAAACTCACTGTTCTTTCTTCACTTCCTCTGTTGGCACTCATTGACAGAATGCTTTGGTTGATAGCAGTGATGGCACTTCATGGCCTTCCCACCTGATGCTTTCAATTTGTGGTTAGAACGAGCAACACAAGATGGAGAGCTTACCTCTTGAATACTGACGACACTAGAGCTTGGCAGTAGTACTTCAATGAAGGCGGTCAATGCCTCTTTATTCTCCTCCTCCTTTGTTCTCCAGTTGGAGAATTCTTTCAGCCATTCCTCCATGATTGATGATGTGCGTTGTCTTCAGCATTGTAAACTGAAGGTTTCCAAGAAGCCCTCCTCAGTGGGGGCACCAAATGACGAGCGCAAGGCGTGGCACAGACCTCGACGGCCTCAAAACGCCAGGAGCCGATGCACGCCGCAAGCCAGACACTGTGAAGCAAATAAGGGGCACCACCTAGCTTTGAGCTGCTAGGACACGAACAACAGTGATTGGAGATATCACAAACTCTACACACACACACACACACACACACACACACACACACACACACACACACACACACACACACACACAGAATGACGCAGGTGATGAAAACCCTCGGGGTGTGAGGGAAAACCATTTTCTTGCAATATTTACAGCAATCCTTATTTTTGGTGAGGTGGCAATCATGGTGATAGAGAGATAGAGGGAGAGATAGTGAGCCTAATAGTGCATTCTCTAGAGATGACTCACGGGGACTTTGCTAGCATGAGTGTATGTGTGGTGACCATTGGATTCAAGATGTAGACATAGCTTCTTTACATAGTGCAAATTCCCAAAACTGCTACACCAAATTCCTCTCACGTGATGCAAGTGTTTCCAATCCGTCCCACAAAAATACTACCAAGTGTTCAGCTTTGATGAAATTGCTGCCCCCTCAATCTCCCTAATCTCTTGTCAATCTCCCTTGATAATGACCTCTGAGTACCTTTTTATAGGTGTTGGCTGCTTTAGGTTAGGGTAATCTGATTAGATTAAGGGTTCTAATCAGGGGAGACAAAGCAAGGTGGTGAGTCCTGAATGGTTGACCCTTGCTTTGTCTTGGGGAATATTATAAAGGAAAACTCCGAGGTGGGCCTTTGTGGCCATCACCTAGAGAGAGGTGATAATTTACAAATTGGGGGGATTTTTACAAGATTTGGTTTGAAAACTGGGAAAAATGATGACAACCTATGGATTTCATTGAAGAGGGCGTCATGGATGCAATGCCATGAACGATGGCCTTAGTTGGTGCGTCGATGTAGCGTCTTCGTCATTTTCGGGGTCGATCGAGGCATGCCTTTGGCGTCTTTGCTTGTTTTGGTGTTGGCGGCGTAGCGACTTGGCCATCCTTTCTTTTTGTTGATGACGTCAATTCCTTGGTTTTTTTAATTTTTTTCCAGTGTGTGCGTATATACGTGGGTTCTGTTTGATTGTGTGGGTGCGCGTACCGTGTACTTGTGTATGTATGTGTATGTGCTTGTGATTGCGTATATGTATGGGTGCATGTATGTGGGGTTAAGTGTGTGTGTGTGTGTATGAAAGTGAGTGCGTGGAAACCAGGGAAAGGGTGTAATTTTATTACATATATAATATATATATTTTTTAATTTAATTTTTCCTATAGTGGAATATGATAGTGGCGGTGTGTTTTTATGCACCCATTGGGCCAGGCAATGCAGAAGCAGGGTAAGTGAGAGAGAGAGTTGGCAGAGCCGAGCAGGAGAGAGAGAGACCTCTGTCTTCTGGTGATAATGGAGAGAGATGTGGGCAAATTGGTGGTGGTCCACCGGTGGTTAAGCATAGAGGGGGTGGTGAATGTTAAAAAAACTACTTTTTATCGTTTTTATCTTGGTAATGTGCTCTCCCCTACTTGGGGTTGGTTCTTGCAGCCGCGGTTTTGAAAATCGGGACTAATGATGGATAGTGACGCGCTATAGCTAGGGGTGCCGCCAGAGCTGGGCCGCATGGACCGTGGCGAGAGCAGGGAAAAGAGAGAGAGAATTTGTGGCTCACCAATTGGCCGGGGAATTGTCGAGCCCTCAGGTGGTGTTGTCGTTCTTTGGACAGAGGGAATATAAAACATTTTTTCCCTTTTTTTTAAATTTCCAAAAATAGGCTATCAATAGGTGCTATTTAACACTATGAAGGAGTCTAAACCAAGCAAATAGAGGCGCTTGAGGAGTCCATATGACCTCTATTCACTTGGTTCTGACCTCATGAGGCCCTAGGGTTAAGATATAGCATTTTTAAAGCCCACGGAAGCATCTGGAACGTCCAAAAACCTTAGGATAGCTCTTTAAAACACTGAAATCTGACATCTCTAGCTCAAGTATAGCATTTTTAAGCCTAGGGCCTCATGAGGTCAATACCAAGGGAATAGAGGCCCTTGAGGCTGAAATCTGACGTCTCTAGCTCAAGATATAGCATTTTTAAGCCTAGGGCCTCATGAGATCAATACCAAGGGAATAGAGGCCCTTGAGACCCCTCAAGGGCCTCTATTCCCTTGGTACTGACCTCATGAGGCCCTAGGCTTAAAAATGCTATATCTTGAGCTAGAGACGTCAGATTTCAGCGTTTTGAAGAGCTATCTTAAGGTTTTTGGATGTTCCAAATGCATACGCGTGACATAATTTTTGTATTTTGAAAACAACTAATATGTGTTTTCTCTCATCGCACATCAAATCACTCATTAAGATTCACAGACATGGATTTTTGTGTATACTTAAGTTGGACTCTTGAAAACATTTTGTACGAGCATGCATTTAAGTGATTGAGCAAACTTTTACGTATGTACTATGAGAAATAGAATAATAAAAAAAAACTTTTACATTTTTCATAATTGCCTCTCTCTATGCTGAGTTGGCATTTCTTACAGGGCCCAAAATTGAGTCCAAGTTTCTCCTAATGCTCACAACTTCGTGGAAAGTTGCGCCAAGGTTTTCTTGCATTATTCCAGTACCTTCATAAAGTCTGAAAACGAAGGATCCCTAACTCCGAGCAATTTTTTTCGATCAATCTCTAAACCGAGCAAAAGAGCAAGCTACAATAACAAAAAAGAAATGAGCTCTCTTAATTTTTAGCACACAAACCAAGGGAGTGGGTAGAGGTGTTATTTTTCACGTGATTTCAATATTTTGTTGTAGCTTATATATACACAATCACTAATAAGTAGACACTAAGCTAGCAATGCCCAAAATTAAAATTTTGTAACATATGAATAGAAATATATATAGTGCTATTACAATGTATGCAACTTAAGGACGATTGTCGATGAGTTGCAAGTTCCCTAATATGCAAGTCTAATGAGCTAGTGATGGCTGTAAAATATAAATATTTTCTATGGACTATAATAGCATAAGGACTAAAATAAACAATTATAAAGATACTAGCAATTTTTCACAAGCATGAGTCTTACAAACACTTTTGATTGTGTCCGTTCCAGAAGCCTTTTTCTCAATTTTAAACCAATTTGAATTGTGTAAAGCTAGAAACCTCTTTCTTAGAGTAGTGGTAGAACGCTCCCATAAAAAAAGAATAACTTTTCCTATTTTAGGCGTAGTTACAAATGTAGGGCCCATGGAAAATAGCTATAAATAAAAAAATTTAGCATTAGAACACAAGGCTAGATCCACATTAACAAAAACAAAACTGTTTTGACAAATTCTCCTATAAAAAAGAGCTTCTCATTCTCTTAGGTTTTTTATTTTTTTCAACGTCATAACTTTCTATTGGAATTACACAACTAGATTTGGTATGGATGCAAGATTGTTGTTTCTACTAATAGGGTGAGTAATTTTGTCACAAGAAGCCATCATTCCTCCCCCTATTATTCCCACATTGTGAAGAATGGCAACATCATGTGCTTCTATTGTCTTGTCTTTTCTTAGCTAGCTAGGTTTGACATTGGAGGTAGGGGGAATATTGGCCTTTGTAGCCCTCGTACACAAATGCCAGTTGTTTGAAAACTTATCTAGGTGCATTTGTGTGCGAGAGCTGCAAATACCTATAGTCCTCCTACCTCCAATGTCACGGCTCTATTGGATCCATGTTTGAGAAAGGTCTGCCTCAACTTAACCTTGAGCTGATTGAAAATCAAGATTACTGGACTACAAACATTTGAAAAGGGAATAAATATCGATAAACTATAAAAAAAATAGTTCAAAAATCGTACAAATTTATAAATTTTTATGTGTACTTCTGGTTTGCATGTGTACAAGGAGGAAGCTCAATGGTTTAACCGAAAGAGAATAACCGACTTTCTTGAACATGACTAGGCTCTCAAATAGAATCGCATGGACACATACCAATAATAGTGTTTTCAGATGGTGTCCCAGCCCAGGGCTTGCCAAAAACACACTTTTGTAATTGAAGAAAATAAGGGTATACTAAAAACTAGTCGATTGTTAGGTCAAAATTGAAGCATTTCCTAGTTTTCTTATTGTTCAAAACATGCTCAAAATCTAGCTGGAATTTTGTAATTCCAACTCGTAGATATCTTCATTTGGTTGAACTTTCCTCCAATTTGGAGACTGATCAAGGGCTCAAGATGCACAACTTGAAGATGCATGTAGAGTAGGTAAACAATCTTTGATTTGCATAGAGCTTTCGTTTGATGCTTTCGTTATATTTGCAGGAGTAGGTCATTTGTAGGCTGGTTGCAAAGAGAGGGGACCATGACAGTGATTGTGGGGCACCCCCTTATTTGTTGTGATGTAGCCATGCACGTAGTGCTTTCCCATCTGTTAACACTAGCAAGAGACACCATCTGCTAGGAGATATAGCTATGGACTTAATTTATATACTCTAGAATCTTCCCTCTCTTATGAAATGTGCCCCGTAGGATTCTTCAACCTTTGTGCCAATTGTGCACCTTTGGATTGTTTATTCTTTGCCCTGTGCCCCTTAGGATTCACCACTTGCACCGCCTTCATGAAGCTAGTGCATATTCTTCATGAAGACTAATATCATTCCAAAACCGTAAGATCTTCTACCTTCAAAGCTCACTGTGTTGAGATTGTGTTATCACGATCACTATGGGAATGAATAATTTGCATGATAGTGTAAATCTTTCAAAATATTCTTGGTGGATCCGCATACGGTATGAATCCTGGCAAGTCACCGGCCTACTGTTGCGCTTCCTTGAGTGTCATGTTGGAGTCTCTCTCTCTCTCTCTCTCTCTCTCTCTCTCTCTCTCTCTCTCTCTCTCTCTCTCTCTCTCTCGCACCACGTGTCGGTGTATGCCCTTAAAGTAGATTCAAGGCACATGAGAAAACACACGCACACACATACACACACTCAATTTCTCCCTCTCTCTCTCTCTCTCTCTCTCTCTCTCTCTCTCTCTCTCTCTCTCTCTCTCTAAAACGAATCGCACCAATACTTATATAAGCAAGACAAAAAGTTCCTGAAGTACAAAGTCACCCATGATTCCAATTTCCAACACCAACAAAGAGGTGGAGGTCATGATCTGTCAAAGGAAGCTTCCTCAACTTAGGAATGTCTGATGTCAGTAGTAGCTGGTTGCGGCAACAAAGGCCCTCGGGGGGTGCACTATGTAATCATGTTAATGTATAACATGAGTTCGAAAGGAAGGGTTTTGAAATACAAAAATTTTAGGCAATTTAACAGAGATACATTAAAATAAGGGGTTTTTATATCCAATTTTGAAAAAAAATCCTAAAATAAGGGGTCATTTTATTCATTCAGACATGTTAAAAGAGGGATTTTTTTAATAACCCATGAACGCACGTTATATAGGGGAGTATTGAATGGTGAACCCCCCGAGCAAAGGCCACAGAATTCGGACGTTTTGGGCCTGCTAAAGAATTGTGGACCCCCCGTGAATGAAGAACAACATTGATTTATTGCACTAGGCTCAATAAGCAGGATCGTCATCGGCGGGTGCAGCCTTCTTGGATTTTGGGTTGCCCTCATTAGGTTGAGGATGCATAGGGGAGGTGGAATTGTTGTTGTTGTCAAGCTCGTCATCCACATTGTAGTCGGGATCAAGAGACTTCTTGATCCCTACCCTGCCTGCTTCAGCCATGGCTTGAAGGCCAGCTCATCTACGGCGCCCTGCCCATGCACAAACCAAACCTCCCACCCATAGCAGTGTCGACCCAAGTCCACCACCTTCCCCATCCTTCTCCTTCCTGTCCTTGCCTTTTTTTTCGGATAATAGGCATATTCTCTCTCTCTCTCTCTCTCGCTAATCTCTCTCCCTCTCTCTCTCGCTCGCTCGTGCGCTCGCTCCGACGCTCAATCCACTGTCGTGCTAGCATTGCAGGGCACACATGGGGGATCAAGAAGGTTGCGCGATGTGGCAGGGGAGGGGGGGGGGGGGGGGGCAGAATCCCTCCTCCTTGCTTCGGAATGACCTCACTTCAATAGAGATATAGACTTTGTTTTCACTCAACAATAGCGCACGACCTTCAAGTCCCTCCCACCTTGGTGAGCTCGCCACTTAGAACACCCTCGTCATGTGCCTACCTCTGGGCAAGTTCCACGACTACCGAAACTGCATAAAATACACCTTTCACTTGCAGGTTGAGGGAGCCAAGCAAGTAGCTACTTGTGCATAAAATCCTGCAAGGTAATTATGGTTTTTTGCTTTTTGGTCATTTGGACCTTTCCCCTGCGCCGCACCCATGCTAGCATTGATGGGCATACCTGTGTGTGTCGCGCACAAACCTCCATCAAATTCATCATGGTATAATTGTTTGGTCTCATAGGTCAGTTTAGCGTTTGGAAGGTATTCATACAACATTTCATTCCAAATTTCAAGAACGTCTCTCTCTCGCTCTCTCCCCCTCTCTCTCGACACATGTGATGGCCATCTTCACTCTGTTTACAAACTACATATCAGGTTCACCATGATGTAACTCTCTAATCTCATAGGGCATTTTGGCCTTTAGAAGATAATATAATATTTAATTTCATTTCTCTCTCTCTCTCTCTCTCTCTCTCTCTCTCTCTCTCTAAGTCAAATACTTTCCTTGAAATGCAAATGGAAAGAAAGAATCATTTGTCTTCGTTGGCAGATAATTCCTTGCCATTTTATCCTTTCAAGTAATTTTCCTACACATGCAATAAACTTAGAACACTGAAAGAAGCTTTCTAACAGAACATTTCCACATCATCTGCGACTTTGAAGTTTGGATTTTTGGACGCTATTACTTTTGCTAAAATTGCACTTGAACGGGGTTGGATGATTTGGAAGGTGCTGAAAACCAAATCAAAACCTTGGGTATGATCTGCACAAACTCAAAACCAAATCAAAACCTTGTTGCATACGATGTTTGCACAAACTCAAAACCAAATCAAAACCTTGTTGCATACACTAACATCGTGGGAAAATGTCCCGGAGTTTTTAAGTGTTAGTAGATAGACAATATTTTTAACGTCGCAGGGTACATACGGCGCATCGACCTGGCATGAGGAGGGAGTAGACTACAGACTTGTCGACTACCTGAATTGGATGCATCATTTGGACTGAGCACTTGAGAAGAGCACAATGCAAACTGCAACCTTTAAATCGATAGTAAGGGTCTTCTTGTGTGAAACCTAATCTCAGACGCTTAGGTAGTATTCACCAGTGCTATTGATGGGGTCGTCCAGGGTAGCCAAGGAGCGTAGATGCAGCTTCAAGAATTCTTCTCGTGATCGGTCACCCCACACTCTCTCTCTGTTCCGCACGTCCTTTCCCAGCTCCCCCTATCAACACAAATCTCCCGGCCCCTCACACTTTTCCCACGCGGGGTTGCTGCCCGCCACCTCTCTCTCCGTCTAGCGCTGCGCTCTCTCTCCTCATTCTTCTCCGACACAGTTGCACTCTCCCTACACCGCCCCATTTTCCATTGCATATATTGAACGCCCTTATTTTAGAATCTCCATGCCACTCTCCTGGTCTCATCTGCCCTTCTTGATTCCTATATGGGCGAGAGAAAGAGAGTAGAGAGGGAGAGGGAGCGAGTAGAGAGGAGGGATTTGTAGGTGAGCATTCCATTGAAGCTGTGAACAAGGGGGCTGAAAATGCAGAATGAAAATGGTGGCATGAGCAGACATTACGGCACTCTCTCAACAATCAACCAAACATGTGCATTGCTACGCTGTTATAGCCTGTCAAATCTCTTGGGGGTGATGTAGCTAGGCACTGATACATTGAGGTTTATATAAACCCCGATCCTGCACTTCAAGGGTGGCAATGAAACAGGGAAATCTTGCAGCTCAAGGCACCGCAGTATGCAGTTCGAGTGTGCCAGTTGGTGCCCACTATTCGAGACTTGAAGAGGTTTGTGTGCTATGCTGGCAGCCCACAAGGAAGTGACCATTTGCAATAGCCTAGACCTTCCTTGGATAGTGCTTTCAACTTCTTGCATTCGAGGGACCATGGTGGGGCAGGGTGCGGGTGCGAGCAGGGCACCTTCCCGGCTGCCTGCCTTTTCGTCCCCTCCTCTCGAGACTGATGACTAAAAAGGTTTGAGATCAAGACCTGCAGCATGCATGCAATCCCACCCGCGACCCAAGAAATCGAAGTTGGAGCGAGAGAGAGAGAGAGAGAGAGAGAGAGAGAGAGAGGATGGGAGGGGGCAAAAATGCAGCCATGTGGACTGTCGGAATACAGTATAAGAAGGGAGAACTCAAAAGGATAGTGGATTTATCACCACGTGTCAAGCCAGACCTGTCTTTTTAATAGATAGTATATAGATGATAACGAGCCCTTCTTCAAGGGCTTCATTTGCGGTACATGTGATTGGTGTCCCAATGCGTGCCTGCTTTTAAAGAAGGAAAAGGCCTTTTGAGCATGCTTTCCATGAATATTCATACTGATCGTGCCTTGGCATGACCACATAGAGCATCCTCCCATAGGGCGGCCTCTTAGCCGAGAAATGCATGCCCATAATCTCATTGCTGCGTATCATCTAAATGCTACAGACCAACAAGAGCACCTAAAACGGAAGCCTTGAGCCGGTTGAAGAGTCCTTTGGACTGGCTGTGATAGGTCTGGAGCTTGGAGGCACCTCAGGAGACTCTTCTGTCATGGAGCTGCAAAACCAACCTATGGTAAGTCATGCTTTAACTCCTTAATAATTGCTTCTGACGGGTCTATTCTCTCTCTCTCCCTCTCTCTCTCTCTCTCTCTCCCTCTCTAAAGGGTCGCACATTGATGTGGTTGTCTCTCGCTTGCACATCAACAACAGTGCGGAGACTCTCTCTCTCTCTCTCTCTCTCTCTCTCTCTCGCACTCTGAAGGGTCGCACATTGATGTGGCTGTCTCTCTCTTGCACAGAAACAACAGTGCGGAGACTCACTCTCTCTCTCTCTCTCTCTCTCTCTCTCTCTCACCGCGCACCGGCGCGCGCACTCTACAGCAATTCAAAGCAATGCTCGAAAAACCTTTTTTCCAAAAACTAGGCAGACCTACGTATGTGAAACAACAGATGTAAAATTTAAATTGATAAAATTTGAAGGTTTTACACCGAATTACACTATTTTTCTCAAAATTTTGTAGGTTTTCTCATCTTCAATTTAGAGGTAAATTTCAAAATTTCTAGGTGGGATTATACTAAACCTAGGTTTTCTCGAGCACTGGTTCAAGGAAGGTTTTCTCTCTCTCTCTCTCTCTCTCTCTCTCTCTCTTTTGCATTTTAGGGTAGTTCAAGGGCAGGGTTACCTCTCCTCGTTGGATAGATCTTTAAGGTCTCTTGGGATAGTTTCCTACGACGTTAAATTCTCTTCTCTTGGGGTGGGGGGGTGGTGGTCGTGGGTGTGTGTGCGCTAATAAAAAGAGGAAAATGGTATAGCCTATCAATCGCTCAAGTGTGGTAGATTGGTAATGCCATTTTCCACTTGAATAAGAGGTATTGAGTTCACCTCTCCTCATCCGATAGATATTTAAGGTCCCTTTGGATAGTTTCCTAAGATGTTAAAATTCTCATCTTCTTCTTCTCTCTCCTTTTAGGCAAAACCATCTCCATTCAAATTCGAGGAGAAATTTCGCAAGTAACCTTTGCCTCTCAAAACTGACAAAGTTAGAATCTCCATAGAGAAACTAGTAAAATTTTTTTGATTTGCATGAGGAGCAATGTTTTGGAAAAATGTGTCTCAGCTTAATATCGTGTTGTTTTCAATTTCAAAAATGCCGGTTGAGAGCAAGAGGAAAAGGAGAAATTCCGCCCCAAAATAGAGAAAAATAGTGCAAGAAATAAAAAGATACCCTAATTTGCTTAAATTTCCTCTTGGCAAATTCAAGGAAAGGAACTTTGTATGTTTGGAAAAATGATATTTCCTGAACATTTATGAGCGGCTATAAACCTAAATATGGTGCCTATGGCCATTAAGTCCCTAATTATAGCTTTGTGAGAAAGTGACCCATTCATCCTTAATCGATCTGACAGGATGGATGGGGTAATAAGTTTGTACTTTGGAACCTTGAGAGAAGCATTTCATAAGGAACCTAATCAAGAAAAACCATAATATTGTGGAGCTTCTCCTTCTGCTTTTCCTTGCTCCATTTCTTCTTCTTCTGCTTGCCCAATGCCGCCTCCTTCGTTCTTTCTCTCTCTCTACACACTGCACATCGGTGTGCACCCTTGAAGGTACTTTAGATGGTGCAATTTAGATGGCAGGCATGAGTTGTGGCAAAGACAATTCCGAATACAAACCGCCACGAGAGCCTCTCTCTCTCTCTCTCTCTCTCTCTCTCTCTCTCTCTAGCACCACACACCGACGTGCACCCTTGAAGGCAATTAGATGGCAGGTAGGTGTTACAATAGAAACTTTGCAGAATACAAACCGCCGGGGAAGAGTGTCTCTCTCTCTCTCTCTCTCTATCTATCTATCTATCTATCTAACTAACTAACTATTTATCTCTCCACACGTGGACGTGCACCCTTGAAGGAAATTTAGATGGAAGACATGTGTCGCGACAGAAATGATGCAGAATACAAACCGCTGGGGAAGATGAGTTGCAACACGGGTGTGTTGGGAAGTTGGCAACGCATGTGGAGGCGGCCAACACTGAGTGCAAGGAGAGTCAATTTCAGACGAGGTCCCTTATCCTTGCATTCCACCAGTGTTCCAGTAAATCTATTGAGGAAATTTAACCTACATTTTTTGCAGCTTAAATACATTTTCTTAAACTTTTCAGGTGAATTTTTCAGGCTAAGTTGAGACACACTTTTCTCGAGCACTACATTCCACCCTCCTGTTCAAACTAGTCACTCGGACTATAGGTTGCTCGGAAAACTTTGCTCGATGTTTGGTAAAACTCTCTGAAAACTGGTTATGCCTTTAGACACCTCTTAGTTGTGGTTACTCCTTTAAAGTACTCAAGTGACTTATAAATTGAGTTACCATTTAGATACAAGTGGTTGCAAAAGGACAACAATGCTGAAAATCAAGATGTTGCTCTTGGTTTCCTTGAACCTCCTCACTACAGTAAGTATCAGTTGGCCCGTGTATGGGATGCCAACAAGGAAAATATCAGTGTTCTTACGAAGATACTACCACTTGTGTTTTCAAGGATGAAAATGATTCTCCAAGGAGGGAGAAATGTCAGGCCAAGGGCTAGAGGGAAGGGCGCGACCTAGGGGAGTCAAGGACTTAGGCCAAGGACCGGAATGAAGGTTGGATAGGGGATCCGTTTAGGACAAAGGGTCATGGACTCTCCTATATTAGGTTGGTTGAAAGGAGGATTTGGTATTCAGTCTCCCCTCAGCCTTTCACTCTACGCATTGATATTGTTGGACGCATTTCTGACACCCCGTTTTTTGTAGATTTGTACATACGGACATGACACCCGATGTCAAAAGTGTGTGTGTGATTTATTTTTGTGGACTTTTTAACTTTCTTTAGCAAGCACATGTACATGCACTGCAAGTCGCTAGTCTAGTGACAGCTGCCGGGTTGCTGTAAGTGCCCGTGAGTGAGTTTTTTGAAGGGAGACTTGTATATAGCTTAAACTCATGTACAAACTTAAAAAAGTTCATCCAAAGTCCAGAATTAAGAAAGTTTGAGCTTGTTGTGTCTCCTTGATAGTTTCTGTTGTTGCAGCTTTTGCCCTCCTTGCGCGTAGTCATACCGGTACATCGCCCTGTTCACATCAATTTTTCATGTAGTGGTGTGTAGGTTCAAATTTGGTCATCTTCCGATTTCTCGCCAGTCAATTTTCAAGATTTCTCTGAAGCTTTAAAGTGCCCCAATTGGAGTTGTTCTCTTCAGGTTACGACTAGTTCTCTACAGGGTTATGGCTATGGCAGCCTAGTGGCAAATTGTTTGCAGGCAGATTGGGGGGGCATTTATCTAGGAATTGTGGAATTGATGTTGAAGTTGTGGGTTTGTGATGTTCAATGGTGAAAAGGGAGGCCCTTGTCTTCATATGCATTGGTCGGCGTCTGTTGTAAATCCATGCTTTGAGGGTAGGGTTTTGCTCCTATGTGACATAGTCTCTTGGGTGGGCGACGACCAGTAAATTCCCAAGGGGACTACTCTTACTGGACTTGTGGTGTTTCAAAGGGATTTTTCAAATCTTTTGGTGTCTTGTAGTTCTCTTTCAACGCTCTTGGGTGACATCACTATAGAGGTGTTCCGGTTTGGTTGTTTCCCAATAGTGTTTTGGTGCCCACCACCGAGGATCTTCTTTGAGTGACCTTTAGTTGACAGATTTGATGGCTATGATGACAGAGTTTCCAAGGTTCTATGGATATGTAGGTGAGGATGCTGATGCATTCATTGAAAAGACGGAGTTTTCTTGTTTGATGGAAAATAAGGAAGATCCAATGATTATGCTCAAGATTTTGTTTTTTTGCTTGAAAGACGATGCAAGGACATGGTATGATGAGTATGAGTCTTGGTGGAAATCATCTCAAACTTCACAAGTGATGACTTATCATGATGTCAAGAAGGTTTTCCTTGAGAGGTTTAGTAAGGTAGAGGACCCAACGGATGTATGGCACTCTATTGAAGAACTTGTGCAATGTGATGGTCAAAGTGTAGATGCCTTTGTCAAGGAGTTCAATGCTTTGTGGAGAAGATGGTGTGTTTCTTTGGGAAGTGATGTTCCTCATCTTATGCTTAAGAAGTGTATGTTTATGAAAATTTTGAGGGCTGATTTGAAGTTTAAGGTGGAGCTTAAAAGGCCACTTACATTTGATGATGTAGTAAGGATTGCAAAGCATAAGGAATGTAAGCTAGAGAGATTAAAAGAGCTTGGATTGCAGGGTGATTAGCAGCCAACGCTTTCTCTATGCATTGATGTGGGTAAAAAGAGTGCCTCTACTATAATATTGTATCATGATGGTTATGTTGGGAAAGAGCAGAAATCATATAATGAGAAGAAATATTCTAAGATGAATGTACCCACCATGCCATCCTGGTTGTTTATGACACTCATGAATGGTGTTTCACATACAAAAGATGATGTTTCTACCAATGTGAAAGTTAATGAGAAGGAAAAGGATTCAATTATTGATATATTAAATAATGATCATGATGAGAATAAAGTTGTGGATTCCATTGTTAATGTGTCCATATGTGAAAGGTCCGCATGTGGGTGATGTGAAAGTGGATGTTGAGTATCCCTCTGCTTTATGTGAAGTAGTGGAGAATGATTTGCAAATCAATGAGGATACTTATATAGAAGTGAATGAAGAGATCTCTCAAATGCATGCTATTATTGAGTCTTTTCCACTAAATGATGATTTCATTGAGCATGTTGTTGACCTTGCTAATGAGGAGATTTTCCATGAGGACTCTTGTGCTTGTATCTATGATGATGTATGCAGCCATGCCTTGATCAAGAAGGAGAATCTGGAGGTGTTTGAGGATGTGGAAGTCCATGAAAATGTAATATGGATGCCTAAAGATGAGATGGTTGATGATTCCTTGATTGATCCTTATGCTAAGGATAGGAAGCTATGTGTAGAAGATGTCTTACATATCAAACATGGTATGGTTGAATTGGATGGATGCTTAATGAAGAGTGGGGGTAATGATTTGAATATGCATGAGGATATGAAAATAGCTGAGTTAAAGGTTGAAGACCTTTTGGAGGATATGTTAAAGGCTTATTTGGATGTTGTTGTTGTGAAAGGCTTTCTCTGTGTGGTATCTGTTGAGAGTACTTTATGCCTAAACAGGATTTGGACTTTACACATGGCTTGTGCTTTCATATTAGGAGTGAGAAGATTGATATGTCTGGTGTTTCTTCATGAATTTTGTGCTTATGTTGTATGGCCCTTTGATCCAGGTGGACAATATGCTTATGCTATTGCTGAGGATGAATGCTCTAGTAGGCTGAGGGGTTGGCAAACTATGTTGGATGCATTTCCGACACCCCGTTTTTTGTAAATTTGTACATATGTACATGACACCCGATGTAAAAATTGTGTGTGGGATTTATTTTTGTGGACTTTTTAGCTTGATTTAGCAAGCACATGTACATGCACTGCAAGTCGCTAGTCTAGTGACAGCTGTCGGGTTGTTGTAAGTACCGGTGAGTGAGTTTTTTGAAGGGAGACTTGTATATAACTTAAACTCATGTACAAACTTAAAAAAGTTCAAACAAAGTCCAGAATTTTTTAGGTTTGAGCTCGTTGTGCCTCCTTGATGGTTTCTGTTGCAGTTTTTGCCCCCGCCTTGCCTACTCTATGTGTAGTCGTGTTGGGAAAGCTCCCTGTTCGCATCAATTTTGCATGTTGCGGCATGTAGATTCAAATTTTGTCATCTTCAGATTTCTCGCCAGTCATTTTTCAAGCCTTCTCTCAAGCTTTAAAGTGCCCCAATTGGAGTTGTGCTCTTCTGATTATGACTAGTTCTCTACAGGGTTATGGCTATGGCAGCCTAGTGACAAATTGTTTGCAGGCAGATTGGAAGGGCATTTATCTAGGAATTGTGGAATTGATGTTGAAGTTGTGGGTTTGTGATGTTCAATGGTGAAAGGGGAGGCCCTTGTCTTCACATGCATTGGTCGGCATGTGCTATAAATCCATGCTTTGGTAGGGTTTTGCTCCTATGTGACATAGTCTCTTGGGTGGGCGACGGCCAGTAAATTCCCAAGGGGACTACTCTTGTTGGACTTGTGGTGTTTCAAAGGGATTTTCCAAAGATTCTGGTGACGCTCTTGTAGTTTTATTTCAACGCTCTTGGGTGACATCGCTATAGAGGTGCTCCGGTTTGCTTGTTTCCCAACAACGTAAGCATTTTATGGTAATCCGTAGCTTTTGGGATCACCGACTTGCGGCTTAATTTCATCATAAGTAGGAATTTAAGCTTCAAAACCATAAACTAATTATAGGAGGGGTATTGGGGCACCATTGCTATGCATTTAGATGCATTCTGGGTAGAAAATGACTAGGTCAAAAACTCGCTGGTGTTAATAATCACGATTTTTACAGTTGACCTAAAGTGAGATCTGAGACCATAAGCATGTGTGCTTAGGTCTTATAAACATATCCTAGAAGTTTCATAACGTTTGGATGTCATTTGATGCTGTAACGATTGTGATTTGTTTGCCGATGAGCGATTAACTTTTGATGATTTCTGTCATTTGAGTGTAGCTTGAGTTAGATGCGAATTGTTTGTTGTTTTCCACGAGATTGACAACATCTTGTAGCCTCTATGCACTAGTCAATTCAACTTCGTCCCATGGATTGACAATTATATTTGTGGTTCTCGCTATGTCTGCAATAAGGTAGGAGTGAGGTTAGACACCCGTCCACATTTGGCACCACTGCCTGGTATCGAAGAGACCTAAACTAGGAAAAAACACAAGCGTCTTGTGAAGCTATCCTTTAACTTCCTCTAGGATCACCTAGAGTCAAAACTTTCTTTTTAAAATCGCATAGCTTAAGATTGTCGTCTTTGCTGTGTAGAGGTAACTTGGAAGTAGGTTGTACTTGCTAAGTAGCTTGTAGGACTATAGGCTTGTAGGATCAGATTAGGATTTTGAGAATGATTGATGGATGAGACAAGTCTTAAGATCAAGGCTCAAAAAACCAAAAAAAACAAAAAAACGAGTGTTTGTGGACACTTTCCACAACCCCATTGCAGTAGAAATTTCAGGTCTATGGCTAGAAATAGCACCAGAAGACTGCCCACCATTGAATCCGACTGAAGAGTATGCTTTAAAAGTTGTATGAACCAGTGGGTAAGCTTAAGGACGTATTTGAGGTAAAATTTCAAGAGTTTGCAAAAACTTAGATTATTTACTTTTTCTTGACATTTTAAGCCAAATTAACTTTTAACTTGAGTGAGAGGCTTAAAGTAGTGCATAAAAACATTGTCCACTGAAAAAGTTGAAAAAAGTGCTCATTTTAGGCCTAAAGTAAATAATCACAATTACTTACTTTTAGCTTAAAAGTGACCAAGGTTGATACCAGGGACTCTATGCATGTGTACAAACATCTTTTGTAAAGGCCCATAGAATTTGGATCACCAAACTGACCAAAACAGTGGTAAAAACTAAAATCTGTACTGATTGTCGAGAACTTGAGTGTAAATTGGGAAAATTTTGTTCAAACTCAGTGAAAATTGACTCAAAGGCTTATATTGATGTGATAAACAAGTGTACATGCTCAATTGACCAAAAAGATGTAAAAATTTACCAAAAGTAAATAATTGCAATTATTAATTTTTTTCACATTTTTTAACTCTTTTGACCAACCTAGCATATTACCACTAGTTTTAACATGTTATATTAAGCCCACAAACCAAATTTGGTAAGAATCGGATCATTGGAGTGAAAATTGTGGCCAAATTTGCAAAGTCAGTGTGCAGAGACAAAACTGTTAACCATTTGAACAAGAATTATCCAAACTTGATGCAACTTGGCTAGGGAGCTTAAGTTGAGCTGCTTAACCAATCTGTGTCAAGATTGTGCCAAAACATGACATAAAAGTAGCAGGAGTAAATAATCGCGATTATTTATATTTACTACAAAATTGGATATTTTTGCACACTTGAATATACCACAAGGTCAAACATATCAGGTAGACCAAACAAATAAAATTTGGTGAAATTTGGATCACAAAGGTAAGACTTAAGCCAGATTCTTGAAAACTGAGTCTGCGGACACAAAACAGTTGATAACTTGAACAAATTTTGTTCAAACTTAGTGAAACTTGTCGAGAGACCTTAACAAGTTGAGTACTTGGCAAAACAAGCCAAAAAGGATAGAAATTTGAGAAAAGTAAATAATCACAATTATTTACTTCTGATAGACAGAGACACCATTTTGGATGTTTGAGTTTGTACAATGTTAGACCAACATAATACTAGGCCATCGGGAAATTTTGGGTTTAATCGGATCCAAACTAGTATATGTTCATTCAGTTTCCAGATTGCAGAGATTAGTTCTTTGGCTGTTTGCAAAAGTAGAATTTGAAAGTCTCAATTGCTGACTCACTTAGATCAAATTGAAGTGATACACATAGACCAGTCACAATAGTTAGTAAAAATTGTACAGTCTTTGTGAAAGAATAGCTAACTTGATTAAAACCGATACAAGAATAAGGTTGAATACAAGGAATTGAAATCTTGACAAAAGTTGCAATCAAGTCAAGTGGAAGAAGCTAATACCAAGTCAATCCGACGGTAAGTACTCTATCCAGGGCTTCACAAGTCTATATGAACCTTACATCTGGTCATATACTAGCAAATAAAATCATATTTGGAGAGACCGCTAGTAGAGTATCCACCGAAGAGAGTGTGAATCAAGGAGATCACTTGGACACTATCTTTGAAGAAGTCTCAGACACTTTTTCAAAATTGACATCTGAAATGTATTCCTATTTGAATCATTCAGAAACCGGAACGACAGTGCTTTATAAGCACATACTCACCTTTTATAAGACTAATCGCCATGGAGCTCAGGTTTACCTGGATCCTAATGAAGAGTATGCTATTCACATTGATGACCATGACATAGAGTTTGAAGAGGAAATCAGGGCGAACAAACAAGGAAAAATGTTTATGAATAAAAACGTAACTCAGTATTTACAAGTTGAAAACTGTGACGTGATAGATAAATGGGGGTTAGTAAATACCATAATTCCAGATATGGCAGCAAAAGAAGGACCACCAACTTTAGAATTCAAGAGATACGATGAAGTTGATTTGAAGCCTTTGAAATGGCTTAGTATGGATAATCCTAGGATCGGAGTCTACTGTTGGGAGGATAGAAACGTCAAAGATCTTCTATGGACTTCTCATGCCAAATCAGGACAGTTAACACCCATGAAGATCATCTATATCTTAAAAATCAAAGACAAGTGTTGAACAGATCTATCAACCTACCTATTTAGGGATTGTTATATCAATAACTTTGTTATTATGAGTCCTGAGGAGGTGGAACAAACCAAATACCAAGGATACTCCATAAGGGATTGGATATTGTGCCAAGGACCAGAAACTACTCCAAGAGATGAACTCCACGAGAGATTTTTTTGAGATTAATGTTAAAAAACCAAAAACTACGTCATCAGAAAGAAAACTGGGTGATACTAAAGCCAGTCCAGGGATACATGAGTCACTATTTCCAACAGACTGGTTTGAAGGACTCAAAACAAGACCAACTGCCAAGAGACCGGGAGTTGAACCAAATAGACATGTCAGACCAGCTGATTTTCAAAAATGGGCCGGGTCAGAAAATATAGTGGATGTGGGGATCCATAGGACCACTTAGCAAGATTTAAATAAGTGCTAAGATTTGAACGCATATTTGACTTCCATACTCAATTCGAGGGATTTGGAATGACATTAGAAGGAAAAGCACTAACAAAACATTCCACCAAGGTCAATCATGGACTTAAATACATAAGCTCAAGGATTTGTAGTTGCATGTGCCAAAATGGAGATCAAACATAATACGGTAACTCAAATCTATAGCTTCAAACAGAAACAAGGCGAGTCTGTTAGGGATTGTGCAACTAGAATTAAACAATACATTACAAGATGCCCAGAACTAGAGATACATGTAGAAGAAAGATTAGTATCATTGTGTCTAGAGGGACTGCTAAACAAAGAATTTCATGTTGTACTGTATAGCAAGAAGCATATGACCCTAGAAGAATGTGTTTCAGATGCTATTGACTTAGGAGACAATTGTGATATTTTTAATGAAGAAGATGTCCCTAAGGATAACCAAAGTGAGAAAACAGCATCCACCAAACTAGCACAAGTGGGAACGGCTACTACAGCACCGCTTACAGCCATAGAAGACATGCTCAAAAGGATGAATGACATGGTGAATAATAACAAAAAGAACCTATGAGGGGACCAGGGCAAGGGATACCTCAACAGGGACAACAAGCTAGGCCACAGAATTGGTGTGCAATCAAGGGTAAATGGACCAACCATGAGACCAATGAGTGCTATTACCGATCAAAGTATAATGGGAATGTTCAATACGTGCCTATGAGGCCACAAGGACAACCCATGTACAGATATTAGCCTAATATGGCCCCCGCTCAAAGACCACCAATGGGTATGGAAAGACCTCAACCCATGTTGGGTCAACAACCTCCATATCTTCGACATAATGCAATCTTGTAAAGTACATGCATTCAGAGGGAGTCATTATGAACAAGCACTAGTTCCTGCTACACCCTATACTGAGCCTAGTCCATCTACAATAATGGTAGAAGGAGATTGGTATGATTCACATGCACCACCAATGGAAGAACCTGTGACTTATACTACACCAGAGCTTGCACCGATGTCTTGTGTAGCTAATCAAGGTGTTAGACCTCCGATGGTAGGACCCATGATTAAGCCAAGAACTGGGAACTGTCATAACTATGGTGCAGATGATCACTGGAAAAATGAATGCCCAGAGCTTGACAGGAACATTGGGCCAGTTGAAGCTTTTTGTATACAATGTTGCAAAAAGGGAGGACATTTCCCCAAGGATTGTCCAAAAAATCCTTTAAACAAGGGTAAAACAGTAGTGAATGTAGTCCAAGTGATACCTAGTAGCTCATCTGAGAGTGAACCTATTGTTCCGATCAAGGTAATACCATAGCCCAGGCTAAGAAAAAGAAACATAACTCCTCTGATGATTCAGATAATACTAAAATTTTCTCTCAAAAGACTAAGAGAAGGAGAAGCAAAAAGTATGAGATGAGAAAACAAAAACAAAGGGCTGAAATCGAGGAGAAAGCAAAGAAACTACTACAAGAAAAAGTGAAAGAAACTGGAAGTGAAATCACGGAAACCTCTGTGAAATCTGGAGGATCAATTTTGGTAGACAAAATTTTTGAGCCAATCAATGCAGCCTTGGAAGCTTACCAAGTGGTACTTAAACTAGGCCAAAACATCGAAAACAAATGGAAAAACTATCCTTCTCCAGATATGGAAGCAGCTAGGCTTGAAGCTTATCAAAAACAAAACTCAAGAGATGCTGCAAAAACAAAAACCCAAGCTCGAGACTATGGAAAAACCAGAGGTGCTTGTGGTAGGAACTAGTAAAGAGAAATCCAAAGTGGTGGTAGAACCCCACCTTGAAACTAAAGAGCCAAAACTCATAGTGCCTGACAGTGAAGATGCCTTAGATGGAATTCCGTTCGTAGAAGAAGACTGGCCAGGACACTTATGGGAAAAAGTTAGAGATAGAAATGATGGGAGCCTAACTCTGAGGTCGGCTCCTATAAAGAAAGTCTGGTTAGACAATCTATCTCCTGATATGGGCATCGATGTACAATCCTTGTATGGGGATTGCGGATCTGAAGCTTTAGGAATGTCTAAACCAATGACTCTGAAAACACTACCCTCTTACTTGGGAGATAACGAAGATGAATCCATAGTGTGTAAAACCACTCATGTAAAAAGATCAAAACAGACCCTAGAGGTAGACAACATCCATTCAATCATGTCTACAACCATTCAATGCACTCCTACTTTAGGAGAACGGTTAAAAATTAGACCATATCTATGGAATGATCTATAGAAAACTCTAGAGAAGGTGGGGATAACAGGGCTAATAGTGAAAATTTTGGAAAAGTTGAAACACAAAATGGATAACAAAGAGATTCGATCTATTCCAATGAACAAAGTTGAAGAATACTACGAAGGGGAAGAAGGAAACACAGGAAGAAGGAAACACAACCCTTCTAGTGAAATATAATGATATAGAAACCATGGCAATAATGTATAGTGGGGCAGGCATAGCCATAGCGATGAAAGCAGTATGGGAATCATGGGGAACACCAGCCATTAGACAAACTCGAATGAAATTGCACTTGGTTGATGGACACATCAAAAAACCTTAGGACTGCTTAAAAAAGTGATAGTTAGTACTTGTGGAATTGATTATCAACACACTTTTGCAATAGTAGACTTTGGAAAGAAACTCAATTATGAAAACATCTTGTGAAGACTTTCATGCGACAAGGACAACTTATCCAGGATTGGGGAAACAATTACCTATACTTGAAGCAAGTGGTATCAATAACAAGGGTTAATCTAAAAGATCACACTTATAGAGATGTCATGAAAACGCCCATACAAGAATTTGACTAACTTCTTTGACTGAAACTAAGCTTCCATCTTGGTTGAACAAAGAAACACCTATTTGGATGTGCGGAGTCTCAGAAAATGGGAGCTTAAAACGAGAAGAATGTATCTTAGAAAGGGATTTCACAAATGAATCCTATGTACCTGAACTCTTTCCAGATCATCTGTTTGAGCCATTTGAGTGGACTCAAATTTTAGCTACATTGGATGTATGTGTAAATACGTTTATGCCTACTCAATTTTGCAATGAGGACGGCTATGACATAATTACCATACAAATGATCTCAGCCCTTCACATTGAAGATGAAATTCAAGAATCCAAGGACTTAATAAAGACAAGTCTTTTTAGACCTCTCCTATGATGCAACAGACGAGTTAGAAGAACATTCAGCTACCTCGGATGATTAGGGGTTAGAAAAAGAACATGTGAGAGCTAAACTACTCATGAAAGGAGGGGAGGAAAAGTTTTTTGACTTTCCAAACCAGAAACCAAGAAGACAGAAATGGTATAAAAGAAAAAGAGACACATGAAACTTGAAAGCTAGACCTATGCCATCAGTCTCTAGTAGAACACATTTTCTAATGCAGATAGATGCACACGATTGTATCAAATACAAAATCACTAGTAGATATCCTTTAAATGAAAATCAATAAATATAAAAAACATTGAGAAAAATGAGAAAGAAAACTCAAGCAAAGCCTAATACCAGGGCAAGAGTTCAACCATGACACGAGTTGAATGGAGAAAGAAGTATCTAGAGTTAAAGAAAGCTCTAAAGGAGATATATACAATAGAAATGGAAACCACTGAGGAGGAAGGTAAAGATGTAATGAGTGTTACATCCCATTTCAAGAAATATACATATACTCTCCAAGACCGAAAGATCATAGCTGAACAACATGTCAGGGAACTACAAAAACAGGGCGAGTTCTACAAAGGACTTGAAAATGCAAAAAAGATAGATCTGGCCGAACCAGGAGAAGAAGCTAGACCTGCCTACATTGCAAACAACCTGATGGTACATTGCAAATGACCTGATGGAAGAAGAAGAAGAAATTTTGTTAAGCTTACTAAAGGAATACCGGGATATCTTTGATTGGTCTTATAAGGATCTCAAGGGTGTTGATTCAAAAATCTTTCAACATACCATACCTATGAGAGATGATGCAAAACCAAGCAGACAAAGGCCATACACTTTAATGAGACATTTGCCAAGAAGATCAAATAAGAGATACAAAAGCCAAAGGAGACCGAATTCGTTTATGAAATTGAACACACAGATTGGGTGTCTCCAACTGTGGTAGTACCCAAGAAAAATGGAAAATTAAGGGTGTGTGTCAATCTCAAGAAAGTGAATGTAGCTACCATTAGAGACAAATTTCCTCTTCCAATCACTGAGAATGTTTTAGTATGAGTTGTAGGAAAAGAAGCTTACAGCTTTTTAGATGGCGTTTTGGGATACAATCAACTTTTGGTTGACCCCAAAGATCAGCATAAAACTACCTTTGCAACTGAATGGGGTATTTTTCCCTATCGGGTTATGCCTTTTGGGTTAACTAATGCTCTTGCCACCTTTCAAAGATTGATGAGCCATGTTTTTAAAGACTATCTTCGGAATTTCTTGGAAGTATACATGGATGATCTATGTGTACATTCATCAATCCGGGCTGATCATTTTGAACACCTAAAAGAGGTATTCAAAAAATTTAGACTTTATAGGATTTGCTTAAATCCTAAAAAGTGCACATTTATGGGTAGACAAGGAAAAATTCTTAGACATATAGTGTCTAAAAATGGCATAGTTACTGATATGGATAAAATTCATGTTATTGCTGATTTGCCTAGATCGACAACAATCAAAGGGGTTCAAGCTTTCATGGGACATTGCGGATATTATAGATGATTCATTTACATGTATGCTATGATTGCAAAACCCATGTAGAGTTTGATTACACTCTTTGAATGGACTGATGAGTGTGAGGAATCCTTCATGAAGCTTAAGCAAGCTCTTGCTTCAGCTCCAATATAGATTGGAATAAGGTATTCCACATACATGTAGATGCTTGCAATTTTGCCATTGGGTGTATCCTAGCTCAACCAAGAGACGGTAAAATTTATTTTCCTATTTCTTATGCTAGTAGACAATTGAATATGGCAGAGAAAAAATATACAACCACCAAAAGGGAAGGATTAGGAATGATCTATTGCGTTAAAAAGTTTAGACATTACCTATTAGCTAACAAATTTTTGTTCTTTTTGGACCACCAAGACTTATTGTACTTGGTCAACAAGCCATGCAACACATGAAGAATAGTGAGATGGTTCATTATTCTTTTGGAATTTTATTTCACTATAGTTGTAAAAAAGGGCACGACTCATCAAAGAGCAGATCATTTACCAAGGATTGTTTCAGGAGAACCACCGAAGTGAGTAAACTATGATCTATCGAATGCATATCTGTTCTTCGTGGAAATGATACCTTGATGGCCGAAAAATATGGTATCATTGATGACCATAGCTCAAGTGGTTCGCAAATACCACTTCCCTATTACAACCGGATTAATTGAGCAATCAGCTATGTATCAATTACTAGCTAGAAGTCTATAGAAAATAAATCTAGATGGGATAGTACTTTTATGCATTAATCTTGAGGACTCAAGATTAAACCCAATACCTAAGTCAAGCACATATTACCATAGTAGGACTTCACTTTCCGGAAGACCAAACTATGCAACAGATCTTGAGACTTGGAGTATTTTGGCTAAGTATGAGGAGTGATGTTCACTCATTTGTAAAAAATTGTTCTCAATACCAGAAACAAGCACCCATACCTCATGTGAAATTGTTGCAAATATCACTCGTTCCTAAGTGGAGTAACTATCTAGTTACTTACTTATCACGCCGAACATTTCTTGAGGATATGAGTAAACGCCACCATAGAGCAATTGAAATTGAAGCAAGAGACTATGCTCTTATTGGAAACCAATTATAGGAAAAGATCAACATTTGCGTCTTTGTGCTAATGAAGACAAATATATTCCCATTATAGAACAAACACATGCTGGATTAGCTGGAGGTCACTTTTCTAGTGAAACAACGGCAAGAGAAATTTTAATGGCAAGCATACGGTGGCCAACACTTTTTGTAGATGCCAAGGAACATGTTCGAAGGTGTGATGCATGTCAATGAGAAAAAATGCCAACTGGTGTAGATAGCATGCCTTTACGACCAATGATGGGGTCTAGAGCTTTTGCAAAATGGGGTATAGACTTGGTTGGGTCAATATAGCCACCTTCTTATAGAACCCAAGATCAATATATCATTGTAGCTACAAACTATTTGACCAAGTGGGAAGAGGCTAAAGCAACTCAAAAGAATGATGCCAAAACCACAACTACATTCTTGTATGAGAATGTATTCACAAGATATGGACTGCCAATAGAAATTTTCAATGATAGGGAAACTCATTTCCTCAATGAGGTAATTGAGTTTTTGCTTAATGAATTTATGGTCATTCATAACAAATTGGCTCCCTATCACCCACAAGAAAATGTACAAGCTGAGCATACGAATAAAATTCTTAGCTCGGTATTGACTAAAGTGGTTAGTTCAAGACAGACAGATTGGAAAATGAATCTCCATGCCACCCTATGGGCTTATAGAGTTTCTTCCAAGACAGCTTTAAATGCTACACACTTTAACCTTGTTTATGGTCTTGATGCCATAGTGCCGATAGAATTTCTATTGCCGACACTAAGGGTAGCTAAGGATCTTGAGTGGACTCGACATGAATTGTCAAAGAGACTTGAAGATTTAGAAAAGTTTGATGAGCAAAGGCTGACTATTGTAGCTCATATCTATGCACAAAAGGAGAAACAAAAACAGTTTCTTGATTCCCATCTAGTTACAAAAATCTTCAGAAAAGGGGACTTAGTTTTAGTCTATTCCCTTAAGCAACACATTCCCAGGTTTAAGAAAAAGAGAAACGAACCGTTTATCATTGAAGAGGTATCTCCAAGTGGAGTAGTTAAGTTGTCCACCTTAGATGGTGAACCAATGGATAATTGGATTAGTGGATGACGTTTAAGATAAAACAACAGCAGGTTATTGATGAAGTCCAAGAGGAAGCTCAGCTTTGAGTACTCAAAAAGGAAAGCTGCTCTCAAAAATCAACAAATACCTATTCTCATCAATAGTCTGGAACTAGATGACCAAAAAGATGCAGTGTCAACAGATAGATGAATGGTTAGATGGAATGGACTTTCGATTTAAAGTACATCTAAACAATCATATCACAAATGCATTGGTCAATACAGGAGATTGAGTAAATACAGTCAGTTATTCCATATACAAGAAAGAAACCAGTCAGTCTTTGACATCGAGAACATTGACTATTAAAAGATGCAATAAGAGCCCAACATCGACATTGGGAGTAGTAAACTTAAATGTGATAGTACATGGATGTTCATGCCCTCATCAATTTGTATGCTTACCAAATGAACACATGAATGAAACAATGATTCTTGGAATCTCATGGATGCGGACGTACAAGGCAGTACCAAATTGGAAATATCAATTAGCTCAAGCTATCACCTAAAGGCGGACAACTCATTGTTCGAATTGCACCAAGCAAAGAGGAATGGAAAGGAGGATACTAGAAGAGCAAACCACGAAGCAATCAATATTCTCCATCCTATAGACAGGCAAATGCTACAAGTAGCATGCGAGGAGTCAGGCATATCTAGGTACCAAAAGCACAGTTTAAAGGCAAGCCGATTCAAATATGGGTGCCCAAAATATCATCTATTGTACCAAAGACGGTTCCAAGGTTCAAAACACAAAGAGGATCATCTTCAAGTAGGGAACCTAAAACAAGATGGATTTGGAGAAAAAAAGGAAAACTTATCTTCTCCGCAAACTGTAAAACCGATGAAGCAGTGGAGAGTTACGTCTCAAAACACTCGACCACAACATTTCATTGAGTCTAACATAGATTTCACGGCTTAGTAGGACTAACATGGAAATTTAGGAAAAAATAATTTGGGAAGTCCAAGTATAGATATCCAAGGTAGACCAAAATCACCTCATTTCCACTAGGTCACTCTTGGAGGAGAGAGCTCTCTACCTTCTTCGCGTGCGATTTCCAGAATCCACAGTCGCCCTTTTACAGCGCCGTCTCACACGAGACATGAGAGGTAAGTTCTAAGCTTATCAATGATCAATTCTATATGGCCGAGTAGCAAGTCTAGGCTCAAGAACAAACCCTAGAAACCAAGCAGTGCACGAAGTCCTACGACCAAAAATTGACCATAGCGGCCTGTCAGTTCAACCAAATTCAACGAGACTTGAACTGTAGCATGCCCTTATATAGTAGAACACTTCTATATCACTAAATGACCATTCGACAGGGGTCGTGGGAGGTCCCAAGTAGAAAATCTAGGTTTTTGCCAGATGCCAAAATTGGATTCTGACTCCACAAACAGCTTATAGACTGGGTCTATACACAATGTACATGGATGATTTCATGACACAGTCAAGGCAAGCTCTCAAAAAGTAGAAAACAGCTCGAAGGCTACAAAGTGTCAAATTTGACAAATGAAGTCAAACTGACTCCAAATGGGCCAAAACTGGATGGGTAGCATCAAGACTATGTATCAGACAAGTGCATATCTTCAAAAGTTACTAACCCACTCCACAGGCCATTTAGCCACAAAAATCGATGATTTCAGAGTCGACAAAGCACGAAGTGATGCCAACACGACAAAACCTTATCAAATTCATTTTAGGACTTGTTTTAGATGTATGGAATATATCTAGGTCATCAAATTGTCAAATCTTGCAAAAAAATTGACTGCTGTAAATAATCACGATTATTTACTTTTGTACTTTTTTGGCTTAAAAATGATATCTTCACTTTACGTATCACTTGTACACATCTATTACATGCCACATTTCAAGTATGAGCCAAAATGATCAAGAAAAAACTTGCAAATTATCAAAAAACACACCAAAGTCTTTCTAATCCAAAATTTGAGTTATTTGTCACATTTTTTGATCCAAACCACTCCATATCTCATAGACAAAGTTTACATCAACCTAGAACCAAGTTTATACAAAAAATGTGCATCTTGATGAAAAAGTTAATAATTGTGATTATTTACTTTCTTACCAAAATGGGTGAAATCTGCAAATTTGACCTTATGGGACCAAAGTACATAATGTCCCAAGTTCACTGATCAAGTTTGGATCTCAAAAACTCAAAATATCAGTATATATACTGTTTCAGAGACTGAAAGCCTAAATTTGACACCATTTCCACCTATTGCACTCAAATGAGCCCACACTTCACTCAGAGCACCTAAATGCCAAAAAGTTCAAGCTTATCATGTCAAAAATGCAAAAAGTTGGAAAAAATCCCCAGCTCTATAAATAAGCACGATTATTTACTTTTGTTGCAATTTTTTTCCTGAAATGTATGATTTTGATCCTTACATGTTTTTATGCATCTATGCATGCTCCAGAAATGATTTGAAGCAAAATGGACATAATTTGTCAGCAATTCATACTGAAGGAATTTCAGAGCAGAATCTGCAAAATTTTCTAACTTTAGCACAGTATTCACTTAGCAGGAGCAATGCAAGTTGCTGAGAAGGAAAATAAAAGGGTTTCTCAGAAAGAAAAGTTGCAAGAGCTGCCACCCTACCAACTGGACCCAAGTTGAGTAAAGACGGCCAAGGCAACATACTTGTCAAAGAACAGCTCGAAGAAAACAACACCACGATTTTCACTGGAAGGTTCAAGAGCAAAGAAGGACACCAAGTGGAACTGCAAATGCTTCCAAAAGAGATAAATGATGTAGCTACCAAGCGAGACACCAAAGAAGCCAACAGAAGGCTAGGCTTAGGGGATTTCTACGACCATGAAACATGCGGCGTAGATTTCCAAAAAGCCTATGAACTACTGTCCACAATCAAAGAAGATGGGTGAGCCCAAATCACCAACCAACAGGGGCAGAAGGTAGAAGTAGTAATCACCAAAGAGATTGTGGCCGAGGCATTGAAGCGACCTACTGAAGGTTTGATGATGGGAGCCCAAGATAGAAAGACAGCAAGAACATTTTCCAAAGAGACTGCTGCTTCCACATTTTTTGACCTCATCCAAAGGGAAGTGGAAGAACCATCTCGCCTATACCATCAACACTTCCACTTCTTATCAAAAAGACTTCCATGGTACACCACCCCAAATCATGCGGTTGCGATCACCTTCACCCAAGTGTTGAAGTCGACAACCAGGCAAGCAGTTGATCATCCGTAGTATGTGCTGACAACGTTGAAAGGCACAAAGAAAGAAGGTAAAGTCACTTATCTAGGCGTCCCCGGTCATTTGATGCTGTAATGGTTGTGATTTGTTTGCCGATGACCGATTAGCTTTTGATGATTTCTGTCATTTGAGTGTAGCTTGAGTTAGATGCGAGTTGTTTGTTGTTTTCTAAGAGATTGACAACCACTTGTAGCCTCTATGCACTAGTGGAGCTACCTTCGTCCCATGGATTGACAATTATATTTGTGGTTCTTGCTATATTTGTAATAAGATAGCAGTGAAGTTAGACACCCATCCCACATCAACTCCCTACCTCCCTCCCCTCCCACATGCCCCCTATCCGCCCTCTCTCTCTCTCTCTCTCTCTCTCTCTCTCTCTCTCTCTCTCTCTCTCTCTCTCTCTCTCTCTCTCTCTCTCTCTCTCTCTCTCTCTCTAAGATGAAGTAGGGATGCACGGGAAGCTAGCACATGGAGCATGGCAAGCGGGGGTGCATTGTGCCAGGATGCAGATCATGTAATATAGCTTAACAACGTGAAAATGCACCAAATTTTCCTCAGGTAGGCTTTGTGATCACGGGCATCATCCATTTTTTGCAGCCTCCTCTAGTAGATGATGCATGAAGGGATCTGTTGGCCTTGAAACTTTTAGTCTCTTTAATACATTTACCTTTTTTGAGGGCTCAAGAGCCTCTCTCTCTCTCTCTCTCTCTCTCTCTCTCTCTCTCTCTCTCTCTCTCGTGACGAGAGTAGTGCTTGAGTTTTTTCCCCAAAAACTTGGCAAATCTACAGATGATAAATTTTAGAGGTAAATTGACTAAATTTGAATTCTTCCACAAAAACTTTCTCTGAATTTGGTAGGCTTTCTCCCCTTCAAATTGAAAAGTTGGAGGTAAATTTGCAAATTTGTAGATTACAATAAACCTATTTTTTTCAAGCACAAGGCAAGAGGCCTCTCACTGTCTCTCTCCCTCTCTCTCTCTCTCTCTCTCTCTCTCACACACACACACACACACACACACAACCCTAACATCATAAAAAGGAACCCGATTCAAAAAATAGTAATTAGGTAATCTCCGATAAAAGCATGAGAGTACGTAAAAACTTTAGATGGATTTAGAGAAAAGGGTCTATATCTTGTAATGTCAAAGAATAACTTTCAATTGACATATAGATATTATAAATATTGTGCTAACAATGTTTGCATATGATGTATTCATTGATATATGTTCTTCATAAACTTTATAAAAGCATGTATGTTCCTCTCCTTCCAATATGACTCTTTCTATTATCCTTCCCCCTTCCACTGCCCCCTTCATTGAGACTTATATCCTACCCCCCTTCCACTGCCCCCTTCATTGAGACTTATATCCTACCCCCCTTGTAAGTTTAGAAGCGGAAATTATTGGCGTCTTATCCCTAACTTATACATTTATCCAACTTTTCAAAATAACCCCCTCGCTTGCACTTACGTGTTACTGTAAGTTTTCCGTGGTCGATCCCCTGAGGTGTGAGGATTAACCCCTCACTACTACTTATTGTTCTATATTATCAAAGAATGGATAATGTTATTATGGACAATGTAATGTATGTCCATACAGTTGGTCTGGACCCTAACAATATCCCACTTGAAGGCCAACATGGCCCAAGTGGCTATATCTGAAAGTATGTACATGTGTGAAGCAATGGATTCACCCTACACTCATCACCTCCATGCAATGTGCAAACCATTGTGAGGGTAGGCTCTTAGTGAGAGCATCTGTAGAGTTTTCATCTGTATGAACCTTGACTAGCTCAATGCACTTTCTAGTGAATATGTCACATATCACATGATAATGGACTTCTATGTGTTTTGAATTGGAATGAAAGATAACGTTTTTTGCTAACACAATAGCATTCTGACTATCACAATGCAACACTGGAGTTTGAAAAATATCAAGGTCTCCCACTATATGAGCTAACCATAAAACTTCCTTGCTAGCACTAGAAACTACAACATACTCTACCTCCATGGTGGAAGATGAAGTAAAATCTTGGAGACATGATCTCCATGACATGGCTACTCTAGCAAATAGGAATACATAACCAAACGTAGATCTTCGACTATCCACACAATCCACATAGTCTACATCAGTGTAACCCAGAATGGATTCATCACTATTCCCAAAGCATCTAAGCAATTACATGTCGCACCATTCATATATCTCAAGGTGTGCTACACTGCTTCCTAATGATTTTTGCTAGGATTTCCTATAAATCTACTAACCACTCCAATCACAAAATCTATGCTCAGTCTCGTACCTACCATGGCGTACATAAGACTACCAACTCCTCAAGAATATGGCACCTTGGCCATTTTTGCTTTCTCAACATCAGATTTGGAAGAATCATTCTTGCTAAGTTTTTCATATGCCTACATTAAGGTTACTCAATGAAGCTTTCATCCCTAGCATATTAAAACGTTGCAAGACCTTGTCGATATACATTTCCGTAGATAACTCCATTATTCCATGGCAAGAGAGAAGGGGTGAGAAGAGAGTGTAGCAACCCTTGGAAGGGAAAGGGAGGTGAGGTCAACCTCGTCACTTCATGTCAGGGCGTACAGGTCACGAGCAATGGAGAGACCTCTCTCTCTCTCTCTCTCTCTCTCTCTCTCTCTCTCTCTCTCTCTCTCTCTCTCTCTCTCTCTCTCTCTCTCTCTCTCTGTTGCCACACCACTACCATAGCTCCTTGGAGCTTCTATTCATACTCAAGCGCCCAAGGCATGAGGCCTTAGGTAAAATTAATTGAATCAAGGGAGGATGCCCACTGGCCAAGCCCCCTCTTCACCCCTTCAACTTCTCTCCTCGTGACCAAGGCAAGCAGCCATACCAGGATGAGCAAAACAATTTATTCAAAGTTGATGAATTTATGTACATTCTAGAAATTCACAAGATTTTTAAAATAAGTGAGTATGTAAGAGGCTTCAAGTTCACAAACCTTGCCATAGCCAACAATTTTGAGCAAGCTTTACACGATGGGCAGGCTTCCAACAAAACTTCAAGCAATAACACCCGCTTCATCGGCAACAATATAAAAGAGGGGTTTGTCGGCAATAAAAACTCACAAAATTTCTCGGTTTTTGCTCTACATCAATACGGTTTTTTAAAAAAAACTGTTGATGACTTGATGAAGTTACTAGCAAGGCTAACTACGATGATTTTTGTGGATACGATCGGCTTTCATCAAGTATCTTGAGCCAAGGTACTCTTTCTTTTCTTGCTACCAATACACATAGTCACCATGGATTTTGACATCAACATGACTTTTGGTTTTGAGCATATCATGCATCCAACCCTCCCAATGATGGTCCGCAGTCGGATACTCTCATGGAGGGCACCCACGGGGCAATGGGAGGGGATGGTAGTTTTCAATTTCTTTTCATATTCAGTAGTTTTGAGCACTTCAAGAATGCATGTTTGTGATGGAGAAAAAAACACACTAACCACTTTTTCAAACAAGCTCAAATGATGGAACTTAAAAGATACAAGTCCCCTTGCATTCACCAAACCATGCGGCACAAGTGAAGGACGACGATTATACAACCAAGACACGCCTTTGAAGCACCAAAACCTCAAATTTTTTAAATGGAAGATCATATACAATAATGGTTTTAGATAGGGCACTCACACTCTGTCACTTGCAATGTGTAGCATCAAAGCTTCTCTCACACCAAGTGCGAAACTCAGAAAGTGGTTGCTACACCTAAGTCTCTCCTCATGCCTATAGTGTTGGGGTGCTATGTGAAGGCTTGGAGATCATTTACAAGAAGGAGACGGGCCTATTTATAGGTTGAAGACCTCTCATTAAGATTATTGGAAATTCTAATTTACAAGCTAACAAATCAGGATTATGATTTTTTCTGACTATCAAAACATTGGGGGCCTTCTTTGTCTGCTTGAGTCATGGATGTGGGCTCAAAAGAGAGAATTATTGATAATAGATAAGGTGAAAGTAGAGTTTTAAGGGAGGGGAGGGAGAGAGAGAGAGAGAGAGAGAGAGATACTATGTAGATGTAGGTTTGAGGTGAGGTGTCTTTTATCGTTAGGTCAATGGGTATTTTGTGTTAGTATGTTAGTGGTTAGTAGGATGGGGTAAAATTACATGGCATATGCACTCAAGGTGCATTATATGATTTATACAATGATAAAAAGTAAGAGAAGGATTAGAATATACACAATTTGATAGAAACCACAAGATGGAAAGGGAATTTTCCACGCGAATGAGCGGTTGTATAACTCTGTCGGTGTAGTTCTTGTGACCATGGAAAAGTTGAATTTTCTATGATCAAACTCCTCCTTCTGTAAATGTTGAACTTGGTTATTTGTTGATTTTTTCTCTTTTTGTGAAAGGATGAAGAGGTTATGGTAATATGAGTTAGATTCTAGAGAGAGAAATTGAGCTATATGTGTGTAGGGATGATAATTTTGAGCTATGGAGTAAGGGAGAGATAGGAATGGTGAATAAGATGAAAGAAGCCATGAAAGTTGTAGGTTTGAGTGAGGGATGGAGAGGAATGAGTATGTGTGTGTGTGTGGAAGTAGGAAAGGAGGTGAGAGAAGACTATGGGTTACTTTGAGAAAAGTGGGCAGACTGGGGTCCACACAAAAAATCCTATATCACCGGTGGTAGCTCCAAAATTATCAAAATTTTTGAGGTGATTATTCAGCTCTTGGTCCACATTTTGTCTTCTAACTACCACTTCAAATTCAAAGTAAAGGTGGATGTAGAAAATCCTACCAAAAAGTCTATTTTTCTTCACAAAAAAAGTCTTCAGTAGCCCCCTTTTTGTTGAATTTGCATAAGACTCCAAAGGTGAGCCCCTCCTTGAATTAGTGCATGACCTAATAGATTCTTAGATATTTCAGAATATGCATGGTTGCGGACTATGCATAAATATAATATATGGATATGATGAAAGAAAACAGGCTAGTATATATAAACAATACATGGAATCTAGAATAGTGTTCGCTTTATATATAAAAATATAGGTAACCAAATGAGGAGGGTCCTTGTTTTTTTTTATTGATGTATATTTATTTACAAGAGGTAAGAAAGAATACCTGTAATAAATAAGAATTTAGTGACCACTGATGGTGATTTTGTTTTTTGAGGTTTTTTCTTGGAGTGGATTCACACCAAAAATAAGAGAAACTTGCATGAAAATATTTCTATATGGAATAAAGAGTATGCAAAATGCTAAGAAAATTTGTGGTAAAGGTGAGTCAATGTACATAGCATACATAGGCAAATAACGCACACCTAGGTAGAATATTTAAATAAATACCAAAACAAATATAATAAAAAATCCCTATATACAATGAAATATCTACACAAAAGAGGCCATGATATAATTTTCTTTTTTATTTTATTTTTTTATTTAGGCTCAACTAGCCCAGTGACTAGCTAATTGAGGGTTTTTAAGGAGATATGCGGAAAGTCCCCAACTCACGCACGCCTATGTATTGTGAAAGGGTGAGGATAACCACAATGTTTACAGTGATTGATAGGGTGAGGTAGCTCACTATGGAAATTTTGGATAGCCAAAAGATGGCCATCACTACCGTGTAATGGGGGGAACTCAAGTTCTGGGCCAATTTGAACTGTTTCACTAACTCGTAGTGAATGAAATTGTGTGAGGGCACCGTCATCTACCATGATACCCACCTTATGCCCTTGAATAGACCCGTGTATATGCACTAGCTCATGTGTATCAAAGATATGTTGCCACATGGAATCCATTCTACGGCATTCATGCACTACCTCAATGTGTGTTACCTCCACATGGAAGCCATTTAAAACATAATTTTTCTTTTTTTACCTTCTCTAACTCTTCTGTAGAGAGAAGCCCTCTAGACCCCTTGGGTTTCTTGGACACCTCTGAACTGGCTACCATAAACTTCTTTTTTATTGTGCCCATGTTGTGTACGTGTATTACCATGTATAGTGTCATGCACGTGAGTAATGTGCTATGTTTTATGATCAAGATCATTGTGGATATGAGCTTGCACTATGCGCTCCTCAAGTGTTTTGGGATCCTGAGTCTTGACATGCTTCTTAAGTGTCAAACCATGGATAAACCCATGCACTTGTTGAAAGGTATCTAAACCTTCCAACTTGAGAATGAAATCCTGATAGCGCGAGAGTTATTCAAACAATGTTTTATGATGTCACATCATGGAACACTTATCCCATGCTGACCATTTTTTCCCCGCTTCATTTGTGGGCCAATATTCCTTTATAAAAACAGGCTCAAAATCTTCCCAAGTCTGTGGTATGATGCCCTTATCCTTGAGAGACATCCACCATTTATAGGCCTTGCCTTCTAATGTCATACTTGTCTACAGTGCCCTCACTGCATTTGAAGCATGTCATAGATCGTGAATCCCATCCCACTTACTAAGAAAGATATTTATCGCATCTTTGTCACTATTTTTTTCCTCTTAAAGTCAACGACTTTTTATTTTTCAACAAGTCATCCACCTCCTTTTGGGTGAGAGAGTGCATAGAATCTGGAGGGAGACCATGTCCCTACTTGGAGCCTTCCTCTTGCATATGTGTATCAACAGGACCCTTGCCCTACTATTGCATATATTGCACTACTAAGGTGGATACTTTAGTAACATTATTATTCAAATATGAAAAATATTTCTCCATCAAAGACATGCATGCTTGAAGTGCTTGAAACTCTTGAATAGATCAAGGAATTCATAACTATCATCCCCTCCCATAGCCCCGCGAGTACCCTTCATGACAATATTCGCTTGTGGACCATCATTGGGAGGGTTGGGTGCATGATGCTCAAAATCAAGCGTCATGTTGATGTCAGAATCCATAGAGACAATGTGTAGTGGTAGCAAGAAAAGGAAGAGTACCTTGGCTCAAGATGCCCAATGAAGGCCGATCGTATCCGCAAAAATCATGGTAGTTGCTAGTAATTAGCCTTGCTAATTACTCCATTGAGATATAAACGAATAAAAATTGTATCAATACCAAGAAAAAACCAAGAAATTTTGTTAAGTTTTGTTGCCGATGAGCCTCCCTTTGAGATTATTGCCAATGAAGTGGGTGCTATTGCTAGAATTTTTGTTGGAAGCCTGCACGTCGTGTAGAGCTCGCTCAAAATCGTTGGCTAAGGCATGGTCTGTGAAATTAAAGCCTATTGATTACGTGCTTAGTAAATTTTTTGGGTAAATTTTTGAAATGTACGTACAAAACTTCATCAACTTTGAAGAACTTCTTCTACTCCATCGTCTGCTCACTCCAATACAGTTGCTTGCTTTGGTCACAAGGAGAGAAATTGAAGGGGTGAAGGGGGGGCTTGCCCGTGGGCACCCTCCCTTGATTCAATTAATTTTCCCTAAAACATCTGGCCTTGGGTGCTTGAGTATAAACACAAGCTCCAAGGAGATTCAAAAAACTTTCCTATTCTAGGAACCACGTCCTAGAAAATTGGATATGCAGAATGATAGACATAGATGCGACCTTGTCGATTAACATTGCGATACAAGTCACAAGCCATGCGTGACTCGTCGTTACTACTAAGAAACCTTGCCTACGTGCATCTGCTATGATTTATCAACTAAAAGACTTTTTTTTTTTTTGGAAAGAAGTCACCTTGTTCATGATCGAGGAGCATCATCCTCTTTAGCATAGCCTTGCTAATAATTCAATTATCCTTGGCATTAATGGAAAAGTTGCCAAACCTACTGATGCTTGTCTATAATTGTTGTTCACCGGACTTATACCTTGATAGTTGTCCTTGACAAACATCTATTGGAACAAGCTTCCTCTCTTCCATAAGCAATGACCTCAAAGATGGCCATTAAAAAATCTTTATATCAAAAACTCCATCAGATGTGAAAGAGTTGTCTTGAAGGTCATGGCTTCATATGGTCAACGATGGTAGATAACCGTAAACCCTTTGTTTTCTTTGGTAAATTTCTATGTTAGTGTTGCTAGTTATCGATTGACATCATTGCTTCAAGTTCTGCCCTCCTTGAGATCTCAACCACACATACCGATGCCTTCTGAACACGGTTGCAAGCCGTTGTCATCGTAAGTGAAGCCCAGACCAAGGTCTTGTCATCTCATGGTCTCAAAGTTATGTAAATCATGTTGAAGCTCTACATTTTTTGAGATTGCAGACTTTCTTTTAGAAAATCTGCACTGCACTACTTGCCTTACATTTTCTCCCTTGCTTCATAGGAAAAAGGTGTGTGTGGGGGGAGGGGGGGAGGTCACCTGGACACCCTCACTACTGCAATTTTTTATAAATTATACCCTTAGGGAGGGCACCCAAGATGGGAAAGCATGGAAAGTATGCACAACTGAAGCGATGGCAGGAAACATAGGAAACAAGCATGACTCACTACGCATACTACCAAGCTCAAACGCCTGTGGAGAAGAAGTGTGAACCCACCCACTCTGCAGTGAGACCTCACCAAGGCCACCACCTCATGGTTTGGTGATAGTCGCCCCACAACCTTCATCCTTGGTAAGGGATCCTACACATGTCGTTGCCCTTATACCTCTTGCTTAGCAACCCTGCACGTGGTTTTCCTCGACCCCCTTCTCCACTGCTTGCATGCTCATGCATTTCATGCATAAGCCAAGAGACTACATACCTCTTTCCCCTTTCCAACCCTATGCTCTGATACCAATCTAAGAACCCAAGGAACTACCCTGGAAGATTCTCCTTCGAAAGGTGCTTTTCCCGTGGAAGTATGTACAGTGTTATTGTAAGCATACTCCACTAAGGGTAAGTACTTCTCCCATTGGGATCTTTGATCTACTTCCGTTACATAGGCTTTTAGTAGATCGAGAATTGTTAGGTTAGCTATTTCACTTTGGCCATCCGTTTGTGGATGATAGGCCGAAGAGAAGTTTAGCCTTGTTCCTAAATTCTCAAAGAGACCCTTCCAGAAATTACTGGTCATTCTAGGATCTCTATCCGACACTATGGACATTGGCAATCCATGGTACTTGAAAATTTGTGAAATGAAGAGGGTTGCCATTTGATGGGCTTTGATAGTCTTTTTGACAGGTATAAAATGAGCTTGTTTACTAAACCTGTCTACTATCGTCCATATTCCCGTATTCCCATGGATAGACTTAGGCAATCAAAAGATAAAATCCATGGATATGCTGTCCCATGGTGAATTAGGGATTGGCAAGGGTTGAAGCAACCCAAGTTGCTTCCCTCTATCAAATTTTGTCTTTTGGCATACTACATAGTTAGAAACATACTCTTGTATGTTCACTTTCATGGTAGGCCAATAGAAATATGTTTCAATTCCCTTTAAGGTAGACTGAATCCCTCTATGCCCCGCAAAAGGTGGAGCATGAGATTCATACATTACTTTCTCACGTAGTGAGTTAGTAACGCATAGTCTATTTCCATAGAGAAGATAACCATCTTGTAAAGTAAATGGTTCTTCTTTCTTCCCCAATGCAAGGGATGAAATCACATCTCTAAAATCGGGATCAATAGCGTACTCATCTATCATTGAAGATAGATCATTGTGAGTTGCTATGGAAATGGCATTCACTCTCGGCCGTCTTGAGAGTGCATCAGCTACTTGATTATGCTTGCCAACAATGTAAGCAATGTGAAAATGAAATTGCAAAAGGTAATTTGCCCACCTCATTTGTTTGTCGGAGAGCTTGGTCTGCGTCATGAAGTACTTAAGACTTTGGTGATCCGTTCGCAGAATGAAAGGAGTCCCCAATAAATAGTGCTTCCATGAGTCTAAGGCATGTAGAACTGCAAGGAGTTCCTTTTCATATATGCCTAGAGCTTGCTCAACAGGGTCGAGCCTTCGACTCTCATAGCCTATGGCGTGCCCTTCTTGGAGCAAAACAGCTCCAAGGCAATCACCACAAGCATCACATTGGACCTCAAATTGTTTTGAGAGATCCGGTAGTGTAAGCACAGGTTGAGAGATAAGCTTTTCTTTAAGATTTTCGAAAGCATTCTTCTCCTTAGCAGACCATGTATACCTAACACTTTTCTTTGTTAGGTCATGTAATGGTCCCGCAATTTGTGATAACTTTTATGTGACGCGTCTAGAGTATGCACACATACCTATAAAGCTTCTTAGTTCATGAAGATTCCTTGGTTTAGGCCATCCTCTTATTACCTCTATCTTTGATGGATCCATTTGGATGCCATCTTGAATACTGAATCTCTTCCAAGAAAAATTCACTTTTCTTTCGATTAACATAAAGTTTATTCTCTCTCAAAACTTGAAATATTACCTGGAGGTGTTGCTTGTGTTCGTCTAATGAATTAGAGTAGATGATAATATCATCAAATAACACTGCAGTGAAGGTTCGATGAGGCCTGAATAGCTTCTCCATCAAGCGGTTGAATGTGGCTGCTGCATTGGTCAAGCCAAAAGGCATGACAATGTATTCGTAAAGACCAAATGTGGTGCGAAATGCGATCTTTACAATGTCTTGATCAACTATCCTTATTTGATGATAGCCACTTTTTAGGTCAATCCTACTGAAGTAGGTCGATCCTTGTAGCTTATCAAATAGGTCTTCTACCCGTGGAAGGGGAAACCTATTCTTGATAGTGATCCTATTTAGTGCTATATAGTCGACACACATACGATATGTGCCGTCTTTCTTTTGCACTAATAGCACAGGTGAGCAAAATGGAGATGAGCTAGGCCTAACCATGCCCTTCTCAACTAACTCATGCACTTTCCGCATAATCTCCTCTTTTTGAGCTTGAGAAACTCTATAAGGAGGTTTATTATGCGGTGAACTTCCTGGAAGAAGTTCAATTGCATGGTCATCATTACCTCGTTTAGGAGGTAGCTCACAAGGGATGTCGTCAATAAAAACATCTTGAAACCCCTTGAGAAAATTGGATAACTCTAATTCATTTTGGTTGCTTTTATTTTTGTTTGTTAAAGCATTAGGTTCATTTTGAGAATCTTTAACAAAAATCATGTACACGGAAATAGAGCTCTTTATTGACTTGTTGAAAGCTGTTGTATGTACAATGGGGACAGTGTTACCCATTTCCTTAACATCTATATGCATGTCTTTTTCCCTGAACTTAAAGGAGATTCTCCTTTCAGGAAATTTAACATCGGCAGCCAGGCGGTCAAACCATGGTGCCCCTAGGATTACATCCTCATGCTTGAGAGGAGAGATAAAGAAGTCGTCTTTGTCCACATAGCCTTGGACATGAAGCCTCAATCTCCTGATTAAGGGAGTGACTGAAGCTTCTTGCCCCTTGAAGCCACTGTCTGCGGGTAGGACATCTCCCATCTCGTAGGATTGTATGCCTAGCTTGGTGGCCAACTCTATAGATATAAAATTGTCAGTAGAACTAGGGTCAAAAGAGAATAAAAGCATCATGTTCTCTTACCTTTCCCCAAGCATGGCATAGAGGAGATCCTTTGTGATGAGTTTGGTGAGTCTCCTCCTCTTGGATTTCAACCAAGGAAGCTCTAGGAGGATCTTGGCGGTTGTTCTTTTGGGGACAAGCGCGGTACGGATGCCCTTGTTCACCGCACTTGAAACACCGGTTATCCTTGCGATATCTCTCAAGCTCTTCAGGAGAGAGTTTGTTCTTACCTTTGTAAACTCCCTTCTCTTTAGCTTTGTTGGAGTTGCCCTTAGGATACTTTTGGACATTGTCCTTCCCCTTAGGCTCATTACAACCCTTGTTTTCCGGAGGCTTTTTATTTCTTTCATCCCCCGTTTGGAAATTGATTCGTGAGGCCACCATAGTATGGTGTATTACCGCCGATATGGTACGTGGCCTTTGGGAGTTGACATACTCCGCCATTTCTTCGGTTAAGCCCGCACAAAATTGTTGCTTTTTCTCTCCAAAATCCAACTTTTTAAAGACAGTGGCTTTGAGTTGTAGGTCCCACAAATTTTCTACATATTTGTGGATGGATTCATTGGGAGAGAGCTTTAAGCTTCGCCATTTGGTGAGTACTTTGTCTTTGGCATCGGTGGCCAAAAACTGCTCCATAATGGAAGCTCTTAAAGCTTTCCATGTTCGTGGAGCTTGACCGTTGTCTCATAGGCTAGACCACCATTGCCTGGTGGACTTTTGAAAGTGCATAGCTACATGGTGTAGCTTAGAGGACTCCGTGAATCCCTCATCTCCAAACGCTGCTCTTCCCTCCCTCTTTGAATTTCTTCAACTTGGACGACCTCTTCCATGTGGCATAGGATTTCCTATGGCCTCTTCTTTTTGATGGTTCAAAGGTTGCACCATCACTTTCTTCAGAAGGTTAAGAATTTGAAGAAAGGTGGAGGAGAGGGTGACCTCTTTCTCGCCTTTTTCTTGTCTTGATCTTCGTCATCTTTACCATCACTTTCATAAGAGGAAGAGGATGAAGAAGATGGAGAAGAGGGTGTCCTCTTTCTCGCCTTTTTCTTCTCTTGCTTTTTATCATCCCTCTTTGAATTATGGCGTGGAGAAGAGTGTGATGGTCTTCTCCTCTTTGGTTGTGATGGAGAGCATTTAGCCCGCCATCTTCGTGGAGCCATCTCCGCCGAGGTGGAGGGAGACTCACTTCTTTCTCGTTCCTTTGGTGGAGGCTCTTGAGTTCTCCTTTGGGAAGGAGATGCATCATCAAGAAGGAAATTCTTGAGCCCTTCGTACGGATTCTCTTCTTCTTCCCGAATCGGAGAGAGACCTCTTTTGGGAGTCTCACAAGGAGGCTTCCTAGGTGTTCTCTCGTCATGGTGTTGAGCTTGGAGAATCCCGTGAGCACGGAGCTGCCGTTACACTTCGCTTTGGAGAGATGGATTGCCCATGGCTTGTTGAAGCCTAGAAACAAGATAGTTAACAAGTATCGGAGCATCATTAGTAGCTTGCTCATTAGGAAGATCAAAGTTATCAACATTAATGTCACTCTCTTTACTATTGTCAGCCATTCTAACAACTTTTAGGTGTACTTTGGCACTTCAAGACCTAGTTGCTACTCCTCTTTAGCCCTTTAGAAAAAGCACTCAAGCTACTATATCGGCGGCTCGAATACCATTAATTGCAAGGAATAGAAGAGAGGGTCTTTCAATAACCAAAACAACACCGGCTCCTGTCAAGCTTCCAATAGCTCAATAGTGGTTAAGCAAAAGGCAAGCCCCGTAGGACTCCACTATTAAGACCATAGCTGTCGACGGTGATGCCCCGTTAACTACACGAAGGCACGCGCACTGCAAGGCTGAAAAATCCCTATTCTACTTACTCACAGGCAATTAATAATACCAACCAATTATAGCTAGCTTGAGGACCTCCCTTCTTGAGCAAGAAAAGAGAAACCTTGTGCTCTGATACCAATGTAACATTTAATGGACTAAAAACTTATGTGTAGCAGAAATTAGCATGAACATAGTGGGCATTTCATTAGAATAGATTCCTAATGAGAATTACAAGAGTGCTTGGGTGGAGAGAGCAACAAAAAGCATAACACCTAGTTTGATAGCATCAACAATACTTTCAAAAGAGAGAGAAATTAAGCTATTGACAACAGTTGAGGACCAGATTTGCATGGAGCAGGTCCCCCCTCCAAAAAGGCTTTGTATTATGGTTTCTACCATTAAGAGAGACATTGTACAATACAATTCTTTGTGTTCCTTCAAGACTAGCTAGTGCAATAAAGATGAAAGCTTCATGCACTAAGCAAAACACTTAGTAAACAAAAATTTAATTATCCCCGTTCTCAGACCCAAGACCTCACACACCTTCAAAGATGGTGAGAGCTAGCAGGGTATGAGAGTAGATTGAGAGGAACAACGAGTATCTTACGATCGAGAAAGATGTACATCTCCTCACATAATCACTCATATTAGCATAGCTTTAGCTTAGTAATTAGCTTGGTAGAGGAGATGAGCATGCATTGAATCTTGGATCTTGGTTGGATTTGCATCCACAAGCCAAGAGTGTGTCGATGTAGGCTTCTATCTCACAAGCTTGGAGTAGGTGATGAGCTCTCCATTAAAGCTTGGGAAGAGATAGTCTTCTCTTTCTTCACACATGAGATTGTGTGAGTGTGTGTGTGATAATTCCTTGCAAAATTCAGCCCCCTCTCTCTCTTGGGCAAGCCCTCTTGGTAATTGCTCTTGCTCAACCCCCATTGGACCTCCCCAAGTCAAGCCAATGACAATTAAGCAGCATAAGTGATAGCCTTCTGACATGTGTTCCCCTTTCGCCTTTTGTGAGAGCTTTAGGTAATTTAATAATTAAACTAAACTCTCATTGGACCCCTTTGTCTCTTGGCCAATAGGAATCAGGCAAGCCATTGGGCTCATGAATGCTCATTGGACCCCTTGGGAGACTGTCCGGTAGTCTTCTAGGAGACTTAATTCTCATTGGTTCTTTTATTAAGTGTTTTTAAATTAATCAAACTAGATTTACTCTAGCCTAATTCTCATTGGTCCACCTCCAAGGCCATCCAATAGGAATTGGGCACACCTTGTGGGCATCTGGGCTAGGGAGCTGACATGTGTCTCTAATTCCCTTTGTGTAAAGGGAGTGTGTGTGTGTGTGTGAATTTCTCTCTCATCCCCTACTCCCAAGGCTCGCCCCCTTCTATGTAGGGATTTGAAAAGACTTTTTGGTCACACACATAGCATCCAATTTCCCCTAGGGTTGACATTTGGACACAACCTTTGAATTTTGGAACCTTAGCATTTTGGAAGTCTTAAAAGGTTGAACCTTAGGGTCTTTTTATCCCATTGTTGCACACGGCTCTTATGCAGATGGGTCCCCCTTTGGATCCCTATTTTCCCTCCTTTGGATCCCTACTGTGGCTGGTCTGCTAGCTTAACCAATATTCTAGCTTTTTCTCCCCTAACACTTCCCCATATTAAATGATCAGTTTAACATGAAAACATCATTTAGGAGAATTAGATATTGATTATTATGACATTACCTCTCTCTTGAAATCATAGTCGTCCTTGTTGGGGACGGATACGCCGCGACGAACGTCAGCGCAACGAGAACTCACCTAACATGTAATGTCAGCTAAGGACGAAGATCGACCCGCAGGCGCGTGGAAGCAAGCATAAGGTATCAACCTACAATCGACCGACTCCTAACTAATTCCTACAGAGGTCTCCACCAATTGTCTAAGTCACAGCCTTCAAGACTACAAAAGAGAAAACTTCCTAGAATGCTTGCTAGAGCCGAACACCCATCAAACAATCTCGAAACACCATAGAACTTGAAGGAGACCCTACTAATACCAATAGGTTGCTCTCCCTAAGGTCTGTGAACCAAAATCCCGACCCAAAACACCTGGTGCAGAAACATGTAGGATGTCTGGCCGAAACCTGTAGGTCTTCGTTTCCGAAATCTAAAGTGCATAATGTGTAGTTCTACTCAATGTAAACGCGTGGATATGCTGCAATGCAAAATTGGACAACGTATGCTCACCCAAACAACCGATGAAGCTCGTAGAAGGAGCTCACAAAGCCGGAACGTACGCGCGCAATGTTGGTATCGGCGCGTAGCTCTAGTCGGGGGCAACACGCTGCACTTCTCCGCAGTCGATTCCGACCTTCGGAGCACACGTAGCGTCAAGATGAAGCTCACACACTCTCTCTCGTACACAGTACGCTCACTCACAGACTTCAAACTTATTTAAAATGACAAAAGGTCCTTCATTAAGGTCAAAAAGTGGTATATATACCTTACAATTCCTCAAACCCTAAAGTTCCAAAATCAACCATCTACTCAATCTAACTATCAAAATTGGGATACAATCTGGAAACTTCTGTAAGTCCCAATAATTACAAGGTGAAAAATCAGGTTTTCCTCAATGAATGAATAATTACAAAAAATAATAGTCCTCCGAGTAGACTCAAGCAAACAAAGAAGGCCCGCAATGTTTTGATATTAAAAAAAATCATAATCCTGATTTGTTAGCTTGTAAATTAGGATTTCCAATAATCTTTATGAGGGGTCTCCAACCTATAAATAGACCCCTCTCCTTCTTGTAAAACAACCTCCAACATCTCACATAGCACCCCAACACTCTATGCGTAAGGAGAGACTTAGGTGTAGCAACAACTTGTGAGCTTCACTCTTGGTGTGAGAGAAGCCTTCAAGCTACACATTGCAAGTGAGAGAGCATGAGTTCCTCAAATTTCAAAACCACTATTGTATATGATCCTTCATCATCAATAAATTGAGGTTTGGTGCATCAAAGGTGTGATTCGACGTTCAAATCTTCGTCCTTCCATTTGTGCAATACGGTTTGGTGAATTCAAGGTGACTTGTGTATTTTGAGTTTCTATCGGTTGATCTTGATTTTAGAAAGTGTTTTTCATTGCCAATTTTGTGTCCATTGTAAGAGGGTATTGTGGTGAGAGGTCTCCCACACCCTAAGACAGTGTGTGTGTGTGTTTTGGCAATGATTAGCAATCACTAAGCATTGAGTGAGTTTTTGTACAAGCTCTACGATAGCAACCTAACGAACCATCTCCATTTGCAAGTCACAAATAAGGTATGCCGCAAGATCCATTCCTCTCTCTCTTTCCTTTTCTCTAGTTCTCTCTGGTCCATTTTGTGTGTGTCTTGGTGTGAGGTTTCTTGTGTGTGTTGTGTGGTGCATCTTCTTGGTTGTACCAAAATCTCTCTTGCGTCCTAGTTCGCATACCATAACTAGGTGGTGCCCCTATCTTGTTTGGGTTTGGCTGTGGGTTTGTTGTTTTGTTGTGCTTGTGGTTGCCCCAGCCCCAATTGAGCAGCACGGGATCCTTGAGGGGTGTTTAGAGGTTGCCTCTCTTGTTGCTTGCCCCGGACCGCCTCAATTTTGGTGCCCCCACGGAGGAGCGATTGTGTGCTTAGTGTTGTTGTATTGCATGAATGCTTGAATTTCAGCATAATCAAGTAGATTTTATGAATCATGAAAACAGTCCGAGTTTAATTTCAAGGAAACAAAAATTGATCTAGAATATGGTTCTGATTATGCATAACATAAGAAAGGAAAAACACATTTTCGCATAAAAGTCTAGAATTCATGTTGAAAGACCTTTCAAAACTTTGTGTAGTTAGTTGATGATTGTTTGGAACTAATCTTTGTGTGGTTCTAGCATTGAGAGACTATGACACGCTATACCTTTGATGATATCCCAATCTTCTTCGGAAATCCAGAAGAAGATGTTGATGAGTTTCTTGTTGATTTTAGAATGGTTCGTCATATCCTTGGTAAAAGGAATGACATTGAAAAAGGGGATTTTCTATTGCTATGCCTTAGAGGCAACGCTGAGCAATGGTTTTGGAGTATGTCTTCTCAGATTGAAGATGGATATACCCAAATTTCCAAAGCTTTGAAGGCCAGATTCTCTAAAGTTCCAACAACAGAGAAAGCATGGGCTTCACTACGGAGAATTCAACAACATGGTGAAGACTACTATGCTTATGAGGATATTTTTTCTCGTCAATGGGAAGGATGTGGATTTAGTTCTACATTTCCAAATTATGTAAAAATGGATCAATTTATTTCGGGTTTGTCTCCTTTCCTAAAGACTAAGGTTACTTGTAGTGGACCCTCTACCTTTGAAGAAGCGGTCACTATTGCCAGAAGGAAGTTTCACAAGTACTTCTACATCAAAAATGGTTTCCATCATGCTGGAAGAACCAACCATCATGAAAGTGTTTCTATCAAGGAGTCATCTCCTTTGCCATACTTGTCTTCTTCTACTCCGACAAATGTTGAAGAAGTTACTTACATGCTAGCTGATTATTCAAGTGCTAAAGTGTGTGGCCAAGATTCAAATGTGGAATCTCTTTCTTCTACCTTTATCACAATCATGCGAAAATCGACACAAGATATCTCAAATGGCATTGATGATTCAATAATGGATATATCCAACCCTTTGGTGGAGGATCAATTTCTAGTCCGAGCAGACGAAGCTTTTGTGCAACATGACTCTATGGAGAATGAAGACCTTGAAGGTAACCTTGATCTTATGGAATGTTCTGAAAGTGTATCTTGTCTAAAAGAAGAGAGTGAAGAAGAAGATGAAATCATAGGTGGAGAGATCATAGACCACATTGATCATACAGAGATGATTGTGTATATGGAAAGCCAACTCCAAAACAAAGTAGAAGAGTGTGAGTTGAATCCATGTGAGGATAATCTTGAAGAAGTGTTCGAGGATGTTGAAAAGCATTGGAATGACCCATGTATGTTAAGCATGGAGGAACCTATCATGCAAGAAGCCAAAGTTTTCACAAAATCAAACAGTAATCCATCAACCTTTGAGGTGGTACAAAGTGAGGAGTTACAACCTTGCCAAAGGGGGGGCTTAGAAGGGGATGAAGAACAAGGGAGAGTAGTAAAAAATAAAATCATAAAAGGAAACTGTCAGAAGGGTATCATTCTCTCCAATGGTGTTTTAGTGGGTGGCTCTTCATTCATGGGACAATATCTTAGCAAGAAAATCCAAACTTTGGAAGCCCCAATCATCTTCACATTGGGTTTCACCTCTTCAAAGTTAACTTCTCCTCTCTTCACATATACCTTTCATTGAGGGCACCATACCTTCTTAAGTGGAGGAGGACATGAATACTTGGTGATGAACGAAGGTTTCCAAACCTTCTTCATTTGGTTCTTTGGTGTATGGAGGTCGCACATTGTGATGCTTCTGGTCTTCATCATAGATGAAAAACTTGTTGATTGCTACATGTGGATATCTCATCAATCAGTACCAAAATCTATTCTCTTCCAATGTGTTGGAAGTAATAAAAACCTTCGTCTATTATCTACTTATGTGGTAAACTATTTGCAATACCTTCCAATAGCAGCTGGAAGCATGGATCAAGCTTTCCTAAATCATGAAGGCCATATAATTTTTGACTTGGTGAGCCTACCCAGGTTGAATGAATTTTATGAGCTACAGTTCAGGAATTCGCTCATACAAGCTCTTGAAGATCGTAGCAGATACATCAACTTTACACAGGAGGAAGAGCAACCAATATTTTATATCACATTCATAGTGATAGATGCAATGATGCACAACAGTAAAATCTACAAGTTTCTACAACCGAAATCAGTAAGTGATTCCATACCATACATCTCGCTTTGGGAAAGATATTTCAAGATCTTTGATCCTGGGGGGTGCTTATGGAAACTTTCTCAATGGAGGAGGTTTACTCCGTCACTTCATTTCATCTTGCTATTGGCTCGGAGAACCTTCCATATCACACAAGGTTTTCTAATCATACAACAAAGGTTCTTCAAAGATAAGAGCAGACAAGGACAGACGTTACATAATATACATGTTGTATGATCAGATAAATGGTACATGAATGTACCATTATCTAAGGGGGGGCTAATGATAGCCGTTTTTCGGCTCTCCATAATTGCCATAGTAAGCTACCTCACCCTACCAAAATCACCCAAACACTATGGCTATCCCTACCATTTCACTGTAAATAGGCGTGTGTGAGTTAGGGGGCTTTTCCCATATCTTCTTAAAAACCCTCAACTAGCTAGTCACTGGTCTAGTTGAGCCAAAAAAAAAAAAAGTATATTATGGCCTCTTTGTGTGTAAATATTTCATTGTATATATGGCCTAAATATAGGGATTTTTTATTATTATTTTGATATTTTATTTAAATATTTCTACTTAGGTGTGTGTTTTATTAAACCTATGTACACCTTCTTTCATCCTCTTACACCATAATTATATTTTTTGCCAATATGTACATACTCTAACCTCATATTTTTCCTTTATACAAATCACTCCCACATTTTCACCCTCACCCTCGTGAAAACAAAAAATTGATTTCTACTCATTGGTCACGTTTATTATATTATTTACTTGCATACCTTTTCCTCTTTCACCCAAAATAATTCAAAGAGGGACTATATCATATGATTCCAATATCTTTCCATATCCATAACTCCTCCATATTTTTATTATTATTTTTACTCATTATTCTAACACCATGTGCTCATTGAGCTAAAGTCCATGAATAGTCCATACACTAGTCCCACCATGTATATATTTCTTTATTCACCAATAATCCTCCTCCATGCATGGGTCAAGGGCAACTTGGATGCTTTGCATTATAATATGACAAAGGAGGGACTCACTCTTGAATGCATTGTACAAATTCAACAAAGGAGGGGGCCACTAAAAGACTTTTGCAGGCATAAAAAACAGGCTTTTTAGTGAGAATTTTGGCACCTATCTCCACTCCGAATTTGGAGCGGTGGTCAAAAGAGAAAATGTAGCCCACGCTTTGAATAATTACGTCAAATTTTTTCATGATTTTTGTAGCTACCAACGGTGATCTATGATTTTTTGAGTGGATCCCAGTCTGCCCACTTTTCTCACAAGTAGCCCTTAGTCTTGTCTCACCCTTCCACACACCCACTCACTCTTACACATCCCTCCCTCTCCTTCTCTCACTCAAACCTGCAATTTCCATGGCTTCTCCCACCCTCTTCACCATTACCTTTCTCTCTCATCCCTATAGTTCTTTTATGAATCTCTACATACATCCACCCTCTCCATGTCTCTCTCTATTGCTTCTATGTTACAATTTCATTTACCTCTCCTAAAAATATCTAAAATTCAGCATCTTAACCATGATAACTTCTGCAAATTGAGGATTTTTCATCAACAAATCCTCTTTTCATCGTGGTGGTCAACCGTGGCGGCGGCGTAAAGAAGCGAAGAAGAAGAAGAAGACCAGCGGTCATTTTTTCCACAATCTACACAAGGGTGAGTTCAAGCTTCTTCAAAGCTTCACCATCTCAATGATTCTCTTTTAATTCACCCCTCTTCCTTCATCAAATCACCCCATTCTACCCATTGTAAATATATCATTAACTTTCTAGTGATTACTAGCACTAACCACTAACATATAAACACAGAATAGCATTGACCTAACCATAAAAGACACCTCACCTCAAGACATGTACAAGGTAACTCTCTCACTCTCTCTCTCTCTCTCTCTCTCTCTCTCTCTCTCTCTCTCCTTACTTACTTTCACGTTATCTACCATCAATAATGCTCTCTTTTGAGCCCACACCCATGACTCAAGCAGACAAAGAAGGCCCGCAATGTTTTGATATTCAAAAAAATCATAATCCTGATTTGTTAGCTTGTAAAATAGGATTTCCAATAATCTTTATGAGGGGTCTCCAACCTATAAATAGACCCTTCTCCTTCTTGTAAAACAACCTCGAATATCTCACATAGCACCCCAACACTCTATGCGTGAGGAGAGACTTAGGTGTAGCAACCACTTGTGAGCTTCACTCTTGGTGTGAGAGAAGCCTTCAAGCTACACATTGCAAGTGACAGAGCATGAGTTCCTCAAATCTCAAAACCACTATTGTATATGCTCCTTCATCATCAATAAATTGAGGTTTGGTGCATCAAAGGCGTGATTCGACGTTCAAATCTTCGTCCTTCCATTTGTGCAATACGGTTTGGTGAATTCAAGGTGACTTGTGTATTTTGAGTTTCTATCGGTTGATCTTGATTTTAGAAAGTGTTTTTCATTGCCAATTTTGTGTCCATTGTAAGAGGGTATTGTGGTGAGAGGTCTCCCACACCCTAAGACAGTGTGTGTGTGTGTTTTGGCAATGATTAGCAATCACTAAGCATTGAGTGAGTTTTTGTACAAGCTCTACGATAGCAACCTAACGAACCATCTCCATTTGCAAGTCACAAATAAGGTATGCCGCAAGATCCATTCCTCTCTCTCTTTCCTTTTCTCTAGTTCTCTCTGGTCCATTTGGTGTGTGTCTTGGTGTGAGGTTTCTTGTGTGTGTTGTGTGGTGCATCTTCTTGGTTGTACCAAAATCTCTCTTGCGTCCTAGTTCGCATACCATAACTAGGTGGTGCCCCTATCTTGTTTGGGTTTGGCTGTGGGTTTGTTGTTTTGTTGTGCTTGTGGTTGCCCCAGCCCCAATTGAGCAGCACGGGATCCTTGAGGGGTGTTTAGAGGTTGCCTCTCTTGTTGCCTGCCGCGGACCACCTCAATAGGATGGTAGAAACATGATTCTTTGACACAGCGCATGTATCACCTCCTTGGAAGGCTGACCTGACAAATCATAATCACATATGTATGTATCCTGGAAGAAGAATATGCTGTCGGTCACCTGGCCTGGCTTGAAGGTCTCGAATACTGCTAAGATGGTTTTGCATATTTTTCTCATCATAATGCATGTAAGGTGAGGTGAGCCAGGGAACAACTTTATGGCGCCCGTTAGGGTTTTCACCATGTATTGTGGACACTTATTCTCTCACCTACCTTCACGCCCGGCAGCTTTGGGTAATTCAGCCAAGTGGGTAGGGTTCTTTGCAAAATTTCCTGTGCCTTCCACGTCCTAACCCTTGGTAGGGGACAGAAGCTGAGATTGTCTCTGATATCTTTAGGTGCCTCTACCAGGTGGATTAGGTATTGTGGGTACTTTGTAAGCCAAGCCTTCCTCCACTTTGGCTGAGAATCCACTATAAGCTTAACTCCTTCTGGCTTCGAGGTGTCTACATTGTAGAGAGGTACCGTTGGCTCTTCTCTGATTTGCTTGTTTATTGTAGCTGCCTCATATTTTAACAATGGATATGGGAGAGAGGGTTGAAGCCACTCACGCCTGAGATTGCTGGCGTCAATCTTCTGAATTGTTATAGATTTAAAGACCCTTTGCTCCCATTCCAAGGCTTCCTTCGTGCTTTCTCTTAGCTCTTCCTCTTTTGCCTTATGAAATTTTTCCTCCTCTTCTTGTGTTAGATCATGTGGCTCTTGAGAGGATCCTGCTATGCTTTCATCTTGCATGGGTGTGTCCACAGGATCTGCCACATTGTCGAGCTCGATGCTCTCATTGGCGGCTGGCCCTGAGCTTTCTGCCTCTCCTCCTTGCTGGCCTTTCAACTCCTCAATTTGCCTTAGGAGTGTTTGCTTTTCCGCTTCAGCTTCTCCGCCCATATTCACGAGGAGGTCATTAAGTTCAGCGTTTACTCTTTCCGCCTCCTCGAGCTTTTTCTTTATGCTTTCCACTTCTTCTTGCAGGGATTTTTGGCCCTCCTCCATTCTTGTTTGCATTACGATAGAACCTTCAGCCATCATTAACCTCTGCTTTTTCTCGAGAGTCAGCTCCTTCTGAAGTTCCTGTATTTGCTCTTCTTATAGTTGACTCTCGAAAATGATTTGAGTCGAGCTCGTAGCTCTAACTCTAGCAGGTGATGCTCGCAGCCTCTGGATGGTGTGATCTTTGACTTTTCATTGGTCCTTGAGCTCAAGGACTTCATCCAGGCTTGCTTCTTGTTCTATCTCTTCTTTTTTCTTGGCGTTTCTCATGGCCTCTACTTCTTTCGATTATTCGGCCAACTGTAGTGTCAGATTATCTCTTTCTCTTTCGGCATCTCGCAATGACTTGCTGAGCTGCAGACACTCTTCTTCAGCTGCTTGTATTCTTTTTGATGCTGTCTCATTTGCTTCTTCCATTGCTTGGCAGTTTTGTAGAGCCGTTGCCAAGCTAGCCTGGAGGTCAGCTTCTCTCTCTTTTTGACCTTGGCTTTGTGCCTGCAGAGAATCCCTTTCCATTTTGGTCTCTTATTCGGTGGCTTTGAGAGTTATCATCTCTTTCTCTGAAGCCATAGATTGTGCCCTCAATCCGGCTAGCTTTGTCATCACCACGTCCCAGTCATTGGAGGGCGGGTGCAGGTCTACCGTGTCGGTAGAAATTTCTTTTAGTTCCACTAGCCGGATGCCTTGCATCTGTTCTTTATGCCCTATCCTTGCCAAGTCGAATGCGATTGTGGCGGCTTCTTCCTTTGTATAGCATGCAGCTAGCAGGTCCAAAAATGCGATTGTTGCGGCTTCTTCCTTTGGACCTGCAGCTAGCAGGTCCAAAAATGCGTAGAAGGCCTCATCTAATCCTTTTTTCTCAGACTCAGACTTGGCCTCTTCTTTTGGCTCAGGTTCCTAATGAGAGTTACAAGAGTGCTTGGGTGGAGAGAGCAACAAAAAGCATAACACCTAGTTAGATAGCATCAACAATACTTTCAAAAGAGAGAGAAATTAAGCTATTGACAACAGTTGAGGACCGGATTTGCATGGAGCCGGTCCCCCCTCCAAAAAGGCTTTGTATTATGGTTTCTCCCATCAAGAGAGACATTGTACAATACAATTCTTTGTGTTCCTTCAAGACTAGCTAGTGCAATGAAGATGAAAGCTTCATGCACTAAGCAAAACACTTAGTAAACACAAATTTAATTATCCCCGTTCTCAGACCCAAGACCTCACACACCTTCAAAGATGGTGAGAGCTAGCAGGGTATAAGAGTAGATTGAGAGGAACAAGGAGTATCTTATGAGAAAGATGTACATCTCCACTCATATTAGCATAGCTTTAGCTTAGTAATTATCTTGGTAGAGGAGATGAGCATGCATTGAAGCTTGGCTATTGGTTGGATTTGCATCCACAAGCCAAGAGTGTGTCGATGTAGGCTTTTATCTCACAAGCTTGGAGTAGGTGATGAGATCTCCATTAAAGCTTGGGAAGAGATAGTCTTCTCTTTCTTCACACATGAGGTTGTGTGAGTGTGTGTGTGATAATTTCTTGCAAAATTCAGCTCCCTCTCTCTCTTGGGCGAGCCCTCTTTCTAATTGCTCTTGTTCAACCCCCATTGGACCTCCCCAAGTCAAGCCAATGAAAATTAAGCAGCATAAGTGATAGCCTTCTCACATGTGTCCCCTTTACCCGTTTGTGAGAGCTTTAGGTAATTTAATAATCAAACTAAACTCTCATTGGACCCCTTTGCCTCCTGGCCAATAGGAATCAGGCAACCCATTGGACTCGTGAATGCTCATTGGACCCCTTGGGAGACTCTCCAATTGTCTTCTAGGAGACTTAATTCTCGTTGGTTATTTTATTAAGTGTTTTTAAATTAATTAAACTAGATTTACTCTAGCCTAATTCTCATGGGTCCACCTCCAAGGCCATCCAATAGGAATTGGGCACACCTTGTGGGCATCTGGGCTAGGGAGCTGACATGTGTCCCTAATTCCCTTTGTGTAAAGGGAGCCTGTGTGTGTGTGACTTTCTCTCTCATCTCCTACTCCCAAGGCTCGCCCCCTCCTATGTAGGGATTTGAAAAGACTTTTTGGTCACACACAAAGCATCCAATTTCCCCTAGGGTTGACCTTTGGACACAACCTTTGAATTTTGGAACCTTAGCATTTTGGAAGTCTTAATGGGCTGAACCTTAGGGTCTTTTTAGCCCATTGTTGCACATGGCTCTTCTGCAGATGGCCCCCCCCATTTGGATCCCTATTTTCCCACCTTTGGATCCCTACTGTGGCTGGTCTGCTAGCTTAACCAATATTCTAGCTTTTTCTCCCTTGGCACTTCCCCATATTAAATGATCAGTTTAACATGAGAAAATCATTTAGGAGAATTAGATATTGATTATTATGACATTTTTAGATAAGATTTTTACACAGCATGAGATAACCACGCTCACTTCTCTCCTTCTTGCGCTTCCTACTCCCTCCCCAGTTGTCACATTGCGAATGCGTTTGTTGCATTGCAACCGCAGGTAAGAGCTCTACGCATTGACATAAGCCATTCACAGTATTTTGTAGCGTTTGGCGTCGCCGACCCGCGGCCTAATCTCATCAGAACTAGGAATTTACACTTTTAAAACAAAAACTAAGCATAGGCGGGGTATTGGGACATCATTGCTAAGCATTTAGATGCTGTCTAGGTCGAAAACAACTAGGTCAAAAATCCATTGTTAACACTAGAATGATAACCTAACAGGAATGGTCAAAAGTTCCAAAACCATAGTAGATCCACTCATTTTGAAAAATCCTTTAATGAGCTTATAGTTCAATAACTACTACACATGGAAAAAATGAGAAACTTGTAATTTTTCTCATCCCTTGGTCACTACAAGCCTCCAAAGTTGATGGACCATTGCATTTTGCCCAAAACAACACTTTATTATGGTTGATTGCATATATATAAGAGTGGGGATTTTTGTAGGACATGAGATAAAATGCCCCGTTAGCTTCAATGGGTTGGTGACCAAAAAATATGGTTTATTTTACCTCACTAATATTTTTTTGGGCAAAAAAAATAGGTACAAAAAAGTTGCATTTTTGCCATTCTGCAGGCCTATCATCAAAGTTTCTATAGTCACGCTCAATACAGATACTATATACATGTTTTCTTAGTTCCCTTTGGGCCTTTGGATTCAAAAGGATCCATGGAGCATGTCAAAAGGATAATGGATCTCTTACAATTGGAACCTTGGGGGCAATGATAAAGTGCTAAATACAGCAAACATGAAAAAACTGGGTTTAGCATTATGACCTCTAGAAACCCATAAAAATTACTCAATATCTAGCCAAGTTTGTAGTCTATGATTAGATATGGTTACTACCTACAAAATACACACAATTGGCCTAAGAAAATAGCAATATTGAGAAAGTTATACTTGGTACTCTAAAATGTATCGTATTCTTTAGTAATCAAAAAACTCAACCATCATCATATACTATGCTATATAGCATATTAGGTCCCCCAAAACTCAAGGAAGATTAGCTTTATGTTATACATTACACTTCCACAATCAAAATTGAATTTGGATATCAAGAAAGCCACCAAAAAAATCATAAAAGTGCTAATTTTAGCCAAAAACAGGATTATGCAATTCTTGTTAATTGGTCATAACTTTCAATTTTAACACCTAGCTCTCCCTACAAGTATCAAAACATGTTGAGAACTATGAAGGCCTAACCTCTAGGCATCTAAACCTCATAGACATGAAGTTTAGAGTGGTATAGCTGCCAAAAATTGAAAAAAAGCCAAAAACAGGACCCGTTTTTTCACACAGTTTATGTTCAAAAATGTTGTGCAAGAGTAAGGTTAATGGTGAGATCGATACTCCAAAAAAAAATATTAAGTTTTTTTCAGCTCAGAAGGCAACTTTGTGGATATATAGCACCTAGAAATTTATTTTCATACTCTTCAAATAATTCAAGCAAAGTGGTCAGTTAACAGGACACAAAAGTGTCCAAGGACATAAAAGTGTCCTGTTACCATTCTAGTATTAATAATCACGATTTTGAAACTTGACCAAAAGTGAGGTTTGAGGCCATATGCATGTGTGCTTAGGTCTTATAAACTTTTCCTAGAAGTTTCATTACATTTGGATGTCATTTGATGCTATAACGAATGTGATTTGCTTGTCGATGAGTGATTGACTTTTGGTGATTTCAGTCACTTGAGTGTAGCTTGAGTTAGATGCGAGTTGTTAGTTGTTTTCCGAGAGATTTACAACCTCTTGTAGACTCTATGCATTAGTCGAGTCAGCTTCATCCCATGGTTTGACAAATTAATCGTGGTTCTCGCTAATACTGCAATAAGATAGGATGGTGAGGTCAGACATGCGTTCCACATTTGGCGCCGCTGTCGGGGATCGAAGAGACCTAAACTAGGTAAAAACGCGAGCATCTTTTGCAATTGTCCTTTAACTTCCTCTAGGTTTGCCTAGAGTTCAAAACTCTCTTTTAGAAACCGCATAGCTTAAGATTGTCATCTTTTGCTGTGTAGAGGTAGCTTGGAAGTAATCGTACTTGCTGAGTACCTTTAGGACTATAGTATTGTAGATTAATATTAGGATTTGGAGGATGATTGATAGACGAGACAAGTCTTAAGATCAAGACTCTGAAAAACCAAAAAAACACAAGAAAACGAGTGTGTGTGGACACTTTCCACAACCCCATTGCATGAGAAACTAGGAGTAGGGTGAGTAAGATCCAAGGTGGATCTCATAACATTGCTCTCGCTGAAAGAATCAAGTGTGAGTTGTTATGTAAAGTTGCTGAATTTTAGATCTACGGCTAGAAATAGCTTGAAAAGACTCAAATGCACTCAATCCGACTGGAGAGTAAGCCTAAGAGTTGTCCGAACCAGCGGGTAAGCTCAAAGATACTTCGAGGTAAAATTTTCAAGAAGTTGACCAAAACTCAGATTATTTACTTTTTCTTGACATTTTAGGCCAAATTAAGTTTTGACTTGATTTATAGGCTTAAAAAATATCATAAAAAGACAGTTTTTTTCTGCTTTTGAACTTTTTTGACCAAGTTGGTATACCACTAGCTTTACCATGTTTTAATAAGACCACAAACCAAATTTGGTAAGATTTAAATCGCTGGATTAAAAATTGTGACTAAAATTGCAAAGTTAGTCGGTGGACCGATAATTGATGACCATTTGACCAAAAAATTTCCAAACTTGATGGAAATTGGCTAGTGATCTTAACTTAAGGTGCTTAACAGATCTGTGTCAAAGTTGGGCAAAAATTTCCAAAAAATTATCAAGAGTAAATAATCCCAATTATTTACATCTGCTTCAAAACTTGGTGATTTTGCAAATTTGAGTAGACCACAAGGTCAAGCACATCAAGTAGACCCCACAAATCAATTTAAGTGAAATTTGGACCACAAAAGTGAGACTTAAGTCAGATTCTTGAAATCAGAGTCTGCGGACACAGAACAATGGGTAAACTTGATCATATTTTGTCTAAACTTGTTGAAACTTGTCCAAGGGCTTTAACAAGTTGTATACTTACCAAACCCATCAAAAAAGTCCAAAAACCTGACAAAAGTAAATAATCGTGATTATTTACTTCTGCTATCCAGAGACTTCAGTTTTGACTTTTGGGCTTATACAGTGTTAGATCAGCATAAAATAAGGCCATAGGGCAATTTTGGGTTCAAGCGGATCAAAATTGGTACAGATACACTGAGTTCACAGGTAGTAGGTTAAACCTTTGATTTTCTAAAGCTGAATCTAAAAGTCAAAATTTTGACTCCCATAGCACAATTTGAAGTGATATACAGAGACCAATCACAAGAGTTCTCAAGAGCTCCACTGTCCTTATAGAAAAATAGCTAATTTGATGAATTTGTACAGGAATCAAGTTGCAAACAAAGAATTAGTGGCTTGATAGAAAGTTGCAATTGAATCGAGTGGAAATTGACGAAAAGTCAATCCAAGGTGAGTACTCTATCCAGGGCTTCATAAGTCTATATGAACCTTAGATTGTCGTGTACTAGGAAATCAAGACCTATTCGGAGAAAACAACAGTAGAGTATCCACTGAAGAAAGCATAAATCAAGGCAACTCCTTGCACACAATTCCTGAAGAAGTCTCATACGCTTTTTCAGATTCAACATCTGAAATGTCTTCTTACTTGACTCACTCGGAAACCGAAACGACAATGCGCTATAAGAATATACTCTCTTTTTACAAGACTAACCATCATGGATCCCAGGTTTACTTGGATCCTAGCAAAGAGTATGCTATTCGCACTGATGACCATGGTATTGAGTTCAAAGAAGAGGTTAGGGCAAACAAACAAGGAAAAATGTACATGGATCGAAATGGAACTCAATATGTACAAGTCATAAATCTTGATGTGGTAGACAAATGGGGGTTAGAAGTAAACACTATAATCCCAGATATGTCAACAAAAGAAGAACCATCAACTTTGGAATTCGAGGGATACGATCAAGTAGACTTGAAGCTTTTGAAACCGCTTAGTACAGATAATCCTAGGATCGGTGTCTATTATTGGGAAGACAGAAATATAAAGGATCTTTTGTGGACTTGTCATGCTAGAGCAAGACAATTAACGGCTATGAAGATCATCTATATCTTCAAGATCAAAGATAAGGGATCTGCGGATCTACCAACATACTTGTTTAGGGATTGTTATAACAACAACTTTGTTATGATGACTCCTGAGTAGGCAGAACAAACCAAATACAAGGGGTATTCCATACGGGATTGGATATTGGGTCAAGGACCAGAAACCACTCCAAGAGACGAACATCATGAGAGATCTTCTAAGAGTAATGTAAAGAAACCAGAAATCACCTCATCACATAAAAAACCGGGTGACACTAAGGCCAGTCCAGGGCTACATGAGTTCTTATTTCTGACAGACTGGTTTGAAGGACTCATAACAGGACCAACTCCCAAAAGACCTGGAGTTGAACCAAATAGACATGTCAGACCAGCTGATTTTCAAAAATGGGTCAGAAAATACAGTGGATCAGGGGATCCTTATGACCACTTAGCAAGCTTTAAACAAGTGCTAAGAGTAGAGCGTATATTCGATTTCCATACTCAATTCGAGGGGTTTGGAATGACATTAGAAGGAAAATATTTGACATGGTTTCAAAACATTCCACCAAGGTCGATCATGGACTTGAACACATTAGCTCAAGGATTTGTAGCTGCTTGTTCTAAAACGGGGATTAAACATAATACGGTAGCTCAAATCTACAACAATAAACAGAAACATGGTGTGTTTGTTAGGGATTGTGCAACTCGAATGAAACAATACATTGCCAAATGCCAGAGATGGATATACCTACAGAAGAACGACTTGTATCATTGTTTCTAGAGGGACTGGTAAACAAAGAACTTCATGCTTTACTCTATAGTAAAAAGCATACAACTCTAGAGGCATGTGTGTCAGATGCTAATGACCTAGGAGACGATTGTGAGATCTTCAATGAAGACGATGTCCCTAAGGATAACCAAAGTTAGAAGACAACATCCACAAAACCAGCCCAAGTGGGAACAGTTGCTCTGGCACCACTCTCAACCATAGAAGATATGCTAAAAAGGATGAATGACATGATGAACAATATGCAAAAAGCACCTATGAGAGGACCAAGACAGGGCATACTCCCACAAGGACAACCAATTAGCCCACAAAAATGGTGTGCAATCGAGGGTAAATGGACCACCACGAGACCCACGAGTGCTACTTCAGACCAAAGTATGATGGGAATGTTCAGTACGTGCCCATGAGGCCCCAGGGACAACCCAAGTACAAATATCAGCCTAATATGGCCCAAGCGCAAAGACCACTAATGGGTATGGAAAGACCTCAACTTGTGTTGGGACGACAACCTCCATATCCAGAACATAATGTAGTTCATGTAAAGTACTATCACTCAGAAAGAGTCATAGATGAACAAGCATTAGTGTCTGTTACATCCTATGCATAGCCCCGTCCATCCACAGTAATGTTAGAGGGAGATTGGTATAGTCCACATCCACCACCAATGGAAGAAACCATCACTTATGTTCCACCAAAGCTCGCACCAATCAATTATGTAGCTAATCACGGTGTCAGAGCTCCCATGGGAAGACCCATGATGAAGCCTAGAACAGGAAACCGTCATAACTATGGTGATGATGACCATTGGAAGAACGAATGTCCAGAGCCTGACAAAAACCTCAAACCAATTGAAGCCTATTGCATACAATGTTGCAAAAAGGGAGGACACTTTTTGGAAGATTGTCTTAAGAATCCTTTGAACAAGGGAAAAACTGTAGTAAATGTAGTCCATGTGATGCCTAAAAGCTCATCAAAGAGCGAACCAATTGTTCCAATCAAGGTAATCACTAGTGCCCAATCAAAGAAAAAGAAACACAATTCCTCTGATAATTCGGAGAACACGAAAGTTTCTTCTCAAAGAATCAAATGGAGCAGAAGCAAATGATATGAGATGAGGAAACAAAAGCAACGGATTGAAAATGAAGAGAAAGCAAAAATGCTAGCCCAGGACAAGTTGAAAGAAACTAGCAGTGAATTCAAGGAAACAACCGTGAAATCAAGAGGATCCATTCTGGTTGATAAAAATTTTGAACCTATTAATGTTTCCTTGGAAGCCTACCAAGCAAGAGTTAAAGAAGGCCAAAACATGAAAAACAAATGGAAAAACTATCCATCTCCAGATATGGAAGCAGCGAAGCTGGAATCTTATCAAAACTTGGTAAGAATCACGCAAGAAATGCTGGATAAACAAAAACCCAAGCTTGAAAATATTGCAAAACCGGAAGAGCTCGCGGTAGAAGAAATGAAAGCAAAATCCGATGTGGTGGTACAACCCCACCTTGAAACAAATGAACTAGAGCTTATAGTGCCGGACAGTGAAGATGCCTTAGACGGAATTCCATTCGTAGAGAAAGATTGGTCAGGACACTTATGGGAAAAGGTAAGAGAGATCAATGATGGGAGCCTCACTTTAAAGTCAGCTCCTATAGAGGAAGTCTGGTTGGATAACCTACCATCTGATATGAACATGGATTTACAATCCTTGTACGGGGATTGCGGATCGGAGTCTTCAGGAATATTTAAACCTGTGACATTAAAAACATTACCTTCTTACTTGGGAGATAACGAAGATGAATCTATCATTTGCAATACCACTCAATTAAAAAGAGCCAAACAGACCCTAGAAGTAGACAACATTCACTCGATCATGTCTACACCTCTCCAATGCACTCTTACTTTGAGAGAACTGTTGAAACTCAGGCCATACTTAATTGAATGATTTACAGAAAACCCTAGAGAAGGTGGGGATAATGGGGTTAATCTCTAAAAATCTCGGAAACTTGAAAACTGAAACGGAAAACAAAGAGATTCGATCAGTTCCTATGAACAAGGTCGAAGAATATTATGAAGGGGAAGAAGGAAACACCACCCTCATGTACAGTGAAATATAATGACATTGAAACCATGGAAATACTGGATAGTGGAGCTGGCATAGCCATACCGACTAAAGCAATATGGGAATCCTGGGGACAGCCAGCCATTAGACAAACGCAAATGAAATTGCAGTTGGCTAATAGACACATTGAGAGACCACTAGGACTACTAGAAAAAGTGATAATCAACTCCTGTGGAATTGAATATCAACACACTTTTGCCATAGTAGACTTTGGAAAAAAACTCAACTATAAAATCATATTGGGAAGACCTTTCATGCGACAGGTACAGCTTATCCAAGATTGGGGAAACGACGATCTGTATATGAAGCAAGTGGGATCTATAACAAGAGTCAATCTAAAAGATCACACCTATAGGGATGTCTTGAAAACACCCATCCAAGATTTTGATCAAGGCGAAGGGATATTGGTATCAACGACTTCCCATTGGGAAAGGAGCTAGAGCCCTACAACATCCTGGAGGATTTACAAACCCAAAAGCCAAACATTTCATGGCCTCAACTTCTACACCTATCAGCCAAAGTAAGAAGGCAATGGCCTAAGTTGGTAAGTACAAGAATTCCAAAAAAGAAATAAAATCTTTCCATTAAGGTTGTGGCCTCAAATCTACAAAAAGATGTGGAACCCATTGTGGATGCTTACATAAGGGGTAAAAAGGTGTCTAATGTATATGTTGATGGTGGAGCTCAAATGTGTGTGATCACGGAAAAATCAATGAACAAGTTAGGGCTTGAAATTACAAAGTCCTCTAATTGTCAAGCTAGACTAGCCAAAAACTCAAGTGTGAAGTGTTTGGGGATCATTGAAAATGTAAAAGTCTCTGTATGTAACGTAGATGCACGAATGGATATGTATGTCATGTCAGCTAAGGGGGAGGGCTATCCCATCATCCTAGGGAGGCCTTGGCTCATTGCTGTGAATGCAGATCAAAAATGGGGAAGTGGTCGTTTGATTCTTAAAAAGGGTCAACCCGTGGTGTATGATTGGCGAGAAGGAAAGAAACTAGATATCAACTATGAAACTACGGTAGATGAAGAGAGTGAGGAGGAGAGTCCTTACTCAAGTGATGAGGAAGCATCAACCAGTGCATCAACCAGTGAAGAGGAGTCTTCTTTGGAGGTAATGAGAATTGTATTCAACGCCAACACCCAAGATGTTTCTATAGAAGAAAAGCCAACAGACAATCACACACGAGGGGATGATAGATGCCACCACCTTGAAGAAGGATTTGAGAAGATGCTTGCAAAAGATCTTACTTGTGAGGAGAAGAGGTCCTACATCAATATGTTAAGGACGTATCCCAATTTGTTTATCACTGACTACTCACAAATAAGAGGTGTAGATGTAATAGAGCATCGAATTGAATTGAAACCAGGGACCAAACCCGTGGCTCAAAAGTTAAGGCGACTAGGATCTGTGCAACAAAGGGCTCTCCTACAAGAAGTGAATCGACTCATGAAGGCTGGCTTCATCTATCCAGTATCCAAATCCGAATGGGTATCACCTATTGTACTCACTCCCAAGAAAAATGGTAAGTGGATGTTGTGCGTGGATTACAAACCCCTCAACACTGCGACAAAGAGGGACCACTTCCCTCTCCCTTTCCAAGATGAAATTTTGAATGAAGTAGCAGGTCACGAATGCTACACTGTGTGTGATGGGTATTCAGGATATTTTAAAATTAGAATAGCAGAAGAGGACCAACCAAAAACCACCTTCATCCCACCTTGGGGATGTTTTGCATTCAGAGTAATGACTTTTGGGCTCACCAATGCTCCTAGCACCTTCATGAGATTCACATTATCTGTATTTCAGCCATTCTTTGGAAAATCTATAAGAGTCTTTATGGATGATTTCTGTATTTATAGTTGTAGATCACTTCACTGCCAAAAGGTTGAAGAGGGGCTTAAGAGGCTCCATCAATTTGGGGGACAACTCAACCCAGAGAAGTGTCATATCGGTGAATCTCAGGTGGTTTTGCTAGGCCATGTGGTTTGTTCACAAGGAATTCAAGTGGATCACTCTAAAGTAGAGGCCCTTTTGTCATTACCTCCACCAACAACAACTAAGGAGCTAATGACCTTTAACCACAAAGTGAGCTACATGCCTCGCTTCATCCATCCCCTAGCAGAAGCCATCGCCCCTTTGCATAGGTTGGCAAGCCAATCTACATTTGAATGGGGGAGGGAACATGAAAAATGTTTTGAAGAAGTGAAGGGCATTCTTAGCTCTCTCCCAATCCTAATGCCATCAGATCCAAAGGAGACCTACTATGTCACTCCAAGTGTAGGTTTCGAAGCAATTGGTGTTGTTTTGATGCAAAAAGAGCAATGAAAAATCATACATGAGGCCGATCTATTTTTCAAGCAAGGTGAAGCCTAATGATTGAGATCGCCATTTGACGGCTGCTCTTTGGGCGTATAGGACATCTTTCAAGGTATCTACCCAATTCACCCCTTTTCATCTAGTTTATGGACAGGAGGCACTTCTCCCCATTGAGGTAGAGCTCTCAAGCTTGCGTGTTCTTGCAAGAGTGGCAAAAGAACCAAAAGAGGTTCTACATAAAAGGATCTTAGATCTCCAACGACTTGAGCTAGATAGAGAAGAGTCCATTGATCACTACATCACCAAAGCGACAAGCCAAAGGGACAAAATTACCAAGAGGCTCAAGGGGAAAGGATTGAACGAAGGTATGTTGGTTCTTCGCTATGATATTCGACTTGATACTCGACTTAGCAAAAAGTTTTTGCAAAGATGGGAGGGATGTTTCATGATAAAAACAAAGTTTGGGAATGGTAGTTACAGATTAGCAGATTTATCAGCAAAACTCCACAAGACCAGAGTCAATGGATGGAAATTAAAGCCCTACTTTCAACGTATCAATCCATGATAGGAAGTCATCTACCTACATCATCTAAGCTCCAAATTGGCATGGCTCCCTTCGGCTTGGCAAATGATCCACCTTTTTTTAAAGCTTTGATGTGCAAAGAAGAGCCAGCCTTTGAATCTGAACATACCCAGGGAAACCCTCCCATCTCCGATTTATGGGATTGAGGTAATGAAAAGCAGGTCTAATGGAGTGAAAGAGTGCATGACACTCCTCCTATTGAAAAAAAAAATGGAAAAGGAAAAATGACAAAAAAAAAGAAAAAAAAAGACGAAAAAGAAGCAACACCGTCCTCCTAAAGATATGAATATCTCTAGGTTTAGGGGAGGGCTAATATGAGTGGCATAAAATGGTAACCATCTTTTTGCAACATTTGTCAGCCTACTCAACGTCCTCTTCCTCATATGTGTATATACTTTTCTACGCTATTAACTTATCTAGAGTAAATTCTCCCTCTTTGTTTAACCTTTGTGGCGACACATACATTGTACTCTTCCCAAAAATCTCACCTTAGTCATATATTTATATTACCACCCTTTTCTTTTTTTTCTTTGTAAATAAAAGTAAGCATACAATAACCAACTATCCACCCCCAACCTTTCTTACCTCTTCTGAATTTGTAGTAGAAAAATAATATATCCATCTTCCATCCCATATAGTAAAAGTAAGCATACAATAACCAACTATCTACCCCCAACCTTTCTTACCTCTTGTGAATTCGTAGTAGAAAAATAATATATCCATCTTCCATCCCATATAGATAAATTACCATGGAAATCAACTCTCCACTTGTCTTTACTAAAGATTATGGTCCATCTCTACAAGTCTTCTATGCCCCCTACATAGGTGGCCCAATATCTCTTAAGAATATACATATAGTTTATTTTTTCAAAAAGACTCTAGTTGTATATTCTTTTCACAAGCAAATAATATTGGGCCCTCCTCTATTTGTTTTAGCATCATAGCCTTTTGAAAAAGCATGATTCCCCTTGGATTCATACAAGCAAAGGGCCCATACAAGAAGACTTGGAAGCAAAAGGTTCCCTAGCATAGCGTGGACCTTCCAAACCGAATTCCTTGGTTCATGGGCGTGAAGAATAGTCCAAATTCATATCAAACATGTTGAGAAGGTCAAATTTGCCTTTTGAAGCATGTCATTCGGAGCTACATGTAAAAAGTTATGGTCAAAATAGTGTAAATCTGTCAGATTCGCAGCAAAAGGGAACTGTAAATCAAGTAAACCAAGAGAGTGAGATCTTATTTTTCCCCTACTCATCTTCTAAAAGAGCAATGAGTGTTCACGGTCACTTGCATGTGATGGGACCAAACTAAAGATGCTTTCTAAATGCCAAGACAAACAAGTTGAGATACCCCACAGGAGCCACCCGTAGGGCCACATGGTGGGGCCCACCTACATTATACACCCCTATGGAGCCTTCACGGTATAAAATGATATTTTTGGTGAATAAATAGTCCCTTTTATGTACAATATTCAATGAGTGGTCAAAGGACACTTAATTAGGGCTAATTACTCACCCTAATTAAGTGTAGCATAATCCCACTCCTACACAACTATAAATAGCCCCCCTTGGAGAGACTCAAGGACACACAACTATATTTTCAACTTCATGTTGTTTCTTGAACAATAGTAGAGAAAAACCCAACTCTCCCTCTTTCACATCCTCCCTCGTAACCCTCCTCTTTGGAGGAAGTGCAACTCTATCCTCCACTCTTTCTATTCTACAATCTCTTACTCCATCAACCCAATAAATCATTTGTAGCACCTCAATAACTTGTAAATACATCATGATCTATCTCATGGTTATGTTAGTGATCGTTAAATCATCTTCAAAACTTTCAAGTGTCGCAATCCGTGATGGTTAGCCAGCGTCTGTCCTCCCCTTAAAAGGTGTGCGAGAAATCAAGTAAGTGTTCTATTCTCAATTTACCATTGGTTTGTTTCTCCACACTTATTCAATTGGTCTAAATAAATTTCTCACTCCAACTCTCTTTTGCTTCACTACATATGCATGTGGTTACCTCTCATGGTGATTTTATTTGTGTCACAGCATTGCATAGATGGAGAGGAGCTCTCTATGCAAAGTGTGTTAGTTTGTAAGTGATTCTCTCTTGTGTGTCTTGTGCGCATGATTTTTTTTATGAGTGCTTGAGAGAGGAGGAGTTTGGATGTATTATGGGTATTCTTATGGGGAGAAGGTGAATGCTATTCCACAAATTGCATATTTCATTTGATGCACGGCATTGGGCTGCATAATCGTTGATGGTGTTCAAGTGTCCAAAGTGTATATAGAGTAAGGGGGTTTTCAAAGTGTGTTGCTTGAGTGGGTGAAAGCAAGTGTTATTTTGATTGGTTTCCTTCTCCACTACCAAAATAAGGTGGTGCCCCAAGTAGTGTGCGTACCTCTTTACGAACATTTTGTGAGGGTAGGCCCATTGGTTTGGGTTTAGAGGACCCATTTCAAAAAGCTCGCCCTCATAAAGTGGTGCCCCCAATAAGGAACATATTTCCAAGTTACCTTCAAAATTTTTAGTGATGAACAATGGAGTTCCGATCTATCCATTTCATTTTGCACACATTAGAGTAAATGTTCACATAGATAGAAAAGTCTTTTTCCAGCAACGCATTGTTTTTATGTTTGGTGCAGAAAGACTTAGAGAAATACTAGCATCACCCGATCCAATTATACTTCCAATCATCAATTATGAAACTTCTTTTGATGTTCACATTTTCATTTTGTTTTAAAGGCAGGAACAATTAGTGGTGAAGGGGTGCTCAAGGGCCATATGAAGGAACGAGGTCTTCAAACCAACAACGAGGAGTAGCACATGAATCACGATCAAAACAATGAACCTTTTAAGCCTATTGCTCGGCAATCCCTTCATGTAATCATTGCAACTAGGTTTAGGTTTCAATCTATCATAAGGATGATATTTGGATCCACTCTCCTCAATGAAATCAATGCTTCAATTAATCCATTTATTCTACCTATGATAAAGTACAAATTAACAATGGATGTGTACATCTTCATTTTAATGTAATCAGATTTATAGTGTCAACAATCTTGTGCATCCCGTAACAGAAAAGTTTCTTTTAAAAAAAATAAAATTCAAAAAGTCTAAACAAAATGTCAAGTTCTTTTCCCACGTTCTATGCAGGAAGTTGGGAAGATGCGCAAGAGTTTCTTGACAACTTGGAGATGGCACATCTCATATTCGGGAGAGATGAAGAGGAAGTAAATCTACGAGTCTTCCCGTTGGTTCTAAAAGCAGAAGCTAAAGCATGGTATGAGACCTTGCAACCCCAAATCAAGTCCAACTGGGAGAGACTGCGAGGAAGCTTCCTCTCCAAGTTCGGGCAAGGTGATACTTCTGAAGGACTATGGAAATGTCTTATTGGACATAAGTAGGTATCACTTGAAGACTATCCCTCTTATGAAGCAACCTTTGTCAATCTATGGGGTAGGTGGGAGGCTACATTAGAAAATCATGGTGGTGCACCTAACTTTGTAAAAAAAGAGAGATTCATGGTTGGCTTGTATCCACTTTTAAAGGCTAAAGTAGAGCTAAAATTCCCTTCCACCTTCGAAGAAGCACGTGAGGTAGCCATCATCAAGTTTAGAAAACTACACTTCCAAGCACATAGAGCAAGGGGTTTGAATGAAGTGAGTGAGAGGGAGTCTTCACAAACCATGGAAGCACCAATTAGGGCCCCTCTTGCACAATCTTCACAAATAGGAGATAAATCTCAACAAGAGGTTTTACAAAGGCTAACTCAACATCTTGAGAACCTCACTCTGAATCTAGTACAGGGCCTACCTCAACAACGACAACCAAGAGAAGGGAATCGCAATCAACGAAGACAAGCTCAAGAGTTGCGATGTTGGAATTGCAATGAAATGGGCCATGGCATGTACAATTGTCCACATCCAAGGCGACTTCCAGGAGACATATATCCCCCCAGAACGCCTCCTCTCACTGTGTAGCAAGAACTAGCTCAAGGCCCACAAATCCTTCGTCGACCACCACCACCAGCAAATATACCTCCCGTCCAACATGAGGAGGAAGAAAGAGGAGTCAACATCATCAAGCTAGAAGAGGTAATAGATGAGCATACTCTAAACTTTGATGTTATGCCGGCAGAAAAACGCAAAAGAGCACATGATAAGGATGAAGACATGAGAAGTGAAGGGACAAATTCAGCCAGAAGGGACGAGAAGAAGAATTCAAAGATGGAAGAAGCTGAAAGTAGCAGGAATAAAAGATCAAGGCGAAGGGATATTGGTATCAACGACTTCCCATTGGGAAAGGAGCTAGAGCCCTACAACATCCTGGAGGATTTACAAACCCAAAAGCCAAACATTTCATGGCCTCAACTTCTACACCTATCAGCCAAAGTAAGAAGGCAATGGCCAAAGCTGGTAAATACAAGAATTCCAAAAAACAAAGCAAATCTTTCCATTAAGGTTGTGGCCTCAAAGCTACAAAAAGATGTGGAACCCATTGTGGATGCTTACAAAGTCCTCTAATTGTCAAGCTAGGCTAGCCAAAAACTCAAGTGTGAAGTGTTTGGGGATCATTGAAAATGTAAAAGTCTCTGTATGTAACATAGATGCACGAGTGGATATGTATGTCATGCCAGCTAAGGGGGAGGGCTATCCCATCATCCTAGGGAGGCCTTGGCTCATTGCTGTGAATGCATATCAAAAATGGGGAAGTGGTCGTTTGATTCTTAAGAAGGGTCAACCCGTGCTGTATGATTGGCGAGAAGGAAAGAAACTAGATATCAACTATGAAACCACGACAGATGAAGAGAGCGAGGAGGAGAGTCCTTACTCAAGTGATGAGGAAGCATCAACCAGTGCATCAACCAGTGAAGAGGAGTCTTCTTTGGAGGTAATGGGAATTGTATTCAACGCCAACACCCAAGATGTTTCTATAGAAGAAAAGACAACAGACAATCACACACGAGGGGATGAAAGATGCCACCACCTTGAAGAAGGATTTGAGAAGATGCTTGCAAAAGATCTTACTTGTGAGGAGAAGAGGTCCTACATCAATATGTTAAGGAGGTATCCCAATTTGTTTATCACTGACTACTCACAAATAAGAGGTGTAGGTGTAATAGAGCATCGAATTGAATTGAAACCAGGGACCAAACCCGTGGCTCAAAAGTTAAGGCGACTAGGATCTGTGCAACAAAGGGCTTCACCTATTGTACTCACTCCCAAGAAAAATGGTAAGTGGATGTTGTGCGTGGATTACAAACCCCTCAACACTGCGACAAAGAGGGACCACTTCCCTCTCCCTTTCCAAGATGAAATTTTGAATGAAGTAGCAGGTCACGAATGCTACACTGTGTGTGATGGGTATTCAGGATATTTTCAAATTAGAATAGCAGGAGAGGACCAACCAAAAACCACCTTCATCCCACCTTGGGGATGTTTTGCATTCAGAGTAATGACTTTTGGGCTCACCAATGCTCCTAGCACCTTCATGAGATTCACATTATTTGTATTTCAGCCATTCTTTGGAAAATCTATAAGAGTCTTTATGGATGATTTCTGTATTTATAGTTGTAGATCACTTCACTGCCAAAAGGTTGAAGAGGGGCTTAAGAGGCTCCATCAATTTGGGGGACAACTCAACCCAGAGAAGTGTCATATCAGTGAATCTCAGGTTGTTTTGCTAGGCCATGTGGTTTCTTCACGAGGAATTCAAGTGGATCACTCTAAAGTAGAGGCCCTTTTGTCATTATCTCCACCAACAACAACTAAGGAGCTAATGACCTTCAACCACAAAGTGAGATACATGTCTCTCTTCATCCATCCCCTAGCAGAAGCCATCGCCTCTTTGCATAGGTTGGCAAGCCAATCTACATTTGAATGGGGGAGGGAACATGCAAAATATTTTGAGGAAGTGATGGGCATTCTTAGCTCTCTCCCAATCCTAATGCCATCAGATCCAAAGGAGACCTACTATGTCACTCCAAGTGTAGGTTTCGAAGCAATTGGTGTTGTTTTGATGCAAAAAGATCCTAAAACATCATACATGAGGCCGATCTATTTTTCAAGCAAGGTGATGACTCTGGCCAAGAAGGGATACACTGAAATGGAGAAAGTGGTCTTTGCAATCTTGTCTGCAGTAAGGAAGTTTCGATCGTATCTTCTCCCTGTGCCATTGGTTTTTCTCACCTTAGATCACAATCTACCATATGTAGTACAACACATGAGCCTCTCATCTGGAATAGCAAAGTGGGTGCTTGAACTCCAAAAATTTGAATACACTTTCCTTGTAGAAGATAGCACAAGAGCAAGACTGGCAGACATTCTCACCTACAAAGTGAGAGAAAGGGAAGGATCACGACTACAAAGAGAGGAAGGCTCCAAAATCGTTCAAAGTGAAGGAGATTGATAATGCCCATACTTTATGCTTTGATGGAGCTTATCAACGCAAACAAGACAAAGCAGCAGGGGGGATCATCTTTATAAACCCACAAAAGGAGGTAATGGTTAGAAAAGGTATCACTCTACCCAATGTTTACTCTAACAATGAGGCTGAGTATGCTGCTCTAACCCTTGGGTTAGAAGAATGCAAAGAATTAGGCATACAAAGACTTATTATAAAAGGTGATTCTTTGCTAGTGGTCAGGCAAATCCAAGGGACTTGGAGGTGCAAGAATCGTACATTGTTTGAGTGGCTTAGTAGTATAAGAGCTTTGATGAAGGGTTTTAAAGAAACACAGGTACAACACATTGTGAGAACTCATAACAAGGAAGCAGACTTACTCGCAAATGAAAAGCTTCAAATGGCGGTAGGAGGTGTGAAACTATATGAACCCAAATATCAAGGTCAAGAGAAGCTAAAAGACATTATCTTCTTTCTACAAGCAGGTGAGTGTCCCAAACACTTAGACAAGGTGCAAAGACATAGACTTGTTAAGAAGGCCACACCTTACCAATTGATCGGGGATGATTTATATCACAAAGGGAAAGATTTGGTCTTGAGGAGAGTATCAGGTGTGCAAGAGATAGAGAAAATTCTTCTTTCATGTCATGATGATGTCTGTGGTGGTCACTTTTCTCAAGATATTACAAGTAGGAAGATTTCACAAGCAGGGTTTATTTGGCCGAGATTACATCGTGATGTCCAATATTGGTGTAAGGCATGTAAGCCATGCCAAATTGCTGGGGATAGACGACTAACATATGAGCCTCGAGTCCCAATAATATCTTATGGCCCTTTTGAAAAGTGGGGTGTGGATGCAATAGGTCCCCTACCTTGTACTTCTACAGGGAAGGTTTTCATCATCATGGGTGTTGACTACATGACACGATGGGCGGAAGCAACAAGCACAACCCGAATCACAGCTGAAGAGGTATCAAAGTTTATTTTTGACCATATTTGTAGTAGGTTTGGAACTCTATCCTCCACTCTTTCTATTCTACAATCTCTTACTCCATCAATCCAATATATCATTTGTAGCACCTCAATAACTTGTAAATACATCCGTGATGGTTAGCCAGCGTCTGTCCTCCCCTTAAAAGGTGTGCGAGAAATCAAGTAAGTGTTCTATTCTCAATTTACCATTGGTTTGTTTCTCCAGACTTATTCATTTGGTCTAAAGAAATTTTTCACTCCAACTCTCTTTTGCTTCATTACATATGCATGTGGTTAACTCTCATGGTGATTTTATTTCTGTCACCGCATTGCATAGATGGAGATGAGCTCTCTATGCAAAGTGTGTTAGTTTGTAAGTGATTCTCTCTTGTGTGTTGGAGAGGCAAGTCTTGTGCGCATGATTTTTTGATGAGTGCTTGAGAGGGGAGGAGTTTGGATGTATTATGGGTATTCTGATGGGGAGAAGGTGGATGCTATTCCACAAATTGCATATTTTATTTGATGCAAGGCATTGGGTTGCATAATCGTTGATGGTGTTCAAGTGTCCAAAGTGTATATAGAGTAAGGGGGTTTTCAAAGTGTGTTTCTTGAGTGGGTGAGTGCAAGTGTTATTTTGATTGGTTTCCTTCTCCACTCCCAAAATAAGGTGGTGCCCCAAGTAGTGTGCGTACCTCTTTACAAACATTTTGTGAGGGTAGGCCCATTGGTTTGGGTTTAGAGGCCCCATTTCAAAAAGCTCGCCCTCATAAAGTGGTGCCCCCACTGAGGAACATATTTCCAAGTTACCTTCAAATTTTTTAGTGATGAAACATGGAGTTCCCATCTATCCATTTCATTTTGCACAACACATTACAGTAAATGTTCACATAGATAGAAAAGTCTTTTTCCAGGAACGCATTGTTTTTATGTTTGGTGCAGAAAGACTTAGAGAAATACTAGCATCACCCGATCCAATTATACTTCCAATCATCAATTATGAAACTTCTTTTGATGTTCACATTTTCATTTTGTTTTAAAGGCAGGAACAAGGAGTGGTGAAGGGGTGCTCAAGGGCCATATGAAGGAACGAGGTCTTCAAACCAACAACGAGGAGTAGCACATGAATCACGATCAAAACAATGAACCTTTTAAGCCTATTGCTAGGCAATCCATTCATATAATCATTGCAACTAAGTTTAGGTTTCAATCTATCATAAGGAGGATATTTGGATCCACTCGCCTCAATGAAATTAATGCTTCAATTAATCCATTTATTCTACCTATGATAAAGTACGAATTAACAACGGATGTGTACATCTTCATTTTAATGTAATCAGATTTATAGTGTCAACAATCTTGTGCAGCCCGTAAGAGAAAAGTTTCTTTAAAAAAAAATAAAATTCAAAAAGTCTAAACAAAATGTCAAGTTCTTTTCCCACGTTCTATGCAAGAAGTGGGGAAGATGCGCAAGAGTTTCTTGACAACTTGGAGATGGTACATCTCATATCCAAGAGAGATGAAGAGGAAGTAAATCTAGGAGCCTTCCCGTTGGTTCTAAAAGCAGAAGCTAAAGCATGGTATGAGACCTTGCAACCCCAAATCAAGTCCAACTGGGAGAGACTGCGAGGAAGCTTCCTCTCCAAGTTCGGGCAAGGTGATACTTCTGAAGGACTATGGAAATGTCTTATTGGACATAAGTAGGTATCACTTGAAGACTATCCCTCTTATGAAGCAACCTTTGTCAATCTATGGGGTAGGTGGGAGGCTACATTAGAAAATCATGATGGTGCACCTAACTTTCTAAAAAAAGAGAGATTCATGGTTGGCTTGTATCCACTTTTAAATGCTAAAGTAGATCTTAAATTCCCATCCACCTTCGAAGAAGCACGTGAGGTAGCCATCATCAAGTTTAGAAAACTACACTTTGATAGCGGGAAAAAGAGCAGTGCAATCGGGTGGCCTCTGTACTCGTGCACACTCCACAAACCACGCCTCATGAAAACAAGCAAAGAACAAAACAAAGGGGGCACCACTCTAAATTAATAGGTTTAGGGACCTCACACAGAGTGCACATAGGAAAGTGAGACTTCTGGCATTATGATGGCATCAAAACATATGGCAAAACACATAGAACTGAAGCTTAGGGACCGTATGTAGCATATATATACACAAGACATCAGCTTAATAATACAACGGCATCTGATCATACATAACAAGGATATAGAGAAGCAAGCCAAGGATGGCATAATCCCTTGTCAAAAACAATCAACCCAGCAAGTAGGTATGATCCTACTAGCAACACATCAATACCTTAGAGAATGATGGCGAGGATGGTGGCCATGGAGCATGAGAGAAGACTCCTTTTTTAGGTTTTAGGGTTAGTAATGTAGCATACTAGAGGGAGAGAGAGAGAGGGAGAGAGAGTAGAGCTCCATCCATAGCTCCTCGTTGTGACCAATGTCGTCATAGCTTCGTTGCTTGGTGAAGTGGATGAAGTGTTGGTTTTGAGTGAGAGAAGGCCTCCTTATATAGGTTTCTGAGAGGGTTTAGGATTAGGGATAAACATGCTTAAATCCTCTGATTGGGGTTACTTTTTGCTTAGGGTGGTCAACAGATTGAGGTCACCTGATATGTCACCATCAAGATATTCTCTAGAGTGATGTGAGAGGGGAGGGTAAATGCTGATTTTTCTGATTGTGACACATGGGGATAAGGCCTTGACCACCATTTAAGAGCAGGTAAGGTGGCTATTGAAACTGGAGGTTCTGCACATGTCAAGGGGGGACCTACGGGGGGGAGGTGGCAGCTGGGTCCTCTTGAATATCAAATTCTCAAAAAATCCTCAACCATGGCTTCTTTTGACATGTGTTCTTTGAAAAAATCAGCATGTCTCTTTTCAACTCAAAAGTCTTTATCCCTGTTGACTCACCTTTACCATAAGATTTTCCCCTTTTCTCCTCTTGTAACTGCATTGTTGATGCCCAATCACTGCTTCTAGTAACAGTGAACTGTTACCTACCAAATACTTATGGTGCAGTAAAAAATATTTACCATGGGTAAAAAAAGTTACTGTAGATAAAAAGTGATTTGTATTTACCATGTAGGTGAAAAATATTTACTGTAGGTAAAAAATATTTATTGTGGTAAAAAATATTTACTGTCGGTAAAAAAGTGAAAACGGAGTATGGTGTGCTGTGAGTCCACACGAACATCCTCGTGTAAATTTCACTAGAAATTCACACCTAGAATGGGCTATTCTGTAAGATATAGGTTGTAGGCATGCATAAGAGCTCGTTCCCACGTATCTTCTGTCCATGGCACTTTTTACTCTTTAGTGCTTGTGAAGTAGATTTTTTCTTCTCTTTCGAGATCCCTTGGACTAGAGTATCCTCATCTCCCCAACAACTGACTGTGCCTTTATTGCATCTTCAGAAAGGGTCCTAAAAACCATGCATCATATAGCCCTCCCCCTTAAGCTAGAGGTATTTGATGCTTCTAGCTGTAGGTTGTGCTACAATAGGGTTCTCTTTAATACTTACCCACCTCGTACCAATTGAATTTGCCATGTTACTGCTTTCTTGGCTGATGCACCCTATTTAGTCCTTTTTGATGAATAATTGTATCCATCCATGACTAACAACTGGTCTCCTAGACCCTTGAAAGCCATACCCCATCCATTGTCAATATCCGCTTTCACTGGTAGCATTCTCTTTTTTCCCCCTTTTTTTTTTTTTTGAAACGACTATATACATGATTGTTACCTTAGTTGGAGCTCGAATATAATGAGCTCTCCTCTGGACCATCTTTTGCATTGATTTCACTAGCATATGGCTGTGAAAGACGACATTGGTAGGCCTTCAATCGCCAACCATTTACCGGGGTCTGATGTACCTTACCATCTAGGTCACCTAGTTGGTAACTACCATTTGAGAACCTCTGTATCACTACAAAAGGGCCTTCCCACTTAAGCAAGAACTTACCATCCTTCCTGCGATCAAAGCGATTGTCGTATCTGAGCACTAAAGAACCTTCCTTGATACCTTTCTTGACAAGGTTGCGATTGAACTTCCTTCGTTTCTTCTCTACCTGGGCTGCATAGTACTTCACTGCTGACTCTCGATCTAGCCCTAACCTCTCCAAATCGATGATTCTTCCTTCCACCTGCTTCTCTTGACTATCCTCTTGATGTGCTTTTAGAACTCGGAGGCTTGCTAGCTCCACTTCTATAGGCAATAGTGCCCCTTGCCCGTAAGCCAAGTGAAAAGGTGTATACCCCAAGGATGTTTTAAAGGATGTTCTGTAGGCCCAAAGTGCTGCATCTAGGTGTTTGTCCCATGCCTTAGGATGTAAATGCACTTGCTTAGTGATGATTTTATATATAAGACCATTTACCTTTTCCACAAGACCATTGCACTGAGGGTAGTATGGTGTAGAGTGCGTGCGCTTGATTTTTAACTTGCTCATCAATTGCCCGACTAAATCAGCTCGAAATCCCGGTCCCCTATCCGAGAGAATCTCCAAAGGTGTGCCAAAACGGCAACAAAGGCAGTCAAAAATGAAATCACTCACGTCCTTGGCTGTGATGCGCTTTCTGGGACGAGCTTCTGCCCATCTGGTCATGTACTCCACCCCTATAATGATGTATTCCTTCCCTGATTGAGTGCAATGTAGTGGCCCTATTGCATCTATCCCCCATTTTTCAAATGTCCCATAGGTTTTGATTGGATGCTGATTTTCATGGGTAAGACGCCTTGGTCCAGCTTTTTGGCAAACCTCACATGTGCGGCACCAATGTTGTACATCTCGATGGAGGCTTGGCCACGTGAACCCTGCTTGTAAAATATTTCTGCTAGTAATCTCTTGTGCAAAGTGGCCACCACACACACCTTCATGACAACTAAAATAAATATCCTTTATCTCTTGGGATGCAGGAACTCTCCTTAAGACAGCATCTTTCCCTCTACAATACAAGTCCTCATTCACTAAGCTATAGCTAGTAGCCTTTTTTGCCAACCACCTACGTTCACTTTTACTCATACCAGAGGGTGCTTCACAATGCTCAAGAAAGTAAAGTAAATCATGCAGCTCCTCCTTTCCCTGGTATAAAGGACTTTTCACAAGGATAGCACCTACTATGAGAGTTTGTAGTTCTTCACCTGCTAAGGCATCTGCTTCTCGATTTTGATCTCTAGGTACAAAGTGCACTCGAACTTCTTTAAAACCCTTCAACAAGGCCTTTGCTTCCCTCATCTTAACTGACAATTTGTCATTTTTATAGGCCCATATACCAACCATTTGCTTAACAATCAACATGGAGTCACCAAAAACATTTAGCTTTGTGATGCCCTGAGAAAGACAACATTGCAACCCTAAAACAAGGGCATGGTACTCTGCCTCATTGTTAGAATGAACCTCTTTTAGATGAAACCCTTTTGCAAAGATCTTCTCCTTCTCTGGACCTAATATTACTATGACTGCTGATGCCTTGTCTTTGGTCCTCTTGTAAGCCCTATCAAAATACAGACTGTGTGCTCCCAGTAGAACTTCAGGCTCCGGGATAGGCGGTACCTTACTAGGTGCCTCTTTCTTGGCCTTATCATAACACCTTTGTGTGAGGACATCTGCCAAACAAGCACGGGCGGAATCCTCTACTTGTAGTGTGTAGTCAAACTCTTGAAGCTGCACCACCCACTTTGCTATTCTTTGAGACAATTCCATGTGTTGTAGGGCATATGGAAAAACCTCCTCAGTTGTGATCACCACAAATTGTCTCGGAAGTAAGTAAGCCCGAAACTTCTCCACTGCAAACTTAAGAGCTAGCACCAATTGGTCAGTTGCGCTGAAACCCTTTTCAACAGCTGTCATCACTCTACTAGAGAAGTAGACTGGTCTCATGAGAGATGTCTTTGGGTCTTTTTGCATCAAGACAGCTCCTAGAGCTTCTGGACCTACACTAGGATTTACATAGAATAATTCACCCCATGTGGGTTGTAGGACGACAGGCAATGAGCTCAAAATGGTTTTAACTTCTTGAAAGCACCTTTCACCCTCCTCACTCCATGTCAATGTAGTGTGTTTAGTGAGTTGCTGCAAAGGATAGATTGCTTGAGAAAGGAGATGTATGAATCGTCCCATGTAGCGAACCTTTTGAATGAAGGAGACTAGTTGCTTCAAGTTTGAAGGAGTAGGTAAAGATAAAAATGTCTTTACCTTTTCAAGGTCAGCCTCAATACCATCTTGAGACACAACATGGCCTAGTAGAGTGACCTTGCTCTCACCTATGTGGCACTTGTCTTTATTCAATTGCCCACCCAATTGGGCCAGACGGGTGAAACCTTCATCAACCTTAGACAGATGTACTTCCCTAGAGCTGTAAATGCAAAAATCATCAATGAAGACTCGTATAGACTTACCAAAGTAAGGTTGAAACACCAAGTTCATAAACCTCTGGAAAGTAGCTGGGGCATTAGTTAAACCAAAAGGCATAACTCTATAAGCAAAACACCCCCAAGGTGTTATGAAGGTAGTCTTTCTTTGGTCTTCATCTGCAATTCTGATTTGGAAGTAGCCTGAGTACCCATCACACACTGTGTACCTTTCATGACCAGCCACTTCATTTAGTATTTCATCTTGAAAAGGCAAAGGAAAATGGTCCCTTTTTGTGGCAGTGTTTAGAGGCTTGTAATCCACACATACCCTCCACTTCCCATTTTTCTTTGGTGCTACCACAACTGGAGACACCCACTCAGAATCTTCCACTGGGTAGATAAATCCTGCCTTGAGTAATCTTTTTACTTCTTTTAAGAGTGCATCTTGTTGCACTAGCCCTAATCTTCTTAGCCTTTGCACCACTGGTATGGCACCTTCCTTTAATTGGATATGGTGTTGGGTTATCGTCACTCCTTTAATGTGCTCATAATCAGTTATAAAGAGGCCAGCATGCTTCTTTAGTACCTGCAAATAGGGTTCTCTCTCTTCTTCTAGTAGGTCCTTAGCTAGCATCTCCTCTAAGCCTGTGGCTTCTTCCTTGTTTAGAGAGTCTTGACCACCTTCTCCTTCTGGGTTTCGCAGTATTATACCCATGACTTTCAAAGAGATAGCATCCTCCTCAGATGAAGAGCAGCGGCTTGTACTCCATTCATCCATAGAAGTTTCCATCTCTAGGTCTTGTTGTCTACCCTGCTTCATGTCATACACAATTTTTTGTTGCTTGCCACCTACCTTATGATTTGGTCGCAACTCAAGGGAACCTGTCTCCCAATCTTGCCTAGCTTTCATAGCCATAAGCCAAGGTCTTCCAAGGATTAGCGGATAGCCCTCCCCCTTAGTTGGGATCACATAAGCATCAATTGAGATTGCCACACCAAAAGCTGAAACCTTCACTCCATTAACCTTTCCCACACAAGCCACCCTTACATTATTTTCCATCTTAGCTTGTAAGGAAGTTTGCTCATTTACTTACAAACCCAATCTGTGCATTAATTTCTCTCTCATAACACAAATCTCGGCTCCACCATCTACGTACACATTGGAGACTCGCTGACCCTTAATCTCTGCATCAATGACTGGCACGATATCCTTCATGCCTCTTGCACTAATAGACCCAACTGACTTTTCCTTAGCCCTCCTGGTGCTGACCATCTTAGACCAGGTTCTACGCATCTTTGGGGAAAGGTGGAGGAGTTGCTGCCATGAAATCTTTGGTCCTTGCTTACTCACATCTGCTACCAGGTCGTAAGGTATGGATCCTACCCCAAGTGGAAAGTCTTCTACTCCTATGTGCCTCCTTGACCTACTCTTCCTTTTCTTGTCTCCTATCACTTGGGAGGAACCCTCATTCCCTTTATCTGTCTCTGAAGCTTCCATTTCATCAGTTCTTTGTCTCCTAACTCTCTTTATTGGCATTGCAGGAACTTCCTCCATTTTTTCTTTCCCTTTATCCTTACCATTGTCAAGACTTATGACAGAGACAGCTCTGTCCTCCCCTCCCGATGGTAGTGGAGGGATCTCTGATGGTGCTTGTGGTGGTGGAGGAGGGGGTCTCAATATTTGGATTGGTGGAGCCACGTGTGCATTTTGTCCATTTAGTGGCCTAGCTCGAGGAGGAGTGACTTGCTGGCGAGGAGGCCGTTTTTGATTACCATTTCCTTGATAGCGTTGTGGATGGGGGCAATAATACATGCCGTGACCTACCTCTCCACAGTTGTAGCAAATGTACTCACGTACTTGCCTTTGTCCTTCTTGTCTATTTCGTTCATTTCCTGGCTGGGGAGCCCCTACACCTTGAACCAGATTGATGGACAAGCTCTCTAGTTGATTGGTGATTTGTTGAAGTAATTCTTGTTGAGAGGACTCTTGGTCTGTTGCTCCTGTCCCTGCTACTACCCTTGCCGTAGGTTGAGCTAGCGGTGGAGGCTCCATTCCCCCTTGTAGTTGAGCTTGGAATTTTAACTTCCTATCCTTCTCCCTTGCATAAGTCATAGCTTTATCAAAGGTATCTGGGAATTTACCTTTTACCTTTTCTCGAAGGATGGGGTAAAGCCCTGCCAGGAAACAGTCCTTCTTTAGGCATTCTGGCACCCTTTCTCCTTCACCTAGTGATGCACACCATTTCTCCCACAGGTTGGAAAACTTTCCTTCATAGCTTCTATAGTCATTGGGTGATGTGGCGTAGCTCTAAGAGCTGTCTCCATATCTCCTGTGGAGGCTCATGGCGGCGAAATTCTTCGATGAAGGCCATCTTTAAGGACTCCCAGTCTCTTCTTTCTTAAGGTGCCAAAGTTTGATACCATAATTTTGCACCTTCCCTCAAGACCAAAGGAAAGGCCCTTAACTTAGTAGCTTCGTCATCCCTTCCCGATACCAGAAAGGCCATTTTCAAATTATCCAAAAAGTCTGGAGCAACCTCCCCAGGCTTACCATAAAAATTAGGGAAGGCCATAAGTGAGAGAGTAAACAATTACACAAACAGCTCCAATTTATTTTAAAATAGAGTATGGTAATTACAATTTGGAGCTTTAGCACAACCTAGCTCAAAATAGGATGAAGATCGGCACATCAAAGGAATGGTAATAGTCTAGTAAGGGTAGAATGACAGGATGAGGAGAGCGCAAGATTTCCCAAGTCTCTCGGCTCCAAACAACAGGGCTATTCTTTGCTGATAAAAGATTTTCCTATGAATAAAAATATTCACACGGATATGACGCACAAAATGGAAAGGAAACATGCGGGGATCATCATTCTCATTATTGGCATCCATACTTACACACAAGAGCCTAGCTTAGTTGCACCACCTTCGGACCAATGAGCCTGATCAGCCACAGAAGGTCAGCACCTCGGATCACTTGGACGCTTCCTGATGCATCTGTGAAGACGTAAGGCGTGATGGAAACACTTTGTACAATGCTAAGCCTCTTAGCAAGCAACAATTGGATGCTATTACCATAATCAGCATGACGAATGAAAGTGACACCATTAATGTGCAGCACATCATCAACTAAGATAGTTTCCTTAGATTGAGATAACTTCTTGAAAATTAGCAGCAAAGGTAGGGCAGGGAGGCTTTTCACCCGGTCTCCAAAGCACTTTGGACAATATAAAAGTGATCTTCACGCGGACAGGAGGTTGGCTTGGGATTGGTGGTGTCTAAATTCACAAAGTGCACTGGGAGCACTCGCAGACGGGCGGCAATCTTGTAGGCAAGCCTTCGCCTCTTTGCTTCAGGAGGATTTAGGAGTGAGAGTCGTGGTTGCAAGTTGGAGGTTGAAGTTGGTTGCTCACTAGCCTTTTTCTTGCCTGTAGTGGTCATGTAATCCCTTATTAATGAGATTAAGCCAAATGTTACCTTACGCTTGAGCACGCGCTGCGGCCTTGGGCCACTTAGGTGTAGAGGTGATCTTCCTCCTCTTAGTCGGCTCCTCAGGAAAGAGAGGTCTGGTGATGCTTTCTCTTACCTTAATGTGTGTCACAGTACCTTCATGTATGTTGATGTAGAATATTGCAATCTCGTGTGCGTTGGAGGTTTCTGGAGCACTCATAGGTTGAGAGGAGAGGTATATCAAGCTCTTCTTCTTACTCTCCTTCGTTGGCGACGATCACGAACAAGGCATGTAGAAGAACTTACTTCTTGAATTTCAATGACACTGCAACCTGGTAACAAGACCTCGATGAAAGCTTTTAAGGCCTCTAAAGCCTCCTTCTCTTCTGTTCTCCAATTTGCAAAGTCCTCACGCCATTCGTCCATGTTGTAGATTGCACATCTTCATTGCTTGTGGACTGAAGGTCTGTGTAGCCCTCCTCCGTGGGGGCACCAAAAAGATGGCGGAAAAAAGAGCAGTGCAATCGGGTGGCCTCTGTACTCGTGCAAACTCCACAAACCACACCTCATGCAAACAAACAAAGAACAAAACAAAGGGGGCACCACCCTAAATTAACAGGTTTAGGGACCTCTCACATAGTGCACATAGGCAAGTGAGACTTCTGGAATTATGATGGCATCAAAACATATGGCAAAACACATAGAAACGAAGCTTAGGGACCTTATGTAGCATATATATACACAAGACATCAGCTTAACAATACAACAACATTTGATCATACATAACAAGGATATAGAGAAGCAAGCCAAGGATGGAATAATCCCTTGTCAAAAACAATCAACCCAGCAAGTAGGTATGATCCTACTAGCAACACATCAATACCTTAGAGAATGATGGCGAGGATGGTGGCCATGGAGCATGAGAGAAGACTCCTTATTTTGGTTTTAGGGCTAGTAATGTAGCATACTAGAGGGAGAGAGAGAGAGGGAGAGAGAGTAGAGCTCCATCCATAGCTCCTCGTTGTGAGCAATGTCGTCATAGCTTCGTTGCTTGGTGAAGTGGGTGAAGTGTTGGTTTTGAGTGAGAGAAGGCCTCCTTATATAGGTTTCTGAGAGGGTTTAGGATTAGGGATAAGCATGCTTAAATCCGCTGATTGGGGTTACTTTTTGCTTAGGGTGGTCAACAGATTGAGGTCACCTGATATATCACCATCAAGATATTCTCTAGAGTGATGTGAGAGGGGAGGGTAAATGCTGATTTTTCTGATTGTGACACATGGGGATAAGGCCTTGACCAGCATTTAAGAGCAGGTAAAGTGGCTGTTGAAACTGGAGGTTCTGCACATGTCAGGGGGGGACCTGCGGGGGGGAGGTGGCAGCTGGGTCCTCCTGAATATCAAATTCTCAAAAAATCCTCAACCATGGCTTCTTTTGACATGTGTTCTTTGAAAAAATCAGCATGTCTCTTTTCAACTCAAAAGTCTTTATCCCTGTTGACTCACCTTTACCATAAGATCTTCCCCTTTTCTCCTCCTGTAACTGCATTGTTGATGCCCAATCACTGCTTCTAGTAACAGTGAACTGTTACCTACCAAATACTTATGGTGCAGTAAAAAATATTTACCATGGGTAAAAAAAGTTATCGTAGGTAAAAAGTGATTTGTATTTACCATGTAGGTGAAAAATATTTACTGTAGGTAAAAAATATTTACTGTCGGTAAAAAGGTGAAAACGGAGTATGCTGTGCTGTGAGTCCACACGAACATCCTCGTGTAAATTTCACTAGAAATTCACATCTAGAATGGGCTATTCTGTAAGATATAGGTTGTAGGCATGCATAAGAGCTCGTTCCCACGTATCTTCTGTCCATGGCACTTTTTACTCTTTGGTGCTTGTGAAGAAGATTTTTTCTTCTCTTTCGAGATCCCTTGGACTAGAGTATCCTCATCTCCCCAACAACTGACTGTGCCTTTATTGCATCTTCAGAAGGGGTCCTAAAAACCATGCATCACACTTCCAAGCACATAGAGCAAGGGGTTTGAATGAAGTGAGTGAGAGGGAATCTTCACAAACCCTGGAAGCACCAATTAGGGACCCTCTTGCACAATCTTCACAAATAGGAGATAACTCTCAACAAGAGGTTTTACAAAGGCTAACTCAACATCTTGAGAACCTCACTATGAATCTAATACAGGGTCTACATCAACAACGACAACCAAGAGAAGGGAATCGCAATCAACGAAGACAAGCTCAAGAGTTGCGATGTTGCAATTGCAATGAAATCGGCCATGGCATGTACAATTGTCCACATCCAGGGTGACTTCCGGGAGACATATATCCCCCCAGAACGCCTCCTCTTACTGTGCAGCAAGAACTAGCTCAAGGCCCACAAATCCTTCGTCAACCACCACCACCAGCAAATATACCTCCCGTCCCACATGAGGAGGAAGAAAGAGGACTCAACATCATCAAGCTAGAAGAGGTAATAGATGAGCATACTCTAAACTTTGATGTTATGCCGGCAGAAAAATGCACAAGAGCACATGATAAGGATGAAGACATGAGAAGTGAAGGGACAAATTCAGCCAGAATGGAGAAGAAGAAGAAGTCAAAGATGGAAGAAGCTGAAAGTAGCAGGAATAAAAGATCAAGGCGAAGGGATATTGGTATCAACGACTTCCCATTGGGAAAGGAACTAGAGGCCTACAATATCCTGGAGGATTTACAAACCCAAAAGCCAAACATTTCATGGCCTCAACTTCTACACCTATCAACCAAAGTAAGAAGGCAATGGCCAAAGTTGGTAAGTACAAGAATTCCTCAAAGCTACAAAAAGATGTGGAACCCATTGTGGATGCTTACATAAGGGGTAAAAAGGTGTCTAATGTATATGTTGATGGTGGAGCTCAAATGTGTGTGATCACGGAAAAATCAATGAACAAGTTAGGGCTTGAAATTACAAAGTCCTCTAATTGTCAAGCTAGACTAGCCAAAAACTCAAGTGTGAAGTGTTTGGGGATCATTGAAAATGTAAAAGTCTCTGTATGTAACGTAGATGCACGAATGGATATGTATGTCATGTCAGCTAAGGGGGAGGGCTATCCCATCATCCTAGGGAGGCCTTGGCTCATTGCTGTGAATGCAGATCAAAAATGAGGAAGTGGTCGTTTGATTCTTAAGAAGGGTCAACCCGTGGTGTATGATTGGCGACAAGGAAAGAAACTAGATATCAACTATGAAACCACGGCAGATGAAGAGAGCGAGGAGGAGAGTCCTTACTCAAGTGATGAGGAAGCATCAACCAGTGCATCAATCAGTGAAGAGGAGTCTTCTTTGAAGTTAATGGGAATTGTATTCAATGCCAACACCCAAGATGTTTCTATAGAAGAAAAGACAACAGACAATCACACACGAGGGGATGAAAGATGCCACCACCTTGAAGAAGGATTTGAGAAGATGCTTGGAAAAGATCTTACTTGTGAGGAGAAGAGGTCCTACATCAATTTGTTAAGGAGGTATCCCAATTTGTTTATCACTGACTACTCACAAATAAGAGGTGTAGATGTAATAGAGCATCGAATTGAATTGAAACCAGGGACCAAACCCGTGGCTCAAAAGTTAAGGCGACTAGGATCTATGCAACAAAAGGCTCTCCTACAAGAAGTGAATCGACTCTTGAAGGTTGGCTTCATCTATCGAGTATCCAACTCCGAATGGGTATCACCTATTGTAGTCACTCCCAAGAAAAATGGTAAGTGGAGGGTCTGCGTGGATTACAAACCCCTCAACGCTGTGACAAAGAGGGACCACTTCCCTCTCCCTTTCCAAGATGAAATTTTGAATGAAGTAGCAGGTCACGAATGCTACACTGTGTGTGATGGGTATTCATGATATTTTCAAATTAGAGTAGCACAAGAGGACCAACCAAAAACCACCTTCATCACACCTTGGGGATGTTTTGCATTCACAGTAATGACTTTCCGGCTCACCAATGCTCCTAGCACCTTCATGACATTCACATTATTTGTATTTCAGACATTCTTTGGAAAATCTAGAAGAGTCTTTATGGATGATTTATGTATTTATAGTTGTAGATCACTTCATTGTCAAAAGGTTGAAGAGGGGCTTAAGAGGCTCCATCAATTTGGGGGACAACTCAACCCAGAGAAGTGTCATATCGGTGAATCTCAGGTGGTTTTTCTAGGCCATGTGGTTTCTTCACAAGGAATTCAAGTGGATCCCTCTAAAGTAGAGGCCCTTTTGTCATTATCTCCACCAAAAACAACTAAGGAGCTAATGACCTTCAACCACAAAGTGAGCTACATGTCTCGCTTCATCCATCTCCTAGCAGAAGCCATCGCCCCTTTGCATAGGTTGGCAATCCAATCTACATTTGAATGGGGGAGGGAACATGCAAAATATTTTGAAGAAGTGAAGGGCATTCTTAGCTCTCTCCCAATCCTAATGCCACCAGATCCAAAGGAGACCTACTATGTCACTCCAAGTGTAGGTTTCGAAGTAATTGGTGTTGTTTTGATGCAAAAAGATCCTAAAACATCATACATGAGGCCGATCTATTTTTCAAGCAAGGTGATGACTCTGGCCGAGAAGGGATACACTGAAATGGAGAAAGTGGTCTTTGCAATCTTGTTTGCGGTAAGGAAGTTTCGATCGTATCTTCTCCCTGTGCCATTTGTTTTTCTCACCTTAGAGCACAATCTACCATATGTAGTACAACACATGAGCCTCTCATCTAGAATAGCAAAGTGGGTGCTTGAACTCCAAAAATTTGAATACACTTTCCTTGTAGAAGATAGCACAAGAGTAGGACTGGCAGACATTCTCACCTACAAAGTGAGAGAAAGGGAAGGATCACGACTACAAAGAGAGGAAGGCTCCAAAACAGTTCAAAGTGAAGGAGATTGATAATGCCCATACTTTATGCTTTGATGGAGCTTATCAACGCAAACAAGACAGAGCAGCAGGGGGGACCATCTTTATAAACCCACAAAAGGAGGTAATGGTTAGAAAAGGTATCACTCTACCCAATGTTTACTCTAACAATGAGGCTGAGTATGCTGCTCTAACCCTTGGGTTAGAAGAATGCAAAGAATTAGGCATACAAAGACTTATTATAAAAGGTGATTCTTTGCTAGTGGTCAGGCAAATCCAAGGGACTTGGAGGTGCAAGAATCGTACATTGTTTGAGTGGCTTAGTAGTGTAAGAGCTTTGATGAAGGGTTTTAAAGAAACACAGGTACAACACATTGTGAGAACTCATAACAAGGAAGCAGACTTACTCGCAAATGAAAAGCTTCAAATGGCGGTAGGAGGTGTGAAACTATATGAACCCAAATATCAAGGTCAAGAGAAGCTAAAAGACATTATCTTCTTTCTACAAGCAGGTGAGTGTCCCAAACACTTAGACAAGGTGCAAAGACATAGACTTGTTAAGAAGGCCACACCTTACCAATTGATCGGGGATGATTTATATCACAAAGGGAAAGATTTGGTCTTGAGGAGAGTATCAGGTGTGCAAGAGATAGAGAAAATTCTTCGTTCATGTCATGATGATGTCTGTGGTGGTCACTTTTCTCAAGATATTACAAGTAGGAAGATTTTACAAGCAGGGTTTATTTGGCCGAGATTACATCGTGATTTCCAATATTGGTGTAAGGCATGTAAGCCATGCCAAATTGCTGGGGATAGACGACTAACATATGAGCCTCGAGTCCCAATAATACCTTATGGCCCTTTTGAAAAGTGGGGTGTGGATGCAATATGTCCCCTACCTCGTACTTCTACAGGGAAGGTTTTCATCATCATGGGTGTTGACTACATGACACGATGGGCGGAAGCAACAAGCACAACCCGAATCACAGCTGAAGAGGTATCAAAGTTTATTTTTGACCATATCTGTAGTAGGTTTGGAACACCCCTAGAAATCTTATCAGATCGAGGCCCGGGTTTTAGGGCTGACCTTCTGAATGCTCTCTTGAGGAGGTTAAAAGTGAAACACCTGCATTCCACTCCCTACTATCCTCAATGCAATGGATTGGTGGAAAAAGTGAATGGAATGATATGTAAGATCATTTCTAAGCAGGTTGTGGACCGGCCTAATGATTGGGATTGCCATTTGACGGCTGCTCTTTGGGCGTATAGGACATCTTTCAAGGTATCTACCCAATTCACCCCTTTTCATCTAGTTTATGGACAGAAGGCACTTCTCCCCATTGAGGTAGAGCTCTCAAGCTTGCGTATTCTTGCAAGAGTGGCAAAAAAACCAAAAGAGGTTCTACATAAAAGGATCTTAGATCTCCAACAACTTGAGCTAGATAGAGAAGAGTCCATTGATCACTACATCACCAAAGCGACAAGCCAAAGGGACAAAATCAACAAGAGGCTCAAGGGGAAAGGATTGAAGGAAGGTATGTTGGTTCTTCGCTATGATATTCGACTTGATACTCGACTTGACAAAAAGTTTTTGCAAAGATGGGAGGGACCTTTCATGATAAAAACAAAGTTTGGGAATGGTAGTTACAGATTAGAAGATTTATCAGGAAAACTCCACAAGCCCAGAGTCAATGGATAGAAATTAAAGCCCTTCTTTCAACATATCAATCCGTTGATAGAAAGTCATCTGCCTACATCATCTAAGCTCCAAATTCGCATGGCTCCCTTCGGCTTGGCAAATGCTCCACCTATTTTTAAAGCTTTGATGTGGAAAGAAGAACCAACCTTTGCATCTGAACATACCCAAGGAAACCCTCCCATCTCCGATTTATGGGATTGAGGTAATGAAAAGCAAGTCTAATGGAGTAAAAGAGTGCATGACACTCCTCCTATTGAAAAAAAAAAGTGGAAAAGGTAAAATGACAAAAAAAAAGACAAAAAAAAGACGAAAAAGAAGCAACACCGTCCTCCTAAAGATATGAATATCTCTAGGTTTGGGGGAGGGCTAATATGAGTGGCATAAAATGGTAACCACCTTTTTTAAAAATTTGTCAGCCTACTCAACGTTCTCTTCCTCATATGTGTATATATTTTTCTACGCTATTAAGTCATCTAGAGTAAATTCCCCCTCTTCGTTTAACCTTTGTGGCGACACATACATTGTACTCTTCCCAAAAATGTCACCTTAGTCATATATTTATAATACCACCCTTTTCTTTTTTGCTTTGTAAATAAAAGTAAGCATACAATAACCAACTATCTACCCCCAAACTTTCTTACCTCTTCTGAATTAGTAGTAGAAAAATAATATATCCATCTTCCATCCCATATAGATAAATTACCATGGAAATCAACTCTCTACTTGTCTTTACCAAAGATTATGGTCCATCTCTACAAGTCTTCTATGCCCCCTACATAGGTGGCCCAATATCTCTTAAGAATATACATATAGTTTTTCTCTTTTCAAAAAGATTCCAAGTGTATATTATTTTCACAACAAAATAATATTGGGCCCTCCTGTATTTGTTTAAGCATCATAGCCTTTTGAAAAAGCATGATTCCCCTTGGATGCATACAAGCAAAGGGCCCATACAAGAAGACTTGGAAGCAAAAGGTTCCATAGCCTAGTGTGGACCTTCCAAACCGATTTCCTTGGTGCATGGGCGTGAAGAATAGTCCATATTCATATCAAACATGTTGAGAAGGTCAAATTTGCCTTTTGAAGCATGTCATTCCGAGCTACAGGTAAAACGTTATGGTCAAAATAGTGTAAATCTGTCAGATTCGCAGCAAAAGGGAACTGTAAATCAAGTAAATCAAGAGAGTGAGATCTTATTTTTCCCCTACTCATCTTCTAGAACAGCAATGAGTGTTCAAGGTCACTTGCATGTGATGGGACCAACCTAAAGATGCTTTCTAAATGCCAAGACAAACAAGTTGAGATACCCCGCAGGAGCCAACGGTAGGGCCTCATGGTGGGGCCCACCTACATTATGCACCCCTATGGATCCTTCACAATCTAAAATGATATTTTTGGTGAATAAATAGTCCCTTTTATGTCCAATATTCAATGAGTGGTCAAAGGACACTTAATTAGGGCTAATCACTCACCCTAATTAAGTGTAGCATAATCCCACTCCTACACAACTATAAATAGCCCCCCTTGGAGAGACTCAAGGACACACACCTATATTTTCAACTTCATGTTGTTTCTTGAAAAATATTAGAGAAAAACCCAACTCTCCCTCTTTCACATCCTCCCTCCTAAGAGGGCCCTCCTCTTTGGAGAAAGTGCAACTCTATCCTCCACTCTTTCTATTCTACAATCTCTTACTACATCAACCCAATATATCATTTGTAGCACCTCAATAACTTGTAAATACATCATGATCTCTCTCATGGGTATGTTAGTGATCATTAAATCATCTTTAAAACTTTCAAGGGTCGCAATCCGTGATGGTTAGCCAGCGTCTGTCCTCCCCTTAAAAGGTGTGCGAGAAATCAAGTAAGTGTTCTATTCTCAATTTACCATTGGTTTGTTTCTCCACACTTATTCATTTAGTCTAAAGAAATTTCTCACTCCAACTCTCTTTTGCTTCATTACATATGCATGTGGTTACCTCTCATGGTGATTTTATTTGTGTCACAGCATTGGATAGATGGAAATGAGCTCTCTATGCAAAGTGTGTTAGTTTGTAAGTGATTCTCTCTTGTGTGTTTGTGAGGCAAGTCTTGTGCGCATGATTTTTTGATGAGTGCTTGAGAGAGGAGGAGTTTGGATGTATTATGGGTATTCTTATGGGGAGAAGGTGAATGCTATCCCACAAATTGCATATTTCATTTGATGCACAGCATTGGGTTGCATAATCGTTGATGGTGTTCAAGTGTCCAAAGTGTATATAGAGTAAGGGAGTTTTCAAAGTGTGTTGCTTGAGTGGGTGAGTGCAAGTGTTATTTTGATTGGTTTCCTTCTCCACTCCCAAAATAAGGTGGTGCCCCAAGTAGTGTGCGTACCTCTTTACGAAAATTTTGTGAGGGTAGGCCCATTGGTTTGGGTTTAGAGGGCCCATTTCAAAAAGCTCGCCCTCATAAAGTGGTGCCCCCACTGAGGAACATATTTCCAAGTTACCTTCAAATTTTTTGGTGATGACCAATGGAGTTCCCATCTATCCATTTCATTTTGCACAACACATTACAGTAAATGTTTACATAGATAGAAAATTCTTTTTCCAGCAACGCATTGTTTTTATGTTTGGTGCAAAAAGACTTAGAGAAATACTAGCATCACCCGATCCAATTATACTTCCAATCATCAATTATGAAAATTCTTTTGATGTTCACATTTTCATTTTGTTTTAAAGGCAGTAACAAGGAGTGGTGAAGGGGTGCTCAAGGGCCATATGAGGAACGAGGTCTTCAAACCAACAACGAGAAGTAGCACATGAATCACGATCAAAACAATGAACCTTTTAGGCCTATTGCTCGGCAATCCATTCATATAATCATTGCAACTAAGTTTAGGTTTCAATCTATCCTAAGGAGGATATTTGGATCCACTCTCCTCAATGAAATCAATGCTTCAATTAATCCATTTATTCTACCTATGATAAAGTACGAATTAACAATGGATGTGTACATCTTCATTTTAATGTAATCAGATTTATAGTGTCAACAATCTTGTGCAGCCCGTAACAGAAAAGTTTCTTTTAAAAAAAATAAAATTCAAAAAGTCTAAACAAAATGTCAAGTTCTTTTCCCACGTTCTATGCAAGAACTGGGGAAGATGCGCAAGAGTTTCTTGACAACTTGGAGATGGCACATCTCATATCCAAGAGAGATGAAGAGGAAGTAAATCTAGGAGCCTTCCCGTTGGTTCTAAAAGCAGAAGCTAAAGCATGGTATGAGACCTTGCAACCCCAAATCAAGTCCAACTGGGAGAGACTGCGAGGAAGCTTCCTCTCCAAGTTCGGGCAAGGTGATACTTCTGAAGGACTATGGAAATGTCTTATTGGACATAAGTAGGTATCACTTGAAGACTATCCCTCTTATGAAGCAACCTTTGTAATCTATGGGATAGGTGGGAGGCTACATTAGAAAATCATGGTGGTGCACCTAACTTTCTCGAAAAAGAGAGATTCATGGTTCGCTTGTATCCACTTTTAAAGGCTAAGTAGATCTAAAATTCCCATCCACCTTCGAAGAAGCACGTGAGGTAGCCATCATCAAGTTTAGAAAACTACACTTCCAAGCACATAGAGCAACGGGTTTGAATGAAGTGAGTGAGAGGGAGTCTTCACAAACCATGGAAGCACCAATTAGGGCCCCTCTTGCACAATCTTCACAAATAGGAGATAACGCTCAAGAAGAGGTTTTACAAAGGCTAACTCAACATCTTGAGAACCTCACTCTGAATCTAGTACAGGGCCTACCTCAACAACGACAACCAAGAGAAGGGAATCGCAATCAACGAAGACAAGCTCAAGAGTTGCGATGTTGCAATTGCAATGAAATCGGCCATGGCATGTACAATTGTCCACATCCAAGGCGACTTCCGGGAGACATATATCCCCCCAGAACGCCTCCTCTTACTGTGCAGCAAGAACTAGCTCAAGGCCCACAAATCCTTCGTCAACCACCACCACCAGCAAATATACCTCCCGTCCCACATGAGGAGGAAGAAAGAGGACTCAACATCATCAAGCTAGAAGAGGTAATAGATGAGCATACTCTAAACTTTGATGTTATGCCGGCAGAAAAATGCACAAGAGCACATGATAAGGATGAAGACATGAGAAGTGAAGGGACAAATTCAGCCAGAATGGAGAAGAAGAAGAAGTCAAAGATGGAAGAAGCTGAAAGTAGCAGGAATAAAAGATCAAGGCGAAGGGATATTGGTATCAACGACTTCCCATTGGGAAAGGAACTAGAGACCTACAATATCCTGGAGGATTTACAAACCCAAAAGCCAAACATTTCATGGCCTCAACTTCTACACCTATCAGCCAAAGTAAGAAGGCAATGGCCAAAGTTGGTAAGTACAAGAATTCCTCAAAGCTACAAAAAGATGTGGAACCCATTGTGGATGCTTACATAAGGGGTAAAAAGGTGTCTAATGTATATGTTGATGGTGGAGCTCAAATGTGTGTGATCACGGAAAAATCAATGAACAAGTTAGGGCTTGAAATTACAAAGTCCTCTAATTGTCAAGCTAGACTAGCCAAAAACTCAAGTGTGAAGTGTTTGGGGATCATTGAAAATGTAAAAGTCTCTGTATGTAACGTAGATGCACGAATGGATATGTATGTCATGTCAGCTAAGGGGGAGGGCTATCCCATCATCCTAGGGAGGCCTTGGCTCATTGCTGTGAATGCAGATCAAAAATGAGGAAGTGGTCGTTTGATTCTTAAGAAGGGTCAACCCGTGGTGTATGATTGGCGAGAAGGAAAGAAACTAGATATCAACTATGAAACCACGGCAGATGAAGAGAGCGAGGAGGAGAGTCCTTACTCAAGTGATGAGGAAGCATCAACCAGTGAGGAGGAGTCTTCTTTGGAGGTAATGGGAATTGTATTCAATGCCAACACCCAAGATGTTTCTATAGAAGAAAAGCCAACAGACAATCACACACGAGGGGATGAAAGATGCCACCACCTTGAAGAAGAATTTGAGAAGATGCTTGCAAAAGATCTTACTTGTGAGGAGAAGAGGTCCTGCATCAATATGTTCAGGAGGTATCCAAATTTGTTTATCACTGACTACTCACAAATAAGAGGTATAGATGTAATAGAGCATCGAATTGAATTGAAACCAGGGACCAAACCCGTGGCTCAAAAGTTAAGGCGACTAGGATCTATGCAACAAAAGGCTCTCCTACAAGAAGTGAATCGAATCTTGAAGGATGGCTTCATCTATCGAGTATACAACTCCGAATGGGTATCACCTATTGTAGTCACTCCCAAGAAAAATGGTAAGTGGAGGGTCTGCGTGGATTACAAACCCCTCAACGCTGCGACAAAGAGGGACCACTTCCCTCTCCCTTTCCAAGATGAAATTTTGAATGAAGTAGCAGGTCACGAATGCTACACTGTGTGTGATGGGTATTCAGGATATTTTCAAATTAGAATAGCAGAAGAGGACCAACCAAAAACCACCTTCATCACACCTTGGGGATGTTTTGCATTCACAGTAATGACTTTCCGGCTCACCAATGCTCCTAGCACCTTCATGACATTCACATTATTTGTATTTTAGCCATTCTTTGGAAAATCTATAAGAGTCTTTATGGATGATTTCTGTATTTATAATTGTAGATCACTTCACTGCCAAAAGGTTGAAGAGGGGCTTAAGAGGCTCCATCAATTTGGGGGACAACTCAACCCAGAGAGGTGTCATATCGGTGAATCTCAGGTGGTTTTGCTAGGCCATGTGGTTTCTTCACAACGAATTCAAGTGGATCCCTCTAAAATAGAGGCCCTTTTGTCATTATCTCCACCAACAACAACTAAGGAGCTAATGACCTTCAACCACAAAGTGAGGTACATGTCTCGCTTCATCCATCTCCTAGCAGAAGCCATCGCCCCTTTGCATAGGTTGGCAAGCCAATCTACATTTGAATGGGGGAGGGAACATGCAAAATATTTTGACTAAGTGAAGGGCATTCTTAGCTCTCTCCCAATCCTAGTTCCACCAGATCCAAAGGAGACCTACTATGTCACTCCAAGTGTAGGTTTCGAAGTAATTGGTGTTGTTTTGATGCAAAAAGATCCTAAAACATCATACATGAGGCCGATCTATTTTTCAAGCAAGGTGATGACTCTGGCCGAGAAGGGATACACTGAAATGGAGAAAGTGGTCTTTGCAATCTTGTTTGCGGTAAGGAAGTTTCGATCGTATCTTCTCCCTGTGCCATTTGTTTTTCTCACCTTAGAGGACAATCTACCATATGTAGTACAACACATGAGCCTCTCATCTAGAATAGCAAAGTGGGTGCTTGAACTCCAAGAATTTGAATACACTTTCCTTGTAGAAGATAGCAGAAGAGTAGGACTGGCAGACATTCTCACCTACAAAGTGAGAGAAAGGGAAGGATCACGACTACAAAGAGAGGAAGGCTCCAAAATAGTTCAAAGTGAAGGAGATTGATAATGCCCATACTTTATGCTTTGATGGAGCTTATCAATGCCAACAAGACAAAGCAACAGGGGGGATCATCATCTTAAACCCACAAAAGAAGTTAATGGTTACAAAAGGTATCACTCTACCCAATGTTCACTCTAACAATGAGGATGAGTATGCTGCTCTAACTCTTGGATTAGAAGAATGCAAAGAATTAGGCATACAAAGACTTATTATAAAAGGTGATTCTTTGCTAGTGGTCAGGCAAATCCAAGGGACTTGAAGGTGCAAGAATCGTACATTGTTTGAGTGGCTTAGTAGTGTAAGAGCTTTGATGAAGGGTTTTAAAGCAACACAGGTACAACACATTGTGAGAACTCATAACAAGGAAGCAGAAATACTCGCAAATGAAAAGCTTCAAATGGCGGTAGGAGGTGTGAAACTATATGAACCCAAATATCAAGGTCAAGAGGAGCTAAAAGACATTACCTTCTTTCTACAAGCAGGTGAGTGTCCCAAACACTTAGACAAGGTGTAAAGACATAGACTAGTTAAGAAGGCCACACCTTACCAATTGACCGGGGATGATTTATATCACAAACGGAAAGATTTGGTCTTGAGAAGAATACCAGGTGTGCAAGAGATAGAGAAAATTCTTCTTTCATATCATGATGATGTCTGTGGTGGTCACTTTTCTCAAGATATTACAAGTAGGAAGATTTTACAAGCAGGGTTTATTTGGCCGAGATTACATCGTGATTTCCAATATTGGTGTAAGGCATGTAAGCCATGCCAAATTGCTGGGTATAGACGACTAACATATGAGCCTCGAGTCCCAATAATATCTTATGGCCCTTTTGAAAAGTGAGGTGTGGATGCAATAGGTCCCCTGCCTCGTACTTCTACAGGGAAGGTTTTAATCATCATGGGTGTTGACTACATGACACGATGGGCGGAAGCAACAAGCACAACCCGAATCACAGCTGAAGAGGTATCAAAGTTTATTTTTGACCATATTTGTAGTAGGTTTGGAACACCCCTAGAAATCTTATCAGATCGAGGCCCGGGTTTTAGGGATGACCTTCTAAATGATCTATTGAGGAGGTTAAAAGAGAATTACCTGCATTCCACACCCTACTATCCTCAATGCAATGGATTGGTGGAAAAAGTGAATGGAATGATATGTAAGATCATTTCTAAGTAGGTTGTGGACTGGCCTAATGATTGGGATCGCCATTTGACGGCTGCTCTTTGGGCGTATAGGACATCTTTCAAGGTATCTACCCAATTCACCCGTTTTCATCTAGTTTATGGAGAGGAGGCACTTCTCCCCATTGAGGTAGAGCTCTCAAGATTGCGTGTTCTTGCAAGAGTGGCCAAAAAACTAAAAGAGGCTCTACATGAAAGGATCTTAGATCTCCAACGACTTGAGCTAGATAGAGAAGAGTCCATTGATCACTACATCACCAAAGCGACAAGCCAAAGGGACAAAATCAACAAGAGACTCAAGGGGAAAGGATTGAAGGAAGGTATGTTGGTTCTTCGCTATGATAACCGACTTGATACTTGACTTGACAAAAAGTTTTTGCAAAGATGGGAGGGACCTTTCATGATAAAAACAAAGTTTGGGAATGGTAGTTACAGATTAGCAGATTTATCAGCAAAACTCCACAAGACCAGAGTCAATGGATGGAAATTAAAGCCCTACTTTCAACGTATCAATCCGTTGATAGGAAGTCATCTCCCTACATCATCTAAGCTCCAAATTGGCATGGATCCGTTCGGCTTGGCAAATGCTCCACCTATTTTAAAAGCTTTGATGTACAAAGAAGAACCAGCCTTTGAATCTGAACATACCCAAGGAAACCCTCCCATCTCCGATTTATGGGATTGAGGTAATAAAAAGCAGGTCTAATGGAGTAAAAGAGTGCATGATACTCCTCCTATTGAAAAAATAAAAAGTGGAAAAGGAAAAATGACAAAAAAAAGAAGATAAAGAAGCAACACCGTCCTCCTAAAGATATGAATATCTCTAGGTTTGGGGGAGGGCTAATATGAGTGGCATAAAATGGTAACCACCTTTTTAAAGAATTTGTCAGCCTACTCAACGTTCTCTTCCTCATATGTGTATATATTTTTCTACGCTATTAAGTTATCTAGAGTAAATTTCCCCTCTTCGTTTAACCTTTGCGGCGACACATACATTGTACTCTTCCCAAAAATGTCACCTTAGTCATATATTTATATTACCACCCTTTTCTTTTTTGCTTTGTAAATAAAAGTAAGCATACAATAACCAACTATCTACCCCCAAACTTTCTTACCTCTTCTGAATTAGTAGTAGAAAAATAATATATCCATCTTCCATCCCATATAGATAAATTACCATGGAAATCAACTCTCTACTTGTCTTTACCAAAGATTATGGTCCATCTCTACAAGTCTTCTATGCCCCCTACATAGGTGTTCCAATATCTCTTAAGAATATACATATAGTTTTTCTCTTTTCAAAAAGATTCCAAGTGTATATTATTTTCACAACAAAATAATATTGGGCCCTACTCTATTTGTTTAAGCATCATAGCCTTTTGAAAAAGCATGATTCCCCTTGGATGCATACAAGCAAAGGGCCCATACAAGAAGACTTGGAAGCAAAAGGTTCCATAGCCTAGTGTGGACCTTCCAAACCGATTTCCTTGGTGCATGGGCGTGAAGAATAGTCCATATTCATATCAAACATGTTGAGAAGGTCAAATTTGCCTTTTGAAGCATGTCATTCCGAGCTACAGGTAAAACGTTATGGTCAAAATAGTGTAAATCTGTCAGATTCGCAGCAAAAGGGAACTGTAAATCAAGTAAATCAAGAGAGTGAGATCTTATTTTTCCCCTACTCATCTTCTAGAACAGCAATGAGTGTTCAAGGTCACTTGCATGTGATGGGACCAACCTAAAGATGCTTTCTAAATGCCAAGACAAACAAGTTGAGATACCCCGCAGGAGCCAACGGTAGGGCCTCATGGTGGGGCCCACCTACATTATGCACCCCTATGGATCCTTCACAATCTAAAATGATATTTTTGGTGAATAAATAGTCCCTTTTATGTCCAATATTCAATGAGTGGTCAAAGGACACTTAATTAGGGCTAATCACTCACCCTAATTAAGTGTAGCATAATCCCACTCCTACACAACTATAAATAGCCCCCCTTGGAGAGACTCAAGGACACACACCTATATTTTCAACTTCATGTTGTTTCTTGAAAAATATTAGAGAAAAACCCAACTCTCCCTCTTTCACATCCTCCCTCCTAAGAGGGCCCTCCTCTTTGGAGAAAGTGCAACTCTATCCTCCACTCTTTCTATTCTACAATCTCTTACTACATCAACCCAATATATCATTTGTAGCACCTCAATAACTTGTAAATACATCATGATCTCTCTCATGGGTATGTTAGTGATCATTAAATCATCTTTAAAACTTTCAAGGGTCGCAATCCGTGATGGTTAGCCAGCGTCTGTCCTCCCCTTAAAAGGTGTGCGAGAAATCAAGTAAGTGTTCTATTCTCAATTTACCATTGGTTTGTTTCTCCACACTTATTCAATTGGTCTAAAGAAATTTCTCACTCCAACTCTCTTTTTCTTCATTACATATGCATGTGGTTACCTCTCATGGTGATTTTATTTGTGTCACGGCATTGCATAGATGGAGATGAGCTCTCTATGCAAAGTGTGTTAGTTTGTAAGTGATTCTCTTGTGTGTTTGAGAGGCAAGTCTTGTGCGCATGATTTTTTGATGAGTGCTTGAGAGAGGAGGATTTTGGATGTATTATGGGTATTCTTATGGGGAGAAGGTGAATGCTATTCCACAAATTTCATATTTCATTTGATGCACGGCATTGGGTTGCATAATCGTTGATGGTGTTCAAGTGTCCAAAGTGTATACAGAGTAAGGGGGTTTTCAAAGTGTGTTGCTTGAGTGGGTGAGTGCAAGTGTTATTTTGATTGGTTTCCTTTTCCACTCCCAAAAGAAGGTGGTGCCTCAAGTAGTGTGCGTACCTCTTTACGAAAATTTTGTGAGGGTAGGCCCATTGGTTTGGGTTTAGAGGCCCCATTTCTAAAAGCTCACCTTCACCAAGTAGACAGAGACTATACACTTATAACAAAGAAATTTCTAGAAAGATCAAAGAAGAGATTGAAAAACTGAAGGAAGCCGAATTCATTTACGAAATTGAACACACTGATTGGGTATCTCCAATTGTGGTAGTACCTAAGAAGAATGGAAAATTACGAGTGTGTGTTAATCTCAAAAAAGTGAATGCAGCTACCATTAGAGACCGCTTTCCTCTTCCTATAACTGAGCATGTTTTAGAACGAGTGGTAGGAAAAGAAGCTTACAGCTTCTTAGATGGCTTTTCGGGACACAATCAACTTTTGGTTGACCCAAGAGATCAGCATAAAACTGCTTTTACAATATAATGGGGTATATTTGCCTATTGGGTTATGCTGTTTGGGTTAACTAATGCTCGAGCCACATTTCAGAGATTGATGAGCCATGCTTTCAAAGAGTATCTTTGGAAATTCTTGGAAGTATACATGGATGATCTATGCGTAAATTCGTTAATCCGGGATGATCATTTTGAACACCTCAAAAAGATATTTGAAAAATGTAGACTTTATAGGATTTGCTTAAATGCTGAAAAGTGCACATTCATGGGAAGACAAGTGATGAGAGTCACAAACACTCACAGCCATAGGTCCCGCACCTTCCCAGCTAGACGGCACACATCCCGACGTTTCTGGTAAACCCGACACGAAGTTGCTGGGGTGGGAGTTTGTGAATTGATCTACACACTTTGTTAGCCATGGATGAAAATCAAGAGACACAAGGGATGCACTTTGATCCTGTAGTCATGCAGATGTTTCAAGCATTTGCCATGTACATGCAGCAACAACAAGCAGCTGAAAGAAGCCATATTTCAACTACAAAAGCACTATAGTCCATTGTGAAGAGAATTACCAATTTGATGGCAAGGACATCAAAAGTATCTACGAGCTTATATGAAGGAAATGCAGTTGAACCGAGTGTGTGAGGAAGACATGGTTCGAAGTTTTGAGCTAGTTTGTGTCCCAGAGATCAGAGACAATATTAGGGCAATTCAAAATGCTCATGGAAGAAATTGGGAGGAATTCAAGCTTTCTCTAAAAGAAGACTACTTTACGGAGGATTTTGAGAGGGTGACGAAAAGAACTTTCTTAGATTGGGTTTCAAAGCCTAAAGAAGGGATATCTGCTACAGAGCTTCTTAGAGAGTTTTAGCGATGATATGCTCAACTATCACAAACTGAACAAGCTTCCTTGGATAGGGAGAAGGTAGAACTTTTCCTACAAGCAGCGAGCAAAGAAATTGAAGAAAAGTTAGAACTTCTCTTGAAAGACAAAGATATAGAGCAAGTTTTGAAGACAAGGTGGAATGATGTACAAGATGCGGTCTCCCTGTTGGCAAAAAGACAATGCAGAAGAGACAAGATGGTGGTGAACAATGGTGGTGCAGTTCCTGCTATTATTGAGAAGCAGCCAAAACCTTCTATTCTAGCTTCTTAGGATGATGGGTCTATGCTTGAAGAACTTGTGAAGGGCATACATGAGCTGAAATTAAAGCTAGCAAGGCTTGAAGAAAATTGGCAAACATCTAGACAGTCATCATCAAGTCAAAAACCTCAAAACAGAGAGGGATTTGTAAATAGGTGCATCTGGTGTGATAGCCCAAACCATCCAAGAAGGGACTGTGAAAGCTTCAAAGATGCCTTGGGTAAAGATCTTGTATTCTTCAAAGAAGGGAAGATACATCTTACTGAAATAGGGAAGCCCTTGGCGACCAACTTTGGCAAAGGAGGGATGAAAAAGCTAGTTAAGGACATGGAAACCATTCATGCTATCTCAATGGTTAAAGCAGCAGCATTTGGCTTAAAGGCTGGTCAAGTCATGCTCAAAGGGTCAAAATCTATTGAAGACGTGAGTGAGGATGGCGAAGATGTCTGTCCATCTGCGATGGAGCTAGCTATGAAGGGAAAGTTGACTAAAGAAGTCTTACATAAAGTAGGAGATTGCATCCGTCTTGAGATTGGGTGGAATGAACCTGTAGATGCCTTGTCAGTGCATGCCTACATTCTAAAGTGTCGAGGAAACAAGGCACTTGTTGAAGAAAAACGCAGGAGAGAAAATGCGGATGAAGGCCCCTCAAAGAGGGCTACTAGAGGTGGAGGAAGAAAGGATCCAAGTCCCTCTCAAGAGCCCATGGCAAGGGGGCCTCTATCACAAGAAGTACCAATGAGAGATATTGCACCAAAGGAGAAGCAAGATAAAGAAAAGAGCAAGGGAAAAAGCCCATCATACAAGCTACAATCAAATATTGAAGCTGCCACAGACTTAAAGAAGGTTTTAGAGGAAAGGATCTTAAATAGCAAGGTGAAGTTTACATTGGGAGAAGTCCTTGGCATTGCAAAAAGAGAGTTCCATGAGGAAATCATTGATATCATAAGAAGGAAGCGACAAGCTTTAACGGAGTCTATCCAATCAGAGGTTGAAGAGAGCGATTCAAAGACACATGTGATACAAGTACAACAAACAGATGAAGATGAGAATTTTGTAAGCTGCTACCAATCTTCGGGCGGCAAAAATAGGCATGTTAAATTTGAAGATGAAGATGAAGACGAAGCCACTCATAAGAGCCACTATTCTAGAAACCATTGGGTAAGGGCTACAATAGAAACCTTTGTTAAGGTGGGAGATCTTGAGGAGCCTTATGTGGCCCTGATATACAATGGTTCAAAGATTAACCTCATTTACAAGAGTCTCTATATGAAGGGAAACTGGCCAATTGATACTGACCATGGGTGGATGATTAGGGCTGCAAACAACTCATCTAGGGATCTCTATGGTGCTTGTCCAAATGTTAATGTAACCATAGGGGATGTGAAAGGTGAGCAAAATTTCTTTGTTCAAGAGATGTCAAGCTATCCTCTAATCCTTGGACAACCATACACACAGTGCGAATGGAGACAAAAGTGTTGGATGATGGATCTGCCTATGCCAGGGTCAAAAGCAAAGATGGAAAACGAGCTATTCAATTCTTGACAGTTTGCGTTGACCATGACCGAAATCCTGACAGCTTACGGGACCATTCTCTACCAAAACCAAGTAAGGAGTTTCGAGATCAAAGGGAGATGAGGGGTTTTGGCTGAGTACCATTGTAAAGCGGGAGTGCAGTGGTACATAAAAAAAAGGTACTCACCTAATCCGAAGGGAGATGAAGCTTTTTCTACAGGTGCCCTAGTAGCAAAGGATGGATCAGTATCTTTAACAATGCTTGGAGATTTAAAGAAAGGACAAAAACAATATGTAAATAGTGTACAGAGAAAATACAAAAACCATAATTTGCTAGATGAAGATGAGTACATTTCAAGTGTTTTTGAGGAGGTTTCTTTTGTAGATACTTTGGGTGATCTCAATGCTATAACAAGTTCTAGTTTTCAACAAGGAAATGACCTGGTAAAAGTACTTCTATGGACCTATATAGAATCATTGAGTCTTTCAAAGATGAGGAGTTCTTCAATGTGCAAAAATATCTAGAAGTGCGAGTGGAGACAAAATACAAAACTATAGCAAAGAAGGTGAAACCGGTGGCATTGCCTTTGCCTACAGATTGCAAGGAAACGATGGATCTGGCTTCTTTGCAACCTAGTCTCCAAAATCCAAAAAGAATTGGACACAAGTTTACGCAAGAGTCATTGAAGATGTTAAAAGTTGGAGGCAATGACTCCTTGACAGATATTGAAAGAAAATGCTTTGAACAGACACTCTCCAAACATGGAAAAGATTTTGCATTCGAGCCGCATGAGATAGGGTGCGTGGATCCATCTATAGTCGAACCAATGGTAATATTCACTATATCTCATTTGCCTTGGAATCTACGACCAATTCCAGTGCCAGAAGCACTCTTGCCAAATCTTGTAGATTTACTCAATGAAAAAATAAAGATGGGGATTTTGGAACCATTAGGAGATTTCGGAGGTCTTTTGGAGGGCCTTTTGGAAGAGAGAGGAAAATAAGATCCTCCAATGAGAGAAGAGCCTACGTTACGTAGAAAAATAGATTGATATTAACAAAAATATAAAAGGTGTCCCTCTCCTCATTTAATAATCTAGTGGTCCTTGAAGACGATCACTCTCTTTCATTTAATGCGAGCACCTTTTTCAGAAGGTAGATGCGGTGCATTTGATACGGCTTACGTCATCACTAGAATCCAAAAATTTACAAAACTATCAAGTGGTGGAATATTTTGAAACTTTTGATACTGTCAATGCGTCCGAAACGCCCAAATATCTTTGAAATGAATGTCCAATTGCCTAGCTCCGACATCCAAAGAGGCAAAGAATGTCAAAAACCCCTAAAAGAACATTTTACTAATGGCGCGTGAGGGGGCATTCCAAAATTTTGGAATGCCTCATCGCGCGCCGTTAGTAAAAAACCCCTTTTTTCCTCTTTTAGAGAGCTTTTTGAGAGGAAAATGTCAAAAAAATCTCTAGAAAGGTCTCCATCTATCACATAGGTTTTTTCTTCATCATCTTAGCCTTAGAGATCATAATTTCGGGTCTAAAGGAGTGAGCACACACACCCATTGTTACAATTCTACAAAGTGCATTTTGATCACACACACACACACATACACACATAGACATACAAATCTAACATACACACAAACACACAGAGACACAAATATAACATACACACACACAGACACACAAATATAACACACACACACACACACACACATAAACACAAAGAGCCTCTCTCTCTCTCTCTCTCTCTCTCTCTCTCTCTCTCTCTCTCTACTATAGGCGCACGTAGAGAGGCACAACCGGTGTGCATGTCTCTATGCGCGCCTTTAGTACTGTGCATCCACCAGTGTATGTGTTTATGTGTGTATGTGTGAGTGTTATAGAGAGAGGAAGTAACGTGGGGGAAAGAGAGAGAGAGAGAGAGTCTTTCTGTTACCTTATACTAACAACGCGAGGAGGTGTTTTTTGAGGTCAAAACATGCTCCACGCGCGCCGTTAGTAATGGGAGTCTCTCACTCTCTCTCTCTTTAAATATGCTAAGCTATAGAAAGGAGAGGGAGAGAGAGAGAGAGAGAGAGAGAGAGAGAGAGAGAGAGAGAGAGAGCATGGTGCAAAAGTGCAATAGAGAAACATGGGTAGGCTTTCTTGAAAGATAATTGTCCAAAAATCACTAAAAGGAGCTTTGTACTAACGGCGCGTAGAGGGGAATTCTAGTATTTTAGAATGCCTCCTCGCTCGCCTTAAGTAAAAATCCCATTTTTTGGGGTTTTTTGACATTTTTTGCCTCTCCGGATGTCGGAATGAGGCAAGTAGACATTCGTTTTTAGGGTATTCTAGTGTTTCGGACGCATTGGTGGTGTCAAAAGCCTCAAAATCTATCACTATTTGACAGTTTGTGACTTTTCAACTTTCAGTGATGACGTAAGCTGCCTTGAATGTGCCGCACCTGCCTCTTGAAAAAGACGCTCACATTAAATAAAAAAGTGACAGTTTTCAAGGACGATTGGGAATATAAATCTACTTTTTAAAGTGTCTGGTTGTCCTTTTGGACGTACTCACAAGGTGCAAGTGCATTTTAAAAAAAGTTTCTAGAGAGAGAAATACAATTTCTTACAAGGCCCTCCAAATGAAGCTTCATGTGACCCCTACTCAAGCAGATGGTTCACAGTACCAAAGAAAAATGGAGCTCTACGCTTCATTCAAGACATGCATCCTGTCAACAAAGTCACAATCAAGAATATGGGTACAGGGCCAATTGTAGATGAGTTTGCAGAAGCATTTGCAGGAAGGGCAATATATTCTATGGGGGATTTGTACTCAGGGTATGATCAGTTTCAACTAGCAATGGAAAGTAGGGAATTGACTACCATGAGAACACCCTTGGGTTTGGTAAGGATGTGCACCTTACCACAGGGAGCAACCAACTCGGTTGCGCACATGATGAACGGTATGAACAAAGTCCTTCATGACTTCATACCTCAAATTACAATGCCTTTTCTTGATGACGTTCCACTCCTAGAAGACTATTGGGCAGTCTCCCAAGGGGTCCAATGAGCATTCAAGAGCCCAATAGCTTGCCTGATTCCTATTGGCCAGGAGGCAAAGGGGTCCAATGAGAGTTTAGTTTAATTATTTAATTACCTAAAGCTCTCACAAAAAGGGAAAGGGGGACACATGTCAAAAGGCTATCACTTATGTTGCTTAACACCCATTGGCTTGACTTGGGGAGGTCCAATGAGGCAAAAGCCAGACCAATTTAGCAGGAAGGGCTCGCCCAAATGAGAGAGAGGGCTGATTTTTGCTGGGCATTGACACACACACACTAACACTTGACCTTGTGTGAAGAAAGAATACTCTATCTCCTCCCAAGCTTTAATGGAGAGCTCATCACCTACTCCAAGCTTGTGAGATAGAAGCCTACATCAACACTCTCTTGGCATGTGGATGCAAATCCAACCAAGAGCCAAGATTCAATGCATGCTCATCTTCTCTACCAAGCTAATTACTAAGCTAAGATATGCTAATATGAGTGATTATGTGAGGAGATGTACATCTTTCTCGTAAGATACTCCTTCTTCCTCTCAATCTACTCTCATACCCTGCTAGCTCTCACCATCTTCGAAGGTGTGTGAGGTCTTGGGTCCGAGAACGGGGAAAATTCAAGTTGTGTTTGATTAAGTGTTTTGCTTAGTGCATGAAGCTCCCATCTTCATTGCACTAGCTAGTTTTGAAGGAACACAAAGAATTGTATTGTACAATGTCTCTCTCGATGGGAGAAACCATAATACAAACCCTTTTGGAGGGGGGACCGGCTCGATGCAAATCCGGTCCTCAACTGTTGTCAATAGCTTAATTTCTCTCTCTTTTGAAAGTATTGTCGATGCTATCTAACTAGGTGTTATGCTTTTCCTTGCTCTGTCCACCCAAGCACTCTTGTAATTCTCATTAGGAATCTATTCTAATGAAATGCCCACTATGCTCATGCTAATTTCCGCTACACATAAGTTATTAGGACATTAAATGTTACATTGGTATCAGAGCTCAAGGTTTCTCTTTTCTTGCTCAAGAAGGGAGGTCCTCAAGCTAGCTACAAATGGTTGGTATTATTAATTGCCTGTGATTAAGTAGAATAGGGATTTTTCAGCCTTGCAGTGCACCTGCCTTTGTGCAGTTAACGCGGCATTACCGTCGAGAGCTATGGTCTTAATAGTGGAGTCCTACGGGGCTTGCCTACGGGTTTGCCTACGGCTTAACCACTTTTGAGCTATTAGAAGCTTGACAGGAGCCGGTGCTGTTTTGGTGTCTAAAGACCCTCTCTTATATTCCTTGCAATTAATGGTATTCGAGCCGTGGGTATAGTAGCAACTAGGGCTTGAAGTGCCAAAGTACACCTAAAAATTTTACACCTAAAAGTTATTAGAATGGCTCACAATAGTAAAGAGAGTGAAATTAATGTTGATAACTTTGATTTTGCTCATGAGCAAGCTACTAATGATGCTTCAATGCTTGTTAACTATCTTGTTACTAGGCTTCAACAAGCCATGGGCAATCCATCTCTCCAAAGTGAAGTGCAACGGCAGCTTCGTGCTCATGGGATTCTCCAAGCTCATCACCATGATGAGAGAACACCTAGGAAGCCTCCTTGTGAGACTACCAAAAGAGGTCTCTCTCCGATTCGGGAAGAAGAAGAGAATCCATATGAAGGGCTCAAGAATTTACTTCTTGACGATGCATCTCCTTCCCAAAGGAGAACTCAAGAGCCTCCGCCGAAGGAACGAGAAAGAAGCGAGTCTCCCGCCACCTCGATAGAGATGGCTCCACGAAGACGGCAGGTTAAACGCTCTCCATCACCACCAAAGTGGAGAAGACCATCGTATTCTTCTCCTCACCACAATTCGAAGAGGGATGATAAAAAGCAAGAGAAGAAAAAGGCGAGAAAGAGGACACCCTCTTCTCCATCTTCTTCATCCTCTTCCTCTTATGAAAGCTATGGTGAAGACGACAAAGATCAGGACAAGAAAAAGGCGAGAAAGAGGTCACCCTGTTCTCCACCTTCTTCAAATTCTTCACCTTCTGAAGAAAGTGATGGTGCAACTTTTGAACCATCAAAAAGAAGAGGCCATAGGAAATCCTATGCTGCATGGAAGAGGTCATCCAACCTGAAGAAATTCAAAGAGGGAGGGAAGAGAATCTCTTTCCTTACCTATGATGGAACCTTTGGTGCCACGGACAAAGTCTTGGCCTTTATCCAACAATTCAATGCAGCGTTTGGAGATGAGGGCTTCACGGAATCCTCTAAGCTACGCCATGTAGCTATGCACTTTCAAAAGTCCGTTAGACGATGGTGGTCGAGCCTACGAGCCAACGGTGAAGCTCCACGAACATGGAAAGCTTTAAGAGCTTCCATTATGAAGCAGTTTTTGGCCACTGATGCCAAAGACAAAGTACTCACCGAATGGCGAAGCTTAAAGCTCTCTCCCAATGAATCCATCCACAAATATGTAGACAAGTTTTGAGACCTACAATTCAAAGCCACTGTCTTCAAAAAGTTGGATTTTGGAGAGCAAAAGCAACAATTTTGTGCGGGCTTAACTGAAGAAATGGCGGAGTATGTCAACTCGCAAAGACCACGTACCATATCGGCGGTAATACACCACACGATGGTGGCCTCTCGAATCAATTTCCAAACGGGGGCAAAAAGAAATAATAAGGCCCTAGAAAACAAGGGTTCCAATGAGCCTAAGGGGAAGGACAATGTCCAAAAGTCTCGTAAGGGCAACTCCAACAAAGCTAAAGAGAAGGGAGTTTACAAAGGTAAGAATAAACTCTCTCCTGAAGAGCTTGAGCATTATCGTAAGGATAACCGATGTTTCAAGTGCGGCGAACAAGGGCATGCGTACCGCGCTTGTCCCCAAAAGAACAACCGCCAAGATCCTCCTAGAGCTTCCTTGGTTGAAATCCAAGAGGAGGAAATTCACCAAACTCATCACAAAGGATTTCCTCTATGCCATGCTTGGGGAAAGGTAAGAGAACATGATGCTTTTATTCTCTTTGACCCTGGTTCTACTCACAATTTTATATCTATGGAGTTAGCCACCAACCTAGGCATACAATCCTACGAGATGGGAGATGTCCTACCCGCAGACAGTGCCTTCAAGGCGCAAGAAGCTTCAGTCACTCCCTTAATTGGGAAATTGAGGCTTCATGTCCAAGGCTATGTGGACAAAGAGGACTTCTTTATCTCTCTCTCTCAAGCATGAGGATGTAATCCTAGGGGCACCATGGTTTGATCGCCTGGGTGCCGATGTTAAATTTCCTGAAAGGAGAATCTCCTTTAAGTTTAGGGAAAAAGACATGTATATAAATGCTAAGGAAATGGGTAGCACCATCCCCATTGTACATACACCATCTTTCAACAAGTCAATAAAGAGCTCTATTTCCGTGTACATGATTTTTGTTAAAGATTCTCAAAATGAACCTAATGCTTTAACAAAAGAAAATAAAAGCAACCAAAAGGAATTAGAGTTATCCAATTTTCTCAAGGGGTTTCAAGATGTTTTTATTGACGACATCCCTTGTGAGCTACCTCCTAAACGAGGTAATGATGACCATGCAATTGAACTTCTTCCAGGAAGTTCACCGCCTAATAAACCTCCTTATAGAGTTTCTTAAGCTCAACAAGAGGAGATTATGCGGCAAGTGCATGAGTTAGTTGAGAAGGGTATGGTTAGGCCAAGCTCATCTCCATTTTGCTCACCTGTGCTATTAGTGAAAAAGAAAGACGACACATATCGTATGTGTGTCGACTATAGATCACTAAATAGGATCACTATCAAGAATAGGTTTCCCGTTCCACGGGTAGAAGACCTATTTGATAAGCTACAAGGATCGACCTACTTCAATAGGATTGACCTAAAAAGTGGCTATCATCAAATAAGGATAGTTGATCAAGACATTGTAAAGACCGCATTTTGTATTACATTTGGTCTTTACGAATACATTGTCATGCCTTTTGGCTTGACCAATGCACCAGCCACATTCAACCACTTGATGGAGAAGCTGTTCAGGCCTCATCGAACCTTCACTGGAGTGTTCTTTGATGATATTATCATCTACTCTAATTCATTGGAGGAACACAAGCAACACCTCCAGGTAATATTTCAAGTTTTAAGAGAGAATAAACTTTACGTTAATCGAAAGAAAAGTGAATTTTTCTTGCAAGAGATTCAGTATTTAGGTCACATTATCTCTCAAGATGGTATCCAAATGGATCCATCCAAGTTAGAGGTAATAAAAGGATGGCCTAAACCAAGGAATCTTCATGAACTAAGAAGCTTCATAGGTATGTGTGCATACTATAGATGCTTCATAGAAAAGTTATCACAAATTGCGGGACCATTACATGACCTAACAAAGAAAAACGTTAGGTATACATGGTCTGCTAAGGAGAACAATGCTTTTGAAAAGCTTAAAGAAAAGCTTATCTCTCAACCTATGCTTACACTACCGGATCTCTCAAAACCATTTGAGGTCCAATGTGATGCTTGTGGTGATTGCCTTGGAGCTGTTTTGCTCCAAGAAGGGCACGCGATAGGCTATGAGAGTCAAAGGCTCGACCCTGTTGAGCAAGCTCTAGGCATATACGAAAAGGAACTCCTTGCAGTTCTACATGCCTTAGACTCATGGAAGCACTATTTATTGGGGACTCCTTTCATTCTGCGAACGGATCACCAAAGTCTTAAGTACTTCATGACGCAGACCAAGCTCTCCAACAAACAAATGAGGTGGACAAATTTCCTTTCGCAATTTCATTTTCATATTGCTCACATTGCTTGCAAGCATAATCAAGTAGCTGATGCACTCTCAAGACGGCCGAGAGTGAATGTGGTTTCCATAGCAACTCACAATGATCTATCTTCAATGATAGATGAGTATGCTATTGATCCCGATTTTAGAGATGTGATTTCAGCCCTTGCATTAGGGAAGAAAGAAGAACCATTTACTTTACAAGATGGTTATCTTCTCTATGGCAATAGACTATGCGTTACTAACTCACTACGTGAGAAAGTAATGTATGAATCTCATGCTCCACCTTATGCGGGGCATAGAGGGATTGAGTCTACCTTAAAGGGAATTGAAACATATTTCTATTGGCCTACCATGAAAGTGAACATACAAGAGTATCTTTCCAAATTTGTGGTATGCCAAAAGACAAAATGTGATAGAGGGAAGCAACTTGGATTGCTTCAACCCTTGCCAATCCCTAATTCACCATGGGAGAGCATATCCATGGATTTTATCTTTGGATTGCCTAAGTCTATCCATGGGAATACGGGAATATGGACGATAGTAGACAGGTTTAGTAAACAAGCTCATTTTATACCTGTCAAAAAGACTATCAAAGCCCATCAAATGGCAACCCTCTTTATTTCACAAATTTTCAAGTACCATGGCTGGCCCGTGTCCATAGTGTCGGATAGAGATCCTAGAATGACCAGTAATTTCTGGAAGGGTCTCTTTCAGAATTTAGGAACAAGGCTAAACTTCTCTTCGGCCTACCATCCACAAACTGATGGCCAAAGTGAAATAGCTAACCTAACCATTCTCGATCTACTAAAAGCCTATGTAACGGAAGTAGATCAAAGATCCCAATCGGAGAAGTACTTACCCTTAGTGGAGTATGCTTACAATAACACTGTACATACTTCCACGGGAAAAGCACCTTTCGAGGTAATTGAGGGAAGATCAAAAAGTCCCTTGCTACTTAAGGTACATGGGAAGATCTTCGCTGCAAATGAGTATAGCCGAGACCTACAAGAATCTTTTCAAAAGACTAAGGATGCTATCTCTATTTTAGATCAAAGGCAAAAGGCTGCTGCTGACAAGCACAGAAGAGCCCAAGCCTTTAAAGAAAACGATTGGGTCTTGTTAAAGTTTCCCAAGGCTTGATTGAGGCACACGACGGGCAAGAATCCTACGGGCCACCAAAAGTACTATGCTAAACTAGCAAAAAGGTACTATGGTCCCTTTCGGATTCTCCATTTTACAAATTCCCGTGCTCCCATCATTGGCCGTAGTGGCATCCCATCTCTCTTTATTGGCACCTTAGTGCGCTGACATGCGTCACAACGCTTTACAAACTCCTCGGCATCCATGTGCAATGTAGGCCACCATATTCCTGCGGTTAAGACAATTTCTTTCATCTTATCCCCTGAAAAATGGCCTCCATTTATTCCTCCATGTGTGTGTTCTAGAATCAACAGGTATTCACTTTCACTTGCATCGATTGTCATAATAATCAATATCTAATTCTCCTAAATGATTTTCTCATATTAAACTGATCATTTAATGTGGGGAGGTACTAGGGGAGAAAAAGCTAGAATATTGGTTAAGCTAGCAGACCGGCCATAGTAGGGATCCAAAGGAGGGAAAATAGGGATCAAAAGGGGGGGCCATCTGCAAAAGAGCCATGTGCAACAATGGGCTAAAAAGACCCTAAGGTTGAGCCCATTAAGACTTCCAAAATGCTAAGGTTCCAAAATTCAAAGGTTGTGTCCAAAGGTCAACCCTAGGGAAAATTGGATGCTTAGTGTGTGTACAAAAGTCTTCTTCAAAGCCTACAAAGGAGGGGGCGAGCCCATTTAGTAGGGGATGAGAGAGAAATCCACACACACACACACACACAGTCTCCCTTTACACAAAGGAAATTAGGAACACATGTCAGCTCCCTAGGCCAGATGCCCACAAGGTGTGCCCAATTCCTATTGGAAGACCCTTGAAGTGGACCAATGAGAACTAAGCTAGAGTAAATCTAGTTTAATTAATTTAAAAACATTTAATAAAAGAAACCAATGAGAATTAAGTCTCCTAGAAGACTATTGGGCAGTCTCCCAAGGGGTCCAATGAGCATTCAAGAGCCCAATAGCTTGCCTGATTCCTATTGGCCAGGAGGCAAAGGGGTCCAATGAGAGTTTAGTTTAATTATTGAATTACCTAAAGCTCTCACAAAAAGGGAAAGGGGGACACATGTCGGAAGGCTATCACTTATGCTGCTTAACACCCATTGGCTTGACTTGGGGAGGTCCAATGAGTCAAAAGCCAGACTAATTTAGCAGGAAGGGCTCGCCCAAGAGAGACAGAGGGCTGATTTTTGCTAGGCATTGACACACACACACTCACACTTGACCATGTGTGAAGAAAGAATACTCTATCTCCTCCCAAGCTTTAATGGAGAGCTCATCACCTACTTCAAGCTTGTGAGATAGAAGCCTACATCAACACTCTCTTGGCATGTGGATGCAAATCCAACCAAGAGCCAAGCTTCAATGCATGCTCATCTTCTCTACCAAGCTAATTACTAAGCTAAGCTATGCTAATATGAGTGATTATGTGAGGAGATGTCATCTTTCTCGTAAGATACTCCTTCTTCCTCTCAATCTACTCTCATACCCTGCTAGCTCTCACCATCTTCGAAGGTGTGTGAGGTCTTGGGTCTGAGAACGGGGAAAATTCAAGTTGCGTTTGATTAAGTGTTTTGCTTAGTGCATGAAGCTTCCATCTTCATTGCACTAGCTAGTCTTGAAGGAACAGAAAGAATTGTATTGCACAATGTCTCTCTTGATGGGAGAAACCATAATACAAAGCCTTTTGGAGGGGGGACCGGCTCGATGCAAATCCAGTCCTAAACTGTTTTCAATAGCTTAATTTCTCTCTCTTTTGAAAGTATTGTCGATGCTATCTAACTAGGTGTTATGCTTTTTGTTGCTCTCTCCACCCAAGCACTCTTGTAATTCTCATTAGGAATCTATTCTAATGAAATGCCCAGTATGTTCATGCTAATTTCTGCTACACATAAGTTATTAGGCCATTAAATGTTACATAGATTCTAAGTTGATTTTCCTTTCCTCTCTTGTAGAGTTGATTTCCAATTAAATTAAAGTCTCGAGTCTCCAATTCTATAGCCGTTTTTCACGCTTTTGTTATATTTTCAGGAAATGTTCTTGTTTAAGAAATCAATGATATATTGACTCCATGCAGGTGCAATGGTTACCTAGAACAATGTCACGTGATCCACCAGTCATTTGGCACTACATATAGTACAATTGTTAACATAAGCATGTGTGTCAGCATACATAGCTGGCCAATAAACTCCTAAGTGTTTCAATCTTTGGTGTGTTTTCATTGTTGAACAATGAAATGCACAATCTTGGATGTGTGCTTCTTCAAAATAACACTCGAATTCCTTTGGATTTATACATAATCATAGAATTTGGTATGATCCTAGATGGTACAGTCGTCCTGCAATCAACTAAAAAAAAATTGTTTGTCGAAATGTTTGTTGTTTGTATCTGTCTTCCTTGTTATCAAATCTACCTCCAAAGGAAAGAATGCTAACAATTTCCTGAGACCATTTGGGTATCATTTCATTATTGAAAAGATAAGCATCAAGTATGTCATCATCTACTCCTTCAAGAGCTTCCCCGTTTTGTAGCCTTGAAAGATGATCTGCCCGTAGATGAGTTTTACCCTTTTTTACTACCATTGTGAAGTCAAACTCTATCAATATAATAAACCACCATACAATTCTCCCAGTACTGCATGGTTTATTTACTAGATACAAAAGAGCTTGATGATCTGTGAAGAACACAAATTTGTTTGCAAGCAAGTAATGCCGAAATTTCTTTACAGCATAAATCATCCCTAATCCCTCTCTTTCAGTGGTGGTGTAGTTCTTTTCTGCACTATTTTGCTGTCGGCTCGCATAACAAACTAGGAAATCCATTGTTCCGTCTCCAGGTTGAGCGAGAATACTCCCAATTGCGTATGCAGATGCATCAATGTGAAGATGGAATATCTTTTTCCAATCAGGTTCTTTAAGTACAGGTGTTGATACAAGGTTTTCCTTAACACTAGGTTGGTAATGGGACACTTTTATGTCCTGTTAAGTGACCATTTTCCTTGAATTATGTCACGAGTTTCAAAATAGATTTTGGGGTGCGATATATCTAGAAAGTTGTCTCATGAGCCGAAAAAAACTTGACATTTTTTTGAAATATCAATTCCATCTTTAACCTTGTCCTTGCACAACATTTCACAACCTAAACTGTGTGAAAAAACGGGTCCTGTTTTTGGCTTTTTTCAACTTTTTGCAACTATACCACTCTAGAATTCATGTTTGTGAGGTCTATAATGCTAGAAAACTATCTTTAGTAGTCCTCAACATGTCCTGGTGCTTCTAGGGAGAAATAAATGTTAACGTTGGAAGCTATGACCAAATTACAAAAATTGTCAAATCTTGTGTTTTAGCCAATTTTAGCTCTTCTATGATTTTTTTGGTGGCTTTCATGATATCCAAATGCAGTTTTGATTTTGTATATCAGGTATTGTAACATAAAACTAATATTCCTTGAGTTTTGGGGCACCTAATACCCTATTTTGCATAGTACACAACAATGGTTGATTTTTTCAATTATAAAAGAAAACGAAACATTCTAGTATATCAAGTATAGCTTTTTCAATATTACTAGTTTCTTGTGAGAACTATATGCATTTTGTAGGTAGTAACCATATCTAGTCATAAGCATCAAATTTGGCTAGATATTGAATAATTTCTATGGGATTCTACAACTCATAATGTTGAACCCAGTTTTTTCATGCATGTCTGCTGTATTAGCACTTCATCTTTGTCCCCCAGATTCCCCTTGGTAAGAGATGTATTATTCTTTTGATATGCTCCATGGCTTCTTATGAACCTAAAGGACAACAGGGAACTAAGAAAACATGCATATATTATTTGTATTGAGCGTGGCTATAGAAACTTTGATGATAGGTTTGCAGAATGGAAAAAAATCAACTTTTTTGTACCTATTTCTTTTGGAAAAACAAAAAATAGTGAGTGAGAATCAATCATATGTTCTGATCACCAACCACTGAAATTAACCAAGGAATTTATCTCAAGTCCTACAAAAATCCCTAATCTTGTTTTTATGCAACAAAACGTAAGAAATGACTGTTTTGATGAAAATGTATTGGTCCATCTACTTTGGAGGCTTGTGGTGACCAAAAGATGAGAAATTTTACAAGTTTCTTATTTTTTCCATGTGTAGTAGGCCTTGAACTATAACCTCATGAAAGGATTTTACAAAATGAGTGGATCTACTATGGTTTTGGAGGTTTTTTTCAAAACCCTGAAAGGACACTTTTATGTCATGTTAGGTTACCAACCTAGTGTTAAGCTTTTGGAATGAAGTTTCGCACTCCTCAGTCAGTCGAAACTGACTAATAAGCGATATAGAGGTTGTGCAATGACGGCATACATATATATGAATCTTCGATAGTATCCACAGTGTCCCATGAAAGATTGTACTTGTTTGGAATTAGTAGGCCTCGACAAGTCTGCTATGACTCTAATTTTCTCTAGGTCAGTGGTTATGCCATTTCTTAGACAATATGTCCTAAGATGCGGCCTTGCCTTACCATAAAAATGTACTTTTCCGGGTTGAGACAGATTCGATATGTTCAACACTTCTCAAATACCTTTTGTAAATGGTCAATATGTTCTTCTCGTATAAGAGAGTGGACACAGACATCATCCATATATATTTCTAAGAATATTCTCAGGTATTCTTTGAACGCATGAGTCATTAACCTTTGGAAGGTAGCTGGGACATTGGTTAGGCCAAAAGGCATAACTCTATATGCATATATTCCCCACTCTGTGGCAAATGCTATTTTGTGTTGATCCTCTATTGCAATTGCCAATTGATTATACCCCGAAAACCCATATAAAAAGGAATAGGCCCGTTTTCCTGACATCCTCTCAAGCACATGTTCTGTGATCGGCAAGGGATAGTTATCCCTTATTGTGGCTGCGTTCACTTTTTTGAGGTTCACACACACGCAACTTTTCGTTCTTTTTGGGGACAACCACAATGGGTGACACCCAATCTGTATGCTTGATTTTATAAATGAATTCAGCATCCATCAGCTTGTCAATCTCTTCTTTGATTAGTTTAGCGAATGTGTAATTATATGTGTAAGGACGTTGTTTGCTAGGTTTGGCATCTGATTTCAAAGGAATTGTATGTTGGCATATCGATGGATCAACTCCTTTGAGGTCTTTCTAGGACCATGAAAACACATCTTTATACTTCTTGAGAAGTTTGTGTTAGCCTTTCTTCTTCTTCAGGCTCTAAATCAGTTGCTATATAGATAGGCTGAGGCTCTTTGCCTGGTGCAACGAGGTCTATCCGTTTTGTATTTTCCGGCCCATCGTAAGATTCCTTGTTTACTCTTCACCTTATTGGTGGTGTCATTATGATTTTTCTGTCTTGGATGGTGAATTTTAGATAGTGGGATGGTACCTTCATGTTTCCTTTTTTTGAATCCTTCTTACCGTCACTTTCTCCCTCAGTAGTCCATACCTCTCGTAACGACCGTTTTAGTTCTTGGTATTTCTTTTTACGCTCCATTTTGGTCCACTCTGGATCTTTTGTCTTTTCCTGTTTTGATTGTTGAGATTTTCTTGATTTTGTTTTTGTTTTAGTCTTCTGTGCTTGTTTTATTTTCTCATGTGACCTTTCCCTTCGAACTCTTGAGAATCTTCCTGATATTTGGTCTTTTACACAATCCTCTGCCTTGACAAGCATTAGATAGTGAGTTTTATCTTTTATCTTGGGCATCAGGTTCTCTCTAATTTTGTTTTTTCCTCTTTCTTTTCTATAGCGTTCCTGGCGTCTAGGGTGTGGGTGTTGATTTGCAAAATCATAAAACTTTATATTCGCGGTTGTCTCCCCACGCTCGCTCGAGCTGTCTGAACACTCGTTATTTGCATCGTTACTTAATTCCAGATGCTCAGAGGAGTTATAAAACTCTTCTTGATTTGGTGAGTCTACATTCTTATCTCCTACTGGTATAAGGCTTACCATGTAATAGGGTAACACATCATAGCCATCCTTATCGCAAAATTTTGTCGTTGGGCTATCTGTAATGGTACAGACATCCAATGTTGCTAGTATGTGTTCCCATTCCAGAGGTTCTAAGGCATCTTCGGGAAAAGGTTTCGGAATGTAATCCTTGTCCTCAATAGCTCTTTCTAAGATGCATCCCTCTCTTTTTAAGCTCCCACAATGTGAAGCTCCGCACATCCATAGCTCTTTTTTTTGCCCTCACTATGCTAGGAGTTTGGACCCTGCCAATGTAGCTGAATCAAACTCTTTCACTGGTGTCTAGTTCACATCCTTGTAACTATGGTTTTTTAGGTATATTTTGGTTGTAGTCTCCCCACGTCTGAGGTATATGTGGTCATAACCCCAATCCTGGACCATCTTTAATTGTCTCAAGAACGGTCTTCCCAAGATGATCTCGTAATTGTTCTTTTTGTGGAAATCAACTATTGCAAATGTATGCTCATACTCGATTCCACAAGAGGTGACAATTACTTTTTCTAAAAGTCCTAAAGGCTTTTCCATGAACCCATCTGCCAGTTGCAATTTCATTCAGGTAGCTCTCAAAGTCGGTTTTCCCCATTTTTCCAGATTTCTTTGGTGGCGATAGCGACTCCCACTCCATTTTCAAGAATAGCTTTGGATACTACTCCCTGGAATTCTATTGTTAGTGTGGTATTTCCATCTTCTCCCTCACAATATTCTCCAACCTTGTTTAAAGGTATTGGCCTAGTGTTTAGTTGAGGCTTGTACAATTATCTGATCCCTTCTTGAAGCTTCGAGGTAGGGTCTTTACTCCAAATTTTTCTAAGCGTTTGGCTACGGTGGTCCACATGTTTGGTCGTAACCTCAGGAGTTTGGCTAACGTGATTGTGCATGACACAGGTGTGGACAATAACTCAATTAACCCTTGTGAATCCATTACTCTATTAGGAGAGAGTCTTTGAGATGGGATTGCTCTCACCTTAGACTTAGTTTCATACTCCCCTAGGTAGGAGGGTAGATTTTTTAGCGAGTCTGGTTGGTTGTGCCCCAAACTAATTGAACCCTGGTCCCCCCCTTGTGAATGCATATCAAAGTTCATTTGTGATCTTGCCTCAAACTCTTGAATGGGAGGTAAGATCTCATTTTTATCCTTTCTAGTGCTATTTATTTGGTGGTTCACCCTATTAGCTTCATTTGCTTCCTGGATTTACTTCCGCAGGTCATCTAGACTGTTACAATCCTTACCCATTTCTACCAATGTTTTAGGCTGGAAACCATCAATTGTTTCATTTGTTGTATTTGGCACTATGATAGGTTCTCTCCTAGACTCAGAGGCAGTCGTGAGTCTCTCCTTCGTGTTTCTCTAGAGTTGGTTTGATAGGGGTTGGAGTTGTTACCTCGTGCCAACTTGCAGGTTTACCAAGCGAATTTTCTATCAAGGATTGGGCTGTTTCAATCATCTTTCGACACATTTCCAACCTCTGTTTTTCTATTTATGCATATGGATAAGTCACCCATCGTTGTTCTTAGGTTTGGTTGGTTTTGAGTCTGGCTTTATATGCTTTTAAAAGTGCGTCCAGCTGCTCATTTACTTTTTCTACCAGCACTGATCCTCCTGATCTTGCACTTTTGGGTTCTACTATTTCCTTGGCTTCTTTGGTTGTAGCAGCATGTGAACGTAAACTAGTTAGATCCTCTAACCGCTCCAATCTATCCTTTGTATATTTTAACTCCTCGGATAGAGCCGTTTTTTCTCGTTCTCTCCTGTCTTTCATACACGCCTTTCTAGCTTTCCAAGTGCTTCTCTGATTTTTCATTTCTACACTTGGGACATCGGTCTTTGGCTCTTCAATTATGGGTTCGTTTGTCATTCTTTGAGCTTGTGCTCGTGTCACTGCCTGAATAGGTATTACTGTCTCGTTTTCTGACCTTCCAATGGAAGGCACTGCTTTCAGCATGTTCAAAGTATTTTTTTCTCCTGTGCTCGGGTTCTTAGGGAAATCAGGAATCAAGTGAGTAATTCCACACTCGGTGCAATACGTGTTGACTCTAATGATTTCATTGTGAGGACAATCCCTTAGCCAATGATCTCCTCCACACTTGTAGCAGGGTCCCTTAGGCTGTTGAGGTGCTCCTTGAGCTCCTCTTTGTTGGTACGCATGCCTCTACCCGCCCATGCCTCCGTTGGCTATGAACAACAATGTTCGTTCATCTAAAATGTATCTTCCTTGTCCTGCTGCCTGTACAGCTGTTGGTGGTCCTATACTTCCAATCATGCTCCAAGGTTCTGGCATTGTGGGTTCTTCTGATGGATAATAGACATGATTTGTTGCATATCCATTGGAATCTTCGTAATATGCATGCATAGGTACCAAAACCTTCTCTTCTGGTTTGTTTACCGTTGGTGTGTATCTTATGCCGACTGGTCATAATCCTGGTAGGGGTGGTTGTTGCCCCAATATTGGTTGCGGTCTTTCAACACCTACAGGTTCTGGTAGGTTTCCTGCTTGATACCTAGGCATCGGTGGAAGTTGACGAGATGCTACTTGAGCTTGGGGAGTAAAAGGTCGCTCTCTTACATATCCCTTGTTATAATAACATTCCTCCATCACATGGTTTGTCCATTTTTGTTCAATAGCACACCACTTCGGCTGCTTAGCCTGAGGCTTGGCATACATATTAATTTTTTTTAGCACTTCCTCCACAAGCTACTCCTAGCTTACAGCTACTTCTCCTTTCGGTGTTGTCTTAGCGGACTTGCTTCCACTTTGTTGTGAGGATGAATCATCATCAAGATCCTTGAATTCACCCTCCTTGTAGACTGCACAATTGTCTACAAGGTAAAGAGCCTCCTGAGTTAACTCATTAAACGTCGTGCTCCTCTTCATATGTAAGTCCTTCTGGAGATCTGCGTTCCTTAGTCCTTGAATAAATATAAGCATAAGTCTGGACTGAGTTGGCAGTTCTTCCACAGGGCAGAACTTCACATATCGTTTTAGTCGTAGGGCTTCCTTTCGCACAAATTCTCCTTCTTTATGTTTGAATTTATGGATTTGTGAGACTGTATTATGAGTTATCCCTCTTTGTGAGAATTCCTCAATAAACTCGTCAAAAACCTCCTCCATAGACTCGAAATCTCTACGCTCCACAGAGTCAAACCAAGTAGCGGCATCCTCTTCTAGGGTAAGTCCAAACCCTAAAAATTGAGTAGGGAAGTCCAAAACTTCTTCAGTTCTAATTACACGCACAAAGGCTGCTAGATGATCCCTAGGATCTTTGTTTCCCGTGTATTTCTTGTTTACCCATTTTTACACCTGAGAAGGTCTAATTCTACGATGGTCTACAAATCTCATCATTGGTTCTCCTCGTCCTACTTGATATACCTCCTCTGGCCTTTGATAGTGGGAGGGTTCCTCTCCCAGAGGTGCCCCTAAGCCTTTGAGACCATTTTTCCTTTTGCCACATTATCTCCATATCTGTTGTAATCCTCAGGGTTACTAACTATTAGATAGTGGTTCTCCTTTTCATCTCGGAATCTATCTCCATCATCATAGACTTGAATTATCTCCAGTATCTGAGAAGGTCTTTCCTCTATACAAATACACTTGCATCCCCGATAGTCAGAATAAACTAGGGCTCCCCTAGAGTTTGTTCCTTCTAAGAAGATTATAGTGAACTTGACATCGTTCAAAGGGTTTTGGGAGGTACTTCCTCCTAGCATTGGTCCTTCACCAGAGAAACCTCCTAGCATTGGTCCTTCATGCTCATGAAGACATCCTTTTAGCTTTTGGGCAATCTAATAAGGGAAATACACTCAAGTCTATATGCTACTAGGGTGAAACCCACCCTTTGAACACACAGGTGACCTCAGCTTCCCCAAATTTCCTGCTAAAAATCCCTTGGAGGCATGCTACGCGTAGGATGTCTACTGTCTTAAAATTTAAAGTTTTTCTGACAGAAATACTCCCTATGCTCAGCTGCTCTCTCAAAAATACGCGTATCCAGAGAATCCCTATCCTCAACGACTAGTCTCGGTCATCTACCTAGGGTTATCGCCCCGGGCAGCGGCGCCAATGTTGGTGGATATGTCGCCACGGACGTCAGCACAGCGAGAACTCACCTAAAAATATTTGCTAGCTAAGGATGAAGCTCGACCCGCAGGCGCGTGGAAGCAAGCATAGGGTGTCAACCTACACTCGTCCGTCTATTGACTACTTCCTATAGAGGTCTCTACCCAATGTCTAAGTTATAGCCTTTAGGAGTACACAAGAGGAGATTTCCTACAACGCTTTCAAGATTCAAATACCCATCAAACGTTCTCGAAATGCTAGGAGCTTGAAGGAAATCCTATTAACACCAATAGGTCGCTCTCCCTAAGGTCCCTGACCCAAAACCCCAACCCTAAACACCCGGTGCAAAATCATGTAGGATATCTGACAGGTTTTTGCAGGTCGTCATCATTTCTAAAAACTAAACTGCTTAATGTGTAGCTCTACTCATTGCGAACCCGTGGATATGCTGAAATGCAAAAACATACAACGTATGCTCACCGAATCACCAGATATAGCTCGTGGATTGATCTCGCAAAGCCGGGTCGTACACTTGCAATGTAGGTGTCGGCGCATAGCTCTTTTCGAGGGCAACACACTGCACTTCTCTGCACTTGATTCCGACCAGCGGTGTGTGCATAGCGTCAAGATAAACTCTCACTCTCTCTTGCACAAAGTATGCTCAACTCACACAGACAAAACTTATAAAAAATGACAAAAGGTTTTTTGCATTAAGGTCAAAAGTGGTATAAATATCTTACAATCTCAAACCCTAATGTTCCAATTTAACCATTCACTAAATCTAAATGTCAAAAATGGGATACAATTTGGAAGCTTCTGCAAGCCCCACTATTTACAAAGGTGAAATGACAATTTCTTCTCAATTAAGGAATGATTACAAAGGAAATTAGTATCCCGCCGGTCAATCATCCTCCGTTGAGTGTGTCCAGCCGCTAACACAATCCTTGTTATATTTGTTCAACAAACCATGCAGTACAGGGAGAATAGTGAGATGGTTCATCATTCTTGTCGAATTTGATTTCACGGTGGTTGTAAAAAAAGACACTACACATCAACGAGCAGATCATTTGTCAAGAATCATTTTAGGGGAATCACCTAAAGGGGTAGACGATGATCTACCAGATGCCTATTTGTTCTCCGTGGAAATGATACCTAGATGGTCGAAAAACATTGTGTCATTAATGACAATAGCTCAAGTGGATTCACCACTTACTATCACAATTAATTTAATCAAGCAATTGGCTATGTATCAATTACTAGCTGGAAGGCTATATAAGAGAAATCAAGATGGGATATTTCTTTTATGCATTAACCCTGAAGAAAAGGAACAATACCTAAGTCAAGCACATGTTACCCTAGTAGGACTTCACTTTGCACAAGATCAAACTATGCAACGAATCTTAAGACTTGGAGTATTTTGGCCGATTATGAGGAGAGATGTTAGATCTTTTGTAAAAGATTGCCCTCAATGTCAGAAACAACCACCCATTCCTCATGTAACATTGTTTCAAATGTCACCTGTTCCTAAGTGGAGTAATTATATGGCTTCTTACTTATCGAGCCGTACATTTCCTGAGGAAATGAGTAAACGCCGTCAATGGGCAATTGAAACTGAAGCAAGAGACTATTCTCTTATTGGGAACCAATTGTATCGGAGAGGTAAAGATCAACACTTGCGTCTTTGTGCAAATGAAAACGAGTATATTTCAATTATGGAACAAGCACATGTTGGATTAGCTGGAGGTCACTTTTCTAGTGAGACCACCGCAAGAGCAATCTTGATGGTAGGCATATGGTGGCCAACACTTTTTGCAGATGCCAAAGAATATGTTCGGAGATGTGATGCTTGTCAACGAGCAAAAATGCCAACACGAGTAGAGAGCATGCCCTTAAGACCAATGATAGGGGCTAGAGCCTTCGCAAAATGAGGTATAGATTTTGTTGGACCAATACAGCCACCTGCTTATAGAACCCAAGCTCAATATAGCATTGTAGCTACGCACTATTTGACCAAGTGGGCCGAGGCTAAAGCAACCCAAAAGAATGATGCCAGAACCACTACTACATTCTTATATGAGTACTAGTAAAAAACGGCGGCACCTTTGGCGGCGGCATGGCCCCTCTTTACCCCCGTCGCACTCGCCACCAACTTACTCCTAAAAGCCTCCCAAATTGGATTTTGATACTCTGTAGGGATTTACAGCTCCCAGAAACCCTTCCCCTATAATTAATCTCCCCACACAGAGAAAGATTTTGTGCACTGGCCACCATGCACCTTGGTTGTCGTGCGACATAAAGGCAGAAGGCCATCTCCAGCAACGACAACCCCCCCTGGGACCTCCTTGGCAGTCCTTGCTCTCTCTCTCTCTCTCTCTCTCTCTCTCTCTCTCTCTCTCTCTCTCTCTCTCTCTCTCTCTCTCACTTTCTCGAGGTCATTCGAGGCAAGATGCACTTGCATTCGCAATTTTGTGCACTGGCCACCGTGCACCTTGGTTGTTGTGCGACATAAAGGCAGAAGGCCATCTCCAGCAACCCCCCCCCCCCCCCCAAGCAGAACCTCCTAGCCAGTGCTTGAAAAAAACTTGCCAAACCTACATATGTGAAACATGAGAGGTAAATTGTCAAAATTTGAAGGTTTTCTTACCTTCAAATAAAAAATTTAGAGGTAAATTTCAAAATTTGTAGGTGGGACTACACTAAACCTAGGTTTTCTTTTTAGCACTGCGAGTCCTCTCTCTCTCTCTCTCTCTCTCTCTCTCTCTCTCTCTCTCTCTCTCTCTCTCTCTCTCTCCAGGTCATTTGAGATAGGCTGCACTTGCATTCGTGATTTTGTGCACTGGCCGCCGTGCACCTTGGTTGTTGTGCGACATAAAGGGAGAAGGCCATCTCTAGCAATGCCCCCCCTGGGACCTCCTTGCCAAAAACTTGGTAAACCTACATATGTGAAACAACAGAGGTAAAGTGTCAAAATTTGAAGGTTTTCTTACCTTCAAATAAAAAATTTAGAGGTTAATTTTAAAATATGTAGGTGGGACTACACTAAACCTAGGTTTTTTTCGAGCACTACGAGTCCTCTCTCTCTCTCTTTCTCTCTCTCTCTCTCTCTCTCTCTCTCTCTCTCTCTCTCTCTCTCTTTCTTTCTTGCTGTGCAGAGCAGATCGCTGGAATCCGACCTCTGAATCTGCTCACTCTCTCTTTCTCTCCGCCTCTCTCTCTCTCTCTCTCTCTCTCTCTCTCTCTCTCTCTCTCTCTCTCTCTCTCTCTCTCTCTCTCTCTCTCTCTCTCTCTCTCTCTCTCTCTCTCTCTCTCTCTCTCTCTCTCTCTCTCTCTCTCTCTCTCTCTCCACGCTCAGTTGAGCACTGTCCGGAAGCTCAGCTGTCAACAGTCGGCCGCCTCTCTCTCTTTCCAAGTGCGCAAGTGCAAGAAGTGTCTCTATTTCCGAGCGCGCAGGTGCAGGCTACACTAAGTCTGCTCTCTCTCTCTCTCTCTCTCTCTCTCTCTCTCTCTCTCTCTCTCTCTCTCTCTCTCTCTCTCTCTCTCTCTCTCTCTCTCTCTCTCTCTCTCTCTCTCTCTCTCTCTCTCTCTCTGCGCTCAGAGAGCACTGACCGGAAGCTCAGCTGTCAACAGCCGGCCGTCATGGTCCATCTTCTCCCTAGTCCTGACCAGTGTTCGGGAAAAATCATTTTTCCAAACATACAAAATTCCTTTCCTTGAATTGCCAAGAGGAAATTTTAGAAATTATGGGGCAGAATTTTTTTCTATTATGGGGCGGAATTTCTGCTTTGCCCCTTGCTGTGAACCGGCATTTTGGAAATTCAAAACGACAAGATATTAAGCTGAGACACATTTTTCCTGAACACTGTTCCGACTCACGAAAAATCTCTCTCTTTCTCTCTCTCTCTCTTTCTCTCTCTCTCTCTCTCTCTCTCTCTCTCTCTCTCTCTCTCTCTCTCTCTCTCTCTCTCTCTCTCTCTCTCTCTCTCTCTCTCTCTCTCTCTCTCTCTCTCTCTCTCTCTCTCTCTCTTTCTCTCTCTCTCTTTCTCCAGGTCGTTCGAGACGGGCTGCACTTGCATTCGCGATTTTGTGCACTGGCTGCCACGCACCTTGGTTGTTGTGCGACATAAAGGCAGAAGGCCATCTCCTGCAACGCCCCCCCCCCCCGGGATCTCCTTGCCAAAAACTTGGCAAACCTACATATGTGAAACAACAGAGGTAAATTGTCAAAATTTGAAGGTTTTCTTACCTTCAAATAAAAAATTTATAGGTAAATTTAAAAATTTGTAGGTGGGACTACACTAAACCTAGGTTTTTTTCGAGCTGAGGCATTTTCCCTGAATGTTGTCCGACTCCAGGCCCCGAGCCTCTCTCTCTCTCTCTCTCTCGCAGTGTTCGGGAAAAATCAATTTCACAAACATACAAAAATCCCTCCAAGACAAATCTGAACCGGAGATTTTACAATACTAACCAATATTTTTGCAAAATTACATTATTTTCCATGTATTTTAGGCCAAATTTTCTCCTTCTTGCCCTCCCCTCAACCGGCTCAAGGCTAAGCTGAGGCACACTTTTCCCGAACATCTGAAATTGAAACCGGCACGGTATACAGCTGAGGCGCAGACAGGACGGCGGAGATCGGATGCAGGTTCTAAGGCTCTCTCTCTCTCTCTCTCTCTCTCTCTCTCTCTCTCTCTCTCTCTCTCTCTCTCTCTCTCTCTCTCTCTCTCTCTCTCTCCTACCACACGTGCGCACTGCGCTACGCGCATTGAAACCGGCACGATATTCAACTGAGACGCAGATAGGACGGAGGAGACGGGATGCAGGCAGGCGCTAAGGCTCTCTCTCTCTCTCTCTCTCTCTCTCTCTCTCTCTCTCTCTCTCTCTCTCTCTCTCTCTCTCTCTCTCTCTCTCCCCCCTACCGCACATGTGCACTACACTGCGTGCATTGGCTTTCATGACGCTACTGTATTAAGCTGAGATGCAGACAGGACGGCGGAGACGGGATGCAGGCAGGCGCTAAGGCTCTCTCCCTCTCTCTCTCTCTCTCCCCCCTACCGCACATGTGCACTGCGCTGCGTGCATTGGCTTTCCGTTTTTCTTAGTGCACACCAGCCGGAGGGTTGTGCTTCAGACACATGTCCGGGGGGGGGGGGGGGATTCCCTCCCCCATTATCTGTAGTATAGATGTATTCACAAGGTATGGATTGCCAATAGAGATATTCAGTGATCGGGGAACTCATTTCCTCAACGAGGTAGAGTATTTGCTTAATTAGTTTATGGTTATCCATAACAAATCAACTCCCTATCACCCACAAGCAAACGGACAAGATAAGCATACAAATAAAATTCTTAGCTCAGTACTGACCAAAGTGGTTAGTTTAGGAAGGACAAACTGGGAAATGAATCTCCATGCTGCTCTATGGGCTTATCAAGTTTTGTTCAAAACAGCTCTAAATGCTACACCCTTTAACCTTGTTTAATGTCTTGATGCCATACTACCAATAGAGTTTCTATTGCTGACATTAAGGGTAGCACAGACTCTTGAGTGGACTGGACATGAATTGTTAGAAAGACTTTAAGATTTGGAAAAGCTAGACGAGCAAAGGCTAACTGCTGTAGCTCATATCTATGCACAAAAGCGGAAACAAAAATAGTTTTTTGATTCCCACTTAATCACAAAAATCCTCAAAAAAGGGGACTTAGCAACACATTCCCAAGTTTAAGAAAAAGGGAAACGGACCAATTTGCCGTTTAATTGGATTAGTGGATGTCGTTTAAAGAAATACAATTTGTTACTAACCAATGAATTGCTAGAGAGAATGCATGCAGCAAAACAAAGGAAGATCAAGCGACATCACGTTATTGATGAAGCCGAAGAGGAAGCTAGACTTCGGGTCCTCAAGCGTAAAGCTGCTCTCAAGAATCAACAGATACCAATTCCCATCAACACTTTGGAACTAGATGATCAACAATGGGAATTACCTAAAGACGCAGCTTCAACAGATGACGACTGGTTAAATGGAATGGATCTACGCATCAAAGTACAACTCAACAATCATAGCACCAATGCTTTGGTAGACACAGCAGCTAGAGTGAATGGAGTCAGTTATTCCACATATACAGGAAGGCAACAAGTCAAGCATTGGCTGCAGGAATAACGACAATCAAAGGATGCAATATGAATCCAACTCCAACATTGGGAGTAGTCAACTTGAACATGATAGTACATGGATGTTCATGTTTGCATCAGTTTGTATTCTTGCCAGATGTTCATGTTTGCATCAGTTTGTATTCTTGCCAGATGTTCATGTTTGCATCAGTTTGTATTCTTGGCATTCCTTGGATGCGTACATACAAAGCAGTACCAGATTGGGATACAAGTCAACTAAAGCTATCACCTAAAGGAGGGCAACTCATTGTTCCAGTTGCACCAAGCAAGGAGGAATGGAAAAGATGCAATCAAAAGACCAATTCCCAAAGCAAATCTTCTCCATCTCCACGACAAACAAATGCTACAATTAGCATGCAAGGAGTCAGGCAAATTTGGGTACCAAAAGCACAACTTGTGGATAAACCAAATCAGATCTGGGTGCCTAGAACTTAAGCAAAGAAACAGAAGGCAGTTCCAAGGATTGAGCACAAAATCGAGCATCTATGAACAAGGAACCTAGCATGGAAAAGGTTTGGAAGAAAAAGGAGCACTTATCTTCTCCACACACCACGAAACCAAAACATAATAGAACCTTTCCATACCATCCGATGACCATTCAGCTAGGGTCAAGCGGGTCCCCAACAGAGAAATTAGGGTTTTTGAAAAATGCAAGAATTCTGACCTGACTCCATAGATGGCTTGCTAATGAGGTTCATATACAATGTATATGATTGGTTTGGATAAATCCATCAAGTAAAGCCCTCGAAAAGCAAAAAACGGCTCGAAGGTTACAAAGCGTCAAATTCGACATACGAGGCCAAACTGACTCCAAATGAGCCAGAATTGGACAGGTAGCTTCAGGACTATGTTACGGACAAGTCCAAAGCCTCAAAGTTGACCAACCAACCCAACAGACAGACTAATCACAAAAAACGGTGATTTGAGAGTCGACAGAGCACAAAGTGATGCCGACATGACCAAACTTGACCAAATTCAATTTAGGACTTGTATTAAGTGTATGAAACATGTCTATGTCAAAATTTGTGAGAATTGCAAAGTTTTTGTCACTGTTGTAAATAATCACGATTATTTACTTTTGCTTGAAAATTGTCAATTCACCTCACCTATCATGTGTACACACCTATTACATGCCAAAAATCAAGTATGAGCCAAAATGACCATCCATTACTTGCAAAATTGCCAAAAAATGCAAAGAAGTCTTTGCAAGCCAAAATCTAGGTTATGAACAACTTTTCTTGATCCAAATCACCTCATATTTCATACCCAAGGTCTCTACCATGCTTAGAACCAATCTATGCCAAAAATTGTCAAATTTGGAAGAAAATTAATAATCGCGATTATTTACTTTTTGGTCAAAATTGGGGAATTTGGATATTTTGTCATCATACATCCAAAGTACATGTTGTGATAAGCCCACTAGCCAATTTTGAGTCAACTTCGAGTTCAAAATCTCAAATTTCCTTTATATCTACTGTTTCAGAGTCCTAAACCAAAATCTGGTACCATTTTTACCGTGTACATCTAAACAGTGAGCCCATATTTCCCTCAGAGCATGTAATTGGCATGTACTTCAAGCCTATAAAGCTAAGTTTGCAAAAATTTGAAAAATTTTCCCAGTTGTAAATAATCGTGATTATTTACTTTGGTTGCAAATTTTTGTTTTGACCATACAATTTTGTTCCTTGCATGATTTTATGCATCTTTGCTTGTTCAAAAATTGATTTGAAGCAATTTGGACCAGATTATCATCATTTCAGTATAAAAGGTCGACATTCCAGAGAAAAGTCCGACAAATCTGCTAACTTTGCACTCTTTTCACTGAACAGGAGCAATGCAAGCCATGGAGAAGGCCAATAAGAAATTAAACCAAAAGGAGAAACTGCAAGAATTGCCCTCGTATCAACTAGACGCCGAGTCGGCCAAAGCAACAAAAGCATCCTACCTTTCTAAAGAATAGTTGGAAGAACACCACACCACGGTCTTCATTGGCAGGTTTAAGAGTGAAGAAGGGAATCAAGTGGAGTTGCAGCTCTTGCCTAAAGAGATCTATGATGTAGCTGCAAAGCCAGAAACCAAAGAGGCTAACCGCAGGTTGGGGCTCCGACATTTCTACGAACAAGAGCCTTGCGGAGTGGACTTTCAGAAATCTTACGAGCTTATGTCCACAATCAAAGAAGACGGAACCGCCCAAATATCAGACAACCAAGGAAACAATGTCGAGTTTTTAATAACAAAAGAAATAGTGGCAGAGGTACTCAGACTGGCCACTGAAGGGATGACCATGCAAGCAAGAGACAGGAAGACTACAGGAACATTTACCAAGGAAACAACAATGGCTACATTCGTTGATCTTATCCACAAATAGGTGGAAGAGCCAGCCCGTCTGTACCATCAACACTTCCATTTCTTGGCAAAAAGGCCACCAAGGTACACGACACCAAATCACGCCGTGGCCACCACCTTTACACAAGTTCTGAAGTAAAAAACAAGGCAGCCTGTGGACCCGCACAGTATGTCCTCACAACATTGAAGGCCACCAAGAAGGAGGGTAAAATAACATACTTGGGCGCGCCAGAAGTATTAACAAGAATAGCCTATCATGCCATCGGTATGGCCGACAACCTACCACCCACCCCGGATCAAAATACATGGATCTTGGAAGCACAACCCTCTCCAAGAGCTACAAGATCCGAGAAAAAATCATTTAAATCAGGTGATGAATCAGATGACACCCATCAGAGCGGCACAACAGCGAAAGCTCTGACAACGAAGAAAAAAGAGCTAGGAGGGAAGAGATGAAGAGGAAAGCTATGGCTGCCCACCAAGAGTATCCAACTCAAAAACAAGCAAGATTTGAAAGAGAAAAATAGGCTTACCAGCACACTAGGCAAGCACAAGGAAAGGACCCAGAAAAGTGGGTACCCACAGGCTTGAAAGGACTTCGAACGAAGCATCATACAAGAAAAGAGACCGAGGATTCAAAAGATTATTTAGAAAGAATGTACCAAGAGGCCGAAGCCTTAAAGTTGAAAGAGGCAGAGGAAGCCGCAAAGAAAGCTGAGGAAGCATCTATTCAAGAGCAAAGCCAGGCATCTCCCCGACCCACCTCACCGCCACAGGACCAACAGGACCAGCCCATGCCTAGTCCACCACCATCACTGCCAGGCCACCATACCAATGAAGAAGCCGAGACCGACAAAGAAAAATATTTTGAATTCACCCACCAAACAGAAGCCACACAAAAGGGTGAACACACCAAACAACAAGAGGAAAAGGAAGCTGAGCTAGAACCAGAGCAAGCAGCTGCAAGGAACTCACAAGCCAGCGGATGACATTGATAAAGCACTAGATACGAAAAAAGAAGATACCACTATACATGAGAAAGAACCCGAGATGGAGAACGCAAAAAGTCCTACAACCGAAGAGACGGAGAGGGTTGAGACCACACCACCTATTTCCACTCAGCTAGAAATTGCCGAGGTATCAAACCTCAGGATGGCCAAGGAAAAGAACAACCATCCCCTTCTACAGAACCACCAGCACTTACAACACAACAAGAAGCAACACAGGAGGCTGCCGTCACATCCCAACTCGCAAGACAGGAGGAGTGACAATCCAATGATGAAGTGATTTTACAAGTAAAGGAGTATGCAAGGCAGATGCAATTCATGATGGAGAAACTTCGCTCAGCAGCCTTCAACCGCAGCACTAAAGCCAAATAATTAGAAATAGTCACCGATAATCTTCAAGGAGAGCTCGACGACAGGATGAGTTCTATCAATGAACTCCAAAGGCAAGTACAAGAGCTAAAGACAGAGGGAGAACAGGATCAGATAGCCAAGGACAAACAACACAAGGAAATGGAGGAGTTAGCTGACCTCCTCACTAAATTATCTGATGCCTGCAAAGTGAAAGATGAGCAACTGATAGAAGTGACAAACGAACTTCTTACCAACTCTCTGTCAGCTCAGAAAATTCAAGTGCAGTTAGATGTAGCCAACGCTTCTCTGCAATATTCTGAACAGAGAATCAATGATTAGGCCATTTTCTTGTGGCAAATAAGAGAAAATCCAGTCGTGGCCTTGTTCAAGGAAACAGATGAAGTGTACAAGGCACTTGAAAAGAAAAACAAAGATTTATAACTGGAGTTGAAGCTTGAATAGTCACAACACAGAGACCTAGCACTGACGCGGGTCCAGAGAGAGGAGGATCTCCTAAAAGAGATTGTAGAACTGAAGCGAATGAATCAACTCCTCGGAGATGGAAATCTGGATACACAGGAAGAAGCAGGCACTTCAGAGCTGCCCCAAATTGACATCCCCTCGGTCTCGTTTGCTAAATTTGAGATGCAGTCTACAGCAGAGCCGAGTGGTGACGAAGACTTTCAGGTCCAAATTACAAACAAAGATACAGTGCCAATGGTCCAGCTGTCAAAGGCTGAAGAAGACGCACTGAAATAGAAGATCACCTTAGAGGAAGATGAGCAGTGGAAGGCCGCTATGGATTGGGAGTTGAGAGTTTTACACTCTGTCAACATCACTCAACTCACTCCCAATCAAATCAATGCTAAATGGCACCAACAATCCATGCCATACCCTCTCATCAAGGTAGAACTCTTATAGGTAAAAGAAAGGTCATACAAGGATATGCAAGAGGATGGTGCAGATAAAGACCACCCAAAGTGGAGGTTAAGCTGGCTGAACAAGAATCCAAGATACCCGATTCTGTTCACAAGAGCACCTACGGCCTTACAGAAAGATCCAACATTCTGTCATGTACCTAGAGTAAGGACATGGCAAGCGCATGAAGCACTGCAGAAGAAGAGGCCAACATGGCTCAATTTTCCCAGGCTGTCAGCTCTAGAGAGAGGCCAAGTGACAGAAGAATACATGGTGAAAACCCTAACGGGAGCCATGACATTCTTCAAGAGTCTGCCAGATCTCTCCTGTGCAATGCTATATAAGATCTGCAGGATGCTCTCACATGCATACAAGTTTTCAATGAGCCTGAGTAGACAGGAGCCCCATGGCTCTCATTTTGGAAAGAAACAAAGGCCTATGCTATGATCTAAGTGGGAAACCTTCAGAAGAAATCCTTTATGGATTCTATGCCACATGCATGCTCCTGCCCTTGCATAATATGCTAACCTTTGAAGAGGCATTCTACACTGGATTCTTCACATGGCGAACGAAGATATTTGTGCCGGTGATAAGAAACCTCACATCAAGATTTGTAGGATACTCAGCGGTGGAACTGAAAAACCGAGTCACCATGCAATTTTTGCAAGTGCCGGAAAAGAATGCAAAATCAGATACCAAAAAGCAGTGGAAGCACTGAAAGACCGCCTTGCCCGCCGTCAATCCGAAGACTACTTCAGCCCATAAAGCTGTGTCAAGGGATGACACAGGCGAGGAGGGGGGGAATGTTAGCAGTAAGCTAACGCGGACACCATTTTTCGGAGTTCTCCTTGTAAAACAATTATTCTTTTGATAAATCGAGAATATCGTAACTCCTATTTTCTTGGTAAACTTTGTAATTAATGAGCCAGGGCTACAAGCTTCCAGATTGTATCAGCAAATCAATTCCCAGCTTTGGTAGAACTCCAGATTATTACCTTTGACCATTCAAAAACCTTGGCTAAGGTATAAAAGCCAATTTTTGTAAGTTTTTGGATAAGAAATATATAGCGTGAGCTAATGACGCTCACTTCTCTCCTTCTCACGCTTCCTACTCCCTCCCTGGTTTGTCACATTGCGAATGTGTTTATTGCATTGCAACCGCAGGTAAGAGCTCTACGCATTTACGTAAGCCATTCACAGTATTTCGTAGCTTTTGGCGTCGCCAACCCGCGGCCTAATTTCATCATAACTAGAAATTTACACTTTTAAAACGAAAACTAAGCATAGCCGGGGTATTGGGGCATCATTGCTAAGCATTTAAATGCATTCTGGGTCGAAAACAACTAGGTCAAAAATCCAATGTTGTTAATAATTGCGATTTTTGAACTTGACCTAAAGTGGGATTTGAGGCCATAGGCATGTGTGCTTAGGTCTTATAAACTTTTCCTAGAAGTTTCATTTCGTTTGGATGTCATTTGATGCTGTAACGGATGTGATTTGCTTGTCGATGAGCGATTGGCTTTTGGTGATTTGAGTCACTTGAGTGTAGCTTGAGTTACTAATGCGAGTTGTTATGTTTTTCGGAAGATTGACAACATCTTGTATCCTCTATGCACTAGTCGAGTTAGCTTCGTCCCATGGTTTGACAAATTAATTATGGTTCTCGCTAATACTGCAATAAGATAGGATGGTGAGGTTAGACATGCGTCCCACATCAATCCATGGGACAAAGCTGACTCGACTTGTGCATAGAGGCTACAAAAGGTTGTTAATATCTTTAAAAAAAGAAAACAACTTGCATCTAACGCAAGCTACACTCAAATGACAGAAATCACCAAAAGCTAGTCGCTCATCGGCAAACAAATCACATTCGTTACAACATCAAACGACATTTAAACTTTACGAAACTTCTAGGACATGTTTATAAGACCTAAGCACACATAATTATGGTCTAAAATATCAATTTAGATCAAGTGAAAAAATCACAATTATTTTAAGCATTGAGTTTTTGACCTAGTCGTTTCAACCCAGAATGCATCTAAATACTTAGCAATGATGCCCCAATACCCCACCTATACTTATTTTATGATTTTGAATCTTAAATTCCTACTTATGATGAATTTAGGCCGTGGGTCAGCGATGCAAAAGCTACGGATTACCATGAAATTCTTACGTCAATGCGTAGAGCTCTTATCTACGGTTGCAACGCAACAAACTGCACTGTAATGTGACAATTGGGAAGGGAGTAGAAAGCACAAGAAGGAGAGATCGAAGTGAGTGCCATTAGTTCACGCTGTGTTTCTATGATCCAAAACTTATCAAAAACTTACAAAAATTGGCTTTTATACCTTAGCCAAGGTTTTTGTGGTCAAAACTAATAATCTGGGAGCTCTAACTAAATAGAGGTTGATACAATCTGGAATCTTGTAGCCCCGGCTCGTCAATTACACTATTTATTTGGAAAGTAGGAGTTACAATATTTCCAATTCATCAAAATAATAAGTTTTTTTTACAATGAGAGCTCCAAAAAATGTTATCCGAGTTAGCTTTCTGCTAACATCCCCCCGCCCCCCCTGCATGTGTCATTCCTTGGCACAGCTTCATGGGCTGAAGTAGTCTTTGGGTTGACGGCTGGCAAGGTGGTCTTTAAGCGCATCTAATGCTTTCTCATATCTGATTCTTCTCTCTTTGTCAAGAACTTGCAAGAATTGCATGGTGACTCTGTTTTTAAGATCAATGGCTGAATAGCCAACAAATCTAGATGTAAGGTTACTAATCACTGGCCCAAATATCTTCGTTCTCCAAGTGAAGAAATCTGTATAAAATGATTCCTCAAACACAAACATATTGCTAGAGGGCAAAAACATGCATCACGCGTAGAAGCTGTAAAGGACTTCTTATGAAGGCTGGCCACTTAAGTCATAACAGAGACCCTATTGCCTTCGAGGAAAGACATCCATGGAGCTCCTGCAAGCTCTGGCTCGTGAAAAGCTTGAATACATGTGAGCATCATTCTGTAAATCTTATATAACATGGCACGTGAGAGGTCATGAAGGATTTTGAAGAAAGTCATGGCATTCGTTAGGGTTTTCACCATGTATTCCTCTGTTGTTGTTGGTCCCTACTCTAGAGATGGCAATCGTGGTATTCAGCCATGTAGGCCGCTTCTTTCTCAGTGCTTCATATGCTTGCCATGTCCTTACCCTTGGTGCATGACAAAAGTTTGGGTCTCTATGTAGTGCGGCAGGTGCTCTTGTGAACAGAATCACATATCTTGGATTCTTGTTCAACCAGCTCTTTCTCCACTTGGGGTGGACATCCTCTGTGCCTTCTACCTACATATCCTTGTATAGTCTTTCTTTTACCTGTAATAGGTCTACTTTGATAAAAGGGTATGGAAATGATTGCTAATGCCACTGTCCATTGATTTGGTTGGGAGTGAGTTGAGTTACATTAACTGAGTGAAGAATTATCAACTCCCAATCCATTGCTACTTTCCATTCGGTATCTGTCTCCTTGGCAACCTGCTCCTTGAGTGCATCTTCCTCAGCTTTAGAAAGTTGGATCATGGGCACTTGCTCAGCATCAGTCAGTGGTACTTGAAAATGGTGAGTTTGGCTTCAGAGACATCTCCTCTTGGTAGTGGTGTGTCTCACTTTGTTCCGTAGCCTCCGCTTGTCTTTGTTGTTCGGACGCTTCTTCCCTTGCTTTCCTCACAGTTTCTTGAGCTTCTTTTAACTTTAGGAATTTTGTGTCTGTACACATACATTTAAGAAAGTCTGTGGGGTCCTCTGTTTCTTTCCTTGCAGGGTTTTTGGTTTTGTGTCACCTTATCTGTCTTGAAACCCACCTTTCTGGGTCCTCACCTGCAACTTGGCAGCTTCTTTCATAAGTTTGTTTTTCCCTCTCAAACCTCGCCTTTTTTTCTGAGGTTCTTCTTGATGTGCAGCTACAGGTTTCTTCTTCATTTCTTCAATTCTGTCTCGCCTTTCCTCATTGTTTGAGCTCTCACTGCTATGAGCTTCGTGGGAGATTTTTGCAGATTCTTCATCTGACTTATACGCTCTTTTCGATGAACATGTGGTTCTGGGAGAAGGTCGTGCAGACACGTGTTCTGATCCGGGGCTGGCGGCAACTTGTCGGCCATTCCAATAACATGATATGATATTCTTGTCAGTACTTCAAGCACTCCCAGATATGTGATTTTACCTTCTTTCTTGGTGCCCTTCAATGTTGTTAGAACATACTAAGCGTGATCAATTGGCTGCCTAGTCGTCGACTTCAACACTTGGGTGAAGGTAGTCGCAATCGCATGGTTTGGGGTTGTGTACCATGGCGGTATTTTTGCTAAAAAGTGGAAGTGTTGATGGTATAGACATGCTGGTTCTTCCACTCGCCATTGGATGAGGTTGGCAAAAGTTGCAGCAGCAGTCTCCTTGGTGAATGTTCATGCTGTCTTTGTGTCCCGAGCCTTCATTGTCATCCCTTCAATTGGCACCTTCAGTGCCTCATCACAATCTCTTTTGTGATCACTATTTTGATTTTCTACCCTTGTTGGTTGGCGATTTGGGCTGATCCATCCTCTTTGATAGTAAACAATAACCCTTTGGGCTTTCTGGAAATCTACGCCGCATGGTTCCTGGTCGTTGTAGAAGTCCATGAGGGCCATCCTTCTGTTGGCTTCTTTTGTGTCTAGCTTGGTATCCACATCATATATTTCCTTTGGTAGCATTTGTAGTTCCACTTGGTTTCGTTATTCACTCTTGAACCTGCCTGTGAAAACCGTGGTGTTGTTTTCTTCAAGCTGTTCTCTTGACAAGTATGTTGCCTTGGCTATCTTTATTGAACTTGGGTCTAGTTGGTAGGGTGGAAACTCTTGCAGCTTTTCTTTTTGGGACACCCTTTTCTTGGCCTTCTCGGTAGCTTGCATTGCTCCTGTTAAGTGAATACAGTGCCAAAGTTAGAAAATTCTGCAAATTCCGCTCTGAAATACCCTTGAGTCTGAATTACTAACAAAATTGAGTCCAATTTGCTTCAAATCAATTTTGGAGCATGCATAGATGCATAAAAACATGTAAAGATCAAAATCACAAAGTTCAAGAAAAATTTGTAACAAAAGTAATAATCGTGATTATTTACAGCTGGGGATTTTTCCAACTTTTTGCATTTCTGACATGATAGGCTTGAAATATATAACATTTAGGTGCTCTGAGTGAAGTGTGGACTCAATTGAGTGCACTGGGTGGAAATGTGCTAGATTTAGGCTTTCAGTCTCTGAAACAGTAGATATATTGAGATTTTGAGATTCAAATTTGCTTAAATTTGGTCAGTGGACTTGGGACATCATGTGCTTTGGTCTCAAAAGGTCAAAGTTGCAATTTTCCCCCATTTTGGCAAGAAAGTAGATAATCGCGATTATTAACTTTTTCATCAAAATGTACATTTTTTGGTGCAACTTGGTTGTAGGCATGATGTAGACTCATGGGGTGATTTGGATCAAAAGATGTGATAGATAACTCAAAAATTGGATTGGAAAGACTTTGGTGCATTTTTTGATAATTTCCAAGTTTTCTTGATCATTTTGGCTCATACTTAAAATGTGGCATGTAATAGGTGTGGACAAGTGATAGGTAAAGTGAAGGTACCATTTTCAAGCCAAAAAAGTACAAAAGTAAATAATTGTCATTATTTACAATAGTCATTGTTTTTGCAAAACTTGACAATTTTTTGACCTACACATATTCAATACATCTAAAACAAGTCCTAAATTGAATTTGGTAAAGTTTTGTCGTGTTAGCATTGATGGGGGCTTTTCACAAGCCTAGCTCCCATACCCCTCTTCTCTCGTCCCCACCCCATGAAAACCCCCTCTTAGGGAGGGAGTGATAAAAAGCATTGGAAAAAAGTAAGGAAAAAATAAAGTATGATTATGTAAATATATAAGAAAGGTAAAATAGGCCACCTCATGCCTGCGGGGTAGCCCATCCCCACCTTGCCTCCTTTTTCTTCACTATTGCCCCGCCGGGTGTCCCTTTTCCTCTCCTCCACTCAAAAGGTCAACCCCCTCTCTCTTCCCCTTGTCCTTTCTCCTTTCTCTCTCCCCTCAAGCTACCCCACCTCTCACCAATAATGCATTATAACTCACCAATAATGCACCATAACTCACATGCAACTTACCCTATCTTCCAAAATAGTATACCCCACCCCCTCTTTCTCTCTCCTATCATATCCCATGACCCAAATACCCCCCTCTCTCTCTAAAGGGCGCCATGTCTCTTGTCTTGTAGCTAAATAACCTCCCCCACACTCACACATACTCAGTTTCACTGAAAAAGGTGCCCACAGACCCATCCCCACCCGGTGGTTACCTGATTTTTCTTGTGTTCACACACATCTGCACACAGATTCACCTCTGAACACACTCCCCTCTCTCCCCTCTTGTAATTACTTTATTCTCCATGTCACCTCTCACTTTTTTTTTCATCAACCCATCTCTCTCTCTTAGTCTCTCTCTCATGAGACTGCTATTCTGGCACATATACACACAACCATACAAGTGGGGCGCACAGTCACATGGCCTATGTAGATAATGATTTCTTCATTTCTAAATTCTAGAATTTCTCCCCCCTCCTCCCCTATATAAAGAGGGGTCACCATCACACTAAAGACACACACAACATCACCAAAGAACACACTATGCACTGTGTATGCCTAGTGCACACACACACACACACCCACACCATCACCATCACCGCAATCACCATGCTTGTCTTGGGCATGACCTCTACATCCTTGGCTATGGAAGATGAAGGGCAACTAAATGAAGGATGATGGCCATAATCCTCGTGCGAGTTTTTGCCATCAACTCCCACCTATCCGCCATGTGCTCTACCACTCTCTCCCTTGTCATTCCCGTACCCTATGCTCCCCATTTCATCGCCTAATTCTCTAAATAAAGCTTGAGGTTTTGTGAGTATGTTTTCTTGCAATGTTTTGCCCATGTGAGGTGTGCCGAATCGCCACCTAGTCTTGTGTTTTGGAGTGAGCTTGTGTATGTGTGAAGGGTGTGCGGATTCACCATCCTTTTGTGGTGCCTAAGTACTAAGCCACTATACTCTCTCTCTCTCTCTCTCTCTCTCTCTCTCTCTCTCTCTCACTTGATCTCATGCCCTTTCCTCTTCATCATTACTCCCAAGAATCCATATCTCTTGGATGAAAACTTTGTTATGGTGGTGTGTTGTTTGCATCCTAGCCGCTGAAGCTAGGTGGTGCCCTCTGTTTGCTTTACCATGACAGGCTCGAGGCGCTTTATTTAATCCCCCGGTGTTTTAGAGGCCGTCGGGGGTTCGGGGTTCGCTTTGCTCCCGTCATTTGGTGCCCCCACTGAGGATCTTTTCATGAAACCCTTCAGTTTACAAGACTGAAACCCCTAAACTATTGTGAATGGATGAATGGCTAGCAGGATTTGCTAATTGGACGACAGAAGAAGAAGAGCTCCAAGCACAACTAGACGAACTCCGCATCTCCATCGAAGCTCGAGTGCCAGGCGTAACGGTAATCGATTTGCGGTGTGAGAGTCAACCAACACGCCAAACCCAGTGGATATACATAGGCCAAGTGCCAAGAAGAAGAAGGAGAAGGTCGAAACCATGTCCGCAACCTACAACCAACCCACAACAACAAAATGGAAGGAGCTCTACAAAATAGAGAATCAACACTATTCTACTTTGAGAATCGGGTAACTCAAGTCACCGAGGTAATTACCACAGTCAGTTTTTAAGTCGCACCTGATGCTGCAGCACAGATAACGGAAGCATTGGCTCACACTCTCACTAGAGAAACTACGGATCTACTGAGTTTGTTTCAGGAAAGAACACCACCCTCTCCCACAAGCTTGGACAGTGACTAAGCACCTCTAAGCTTCACATGAATCAGTACAACCTACCTCAAGACAGATCACACATACCAACACGTGTACGCTCAATCAAGGTAATACTGGATTTGAAGGCTCACTACCAGCACGTCATTGACACCATGTCGGGTGGGGAGCGGTTTTTGGAGGTTCTGGCATCAGATCAACCATTTGTCTTACCTTTGGTACAAGGCAATGTACCGTTTGAAGTTTTAATCTATGTCCTAGTATAAGAGGGTATACACGCCTCCTTGTAAAGAAGAAAAAAACTTTTGCAAGTTAAGCAGTGTGTCTTTCTAGATCTCTCTCAGTAATCATGGAAAGTGTAGCATTTCCAACATTTAAAGGAAAGAAGGGGGAGGATTTGGTAACAGACTTCCTAGATGACTTTGAAGTAGCATGTGTAGTGAGCAACAAAGATACGGATGAATCCCGGGTTAGAATCTTTAAGCATCTCATGAAGCTAGAAGCTAGATCATGGTACAATGCACTTCCACAAGCAACCAAGGATGACTGGGAACCCTTAAAAACCGCTTTTAAGAGGCGCTTTGGGGGAGGTACCACTTCAGAAAAGTTGTGGGACAAGTTGAGAGACTTGAAGCAGGAGAGTCTTTTAGAATATGCCACCTATGAGTCCAAATTTGTGGATTTGTGGGAACGGTGGGTTGAGTCACTGGCTAGGGGGGAAGCTGCACCCGATTTCCTAAAAAAAGATCGGTTCACGCATGGCTTATGGCCGCTTCTCAAGGAGAAGGTGAAAGGTAGATTCCCGGCTACGTACGAGTTAGCCGTTGAGATTGCTTGCCTTAAAGACAAGAAGCTGCAAATGAAAGCCAAAGAAACCGAGTCAACAGAATCAGGAACATCACGTCGACCAGCAACTACGACAACCACCATACCACCACCACCGGCTCTTGGGGTAAGAGATGACCAACAAGATATGTTGGCCCATATTACTGACCAACTGTAGAATTTGTCTGTCCACTTAATACAGCAAGGGAGGAGTCAAGAAAGAGATCAAGACCCTGGAAGAGCACGACGACAAAACAGGGAGTATCATTGCTACAACTGCAGAGAAGACGGTCACGGTATGTACTATTGTCCCAAACCATGACAAAACTATAATAGAGGAGGTAGGAGGAACCAATTGTCACCCCCTAGAGAAAGAACACCCCCACCCCGAGCACCACCCCCACCAACACAAATTCTACGTCCACCCCAGACACCACTACAAGCATCCATCCCACCTCTTCCACCAGCCCCACCACCTGATCGCCTTGTAAACATCATAAGGCTAGAAGAGAAAGGAAAAGCCATAGTAGTGGATCCACCCAGAGCAAAGGAGAGGGACAAGGGTAAGGAGAAGGTAACCTTTTTAGAACCACTTGAAGCCATGACTGTGAAAAGAGCTAGGAGGGAGAAAGCTACACAATCAGATGATGAGAGAAGCATGAGAGGAGAAACTAGCAAGAGGCCATCCAGGCCACGACGGAAATTGGGCATCACCGACTTCCAGCTAGGGGAAAGTTCTAAGCCCTATGATCTAACATTAGATGTGGCAGAGCAAGGACTGAAGATTACATGGCCACAGCTGCTACATCTTGTACCTAAAGTAAGGCGACAATGGTCTAAAATGGTAAGTACAAGACGCTCCAAAACAAAGGTAGCCGGAGCAATTTCGGGATGCAACATGGATGAAATCCTTCCAATTGTCGATGTAAACATAAAAGGAAAGAGAGTTGGAAACACCTACATTGATGGAGGTGCACAAATCTGTGTAATGATCGAAGCTATGATGCTTCGATTAGGGCTCGAGGTTGACATGCCTTCTCCATGCAAGGCACAGATGGCAGACAATGCAAAAGTAAAGTGTGTGGGTGTGGTAAGTGCCGTGAAAATCAAAGCTTTCAACACTGAGGTAGAGGTAGATGTTTTTTTAATGCCTACTAAGGGGGAGGGCTATCCACTAATTTTGGGAAGGCCATGGTTGATGGCCATGAAGGCAAAACAGGACTGGGGTACTGGCCTTCTACGCATGACCGGTAAGAAAGGGGAGACAATCTACTACGACATGAGGATTGACAAGGAGAAGCAAATGAATCTGGAAACATCGGAAGATGAAACCACTAGCGAATCTTCTAGTTCTGAGGAGGAGACCACATCCACCGACGAAAGTGACAGTCCCATTGATGTGATGGGTATCATTATGAAGGATCCACAAAGGGTAAGCACAACTGGTGATCCATCACCAAAAGGGAAACCCAATGAAGAGGAGAGAAAATCACTTGGCCTAGGAGAAAGTAGGTTGAAGGGTATGTTGTCTACGGAATTAACACTTGAGAAGAAAGATAGTTTTTTGCAAATGTTGATGGGATTTCCTAATCTGTTCATTGACAACTATGAAAGAATCACAGGCATTACAGTGGTGGAACATCATATTAAGCTGAAGGAAGGGGTAAAACCAGTTGTGCAAAAGCTACGACGATTGGGGGTCATACAAGAAAAGACACTCTTGGCCGAGGTAAGGAAACTGCTGGAGGCGGGATTCATCTATCCTGTAGAAAACTCAGAATGGGTGTCACCCGTAGTGGTGACGCCTAAAAAGAATGGTAAGTGGAGGTTCTGTGTTGACTACAAACCACTAAATGCACCTACAAAGAGAGACCACTTTCCTCTCCCTTTCTTGTAGGTGTCACCCGTAGTGGTGACGCCTAAAAAGAATGGTAAGTGGAGGTTCTGTGTTGACTACAAACCACTAAATGCACCTACAAAGAGAGACCACTTTCCTCTCAGAATGGGTGTCACCCATAGTGGTGACGCCTAAAAAGAATGGTAAGTGGAGGTTCTGTGTTGACTACAAACCACTAAATGCACCTACAAAGAGAGACCACTTTCCTCTCCCTTTCTTGGATGAAATTCTGAATGAAGTAGCGGGTTTTGAATGCTATACCATCTGTGATGGTTATTCAGGATACTTTCAAATACGCATAGCCTTGGAAGATCAGCTAAAAACCACTTTTATCATGCCATGGAGTTGTTTTGCATACATGGTTATGCCATTTGGTCTCACAAATGCACCTGCCACATTCCAAAGATATGTCACATATTTTTTTCAACCGTTCTTTGGAACATCCATAAGAGTGTTCATTGATGATTTTTGTATATATAGCTCCCGTATTTCACATTTAGAAAAGGTAACTAAAGGTTTGGCCAGGTTTCAGAGCCTAGGTGGGCAATTAAATGTGGATAAATGCCACATTGAGGAGAGTAAAGTCATTCTACTAGGCCATGAAATTTCAGCAAAAGGTATCAACGCCGACCCAAGTAAGGTGTCCGCACTCATAGCCCTACCTTCACCAACGACCGCACGTCAACTGGTCTCTTTTCTACCGAAGGTGAGGTACTTAAGTAGATTCATACATCTACTATCACAACTTGTTCTACCACTGCAACAACTCACTCAAAGATCAACTTTCACTTGGGACGAGGAAAGCGAACATCACTACAACGAGGTAAAGGAGGTCTTAGCCACTCTGCCAACTATCTCACCACCTAAGTGGGATGAAAAATTCTATGTCACCTCAAGTGTTGGTGATGACTCATTGGGGGATGTGCTACTCCAAAAGGATACGACGACATCTTTCATGAGGCCAATCTACTTCTCTAGTCGAATGATGACAGCAGGAGAGAAAGGTTTCACCCATGTGGAACACTTAGTCCTAGCTCTTAGATTTGCAACTACAAAGTTTAGGTCATATTTGTTGCCTCAGCAATTTGTGATTCTAACCACGGATGAAATATTTCCCTATGTTGTACAACACATGGATGTGTCTGCTGAAATTACTAAATGGCTAGTTCATCTGCAAGAGTTTGACTACACGGTACAGGTAGAAAGCACGACAAGGGCAAGTTTGGGGGGACTCATGACCTACCAAGTCTTTGAAAGGAAGGAGAAGCAATCTAAGGAAGGAGAAGTCCGATTACCTCCAGTACCACCGATGGTAGAAGGACCATACTCTCTCTACTTTGATGGAGCCTACAAGCGAGCGTCCGACAAAGCAGCTGCAGGCATAGTGGTCTTTGATGACAAAGGGACAAAGGTATTTTCGGTGGGCCAATTGTTAGATTCACATTCTAGCAATGAAGCTGAGTATGCAGCACTAATCAAGGGTCTACAATGGTGCGTCTCGCAAGGTGTACAACGCCTTAATGTATTTGGGGATGCTCTACTTCTGGTAAGGCAAGTAAATGGAGCATGGACATGCAAGAATCCTAGTTTAAGGACTCACTTAAGTGGTGTAAAAACCTTGTTGGGTAAGTTTGAAGAAGTTCAAATACACTTTATCCCAAGGGCTCAAAACCAAGAAGCAGATGCCCTAGCAAGTGAAAGACTACAGGAAGTGGTGGTTGGATCAATAAAACTAAAGCTCCATCTATTTCAAGGAAGTGATGCCTTGCCTGACATCATACATTTTTTGGAAACAGGGGAATGCCCATCAGATTTAACAAAGGGACAGAAGCAATGGGTGACGCGGAAGGCCACAAGGTATCGACTCATCAATGACGGTTTGTACTGTAAGGGTAAGGACCAAATACTCAGGAAGGTCCCTCTCTCTCAGGAAATCACGAGAGTAATTGCTAGCTGTCACGACGGGGTTTGTGGTGGTCACTTTTCCCTAGACATAACAAGTAGGAAAATCTTGCAGGCAGGCTTCATATGGCCTAGCCTCAACCGTGATGTACACCACTGGTGCAAAACATGTAAGTTGTGTCAAAAGGCCGGTACTAGGTCACTTATGCCTGAACCACAGACACCTATTCTCTCATATGGCCCATTTGAAAAATGGGGTATCGATGCCATTGGGCCATTACCTAGGGCCAACTCAGGAAAATTCTACATTATCATGGGGGTCGACTACATGACTAGATGGGCAGAGGCTATAGCCACCACTAGAATCACAGTGGTAGAGGTAGCTAAATTTATCTACGAGCACATATGCTGTAGGTTTGGCACACCTTTAGAGATCATCTCTGATAGAGGGCCAGGTTTCAGAGCAGACTTGGTAGGAGAATTAATGCAGAAACTGGGCATTACAAGGAGGCACTCTTCACCATATTACCCTCGATGTAATGGCCTAGTTGAAAAGGTAAATGGAATGGTTTCTAAAATTATTACCAAGCAGGTAAACAATCATCCTGGAGACTGGGATAAGTATCTAGTAACAGCTTTATGGGCCTATAGAACTTCATTTCGTACATCCTTGGGATTCACACCGTATCCTCTAGTATTTGGTAAGGAAGCAATCTTGCCCATTGAAGTGCAACTACAAAGTCTCAGAGTAATGGCAAGCCAGCTTCAACAGCCCAACATGCATTTGAGAGATCACATCATCAACTTGGAAAGACTGCAGCTAGGGAGAGAAGAAGCAATAAATTATTATGCAGCACAAGCAGAGCATAGACGGCTTAGCTTTAACGAGCATCTCCGGAAAAAAGAATTGAAGAAAGGAATGTTGGTGCTCCGCTACGACAATCGCTTCGACACGCGCAAGGATAAGAAACTCCTACTCCGATGGGAAGGCCCTTTCATCATCAGGAAAAAGTATGCCAATGGAAGCTACCAGCTTATGGAGGCTGATGGAAAACTTCATAAAACCAGGGTAAATGGTTGGCGACTTAAACCTTATTTTCTTCGATTTGACCAGGCTCCACCTATTGACATTCCAGATGAGGGCACACCATCAGCCGCCACCTCCGACGATAATGATCAAACAGATGAGCTAGAGACATGAATGCCTCTAGCCAAAAGGGGAGGGCTAATGATGGGGGCTTTTCACAAGCCTAGCTCCCATACCCCTCTTCTCTCGTCCCCACCCCATGAAAACCCCCTCTTAGGGAGGGAGTGATAAAAAGCATTGGAAAAAAGTAAGGAAAAAATAAAGTATGATTATGTAATTATATAAGAAAGGTAAAATAGGCCACGTCATGCCTGCGGGGTAGCCCATCCCCACCTTGCCTCCTTTTTCTTCACTGTTGCCCCGTCGGGTGTCCCTTTTCCTCTCCTCCACTCAAAAGGTCAACCCCCTCTCTCTTCCCCTTGTCCTTTCTCCTTTCTCTCTCCCCTCAAGCTACCCCACCTCTCACCAATAATGCATTATAACTCACCAATAATGCACCCTAACTCACATGCAACTTACCCTATCTTCCAAAATAGTATACCCCACCACCTCTTTCTCTCTCCTATCATATCCCATGACCCAAATACCCCCCTCTCTCTCTAAAGGGCGCCATGTCTCTTGTCTTGTAGCTAAATAACCTCCCCCACACTCACACACACTCAGTTTCACTGAAAAAGGTGCCCACAGACCCATCCCCACCCTGTGGTTACTTGATTTTTCTTGTGTTCACACACATCTGCACACAGATTCACCTCTGAACACACTCCCCTCTCTCCCCTCTTGTAATTACTTTATTCTCCATGTCACCTCTCACTTTTTTTTTCATCAACCCATCTCTCTCTCTTAGTCTCTCTCTCATGAGACTGCTATTCTGGCACATATACACACAGCCAGACAAGTGGGGCCCACAGTCACATGGCCTATGTAGATAATGATTTCTTCATTTCTAAATTCTAGAATTTCTCCCCCCTCCTCCCCTATATAAAGAGGGGTCACCATCACACTAAAGACACACACAACATCACCAAAGAACACACTATGCACTGTGTGTGCCTAGTGCACACACACACACACCCACACCATCACCATCACCGCAATCACCATGCTTGTCTTGGGCATGACCTCTACACCCTTGGCTATGGAAGATGAAGGGCAACTAAATGAAGAATGATGGCCATAATCCTCGTGCGAGTTTTCACCATCAACTCCCACCTATCTGCCATGTGCTCTACCACTCTCTCTCTTCTCATTCACCTACCCTATGCTCCCCATTTCATCGCCTAATTCTCTAAATAAAGCTTGAGGTTTTGTGAGTATGTTTTCTTGAAATTTTTTGCCCATGTGAGGTGTCTGGAATCGCCACCTAGTCTTGTGTTTTGGAGTGAGCTTGTGTATGTGTGAAGGGTGTGCGGATTCGCCATCCTTTTGTGGTGCCTAAGTACTAAGCCGCTATACTCTCTCTCTCTCTCACTTGATCTCATGCCCTTTCCTCTTCAACATTACTCCCAAGCATCCATCTCTCTTGGATGAAAACTTTGTTATGGTGGTGTGTTGTTTGCGTCCTAGCCGCTGAAGCTAGGTGGTGCCCCCTGTTTGCTTTACCATGACAGGCTTGAGGCGCTCCATTCGATCCCCCGGTGTTTTAGAGGCCGTCGGGGGTTCGGGGTTCACTTTGCTCCCGTCAGCATCACTTCGTGCTTTGTCGACTCTGAAATCACTGATTTCTGTGACTAGATGGCATGTGGAGTTGGTTAGTCACTTTTGAAGCTATAGACTTGTTCGCTACATAGTCCTGAGGCTACCCATCCAGTTTTGGCCCATTTGGAGTCAGTTTGACTTCATATGTCAAATTTGATGCTTTGTAGCCTTCGAGTTGTTTTCTGTTGTTCGAGAGCTTGATTTGGTTGTTTTCATGAAACCATCCATGTACATTGTGTATAGACCCAGTCTATAGGGTGTCTGTGGGGTCAGAATCCAATTCTAGCTTCTGGTAAAAACCTAGATTTTCTACTTGAGACCCCCCTGAACCCTGCCAAATTGTCATCTGGTCATATAGAAGTGTTCTATTATATAGGGGCATGCTACAGTTCAAGTCTCGTCCAATTTGGTTGAGTTGACATGCCGCTAAGGTCAATTTTTGGTCGTAGGACTTTGTGCACTGCTCCGTTTCTAATGTTTTCTCCTTGAGCCTAGACTTGCTACCAACCATGTAGAATTGATATTTGATAAGCTTAGAGCTTACCCCTCATGTCTCGTGTGAGACGGCACTGTAAACGAGCGATTGTGGACTCTGGAAATCGCGCGCGAAGAAGGTCAAGGGATCTCTTCTCCAAGGGCAACTAGTGGAAATGAGGTGATTTTGGGCTACCTTGGATATCTATACTCAGACTTCCCAAACTATTTGTCCTAAATTCCCCTATTCCCCTCAGACTCAAAAATCTCCTCCATCGGATTCCGGTAGCTCATTTTGTAAGAATTTGCGAAAGTAGGTCTTGGCAGCTTAATTTAGGCTTCCCACGTCTATCTGTCAATTCGATTGAAATTTTATGTGCATGTCCGTCTTGTCCTTCTGATCATCAACGTACCTTCAATTTTTCCATCTAAGCTCATCTGTTACTTAATTAATTTTTGATCTGTTTATTGAAAAAATAAAAGAAAACAACAAAACGCGCTAAAGAAGCAAAGTAAAAATCCAATAATTTAAAAAATCCATGAAAAAACTCAGCTTTTTATTATTTTTTGGTGGATTTCTCTATTTTTAAGTCCCAATATCAACAAAACTGATGAAAATTAATCAAAAAGACCATTTTTCTTATGATTTTCTAAAAGTATATACACTATTTATACTCATTGGGGAGATGTTATCAGTTAAATTTCCCCTGTTAATGACTTGTTAAGGGCATTATTAGGTCATTCTACAAAAAATCACATGTTAACATCAAACTTTTTCCTCCTTCTTCAAACATTGCCCTTAATTACTTAGTTCCCTTCCACCACTCCTAAATGGCATACTCCGGGACGACTGTGTGCATGGATTGAACAATTGTGTCTATGCATAACCTTGGTTGGCTCTATCATGCTTTGAAGACCAATGCAATTAAAACCATTATGTTGTGCAAGAGTTGGGTCTTGAGTAATTAACTCAAGGGTTTTTGATGTTGAGGTTTTCTTTTGATGTCTCCCAAAGAGCAATTCTTGTAGGTTGAGTGATCTTTGCTTTATTGTATTGTCAGGATGCTTTGGCATGCTGGTTTCTTGAGTTGTCAGTATCAATAATAATGGTTGTTGAGCTGTAACTCGCCATTGGTATCTTGGTTTGCCTTGGTACAAATGTTGTGGTTGAGTTTTTTGAGACTTAACCCTCCACTGCTTCATCAGTTTTACAGTTGGTGGAGAAGATAAGTGCTCCTTTTTTTTCAAAATCCATTTTGTTTTAGGTTCCCTGCTCAAAGATGCTCCTCTATGTGTTTGGAACCTTGGAACCATCTTTGGTACAGTAGATGATGTTTTGGGCACCCAAATTTGGATCAGCTTGTCCTTAAGCTGTGCTTTTGGTACCCAAATTTGCTTGACTCCTTGCATGCTACTTGTAGCATTTTCTTGTCTATAGGATGGAGAAGATTGAATGCTGCATGGTTTGTTCTATTGGTTACCTCCTTTCCATTCCTCTTTTCTTGGTGCAATTGGAACAATGAGTTGTCCGCCTTTAGGTGATAGCTTGAGCTGATTGATATCCCAATCTGGTACTACCTTGTATGTCCGCATCCATGAGATTCCAAGAATCATTATCTCATCCATGTGTTCATCTGATAAGCATACAAATTGATGAGGACATGAACATCCATGTACTATCACATTTAAGTTGACTACTCCCAATGTCGGTGTTGGATTCTTGTGGCATCCTTTAATAGTCGATATTCCTGCTGTCAAGAACTGACTTGTTGCTTTCTTGTACGTGGAATAACTGACTGCATTTACTCGAGTTCTTGTATCGACCAATGCATTTGTGCTATGATTGTTCAGCTATACTTTGCTGCAAAGGTCCATTCCATCTAACCATTCATCATCTGTTGACACTGCTTCTTTCTGTAATCCCATAGTCGGTCATCTAGTTGCAGAGTGTTGATGGGAATAGGTATTTGTTGATTTTTGAGAGCGGCTTTCCTTTTGAGTACTCAAAGCCAAGCTTCCTCTTGCGCTTCATCAATGATCTACTGTTGTTTTATCTTTCTTTGTTTTGTTGTATGCATCTTTTCTAGCAATTCATTGGTTAGTGGTAAATTGTACTTCTTCAAACGACATCCACTAATCCAATTAGCCATTGATTCACCATCTAGGGTTGTAAACTTAACTGCTCCACTTGGGGATACATCTTCAATGATAAACGGTTCGTTTCCCTTTTTCTTAAACTTGGGAAGGTGTTGCTTAAGGGAATAGACTAAAACTAAGTTACCTTTTTTGAAGAATTTTGTAACTAGATGGGAATCAAAATACTGTTTTGGTTTTCTCTTTTGTGCATAGATATCAGTTACAGCAGTGAGCCTTTGCTCATCAATATTTTCTAGATCTTCAAGCCTCTCTAATAATTCATGTCCAGTCCATTCAAGATACTTAGCTACCCTTAATGTTGGCAATAGAAATTCTATCGGCAATATGGCATCAACACCATAAACAAGGTTAAAGGGTGTAGCATTTAAAGTTGTTCTAAATGAAACTCGATAAGCCCATAGAGCAGCATGGAGGTTCATTTTCCAATCTGTCCGTCATGAACTAACCACTTTAGTCAATATTGAGCTAAGAATTTTATTCATATGCTCAGCTTGTTCATTTTCTTGTAGGTGATAGGGAGCAGATTTGTTATGGATGACCATAAATTCATTGAATTGATACTCAATTACCTCATTGAGGAATTGAGTCCCCCTATCACTAACAATTTCTATTGGCATTCCATATCTTGTGAACACATACTCATATAAGAATGTGAGTGTGGTTCTGGCATCATTCTTTTGATTTTCTTTAGCATCGGCCCACTTGGTCAAATAATCCGTAGCTACAATAATATAATGAGCGTGGATTCTATAAGAGGTGGCTGTATTGGCCCAACAAAGTCTATACTCCATTTTGCAGCCCTATCATTGGTCTTAAGGGCATGCTATCTACACGGGTTGGCAATTTTGCTCGTTGACATGCATCACATCTTCAAACATATTCCTTGGCATCTAGAAAAAGTGGTTGCCACCATATGCCTGCTATTAAGATTGCTCTTGTCGTGGTCTCACTAGAAACGTGGCCTCCGGCTAATCCAGCATGTGCTTGTTCTATAATGGGAATATATATGTCTTCATTTGCACAAAGACACAGATGTTGATCTTTTCCTCTCTGATACAATTGGTTTCCAGTAAGAGTATAGTCTCTTGCTTCAGTTTCAATTTCTCTTTGACGGGGTTTACTCATATCCTCAAGAAATGTTCGACTTAATAAGTAAGTAACTAGAGAGTCACTCCACTTAGGAACAAGTGATATTTGGAACAATGTCATGTGAGGTATGGGTGCCTGTTTTTGACATTGAGGACATTGTTTTACAAATGAGTAAACATCCCTCCTTACAGTTGGCCGAAATACTCCAAGCCTCAATATCCTTTGCATAGTTTGGTCTTCCGCAAAGTGAAGTCCTACCTAGTATGGTAATTTGTGCTTGACTTAGGTATTGGGTTTTCTCTTCAGGATTAATGCATAAAAGCAATATTCCATCTTGATTTCTTTTGTAGAATCTTCCAGCTTGTAATTGATACATAGCCAATTGCTCAATTAATCCAGTTGTAGCAGGAAGTGGTATTTGCAAATCCACTTGAGCTATGGTCATCAATGATATCGTGTTTTCCGACCATCGAGGTATCATTTCCACATGAAGAACAGATATGCATCTAGTAGATCATCGTCTACTCCCTTAGGTGGTTCTCCTAAAACAATCCTTGATAAATGATCTTCTCTTTGATGAGTGGTGCCCTTTTTCACAACTTCAGGGAAATCAAATTCCAAAATAATAATGAACCATCTCACTATTCTTCCTGTGTTGCATGGTTTGTTGACCAAGTACAATAAGGCTTTGTGGTCCACATAGAACACAAATTTGTTAGCTAATAGGTAATGTTTATACCTTTTTATGGCATAGATCATTCCTAATCCTTCCCTTTTGGTGGTTGTATAATTTTTCTCTCCCATATTCAACTGTCTACTCGCATAAGAAATAGGAAAATCAATTTTCCCGTCGCTTGGTTGAGCTAAGATACATCCAATGGAAAAATTGGAATCATCAACATGTATGTGGAATATCTTATTCCAATCTGGTGCTTTTAGTATTTGAGCTAAAGTGAGAGCTTGCTTAAACTTCATAAAGGATTCTTCACACTCATCAATCCATTCAAAGTGTGTAATCATGCTATACATGGGTTTTGCAACTATAGCGTACATGTAAATGAATCGTATGTAATATCCACAATGTCGCATGAAAGCTTAAACCCCTTTGAGTGTTGTCGGTCTAGGCAAATCAGCAATAACATGAATTTTATCCATATCAGTAGCTATGCCATTTTTAGACACTATATGTCCAAGAATTTTCCCTTGTCTACCCATAATTGTGAACTTTTCAGGATTTAAGCAAATCCTATAAAGTCTACATTTTTTGAATACCTTTTTGAGGTGTTCAAAATGATCAGCTTGGATTGATGAATGTACACATAAATCATCCATATATACTTCCAAGAAATTCCAAAGATATTCTTTAAAATCATGGCTCATTAATCTTTGAAAGGTGGCCGGAGCATTAGTTAACCCAAAAGGCATAACCCAATAGGCAAAAATACCCCATTCATTTGTGCAAAGGCAGTTTTATGATGATCTTTAGGGTCAACCAAAAGTTGATTGTATCCCAAAAATCCATCCAAAAAGTTGTAAGATCCTTTTGTTGCAACTCATTCTAAAACATGCTCAGTGATTGGAAGAGAAAAGTTGTCTCTAATGGTAGCTGCATACACTTTCTTGAGATTGACACACACTCTTAACTTTCCATTTTTCTTGTGTATCACCACAATTGGAGACACCCAATCTGTGTGTTCAATTTCATAAATGAATTCGTCCTCCTTTAGATTTTCTATCTCTTCTTTGATCTTTCTGACAAATGTCTCATTATAAGTGTATGGCCTTTGTCTACTTGGTTTCACATCATCTCTCATCGGTATGGTATATTGACACATTTTTGGATCAACACCCTTCAGATTTTTATAAGACCAAGCAAAGATATCTTGATATTCTTTTAGTAAGCTAAACAAAATCTCTTCTTCTTCTTCCGTCAAGTCGTTTTCAATGTAGGTAGGTCTAGGCTCTTCTCCTGGTTCGGCTAGATCTATCTTTTTTCCATTTTTAGGTCCTTTATAGGACTCGCCCTGTTTCCATAGTTCCCTAACTGGCTGTTTGACTATGATTTTTTGGTCTTAGAGAGTATATTTCTTTTAATGGTATGGAACACTCATTACATCTTTACCTTCTTCCTCAGTGGTTTTCATTTCAGTTGTATATATCTCCTTTACAGATTTCTTCAACTCTTGATACTTCTTTCTTCGTTCAACTCGTGTTATGGGTGAATCCTTGTCCTGGTAATTAAGTTGGAATTGAGTTTCCTTTCTCGTTTTTCTCGATGTTTTTTATATTTCTGTCTTTTTGTTTAAAGGATATCTACCAGTGATTTTGTCTTTGACACAATCATGTGCATCTATCTATAGACTAATGGCATAGGTCTAGATTTCAGGTTTTTTGTGTCTCTTTTTCTTCTATACCATTTCTGGCTTCTCGGTTTCTGGTTTGGAAAGTCAAAAAACTTTTCCTCCCCTCCCTTCATGAGTAGTTTAACTCTCACATGTTCTTTTTCTGACCCCAAATCACCTGAGGTAGCTGAATGTTCTTCTAACTCACTTGTTGCGTCATAGTAGAGGTCTGAAAAGAGTTGTTGAGCTTTAATTAAGTCCTTGGATTCTTGAATTGTTTCTTCAATGTGAAGGGTTGAGATAAATTGTATGGGAATTATGTCATAGCCATCCTCATTGCAAAATTGAGTAGGCATATACGTATTTACACATACACCCATTGTTGCTAAAATTTGAGTTCACATAAATGGCTCAAAAATATGCTCTGTAAAGGATTCGGGTACATAGGCTTCGTCAGTGCAATCCCTTTCTAAGATACATTCTTCTCGTTTTAAGCTCCCATTTTCTTAGGCTCCGTACATCCAAATAGGTGTATCTTTGTTCAACCAAGATGGGAGCTTAGTTTCAACCGAAGAGACTGAGTCAAATTCTTGTATGAGTGTTTTCATGACATCTCTATAAGTGAAATCTTTTAGATTAACCCTTGTTATTGATCCCACTTGCTTCAAGTACAGATAATTGTTTCCCCAAGATGATTTTGTAATTGAGTTTCTTTCCAAAGTCCACTATTGCAAAACTGTGGTTATAATCAATCGCAGAGGAATTAACTATCACTTTTTCAAGTAGTCCTAAGAGTCTTTTGATGTGTCCATTAGCCAATTGCAATATCATTCGAGTTTGTCTAATGGCTGGTTGCCCCAATGATTCCCATACTGCTTTCATGGCTATGGCTATGCCTACCCCACTATCCAGTATTGCCATTGTTTCTATATAATTATATCTCACTGGAAGGGCTGTGTTTCCTTCTTCCCCTTCGTAGTATTCTCCGACTTTGTTCATCTGAACAGATCGAATCTCTTTGTTATCCAATTCGTGTTTCAATTTTCTCAATTTTTTTGCTATAAGCCCTATTATCCCAACCTTCTCTAGAGTTTTCTATAGATCATTCCATAGATATGGTCTAATTTTTAATAGTTCTCCTAAAGTAAGAGTGCATTGAATGGGTGCAGACATGATTGAATGGATGTTGTCTACCTCTAGGGTCTATTCCACTCTCTTTATCTGAGTGGTTTTACACACTATGGATTCATCTTCGTTATCTCCCAAGTACGAGGGTAATGTTTTCAAAGTTAATGGTTTAGACATTCCTAAAGCTTCAGAGCCGCCGCCATCCCCATACAAGGATGGTACATCCATGTCCATATCAAGAGGTAGATTGTCTAACCAAACTTCCTCTATAGGAGCTGACTTCAAAGTTAGGCTCCCATCATAATCTCTCTAAATTTTCCCAGAAGTGTCCTGGCCAGTCTTCTTCTACGAATGGAATTTCATCCAAGGCATCTTCACTGTCAGGCACTATGAGTTTTGGCTCTCTTTTTTTCAAGGTGGGGTTCTACCACCACTTCTGATTTCTCTTTACTGGTTCCTACCACAAGCTCCTTACGTTTTTCCATACTCTCGAGCTTGGGTTTTTGTTTTTCTAGCATCTCTTGAGTAATTCTTACCAAATTTTGATAAGCTTCAAGCTTAGCTACTTCCATGTCTAGAGAAGGATAGTTTTTCCATTTGGTTTCCATGTTTTGGCATGCTCTAAGTCCCGCTTGGTAAGCTTCCAAGGCTGCATTAATTGACTCAAAAAAATTTTCTACAAAAATTGATCCTCCAGATTTCACAATGGTTTCTTGCTTTAGCTTCCAGTTTCTTTCACTTTTTCTTGGAATAGTTTCTTTGCTTTCTCCTCGATTTTAGCTCTTTGTTTTTGTTTTCTCATCTCATACCTTTTGCTTATGCTTCTCTTGGTCTTCTGAGAGGAAATTTTAGTATTATTTGAATCATCAAAGGACTTATGTTTCTTTTTCTTAGCCTGGGCTCTAGTGATTACCTTGATCGTAACAATCGGTTCGCTCTCAAATGAGCCACTAGGTATCACTTGGACTACTTCACTATTGTTTTACCCTTTTTTAAAGGATTTTCTGGATAATCTTCAGGGAAGTGTCCTCCTTTTTTGCAACATTGTATGCAATAAGCTTCAACTGGCTTGATGTTCTTGTGAGGCTCTGGGCATTCATTTTTCCAATGATCATCTGCACCACAGTTGTGACAGTTCCCAGTTCTTGGCTTAATCATGGGTCTTACCATCAAAGGTCTAACACCTTGATTAGCCACATAGCACATCGATGCAAGCTCTTGTGTAGTATAAGTCATAGGTTCTTCCATTGTTGGTGGATGTGAATTATACCAACCTCCTTCTACCATTACTGTAGATGGACTAGGCTCAGCATAGGGTGTAACAGGCACTAGTGCTTCTTCATCTATGATTCCCTCTGAATGCATGTACTTTACATGCACTGCATTATGTCTAGGATATGGAGGTTGTTGACCCAACATAGGTTGAGGTCTTTCCATACCCATCAGTGGTCTTTGGGATGGGACCATATTAGATTGATGTCTATACATGGGTTATCCTTGTGGCCTCATAGGCACGTATTGACACCATCATAATTTGGTTGTAATATCACTCATTGATCTCATGGTTGGTCAATTTACCCTTGATTTCACACCATTTTTGTGGCCTAATTGGTTGTCCATGCTGAGGTATCCCTTGCCCTGGTCCCCCCATGGGTGCTTTTTGCATTTCATTCATCCTTTTGAGCATGTCTTCTATGCTTGTAAGCGGTGCTGCAGCAACCGTCCCCACTTGTGTCGGTTTGATGGATGTTGTTTTCTCGCTTTGTTTATCCTTAGAGACATCTTCTTCATTGAAAATATCACAATTGTCTCCTAAGTCGATAGCATCTGACACACACTCTTCTAGGGTCATATGTTTCTTGGTATACAATATAGCATGAAGTTCTTTGTTTAGAAGTCCCTCCAAAAACAATGATACTAATCTTTCTTCTGTAGGTATTTCTAGTTCTGGGCATCTTGCAATGTATTGTTTCATTCTAGTTGCACAATCTCGTACAAACACCTTGTTTCTGTTTGAAGCTATAGATTTGAGCTACTGTATTATGTTTGATTCTCGTTTTGAAACATGCAGCTACAAATCCTTGAGTTAATGTATTTAAGTCCATAACTGACCTTGGTGGAATGTTTTGAAACCATGCCAGTGCTTTTCCTTCTAATGTCATTCCAAATCCCTCAAATTGAGTATGGAAATCAAATATGCATTCTGTTCTTAGCACTTTCTTAAAGCTTTCTAGGTGGTCATATGGATCCCTAGATCCACTGTATTTTTTGAGCCATTTTTGAAAATCAATTAGTTTGACACGTCTATTTGGTTCAACTCCCCGTCTCCTGGTAGTTATTGCTGTCCCGAGTCCTTCAAACCAGTCTGTTGGAAATAGTGACTCATGTAGCCCTGGGCTAGCTTTAGTGTCACTCGGTTTTCTTCGTCATGAGGTAGTTTCTGGTTTCTTAACATTACTCTCAAAATATCTCTCGTGGAGTTCATCTCTTGGAATAGTTTCTGGTCCTTGGCCCAATATCCAATCCTTTATGGAGTACCCTTGGTATTTGATTTTATCCACCTCCTCAAAAGTCATCATAACAAAATTATTGTTATAACAATCCCTAAATAGGTAGGTTGGTAGATCTATTGATTCCTTGTCTTTGATTTTGAAGATATAGATGATCTTCATGGGTGTTAGTTGTTCTGATATAGCATGAGAAGTCTATAGAAGATCTTTAACGTTTCTATCCTCCCAACAACAGACTCCGATCCTAAGATTATCCGTACTAAGCCTTTTCAAAGGCTTCAAATCAACCTAATCGTATCCCTCAAATTCTAAAGTCAGTGGTTCTTCTTTTGCTACCATATCTCGAATTATGGTATTCACTTCTAACCCCCATTCGTCTATTATGTTAGGGTTGTAAATACTGAGTTCCATTTTTATCCATGTACATTTTTCCTTGTTTGTTTGCTCTAATTTCCTCTTCAAACTCTATGTCATGGTCATCAATGCGAATAGATATTCTTCATTAGGATCCAGGTAAACCTGAGCTCCATGGCGATTAGTCTTATAAAAAGAGAGTATGTGCTTATATCACACTGTCGTTTCGGTTTCTGAATGAGTCAAATAGGAAGACATTTTAGATGTTGATTCTGAAAAAGTGTATGAGACTTCTTCAAAGATAGTGTCCAAGTGCTTGCCTTGATTCACACTCTCTTTTGTGGATACTCTACTAGCGGTCTCTCCAAATATGCCTTGATTTGCTAGTATACGACCAGATCTAAGGTTCATATAGACTTGTGTAGCCTTGGATAGAGTACTTACCGTCGGATTGACTTGTTATCACTTTCTTTCACTTGACTTGATGGAAACTCCTATCAAGATTCCAATCCCTTGTCTCCAACCTGATTCTGTCAAATTGACTTGTTATCACTTTCTTTCACTTGACTTGATGGCAACTCCTATCAAGCTTCCAATCCCTTGTCTGCAACTTGATTCCTGTATCAGTTTTAATCAAGCTAGCTATTCTTTCACAAAGACTGTATAATTCTTGCTAAGTATTGTGACTGTTCTATGTGTATCACTTCAATTTGAGCTAAGCGAGTCAGCACTTGAGACTTTCAGATTCTACTTTTGCAAAGAGCCAAAGGACTCATCTGCAACCTGCAACCTGAGTGAACATGTACGAATTTGGATCCGATTCAACCCAAAATTGCCCGGTGGCCTTGTATTATGTTGGTCTAACACTGTACAAGCTTAAAAGTCTAAGATGGTGTCTCTGTGTATCAGAAGATAATAATCACGATTATTTACTTTTCTCAGTTTTTTACACTTTTTGTCTTGTTTTGCCAAGTATGCAACTTGTTAAGGTCTCTCGACAAGTTTCACTAAGTTTGAACAAAATGTTCAAGTTATCAATTGTTTCATGTCCGCGGACTCAGTTTTCAAGAATCTGGCTTAAGTCTCACTTTTGTGATCCACATTTCACCAAAATTGATTTGTGTGGTCCACTTGATATGCTTGACCTTGTGGTGTACTCAAATGTGCAAAAATGTCCAAGTTTCTAGCAGATGTAAATAATCACGATTATTTACTCATGCTATTTTTTGTCGCAATCTTGACACAGAATGGTTAAGCAGCTCAACTTAAGCTCCCTAGCCAAGTTTCATCAAGTTTGGATAATTTCTGTTCAAATGGTCAACAGTTTTGTGTATGCAAATTGACTTTGCAACTTTGGCTACAATTTTGACCCCAATGATCCAAATCCTACCAATTTTGGTTTGTGGGCTTAATATAGCATGCTAAGACTAGTGGTATGCTGGGTTGGTTAAAAGAGTTGGAAAATGGGACAAAAGTAAATAATCACAATTATTCACTTCTGGAAAATTTTTGCATCTTTTTGGTAAACTGAGCTTGTACACTTGTTTAACACCTCAATATAAGTCTATGAGTCAAGTTTCACTTGGTTTGAACAAGATCTTGCCAATTTACACTCAACTTCTCGACAGTCAGTACAGAATTCAATTTCTACCAAGTTTTTGGTCAGTTTGGTGATCCAAATTCTATGGGTCTTGCAAAAGATGTTTGTACACATGCGTAGAGTCTCTGGTATCAACCTTGGTCAGTTTTGAGCTGAAAGTAAATGATCGCCATTATTTACTTTTGGCCCAAAATGAACAGTTTTTTAAACTTTCTCAGTGGACAATCTTTTCATGAGCTATTTTAAGCCTCTAAGTCAAGTCAAAACATAGTTTGGCCTAAAATGTCAAGAAAAAGTAAATAATCTAAGTTTTTCCAAGCTCTTGAAATTTTTACCTCCATGCGTCCAGCTTACCCACTGGTCATACAACTTTTAAAGCATGCTCTCCAGTCGAATTTAATGCTTGACAGACTTTTGGTGCCATTTCTAGCCGTAGACCTGAATTTTTGCAACTTCACATAAACAACTTACAATTTATTCTTTTCGAGAGAGCAATGTTTTGAGATTCCATCTCTGATTCTGCTTACCCTACTCCTAGATTCTACTGCAATGGGATTGTGGAAAGTGTCCACAAACACTCCTTTTGTTATTTTTTATGGTTTTCTGAGCCTTGATCTCAAGACTTGTCTCATCCATCAATCATTCTCAAAATTCTAATTTAATCCTACAATCCTAAAAGGTACTTAGCAAATACAACCTACTTCCAAGCTACCTCTACACAGCAAAAGACGACAACCTTAAGCTATGCGGTTTTGTGAAAAGAAAGTTTTGACACTAGGAGATCTTAGAGGAAGTTAAAGGATAACTTCACAAGACACGCGTGTTTTTCCCTAGTTTAGGTCTCTTCGATCCCAGGCAACGGCGCCAAATGTGGGACAGGTGTCTAGCCTCACTCCTATCTTATTGCTAACATAGCGAGAACCACAAATATAATTGTTAATCCATGGGACGAAGCTGACTCGACTAGTCAATAGAGGCTACTAGGGGTTTTCAATCTCTTGGAAAACAGCAAATAACTCGCATCTAACTCAAGCTACACTCAAATGACAGAAATCACCAAAAGCTAATCGCTCCTCGGCAAGCCAATCACATCTGTTACAACATCAAATGACATTCAAACGTTATGAAACTTCTAGGATATGTTTATAAGACCTAAGCACACATGCTAATGGTCTCAAATCTCACTTGAGGTCAAGTGTAAAAATCACAATTATTAACAACAGTGAGTTTCTGACCTAGTTGTTTTCGACCCAGAATACATCTAAATGCTTAGCAATGATGCCCCAATACCCTGCATATACTTATTTATGATTTTGAAGCTTAAATTTCTACTTATGATGAATTTAGGTTGCGGGTTGGCGATGCCAAAAGCTACGGATTACCATGAAATGCTTACGTCAATGCGTAGAGCTCTTACCTGCTGTTGCAATGCAACAAAGTGCACTGCAATGTGACAACTGGGAAGGGAGTAGGAAGTGCGAGAAGGAGAGAAGTGAGCGCCGTTAGCTCACGCATCAAAAACTTACAAAATTGGCTTTTATACCTTAGCCAAGGTTTTTGTGGTCAAAACTAATAATCTGGGAGCTCTAACTAAAGACAGGTTGATACAATCTGGAAGCATGTAGCCCCGGCTCATCAATTACACTGTTTATCTGGAAATCAAGAGTTACAATATTCTCGATTCATCAAAATAATAAGTGTTTTTACAATGAAAGCTCCGAAAAATGTTATTCGAGTTAGCTTCGTGTTGCATACATAAATGAGGCAGCCAACATCAGTTTGGTAAAGAGTGACATCAGCAGGATCGCCAGCATTATGTAGACTCAACTTCAAACCCGTTTCCATGGGAGTGTCAATGGGTTTGCAATCCTCAAGTCCAAACTTACATAGCAACGTCTCTATGTAACTTTTCTAACACAAGGCAATACCACCATCACACTACTTAAACTGTATACCCAAGTAATGATGCAACAGCCCCAAAGCTTTCATCTTGAAAGTAGCATTCAAATCCGCTGTAAATTCAGCAATATGTCTCTCATTTGGTCCAGTGATCAGCAAATCATTGACATAAAGAACCATAATGAGAAGTACATCACCCTCACGCTTTACATACAATGTGCTTTCTGTTGGACTGTTACGAAAGCCTCGTTTAACCAAATGAGTGTCAGATTTCTCATACCAAGCACGAGGAGATTGCTTCAACCCATACAAAACCTTATTACATCTGCACACTTTGTCCTCTTGTCCTTTTATGACAAAACCGCAAGCCTGCGTTACATAAACTTCCTCAAATATGTCACCATTCAAGAAAGCAGTAACAATGTCTGATTGATGTACATCCCAACCAAAATGAGCTGCCAATGCACATAGAAAACTCACAGTAGTCATACAAAAAATGGGAGTAAAGGTTTCTTCATAATCTATGCCTTTATGTTGTGCATAACCCTTTGCAACAAGTCGAGCCTTATAATGATCGATCTCACCATCCGGCTTGCGTTTCAACTTGTAAACCCACTTCGTACCAATGGCCTTTTTTCCAGGAGGCAAATCACATAAAGTCCATGTGTCATTTTCTATAAGTGCATCATATTCTGATTGCATGGCAGCCATCCAATTTCGGATTCTGTGCTTTATCAAAATACAGAGGCTCCTCAACATCATGTAAGCTAGACACAGCCAAAGCATAACAATCTGATCCATAAGATGCATGGCGAGAGCCTGAACGAGTACGACTAGACAAAGGTGCATCCAATTTACTGTCACTCAAAGTGTGCACCAGCCATTTTGGCATACCTCTAGCCTGCTCATTTTCAGCCCTTTCCTCATCAAGTACGTATGTACATCTGCATCAGTAATAGGCTCATCTGTAACATTTTTAGAAACCCCATAGGCTGTACATTTTCCTCATTGGAAATTACATTCGTATTTGCACCACTAAAAAGAGGCAACAAAGTGTTATAAATGTCTTGTGAGCTTACATTACTGTCTCTAGTACATGTTAGCAAGGGCTGAACAGAATCTTCCACAAACACTACATCCCGTGAAACCAAAATACGCTTTGTTTGCGGATGATATAACCTGTAACCTTTGCTTTCAGCACTATAACCAACAAAAATACATTTGATAACCTTATCATCCAATTTTATATGTTGTGTTTGTGGCACCAAAGCATATGCCAAACAACCAAAAACATGCATGTGCTCAATAGAAGGCCCTCTATCATGCCATTCTTCATATGGAGTAATAGACTGCAAAGCTTTCGTAGGACACCTGTTTAGTACATAAGTGGCACACATGATGACCTCAAGCCAAAAAGAATGTGGCAAAGCTTGACATTTGATGTTTAAGCACAGACATTCAGAATAGACAAAACACAGAAATCAGAATGGAACATGGAACTGGAACAGAACACAGAAACTGACAACACACTGAATCCGCCATAACTTTCTGCCTTCACATTCCCAGGAAGATACTGATCTTTGACAGTTACATACATCGATAAGACTAATGGGCAACGCCCTTTCCCAAGAACACCCCTTGGAATCCCAAAAGTACAAAAGTTAACATTCCAACTTCCACTAAGGTAAAACATCCCAAAATTCCTAGGCTTAACACCTGGCACAGTCCGGTGGCTAGAGCCACAGGCTGACCTGGACCCACAATCCCTTTATCAAACAACCTGCTCCCCAGCATCCCCTTCTGCATCTGCCTTTTCTGCTGCAACATCCGAATCCACCTGCTTTTCCCCCTCTACTTCCACCTGCTTTTCCACTTCTGATTCCACTCCTCCTGCTACAATCCGATCTCCTCCTTACTCAGCTCTGCCGTCCACTTACTCAGTCCCTCTGCATTCACTTCAATCCCCTTACTTTTTTCCTTCAACTCCCACATCTCTGCCACTAATTTCTCATTTTCCACCTTCAATTGCTCATTCTCCCTCCTAATGCTTTCTTTTACTGCTAGTTTAGCTGAAACCAATTTTTGAATCTGTTCGTCGACACCTCCATGTGTTCCCTCCAAATCCTAGTAGCTTTATTCCACATATCTTGTGTATACTCCAGCACTTCCAGCTTCAGAACATCTGCATCCAAATCTGCAACCAAAATACCTGTCATTCCCTGGTTCTGCATTCTCCATATCTATCAACGGAGACAATCTATTAATTAGGAAAATATTCTCAGTGGTCAACTCAGTCACTTTGTCTCCCAGTTCTTTGAATTGTTCATCCACTGCAGCTTTTAGTCCGTCTGCCCACTTAGTAAAATCCTCAGCTACACTCAGAACTTCAGCATTTCTCGCCGAAGCCTCTCCTGTAATCCGTTTAACTTCCTCCTGTAGTCTTTCTTTATCTACCCTCTCATGAAACAACTGCATCCGAACTTTCTGCATTTCCCACTCCGGGATAGCACTGCATTTATGCTCTGTTTCTCAACTTCCATCACCCTCAGAGCTGCATCTTGATTCTGCATAAACTCATTCTGTTGAGTCAAACTTCTAGCTGCCTCTTCCACAGAAAAAATTCCCTTCTACTCATAACTGTCACTGCTCCCCGCTTTTACTTTCAAATTTTCCAGAGCAGTCTTCTCCACAGCTCCACCCAATACTTTCATAAACAGCGTTACCTTTTTGCCTTTGGACTCCAATTTCTTTGATTCTGATTCCATTGTGAAACTGTTCGTCTTTGATTCCAATTCGTCCAAACCCTTCCAAGAGACGTGATTTACCTTTTTCAACTGTTGGAGAGCCCAACAACAATTTCCTTCTCTTACTTCCATATGCTATTCCCTCATCTTTTGCTACATCTACCACTGGTGTCTTCAAACCTGTTGCTACTGTCGAAACCTTCAGAACATACTTAAAAATCACAACCAAATAAGGTGCTACTCTGCCCATTGTTGGTGTCCGACTTCGGTCTCTTTTTCCAGTTAACTGCATCTGATCATACAGAAGTGATGCCCAATCAACTTTAATGCCTCTCTTCGCCTGAAACAAAGGAGAAAAAGCCTCCTTCGACATGTAGGCAGTCTTCTGTAGGATACATACTTTTTCCAAATACCAAAACAAATTTGAAGTTCTATTTCCACCTGCATTCTTCACCATGTAGTATACCTTCGTTCCTACCGGATTTCTAAATTCCCCTTTCATGTGGGAATCGGTCAGCTTCCTTGTCTTAGCCGGCACAGTTAGACAGGGAACCTTGAAGACTTTGGACACCAACTTTGGTGTCAAACGCACATCCGTTGTAATCATTCCACCACTTTCCTTTATCATATTTCACTCCTACTTAGTGAATTCATTTTCTACCCATGTATCCCAAGGTAGACATGCAAATTCATAAAGACCTATATGCTTTAGCCATACTTGGGTTTCCACTTCATTAGGGTCAAACGCTGCCACCGCCATCTCCACGTTGCCCTGATCACTCAGAGATTCAGCCTCATCGCTTTCCACCTCGATTGGCTCTTCCTGTTGCCGTGCTTTGAACAGCTCATCCATCGCCGTCTTCATCGACCAAGGGTCCGGCATCACTTCTAACGCATCATCTTGCATACCCGCCATGAGCTTTCCCTTAATATTCTCAGAAAACATCTCGCCCTTCTTCCCTAACATAACACTCACTAAACTGCGACGTTCACACACTTGGATGTGATCCTCAACTCCTCTCACCACCTTACTCTTATGATGATGAATTTTTTCCTCGATTCGGGCACGCCATGCAAGATTTGCCCAAAAAAAATTCTTCCTTAAGGGAGTCACATCAGCACTAAGAGAATTTTTTGCCTTAAAATGAGTACCCCTACTTATTAGTACCTTTGTACCCTTTTGCCCAATTCCATTCCTGTAACTTTCCACTTTCGAGACTTCAAATCCGGCAGTTCGATTTCCAACTTCCAGTCCGCAATCCGAATTCTGATTTCCAAATCCCTTTACAAGTTTTGAATTGCTAGAACAAATTGCCAATTCTGTCTCTGAACATTTTACTGCAACTCCCACAACACCAATTGTTAACAACTTCCTGCCAATATCCTTAGCCTTATTGACCATCCACTTGGGAACCTCGGGAACCTTTCCATAAAATTTCTTCAATCTGAATCCATTCACTGGTTTCAAAATCTTTGTTCCAAAAACGTCTTTCAACAAAAATGTTCCTTGACCCTGTTCTGATTCAATCTGATAAGGTCCCAAATATCTCAGCTTCAACTTACCCGGATGTGGTCCCAATTTGGAATTATATAAAATCACCCAATCCCCTTTCTGAATTTTTTTTAATTTCACCTGCCTAGACATCCATGCTTGTCTCCTCTACTGCCCAATTTCCACCAAATAGGCACTTTGAATTCTATCCTCTTCCAATTTAAGCAGTTCCTTCTGTCTATAAGAAATTGATTCCTCTGGACTTAATCTATGCTGAACTAACAACCTCAAGCTTGGAATTACATATTCCATTGGCACCACAGCTTCAATCCCAAATACCAATTTGAAAGAAGTCATTCCAATCGCCACCTTAAAAGCTGTCCAAAAATCCCATAGTGCTGAATCCAACTTGTCATCCCAATCCGATTTGTTTTTCGACACAATCTTCTTCAAAATTCTTACCATCACTTTATTAGATCTTTCTGCCTGCCCATTTGCTTGCGGATGATATGGAGTGGATTTCTTATGCAAAATCATATGTCTGGATGTCAACTCCTGAATCACAGAATTCAAAAAGTGTGTTCCCTGATCCGACACCAACTCAATAGGACATCCAAATCTTTTCATAATGTTTTTATAAAGGAAACCTTGCCACACTTGCTGCTTTATTATCTCTCAAAGACACTGCTTCCACCCATTTGGTAGCATAATCTGTTGCAACAAGAATATATCTGGAACCTATCCTCTTTGCTGGTGGTTTTATTGGGCCTACGAAATCCATTCCCCACTTTTGAAATGGTTCTAATGGTAAGACTGGATGATCGTGCATCCTATCCCCTTGTGTAGGCTGCCCCATCTTCTGACATTGAACACATTCCTTGGCAAAACTATGTGCATCCTTCAATAACAAAGGCCACCAAAGTCCAGCTTGTAAAATTTTCCGACCTATAATTTCCCCTGAGAAATGTCCTCTAGATGATCCCCAATGTGCCTTCTGCAACACTCCTTTTTGCTCTTCATCCGGAACACATTGACGTATAATCTGATATGCTCCTCTTCTATATAATGCTCGAGCTATAATTAGAAATGGTCTGCTCCTCAATGCAAACTTCTTCCGTTGATCTAGAGACATTGTCGAAGGTCAAACTCCATCTGTCAGAAACTGAACCATCTAATCATACCAATTATCAAAAAATTATCCTTCCACTCGGAACAAATCCGCATCAGGAAATTTATTAGATACTCCTGGTAATTCCTCCTTATGTTCCAATCTGTTGAGGTAATTCGCCACTTCATGCTGAGTTCTTGGAGTATGAAAAACTATATAATCAAATTCTTGCAACATGAGCATCCACCTTGCTAATCTGCCTTCCAGTTTTGGCTTCTTTACCAGAAACAATAAAGTCTGATGATCGACATGAAAAACCACTTTATTCCCTAGCAGATAATGTTGGAATTTTTCCAAAGAAAAAATCATTCCCAAAGCTTCCCTTTTCGTAACTGTGTAATTCTTCTCCAGTGCTCTCAACATTCTACTAGCATAATAAACCGGTTTGAACCATCCCTTAATCTTCTCCCGCATTAAAACAGCTCCTACTACCATGTCGGAAGCATTAACATACACATGAAACGGCAATTCCCAATTTGGGGGTTCAAGTATAGGTGAAACTACCAACATCTTTTTGATAATCTGAAAAGCCTTCTCTTGAGCTTCTCCCCAAACAAAGTCCACTTCCTTCTTAGTCAAACGACTAAGTGGTGCGCTCACATCCGCCAAATATCGTAAATACCTACCATGCCATTTGATATGTTCAACAAACCGCATCACTGCCTTCAAATTTTTCGGAGCTACAGCTTTCTGAATGGCACTAATCTTGTCCCCATCAATCGACATTCCTTCTTGAGAGATTATATGTCCCAACAATTTTCCCTTCTGTACTGCTATTGCATACTTCTGGGGATTAAGTGACATCCGAAACATCCTACATCTTTCAAAACACTTCCTCAAATATTCCAGATGCCTGTTTTTTTCCCCAAAAACTGAAAAATCATCCATAAAAATCTTCATAAAATCTGTCAAATGTGGCTCAAAGGTTTTAAAACCTGCCTTCGAAAACGATGGTGGTCCATTATTCAATCAAAGCTCATCACTTTATATGCAAAATCTCGCCATTCTGTGATAAAAGCAGCTTTTTCAATATCCTCCTCAGCCGTTGGTATTTGATTGTACCCTGAAAATCCGTCAAGAAAAGTGTACATCTCACGTTCTGCTACATCATCCAGAACTAAATCAATAAAAGGAAATGGAAATGGATCCGAAACTGTTGCTGCATTCAATTTTCCGTAATCCACACAAACCCTTAACTTCCCGACTTCTTTGGTACCACTATTGGTGACAACCATTCCGCCTGATCCACTGGCACTATGAATCCTGCATTCAGCAGTTTGTCCAATTCCTCTTTCACCTGCTTAGCTTAATTTGGATTCATCTTGTATCTTTGCTGAATCACAGGAACAGCATCCGTTTTCAAATTTATATGATGCTTATACACTTGAGGATCCATGCCTTTCAAATCAGAATAATCCCATGCAAAGACATCAATATACTCCAACAGTAATTCCTTCAAGTCCTTCTTGAAGCCTTCTTCCAAATGAACACTAACTCTTACCATCTTTGGATGATCCTCCGTCCCCAAATTCAAATCCTGTAAATCATCCTCCTTAACTTGAGAAACTTTCTTTATCATCTTATCATACAAAGCTTCCGCTATCTGAATTGACTCCTTTGGCTTCAATTCTGAATCCTCGATCACAGTTTCCTCTTGGATTTTCTTCTTTTCTAAATTTTCCTGTTCCACACCCTCTGTATTCCCCTACAATTGATCAATTCCCAATCTGTTCTCTTTTTCTGCATATTTGTCAATGATCCGCTCCACATCTACCTCAAATACCGGAACAATTGTTGGATTTGCTACTAGGAAATATGCTTCTTCATCATCCTCCAATCCTTCAGACATGTTAATTGCTTGTGTCAGGAGCAAAGGGGACCCCGACGGCCTCTAAAACGTCGGGGGCCGAATGGCGCGCCTCGAGCCTGTCACGGTAAAGCGAACAAGGGGCACCACCTAGCTTTGAGCGGCTAGGACGCAAACCACGATGATATGAACACCACAAACTTACACACCGAGAGAGAGAGAGAGAGAGAGAGAGAGAGAGAGAGAGAGAGAGAGAGAGAGAGAGAGAGATTTGCAAATGATGAAAACCCTCGGGGGTGTGAGGGAGAATTATTTCTGCAGTATTTACAAATGCCACGCCGTGGTGGTAGAGAGGTAGGGAGAGGAGGTGGTGCAAACTACTTGGTGCGTTTTCTAAGACGACTCAATGATTGTGAAGCTTGTTACCAAGAGCGTGTATACGTGTGTGCATCGACCATTGGATCGAGATATGGACGTGGCTCCCTTTGCATGGTGCAATTCCCATGGCAAACCCAACACACAAGCCCCCTCCCTGTGATGGTGATAGTGTCAACTCTTCCCACTACATTCTACCAAGTGCTGACTTCTCATGAACTGCCCCCCCCCCCGATAATGACTTCTTAGTGCCAATTTATAGGTGTTGGCTCTTGGATTATGGTAATCCCGGTGTGATTAGGGTAAGCTTAATCGAGGAGACAAAGCAAGTGGTGGGCCTGGTGTGGTTGACCCTTGCTTTGTTTTGGGAGGTTATTAAAAGATGAGAATCTCTAGGTGGGCGTTTGTGACCATCACCTAGAGAGAGGAAATTTACAAAGTGGGATTTTACAATGGCTTGGTTTAAAAACTGAAGAAATGATGAAAATACCCTATAAATTATTGAAATTGGCGTCGTGGTTGCGTGTTGCCGGCAAATGGCATGTTGTAGGTGCGTAGGTGTAGAGCGTACTTCTTTTCGGGGTCGGCCGGGGCATGCCTTTGGTGCATTTCCTCTTTTTCTTGTTGGCGGCGCGCGAGTTGAGTCCTCCTTCTTTTTCGTTGTTGCCATAGTCGTGGAATCCTTCATTTTTCCTTGTTTTTATGTTCGTATATGCGCGCGTGTGTGTATGTGGGTGGATGTGTGTGTGTGTGTGTGTGTGTGTGTGTGTATATATATATGGGTGTGTGTGCGTGAGTGCGTGTGTGTGTATTTGTAGGTGTGCGCAAGTGTGCAGTGGGAACGGGGTTTATCTATATAATGTATAAATTATATATGTTTTTTATAATTTTTCTGTGTTGGCGGCCAACGGGGCAACTACGCGAAGATGAAGGGTGGGGCGGGGGGGGGGGGATGGTGTGTTTGTGTATGCGTGGGTTGTGTGTGTGTGTGTGGTGTGGTGTGTGTGCGTGGGTTGTGTGTGTGTGGTGTGTGTATAGAGAGAGAGGGAGAGAGAGAGGGAGGTGAGGTTGCGTGGATAGGAGAGAGAGGGAGAGAGAGGGAGGTGAGGTGGGCGGGCTGGATGTGTAACAGAGCGGGAGGGAGAGAGAGGCGATTGGAGGTGTGTGTGGGTGTGTGTGTGTGTGTGTGTGTGTGATGGAGGGAGAGGGTGAGGGTGAGTGAGTGTGTGGTGGGGGGTGTGCATCCGTAATTTGTATTGCACCTTCAGGCTGAAACGGAAGAGAGAGAGAGAGGGGATGAGGTGGCGTGGATAGGAGAGAGAGGGGGTTCTATGGAAGATGCCCACCGTGGGGGGGGAGAGTGTGTGAGTGGGGGGGGGTGGGGGGGGGGGGGGTTGTGTCCTATTCTCTGTCTTGCATGGTGTCTCAAGGATGAGAGGAGGGGGGAGAAGTCAATGGTGTGGGGGGGGGGAAAAGAGGGTGGGGATAGCGGGCCAAGGGGGGGGGGGGGGGATGAGGCCGAGGGGAGGGTGAGGCGAGCGGGTGGGGAAGAGAGGGGGGAAGAATATAAGCAGGCCAAGGGGGGGGAACTGAGGGTAGCGGGGGTGTGGATAAGAATATGGGAGAGCGGGAGTTCACATGCGGCTTGAAACAGAGGGAGCGCGAGAGGGAAAACGAGAGAGGGGTCAGGGTGAGTGCTCGAGGCTTGCGCCTGCCGAGGGTGGCCAGTATGGGGGGGTGTGGGTGAGAGAGAGAGAGGATATTAGATAGAGGTATGTACCGAAAATGAGAGAGAGAGAAGGGGGGTTATTTCATCCGATGCCCATCGGGGAAATAAACTACGAGGGAAGAGAGAAGGGGTATCTGAAACCGAGGGCGGCCGGCTAGGCTGGGGTATAGACAAGCGGGGGCCTGAGGGTGATAAGGCAGGCCAATCAAAGGGGGGGGGGGGTGCCATGCCCGTAGAGGTGTCGTGAGGTTTACCAGGTGGTGCCGAGCCTTCCAACAGTGTCGCCAAGGCTCCAACAGAGGAAAAATAAGTTTCTTTTTTCTTTCTTCTTTGATTTTCAAAAATCGGCCATCATTAGCCCTCTCCCTTTGGCTAGAGGCATTCATGTTTCTAGCCCGTCTTCTGCATCTTCAGTTGTGGAGTTAGAGGGTTCTCTCTCTTCTAGAATGTCTAGCATGAATTCTGGATCAAACCTAAGAAAATACCTTTTCTGTCTCCATCCATTGACCCTAGTCTTGTGAATTCTCCCATTTGCTTCTGATGCATGGTTTTTAGGACCCCTTCTGAAGATGCAATAAAGGCACAGTCAGTTGTTGGGGAGATGAGGATACTCTAGTCCAAGGGATCTCGAAAGAGAAGAAAAATCTACTTCACAAGCACCAAAGAGTAAAAAGTGCCATGGACAGAAGATACGTGGGAACGAGCTCCTATGCATGCCTACAACCTATATCTTACAGAATAGCCCATTCTAGGTGTGAATTTCTAGTGAAATTTACACGAGGATGTTCGTGTGGACTCACAGCACAACATACTCCGTTTTCACTTTTTTACCGACAGTAAATATTTTTTACCACAGTAAATATTTTTCACCTACATGGTAAATACAAATCACTTTTTACCTACATTAACTTTTTTTACCCATGGTAAATATTTTTTGCTGCACCATAAGTATTTGGTAGGTAACAATTCACTGCTACTAGAAGGAGTGATTGGGCATCAACAATGCAGTTACAGGAGGAGAAAAAGGGAAAATCTTATGGTAAAGGTGAGTCAACAGGGATAAATACTTTTGAGTTGAAAAGAGACATGCTGATTTTTTCAAAGAACACATGTCAAAAGAAGCCGTGGTTGAGGATTTTTTGAGAATTTGATATTCAGGAGGACCCAGTTGCCACCTCCCCCCCGCAGGTCCCCCCCTAACATGTGCAGAACCTCCAGTTTCAACAGCCACCTTACCTGCTCTTAAATGATGGTCAAGGCCTTATTCCCATGTGTCACAATTAGAAAAATCAGCATTTACCCTCCCCTAAGAATATCTTGATGGTGACATATCAGGTGACCTCAATCTGTTGACCACCCTAAGCAAAAAGTAACCCCAATCCGCGGATTTAAGCATGTTTATCCCTAATCCTAAACCCTCTCAGAAACCTATATAAGGAGGTGTTCTCTCACTCAAAACCAACACTTCACCCACTTCACCAAGGAATGAAGCTATGACGACATTGCTCACAACGAGGAGCTATGGATGGAGCTCTACTCTCTCTCCCTCTCTCTCTCTCCCTCTAGTATGCTACATTACTAGCCCTAAAACCTAAATAAGGAGTCTTCTCTCATGCTCCATGGCCACCATCCTCGCCATCATTCTCTAAGGTATTGATGTGTTGTTAGTAGGATCATACCTACTAGCTGGGTTGATTGTTTTTGACAAGGGATTATGCCATCCTTGGCTTGCTTCTCTATATCCTTGTTATGTATGATCAGATGCCGTTGTATTGTTAAGCTGATGTCTTGTGTGTATATATGCTACATAAGGTCCCTAAGCTTCGTTTCTATGTGTTTTGCCATATGTTTTGATGTTATCATAATGCCAGAAGTCTCACTTGCCTATGTGCACTATGTGTGAGGTCCCTAAACCTCTTAATTTAGGGTGGTGCCCCCTTTGTTTTGTTCTTTGCTTGTTTGCATGAGGCGTGGTTTGTAGAGTGTGCACGAGTACAGAGGCCACCCGATTGCACTGCTCTTTTTTCCGCTATCATTTTGGTGCCCCCACTGAGGAGGGCTACATAGACCTTCAGTTCACAAGCAATGAAGATGTGCAATCTACAACATGGACGAATGGCGTGAGGAGTTTGCAAATTGGAGAACAGAAGAGGAGGAGGCTTTAGAGGCCTTAAAAGCTTTCATCGAGGTCTTGTTACCAGGTTGCAGTGTCATTCAAATTCAAGAAGTAAGTTCTTCTACATGCCTTGTTCGTGATCGTCGCCAACGAAGGAGAGTAAGAAGAAGAGCTTGATATACCTCTCCTCTCAACCTATGAGTGCTCCAGAAACCTCCAACGCACACGAGCTTGAAATATTCTACATCAACATACACGAAGGTACTGTGACACACATTAAGGGAAGAGAAAGCATCACCAGACCTCTCTTTCCTGAGGAGCCGACTAAGAGGAGGAAGATCACCTCTACACCTAAGTGGCCCAAGGCCGCAACGCGTGCTCAAGCGTAAGGTAACATTTGGCTTAATCTCATTAATAAGGGATTACATGACCACTACGGGCAAGAAAAAGGCTAGTGAGCAACCAACTTCAACCTCCAACTGGCAACCACGACTCTCACCCCTAAATCCTCCTGAAGCAAAGAGGCGAAGGCTTGCCTACAAGATTGTCGCCCGTCTGCGAGTGCTCCCAATGCACTTTGTGAATCCAGACACCACCAATCCCAAGCCAACCTCCTGTCCGCGTGAAGATCACTTTGGATATTGTCCAAAGTGATTTGGAGACCGGGTGAAAAGCCTCCCTGCCCTACCTTTGCTGCTAATTTTCAAGAAGTTATCTCAATATAAGGAAACTATCTTAGTTGATGATGTGCTGCACATTAATGGTGTCACTTTCATTCGTCATGCTGATTATGGTAATAGCATTCAATTGTTGCTTGCTAAAAGGCTCAGCATTGTACAAAGTGTTTCCATTACGCCTTACGTTTTCACAAATGCATCAGGAAGAGTCGAAGTGATCCGAGGTGCTGACCTTCTATGGCTGATCAGGCTCATTGGTCCCAAGGTGGTGCAACTAAGCTAGGCTCTTGTGTGTAAGTATGGATGCCAATAATGAGAATGATGATCCCCGCATGTTTCCTTTCGATTTTGTGTGTCATATCCGTGTGAATATTTGTATTGATAGAAAAATCTTTTATCAGCAAAGAATAGCCCTGTTGTTTAGAGTCGAGAGACTTGGGGAAATCTTGCGCTCTCCTCATCCTGTCATTCTACCCTTACTAGACTATTACCATTCCTTTGATGTGTCGATCTTCATCCTATTTTGAGCTAGGTTGTGCTAAAGCTCCAAATTGTAATTACCATACTCTATTTTAAAATAAATTGGAGCTGTTTGTGTAATTGTTTACTCTCTCACTTATGGCCTTCCCTAATTTTTATGGTAAGCCTGGGGAGGTTGCTCCAGACTTTTTGGATAATTTGGAAATGGCCTTTCTGGTATCGGAAAGGGATGACAAAGCTACTAAGTTAAGGGCCTTTCCTTTGGTCTTGAGGGAAGGTGCAAAATTATGGTATCAAACTTTGGCACCTGAAGAAAGAAGAGACTGGGAGTCCTTAAAGATGGCCTTCATCGAAGAATTTCGCCGCCATGAGCCTCCAGAGGAGATATGGAGACAACTCTTAGAGCTACGCCAAGCATCACCCAATGACTATAGAAGCTATGAAGGAAAGTTTTCCAACCTGTGGGAGAAATGGTGTGCATCACTAGGTGAAGGAGAAAGGGCGCCAGAATGCCTAAATAAGGACTGTTTCTTGGCAGGGCTTTACCCCATCCTTCGAGAAAAGGTAAAAGGTAAATTCCCAGATACCTTTGATAAAGCTATGACTTATGCAAGGGAGAAGGATAGGAAGTTAAAATTCCAAGCTCAACTACAAGGGGGAATGGAGCCTCCACCGCTAGCTCAACCTACGGCAAGGGTAGTAGCAGGGACAGGAGCAATAGACCAAGAGTCCTCTCAACAAGAATTACTTCAACAAATCACCAATCAACTAGAAAGCCTGTCCATCAATCTGGTTCAAGGTGTAAGGGCTCCCCAGCTAGGAAATGAACGAAATAGACAAGAAGGACAAAGGCAAGCACGTGAGTACATTTTCTACAACTGTGGAGAGGTAGGTCACGGCATGTATTATTGCCCCCATCCACGACGCTATCAAGGAAATGGTAATCAAAGACGGCCTCCTCGCCAGCAAGTCACTCCTCCTCGAGCTAGGCCACTAAATGGACAAAATGTACACGTGGCTCCACCAATCCAAATATTGAGACCCCCTCCTCCATCACCACAAGCACCAGCAGAGATCCCTCCACTACCATAGGGAGGGGAGGACAGGGCTATCTCTGTCATAAGTCTTGACAATGGTAAGGATAAAGGGAAAGAAAAAATGGAGGAAGTTGTTGCCATGCCAATAAAGAGAGTTAGGAGACAAAGAACTGATGAAATGGAAGCTTCAGAGCCGGATAAAGGGAATGAGGGTTCCTCCCAAGTGATAGGAGACAAGAATAGGAAGATTAGGTCAAGGAGGCACATACGAGTAGAAGACTTTCCACTTGGGGTAGGATCCATACCTTACGACTTGGTAGCAGATGTGAGTAAGCAAGGACCAAAGATTTCATGGTAGCAACTCCTCCACCTTTCCCCAAAGATGCGTAGAACCAGGTCTAAGATGGTCAGCACCAGGAGGGCTAAGGCAAAGTCAGTTGGGTCTATTAGTGCAAGAGGCATGAAGGATATCGTGCCAGTCATTGATGCAGAGATTAAGAGTCAGCGAGTCTCCAATGTGTACGTAGATGGTGGAGCCAAGATTTGTGTTATGACAGAGAAATTAATGCACAGGTTGGGTTTGGAAGTAAATGAGCAAACTTCCTTACAAGCTAAGATGGCAAATAATGTAAGGGTGGCTTGTGTGGGAAAGGTTAATGGAGTGAAGGTTTCAGCTTTTGGTGTGGCAATCTCAATTGATGCTTATGTGATCCCAACTAAGGGGGAGGGCTATCCGCTAATCCTTGGAAGACCTTGGCTTATGGCTATGAAAGCTAGGCAAGATTGGGAGACAGGTTCCCTTGAGTTGCGACCAAATCATAAGGTAGGTGGCAAGCAACAAAAAATTGTGTATGACATGAAGCAAGGTAGACAACAAGACCTAGAGATGGAAACTTCTATGGATGAATGGAGTACAAGCAGCTGCTCTTCATCTGAGGATGAGTCATCTGAGGAGGATGCTAGCTCTTTGGAAGTCATGGGTATAATACTGCGAAACCCAGAAGGAGAAGGTGGTCAAGACTCTCTAAACAAGGAAGAAGCCACAGGCTTAGAGGAGATGCTAGCTAAGGACCTACTAGAAAAAGAGAGAGAACCCTATTTGCAGGTACTAAAGAAGCATGCTGGCCTCTTTATAACTGATTACGAGCACATTAAAGGAGTGACGGTAACCCAACACCATATCCAATTAAAGGAAGGTGCCAAACTAGTGGTGCAAAGGCTAAGGAGATTAGGGCTAGTGCAACAAGATGCACTCTTAAAACAAGATGAGTGGGTGTCTCCAGTTGTGGTAGCACCAAAGAAAAATGGGAAGTGGAGGGTATGTGTGGATTACAAGCCTCTAAACGTAGCCACAAAAAGGGACCATTTTCCTTTGCCTTTTCAAGATGAAATACTAAATGAAGTGGCTGGTCATGAAAGGTACACAGTGTGTGATGGGTACTCAGGCTACTTCCAAATCAGAATTGCAGATGAAGACCAAAGAAAGACTACCTTCATAACACCTTGGGGGTGTTTTTCTTACAGAGTTATGCCTTTTGGTTTAACTAATGCCCCAGCCACTTTCCAGAGGTTTATGAACTTGGTGTTTCAACCTTACTTTGGTAAGTCCATACGAGTCTTCATTGATGATTTTTGCATTTACAGCTCTAGGGAAGTACATCTGTCCAAGGTTGATGAAGGTTTCACCCGTCTGGCCCAATTGGGTGTGCAATTGAATAAAGACAAGTGCCACATAGGTGAGAGCAAGGTCACTCTACTAGGCCATGTTGTGTCTCAAGATGGTATTGAGGCTGACCCTCAAAAGGTAAAGACATTGTTAGCTTTACCTACTCCTTCAAACGTGAAGCAACTAGTCTCCTTCATTCAAAAGGTTCGCTACATGGGACGATTCATACATCTCCTTTCTCAGGCAATCTATCCTTTGCAGCAGCTCACTAAACACACTACATTGACATGGAGTGAGGAGGGTGAAAGGTGCTTTCAAGAAGTTAAAACCATTTTGAGCTCATTGCCTGTCGTCCTACAACCCACATGGGGTGAATTATTCTATGTAAATCCTAGTGTAGGTCCAGAAGCTCTAGGAGCTGTCTTGATGCAAAAAGACCCAAAGACATCTCTCATGAGACCAGTCTACTTCTCTAGTAGAGTGATGACAGCTGCTGAAAAGGGTTTCAGCGCAACTGAGCAATTGGTGCTAGCTCTTAAGTTTGCAGTGGAGAAGTTTCGGGCTTACTTACTTCCGAGACAATTTGTGGTGATCACAACTGAGGAGGTTTTTCCATATGCCCTACAACACATGGAATTGTCTCAAAGAATAGCAAAGTGGGTGGTGCAGCGTCAAGAGTTTGACTACACACTACAAGTAGAGGATTCCACCCGTGCTTGTTTGGCAGATGTCCTCACACAAAGGTGTTATGAGAAGTTCAAGAAAGAGGCACCTAGTAAGGTACCGCCTATCCCGGAGCCTGAAGTTCTACTGGGAGCACACAGTCTATATTGCTTACAAGAGGACCAAAGAAAAGGCATCAGCAGGCATAGTAATATTAGGTCCAGAGAAGGAGAAGATCTTTGCAAAAGGGTTTCATCTAAAAGAGGTTCATTCTAACAATGAGGCAGAGTACCATGACCTTGTTTTAGGGTTGCAATGTTGTCTTTCTCAGGGAATCACAAAGCTAAATGTTTTTGGTGACTCCATGTTGATTGTTCAGCAAATGGTTGGTATATGGGCCTGTAAAAATGACCAATTGTCAGTTAAGATGAGGGAAGCAAAGGCCTTGTTGAAGGGTTTTAAAGAAGTTCGAGTGCACTTTGTACCTAGAGATCAAAATCGAGAAGCAGATGCCTTAGCAGGTGAAGAACTACAAACTCTCATAGTAGGTGCTATCCTTGTGAAAATTCCTTTATACCAGGGAAAGGAGGAGCTGCATGATTTACTTTACTTTCTTGAGCATTGTGAAGCACCCTCTGGTATGAGTAAAAGTGAACGTAGGTGGTTGGCAAAAAAGGCTACCAGCTATAGCTTAGTGAATGAGGACTTGTATTGTAGAGGGAAAGATGCTGTCTTAAGGAGAGTTCCTGCATCCCAAGAGATAAAGGATATTTTGTTTAGTTTTCATGAAGGTGTGTGTGGTGGCCAATTTGCACAAGAGATTACTAGCAGAAAGATTTTACAAGCAGGGTTCACGTGGCCAAGCCTCCATCGAGATGTACAACATTGGTGCCGCACATGTGAGGTTTGCAAAAAAGCTGGACCAAGGAGTCTTACCCATGAAAATCAGCATCAAATCAAAACCTATGGGCCATTTGAAAAATGGGGGATAGATGCAATAGGGCCACTGCCTTGCACTCAATCAGGGAAGGAATACATCCTTATGGGGGTGGAGTATATGACCAGATGAGCCGAAGCTCGTCCCACAAAGCGCATCACAGCCAAGGACGTAAGTGATTTCATTTTTGAATGCCTTTGTTGCCGTTTTGGCACACCTTTGGAGATTATCTCGGATAGGGGATCGGGATTTCGAGCTGATTTAGTCGGGCAATTGATGAGCAAGTTAAAAATCAAGCGCAAGCACTCTACACCATACTACCCTCAGTGCAATGGTCTTGTCGAAAAGGTAAATGGTCTTATATGTAAAATCATCACTAAGCAAGTGCATTTACATCCTAAGGCATGGGACAAACACCGAGATGCAGCACTTTGGGCCTACAGAACATCCTTTAAAACATCCTTGGGGTATACACCTTTTCACTTGGTTTACGGGCAAGAGGCACTATTGCCTATAGAAGTGGAGCTAGCGAGCCTCGGAGTTCTAAAAGCACATCAAGAGGATAGTCAAGAGAAGCAGGTGGAAGGAAGAATCATCGATTTGGAGGGGTTAGGGCTAGATCGAGAGTCAGCAGTGAAGTACTATGCAGCCCAGGCAGAGAAGAAACGAAAGAAGTTCAATCGCAACCTTGTCAAGAAAGGTATCAAGGAAGGTTCTTTAGTGCTCAGATACGACAATCGCTTTGATCGCAAGAAGGATGGTAAGTTCTTGCTTAAGTGGGAAGGCCCTTTTGTAGTGATATAGACGTTCTCAAATCGTAGTTACCAACTAGGTGACCTAGATGGTAAGGTACATCAGACCCCGGTAAATGGTTGGCGATTGAAGGCCTACCAATGTCGTCTTTCACAGCCATATGCTGGTGAAATCAATGCTAAGGATGGTTCAGAGGAGAGCTCATCATATTCGAGCTCCAACTAAGGTAACAATCATGTACATAGTCGTTTCAACAAAAAAAAAAAAAGAAGAAGACAAAAAAAGAAAAAAAAGAGAAGAAAAAAAGAAAAAAAGAGAATGCTACCAGTGAAAGCGGATATTGACAATGGATGGGGTATGGCTTTCAAGGGTCTAGGAGACCAGTTGTTAGTCATGGATGGATACAATTATTCATCATAAAGGACTAAACAGGGTGCAATCGCCAAGAAAGCAGTAACATGGCAAATTCAATTGGTACCAGGTGGGTAAGTATTCAAGAGAACCCTATTGTAGCACAACCTATAGCTAGAGGCATCAAATACCTCTAGCTTAAGGGGGAGGGATATATGATGCATGGTTTTTAGGACCCCTTCTGAAGATGCAATAAAGGCACAGTCAAGTATTGGGGAGATGAGGATACTCTAGTCCAAGGGATCTCGAAAGAGAAGAAAAATCTACTTCACAAGCACCAAAGAGTAAAAAGTGCCATGGACAGAAGATACGTGGGAACGAGCTCTTATGCATGCCTACAACCTATATCTTACAGAATAGCCCATTCTAGGTGTGAATTTCTAGTGAAATTTACACGAGGATGTTCGTGTGGACTCACAACACAGCATACTCCGTTTTCACTTTTTTACCGACAGTAAATATTTTTTACCACAGTAAATATTTTTCACCTACATGGTAAATACAAATCACTTTTTACCTACAATAACTTTTTTTACCCATGGTAAATATTTTTTACTGCACCATAAGTATTTGGAAGGTAACAGTTCACTGTTACTAGAAGTAGTGATTGGGCATCAACAATGCAGTTACAGGAGGAGAAAAAGGAAAAATCTTATGGTAAAGGTGAGTCAATAAGGATAAAGACTTTTGAGTTGAAAAGAGACATGCTGATTTTTTCAAAGAACACATGTCAAAAGAAGCCATGGTTGAGGATTTTTTGAGAATTTGATATTCAGGAGGACCCAGCTGCCACCTCCCCCCCGCAGGTCCCCCCTTGACATATGCAGAACCTCCAGTTTCAACAGCCACCTTACCTGCTCTTAAATGCTGGTCCAGGCCTTATCCCCATGTGTCACAATTAGAAAAATCAGCATTTACCCTCCCCTCTCACATCACTCTAGAGAATATCTTGATGGTGACATATCAGGTGACCTCAATCTGTTGACCACCCTAAGCAAAAAGTAACCCCAATCAACGGATTTAAGCATGTTTATCCCTAATCCTAAACCCTCTCAGAAACCTATGTTTATCCCTCACTCAAAACCAACACTTCACCCACTTCACCAAGCAATGAAGCTATGACAACATTGCTCACAACGAGGAGCTATGGATGGAGCTCTACTCTCTCTCCCTCTAGTATGCTACATTACTAGCCCTAAAACCTAAATAGGGAGTCTTCTCTCATGCTCCATGGCCACCATCCTCGCCATCATTCTCTAAGGTATTGATGTGTTGTTAGTAGGATCATACCTACTTGCTGGGTTGATTGTTTTTGACAAGGGATTATGCCATCCTTGGCTTGCTTCTCTATATCCTTGTTATGTATGATCAGATGCCATTGTATTGTTCAGCTGATGTCTTGTGTATATATATGCTACATAAGGTCCCTAAGCTTCATTTCTATGTGTTTTGCCATATGTTTTGATGCCATCATAATGCCAGAAGTCTCACTTGCCTATGTGCACTATGTGTGAGGTCCCTAAACCTCTTAATTTAGGGTGGTGCCCCCTTTGTTTTGATCTTTGCTTGTTTGCATGAGGCGTGGTTTGTGGAGTGTGCACGAGTATAGAGGCCACCCGATTGCACTGCTCTTTTTCCCGCTATCACTTCCATTAGCTTATAGCTGCCATTGTCATAGCGTTTCTTGATGATGAATGGCCCTTCCCATCTGGGTTGAAATTTCTTGTCCTTCGTGGTGTCAAATATGTTGTTGTATCTCAGCAGTAACATAAATTTTTCCAGTCCCTTTTCTTTAAGCCCTTGATTGAAAGTGAGCTGGCGTCGTTCTGCCTGTGCTGCATAGTGATTGATTGCTTCTTCCCTATCTGGTTGGATTTTTTCCAAATCCAAGATGTGGTTTTGGAGATTTACAATGGACGATGTATCTGGCTAGCCAAAACTCGTAAGCTGGCTATCTGTACCTCAATGGGTAGAATTGCCTCCTTCCCATAAACTAGATGGAAAGGGGTGAAACCTAGTCATGTTCGGAACGTTGTTCTGTAGGCCCAAAGAGATGCCATGAGATGTTTATACCAGTCCCCTGTGTGATTGTTCACCTGCTTTGTGATGATTTTGCAAATCATTCCATTTACCTTCTCTACCAGACCATTGCATTGTGGAGGGTGTGTGATGCCTAACTTCTTCATTAGTTCTCCCACCAAATCACCTCTGAATCCTGGTCCTCTATCTGATATTATCTCAAGAGTGCCAAAACGGCAACAGATATGCTCAAAAATGAACTTGGCTACCTCTTTGGCTGTAATGCGGGTGGTGGCTGTTGCCTCTACCTATCGAGTCATGTAGTCTCCACCCACTATGATGTACAATTTACCTGATTGGGCCCTTGGTAAAGGACCGATTGCATCTATTCCCCATTTCTCAAAAGGACCATATGAGATGATAGGAGTTTGTGGCTCGTAGGTTAAGGTGCAATCACTGGCCACTTGACAGGCCTTACATGTTTTACACCAATGGTGTACATCCCTGTTCAAGCTAGTCCAAGAGTATCCTGCTTGTAGAATCTTCCTACTGGTGATGTCTAGAGCAAAATGACCACCGCATATGCCATCATGGCAACTTGAAATTACCTCTGTGATCTCACTGGAGGTTTTGGCACCCGCCTGAGAATTTGATCCTTGCCCTTACAATACAAGTGGTCGTTTACAAGGCGGTACCAAGTAGCCTTCCTTACCAGCCATTGCTTCTGGTCTTAGGTGTATCTTGCCGAACATTCTCCTGTATCTAAAAAACTGACAACATCCGGCATAGCATCACTACCTTGAAAGAGGGGTAGCTTTAGTTTGATTGCTCCTACGGGAACGTCTTTCTTTGGATTGAGCATCTGCTTCCTGGTTTTCTGATCTGGGGACATGAAATAGCTTCACTGCTTCAAACTTCTTTAGAAGGTCCTTAACTTGACATAGTTGACCAAGTAAAACCTGATTCTTACAATCCCAGGTGCCATTTATCTGCCTTATCAAAAGAAAAGAATCACCAAACACATTTAGGCGTTGAATTCCTTGTGAAATACATTGTTCCAACCCAAGAATTAGGGCTGCATATGTAATGGAATTGGCCTATTTAATTTGAGAGTAGCGGAAATTAATGAGAGTACTTTTGAGAAATGACTTTGTGAGCATAGCGGGTGAACACAATTGAAGATAGCAACATAATAATAGAAATTAGTTAACTTGGCATGAACAATAATTTTGCAAGAGAGATAATTTAGAGAACATGACAACAGTTGAGGACCGGATTTATGTGGAGCTGGTCCCCCCTCCAATAGGCATTTGTATTATGATTTCTCCCATTAAGAGAGAGACTTCTTACAATACAATCTTTGTGTTCCTTGTGACCTACGTGATGCAATGAAGATGGAAAGCTTCATGCATCACAAACATAACATAAACTTGAAGAAATCTTTAACTATCCCAAGCCTCAGTCCCAAGACCTCAAACACCTTCGAAGGTGGAGAGAGCTAGCAGGGAATGAGGGTAGGGAAAAGAAAGAAGAAACATTTCGTAGGAGAAAGAATTAGTTCCTCACTTATCATAACTATTGTTGCTAGCATACATAATAGCATAGTAATGAAGAAGAAGGAGATGGCAAGCTTAATCATTGAAGCATGGCTCTTGGTTGGATTTGCACTCCATATCCAAGAGTGTTGGTGTAGGCTCTCAACCTCTACTTTCTTGGAGAAGGAGAGGGAGATCTTGCACTTTGCATAGCACACAATGAGAGTGTTTGTGAGTGTGTGTGGGTGAGTATACCCCCCAAGCAACCCCCTAGCTTGCTTTGGTCGACCCCCCCTTGTAGCTCATGCTTGAAGCTCATTGGACCCCTCCAGGCCTAGCCAATCACAAGCAGAGGCATTACAAGCAGCAAGGGTAGCCTTGAGACAAGTGTCCCCCTTTACCCTTTGAGAGAGAGGGCTAGATAAATGCTAAATAATTTAATTAAATATCCTAAATTATTATTGGACCCCTGGGGTGGCCAACCAATAGGCTTCAGGCACACCATGAGGGCAACATGAGGAGGAACTTGACAAGTGTCCCTTTTGCTTTATTTGTACCATGCATGCCTTGTGTGAGTGTGTGGGTGTTCTCTCTCATCCCCCCTCATGTAGGGCTCGCCCCCTAAGGGATTGAATATTTGACTTTTTGACACCTCAAGCTCCTCATGCATAGTCCGAGTTCCCACCACAAGCTTGGGCGTTAAGCACTTTAATCTTGGGCTAGGTTCTCACCTTAAGTGCAACCCAAGCATGTCAAGCACCTCAAGCATATCAATAATTAAGCACCTCAATCATCAATCAACTCAAACAACTTAGTCATCAAGCATGACAAGCATGACAAGCATGACAAGCACCTCGAGCTGGTTAGGGTTCCCGCGCCTCAAGCTCAGTCGTAGCTTACCTAAGGTCAAAGGCCTTTTATACACATTATTGGAGGTATTAAATGAAGATAACCCTAAGGTCTTATGCTCCATTGGTTATCCTTGCTCTTTGATAGACCATCTCTCATTTGGGCCCCTTTACCATTGGCCCCGTGTTGAGATAGATCTATAAGCACATGTCTATATCTTAACACTTGTTCCCGTTTATTCTCCCACATTAAGTGATCAATTTAATATGAGAAAATCATTTGGGTTGGTTATATATAAGATATTAGATTCTATGACATTACCTCTCTCTTGAAATCATAGTCGTCCTTGACTATGAGGTATAAGAGATAAAGACTTAGTCATTAGTCAATTTTGCTAAGCGTGTAGAGGATCCCTTTTTACCCTACGACATCTTTCCAAGATGGATGACTAATCCATTTGGTGCTTGGGAGACATAACTGCCGCAAGTGTGTCTGCTCTTTAGTCCATTTCATTCTCCCAAAGTAGAGTGACAAATTCTACATGGTGTTTGAGAGACGTCGTCATCACAAACATGATTCTAAGCATGCATACTAGTTAAATTTATGCACAATTAAAAAGAGGACTAGTCTTATAAGACAAAAACATGAGTCATTTAAAAGAAATTTGTACATTTGCTTACTCTAATGTAGCATTGTAAGCATTGACAAGGTTCATACTATCCTTAAGCTGTATTCCTTGCATCCATCTAGCATCTTCAAAAGGATAATTTTTGAACTTAATAAGATACCGTCGGACAATATTACCATGTCGTAGTACCTTTTCTTCATGCCGAAGGACAGCTTCGGGTTGTGTTAACCCTCACGGCTCACGGACACCCCATCACCTACGACGGACGTGTATTATGTATGATTTAGAGTCAGGTACCGGGCTTGTCGGTCCAATAGGGAAAGGTAGAGTGATCGTCGATGAGAGGCGCACTTTAACTTGGACATTCAAGGGATTAGTTGGTTAAGCATGGGCGCCCAAGTGTGAATGGGGTGAGCTCCTATAAAAGCCAACTAAACCTAATTTTTACTCATTCTCTCATTTGTGCAATTGAAGAGTGCTCTTGCTCCATCTCCATCTTCTTCTTCTTCACCTCCTTGTGTGTGTGTGTGTGTGAGAGAGAGAGAGGGAGAGTGTGTGTGCGATCGAGCATTACGAAGGCACGACGGCGGCGAAGCGGTTGAGCGCGGCACGACTGCAGCTTCTTCTTCATCGCGGCGAGGAATCCACCACGAAGGCGAGCGTAGAGCGGTGAGTGACACACCCTTTGTTTTCTTGAGCTTGCTAGTTTAGGCTTGTTGTGTGCTTGGAGCCGTCTGTGGCTCGCACACGGTGTATTGGCAAGTCCCTTGCTTCGACAGTGCGGCAAGGAGCGCACATTTTTGGCGCCGTTGCCGGGGATATGCCCTACACTAAGCTCGGTTAGCACTTTACGCTTCCTTGTGGTGCAATTTCTATCATAGGAAAGGCAGGGAAGGAGTGTGTGGAAGATTTCTGTTTTTTGCGTTTTCTGCAATTGCTGTCAAGTTTCAATTTCTGCTATTGTCTGCGTTTTTTCAATTTCTGCAATTTCTGCATTTTCAAGTTCGGCGTTTTCAATTTCTGCAATTTTCTGCATTTCTGTCAATTTGCTGCTATGAAAAAAAAATAATTTAAAAAAAATAAAATAAAAAATAATAATTTTAAAACGCGAGTGAGCGGGCGGCGAAATTTTTCGAAAATAAAAAACGTGACTCTTAAAACGGACGGGTTGGTTTGTATAAAAGATAGATCGGGATCGGGATCATTTTCCCAAGCCCAAGCCCAAGCCCAAGCCCAAGCCCAGGCCCAGGCCTCAGTCCTATGATATATACTACACTCACTCTTATATATATACCCTACTCCCTCAAGAGAGAATGAGAGCATGTGGGACAAGTCCTCCACTCTCCTCCTTTCTCTTCCCACTTGCACCCTTAGACTTTCTAGTTTGGGCCTAGTTCCCTACTGAAAATTGACAGTTTTAGGGATTCCGAGGGCATAAAGTGACCAAACGGAGGGCTGTAAAGCACGGCACGACCCTCTGACCGATACGCTCGTTTTTAGCTATCACACGGCCCATTCCACGACACGCTCTAAAAAATCTGGCAAAAAAACAAACAAAAAACACGCTAAAAACTAGTCACAAGGCCTCCTAGAGCAGCTTTTTGACACCTTAGGGTATCAAAAGCACATGCACTTACGCTCTGGGCGGGTGCTAGAACACGAGCATATTGAGGGTGCCTCTGTTCATACGGACACCCATTACCCATCCACGATAAGCTCTAGACCCTCAGCGGGGACACAAGGTAGCACCACCCAAGACCCTAAAATAGCCGCTAGTGATTCCTCCTCCGACTCAGAAATCATGGAAGCATACCCTACCCAAAACACTGAGAGAGAAGGCCATGCACCTCCCGAAGCTCCACAGCCTAGTACTAGTATGTTTAGCCGTTTCATGGAAACATTAGGTAGAGCTACTCGCTCGGAACCTGATGCAGATGAAGCACGCGAAGGGGGTGGGGAAGTGGAATCTCCTTTCACATCGCACGTGGACCCCACACCCCCAAAGAGTGTCCATGTGGATATCCTACCAACTTCTTACCAAGAAGGCCCTGTTGAGCTGCCTCCTTCAGAAGTTCCCTCTAGAGTACCGTTGGTGACAAGTAAAACCATGGGGAGCAACATTGCTTCTACCTCACAAGAAACCGTTAACACGTCGACTCTAGAAGGATTGTTCATTAATAATCATTGGACATACGACCTCCACACTGAGGTGTTGACGGATCTACACTCTGGCCACGCCTACCATGTAGGATGGATAGAGATTGTACAATCCACCTCTAGTGCCACGAGCATCGAAGATCAACAGAAAATGATCTATAATGTTATCCATGGCATTATTCAATCAGAAAGGCAAAACCGAGGGGTAAATATACTCTCAACTGGCCCCATGAGATTTCTGGATACGAGCAAGGCTCAACAGCCTACTCTATCACAAATGGAGACTCCTCTAATGAGTCCCATGGACCCATCTTACGTCATTTCACCTGGGGTCTCTATGCAATCTGAGCCTCCGAGCGAAAACTTTAGCTTCCCTAACTTGGCTCAGCCCTCTATCAAGGAAAACACAGTGCTCACTCCAGGGATAAGCCTGATAGAGAATGTACCGATGACATCTACGGTTAGCGCAGTGCCACTACCTAGTGTCGTAGTACCTAATATGGGGCCTCGACCATATGTGCCTCTAGCCCCTTATGCACACATGGCCCCCACACCTCCAATTGTACCACTTGCTTATGCTCCTCGAGTGCCGCTCCCTAGCTCTTATCCGAGTGGACCTATGCCCGGTTATGTTCCATATCCTGCATCATCCACACATATGCCAAGACCGGTACCCGTTCCTCTCCCACATATGATTCCAAGAGTACCTCCACCGGCCCTGCCTCCTCACATAGGTGACTTGGCAGCGTTTGCTCAAACCATAGGTCGATCTATCGCGGAAAATATGCGTCATGCATCTGATAGAGAGCCTAGAAGTAAGGCAGTACAAATTGCCAAACTCACGCAAAAATTCAATGGGGACGAAGATGCTAGGAAACACATTGAAGTGTTTGAACAAGTATGTGATTCCTTAGGGGAACGCAACGAACTACATAAGTGCAATGCCTTAAGCTTGACATTAAGTGGGAAGGCTGGAGATTGGTATAGGACCCTAAGGGTGGACGAGAAAACAATCTACCCTACCCTTCGAAGGTTGTTTCTAAAGGAGTACATACGAGAAGGTGTGCTTTGGGGTGTAGCATCTCAGCTACAGAAGGCCGAACGTAAGGAAGGAGAGTCAGTAAGGGACTTCATTAGTCGTCTAAAGCACTTAAACTCTCGCTGCCCTGTAAATGAGTGCTTCAACAATAACCAACTGCTTGATCGATTCATTCGAGGGTTGAGGAATGAAGGAATCTATAATGGACTAGTGATTAGAGGTATCACAACCTGGGAAGATGTCACTGCCAATGCAATCCAATTAGAGGACAACTTGATGATAGCAGGCATGAGGGTGTCTACTGACACGAGATCCACTAGCTCACAAGCCATTGAGTATGAACCCATGACTGCAAAGCCCATTGCCAATGAGCCAAAGGTATTTGAGACATTCTTGACAGACCTCACCAAGGCAATCCAAGAGTCTCTTAAGGATAATCGACCCCCTCAAAATAGTCACATGTATCCAAGAAGGGAGCAACAATGGTGTTCCATTTGCTTAGGTCCACATAGCACTAGTGAGTGCCCTACGTTTAGAGTAAAATTTAATGGAACTTGCAACGCATGTGGTAGGTATGGTCACCAAGCTAAGGATTGTTTAATGATCAAACGTATGATGGCAAATAGACCACCTGTAGCCTGGACGGATGCGCCTCGAGCTCCTGTATTGATGCCTACTCCACCTGTTGAGCAACTACCGCAACACATGGTCCCTAGACCTCAAAATGTTGTACAAGCTACACCGTTACCACCTCCTGTGCTAGGACCGCAGCCCCCGCATCCAAGAGTCGCCCCTATGAACCAAGTGGGTTGCGAGCCATCAAATGCTTATGCAGATGGCTGTGAGGAGGAAATAGACACTAGTATTGCCTACGGACTTGATACATTGGAAGAGTGTCCTATATACTACATGGAAGATTGTTGGGGACAAGTCAAGCCGGTTTATCAAGCTGTTGCTCTCGCATCCAGAGGTCAAAATATCAACACCCAGGCTAGGAGGCCACCTCTTCAATGCTACGAGTGTGGTGGACCACATCGAGTAGCGGAGTGCCCTATTAGGCTGCAAAAGAATGCTGCAGAGATGCAAATGAATCAAGGGAGCACGTCTGCAATGCCAATACTCACATGTAATCGTTGTGGCATAGATCACTTGATTGCCCAATGCCCCTATAACCCAAATGCGCCTAAAATCACACCCCTGAATTTGGTCGAAATTGCTAGTGTGACGTCGCCAATACCACCCGTCGCACCCGCTTATGCGATTACACGGTCCATGCTTCAAGGGCCAGGACATATCCTCGAAGAGAGAGATACCGCGTCAATTATCCAAGCAAAGAAAAAGAAGACACGAAGGAAGAAGTCGCAGAATACGGAAAATTCAAAGCCAAGTTCCAAAACAAACATAGGAACAGGAGATGACCCCGTGTATATGAATGACCTCGAGGATGATTCAGATTCAGTCGAGACAATGGAGACTAGAACCAATACCACAAAGGGAAAGACCGACAAGGAAAACCGTAACATGGAACCAAATGAAAACCGAATGAGAGAAAACCATAAGGAGCCTCTGAAAACACCACAAGTGTTTCCAAATCCAATCCAAGACCCCCAAGATAAACCGCAGGGGCAAAAAGGGAAGAATCGTAAAAAGAAGATTGGGACGTACCCAAACCCTGTAGACGAGATTAAGCAGGTGAAACATCTAAGAGGTTTAGTGGAGGAGACTCAAAGGAAACTAGAACCAGAACCCATGCATGTAAAAATTCATGACACAGTGTTTCCCACGCAAGTTCATCCACCCCACATGAACCATAGACCGTTAGCCATATCTAGTATCATCCAAGAAGGGAGTGAGGACAGGACATCAGAAAGTGAGCATACACCCTTCTTGTTGGAAAGGATGCTTAACGAAGGAATACCTGATCCCATTGAGGAATATGAGATTCCATCCTCACCAGTTCCTAGTGAAGGACCTACACCCTGCAAAACGCCAATGAATGTTGCCAAACTAGTGGACTTCATGTCTTCTGAGGTCCGAACCACGATCATAGCAAAGCTGTATGGAGATCCTGAGTTATTCCTTGCACTTCGAGCATTCCTTAACGGAGAGCTACGAACGGGATTACCGCAGTTTGCGCAACCAAATAGGCCTGACTCGATTATGATTGATGAGGAAAATCATGTGCAATCACTTGACTTAGATGGACACGAGTCTGTGATCGAGGTACCCATTAACGAATTAGGCCAGTATTTTGAAGGCGACGAGTCTAATGCGACCCTACCCATCACTACCAAGGGATTAACTATAAAGGGAATTCTTGATGGTGGTGCGGGAGTTAGCATCGTTACAAAAGATTGTTGGGAATCCATGGGAAAACCCCGCCTCAGTGTTACTAACATTGTGGTAAAGATGGCAAATGGTACCATAGCCAAACCTATGGGGATGCTCAAGGATCTTAAGATCAAAGTTCTAGGACACAAGGTACGACATACGTTCATTGTAATGGATTTCTCTAAACACCTTATGTCATATGAAATGATTTTAGGACGACCATTCATGAGGGAAGCACAAATGGTTCACGATTGGTCTAAAAATCATGTCTATTTGCAATTCCAAGACTCTGTCCTTAGAGTGGATTTGGTGACTGGTAAGGTACACCCCTTAGGGAGTAAAACCATTATTGATCATCGCTCTGACACCACAGTTCACTCGGCCCCACTACAATATTGTTACACTTGTAAGAAGGATACAGACATTGGCCAAGATTCTCCTTACATGGATGTGTTACCGGGTATGACGGAATCAGACAATGTGGATTGGGTCCACCTAGCATCAACCATAGACACTTGGGGAAATAGGGGGACGACCTGGGTAACACCTGAGGGGGATGAAATGCTTATACCCTTAAATATGCTACAAGCAATGCATATCGCTTCCGACAAGACTCATCCTAATGTGACGAAGAAAACATACAAGTGGGTCCCTAAAGCTTCTTTAGTGACCATATCTAATGCTAAAAAACAGAAGCCTTGTAAGAAACGTACCACTCGCTCCAAGAAAAGTAAGAAAATGTTGCGATGGATCCCTAAACGACTATTGGAAGCCCAAGGCTACTATCAAGGAAATGATCAAATCTGGGTGCCAAAACGTAGATTGTGCTCTTACCTGTCACCTGACCCAAGTGAGCCCAATCCCGTAGCTCCAAAACAAATCAATGATCATGGAAAGAAAAAAATCACAGAATGCTACACACCCGCTCCCGAGCTAGTTTGGGTATCAAAGAAAGAACGATTTGTTCCACCTAGCTCAGGAACAGGGAAATCAAATGAAGCTTCTTGCTCTTCATGTAGTTCCTATACGCAAATAGAAGCTTCGACACAACCTCCACCTACCACTGTACATATCCATCCAAGCACGAAAGAGTTTGCACCTTCCGGGGTAAGTTCACCACCTATAACAACGTTGCAAATAAAATCCTGGGAGAGTACCTTACCACCCTTGCAGCTTGACGAGGCACCTAGGGTAATAGAAAACTACTGGCAAAAATCCTCACCTATTACCAATTGGAACAATTGGTTTCAAAGGGTGACAAGCTCATTTCAAACGGTATGATCTACCCAAGGAAGGGGGGAGTGTTTGCTGATAGTCATCATTCATTTGTTTCCCTCTCAACCTTTTTCCCTGACCTCTCAATCTCCGATCTTAGGGAATGTATATATATAGCCTTATACTCACAAAAAAACAAAAATAGTAAAGAGCAAGAGCGCCTAGCAATGAGATAGCACCCTATCAGATCTTACATATAAGTCTAAATTCACCGTGTCAATTCAAGCAACACACAAAAACAACTCTTATGTTTCAATGGCCTAACCAAATCTATCTGTCTTGTCAGAAATGGCTACTTCACCAGAGGCATGCACTTCTATTTTTGATGAAAGGTACCCCTTGTCTTTTCAACAAGTGTTCTACGTATGCTACCCTATACTTTCTTGCGAATGGGATTTGATAGAGAGCCTTGCATGTGAGAGAAATTTTGAGGAGTTAGAATGGCTGATACGTCTATGGCTAACTAGTGATCCCTACCCAGTAGCGAATGTGTCTCCAATGGCACATGCTTATTCTTTTGCACAAGATGAGTATCCACGCATCACGAGGTTCTTGATTAGCATGCTTGCACAAGAGGATGATGAAGAGGAACCAATAGAGACCGAGGAAGACTATGGCCTCACGGACAACGATTTTATTTATCTAGATGATGAGGATAGAGGCCTAGCCTTAGGGTGGCCACCCGGTTTATATAATATCCTCTTTCCTTGATTCTAAAAGGGGTGACAGATAGGTAGGTTAGGGGTCTAGATTGTGTTTTGAGTTTGTTTTTTAGGAGTTTTAATTTTTCCCACTGATGTGCCTCCTGGAGGTATTCCTTTTGTTTCCTAGTGTGTACAGGAGCGTGTTGCTATTGATAGGATTTGGACCTTCATGGAACCTTTCTCTCGTTCACACTTCAAATCAAGCGTGACCATCGACACAAACAGGTGTTTCTTGTCCATTAGCATTGCCTTTATCTTTTTGCATCCATGTTTGTCTGCTTTGATTGTGATTGGTAGCATACTATTCAGCTCATTGGCTTAGTATCAAACATTTAATTCAATGTAATGTTTTGTCATAATCACTTGTCTAGGTTTAAAAATCAAGCAATCCGACTAAGCTAGTTTGACCAAGCTAGGTATTAGAAATCTTCTCTTAATACCATGGGGAATGCCTTCCTAATAAGCAATGGTTACTTAGGTTCTTAATCCGATTTAGGCAGCATTGTATGAAATGTACTAGGGCTTTCTAGTGGGCTTAACCCTATTGACCTTTAGCGTAAGTATTATAAAGGGAGTTTACTAATGTGATGAGCCTGGGGAGGGTAACAGTGTTATATGACCCCCCAAAGTTACAAAATTAAAATGATGAAAATGAAAAAACAAAAAATCAAAGTGCCACAATGTAAAATTTTAAGCTGGAAGAGAAATCTCAGCTTGATTTGGTACTTCACTCACATGTATCGCCTATGGTACTAGAGCCCTAGAGGTTCCCAGTGTGGGCGCTTTTCCTTGAAAAGCAAAAAACCCAAGGCATACAAAATAAGCACACACATCATAATTGAATCACTGTGAAAAGACCTTGGGGGGTCAAAGAAAAAGTAATCAGCCAGGCGATGATTTCATGAGAAATTCCTTTTATGGTAGCTTAACTACAAGGTTTTCTAGATATAGCCTCTAGTCAGCCCTTGAACATGAATACTTGGCTCTCGCGATTAAACAACTTAATTGACCACAGAAAATTAAGAAGCTTACCCATGGTATTAATATTCGATCTCTAGTGCTTTTCGACCGTTAAATTAGCGACCCCAGACTTGTTTAATTTTCTACCTTTACATCTGTTTATGCATTTGATTACATTGCAATTTAATGTTCATTGCTATCAAATTGTTTGAAATTCTTTGACCAATCAATGTGTCTACCTAAAACTGCATATGCTTTTTAAGAGAATGCAATTACTGTGCCAATGTTGTTTGATTTTGCAGTGACTGAAGAAGGCTAAGGACATTCATCTCAAATGCTCTTCCACCTCGACGAACCAGCTTCAACTCAATAGCTTCCGAGGACGGAATCTACATCAGGAAGGGGGGCATGTTAACCCTCACGGCTCACGGACACCCCATCACCTACGACGGACGTGTATTATGTATGATTTAGAGTCAGGTACCGGGCTTGTCGGTCCAATAGGGAAAGGTAGAGTGATCGTCGATGAGAGGCGCACTTTAACTTGGACATTCAAGGGATTAGTTGGTTAAGCATGGGCGCCCAAGTGTGAATGGGGTGAGCTCCTATAAAAGCCAACTAAACCTAATTTTTACTCATTCTCTCATTTGTGCAATTGAAGAGTGCTCTTGCTCCATCTCCATCTTCTTCTTCTTCACCTCCTTGTGTGTGTGTGTGTGTGAGAGAGAGAGAGAGGGAGAGTGTGTGTGCGATCGAGCATTACGAAGGCACGACGGCGGCGAAGCGGTTGAGCGCGGCACGACTGCAGATTCTTCTTCATCGCGGCGAGGAATCCACCACGAAGGCGAGCGTAGAGCGGTGAGTGACACACCCTTTGTTTTCTTGAGCTTGCTAGTTTAGGCTTGTTGTGTGCTTGGAGCCGTCTGTGGCTTGCACACGGTGTATTGGCAAGTCCCTTGCTTCGACAGTGCGGCAAGGAGCGCACAGGTTGTAGCACCTCTTCTTGGTCTTCAACTTCGGGAGGGTCTTCAATAATTGGTTCAGTTGGTGGCTCTCCTTTGTAGGGCTTAAGTAGGCTTACATGAAAGGCATTGTGTATGACCCAATGGTTGGGAAACTTGAGTTAATAATCCATCTCATTGATGGGCTTCAAGATTTGGAAAGGACCATAGTATCTTTTTGCTAGTTTAGCATAATACTTTTGATGGCCCGTAGGATTTTTTCCCGTCGTTTGCCTTAATCGAGCCTTAGGAAACTTGAGTAATACCCAATCATTTTCTTTGAACATTAAGGCTCTTCTGTGCTTATCAGCAACAGCTTTTTGCCTTTGTTGAGAGATGGATATAGCCTCCCTAATCTTTTGATAAGATTCTTGTAGGTCACGGCTATACTCATTGGCGGAGAAGATCTTCCCATGTACTTTGAGTAGCAAGGGACTTTTAGGTCTTCCCTCAATGATCTCAAAAGGTGCTTTTCCTGTAGAAGTATGTACATTATTATTGTAGGCATACTCTACAAGAGGTAAGTACGTTTTCCATTGTGAGCGTTGATCTACTTCGGTAACATAAGTCTTGAGTAGATCGAGTATCATAAGATTGGCTATCTCACTTTAGCCATCCGTTTGTGGGTGATAGGCCGAAGAGAAACTCAATCTTGTTCCTAGATTTTCAAAGAGACCTTTCCAGAAATTACTGGTCATTCTAGGATCTCTATCTGACACGATGGATGTGGGTAATCCATGGTGCTTGAAAATATGAGATATGAAGAGAGCTGCCATTTGATGTGCCTTAATAGTATTTTTGACAGGAATAAAATGTGCTTGCTTGCTAAACCTGCCAACTATTGTCCATATTCCTGTATTCCCATGGATAGGCTTGGGTAATCCAAAGATGAAATCCATGGATATACTCTCCCATGGTGAATTTGGGATAGGCAATGGCTGGAGTAATCTAGGTTGCTTCCCTCTATCATACTTGGTCTTTTGGTATACTACACATTTTGAAACATACTCTTGTATGTCCACTTTCATGGTAGGCCAATAGAAGTTTGTCTCTACTCCTCGAAGAGTAGGTTGAATACCTCTATGCCCCGCATATGAAGGAGCATGGGATCCATACATAACTTTCTCACGAAGGGAATGCGTAACACATAGCCTATTGCCGTGGAGAAGATAACCATCCTGCAAGGTGAATGGTTCCTCTTTCTTCCCCAAAGCAAGGTCTGACATTATGTCTCTAAAGTAGGGGCCAGTAGCATACTCATCTATCATAGAGGATAGATCATTGTAAGTAGCTAGAGACACTGCATTAACTTTGGGTCGTCGTGAAAGTGCATCAGCCACTTTATTGTGCTTACCAGCTATGTGAGCAATATGGAAATTAAATTGCGAAAGAAAATTTGCCCACCTCATTTGTTTGTCAGAAAGCTTGGTTTGCATCATGAAATACTTGAGACTTTGGTGGTCGGTTCATAGGATAAATGGAGTCCCCAATAGGTAGTGCTTCCATGTGTCTAGGGCATGTAGAACAGCTAAAAGCTCTTTCTCATAAATGCCCAAGACTCGTTCATCAATATTGAGCCTTCCGCTCTCATATGCTATGGCATGCCCTTCTTAAAGCAAAACTGCTCCAAGGCAATCACTACAAGCATCACATTGGACCTCAAATGGCTTTGAGAGATCTGGAAGCATGAGGACTGGTTGGGAAGTAAGCTTCTCTCTGAGATTTTCAAAAGAATTTTGCTCCTTAGCAGTCCATACAAACTTAATTTTCTTCTTAGTTAAGTCGTGTAGTGGTCCTGCTACTTGAGAGAATTTTGCTACAAAGCGTCTATAGTATGCGCACATACCAACAAAGCTTCTTAGCTCATGCAGATTTCTTGGGTTAGGCCATGCTTTTATTACCTCTAACTTTGATGGATCCATTCGGATACCATCTTTAGAGATAATATGACCTAGGTATTGAATCTCTTGAAGGAAGAATTCGCTTTTCTTTTGGTTAAGAAAAAGCTTGTTCTCCCTCAATGCTTGAAAAATCACTTGGAGATGTTTCTTATGTTCCTCCAAAGACTTGGAGTAGATGATGATATCATCAAAGAACACTCCAGTGAATTTGCGGTATGTGGGTGAAGTTCTTTCCCTGTAGGTGAAGTAGATTTTCCTTTCAATGATATCATCAAACAATTCTTTCCCCTGTAGGTGAAGTAGATTTTCCTTTCAGGGAACTTCATGTTGGCAGCCATGCGATCAAACCATGGTGCCCCTAGGATAACATCCTCATGTTGGAGAGGAGAGATGAAGAAGTCTTCATTGTCGACATAGCTTTGGACATGAAGCCTCAACTTCCCAATCAAAGGAGTAACAGAGGCTTGTTGTCCCTTGAAAGCTGCATCAGCCACTACTATATCTCCCATCTCAAAAGCTTGAATGCCCAACTTGGTGGCCAACTCCGTTGATATGAAGTTGAGAGTAGAGCTAGGGTCAAACAAGATGAAGGCATCATGCTCTCTTACCTTTCCCCAAGCATAGGAAAGTGATGATCCTTTGCAATGAGCATCCTCTTTTGGAGCTTCGATGGTGGAAGCCCTAGGAGTCTCATTGCGAGTATTCTTCTTGGGGCAAGAACGATAGCCATTTCCTTGCTCCCCACACTTGAAACACTTATGGTCCTTGCAAAAAGCTTCAAGATCTTCAGGAGAGAGTTTGTTTTTACCTTTGTACACTCCCTTCTCCTTGGACCGATTGTTGTTGTTGTTGGAATTGACATGGGAAGTATTTTGAACATTGGTTTTCCCCTTTGCATCATTTTTGTCTTTGTTTTCCATGGGCTTGACATTACATCTAGCCCCTTGATGGAAATTGATGCGTTAAGCAACCATGGTGTGATGAATTACTTCGCTAATAGTACCAGGCCATTGAGAGTTGATGTATTCGGCCATCTCTTCAGGTAATCCCGCACAGAATTGTTGTCTTTGCTTGGCAAAGTCTATCTTTTGAAAGACAGTAGCCTTGAGATGTAAATCCCAAAACTTGTCTACATATTTGTGGATAGCTCATGGGAGAGGAGCTTCAAGCTACGCCATTCGGTAAGCACTTTGTCCTTTGCATCGCTTGCAAGGAATTGCTTCATGATGGAAACTCATAGAGTTTTCCATGTCTTTGGGGCTTCCCCATTTCCACAAAGGCTAGCCCACCATTGACGAGCTGATTTTTGGAAGTGCATAGCTACATGGCGTAGCTTGGAGAACTCTATGAAGACCTCATCTCCAAAGGCCGCATCAAATTGCTGGATGAAGGCCAACACTTTGTTGGTACCACCGAAGGTGCCATCATAGGTGAAAAAATAGATACTCTTTCCTCCTTCCTTGAACTTCTTTAGCTTTTGTGACCTTCGCCATGCAGGAAATGATTTGCGATGTCCTCCCCTCTGGTATTCTTTAGGAGAATAGCCATAACTTTCGTCAGAAGAGGAGGAAGGTGAAGAAGAAGGAGAAGAGGGTGACCTCTTCCTTGCCCTTTTCTTCCTTTGTTTCCTCTCTTGCCTTTCAGAGTGATGAGGAGAAGGACTATGTGTTGATCTTTTCCTCTTGGGAGGAGTGGGCGATCGTCTAGACTGCCGTCTTTGTGGAGCCACATCTTTAGAGGAACTTAAACTTTCATTGCTTTCTTGCTCTTTGGATTACTCCTCTCGAATGGGGGAGAGTCTTCTTTTGGGGGTCTCTTGAAGAGGCCTCCTAAGCTCTCTCTCCTCTTGGAGAGGAAGGGAAATTCCATAAGCACGAAGTTGTTGAGTAACTTCGTCTTGCAAAGAAGAGTTGCCCATAGCTTGCTGCAACCTAGTGACGAGATAATTCACAAACATAGGAGCATCATCATTAGCACCTTCATGTGCAAAATCAAAGCTATCAATGTTCATTCTACTCTCTTGATTATTGTCAACAATGTTAACAAAATTTATGTATGTACTTAGTGCATGCTTTGGCAATTCAAAACCTTAGTTGCCACTCCTCTAAGCCTTTGAAAATCCACTCTTAAGTATCTACACCCACGGCTAGAAGTGGTTAATTATAGAGAGTAGAGGAGTAGGTCTAACATAGCAGAGTTGCCGAGGGCTAGCTCCTTTCGGACTTCTTATGGCTCAATAATGGTAAATACGTAGGCAAGTCTAAAAAGAATCCATTATTAAGTCCAAACCTACAAGGTGTGCACCATCCCACATAGTGGGCTCAACAAAACCGATAATAGATCCCAGTTCCACTTACCCTATTATAATTAACAACATCAACCATTTATAGTCTACTTAAGAACCTCTCTTCTTAAGCAAGAAAAGATAAACCAAATGCTCTGATACCAATGTAATGGAATTGGCCTATAAAATTGAGAGTAGAGGAAATTAATGAGAGTACTTTTGAGAAATGACTTTGTGAGCATAGCGGGTGAACATAATTGAAGATAGCAACATAATCATAGCAATTAGTTAACTTGGCATGAACAATACTTTTGCAAGAGAGAGAATTTAGAGAACATGACAACAGTTGAGGACCGGATTTATGTGGATCCGGTCCCCCCTCCAATAGGCATTTGTATTATGATTTCTCCCATTAAGAGAGAGACTTGTTATTACAATACAATCTTTATGTTCCTTGTGACCTAGGTGATGCAATGAAGATGGAAAGCTTCATGCATCACAAACATAACATAAACTTGAGGAAAGCTTTAACTATCCCAAGCCTCAGTCCCAAGACCTCAAACACCTTCGAAGGTGGAGAGAGCTAGTAGGGAATGAGGGTAGGGAAAAGGAAGAAGAAACATTTCGTAGGAGAAAGAATTAGTTCCTCACTTATCATAACTCTTGTTGCTAGCATACATAATAGAATAGTTATGAAGAAGAAGGAGATGGCAAGATTAAGCATTGAAGCATTGCCTTTGGTTGGATTTGCACTCTATATCCAAGAGTGTTGGTATAGGCTCTCAACCTCTACTTGCTTGGAGAAGGAGAGGGAGCTCTTGCACTTTGCATAGCACACAATGGGAGTGTTTGTGAGTGTTTGTGGGTGATTATACCCCCTAATCAACCCCCTAGCTTTCTTGGGTCGACCCCCCCTTGTAGCTCATGCTTGAAGCTCATTGGACCCCTCCAGGCGTAGCCAATCACAAGCAAGAGGCATTACAAGCAGCAAGGGTAGCCTTGAGAAAAGTGTCCCCCTTTCCCCTTTGAGAGAGAGGGCTAGATAAATGCTCAATCATTTAATTAAATCTCTTAAATTATTATTGGACCCCTTGGGTGGCTAACCAATAGGCTTCAGGCACACCATGAGGGCAACATGAGGAGGAACTTGACAAGTGTCCCTTTTGCTTTATTTGTACCATGCATGCCTTGTGTGAGTGTGTGGGTGTTCTCTCTCATCCCCCCTCATGTAGGACTCACCCCCTCCTTGTAGGGATTGAATATTTGAATTTTTGACACCTCAAGCCCCCCATACATAGTCCGAGTTCCCACCACAAGCTTGGCTGTTAAGCACTTTAAGCTTGGGCTAGGTTCTCACCTTAAGTGCAACCCTAGCATCTCAAGCATTTCAAGCATGTCAAGCACCTCAAGCATATCAATAATTAAGCACCTCAAGCATGTCAAGCACCTCAATCATCAAGCACCTCAAGCACCTTAGTCATCAAGCATGACAAGCAGGACAAGCACCTCGAGCTGGGTCTGGTTCCCGCGCCTCAAGCTTAGCCCTAGCTTACCTAAGGTCAAAGGCCTTTTACACACATTATTCGAGGTCTTCAATGAAGCTAAACCTAAGGTCTTATGCTCCATTGGTGAGCCTTGCTCTTTGATAGACCATCTCTCATTTGGGCCCCTTTACCATTGGCCCTGTGTTGAGATAGATCTATAAGCACATGTCTATATCTTAACACTTGTTCCCGTTTATTCTCCCACATTAAGTGATCAATTTAATATGATAAAATCATTTGGGTTGGTTAGAAATTAGATATTATATTTTATGATAGCATTTTCTGCTTCATTGTTGGAGTGGGAGTGTAATAACTGCCCGATGGAGAACAGTCTTTCTTGCTGTTCATTGAAAATGACTATGCCACCTGTAGACTGGTCCATTTTTCTCTTGTATGCTTCGTCAAAGAAAAGAAAGTGAGCTCTTTATAGCTTAGGACTTTCTACCATTGGTGTTTCTTCCTTTGATTCCATGTTGACCTTCAGCTTCTTCTCATAATGGCGATGAGTGAGAATTTCCGCTAAACTAGCCCTGGTGGAGTTTTCTACTTGCATGGTGTAGTCGAATTCTTGTAATCTAATCAACCATTTTGAGATCCTAGATGAGACATCCATGTGTCGCATTACATATGGGAAAACCTCTTCCATTGTCACGATTACAAAGGGTCTAGGCAGGAGATAGGAGCGGAACTTTGTGGTAGCAAACATTAGTGCTAGAACCATGTGTTCTACTTCGGTAAATCCCTTTTCGGATGGGGTCATGACACGACTAGAGAAGTAAATAAGACGCATGAAAGAAGTTTTGGGGTCCTTTTACATTAGCACGGCTCCGAGTGTATCACTTCCCACACTAGGGTTCACATAAAATGGCTCGTCGCACTTAGGAGGTGAAATAGTGGGAAGCTTAGCTAGGATTTGCTTTACCTCAGTAAACTACTGCTCATTCTCTTCACTCCATGAGAAGACATCCCTCTGGGCAAGTGACAGAATTCCCACGAGGGACAGACTCGAGAGAGGTGAACAATTCACGATGTGAGGTAATGTGCTTTGTAGCACCACTGTCAAAATACCACACATGTGAATCTACAGCAACAGGACAACAGGATTCTAAGTGCACTCTGCGTTAAAAGCCCATTTTGCATCGACATCAACCTTACAGTCTCCTTTTACAGAAGACTAAACAATGGTTGCATTTGTAGTGGAACCAGCATTTGCAGTGGAACCACCCTCTTTCTTCTTAGCCTCTTTGGCCTTCAAATTAGGACATGACTTGATCAAGTAATCATTAGCTTTACAATAATGGCAATGCATCTTCTTTTTTCCCTTATCACCAGAATTGCCAGACGGAGTGCTGCCAGCAAAAGAATTAGGAACAAAAGTTTTGCCACTCGCAGCAAAACCATAAGAAGTGGCTGCATTACTTTTACCACCCTTTCTTTGAGAAGCAATAAAAGCCTATTCAACTGCACGCTGCCTAGTCCTCTTTTTTATGGAAAGTGACTCTTGCAACAGCAATGTGAATAATGCATCAAACTTGACAACTTCAGGATTTCCTTGGGTCATCAGTCTCCAAGTACTAGCAAAAGTCTGGTAAGAATCTGGTAAGGCATCAAGAACAGTCTGCACAAGGGAACTGTCTGAAATGACTTCACCTGCAGAAATAAGCTTGAAGAAATTGGCTTTGATCTATTTTCCCTACAGTAACCATATGAGAAAATCCTCAAAAGCTCCATTGATTCTATACACTCACCGTATAAGAAAGGGGCTTTGACGTATTTTCCATACAGAAACCATGTATTCTTTAAAATTTGTTTAAATCCCCTAAGTTTCTTTTGAGGATTTCATGGTTTCTCCTTATGTGAAATCGTAGCAAAACTCTCTTTCATCATCTTAAACAAAATTTACTTGATTACTATTGTTGAACTTGCAATATCAAGTACTACAATATTTTCTTGTAACAAAGGAAACTCATAATAATTTAATAATCTTTACGTTTGGAGTTGAATGCTATAATTTATAATTAGTTCTCACTTTGACTATAAAGGTTTTTTAAAGGAACGTAAAAATGGTGTAAACCGACCAAACAGATCACCAAGTAGGTAGAGGATGATTGGCCTCGCACCCCTTGCAATCTATTTCTATTTCTTGATAACTCACAATAAGTGCATCAAGTCCAAGAGCTCCTTAGAACAAAGCCCATTTAACCCTAAGCGTCACCCATTCTTTTCCACTAACCTTGTGGCTCTCCATAAAGCTAGGGCCTAACTTAAGCATCAACTTGAAAATTCAACTAGTTTTTTGAATGCAAGGTCTTTCTTTTTATCCATCTTGCGCGCGCGCGCACACACACACTCACACACACACACACACACATATATATATAACAAATGTTTTTGGTGCTTTTTAAAATTTCTTTTGGTGATATCATCATTGATGCCATCATCCAGTGACCTAGTCCCTCTTTTAATAATCAAAGTATCCTTGATTGGCATAAAATAAATCAACCAAATCTTCTAGCAATGGTTCTAGGAACTAGCACAATGCAATAAGAAAGAGAAAAAGGCTGAAAACAACCAATCTAAATGCATCTCCTTTGCACTTTGAATAGGAATTTTTTCTCTTGTCTAATATACACTTAAGGCACTCTATATAATAGGAATACATTACAGATCCTTATTATGTCTCATGCTCTTATGGGAAGAAAATCAACATTTACTCCACAAATACAAAATCAAGAACACTCTTAGATCCTAACCCTATATCAATTGTATAGTAACTGTCTCATCTACAAAGAATGGAATTGTTTGTGTAGTCACATACTTAACGTTAAGAATAAACATTCTAGTCCCAACTGGGTCTACACCCATCTTATTAGTAGGAATCTTTCCAAATTCCTACTAATTCTCAGAGCTCGTTACACGCATCGCCCCTAAACGTCTTTCCCTGGCTGTCAGCTACGTGTGTTCCCTATCTGTCCACGGACACCATTTCTTTTTGGCACACCTACTCTCTCTAATGCTCCAACAGCAATGACGGCACCCACCCCCCAACATCATTAGCGCGTCAAAACAATCTCTCTCTCTCTCTCTCTCTCTCTCTCTCTCTCTCTCTCTCTCTCTCTCTCTCTATATATATATATATATATATATATATATATATATATATATATATATATATATATATATATATATATATATATATATATATATATATATATATTCTCCTTGGGGTTCAACCCTCGTCATCGACACGTTATCATGTCCCATATCTTCCCTCGCTCCATGTCCATGCCTATAACGTTGGCTTTGCCATGCCTTGCTACTACAAACTACAAGGGAGCACTCAATGCTGTCACAACAACAACAACAACAACAACAATCGGTCCAAGGAGAAGGGACTTTACAAAGGTAAAAAGGAACTCTCCCTTGAAGAGCTAGAAGCTTTTCATAAGGACCACAAATTCTTTAAGTGTGGGGAGCAAGGACGTGGCTATCGTTCTTGTCCCAAAATAAATGCCCGCAATGAGACTCCTAGAGCTTCCATGATTGAAGCTCCAAAAGAGGATGCACATTGCAAAGGATCACCTCTCTCCTATGCTTGGGGAAAGGTAAGGGAGCATGATGCCTTCATCCCATGTGACCCTGGCTCTACTCACAATTTCATATCCCGAAGTTGGCCACCAAATTAGGCATTTAAGCTCATGAGATGGGAGATGTTGTTGTAGCCGATGGAGCCTTCAAGGGGCAAGAAGCCGCAATTATTCGATTGATTGGGAAATTGAGGCTTCATGTCCAAGGATATGTTGATAATTTTTTACCAAATAAGCACTTTTGAATTAAGTAGGAAGCAACTAATTACATCGACTTACCCAAGGAAGGGGTAAAAGCAATAATTACAAGGACGATAATATCCATAAGCACTTGCAAGTGCAAACCATAGAAAGAGATTACGAATTATCAATCTTTGCTTGAAGGCGAGCCACAAAGGACCTGGCTTCTTCGAACTTCCTTGCAAACTCATGGATCTCTTCTAACTTGCCCTTCCGGGATGATTTTGCATCCATGTTCCTTCATCCATTCAGGAATGGGAGATACATAGGCGCTAACACCAGTTTTGGAGTGGTTAATCTTGGAGCCTGAAGCCGAGCAAAAAATGGTCAGAGCCTTCCAGAAGTTTATGAGTGAGCAGTCTTTATTCTTTAGCAACCCATTTGTGACGTCTCCAAACTGGGAGAGGCATTGTTGCTTGCTGGAATTAGGAAGAGAAATTCCTTGGATAATTCTTTGTTCCATCCAACCCTTTACCAGACAGTTCAGCCCATCCCCAACTATTGCAAACAAAAGAGGGGTGAGAGGGCATCCTTGCTTGATTGACCTATTCAATTCAAAAGCTTCAAAGAGCATTCCATTGATAGCAACTTTGGCATGGGCATTCCCCAAGAGGTCTGGACAAAGTTGACCTACACACCGTGCTAAGTTGGGTGGTGTCATAATAATCAATATCTAATTCTCCTAAATGATTTTCTCATGTTAAACTGATCATTTAATATGGGGAAGTGCCAGGGGAGAAAAAGCTAGAATATTGGTTAAGCTAGCAGACCGGCCACAGTAGGGATCCAAAGGAGGGAAAATAGGGATCCAAAGGGGGGGCCATCTATAAAGATCCATTTGCAACAATGGGCTAAAAAGACCCTAAGGTTCAGCCCATTAAGACTTCCAAAATGTTAAGGTTCGAAAATTCAAAGGTTGTGTCCAAAGGGTTAAAGCTTAGGATGAATTGGGTGTTTTGTGTGCTCTCCAAAGTCAACACACATCCCTACACATGAGGGGGCGAGCCCTAAAGGTAGGGGATGAGAGAGAAAGCCACACACACACACACACACACACACACACACACACACACACACACACACACACACACACACAAGCCCCCTTTACACAAAGGGAATGAAGGACACATGTCAGATGCCTAAGCTAGTTGCTCCCAAAATGTGCTCCATTCCTATTGGATGACCCTTGAAGTGGACCAATGAGAATTAGGCTAGAGTAAATTTAGCCTAATTAATTTTAAAACACTTAATAAAAAGAACCAATGAAAATTAAGTCTCCTGGATGATTATTGGACAGCCTGAGAAGGAGTCCAATAGGAATTGAACAGCCCAATGGGCTACTTAATTCCTATTGGTCAGAATAGGGAGGTCCAATGGGGATTTAATTCACTTAAATCAATTAAGTTTAATTGATTAAGCTCTCAAAAAAGGGGAAAGGGGGACACATGTTAGAAGGCTATCACTTATGCTGCTTAATAGCCATTGGCTGAGCTTGGCATTGTCCAATAGGGAGCCTACAAGGGGGCTCGCCCAAGAGAGAGAGGGGGCTGATTTTTGCAAGGCATTATCACACACACACTCACACAATCTCATGTGTGAAGAAAGAGAAGAATATCTCTTCCCAAGCTTTAATGGAGAGCTCATCACCTACTCCAAGCTTGTGAGATAGAAGCCTACATCGACACACTCTTGGCTTGTGGATGCAAATCCAACCAAGAGACAAGCTTCAATGCATGCTCATCTCCTCTAACAAGCTAATTACTAAGCTAAAGCTATGCCAATATGAGTGATTATGTGAGGAGATGTACATATTTCTCGTAATATACTCCTTCTTCCTCTCAATCTACTCTCATACCCTGCTAGCTCTCACTATCTTCGAAGGTGTGTGAGGTCTTGGGTCTGAGAACGGGGATAATCAAAGTTGTGTTTACTAAGTGTTTTGCTTAGTGCATGAAGCTTTCATCATCATTGCACTAGCTAGTCTTGAAGGAACACAAAGAATTGTATTGTACAATGTCTCTCTTAATGGGAGAAACCATAATACAAAGCCTTTTGGAGGGGGGACCGGCTCCATGCAAATCCGGTCCTCAACTGTTGTGAATAGCTTAATTTCTCTCTCTTTTGAAAGTATTGTTGATGCTATCGAACTAGGTGTTATGCTTTTTGTTGCTCTCTCCACCCAAGCACTCTTGTAATTCTCATTAGGAATCTATTCTAATGAAATGCCCACTATGTTCATGCTAATTTTCGCTACACATAAGTTATTAGGCCATTAAATGTTACAGGTGGCGAGTTCTTTCTTGAGACCGATGGCTGAGCCTCCTGAACCTCTAGCATGGGAAGAGGTAATCCCGACGAACTCAGGGTTAACTTCCTTCAGTCTCCTGGCCAGGTCGTCGCCATCAACTTTGATTTCTTGCAAATCAGGCTATGTTGACAATTGATATCATTTATGTTTGTTCTATCTTTATTGGATTATATGCTAAGTCAACTATCCTTTTGCTAGTTGAATTTTTTCTATCTAATGATTTTGCTTATAATAATAGATTGCATTATTGTTGAGCCTGCCTTGCATCTCTCCGCAGTAATGCTAGAAACTTTACTTCCCAAAATATCCCTCAAACTTCAAAAATTCCGAAAATATCCTTGTATCTACTTTGGGTGGATTCTTTACTATTTTTTAATCTTTATTCTTGTTTGACAATTGAGATCCGTTTTTGAGTGCTTAGCATGTAATTTGTCACAAATTACCTCGCAAAAAAGGCAATTATGTTTAAAAATTATGAAGCAATTCATTTCCAATGCCTACATTACCAACTCAAATTCTAGGGTTAACATCATGTATGATAGGCAATCAATCTTCTTTGAAAAGCTACAAAAAAAATTATTTTTGAAGTATTTTAATCTCACAAGCAGGGGTATTTTGGGAATATTGGAAGATTTGAAGGGCATAATGGGAATTTATGACAAAAACATTGGGGTATTTCAAGGAATTTTTGACATCCGAGGGGTAATTTGGGAATTTCTACAAATTAGAGCGCACTTGGCCGGTGGACAAATGGAAAACCTGGTTTTTTCGAACGCAGGCTTTTTCCTCACAAACCCTAAGCGACCACCTGCCCTGCTTGCGCTCCAGCGGCATCTCTCCAGCGGTCTTGTACACGCGGTGTGTAGCAATTGGATGGAGTCTGGCGCTTGCCCCCGACTGGGATCTCTCCCTCTCTCTTTGAGCCTGCCATAAGCACCAGCCTTTGATAGGCTTATCTTGTTAGGTATGTTATTTTCCTGTGTTTGCACGGTTTTTTAATTTCCTTTCTATTGCTTGTGTTTTGTTTCTTGTCTGAGAGCCACAGTAAAAGTGAGTGGGCTTACGGGCGCATAATTGTGAGGATGATGAAGGCCACAATGAAAAAACTCTTGACTCAAAGGAGGGTCAGATCATTTCGCTCGCCTGTTTGGTACGCGCTCATACTCCCAGCTCCATCCGACATTGCAACTGCTAGTAATTTGTGTAGGCGATGGCGCCAATCTAACTAGTTGTCATATGAGCTCCCAATAAGGGATTGACAGGTCATATTCATCAATGCAAGATGTTGATGATTGTCAAAGTTGAAGGATGTGACCATGCGGTAGAACTGGTGCTCAACAGGCCAAGCCTTGGGGTGTCATCAACTTAAGTACATGGTAGCTTTACCAGGGTAATATTGTGCTGAAAATCATTGTTTTGAAGCTTCCTAAAATCACTCAATGTTTGTTGGTTGTGCTTGGAGTTTTTAAACCGTCTCCACCTTTCAGAGCTATGCTTGGACTTCCTTCCTTGTGATCATGGATGCAAATTACAAGGCGGAAAATTCAGACTATCTAACAACTCTTATGAAAATCTTGGATGTACAGTGAGGAGTTTGTCTCATTTGCATATTGCTTCTCCATGGCTACAAGATAGGTCTTTTCAATCCTGGCCTTTCAAGGTTAAGGTTGGCAATTCCTTCCATCATGGATTCTTGCTAGCATCTGGTTATCTATCTTAAACATTGAGCAAATTTTTGTTAGTTGTAGGCCAATACAGATGTTATCCTTGACATTTGGAATGGGCATAACAGACCAGTCCGTCGTTGCAATTGTATCAATTCACCAGACATAGTAGCTCCTGTGCAGCATAAGTAACCAGGTTTGTTGTTGTTTTCAAATTTCGTTTTTTGTGTGTAGACTGTGTTTTAGGTGCTTATGACTGGGATGCGAGTGTATTTTTGCAATTATTCTATGCTCCATTGTCTCTTTGAGTTCATTCAATTAATAAATAGATTTCTTGTGAAGGTTTGTGTGTGTGTGTACGGTTGTATGTATGTGGATGGGCAGTCGATTTGTGCTTGGACACACTTGTGAGCATATTCTTGTCATATGTAGGTATTGATGACACTGTTTGCTACTAAAAAGTCATTAAATTAGGTCGAAGACCCTTGCTAAGTGGAGGTGTGAGTGGCCTTGTAAGTGACATTGTGTTGGAGGATAAATGGTTACTAATAGTGATGCGGGCTTCACTTGCTACCCTTGCAATGTCTAATAGTGATGCGGGCTCCACTTGCTCTCCAAGCTCATCTAGGTGCTGTCGAAGGCCGAGTACAAGCAAGGTAAACAACTACAAAAGCTTTGGATTGAGCTTTGCATATATTTTTTGGGTGTTATAACTTATTTCAATAGATCAAGGGATGAAAACTGGATCAGTTGGTAGTTGCTTAACTCAAGTACCAAGGAAAGCTTATATGAATCGAATCTTGAAAGTTAATTTGAACATCGAGATGTACTTATGTATGGAGTAGAAAATGTATTGCATAAGTGTGTAAGCTATCTATACTTTATAACTTGGTGATAATGATTGGAAAGGGACGTGATGGTTGTAGACAAGAGCCTTACTGGCATATTTTTTGGCATGAGAACAAGAGCCATTCCAGCTATAGGCTATAAGGGTCCTCGAGGACATCAAATTTATCCCTACATGTATGGTAACCATGGTCTGGAGCCTTGGTCTGCTAGCTTGTGTACAAACTTGATTGAGCAAGGCTTTTGTGCTCACATCTCTGTCATATGTAAGTAGTTCTTGCAACCTACCAACAACTATTCTTGGTGCATCTCTTGAGTGAATTACAAGCCTTGATTGTACATGGATTGATTTAAAGTTCCTTTCATGTAAAGAAATAATCATGGATTCTCTGCATTGTGTTTATATGATTGCTTTTATATATAGTTGCAGTGCTGCAAGAGTGCAAGGATGAGTACTGAGCGAAGAAGTTAATGAAGCTGGATTTGGAGTACTCGCATAGGTGGACTTGTAGCCATTGGTTAGGGCTAGACCATGACAAATGGTAGTGAGGGCAAGGGTAACCCCTTCTGGTTGATTGTAAAGTAGCAGGTGGAATTTGCAGCTTACATTGTGGGTTGATGTATGCGATGGGGAGATTTCTTGTGGATCTGCACTATTGCGTGTGGGAGTTGTCTTGTATTGAATTCTTGTGTATGACCACTATTTTATAAGTTGATTGTGAGCCGGGCACAATACATTCGGCCATAGTTTTGTGTAGGTGTGTAGCGGTTCATTCTAGTTGTGAGTCATGTCTCTTGTTGTGGATTTTTCCAAGTGCCATGGCTTGATTTATTATTTGAAATTATGGATTTCAAAGGTTCTAGTATGAGGAAATTCATTGAAGGTAGGGATGTTGAGGTAATTTTGGGAGACACGTTGAGTAGGGCTAGGAGGATTACCTCTTTTTTTTATGAAGTTACTAGGTGAAAACTGCTATGTCATATCTTTGAGTTGCTAGATGTATTACTAGCTTCATAACACATCTCAAACTAGCAAGTGAGCTTGAACTCTCTTGATTCATCTAGCAACTATCTTACCATATAGCTACTCAACTTACTATATGGTAAGAAGATTGCTACTTGATGCATCTAGGAGTATTCTCACACTTACTAGTTTGCACTTTTGCTAGATGTGTGTATTAAAACTAGTAAGATATCTAGCAATTATTTATTTTTTGCCATATGGTAAGCCATACAAAGCTCCTTGTGTTCCCCACGGCCCAGGCCTATGTCAAGCTGCGCCTTGCCCACTCATGAGTGCGCAATGGAGAGAGAGACACAGTAATCAGCCCCCCCTTTTACCAGCTCCGTGCGGCCCTACAATCCCTTGCCCTGCAACGGCTCTCGTTGTAGCTTGCTTCTCAGAGCAATCACCCAAAGGCGAACATCTCTCTTGAAGTGTGCGGACCAAGTTAACCCCTGATTATTTTTACATTGACAACCAAAAAAAGAATCGAAGCTTCCCAACAGAAACTCCAGCCTGAGCATACAAGCAGTTAGCGCTTGCGATAACATGCACCCCACACACACATGCCAGAGATGAATCACGAGGGTGGCTACCAGCTGGAGCCCAGCTCATGTACATCGCACCTGCGCACACACGTACCACGGCAGAGAGTCGCCATGGCGAAGGGATTGATGAGGTTCTACTTCCGCAGCGCCGATCCTCGTAGTTGGCCACAATGTTGGACGGTGTTGGTTAAATATCCGCATGCTTGCCATCGTGGCGAAGCAGCGCCTTCTGGTTGCCAGTCAACCTTCACCGGCCACCATAGGTTGACCAAAAGTAGTCAACGCGTCATAGACACGGAGTATCGACCCTTGCACCTCAGACAAGCACTACCGCTATGTCCACACATGCATGCTTGCGCAAAAGGTGTGCGTTGTTCTTCATATATGTGAGTAGGTTGCTGGGCTTCAAGTAAGCGTGATGACCGGCATGGCCAGCCACCGTCACCTACACGGTGGCTAGCTAGCCGATATTTATCCATAGCCGCGAGGTGTCACCTCGCAGGGGCAGTTGTTCACCAAACCCCCCTTGTTTACTCAAAGGATTTCCTTTCCCTTCTTGTTTTCCACTTTATTTTGCAAAATGGTATCTTTTGATATACCTGCTAACAAAACATTGTGACCCTCCTACTCAAGTAATCTTAGCAGAATATCAAGCATTGTTGACATGTATGTGCCACCTTAATTCACAAGCAACATGGGAGACTGACATTTGCCTCATTGGAATTTACATTTGTACTTCCACCAGTGAAAGAGAGGCAACAAAGTGTCATAAATGTCCTTTGAGCTGACATTATTGTCTGCCACCTTAATACCTTTGTTCATGACTTAGCAAAGAAGACACTCAAATTGGTCTTACCAATCTAGTGTTAAACATATTCCCACATTCTATATGAGAAAACACTAAAGAGCCTGCAATTGTCTTAATTGCGAGAATCAAATAGCAATGTAAATCACAAAATTCCATAATTACACCATGTGCCCTTTATTACTATGACAACACACATGTTCCAAGGCATGGCTAGCATAAGGTTTAAAGAAAATACAGTAAATCGAAGAACCAATTTGCAATTAGAACTACTGAAAGTGACACTTGCAAAAGGATATACACTACAAGAGGTTATGTGCTCTTGTGACGCTCTTAGCGACGGAAATACACTGGGTTTTTATAACCCCCGGCGTCGCTATAAGCGTCGCTACGAGAGCGTCGCTATATGCGTCGCTATCTGCGTCGCTATAGGCGTCGCTATATAGCGACGCCTATAGCGACGCAGATAGCGACGCTCTCACAGAAGAGTATAGCGACGCATATAGCGACGCTACAGAGCCATAAATAGCGACGCTTATAGCGACGCCTGAGAGAATATTTTTTTGGTGGCAGAGCATTGAATGCCTGCCACCCATCAACCATATTGTACTTGATTCACTTTTTAAAAAAAGTGCAAAGGTAAATAATAGACCCAAAATAGTCACCCACAAGACGCATTGTTTGCAAAATTGACAATTGTACACATCATAGACAAACTGAATTGATTGGCAAATGTAATAATGACAATTGTACAACATCATAGGCATAAAGAATTGATTGGCAAAAGGAATTGCGGTGACAAATGTAATAATATACATGGTTCAAAAAGACGTATAAAATCCGTCTCATGATACATAAGCTATGAGAAACCCTAAACTAATGCTATCTAGCTACGGCTAAACTGACGTCGTTTAATCAGACGTCTCATCGCGTCCAAGCGGCGTATCTGTCGGATTCTGCAAAAAAAGACAATAAGACAGTTTTCAGTAAGTATAAACATATAACGACATTTATAAAACAATACAAAAAATAAAAAAGAGTAAACCCTAATACTAACCATGCCGCTGCGAGAACTGAGAATGTCCATCAGGGCGTTTAAGCCCTTCCTGCCTGCGTACTCGCGCTCATACGGTGTGGGATCACGTCCTGTCATCGACCACTGTCAAAACATACAAAGATTTCATTATGTTAGAACTAAAAAACTCATAAACCCTAAACTATCGAACATACATAAAGAGCAATGTGAAAAGACTTACAAAATCGGCCTCAAATGATGCCCATCCACCGCTCCCCAAGTGGTGCGAGCTCCCTGCCTCTACTCGCGCTCTGGCTGCATCCTTTTGTTGCTTCCACTTGTCGGGATTCTCGCGCGCTGCTTTCTTCGCATTCTTCCAATCTTCTTTGGCCAGCCAATCTGGCCTATTCCACCCATTCTTGATTGCTTTTTGCACTTCGGAACGCTTGTGTTTGCAGTATTCGCGCATTCGAATCTTCATCAGGTCTTCATTGAAGCGCTGATCCCGTGTTGGAACGGGAAACTCATCATGAAGTATGCTGATGACTCTGTTTTTTAAATCACTTGGTACTTCACTCCATTTGTTTAGTATATAGTGTCTAAACAGCTGAGAGCAAAGACCACGCATGCGCGAGATCACCTTCTTGCCGTCATCATCCATGATGATGCCGCCGCTGATGTCGACGGAGTAAGGCAAGCCCTCTGGCCGGTGACGCGTGAACCTGGGTGTCCCGGCAGGGGTCTCTAGCGGCGTGTCGATGGGGGTACGGACGTCAGGTGTCTCCACCGGCGTCTGGGCCCCGAAGCGAGGAGTGTCGAGTGGGGTGGCTCCTGGCGGAGTAGGTAGAGGTGTGTAGCTTCTAGGAACAGTCAGCCGTGCAAAACCTGGCGTAGACGGCGATGCTGTGGCTGGTGTGGGGGCGGGCAAAGAAGGGGAGGGTAAAGAGCCTCGTCGAACACGAGGCGGTGTGGAGGCATCGGTGGCGGAATCCCCACAACAACCGCCACCGCCACCACTAGAGCGCCGGTGTCTAGAAGAATGTGACGCTCGTCTCGTCGACGCCGAAGCTTCGGAGCGCGCCGAATGCTCCGAAAGAGAGGGAGATGCGGATGGTGTAGGAACGCGCGATGATGCGCCAGAGCGATGACGCTCCACGTACCACTGTCTCTGCTGCGGTGACAAAGAAGAAAGAAACTCCTCATCATCCATACCTGCATTAAACACACGAATATTTAAACTTAATATTGAATGAATAGAGTAGACAATGACGCAAAGACCATTAAATACAATGACGTAATGACGCATATAAATACAATGACGCAATGAATCGAGTGGTAGAAGAGGCAAGTCGAAAACTACCTGCCAGAGCCACATAACTTACATGAGAGCTTTCAAGCACATAACTTGTAAAAGGGGGATGTTAACTATTTATATACTTACTTGTTCACAATGCTCGGGTAGTACGAAAGTGTCTCTTAGGTCAGTCCATTTCTTAGTAGAATCCACCTCAAGAAAACCAGACTCTCCTCTACGCACAGTAGCGTTTCGACCCTCCATGATTATCTTGAACCATTGCACGTCGAACAAGTCGACAAAAAATCCTCTGTAATCGATCCTCAAAATCTCTTGCAGCGTGCCGAAGTAAGTGAGTTCCGCCACCACGGGATCTGCATCAGAGGAACGTCGTCGACTAGACTGTTCAAATTTTGCCATGATTCCACAATCTTGAGTAAAACGCTTTTTGTCGATTCGTTCCACCCTAAAATGTCGACCTTTACACCATGCTGCTGTGTATGACTTATACTACAACGAACAAGGATTATGAGTGGCCGTTCAAACGTTTATAAATAAAGTCACTTGCTAGTCGTACATTGCAAACTTACCTTGGTCGCGCAACCCCGAGAGTACTCCCACTCTTCTTCAGTCACTTCGTCACCGCATTGTTGTGCGCTTTTCAATTGGTTGTGCAACCATCTTAAGCTCATGAAGGTTGGTAGGCTCTCCAGAACCGCTGGATAGTGCATCGGTGGTCGTCTTCCCCGTCTCCACTCGATTCGTGCCCTTTGTCGCTCTTGCTTTGCATCCTCATATTGTGAAATCCACTTTTGCATCACTGGATTGTGAAGCATGCAAAATCGGTTGATTTTAGCCTCTAGATCTTCCGTCATCTTCTTCTCAACACCGAGATTGCACATGACAATCCCAGATATGCGCTCATCATCTATGGTTCGCCATAGCGTGTCCCGGGATTTATCAAATCCGTCTAACCACTCTCCAATGTACACTAGGGACTCTGATACCAACCAACCTTCTGCCATGCTACCCTCCGGACGTGCCTTTTGACGCACATATCCCTTAAGCGTTTTCATGAAACGCTCTAAGAAGAACATCCATCTGGAATGAACTGTGCCAGCTATTTCCACCTCATCAACTATGTGAATAAGAAGATGCACCTGAATGGTTAGCATTGTAGTAGGAAAATGTTTCTCAAACATGCACACAAGCTCCGCAGCATTTAGTTTGGCGAATGGTATGGAGTCTACGTCGATCTCCTTTTGTGAGATCCATTGCACCAGCTTTGCAAGTTTGTAGATTGTGTTACGGATGTCGAGAGACAAACATCCCTCAATGGCAACCGGTAAAATAAACTGTAAAGTATGTGCAGCAATGATATTAAAGTCCACATTTTATGCAATGATATTAAAGTCCACTATGAACGTACCTGACACATTTTATGCCAATCGTGTGACTTCAAACCGGTAAGCTTTCCTTCTTTAGTAAAACACGTTCGGAGCAAGTGCATTACGCCAGTGGGGGTCCGCAAAGATCGAATGGCCTCTTTTACTTTGCGTTCTTGGGCTCCTGTGAAAATCCATGGTGCTTTAGGAAGTTTTATCGATCCATCAGACGCTGTTTGCGGCCAATATTGCTCCATACGATCCACATTTCTAAGGTCAACTCTGGCTCCCAAAGTATCTTTCTTGCCGGTCAAATGGTCCCATAGTAGATTACCCACATTCTTGAATATGTGCATTGGATCGAGCAAGTGATTGATCACGAGTCGAGGCCAGTATGGTAACTCGTACCATAGAGATAGTCTCTTCATCCCTGGAGGCAATCCGTCATCGCACATCTCCTTCTGCTCTAACCATGCTTGTGCAGACATCCTTGGTGGCTCTCTTCCCAAAAAGCCGTCGCGTAACACATGATTCTCCGGAAGATACGCTTGATGACCTTCGTAGATTTGCTTCTTCAGTGAGGGTGCCCTACGTGCATTCAGTCTAGGTCCACATGTGACACATGCTCTGTATCCGCTTGTTTGAAGCCCTGCATGTATACACATGATAATAGATCAACTATGGGGAAAAACCAGATTTACAGTGTCTGAGAGAGGAGTGTCAATAGATCACCTGAGCATTCTGTTAGCCCGGGATAGTCATGCATGGTCCACATTAGAATACCTCTGATCAAAGCATTCCGTCGTCCTGTGTGTCAGCTCATATCCACCACCTCTATGCCAATCCACAATTGTTGTAGCTCTTCCAATAGTGGACGAAGATACACATCCATATTCCCCACTTTATATCGCCCTGGCACAATCAAGCTTAGCCATAGGTGCCCCTTCTTCGTAGTCAACCACGGGGGAATGTTGTAGTTGACGATGACAACGGGCCATACACTGTAAGATGTTGATCTTTGACCAAATGGATTTACGCCATCCATAGCCAGGCCTAAGCGCAAATTTCGAGCTTCCCTGGCAAAATCCGACCATGTTCCATCTATATGTTTCCAGGCTGCGCAATCTGCAGGAATTCGTAGCACACCATCCGAAGATTTATTCTCCTCATGCCATGATGCTAGGGCGGCCATGGACTTACATTCGAAGAAATGCTTGATGCGAGGAAGCAAAGGAAAATGTCGCAAAACCTTTTGTGGAATTTTTGTCCCGTGGAGATCTACTCGATATCTTTCGGAATCACATTTCGGACACTTCTCCATGTCTGTGTATTCCCCTCTGAAAAGAATGCAGTCATTAGGACAAGCGTGGATAGAATTGTAATCCATTCCCAAGTTTCGCAAAATCTTTCTTGCTTCATCTCGGGAATCTGGCATCACATTGTCAGCTGGTAGAATGTGCTCTTTCAGCAATCTACACAACATAAAAATATGATACAGTCGTGTAAAAATCTATCAGATCATTATACACCATGAGTTCTATTAAAGTAAACTAATTGTAATAGATCACCTGAAAAGCGCTGTGACGCTAGTGTCACTCCATCCAAACTTTGCCTGCATGTTGAGAAGAACCAGGAGTGCTTTCAATCTAGACATACGTGCTCCATTATACAATGATGTATCGGCTTCACTTTTCATATCATCATAGATAAGCCTTTCTGAATCCATGATCGTCTCGATCATTTCATCAATCTCGGGCTCAAACATTGCCTCGTTGGGAATGTGCTCTGCATGATCATCCCCCGAGCTGTCAGAGGCTACATCTTGTGGCCTCACATATGCTGCTTGACCAAAGCGCCTGCGAACACGTCTATTGGGTTGCAAGATTGCTGCTTGTTGGCCAGCGTCAGAGTCCGACGAGTTATAATTGGCAACAACTCGATCTATAATAGATGGATCGAACTCGCCAAATTCTTGAACGTGCTGCAAAGAAACACGTCTTGTCCGTCGCACAGCATGCTTGCATTGATTACAAGGACATAAGACCCTCGTTGAGAGATAGGTGTTTCGGTTGGACGGTCCCACATCCTCGTCGCTACTCATAATGAGGATAAAAAACTTATAACCTAGACAACAAATTTAATATTCTATTGGCATTCTTCGTCTTATCTCTCTCTCTCTCTCTCTCTCTCTCTCTCTCTCTCTCTCTCTCTCTCTCTCTCTCTTTACCTCACATTCTCTAGTCATGTCCAATCCCCGCACACCTCGGTCTAGAGGTGCACGGAGATCAGAACCACCGGGTTATAATCTCGTCTTTATTGGTCAATACCTATATTTGTGGGTACAAGAAATCTAGACACCCACGTCTACATGATACTGCATGTAGTGGACAAATCCCTTTGCCTCTTCTCTAGCTGTAGCACTTCACTTCATCTTAACATCTTTTCACAGTAGATCTTTTCACTGTTCGTCTAACTCTAAACCCTAAACCGTAAGTAATTCTTGCGTGGACTCGATCTAACGTAAATAAGCGTAAATCTAAATAAACGTAAATCTAACTAAAAATAAAGCTAAATCTAATTTAACGTAAGTCTAATGACTAGAGGTTGTCTAGATGGTCATTGTGTCGGGGATGTAGTGACTCTTGCCGCCCTGAAGATCCACCTTCTTCCCTATCTTCTGAAGACATTTCACCAGTACTTTTGGATCGACGGAGCCCACTATGAGTGAAGGCAGCAATACCCTATATTCCATTGAGGGCTTTCTTCACCCGCTTCATGCAGGCATCGCAGTCTATGGAGACCCGCATCTAATCTAATATAACATAAATCTAAATCTAGCTTAAATAAATGTAAATCTAGTTAAAAATAAACCTAAATCTAATTTAATGTAAATCTACATATAACCTAATCTTTAACGTCTTTTAAAATAGTTTCCTACGACGTTATAACTCTCTTCTTCCTGTGTGTGTGCGCGTGTGTGGATGTGTGTGTCAATAAAAAGAGATAAATGGTATAACCTTTCTATCACCCATGCCAAGTATGATAGATTGATTATGCCATTTCTCTCTTGAATAATAGGTCTTCAGTTCAACTCCTCGTCGGCTAGATCTTTAGGTCTTTTAATTTTAATTAGTTTCCTACGACGCTCCCTTAGTTTCTCTTTCTTTCTCTCTCAATGTGTGTGCGTTTTTTTGGATCGTATGCATGTTTTCTTTCTCTTTTCCTCTCTCAATGTGTGCGTTTTTTGTTTATGCATGTTCTCTCTCTCTTTTCCTCTCTCAATGCGTGCGTTTTTTGTTTATGCATGCTCTCTCTCTCTTTTTCTCTCTCAATGTGTGTGTGCATTCTTTGTTTATGTATGTGTGTGCGTTTTTGCACTCTCTCTCTCTCTCTCTCTCTCTCTCTCTCTCTCTCTCTCTTTTTCTCTCTCTCAAAAACACTATATGTGTGTGTGTATGTGTGTGTGTGTGAGAGAGAGAGCGAGGGAGAGAGAAAGAGAGGAAGGGAACATGAGAATGAGGAGAGGGAAGGAGCATACCTGTCTCTCCTTCCTCTCCTCGTGTGTGTGTGTGTGTGTGTGTGTGTGTAAAAGAAAGAGAGAGAGAGAGAGAGAGAGAGAGAGTGAGGGAGAGCGTTACCTGCTCTTTGCTTGAGGGCGTCGAAAAACTCAGATCTGAGATCTGAGTTTTTGGGCGCGCTCGGTTATTTTTTTTACCCCAGCTGGCGTCGCTATGAGCGTCGCTATAAGCGTCGCTATAAGCGTCGCAAATTTCTTTGTAAATTTGCGACGCTCATAGCGACGCTTATAGCGACGCTCATAGCGACGCCGGAAATTTTTTTTTTTAGCGTCGCTGTGTGAGCGTCGCTAATGTGAAGAACCTTTTGTAGTGATATATTTTCACAATTCCCAAATCTTAAGCACCAAAATAGAATCCAATGCAAAAATAGATTATAAAATGATATAGTTTGCAATATTATCAAGGTCATACAAACGAGCTCATTTTTGGACAACAAGAAAAGGATTGATAAGTTTAGACAAAAAAAAAAAGTACAAGTCTTCCTAACATCCAAACCTCCATAAACCACATAGCCTATTGTGTGCTATCACCATTGGCTAGTAAAACAAGTCAAAATTTTTCAATTGAAATAGCATAGGCAAAATGCACCAAAAAAAGAAAGAGAGAGCACCATACAAAATCATTGTACAAGAGGCGTTTTAAGATAAATGTTCAAAGCACCTGACATTCAAAAATGAAGTGCAAAGCAATCATTAATTCTAAAACACACTCACCATTTCCCTTGACAAGACTATTAGCATCATATATCTTAGAGATATTTGCAAAGAAAATAAATTTCATCAGGAGTGGCTATGCATGACATCAGCAACAACTTGTGATTCAAAAAAATATTGAACTTTTTGTATTTTTAATCCCAAGTCTCCATCAGGGTTCGGCAATTTCACTCATAATCAGTTCTCAAGAATATCATTGGGGGCAAAGTTATAAAATGTTTTATTGACCTTTATTCTAATTTCTTTCACCTTTTGCTCTTTTTCTTGTAAATACAAATTTCAAAAACTGAAATTAATACCACACCAGATCTCGTCTTTTCATGCATTTTCTGTAATCGAAACCAATTTGGACATTTATCCTTTTGTTTAAATTAAAGTAAAACTTTTTCGTTATGCTTACATAGAAACTTTTTTTAATATTGTTTCCAAATAACTTGTTCTTACACTCGTTGTTCTTATGATTCTTTCTCTAACAAGTGTTGGTATGCAATCTTCTTTGTTCACCAAAATTCCAAATCCAAATTAGCCTTCCCATGTTGCCTTTTACTTTGCATAGAGTAGATCATCTACACAAGTCATTACAATTTTGCCAACCACGGAATATAGCTCAAATAGGAAAGGATTGCATACTCGATTCAGAGGCACAATCGAAATGTTTCATTGCCTTGGACATCTTTTGTTTAAAAAGTTTGCGATATCAATAATATATTATAGAATTTTTGTTGCTCTTTTGCTTGAAAAGTTCTTGATCTCAATAATTATAGAATTGTGCGGCTATGACCCTCAAGAAGAATTGTGCGGCTATGACCCTCATGGAAAAGCTTTAAATGTTATCCCCAAAAAGAAGTTTACACATGCTTTTTGGAGCACATAAGAGGGTGACAATGGGTTGAAACCTTTAGAGTATTTGTCCCTCATTTCAAAGCTCTAAACAAAGCTAGCAACCAACATTGGATGTTCTGACAAAGAGTTAGCAGACTTCCCTAGGGGTCCGTTGTATAGGCACACTAATATACCACATGCATTTAGCAAGAGGGTTTTTTTACTTTCGAAAATTTCAAGCAATTTAAAGAGATACATTAGCAATAGGTTTTCTAATCCATTTTGGAAAAAAGAAGAATAAATTCATAAAAAAAGTGGGCTCAATCTATTCACGTCAACATTTTAGAATAGGGGTTTCTTGATCATGGACCCCCTAGTAAGGCTAAGTTCATCCTCGACCTTGCCTAGAAGAAGTACGAGCACGAAATGTTTGTCAAAATCCTCAAAGGGAATGGCCTCGAGCTTCCTGGCTGAGTCAAAAGTTTCTCACAACTAGTCTTCCCCCCCAAAACTAGGATTGTAGACAAGGACAAACATGAGCTTTGATGCTAGTTGAAGTGAACATGATAGCCAAAATGATGGATGAAGACACAGGAGAGATGATAATGGAGATTGCAGTATACATGATTGACACAATGATGGAGATACACCCTTCTTAAAAGCCTCTAGAGCATGTACCCTCTCTTTGGGCTAGGTGACATGCTTGCATGATTTTGTTCCTATAAATTTGACACTAACTTGCAGTCCTCCAAAGGAGAATTTTGAGACCAAAGAGTCACATGATATTAGCAAAGACAATTGAATGATTATCTCCATCATTATGGACACTCTCAAGTACTACTCCCCTCTTTGAAAGAGAGGGACCCACGCCTTGTGCTGCTTTGGACATCGTATTCTTAGGGGACCTTATCATTTGTGTGCTCAAGATCCTCTATAATATTCCTTTTTCTTGTTCATCCTCATAGAATTCAATTCCTCTCTTGCTCTAGAGTTTAGTTTACTGAAAATCCTTCTGAGATAAATTTCTTCCCTCCTAGATAAGGTCACATAAACTTATTTCATTGCATTTCTCTTGAATAAAGCACTATTAGGTCTCCCCGATCTCAAAAAAATAAAAATTCTTTCAAAACATATTGAGTGCATAAGTGAATGGTGAGTTTAGGAAAGGAAAAGACAAATGAGGGCTGGAAAAGACATATGAAGGTGGAAAGTCAAAAGACCCTTTGTGTCCATATAAAGGGGTGTTTCTCTTCTCCTTTATTTTCCCTTTAACATTTTCTTTTCTTTAAAGTGTCCTCTCTCTCTCTCTCTCTCTCTCTCTCTCTCTCTCTCTCTCTCTCTCAATCAATGATGTATCCGTCTTGCCCATCTAATACTGTTGCAAATCTACGTGCTTCATCATTGTTTATTGCTATGTGCTATAGATTAGTGCATTGTTTTGTTGTTGTTGAGGGAATCTTTGAATTAGGAATACCTTTTAATTTTTTTGAAGCCATTAGGAATACCTTTTTAATCAGAGCACTAATAGAGAAACTCTGCTTATCCCAAAATCCTAGGATATCATTGACCTTGGTTGGACTGTTAATGATTGGCCCTTTTATAGAACATACCTTATCAAGCAGTGGCAAGTGTATCATTTTTTCTCTTAAGCTCAAAGAGTAGTCAACAAGTAGCTAGTATTTATAGTGATATTGCCCACAAGGCTCATGTAGCAACATGATCAATGTCACAATATCATGTCAGATAAAGAACTAAGGCCATGAAAAAATTTGACTACTACTACAAAATGTTGATGTCAAATGTGTGGATTCACCAAAGGAGGGCCTGCACCTGTTCACCTTGAGAGGCAACATTGGAATTGGGAACACACCTGGAACACACACACTTGTTTTACTATGGCGTAGGGCATTCACAACACCCCTATCCTCTGAAAACGCCTTCAAAAGATATGATTCACACTCATAGGCTGTCGCATGCACACTTCTCAACATACACACGCTAAAAGGACTGCCATTTAACTCAACACACCGCTGTCCAGAAGTGCGCAGTGCGACCAGGAAAGCGCTAGTTTGAAAATGAACCAAGATCAACTCAAAACTCTTGTGTGTGTGAAGATTAGGTGTAGCCTCACACCCAATTGCACATATGCAGTGCTCATTCGACCTGTTAAAAACCCTATATTTAAGCTTTGATTCTTCGTCGTGACCATTTCATGGAAACTTTCGTACGTCATTGGAGAAGCCCAAGTAGTTATTTGAGGAGGGAAAACCTAATTGAAGGCCTCACATCCTCAACCATATAGTGGAAGCATCACGGGACTGCACTAGCACCGTGTAAAGGAATGGTTGTATCTCCTTGCTCATGTGACCAAATGAGCTCATTTTTGGCTCTAAAATTTCCCACACAGATTAGGAAACAATAGCACCATCGTTGGTGTGGCATTTTGAGCTATTTTTAGGCTATTTTTAACCATTTTTAACCATTTTTCACCAAAAAATGTCACTTTTTGTCCATAAAAAGCCTAAACGATCTAGGAAAAATTCCTAAATTTGGGGAAAAATCTTAGTGGGCTAAAATTTCATGTTGAACCTCATTTATCCACTTGGTAAGCATTTAGGATACGTCTTTTACACCCATGCATGAAACCTGCTATTTTTGGCCGAGATTGGTCGCATTGAACTTTCTAGGCAAAAGGAGCGTTCCACTTCGATGCACTTGACATTTGTACAGTTCTAAAAAAAACATTGACATGTATTTATGTGAAAAAGCATGCCATTGTGCCACGTCTAGGGCCTCACCCGCCCGACAAGGTATGCACATGACTGCAGCCGTGGCATTTATTCTCGCATATATCAGACTATGTACATTATAGCATTCTGATGCATGGTTTTTAGGACCCCTTCTGAAGATGCAATAAAGACACAGTCAGTTGTTGGAGAGATGAGGATACTTTAGTCCAAGGGATCTCGAAAGAGAAGAAAAAATCTACTTCACAAGCACCAAAGAGTAAAAAGTGCCATGGACAGAAGATACGTGGGAACGAGCTCTTATGCATGCCTACAACCTATATCTTACAGAATAGCCCATCTAGGTTACATCAAAGGAAGATTGGTTAGGAAAGGTCTAGTGGATGGGGGTGCACAAATTTGCATCATGATAGAGGGACTCATGCAAAGACTAGGCATGCACATCCATGAGACACCTGAAATCAAAGTGAAGATGTCTAACAATAGAAAAGCTGGGTGTGTAGGCATTTGTAAAATTGTTTTTGTAGAGGCTTTTGGCATTAAGAAGGTGGTGGATTTTTATGTTATGTCGACCAAGGGAAGTGGTTATCCATTTATCCTAGGAAGACCATGGCTAATGAAAATGCGAGCTTTGCATGATTAGGAGTGGAAAATTAATTTGCAGGAAAGACAATCATAAGAAGGTTGTCTTTGACATGAAGGATCAACACCAAGAGGAGCTCCATGAAGAATTATCTCAAAGTGAGACGGAAGAAGATTGGACCGATAACACTTCAGAAGAAGAAAGTAGCGGTAGCATTACTGAAGAGGAGTCTACCATTGAAGTCATGGGGGTAAGGTTTAAGCCAACCAACCAAGAGATCTCTTATCAAGGTTTGGAGGAGGTAGGTTCCCAAGAGAACCAAAATGTGGAAGATGAAGGGATGTTACGTACAAAGGATGAAAGAGAGGAGTTCAAAGGTGTGTTAAGGAAATTTCCTAAGCTTTTTGCTAAAGACTACACCGAGGTGCGTGGAGTAGATGATGCTCAACACAAGATTGAGACAAAGCCAGAGGCCAAACCTAAAGCTCAAAAGCTACGAAGGCTAGGATTCATCAAGGAGCAGACTCTACTCAAAGAGGTAAGAAAGCTTCTAGCAGCAGGTTTCATTTATCTAGTGGAGAATTCAGAGTGGGTCTCCTGTTGTTGTCACTCCCAAGAAGAATGGCAAGTGGAGGGTGTGTATGGATTACCGTCCACACAATGAGGCAACAAAAAGAGATCACTTTCCCCTCCCATTTCAGGATGAGATACTGATGAGGTAGCTGGTCATGAGAAGTACACTGTGTGTGATGGCTACTCATGTTACTTTCAAATAGGTATTGCATTGGAGGACCAATTGAAAACAACCTTCATCACTCCTTGGGGTTGCTTTGATTTTAGAGTCATGCCATTTGGCATGAAAAATGCTCCTGCAACTTTCCAACGTTTCATGAACATGGTGTTTCAAGCATTCTTTGGAAAGTCAATTAGGGTGTTCATTGATGATTTCTGCATTTATAGCTCAAAATCATTGCATCTACAAAGGGTAGAAGAAGGATTGAAGAAGCTTTATGACATGGGAGGTCAACTCAACCCGGACAAGTGCCATATAGGTGAGGATGAAGTGATCTTGCTCGGTCACAAGGTTTCCTATAAAGGCATTGAGGTGGATCCTTCAAGGGAAAGGCTCTTATTGAGCTCCCATCATCCAAGAATCTCAAAGAGGTCATATCATTCACTCAAAAGGTGAAGTATATGTCACGTTTCATTTACTTAGCCTCAGAGTTACTTCACCCTTTACAAAAGTTGACACAACAAGTCGAGTTTGTTTGGTCTGATGAGCTTGAAGAATATTTTTGTAACATCAAAGTCATTCTGTCAGAGCTACCAACACTCATGCCTCCTTTTTGGGAGTACACATTCTTTGTTAGCTCTAGTGTTGGAAAAGAAACAATTGGTGTTGTTTTGCTAAAACAAGATCCCCACAGTACCAAGATGCCACCCATCTACTTTGCTAGTAGGGTCATGAATGCTTTGGAGAGAGGCTACACGGAGGTAGAACTCATGATGCTTTCTCTCATGTTTTCGGTGAGAAAGTTTAGATCCTACTTGCTACCAAAACCTTTTGTAATTCTCACTGCAAAAAATTTGTTCCCTGGTGTGTCATCTCAAATGAATCTTAGTACTAGGATCTCTAAGTGGATTATGGAGTTTCAAGAGTTCCAATTTTCTTTCAAGGTAGAAGATAGTGTGCGTGCACAATTGGCAGGGATTCTCACTTATAGGGTACACGAGAAGGAGATTAAGGTGTCTGAAGTAAAAACCCTACCATTGCCACCACCTAAAAGTATTCCTAATGCTTTTACCTTGTTCTTTGTTGGAGATTTTCAACGAGTCACAGGAAAAGCAGGGGGAGGGCTAGTGTTGTTCAACCGAAGTGAAGAGGTGTTCATGAAAGAGAAGGTCAATCTACCAAGTTCAACTAGCAGCAATGAAGCAGAATATGACAGACTACTTCATGGTTTCAAGATGTGTATTAGTCAAGGTATACAACGTCTCATGGTAAAGGGGGATGCACGTCTCATTGTGAAGCAAATCTTAGGCATTTGGGCATGCAAGAATGAAAGCCTTAGGACAAAGGTTCATTCCATTCATAGGTTGTTTAATCATTTTAAAGAAGTGCGACTATATCATATTCCTAGGAAAAAAAATGAAGATGCCGATTTACTTACACAACAAGTAGTTACATGTGTTGAGAAAGAAGTGCAGGTCATCATGGTGGCAACAGTTGTCAAGCAACCGAGATACCAAGGGTTGGAGTCATTGGCTCCCATTATTGACTACATTTTGGAGGGCAAGTTTCCACAAGACTTCACTAAAGCTCAGAAGAGGAGACTCATGAACAGGCAAGTTTCTATCTCTTCCTAGAAGTCTCCCTCTATCAAAGAGGGAAGGATCAAGTGTGCAGAAGAGTACCAACTATCGAGGAAATTCCAGCTATTCTAAAAGGTTTGCATGAAGAGGCATGTGGTGGTCATTTTGCCCAAGAATTAACTGAGAAGAAGATTTTGCTTGCGGGGTATGTTTGGCCAAGCTTGCATGTGGATGTTCAACATTGGTGTAAAACCTATCACAATTGTCAGATAAATGGAAATAGAAGGTTGGTGCATGGCCCGAGGCAAATAGTGCCTGCAAATGGACCCTTTGAAAAATGGGGCATTGATGCTATGGGTCCTTTGTCTAGGACAAAAAATGGTAAACTCTATATTCTAGTAGCTATAAACTATATGACTAGGTGGGTGGAAGCTCAAAGTGTGGCAAGGGTAAATGGGAAAATAGTGAGCAGGTTAGTCTACACTAATATTTGTTATAGATTTGACACACCTCTAAAGATTGTTTCGGATAATGGTCCGGGGTTCAAGAAGGGTTTACTCACATAAGTTTGTCAAGAGCTTCACATTCAACATCGTCATAGCACACCATACTACCCACAATCAAATGGTTTGTTAGAGAAGGCTAATGGTGTCATTGCACGCATCATTAGAAAGATGGTGCAAAACAAGACTAAATTATGGGATTACTTCTTGGATGGTGCCTTGTGGGCATATCGAACCACATATAGGGAAGCCACGGAGTTCACACCGTTTCAGTTGGTCTATGGTCAAGAGGCTTTGCAGCCTATTGAGCTCAACATTCCAACAATGCGGCTTCATGGAAAAGATGCACAAGATGATCAAGAGGTATGGATGGATCGACTTCTTATGTTAGTGGAGCTTGAGTGGGAAAGAGAAGCAGCTTACGAGTGCTACAAGAGGAAATCCACACAAGCGAAAGAAAAGCTCGACAAGAAACTCAAGGACAAAGGCATCAAGGAAGGAGAGCTTGTGCTAAGGTATGACAATCGACTTGACAATCGTTTTGATGCCAAGTTTGAAACTAAATGGTAAGGGCCATACATAGTCAAGAAGGATTTCAATTCAAGTTACTATCAGCTTATGGACTTGAATGGTAAAGAGCACTCCAGGAAGGTAGAGAGGTATCACTTGAAGCCCTATTGAGTCGCCTTCTACTAAAGGATCTACCAAAAATCTGTCAAAAGGCTGCTATCTCATGTAAGTATTGTTCCATGAAGCATGCGTGTAACTCCAGCCAAAATGCTAAGGGGCCAAATCTTGAAGATCTCGTCAAGGACTCTGAAGCACTCTCTTTAGAAAAGATGCTCTATGATGGTACATGCATATACCATAATCCTGGGGGAGAGTTAATGATAGCCGTTTTCTGGCTCTCCGTAATTGCCATAGTGAGTTACCCCACCCTACCAAAATCACCTAAACATTGTGGCTATTTTTATCTTTTCATTGTACATAGGCGTGTGTGAGTTAGGGGGCTTTTCCCATATCTTCTTAAAACCCTCAGCTAGCTAATCACTGGGCTAGTTGAGCAAAAAAAACAAAAAACAAAAAAATAAATATATTATGACCCATTGGTGTGTATATATTTCATTGTACATAGAGCCTAAATATAGGAAATTTTCATAATTATTTTGGTATTTATTTAAATATTTCTACCTAGGTGTGCGTTATTTTCCTATATATGCTATGTACATTTACTCACCATTACCATAATTTTTCTTACCTATGTATTCTATAAAAAATCATTTCATACAAGCTTCTCTTATTTTTGAGCGAGAATCCACTCCAATGAAAGACCTCAAAAATACCTTTCACCATCAGTCATTGACTTTCACTGAGGTATTTTTTCTTATCTCTTGTAAATAAATATACTTCAATAACAATAAATGAGGGTCCCCTCATTTGATTCCTTATATTGTCATATATCTCTTTTTTCCATTTTATATTTTGATATAGCTGACACTATTCTAGATTCCATGAATAGTTTATATACTAACCTGTTTTTTTCCATCATATCCATGTATTATATTTATGCATAATCCACAACCATGCATATTTTAATACCCCTAAGAATCAATTAGGTCAAGCTCTCATGCAAGGAGGGGCTCACCTTTGGAGCCATATGAAAATTCAACAAAAGGTGGGCCACTGAAGACTTTTTTGTGAAGAAAAACATGTATTTTGGTGGGATTTTTTATATCCATCTCTACTCCAAATTTGAAGTGGTGGTCAAAAGAGAAAATTTTGAACAAGAGCTGAGTAATCACCTCAAACTTTTTGGTGATTTTTGGAGAAACCACTGGTGAGCTAGGAGTTTTTGAGTGGACCCCAGTTTGCCCGCTTTTCTCACAAGTAGCCCATAGTCTTCTCTCACCTCTTTCCACACTTCCACACACACTCATTCTTCTCAATCCCTCACTCGAACCTGCACCTTTCATGGTTTCTCTCACCTTGTTCACCATTAACCTCCCCTCTTACTTCCATAGCTCTTACATGAGCTCTACATGTACATACACCATCTCTATGTTTCTCTCTATTACTTCCAAAGTACAATTCCATCTTACCCCTTCTCTATATACATAAAATTCAGCATGTAAACCATGCTTAACCTCTGCAAATTGATAAATCTCATCAACCAAACTGCCATTTTTATTGCGGTAATCAACCTTGACGGCGGTGGCATAAAGAAGAGAAGAAGAAGAAGATGATCGATAGTCATTTTGGGAACCTACACAAGTAAGTAATTCTTCATGCTTCACCATCATAAGGATTTCTTCACTTCATTTAACCATCCACCTCATTCTAACCATTGTAAATATAACATTAACTTTCTAGTGATTACTAACACTAACCACTAACATACTAACACAAAATAGACATTGACCTAACCATAAAAGACACCTCACCTCAAGACATGTGCATAGGAACTCTCTCTCTCTCTCTCTCTCTCTCTCTCTCTCTCTCTCTTCTTACTTAAATCTTTACTTTCACCTTATCTAACATCAATAATGCTCTCTTTTGAGCCCACATCCATGACTCAAGCAGACAAAGAAGGCCCGCAATGTTTTGATATTCATAAAAAATCATAATCTTGGTTTGTTAGCTTGTAAATTAGGATTTTCAATAATCTTAATGAGGGGTCTCCAACCTATAAATAGGCCCCTCTCCTTCTTGTAAAAGAATCCCCAATATCTCACATAGCACCCCAACACTCTATGCGTGAGGAGAGACTTAGGCGTAGCAACCACTTTGTGAGCTTCACTTTTGGTGTGTGAAAAGTTTTCAAGCTACACATTGCAAGTGAGAGAGAGTTCGTTCAAAATCTCAGAACCACTATTGTATATGTTCCTCCATCATCAATAAATTGAGGTTTGGTGCATCAAAGGCATGGTTCGACGTTCAAATCTTCGTCCTTCCACTTGTGCGATACGGTTTAGTGAATTCAAGGTGACTTGTGTATTTTGAGTTCTGTCGTTTGATCTTGTTTTAGAAAGTGTTTTAGTGTGTTTTCATTGCCAATTTTGTGTCCATTGTAAGAGGGTATTGTGGTGAGAGATCTCCCACACCCTAAGACTGTGTGTGTGTGTGTGTGTGTGTGTTGGCAATGTTTAGCATTCACTAAGCATTGAGTGAGTTTTTGTACAAGCTGTACAATAGCAACATAACGAACATTTCCATTTGCAAGTCACAAATAAGGTATTACGTAAGATCCATTCCTCTCTCTCTTCCCTTTTCTCTAGCTCTCTCTAGTCCATTTTGTGTGTGTCTTGGTGTAAGGTTGCTTGTTGTGTTTTTGTGGTGCATCATCTTGGTTGTGACAATCTCTCTTGCGTCCTAGTTCGCATACCATAACAAGGTGGTGCCCCCATCTTGTTTGGGTTTGGATGTGGGTTTGTTGTTGTGTTGTGCTTGTGGTTGCCCCAACCCCAATCGAGCAACACGAGAGCCTTGAGGGGTGTTTAGAGGTCACCTCTCTTGTTGCCCGCCCCGGACCGTCTCAGTATCAATGCAATATATGGCTCTTCTAAGTCTCGCACTTTTACCAGGGTCTCAATAGTTGTTCTTGCCCAATGAATATTCAAGTAGTAGCTCTTGTGAGTGGTCTCCACTTCATCTTCATCATCCAAGAAGCGAACGTGTTTTACTCCTCCCCCAGACTTGTAGCATCCAAAAATAGTTTGATCACCTTGCTCGCCATAGACATGTACACCCTGTGCATTTAAAGTCTCTTCTTCACCTCGTACATGGATAGATTCAGTAAGAGACTACCATTTCCTCTTAATGATATCAATTATTTCTTCATGAAACTCCCTCTTTGCTATTCCAAGGACCTCACGCAAGGTAAATTCCACCTTACTGTTCAAAATCCTCTCTTCCAAAACCTTTTTGAGATCTGTTGCTGCCTCTATATCGGATTATAGTTTATAGGGCAGGCTCTTTGCTTTGGATTTTGTTGCTTCCTTCTTCTTTTCTTTAGAGGTGTCTCGCATAGGCACTTCAGGGATAGGCGTCTATTGTGGGAAAGGTGATCTAGGAGGCACTGTGTCATTTCTGCCTCCACTCCTCGTGGCCCGCTTTGAAGGCCCTTCAGCCCCATTCTTGCACCTACGTTTCTCTTCGAAAATGGACCTCATTGGCTTGACATTTGGTAATTTACGTATGCACTGACAAAGAATCTATAGGGTCGTTCCAACCTCTTTCAAGCCGAATGCAATCTCCAACTTCATGTAAAACCTTTGTAGTCATTTTACCCTTCATAGCAGATTCTATAGCGCATGGCCATAACTCTCCAATACCATTAGATTCCTCTTCTCCAACCTTGATTGATCCCTTTTTCTTAATAGGATCCACCTTCAACCCATAGGCGACTGCCTCAACCATTGAGATGGCATGGCTAGTAGCCATGTTCTCAACTAGCTTCTTCATCTCGCGTTTGCCAAAGTTTGTTCCCAAGAGCTTACCTGTTTCACTTAAGTGAATTTTTCCATCTTTAAAGAAAACAATCTCCTTTGTCAAAGCGTCTTTAAAAATTTCACAATCCCTCCTTCCATGGCCAGTACTATTGCACCATATGCATCTATTTACAAAGCCTTCTCTGTTTTGAGGTCTTTGCCCTGTAGATTGTCTTGATGGTTGGCCCTTTTCTTCTAGCCTCGTAGGTTTTAACATGAGCTCCTGCATTCCCTTGACAATATGATCTAGAATGGACTTGTCACTCTTCAGAACCACAATAACAAGCTTTATAGAACTCTCGAGAACACTTGGGACTTGAGTAGGGTTGACTATCATCTTGTCTCTTCGTCGTTGTCGCTTAGTTAGTAGCAAAATGGTGTCTTCAACTTCATTCCAATTAGTCTTTAAGCATTGTTCCGCATCCTTATCCTCAAGTAGCAACTCTAACTTCTCTTGAATCTCTTTACCTGCAGCATGCAAAAAGGGCTTTGTCTTCTCTGAGTTTAGGGTAGCCTTCTCAGTCCTTGAAAGTTGATCATAGTGGCGTGCGAATTTCCTTAGCATTTCGGTAGGAGAGAGCCCCTCTTTTGGCCGACCTACCCACTCTAAAAAAGTCCTCTTTGTTACCCTTTCGGAGTCCTCCATGAAATACTCTTCCTTCAAGGATAATTTGAATGTCTTCCAAGTTGCCCCATGCTTCATTTCTAATTACCCTTACATGCTCTTTGATCTCGGGAACCACAGCAAGTTCAAAACTTTGCACCATCTCTGCTTCGGGCACTTGATGAAGCTCCATCTCCTTTACATATCCACAAAAGGTACTTTGTTACATCTTTACATTTAGTTTGGTCCATTTTCTTCACCACAGATTGAAGCGCTTTGGTTGAGGAAAGCTCCCTCCTTTCTGCAGCTTGTTGCTGCTGCATAAACACTGCAAAAGCTTGAAACATTTGCATTGTGACTGGATCAAACCGAGCCCCCTGTTGTCTTGTTGCTCCATAGCTTTAAATCTTTGTTTTTAGACCTTCACTGAAGCTTTTGAACCCTCACCCTATCCTACTTTGCGTCGGGTTCACCAAAAATGTGTCAAGAAGTGCGGAGTGCGACTAGGAAAGCGTCGGGCCTCTGACTGTGAGGATTCTAAGCAAAATCAAGCAAGGCGTAGATGATTTGAAGCTTAAAACACACTAAAAATGAACAAGACTCCATACATGAAAGCTTCACTTTGAGAATGAACCCAGATCAACTCAAAACTCTTGTGTGTGTGTGAAGATTAGGTGTAGCCTCACACCCAATTGCACAAATGCAATGCTCATTCGACCTGTTGAAAACCCTAAATTTATGCTTCGATTCTTCGTCATGACCATTTCATGGAAGCTTCATTACTTCATTGGAGAAGTCCAAGTAGTTATCTGAGGAGTTGAAACCCTAATTGGAGGCCTCACAGCTTCAACCATGTAGTGGAAGCAGCATTGGACTTCACTAGCACCCTGTAAAGGAATGGTTGTATCTCCTTGTTCATGTGCCCAAATGAGCTCATTCTTGGCTCTAAAATTTCCCACACAACTTAGGCAATGACAAAGCCATCGTTGATGTGGAATTTTGAGCTATTTGTAGGCTATTTGTGAACATTTGAAGGCCATTTTTAGCCATTTTTCACCCAAAAATGGCACCTTTTGTCTGTAAATAGCCCAAACGAACTAGGAAAATCCCTAAATTTGTGGAAAAATCCCATTGGGATAAAATTTCATGTTGAATCTCATTTTTGTAAGCACTTTGGACACGTCTTTTATGCCCGCGCACGAAACCTGCTATTTTTGGCCAAGATTGCCCACATTGAACTTTCTAGGCAAAGCAAGTGTGCCACTTCAATACACTTGAAATTTGTACATTTTTAAAGCAAAATAGACAGATATTTATGTGAAAAAGCATGCCATAGTGCCACATGTAGGGCCTCGTCCGCCCGGCAAGGTATGTACACGACTGTAACCGCGGCATCTATTCTCGCATATATCACACTATGTACATTATAGCATTCGATCCCACATAACAAAAGCATTGAGAGTGAGGTAGATATTTTAGTTTTCACATTATGCATGTGCCACGTCACGACACTACCAATGCTTGTTTCAACACACTCGACGCTCAAATTTTCACTCCCTTTGCACCACAAAACGGGCCGCGGGCACACACTTTCACCGGCACCGACACATGCAAAGAGCAAGAGAAAAGAGAGGGGAAGGTGGAAACGACGCCACAAATTTGGGGGGGGGGGGGGAGGGGGGGGGTATGTCCTTCCACTATTTAGCTAGGCACGTACAACACCCAAAACGCCACAAATGGCAAGCTTGTACAAAGAAAACATTCCAAGGGCTCACACTTGACTTCTTTCACTTCACTATTCACAAACAAGGGGAAAGAGCCCCCTTAAAATGATTAAAAAGGGGTTTATATGGGAACCCCGCGCTTTTTTAGAAACTGGAATTTGATTGGACCACTAGGAGGTTTATTTTTGACAATTTGTTTTTGCAATTCTTGGAGCTCCATCTACCGACTTCTCTCTCATTATCTCTCACACTGTCACCCTTTGCCTTGAGATCTGGAGGACGAGGGTACTAGCGCTACTCACTTTTGCCTACACAACTTAAGGGGCTTAGATGGCCGAGGGGGACCAAGTCGTTGCAAACTACCACATCATCACCTTGATCACCAAATGGCTACCGCCGTCCAAGCTGTCGAACCATAACATCATCGCCATCGGCCTCTATCGTGCACCACCAAAACCGCTCGAGCACCACCTAGACGCGCGAGCACACGCCGGGCGCAGCGCTCAAGACCGGTCGCCATGGCCACAAGAGCTCCAAGGGAGAGATCTTGTTCCTTTTGTGATGCCTATGGACTCGCCACGCCTCACTATATATACCAAGAAGTCTTGCTCACTTCTATGGATGCGGGTTAATCCTCGATGCCACGTGGCAGCCTTGGAGTGCATTTGACCTCCAAGGTCCTTGAACCCCAACCCATAGATTTCAAAAATCACATTTTTTCCCACCCCCTTCAACATTTTGAAACCTCTTGCTCATGAATTTGATTCACGGGCCGTGAAGTGCCACCAAAAGACCCCATCCCTGGCTTCAACGTGGACAACCCGGTCTGCACTTGGACTTTGTCAAGCATGCCCTTTGAGGCCACAAAAAACGGGAAAAGATTCAACTGCACCCAGTTTCAACTCGGCACATCTTGACAACTAGGACCCCGGTCAACAAGCCCTCAACTCTCCAAACAATGTGTAATATCTTCCTAAATGCACTCGAGGCCCAAGAAAGGCCACGTGGAATGATTTCCAATGCGACCAAGTAGGCACAAACCTCACCCCTGGTAAATCTTAAACTGGCCATAACTTTCCCTCTAGAGCTCCGATCAATGAATCAAGAAGACCGACATGCTCCACAACTCAAGCTTTTTGACCCTATCCACTTGCACTAGTTGTGACCACGTGTCCATACCTACCCTTCCCGTTGGGGATTTGCAAGACCTTCCACATTTAGGTAGCTCTATCTTTCATTCCGTGGCTCTTTTTGACGAGCTATTTGGACAAGCTTCTAGAGCATCTCGAACACTAGATTCTTGGGCAATATACTTACACTTTGGACACTTGGACCTACCATCCCGACCCACTTTGGAATCTTCTTGATCTAAAACAATGTTTATACGGGAGCCCCGCGCTTTTTTAGAAACTCGAATTTGATTGGACCACTGAGAGGTTTATTTTTGACAATTTGTTTTTGCAATTCTTGGAGCTCTCTCTCATTACCTCTAACACTGTCACCCTTTGCCTTGAGATCTCGAGGATGAGGGTACTAGCACTACTCACTTTTGCCTTCAGAACTTAAGTGACCCAGAGGGCCGAGGGGGATCAGGTCGTTGCAAACTACCACATCATCACCTTGATCACCAAATGGCTACCGCCATCCGAGCTGCCGAAACATAACATCATCGCCACCGGCCTCTATCATGCACCACCAAAGCCGCTCGGGCATCGCCTAGACTCGTCAACTCATGCCACGTGTAGCGCTCAGGACCAGACGCCATGGCCACGAGAGCTCCAAGGGAGAGCTCTTGTTCCTTTTTTGATGCCTATGGACTCTCCACGCCTCACTATATATACCAAGAAGTCTTGCTCGCTTCTATGGATGCAAGTTAATCCTCGATGCCACGTGACAACTTTGTAGTGCATTCGACCTCCAAGGTCCTTGAACCCCAACCCATAGATTTCAAAAATCAAAATTTTCCCCCTTCAACTTTTTTCAACCTCCTGCTCAAGAATCTGATTCACGGGGCTGTGAAGTGCCACCAAAAGACCACATCCCTAGTATCAACTTGGACAACCCGTTCTGCACTTGGACTTCATCAAGCATGCCCTTTGAGGCCACAAAAACCGGGAAAAGATTCAATTGCACCCACTTTCAACTCGGCACATCTTGACAACTGCGACCCCGATCAACAAGCCGTCAAATCTCCAAACAATGTGTACCGTCTTCTTAAATGCACTCAAGGCCCAACAAATGGCAAATGGAACGATTTCCAATGGGACCAAGTAAGCACAAACCTGGCCCCTGGAAAATCTTAAACTAGGCATAACTTTCCCTTTGGAGCTCGGATTAGTGAATCGGAAGACCAACATGCTCCACAACTCAAGCTCTTTGACCCTATCCACTTGCACAAATTGTGACCACGTTGGAGAGGGGGAATGGGGAACACACCCTACACACAGGCAATGGCCCCTATATAGCTCAAGGTATTCACAACACCCTTGTCCTCTCGAAAACACCTTCAAAAAAAACGATTCACACTAGCAGGGCCTTACCTACGCTTTACCCAACGCACAAACACTTTGCACAATCCTCGGACAGTGATCACACCGATTTGGTCCGCTTTCAGCTCTTCCACAAATCGACACCTCTCTCTCTCTTTCTCTCTCACACACGCAGGGGGCCCGGGGGACGCACACGCTCACACACACCGGCACCACACACCTTGGAGATGAACAAAGAAGAAAGGGGGGAAGGGGGGAAAGACCACACCAAAAAAATTGGCAATGAGAGCTTCTTTACACATCATGTACAAAACTCATGTGGCCTGTTCTAGGTTGCGCCATGGCCATCACCAATCCATACAGAGGGGCACACACCTCCCTCTCCACTCGACTTTGTCGGCACATGCCTTGACGAGAACATCCACTTCTATCTTCGCCCGCGTAACAACTCTTCCTCATGGAAGCCCTCGTTGGCTCCTTTTTCTGCAAGGCGTTTTCTCTTCTGAGCTCTTTCACGATGATTGGCCCTTCAAGCCGGCTTCGATTGCCGAGCGCATGAAAAAAAACCCTCTTCCTCCAAGCCCTCGCGCTTTCGTCGCTTCACGGACCACCCATGCCGGCTCCTACCATCAAGCACATGAAGCTCCCATTTCTTCCCAAACCTAAGGAGCCCAAGAGCAAAACCCTCCTCCTGGCTTTCTAAAAACGGCTACCTCCTTGCCTCACCTCTTTCTCTTCTTTTTCTTAAGGCCAAGAAAGAGTTTCTTTTTTTGGCAATGGCGCCAGGCGCCACTGCCCTCTCCTCAACCCTTCCCTTCCTTTTATTTTTTTGGCCCTCCTCTTGTGAGCTTACCCTTTTTGCAATTTTTCCAAGTCCAGCCTTCCTTTTTTTTCCCTTGAATTTACAAACAAGGGGCTCTTAGCACCTAATTTGTGCGCCGTCGGTGCCCCATGCACTCAAATTTGCCAAAATGGGTTCTCTCGGTCACATTGCATGGGAACTTCACTGTAGCGATTCCGAATTTTTGCTTTCATTCACCACTCGATGCCATGCTAGCTTCGGACAATGCATTCAAAAATGAAAAAAACACTTTTGATCTTTTTTTATCACGATTGCCTGCCACCCGGATGTGCGTATCGTGATGCCCATGAATCTGTCGGTGATCCGCAAGTTTTGACTGATGCCCCACGTTGCATGCGATTTTCCAGAACCCAAGCGAACTCAAAAATATCTTTTTCGGCACGCCTATCGACGTGGCCCGATGAGCACGTACCCGACTCCCGGCAAATATTCCACAGGCCATAACTTGCTCGTTTGAGCTCCGAATGACGAACCGAAAAGACCGGCATGATCGACAGCTTGACCTAAATACGTGTATCCATTGATCCCATTTTTCGACACCTGTCTGTACCTGCTCTGCCCGTCGGGACCTGCGAAGCCTTCTAACTTCGGACTGACATATCTTTCACACAGAAGCCCCGTTTGAGGAGCCGTCTTGACGAGCTTCTAGAGCATCTTGAACACCACATTTTGGGACACATTTTCCACATTTTGAACACCTTGATTTTCCGTCATCATTATCCCACTTTGGAGGCCCCCCTGGCCTAAAAAACCACTTTAAGCATACATTTCCGCTGGCACTCTCCTGCCCAGGGTCTTCATACCTGCTTTAGCCCTCTACCATGTACCTATCAGCATACATGGCGCTGCACTGCACACTTCTCAGCACGGACCAACTTTGGTTGCACCATCATTGCTCACCCCCTTGTTGAACATTCATGTTCAACCACAAACAGGCTTATTGCACTAAAAAAACTGCCACACCAAAACAAACTCTCTGCACACCACAAAACCACCTAACATATGTACAAAATTTGGCATTTGTCACGCGCCACATTTGTTCATGCGGGTTGCCCAACCCCCTGCTTTACCTGCCAATCCACCTAGATCAAACACCTGGCATTGATCCCATCCATCCACTTGCAACGGCCTCACATAGTGCTGCATCCCATTACACAGCCAATCATCCGCATAACATGCCCTTGGCATATTTCTACTGCTCCCAACATTTATTGGCATGCTGTCCAGTTCCAAAAAAACACCACCAGAAGCATCACCACTCTCCGAGTGTACATCATCATTTACATTGAACATGCCATGCCCTCCCTCCCAACCATGTAAAGTGAGATCCTCCTCAAGCAAATCCTGCACCTGCTCGATAGCCCACTGCACAGTTGCATTTATCAGCATCCCCTTCAACCACCATATACAAACTTCCTTTGACAGCTTGAACAAGTCCACACCCTTGGAATTTTCTTCATGTTCAAAAGAACCACTCCGCTTAGCGGGCAAAGCTTTCAACACAGGCACCCTAGTCACCATTACTTTCATACTCACCTCTGTACTTGCCTTTGTCAATACCACCATATCAACAGACTTTTGTTCTCCCAAAGAAACTGCCAGCTGTAGACGGACATACCCTCGTATCACCTATATTCTGGTCAAAGCTTTCCCAGCAAGCACTTGTGTCTCTTCATCCATCTCACCCACCGGGTCATCAAACCCCCAATTAGTTTCATCTTCAATGCATTCCTGGCCAAAAGAACCTGCATCCAAGGCACTACCCGTGAAATCCATAGGCGATTGCAGTTGCTCTTCCCTTCGACAAGTATCCGATGCCTCTTGCATGCCATCTTCTTCAATCTCTTCTTCTTCCTCAGCCACAACAACTCTCTCCTTCTTGGGAAACCCTTGTATATGTCGTATAATCAAAGCACCTTCCACAGCTACCTTGATGAGCATCGTCATTAGCATGGTGCCACACAACACCCTCACTTGCATGTCTCCATTTCCAAGCTCTGATGCTATCACCTGCTCATCTTTTATAGTGGCAACCACCACATCCTTATACATATACGAAGGTAACTTTACCTTTACTGGCACCGACTCTTCGGATTCTGCCTCGCAACTTGTATCTCTATCCTCCTCGCTTGTTTCCCAAAAGCTTGAGCTTGTAGGCTCATCATCTTCACCATAAGCCGATTTGGTATCAGCATCATCATCCTCTAGCTGCTCCACAAAAGCTGGACCATCGTCGTGCCCACTTTCTTCATCCAACCCCAAGCTTTCTGCATCTATAACTCGGCCATAATCTGCTATCTTCTCATACAAGCACTCCACGAGAACAAGCTCCACCTCTTCAAGTTGCACTAGACACTTTGCATTTGCTAACTCCTCTACACACAGGCTCTCTTTAACAAAAGGCTCATCTTCACTGACAAGCTCCTCCACAATCGGCATAGACACTTCACCAATTTGTAATTTCCAAGGAACGTAGTCAATCATAGGTCTTACCCTAACATGCTCCACACTTTGCATCACTGGCATCATCCTCGGTGGGCCCATAGAACAAACTGTTGCTTCAACATGCATACAATCTACAGGATTTAACAAGCCTATCTCCAGATTTCTTTTCATTTTCCTGCTCTTCACCCTGGCAACCCTGACTGCCTCGGCATAAGTCTTTGGCTCTTCATCATCCACTCTATCTCAAACTCGAGGACACAGGCAAGCTAAGAATTTCTCCAGCTTGAAACCATCCGCATTGACCACTTGGGTGGCAACAACCAGATCACTCCAACAAGCTTCAAACTTACTGACAAAAGCATCAAAATCATCACCTACATCCTGTCGTAGGCTCTTAATCTTCGTATCTGCTTCAGTAGCGGACACCACCTTGCGAAACCTGCAAAGAAACTACTCTCGGAAACCAACCCAATCCTGCTTATTTGCAGCTTCTAGACCATCGAACCAGGCCTTCGCTTTACCTCGCAACACCAACGGCACTGTCTCCAGCTTTTCTTCATCACTCCAACACTTGCAATGAGAGCATAAATAACTGGAAATCTGTCAACCACTCATCCGCATCTTCTTCACCACTAAAAATTGGGCCAACACTCTGCCACATTTTTGCTTATAAACACATCACTAGGGAGCAATCAGTGTGCTCCTCCGTGGGGGCACCACAAGATGGAGAGGGGGAATGGGGAACACACCCGACACACACGCAATGGCCCCTATATAGCCCAGGGTATTCACAGCACCCCTGTCCTCTCGAAAACACCTTCAAAAAAGACGATTCACACTAGCAGGGCCTTGTCTGCCCTTCGCCCAACGCACAAACACTTTGCACAATCCTCAGACAACGATCACACCGATTTGGTCCGCTTTCAGCTCTTCCACAAATCGACACCTCTCTCTCTTTCTCTCTCACACACGCAGGGGACCCGGGGGACGCACACGCTCACACACACCCGCACCACACACCTTGGAGACGAGCAAAGAAGAAAGGGGGGAAGGGGGGAAAGACCACACCAAAAAAATCGGCAATGAGAGCTTCTTTACACATCATGTACAAAACTCATGTGGCTTGCTCTAGGTCGCGCCATGGCCGTCACCAATCCATACAAAGGGGCACACACCTCCCTCGCTACTCGACTCAGTCAGCACATGCCTTGACGAGAACATCCACTTCTATCTTTGCCCGCGTAACAACTCTTCCTCATGGAAGGCCTCGTTGGCTCCTTTTTTTGCAAGGCGTTTGCTCTTCTGAACTCCTTCACGATGATTCACCCTTCAAGCCGGCTTCGATTGCCGAGCGCACAAAAAAACCCCTCCTCCAAGCCCTCACGCTTTCGTCGCTTCACGGACCACCCATGCCGACTCCGACCATCGAGCGCATGAAGCTCCTCCTTCTTCCCAAGCTTAAGGAGCCCAAGAGCAAAACCCTCCTCCTGGCTTTCGAAAAACGGCTGCCCCCTTGCCTCACCTCTTTCTCTTCTTTTTCTTAAGGCCAAGAAAGAGTTTCTTTTTTTTTTGGCAGTGGCGCCTGGCCTCAAGCCTTTCCTTCCTTTTATTTTTTTTGGCCCCCCTCTTGTGAGCTTACCCTTTTTGCCCTTTTTCCAAGTCCAGCCTTCCTTTTTTTTTCCCTTGAATTTACAAACAAGGGGCTCTTAGCACCTAATTTGTGCGCCGTGGGTGCCCCATGCACTCAAATTTGCCAAAATGGGTTCTCTCGATCACACTGCATGGGAACTTCACTATAGCCATTCCGAATTTTCGCTTTCATCCACCACTCGATGCCACGCTAGCCCCGGACAACTTGTTCAAAAATGAAAAAACACTTTTGATCTTTTTGTATCATGATTGCTTGCCACTCGGATGTGCGTATCGTGATGTCCATGAATCTGATCGATGATCCGCAAGTATTGACTGACGCCCCACATTGCTCAAAAATATCTTTCTCTGCACGCCTATCAACGTGGCCCGATGAGCACGTACCCGACCCCCGTCAAATATTCCACAGGCCATAACTTGCCTGTTTGAGCTCCGAATAACGAACCGAAAAGACCGGCATGATCGACAGCTTAAGCTTTACACGTGTATCCATTGATCCCATTTTTTGCCACGTGTCTGTACCTGCTCTGCCTATCGGGACCTGCGAAGCCTTCTAACTTCAGACTGACATATCTTTCACACCGAAGCCCCGTTTGAGGAGCCGTCTGGACGAGCTTCTAGAGCATCTTGAACACCACATTTTGGGACACATTTTCCGCATTTTGAACACCTTGATTTTTTGTCATCATTATCCCACTTTGGAGGCCCCCCTGGCCTAAAAAACCACTTTAAGGATACATTTCCGTTGCCACTCTTCTGCCCAGGGTCTTCATACCTGCTTTAGCCCTCTACCATGCACCTATCAACATACATGGCGCTGCACTGCACACTTCTCAGTATGCACCAACTTTGGTTGCACCAACGTGTGCATACCTCCCCTTCCCATTGGGGATTTGCAAGACCTTCCACATTTGGGTAGCTCTATCTTTCACTTCGTGGCTCTATTTTACGAGGCTTCTGGACAAGCTTCTAGAGCATCTCGAACACTACATTCTTGTGCCCTATACTTACACTTCGGACAATTGGACCTACCATCCCAAGTGACCCACTTTGGAACCTTCTCGATTCAAAACACGATTTATATGGGAGTCCCGCGCTTTTTTGGAAAGTCGAATTTGACTGGACCAGTGGGAGGTTTATTTTTGACAATTTGTTTTTGCAATTCTTGGAGCTTCATCTACCGACTTCTCTCTCATTACCTCTCACCTTGCCACCATTTGCCTTGAGATCTCGAGGACGAGGGTACTAGCACTACTCACTTTTGCCTTCAAAAATTAAGGGACCCAGAGGGCCAAGGGGGACCAAGTTGTTGCAAACTACCACATCATCACCTTGATCACCAAATTGCTACCGCCATCCGAGTTGTTGAACCATAACATCGTTTCCACCGGCCTCTATTGTGCACCACCAAAACCGCTTGGGCACCGCCTAGAATCGCTAGCTCATGCCACGTGCAACGCTCAAGACCAGACGTCATGGCCACGAAAGCTCCAAGGGGGAGCTCTCGTTCCTTTTGTGATGCATATGGACTCTCCATGCCTCACTATATAAACCAAGAAGTCTTGCTCGCTTCTATGGATGAGGGTTAATCCTCGATGTCACGTGGCAGCCTTGTAGTGCATTCGACCTCCAAGGTCCTTGAACTCCAACCCATAGATTTCAAAAATCAAAATTTTTCCAACCCCCTTCAACTTTTGTCAACCTCCTGCTCAAGAATCTGATTCACGGGGCTGTGAAGTGCCACCAAAAGACCCCATCTCTAGCTTCAACTTGGACAACCCGTTCTGCACTTGGACTTTGTCAAGCATGCACTTTGAGGCCACAAAAAACGGGAAAAGATTCAATTGCACCCAGTTCAACTCGGGACATCTTGACAACCGGGACCCCGATCAACAAGCCATCAAATCTCTAAACAATGTGTAGTATCTTCTTAAATGCACTCAAGGCCCAAGAAATCCCAGATGGAATGATTTCCAATGGGACCAAGTAAGCACAAACCTGGCCCCTGGAAAATCTTAAACTGGCCATAACTTTCCCTCTGGAGCTCCGATCAGTGAATTGAGAAGACCAACATGCTCCACAACTCAAGCTCTTTGACCCTGTCCACTTGCACAAGTTGTGACCACGTGTCCATACTTGCCCTGCCCTGCCCTGCTGTGGCTCTGTTTTGACGAGTCCTCGAGGCAAGCTTCTAGAGAATCTCAAACACAGCATTCTTGTGCACTATACTTACACTTTGGACGATTGGACCTACCATCCCAAGTGACCTTCTCGAATTAAAACATGGTTTATATGGGAGGCCCGCGCTTTTTTGGAAACTCAAATTTGATTGGACCAGTGGGAGGTTTATTTTTGACAATTTGTGTTTGCAATTCTTGGAGTTTCATCTACCGACTTCTCTCTCATTACCTCTCACACTCCCACCCTTTGCCTTGAGATATCGAGGACGAGGGTACTAGCGCTACTCACTTTTGCCTTCAGAACTTAAGGGACCCAGAGGGCCAAGGGGGACCAAGTTGTTGCAAACTACCACATCATCACCTTGATCACCAAATTTCTATCGCCATCGGAGTTGTTGAACCATAACATCGTTTCCATCAGCGTCTATTGTGCACAAACAAAACCGCTCAGGCAGCGCCTAGACTCACCAACTCATGCCACGTGCAACGCTCAAGACCAAACTCCATGACCACGAGAGCTCCAAGGGAGAGATCTCGTTCCTTTTGTGATTCCTATGGACCCTCCATGCCTCACTATATATACCAAGAGGTCTTGCTTGCTTCTATGGATGCGGGTTAATCCTTGATGCCACATGGCAGCCTTGCATTGCATTCAACCTCCAAGGTCCTTGAACCCCAACCATAGATTTCAAAACTCAAATTTTTTCCAACCCCTTCAACATTTTAGAATCTGCTGCTCAAGAATTTTATTCATGGGCCATGAAGTGCCACCAAAAGACCCCATCCCTGGCTTCAACTTGGACAACCCGTTTTACACTTGGACTTTGTCAAGCATGCCCTTTGAGGCCACAAAAAATGGGAAAAGATTCAACTGCACGCAGTTTCAACTCGGCACATCTTGACAACCGGGACCCCAATCAACAAGCCATGAAATCTCCAAACAATGTGTACTATCTTCTTAAATGCACTTGAGGCCCAAGAAATTCCAGATGGAACAATATCCAATGGGACCAAGTAGGCATATTTACAGAACTTTGAAAGCTGCCAACTAAACAAAAAACCAAGAGCACTCTGATAATAGAATCCATATGTACATGTATGTACAAAGCTTCATCTCCTCCGGATACTGCGTGCTTTTAGGTGGGTTGTCCCACCCTCTTGGTTACAATTTGATGCACATAAGGTACCACCCCTCTGTCAAAGTACAACTTGAGCCACACACCATTCACCATGTGCCTAAGAACCTTACCATTTGAGCTGACCAATTGATAGGTCCCATTTGGAAAGGCCTTCTGTACCTTGTACAGATTTTTGAAAGGTGAAGTCCAAGTAGCTCTTGTACTTCATCACCAGGTCACCTTCTTCAATCTCCTTATCAGGTAGATTCTTATTGACTCGTAGTCTGTTGATGCTTCTCTATCCATCTGCAAAACTTAAAGGCCAACAATCCTATTATGTGGAGTGGCATTGATGCACCACATACCCTTCAAAGTACTTAACTGTGCATGTATTGGCAGAACTGTCTCTTCACCATAGAACAACTCAAATGGAGTAAAGTTGGTCGCTACTTTGTAAGATGTTGTCAAGAAGTTTGCGGTCTTGCCAGGAAAGCACCGAGATTTTGGCTGTGAGAGTTTGTGAGAGAACTCCAAAAATTATATGAAGGAGTTATACCATAGATGCCATGAAGTCTAGGGTTTGGAAGTAAATGTAATTAAAGAAGCCTACTCTTTCTCTCTTGCACTCACACACACAAAGAAACAACACAAAAGAGAATATCAAAACAACACAAAATGAAAACATCAAGGCTATGGTCGTATCGTATCATGGGTAACATGAAAGGGTTAATAGATGAGCTAATGGCATTTAATATTTGCCAACTAAACAGGCTACGAATTGTTCTTTGGAATTGTAATTTTGTGCTTACCATAAAATATATGTTTTGTCTAGTGATTGGGATTAATTATGTGTACAAATCCTCTTGGTTCGTAGCAAGATAACTTCACTTATGTTAAAAGAAAGGTTATAGTCTATAAGGGGTAGTATGATGGGATTCGATAAAATGAGTATTTCATTGAGCCTTTCTGGGCCAAAGAGAAACATTATACATTGTTGAATTTACAACTCATCCATACGTTAATTGTAATAGATGGCACAGAGTGGAAGCGATAAAAATTCACATCATGTGGATTATTCATCTAGGATAACTCTAGTATGGAAAAAATGTAGGTATGAGAGATGTTGGGGGTTCCATCGTTGCATAGCTCCAATGACCAAAAAATTTATCAATCCAGAGGGATGAGCTACCCAGCTAGGGTATGGAAACACTCACACAATTAGTGAGCTAATCATGGCAACACGAATGGTTAACTCTATGAGGTGAGCTTCTCGGCTTATGGAGGCGCTAAGCCTCAATGAAGGACAATCTCCACATCCACTTCTCTTCACCTCTAATCAACCTAATCACACACACTAACGATTACAAGACGGACACAACTCTAATCTTATTGATAGCCGTTTTTCGGCTCTCATAAAATAATTTTAAGAAGCCACTTCACCCCACAAAAACACCCTAGTACAATGACTAGGCTCGCTTTTTCATTATAAATAGTGTGCGTGTGTTTAGGTTTTTATCATATTTTTTTATATCAAACCATTGAGCGCGTCATCGGGCTAGGAGACAAAAAAATAAATTTATAATATTACGGTCCTCTTTATATGTAAATATTTTCTATCAAATAAAGGACCTAAGTATAAAGGGTTTTTTTTCAAATTTTTTGTATTTATATAAATACATATTCCTAGGTGTGCGTTATCAGGCCTAAGTATGCTAGCTTCCATCTCGTGTCATTCCTTATACATATTTTACTATCATTCTATCCCTTAAGCTCTGCTCACATAAGCCTTGAAAAACCTTTATGTGACTTCATTGTAAAAATTCACCAATAACCTTATCTACTCCGTCATATTTTTTTTCCATCCCTCCCAGTTAAATATTCACAAGTACATAGATTTTATCTTTAAATAAATTCCATGAATTACTCAAAGTAGAGAATAACTGAGGGTCCCTTCCCTCATGATTTTCCTCCTTTATTTTATATATTTTTTGCCACCATGCATCCCATGTGTCCATTTTTCATGACTAGCTAGCCTATCTTCTTACCCCACAAGTATATATTATATTTGATACTTATCCTATACCATACATGTGTGCAAGCTCCTTGGCAATATTAGGTCATGGTTGATGTATGGGGGGCTCACTTGGAAGACTACAAAGGAAAAAGAATCAAATAGTGGCCCACTTCAAGCTTTATTAGGTGCTGCAGGGACAGATTTTTTCTCGAATTTTGGCACCTTCTTATGATCCGAATTTGAGGATACTTTCAAAAGACAAAACGTAGTTCGTGAGTTGAAGTATTTTCCATAATTTTTTCAAAATTTTTGAAGTCAAGGGCGATTTTACATGAAATTTATGGCCGACTTAAAAAATGCTACCTCATACACCCAAAAAATCTTTCTATTTCTCTCACCCTTCTACACACCTACTCACTCTTACACACTCCTCTCTCTCCTTCCCACTCCCAAACCTGCAACTCCCATGTCATAATTCACCCTCTTCACCATTGCCACTTCTCTCACACCTCCATAGCCTTCATCCTCCATTTCTACACCCCTAGGTGCTCCCCTTTCTCTCTACATATATGTCCATATTACCATACCCTCTTTAGCTTTGTAAAGAACTTCAAAAAATCAGCAAAAATACAAGGTTAACCTCTGAAAATGAATGCTTTTATCATGAATTTTCCAAGGTTTGAGGATAACATAGCTTCATCGACACGTGCTACTTCGCCATGCCGACCGCTTCTTCTACTGGTGCTGTAAAGAGGTGAATGTCAACTTCTCCAAAGATTCAACCTTTCTTTACAAGCTTATCCATTCTCTAACTTTTCTCATCATATATCTCACCATTTGGTGAATGATTTTGTAAATATTTTTTAGTGATAACTACTAACTACTAACCACTAACCTTATTGTAAAATTCACCCTCTACTAAAGTAGGCACTCCCAAATTATTCACTCAATCCTCTCTCCTTTAATCCTCAATAGTTCTCTTCCCTTGAGCCCACATCCATGTGACTCAAAGAATAAGAGAAACCCACCCTTATTTAAAAATAAAATAAAATATGCATAATCTTTGATTTCTTCAAGTAAACCTGATTAGTTCTAATCCTAATCGGGGCTTGTAAAACCTATAAATAGAGCCCTTCTCTCCCTTGTAAATTATCACATGATCACACTACACCACACCATTCTCAACACATAACACACCACTCTTCAAGCCTAGTTGTGTAGAGTGTGTGCATTGTGAGTGCTCTATTCCATCACTACACATAGGTGCATGGAGAAGCTTGAAGTTAGTATGCCATCTAGAGGAGTGGAGTGATACCATACTCTGCATCACACTTGTAGCCTACTCTTGTCCATAAATAAGATTCATAGTTTTGGGTGCAATTGTATGCTGCAACTACGACTCTTCTCTCCAAATTGACTTGATAAGTTGGCTCATCAGGTGGTTGAAGGTATATTGTCCTTGAAGTCTGTTGTGCTATTTCATGCTTGATGGTTTGAGGGCTTGTTGAATTGTTTGCCTAAAAAATCAATTGTAAGAGGGTGCTTGGTGAGAGGGCTCCCGTGACCCTAAGACAATTTGTGTATTGGCAACAAGGTCAAGTTTTGTGTTGTCTCTCTATTTCTCATCAAGCTTTGTGTGCATCTAGCCTTTAAAGCTAAGACTGAGTTGCTCAAGTTGATTTGTGATCTTACCTCTCTCTAGCGTGGTGAATGTTTGTGTTTGGTGTGTGTGGCTATCTTGCATTCCCCTACCTTTGTGTGTTTGATTACAAGGAGATATTGGGTGCGTCCTAGTTCGCATCTACAACTAGGTGGTGCCGCTTTTCTTGTATTGGTTTCTGGCTGTGGGTTGTTGTTATCTTGGATTGTGCTTGCCCCAGCCCCAATTGAACAGCACGGGAGCCTTGAGAGGTGTTTAGAGGTCTCCTCTCTTGTTGACCGCCCCGGACCGCTTCACTATCATGCAACACTCTAATTGTAAGCACACACACATAGATCTATCAAGCACCGCACTCCAGTCATACCTACATGCACACACAAGAAAAAGATGGCAATCACACAAGATTAGAGAGGGATTAACCACTAATTAGTTAAGATCTAGCTAATCTAAGCATCATAGGCAATCATAAAAAGTATGAGAGAGGCATAGTGAAAAAGAATAAATCTTGGATTAGTGTTAATTGAGTCACATGAGCAAGGAGAAGCTCAAGGACTCCATAGCCAAACACCTCAAGAGCTCTCACCAAAGAGTGCTCTCTACAAATGAGCTTGAGAACCTTAATTTATTTTACACACTTCCTTATATACCTAGGGTAAAAATATGCAATGTCCGGGCGCACAATGTCTTTAGGGCTCCACCACTTATTGAATCCGCAACCTAAGCACACTAACTAACCTGTTATTTACATCTTAGAACTCCCATTGAGCCCGTAACACCTTACAAATATTACAATGGCTTGAAATAAATCGGAAATTCACAATACACGACCATTTTGGGAAAATGTGTAAAATGTGTAACTCCAATCTTTATTGCTTCTTTGTATTCATCCTTGATGTGCATCCGTACGCCTTCAGTCTTTAGCAGCTCCTGTTGACTGAGGTTGACTCAATTAACATTCCCCGTTTCCGATTTTAGTGCTCGTCCTCGGGCATTGTTGAAAAGTGTCCGTGGAGGCTATGAAAGGTTTTTGATTGGTTGTTGATGGCTGAGTTTCTTCATTTTCCATTGGATTTGTTGATTGAGACCAAAGGAAAAAAACCTAGTGGACAAAAAGTACCTTTGGGATACATGCATTATTGGAGTACTTATTAGCATGGGAAATATTAATAAAGTACTCGAGGGATTATTTTCTGATAGATATGGAATCAAAAAGGCAACAAATATGAGAGGGTAGCATGATGAAACATTGGTTTTCATGTTGTAGTCCACTCAAGGTGCATAGGTGGAAGCAAAAAAAGATTGTCTAATGCATATGTCCAATGGTGGGACATCCTATAGATGCATCGATAGAAATGCATGGAAAACAATATGTTGTGCCAGAAGGATTTTGAGGGGTTCTTCAGAAAGATGGTGTAGCTATAAAAGAATATGACATGGATTTGCAAGCTGGAACCCTTTAAGAATGGTTTTTGTTTGACGAGGATATGTGCTCTCATCTTACTGTGCACTGTGCATGAGTGTTGGACTCTACGACACTCCACCAATTGTAAGTTAGTAGACTTCGACTCTTATGCTCATCTCATCCAGCATGAACAACACAAATTAGATATTGCGAATAATGCTTTTCTCATTTTATGGCTCAGTAGATCGACTCTGACTATGCCAAGAGTGTTTTTTGCACCCTAGTGACTTGACTATTTACATTCTTGTGCTTACTACAAACATTTCTTCAGGTAAAAGTAAGCTTGAATCCTCAAAAAGAGGATTAGTGAAGGACCAAGTTGGCATTGAGGTTTCTTTTGCCATACCTATTTCATCATCTTTGAATCTGTATTCTCGTTGGTTGGGTGGTTCTTCTTTGACTGTGAAGACTCCATTATTTGTTTGATTCTCTAATTGGGCCTATTGATAGGACTCTTTGATGTTGTTGTAGGCCTTTGTTCACTGTTAGCATTTGTCTTTTGACTAGGAGCATTGGAAGACTTAGGAATCCAAATCTGTTGATGACCTTTGTATCTCCTTTGTTGACTTTGCTTTGCTCTAGGTTTTTTTTAGTTCTTGAGATCTTCATGCAGGTCTGGTGTAGTTGCAGTTGGCTTGTGGTTGACTGGCAGCCAAATCTTTGTATAACCTGTGTAGAATCCTTGTCTAAGAGGAAGATCCTTTGAGATCTGTCTCTATTCTGTATCCTCTTGAGAGTTGTGGTAGACTCTAGCATCTTTTGATGTTTTTTTGTTGTATACCTGCTTCTTAGGTATCCTAGGATATTGTCGAGGTTGATCCCTTGTGGGCCTTCTTTCTTGGGAGGGACTTCACGTTACTTCGTATGCTCTAACCTGCGGTTTTGGTACCCATATCTGTCTGTTACCTCTATAGTACTCTTGTTCCTTTAAGCTCCATTATGATGCTATTCTTCCCATGTGTTTGTTTTTTTGTGTTGATTTCTGTTTTTTAATCCAAATCGGATCATTGACTTTCACTAAACTGCTCGCAACAAACACTTTCTTGACTTTCCTTTGCTTTCTCGAGTACTTTGGCTACAACATCTTTGCTTTTTTGGGTGTCTCCTTAGAGGTCTTAGTTGGGTCAGCAATTGACGTGAAGTTTTGAAAGCCTGACTTTCTTGAAGAAGTTGATCCATGAGGGTTCTTTGATGTAGAGGCATATGCTGTCACAACTTCTTTGATAATCGGTGGAAGTTCCACTTTAGATTTACCTTTGTCTGCAAGATTTATCTTTGATTCTTGTGAATTCTGCAACTCTGAATCTAGCATTAACGGTATCTGCAATTCTTTCTTGCTACCTCTTGGAGAAGAGAGTCTTAGCATTGTGACTTCTTTCTAGATCTTTTGTTGATCTAACCACTGATGTCCAAGGATGACATCTGCAAGCATTTCCTTTGAAGGATTCACTTGAAACTTCACGTGCTCTTCATGATTTTGGATGCTAAGGGTAGCAACCATTTCTTTTTGACCTGTATGCAAACCTAGCATTGTTTTGCTATCATGTTTTCATGGAGTAATCTCTAGAATTCTCTGAATGTGGTCTGTAACCATATTTCACTTTTCTTCTTTATCCAAAGAGCATTACATCTGACACTTGCTCATTTTGTACTGTTGAGGACTATAGCTATTCTCATTGTTGGATGTATTGAAGATTTATGTCCTGCTTTTCCCATGGTCTCATCTTGATCTAATTTCTATTGATCTGCACTTGCTATTTCTTGATTTTATTTAAGCTCTTCCGAAGTTTTGTTCGATGGAGATGAATCATCTTCAATAAGATTTTCTTTGATATAAGTCTCCATTTTAATTGTGCTTGAGGACTTTGTGTTGTCGTCCGCGGGTGACCAGTCTTGGTCTTCATTCTTTGTTGTCTGTGATGACTGCATCCTGCTTGAATTCTGTACCTCTTACATCTTCGCGGCCATTGGCATTCTCATTATGATGTCGTTTGGCATATCTTTTGTTGTGATCACATCAAATTGAGCTATTATAATCTATGAACTTATTTCAATGGTGGTGGAGATGATTCCCCAACATTTTGCTTGTTTGTCTCCAGATATACTCACAGAGTCAGGAGCATCTTCTAGTTGTGGTTGGCCACATCTTTTCCAAGTGCAAAAGGACATCAGGTTCTTGTCTAACTAAAAATCTAGCTTTACTTCACTTGACAACTTTTCTTTGTGCTCACCAATAATGTTGCACTTGATCGTCTCAGGATTTGTGTCCGAATTGACTTCTTTTTCTAAGGAAACATCCTTTGATTGAACTTTATCTTCATTTTCATTACTTTGATCACCTACTTCAATTGATGTTGACTCCATTAATTGTAATATTGCACCTTTTTGAAGTTGTTGAGAATTGTTTACCTGCATCTGAGTAACCTTTGATCTAATGGATCCATTGTACTTTCTGGAAAAATCTATCTCTACGAAGGAGAATTTGGTGGTGACCTTTGTGTAGCCTTCTGAACTTTAGCTTTCATTGATTCTGACTTTTTTATCACCCATTCTAGCATCTTGAGGCTTTGCATCATCTTTAGATAGTCATTGACTTCAGTTGTACCATTCATATGGGTTTTGTACAAGGTCATGATCTTGCTAATATTCGTTACCATGTGCATCTTGATATACATATGTGAGATTAATCACATGTAACTGTTTGAACACTATTGGATTTGTCGGTTTTTGACTTTGATTTGGGGAGATCAGCTGAAACTTTTATCCCTGATGATCTTCATATAAGCATTTGTCTGCAGATTCTGATGGGATTTGGGTCACTTGGAAACTTCCAACAACCATATGATCTTTCAATGGTTTCTGCTTTGAAGGAATTTGTTGGTTAAAGGCTCTAGGGCTCCTAACTGGTGTAGCATTTCCTAGTATATAAGCTGAGGTTGATGGATTTGCAGCTCCCCCCTTCCTAGAGTGATCACTATAGCCTGCTTCATTGTAAGAGTTGAAAATTGTTTCACGCTGGTTTAGTCTCACCTTTTGGGATTGTGAAGGCACACTTTGGGTCAAGGATTTCAAAATGACGTGATCACACTATAATTTCAGGTTAATAACAATTGAAAAGCAAAATAACAACTATTATGTTAATTGACATTCATCTTTTTTGACCTCCAGGGAGACCTGGAGACAGGCTCGTAGCCCGTCGGGCCTGCTGGGTAAAGCTACTTTCCCGCCGGGCCCGTCGTGGCTATATAAAGGCAACGTCGGTGCTTGTCTTTTTCACAAAAGAGGTACATTGAAAAGTCTTCACCAAACTTTCTGGCAACTTTCCACATTCTCAAAGCAGTGTAACAGTAATTTTTTAAACCCTTCCTTATTTTATTGATGTTTTTTTGAGTTTTTTGTGTTAAAACTTAAAGGTATAAAATTTATTTTATCAAATCATCATACGTGGATGCACTGGCACATGGTTGCAATTGCGGCTAGGTATGTCATTGCAAAATCGTACGATGATTATGTTTTATATTGCTCCCAGTCATTCATGCTTCGGCACATGGTTGCAATTGCGACTAGATGTGTTGCTGCTAGAATGACAAGAGCATTTGTTTGAAAGAAGTAACCGTGCGTGAATGCACTGGCACATGGTTGCAATTGCGGCTAGGTGTGTCATTTCAAAAGAGTAGGGTGATTATGTTTTATGTTGCTCACAGTCATTCATGCTTCGGCACATGGTTGCAATTGCGACTAGGTGTGTTGCTGTTAGAATCATAGGAGCATCTGTTTGAAATAAGTCACCGTGCGTGGATGCACTGGCACATGGTTGCAATTGCGGCTAGGTGTGTCATTGCAAAAACGGAAGATGACTATGTTTTATGTTGCTTCCCATCATTCATGCTTCGGCACATGGTTGCAATTGCGACTAGGTGTGTTGCTGCTAGATTGACGGTAGCATCTAATGCATGAATGTGTGCTCAAATAATTTCATAATGCTACATATGCTTGAATCTTGAAAGAAGACATCATGCCTGGATGCACTGGCACATGGTTGCAATTGCGACTAGGTGTGTCATTGCAAAAGCGTAGGATGACTATGTTTTATGTTGCTTCCAGTCATTCATGCGTCGACACATGGTTGCAATTGCGACTAGGTGTGTTGTTGCTAGAATGACAGTAGCATATGTTTGAAAGAAGTCACCGTGCGTGGATGCACTGGCACATGGTTGCAATTGCGGCTAGGTGTGTCATTGCAAAAATGCAAGATGACTATGTTTTATGTTGCTTCCCGTCATTAATGCTTTGGCACATGGTTGTAATTGCGACTAGGTGTGTTGCTGCTAGATTGACAGTAGCATCTGTTTGAAAGAAGTCACCGTGCGTGGATGCACTGGCACATGGTTGCAATTGCGGCTAGGTGTGTCATTGCAAAAGCGTAGGGTGACTATGTTTTATGTTGCTCTCAGTCATTCATGCTTCGACACATGGTTGCAATTGAGACTAGGTGTGTTGCTGCTAGAATGACAGGAGCATCTGTTTGAAAGACGTCACCGTGCGTGGATGCAGTGGCACATGGTTGCAATTGCGGCTAGGTGTATCATTGCAAAAGCGTAGGGTGACTATGTTTTATGTTTCCCAGTCATTCATGCTTCGGCACATGGTTGCAATTGCAACTAGGTGTGTTGCTGCTAGAATGACAGGAGCATCTGATTGTAAGTTGTTGTACGATGAGGCATTGGCACATGGTTGCAATTGCGATTAGGTGTGTCACTGCAAAAGCGTACGAGATCTATGGTCTATACTACATTTTTTCTTTCACGTAGAAAAGATCCAAATGCAGTGGCACATAGTTATATTTCACAATGTGTTGTTTGCAATAATACCATTGGAGGCAAAATGGATCCTTCTGCTACTTCAATGATAGAGTTCAAAAAGAAAATTAGACAATTGTTGATTACAATCATCAGTGCACAAGATCCCGACGATATAGCGCAGATCGTTGCAGATGAGTCTAGATTGCAATCATTATACAATGAGATTGTCCGCAAAATGTTGTTGTTATATCCAGACAAAACAACCGAATCAATAATCTCATTACTGAGCAGTTGGGTGGGCAATTTGCCCAAGGTGGCCTCTGATTTGAAAGAGGAATGCCCTCAAGAAGTAGACAAGGGTAAGCTAGAGACTTGGAACACGAGATGGAGAGCTGAAAAGGAGAGGTCAATGCGAGAATCCCACATAGACACACAGTTTGGCCTAAGCAAGAAAATGCGAATGGCTATCACCAGAGTTATGGGGAGCAGCCAAGTTGGAGAACCGTTTATTGAGAAGGTTGCCATTGAGGGAACATCGGGTTCTACTGCTTTTGCCTGTCACCTGGAGAGCAGTATATACAATTCTGAATGTAGTATGACTCTGGGCATTCCAAATAAGTCCATTAAGAAGATCAAGAAACTTGGGTCAGGGGCTTATGGCACAGGGTGGCAAGTTCAAATCAAAGGGATCAGTTTCCTTCATGCCCCTTTCACATGGATCTTTCACGACGCTTGTAGCGCATCAAGAGGGGAAAGAAAAGATCCTTGAAGACTTTAAATGGGAGCAACCCTCTGAAGACAAGAAAACAGGTATCAAGAGCCTGTGCAATCATGCTCCCTCATTGATCCATGCCTTGGTGAAGGCATTGGGATTCACACATGACGAGGGAGTGATACACAATGATCTCCATCCATGGAACATCATGTTGGACTTTACCAAGGATCTCACTCCCCGTATTGGAATAATTGATTGGGGATTGGCTCTGCATGTTGGCTTAGAGACACAAAAGACCAACAATACCGATGAAAACTGGCAAAAGCTTCATCCTTGGTGAGCTCCTCAGTTACTAGGTGGCAAGAATTTATGCTGATGGACCAAGGCCACATATGTGTACGCCATAGGATGGGTGATATGGCAATTTTGTAAGTTTTGTGGAGAGTTCTCTGACTACTACAACACAGATTGGTTCAAACATAAGGTTTCAGTGGAGGTACAAGCCATATCTAGGATTGTTATGGAAGGTTGGGTGAGGAAGAAATCCACAGACAGAAAGACCTTGGCACTTTTGGGCGAAGAATTAGAAAGATTTGAAGCCCAGCTAGAACGATGCTTACGCCCTCCCTCTGAAATGAGTGTAGCATGTTTTTGATGGATATATGATGTACTTTAAGAAGCAGGGTTTTCTGAGACTTTTGACTTATAAAAGCACTTTTAAAAATTGGGTTTTATGCGCCATGGATGATGTATGAGTAATAAAAACACTTTGTTATATCTCAATAGACAACAAATTTTCTATGAGTTTTGTTTTTTCTCTTAAGTTTCAAGCAATAAGCCACGTGGAGTCACTGATTGTCATTCATTGATTTTAAAAATGGTGGTTACTCTTATATCAATTGATTGTCGTAAGATGGTGGTTATTCTAATATCAATTGATTGTCGTAAAATGGTGGTTAAAATTATAGCAATTGATTGTCGTAAAATGGTGGTTACTCTTATAGCAATTGATTATCATTAAGTTTGTATGCCGTAACTGAAGTATAGTGTTTAATCAGAATATGGATAATGATAATCAAAGGGCTAAGCACGCTTTTGAGTGTCTCAGATCCATGTGTCAAAGCGGTGGAGTGAACAACACAGCTCGAATTGCAGCTCGTCGTTGCTCCCAGTGGGCCAACCCATTGGGTACACAATGGAAAGAGGTGAACACTAGGATTGACCGAGAAATGGTCAAATCCATATGGCCAGACGTTGCAGATGAAAACATCAAGAAAGGCCCACTCAAGCTATCACAATGTATTAATGCAGACATACGAGACAATGGAGAGAACATATATCTCGATGTTATGGGTCATCCTATGCATCATATGGATTGTCCATTGTGGTTTGCCAAGATGTTATACATGCATTATGTCTTGGGTGAAGCAGTGGACTTTAGCTCAAGGACACCTCACATGAAGGTGAGAGGCGGAAGTGAAAAAATAGACCCGGTGGCCTCTACACCAAGACTATGCACAATGGCCTCATCATGGGGAATACGCAATAGGGGCACCACCTAGCAAGATATGCGGCTAGGATGCATACATATACACAATGAAACATGCCATGGAAAACAATTTCAAGATCCACGCCCAAATGTGGAATGGGGTGGTCAGAGAATAAGGTGAGAGGAGTGGTGAGTGAGTGAGAATGGGCTCGCTACTCGTGCATGTAGTAAGGAAGATAACGAGGTCAGGGATACATGCAAGTATGCTCACTTCTCATACAAGAGGTGGCGAATCCGCACACCTCAAGATGGAAGTAGCAAGATGATAGGAATATGAGAGGGAGAGAGAGTGTGTGTGTATGGTGGCGAATCCACACACCTTAACATAAGCAAAAAAAAAAAGGCAAGGAACAAGCATAGACCATACTCACAATGAGATGTATCCAAAGCGACACAAAGTATGGCACCAAGATGGAGTGTGTTGATTGCTTGCAAAAGATGAATACAATAGGTAGCGTATGGCAGGAAAATGAGAAGGGAACAAGATCGTAGGAGGCATAATGGAGAGATGGGAGTTGATAACGAGGAATATCATGAGTGTGTCCACCCTTCTTCTTCTTGAAATTGTGTCTTCAACCCTTAATTACAAGTGGTGTGGAGGTGTGGTGCTTATCTTTTGTGCATGGTGATGGTGATGATGATGGTGTTGTGATTATGTGATTAGGGTTCATGCTACAAGCATGTAGCACAAGAGTGTGTATGGATAGGTGTGTGTGTGTGTGTGTGTGTGTGTTTTAAGTGAGCTCTCATGGCCTCCTTATATAGGGAAGGAGGGGAGGATTTAGCAATATTTCTATTTGAGGTGAGTGTCCCACTTTGGTGACTAGGAAAATGGGGTGCATGTGACTGTGGCTCCCATCTTGTCTTCTCATTATTTAAAATACCGGAGTCAATAGAGAGAGAAGATGAGAGAATGTGGGTAGGATGTAGAGGATAGGAGATATTTACAATAGTCTAGCTTTGGCTAGACATAAGCTTATTAGGGAGAGAAGAGAGAGGTAAGACATTTACAAGAGAGATTGTCAAAGGTGGATAGTTGTTGATGAGGATGGATCCTCCAAAAATGGTGATAGAATCACTCTAGACTTGCCAAGACCTCATTAAAAGAGCCTTGTCTCTTGTAATCATGCTTGAAGACTTGTTGAACCATAGCCATTCTAGAGGGAAGAAAATTGGGGATGGCCTGTGTCACCATTACACGAGAAAACTGGGGTCCACTACAAAAATCATATCTCCGTGTTCATAACTCCAAAAATTCTGAAAAAAATTGAGCTAAAAGTTGAGATCACGAGCTACATCTTTCATGTTGAACGCTCCTTCAGATTCGGGGTTCTTCTTTACTTAAAAAATTCAGCCAAATAATGTATTATTTGTGACTGCAAAAGTCTTTTGGTGGTCCCCTTTGAGTGGACTTCTCTCTTGCCTTCAAGTGTAAGCTCCTTCATGTGTATGAAAACATGACCTAGAGTTTTGAAAAGAGTGGCAATCATCTAGATGGAGGTATTATTGAAATTTGAAAGTGGGGTTGAGGTTTGAAAATGAAAACTAGTGAATAAAATATTTGGTAGGGTGGAATAATATATATACATGAAAAATATATTAGAAAATACTAAACTATATAATGTAATTTAGAATATATATATTTAATATTTAAGGTCAAAAGAGATATCAACAAAGAAAGCTTACTTATTTATGCTACATCGTGATTGATTAGCATAAGTCTTATTTATTTAATAAAGGCTAAAACTTTTTGTGAAAAAGGGAAGAAAAATCAAAAGTAACTTATATAATAGGAAATATTTTGGTAAAAGGGAAAAGATATATGGGGGGTTTCCATGCATGGAAAAGCTTGCCTCAACGGTTGAGGACATTCGCAGTACTGCAATTATCGTCACACGGCAAGAGATGTCATTGGCACTAGAAGGTGCATCAATGGAAGTGCACCAAGTTAAGGAGGAGCTTCAAACTCAACTCAACCAAGCATCGCAAGCTACACAAGGCTCTCATGCAGAAGAAACCCTAAATAGAGACTTGCAAAGGTAGGGGAAGGTGCTATCTCGCCACATAAAAGAGTTAGAGGTGACTATAAAAAAACAAAATGCTACCACATTTATTGAGCACCCAACATCTATTGAGACCCCTCCAGCTTCTGGTGAGCATGGTGGTCCTTGCCCCATATGTAGATCATTCTTTCATGAGTGGTGTGGTCACTTCAGCTTGCCATGCGGACATATGTATCATATATCATGCTTGATGCAAAGCATGATGAATAACTTTCATTGTGCTATATGTGAGTATGAGATACCCAAAAAGCTATATGCAATGTTCAAAATGTCTGAAGACTATAATAAGCTTAAAGGTCAGCGTGAACAGGAGAATGAAGATATTCTCACAAATATTTCACTATCACTTGGATAGTTTTTGTAACATTTGAAAACATTTACTCGTTGTCTTGCGAGAATTTATTAGTGAATTGTGAATTGTCTTCACTTCAACTTCAATTATGATATGTGATAATGCAACGATTTGTTAGGGCTTTGTATATTATGAAGCTTTAATAGTGATTTGTGGCCTTGTAAAGGTTTTTAAGGGCTTCGTTTATTATTAAGCAAATGTCTAAACCTTAAACTAAATATAAAAAAAATCTTATAAGATAAACAGTTTTTGAACTTAACCAGAAGTCACTCAATGGATTTGATAATCTATTAATTAAACCACCGTCGCTTGCTACGACGGGTCAAAGTTGGTTCAATTTCCAAATCTCTTCAATCTCTTCTAAAGTACATGTAGTTTCTACTTCATGAGATTCCCCTTGCAGCTCATTGTCTTCGTCCACCTCATCATTGGTTACATCATAAGTCCATCGCGGCATCTCCTCTCTATAGCTCTCAGCTTGCACTCTCGCCAATAGCCGATGGTTGCAGTAGATATACACCAATTTTTCAGCTCTTGAATTTAGAAGGCGGTTTCTGAAGGTGGAATGTACATATTTATATGTACTCCAGTTTCTCTCAGAACTTGAATTGGATGCACATTGGGCTAGGATTCTAATAGCTAGGAGTTTAAGGGTGAGTGCACTACCACCATTCATCATCCACCACTTCCACGCTGGTTGCTCCGTGGCAAGTTTCTGCACAAATTCTATACCAAAATTACCCTCTTTGAGTTTAAACTTCGTAAGATCAGTAACTGTTGATGCATGCTCATCAGGATCATCATAAAACCTGCCTATCACATCATAAAAGTCTTCCAACACCTCCTCATCAAGTTTGTCTATTTCCATTGCCTAATACTCTGGATCCAATAATAAAGCTACGCTGTGTAGTGGACTATGTGCTCCAACCCATCGACCATGCACATACTTTCTCAAAATTTCTCTCCTCTTTTGAGTGAATGGCGTCTTCCAAGGCTTCACAATTGGCTCCTGGGGCTCCTCTGGATTTGCAAGGCTTTCTTGAACAGTCCACCAAGCCATCCACACCTTACATATGTTAGGCAAGGCAGAATCCAGTTGGCGTAATGCGAGCATAATTGGCATCATGACATTGTGCACATCCACCACATCATCCCAGAAGTGGCGATCAGCTAGTAGATCTCTGATCACCCCTATTTTTCTTTTTATCTTCTCCCTTTGACCAGCCTCCCATTATGAAAAAGTGGCACAAACAAATGTCTCCATCACAACATTATTATTTTTTATTAGTGATTCTACCGTATAGTAGTTGGTGCAAAATCTAGTTTCGCACGGCAGTTTTAACATAGTAGACATCCTCTAACGGTACATGTCAAGAACCCTCTGACGCTTCAAAACAAACTTGACTATTAAGCGAGCATTGTCTACTATCCATTTGAACCACTCTGTGTCCTCCCTCTTGTACCAATCTTGCAATACCAAGTTCAAGCTGTGTGTACTGCAACCATCACTATATAGGTGAGAGAAGCGACTTTCAAGTATCCTACCTGAAGCCCTCTACCTGCAGCCCTGCAATTTTTGGCATTGTCCATGATTACTTGGACAACATTTTCTTTTCCAAGTTCCTCTACTGCATCGCCAATGATGTCAGCTATAAAACTGCCAGACTCTATTTGACCAGAGCTATCCACAGCTTTGATAAAACATTCACCACGAGGACATACAAGCATGATGTTGATCAATGGCCGCCTTTGAACGTTGGACCAACCATCACTAACTATGGTGTATCCAGATTGTTCTTTTGCATTTAATATTACCCTTTCAATATCCTGTTGTGTGCTTGTGTAACATTTATCCAATAGTTGGTTTCTCATATGGTGATATGTTGGAGGGGTAAATCCAGCACCAAACTCCCCAATGCGTTTCCAAGATGACTTCCATGCATCACGGGTGACAATGGCCAATGATCCCCCAATAAAATAGACGGCTTTAGCTAGTGCAAGTTGTGCTTCTTCTAAGGCAAGAGTTTTGAAGCTCGTCTGTAAGCTAACTTGTCTACTTTTTGACGATCCTACGTCAAAGTCAGGAGATCCATGGTTTGGAGGTGTAGTTCCATCGATATGAGAAGTTGGTTCCCTGCTTTGGGTGCTTCCATTGGTGGGCGTTACACCCAATGATCCCTCATACTGGTTTGATCTTATCGATACCGGGGTGTGATGGTCGAAAGTAGAGAGTTATGATCTTTTGATCATGGAAATTAGCTTACCAATTAAAGCTTTTAAGCGCATATCTGCTTCTTCTGCACCTAAACCCTTACACTTTCCTCCTTGGATTCTGGTATTGCCACCTAGAAAATGATCCCTTATTCTTGGTGCTCCTCCAGATTTCTCTTCGCCACAAAAGTTACATTTCCAATATTGATACTTATTTAAATTTGTGGCAAAATTCCACTCGGGTCCTGGACTTTTTCCACCTGCCTTTCACTTGCCTTGCGAAGTGGTGCCCTGCGAAGCAGGACCTCGCATTGAGGTAGGAGGTCTCCTCAAGGAAGCCAGGCTTGAGACACCAACATCACCGCTCACATTCCCGGTGGAAGACATACTTATTGGATGCCTGCAATACCAATAAACATAGCTCAGTATGCTATCTCTTATTTCAAGTATTATTCAAACCAAACATCAGTGTTATAATCAATATGACACACAAGCATAGTAGTGAAGCCTCAAGGGAATAAACCTCAATCTACTCAAACATTAGCAAGAAAATACAACGGTGAATCAAATATGCGATCAGTCCATCCCAAAAGTAGAGATGTCGACCCAAAGATTCACCTTCCTACCCTTTCATGAATCAGTCCAGTCCAAAAAAGAACTAATGACCCATGATTGGAGCTCTAATCGAAATAGCAAGCAAATACAGCGGTGAATCAAACATGGGACCAGTCCATCCCAAAAGTAGAGATATCGACCCAAATATTCACCTTTCTACCTCCTTTCATGAATCAGTCCAGTCCAAAAAAGAACTAATGACCCATGATTGGAGCTCTAATTGGAATAGCAAGCAAATGCAGCGGTGAATCAAACATGTGATCAGTCCATCCCAAAAGTAGAGATATTGACCTAAAGATTCACCTTTCTACCTCCTTTCATGAATCAGTCCAATCCAAAAAAGAACTAATAACCCATGATTGGATCTCTAATCGGAATAGCAAGCAAATACAACGGTGAATCAAACATGTGATCAGTCCATCCCAAAAGTAGAGATATCGACCCAAAGATTCACCTTTCTATCTCTTTTCGAGAATCAGTTCAGTCCAAAAAAGAACTAATGACCCATGATAGAAGCTCTAATCAATATAGCAATCAATTTAGCAAATATAACGGTGAACCAAACATGAGATTAGTCCATCCCAAATGTAGAGATACCGACCCAAAGATTCACCTTTCTACCTCCTTTCAAGAATCAGTTCAGTCCAAAAAAGAACTAATGATCCATGATCAGAGTTACATTAAGTTTTAATTTTTTTTAAAGACTATTCATTTTTTTACCTTTAGTTTTTCTTCTAAATTTTAAAGGATGACCAAATTTAGAGGAAGCGGTGATGTGATGTGATGTGATGTCTACTACAGGGTTATATAGAGCCGCAAAATATGGAGGGGGTACATGACGGGGCCGGCGGGATTCTTGATTTGCCCGCCGGGCCCGCCGGGTTTCTTTATAAGCCCGCCGGGCCTGCCGGGATTGTTAGTTGCCCTACCGGTTCTATGCTTTCTACCGGTTTTCGTAAGTCATGACATTAGATATGTTATTAACATGAAAAAAATAGTGATAATAACAACAATAATTAACATTTAACAAAATACGTCATCGCGTAATTAAAATCCCTGCTTTGGGTAGTACTGTTGACATTTGGCATCTGTAAACCTTCTGCATAGTTTCCTATGTATCTTCTTGAAACATGACAAATTATTCCCCAAGTCAAGCTGTAGATAGAATTATCTTTGCCCTGATATTGTCTATCCCATAAGTCTCCTATGATATGAGCTTATGTGGTTTCACGACCCAATGCATCATAGATGCTAGACTCTCATCAATATCTACGACGGTTTTGATCAAAGTATATCCTCGTTTGGTCACAACATTGAAGCTTGATTTTTGATGGAGGAGAGGTTGGCTCTAAACAGATTTTTGGTCTCACTCGGGTAATATCCTTTAGCTCTAGAGAGGATGGGCTATAATAGATTCTTTCCTCTGAAATGAACCATCCTTTCTGATCTATCACTGGACGCACTTTTATGAGCTGGTATGTGGGCCATTCAAACACTGGTTTATCCTTTTTGTACAGTTTCCCTTTTTGGCCTACATAGTGTGCATATGAATTATGTGTACCATACAAAGCTAACATCATTCTGTTTGACATGTCCCTTAAACTTATGAATGATTGTACACTTGTGACAGTGGATGCAAAATCATTTGCAAACCTAACAGTCTTTTCAACATTCGGTGATATTTGGACATCTTGACTAAATTCATGCAGGAATTTGTTGTTCAAAGAATCAATTTTAAGCTTTTCAGGTGCCTGTGCATCTTTATGCTGATTTTGAACTTACAGTGCTTTTACTCGTGCTTCTAACCGTAATAAAAAATCATTTGATTGCATTAAAAGTGAGGGGTTTGATGCACTTACATCGAGATTCGCATTTCCAATTTTCTTTGTACCTTGCTTGGAATATTTCAAGTGGCTTTTTCATGTAAAGCTCTACCTGAGAAGTTTCTGCTTCTATGCTCGCCAAGTTGTCGGCATCTTCTTTCAGAACACTAGGCATCAAGCTGTAGACTGCTCCATCTTGACCTTTGTACCATCTTTAACTTGGTTCTCTAATTATATTGGCTTCTATTGGTTGATATCTTGGATCTTGCAATTCTGGCTCTCGGCTATAGATCTTACCACTGTAATCCATATACAATGACCCTGATTGCATATGCACTAATTGGATGCTTTGCTGGCTAGTGCCGATTTTTGGATAGACACTTGGGTTGACTTTCTGAACTTCTATCTGCACTTCATCTTTTTGGTTGCAATACTTGGCTCCACTGAAGTCTGTGAACATATGGGAGTTTTTGAATTTGGCTTTACTCTGATTAATAGGATCTTGGCTCCTGTGCTTCTTTTACTGCTTATCAAGTATCTATGGCCTTTTGAATCTGCATGTAAGACTTTATCTCCATTGTAGCGATATAGTTGTAAATCTCCTCTGTTGCACTTGTACTTGTGTTGCCACTGCTATTGGCTTGCTCTGCTTTACTTGAATTCTCGGCTCGATTTGAGTCCATGTTCACTAGTTCTGTAAAAACAATCTCCTAGCAGATTTTGGTGTTGATTAACAAAATTTTTGCTGCTCGTACTAGCCTAATCTGCAATCGCATGTGAGTTGTGTCCCTATTTCTCCGATTAGAAGCTAATTTTCAATGCAATTGCTTGCACTAGCCAATTTATAGCGTGCACATTCACTGCCAGCTTCTTGAATTGTCGATGCACTTTCCAAACCTGAGCACGAAATTTGTTTCTGCTGCTAACAGTTTTGCGTTGGTCGATTTCAATTGTTCTTCTGCTGATTTGGTTCACTTTGTGCGGTTTGCTCTGTTTGCATCTCTTCTAACTCTTTTCGCGGTTTATTCAGTGTGCAACTCTTCACGGGATGTTTTTTTGCTTTCCTCGGTCTTTCTGGCGTTTTCTGCACTTTTGACGACTTCTTTTAATTTTTCTTAATTTTTTGTGAAATTCAAATTTTTAATTTTTTTTTGGTGTTTTTATGATTTTTAATGATTTTTTTGAAAGAGTTTTGATTTTTAAAGAATTTTTTGTGAATTTTTTAAGGTTTTATGATTTTTTTGAATTATTAGGATTTTTTGTTGATCCATTTTTTAATTTTATGAATTGTTTACTCTTTTTGTGATTTTTCTATCAATTTTAGATTTTTTACAAGTTTTTGAGTTTTTTACTATTTTTTTGAATTATCTGCGGGATCTTTAAATTTTTTGCGAATTTTCTAAGAGGTTTTTATTTGTGATTTATTTTGTTGGGGTGTGAATTTTTTTATTTTTTATTGGACTTTTTTGTGAGCTTTTTAATTTTTTTCTATTTTTTATTCTGTTTTGTGATCTATTTGATTTTTATTCTTTTTTATGTTTTTTAAATTTTTTTGTGGTTTTTTGAAGCTTTTTTTTTAATTTTTTTAATTTTTTATTTGTTATAAAAATTAATCTTTTTTTAAAAAACTGTTTTTATGATTTTTAATTGTTTTTTCTTTTTTAAATAAGTAAACTAAATTAAATAAAAACAAAAAATTTACCTTGGCTTACCTGGCTGCACGCATGGATAGCTACAGGCGTTGACCAGCCGTGAAACGGAACTGTTGACATGCGGCACTGATTGCGGCAGTTCTCAACGCTTGAAGGCGAGAGGTGATGCAGTGTTGTGTGTGTGAATGCACATGCGTGCGCGGACTGCATCTGGGCAGAGAGAGCACGTGCGAGAGATGACGGCGGCCTGGCGTGTTGAGTCAGCTGCTGCTAACACGTTGAGAGAGAGAGAGAGAGAGAGAGAGAGAGAGAGAGAGAGAGAGAGAGAGAGAGAGAGAGAGAGAGAGAGAGAGAGAGGCGCTGACAACGGGGTTACGGTGCAGCGTTGATTACGGGTGATGGGGGAGAGTCTCGGCGCGTAGCACAAGACGCAGAGAAGGAGCAGATGGCCGGGGAGAGAGAGTGAGAGTGAGAGTTAGAGAGAGAGAGAGAGAGGGGGAGGTGAGAGAGGGTGGGGAGGAGAGGGAGCGACAATAATCGTGATTTAGGAGAGATACGGAGGGAGTTAGAGAGAGAGGGATAATTATCGGAGTTTTGGGAGGGGGTGGGGAGGAGAGAGAAAGTTAGAGAGAGAGTGGGGTGTTGGGTGGGTTCACGTGGAGCAGGAAGAAGAAGAAGAGAATTTTAATGTCGAAAAAAACTATCACAAGAGATCGTAAAGATCTAGTCAACGTCGAATTTTTTTACGCCGCAAGGCACTTCGTCGAGCTCAAGACCGGCTTTTGTTAATTTTTTATTTCCAAACGTCCAAAAATGCCAAAATTAGTTTAAAACGCTAAAATTTACGCGAAACTCCAAAAAATTGCCAAAAAATCCAAAAATATCCCGGAAAAGTCTAGAAACCTTAGAAAATCATCGACAATCACAAGCGAACACTTCTGATACGCAAAAGCTCACCAAAAAGAGCAGTTTTTATCGAAAATGCCAAATTCGACAAAATCATCAACCAGACCCCCAGAAATAGTAGAACGCTCAAAATTTGGCAAACAAAAGCCCAAAAGCGCTCGAAATCAAACTGTAAATGCACACACAAAATAGCTCTTAAAGATCGCAAGATATCAATTTTTGTGGAATTAAACAAAAATTAATGCAAAAATTAGCCAGAAAATAACAAAAATTATCCAAAAAGTACCCAAAAAGTTTCTGCAAATTTTTCACACATAGGGGATTAGTGCAGCCAAATAAGATCATAGTAAGCACATCAATTTAATTGCCAATTAATTTGATCAATAAAATCCAACCTAGGCAACTATACCGGAAATATTTTCAACCAAATTATGTCAAAATTCGACGCAATTGGAGTGTATAAATCCCTGTTTTGAGCTCAAAAACGCAGAAATTAACCATTACATACATCAAATTTCAATCAAAAATTGAATCAATCATGCAAATTTAACACTTTTTAGGCACGCACACACACTATATAAAATTGGCAGTTTTTACCAATCTTTAGGTGCGCACACAAAAGGGCTAATCTTGTCAAAATTTCAATGTGATTTCACAAATCATTAGTTGGGTATGACCATAACAGAAATCAAACATCATAATTGAAAAATCATTAAGCACACATTGATTTTTAGGTACACAAACAAGGGCAAAATAGTGCACACACCTAAAATTAGGCATCAATTAGAATGCACACACTTGATTTTAGTGCACACACACTTGCAATTGACCATCCAAGCATATTAATTAACTCAATTAGGCATCCAATTAGCAATGTACAATCACCAATCAACAATTGAACTTGTCAAATTCATACGCCACCAAATCTTAAAAATTTTGGCAGTACGACGGCATGAAAACGAACAATCCAAAAAATTTCAGTCCAACATAGCATCAACATTGCATTGAAATAACATAGCATCAACATTACATTGCATCATGGTGGGATCTCTACACAATTCTACACATCTTTAGATTCTAGGGAGGTTGAGAATACCACCTTGATTACCTTTCCATTGAAGATCGATTGAACGGTTGAAAGCTCCAATTCTTCATAGAAAATTAGTGTGTAAGTCAAAAAAATTAGTCAAATTAGCAAGGAGTTAGTGTGAAATTAGAGTGTGAACACACAATTGAGAAGATACCGTGACAAATTAGGGAATTAGGAACACATTGCTTCATGCACTCACATCCAAAATCCACAAAAACATAAACACACAAGCAAAATTAGTGAGGAAACACATCCGATTATTCCACAATTACACTAGCGTGGGCCATTGTCTCCGGCAACGGTGCCAAATATTGGGGGTTCCATCGTTGCATAGCTCCAATGACCAACAAAATTATCAATCCGGATGGATGAGCTACCTGGCTAGGGCATGGAAACACTCACATGATTAGTGAGCTAATCATGGAAACACAAATAGTTAACTCTATGAGGTGAGCTTCTCGGCCTACGGAGGAGCTAAGCCACAATGAAGGGCAATCTCCACATCCACTTCTCTTCACCTCTACCCAATCACACACACTAACGATTTCAAGACGCATACAACACTAATCATGTCATGCAACACACTACTCGCAAGCACACACACATAGATTTATCGAGCACCACACTCCAATCAAACCTACATGCACACACAAGCAAAAGAGGGAAATCACACAAGATTAGAGAGGAATTAACCACTAATTAGTTAAGATCTAGCTAATCTAAGCATCATAGGCAATCATAAGAAGGATGAAAGAGGCATAGTGAAAGAGAATTAAGCATCGATTAGTGTTAATTGACTCACATGAGCAAGGAGAAGCTCAGGACTCCATAGCCACACACCTCAAGAGGTCTACCAAAGAGTGCTCTCTACAAATGAGCTTGAGAATCCAAATTTGGTTTACACATTGCCTTATATACCTAGGGTAAAAATATGCAATGTCCGGGCACCCAAGGCCTTTAAGGCTCCACCAATTATCGAATCCGCAATGTAGGCACACTAACTGACTTTTCTTTACATCTTGGAACTTCCATTAAGCCCGTAACACCTTAGAGATATTACAATGGCTTGAAATAAATCGGGAATTTACAATACATGACTATTTTGAAAAAATGTGAAAAATGTGTAACTCCAATCTTTACTGCTTCTTTGTATTCATCCTCGATGTGTATCCGTATGTCTTTGGTCTTTAGTAGCTCCTGTTAACTGATGTTGACTCAGTTAACAAGAGAAGTAAACAGAAGAGAAGTTTCTCTCCCAAGCCCTATTCTTGCCCGTAGGCAATAAAAATACTTCGGGGAGAGATGTACTTGTAGCAAGGAGAGATGTACGTTGTGTACTAGTATATCTTCACAAGAAGGTTGGTGATGGAGCAGTGTTTCTTGAATGTCTTCAAAAGAAACAATTAGGACACAAGAGAGATGGAGATAGGAGTAGAGGTAGATGTAGTAGAAGACATGGAGGTATAGGTTGGGCTTGGAGATGAAAACAAAAATTAACAAAATAACAAAGCAAAAAACACCTTACTTATCAACCCTTTCCAGAAAGTTTGCCAATTTGATGAAGATGGCAATAAATAGAAGACTTTGGCCTTGATTGACTAGAGTTGATGTTTACAAGGATGACTTCAAGTTTAGCTAGCCTTCCTCAAAGACAAGTGTAGGACTAAAGGCTAATTTGGCATGAATCCTCTCACTCCCTCTTGACTGGTTTAGGGAACCCCCAAGGGTTACACAAGAAAGAAAAGAGCCAGTGTGAACATAAACTGACAAAGTTTGAAATGGGCTATCCCTGCATAATGTGGACAGATTTGGGTCCACCATTTTGATCATATCTCCTCAACCATGGCTCCAAATAAAAAAGTAAAAATAGGGACAAAAAGTTCAGCTCATAAGCTATGACTCTTATTTTATACACTTTTTCCAATTCGGATTGGAACCTTGTGCAAAAAAAACATCAAAATAGGATACATTTATGGAAGAAAAAGTCTTCTTGTGGTCCCCTTAGCCTAAACTTTCATTCGATTCCAATAGACACCTCATGCAATATGAAAGCATTACATTTCTCCTTGACAAAGGTTTGAAATCATCCTTGCTATAGTGCATTAAAATAGGTGTATCTTTGAAAATCATGCAAGCTAGTGTCCGACTAGGATTTGATTCCTTCCTAGTAGCTATTAAAGATAAATATAAGAACTATATAAAAATACACAGAATAATATATATTGGAAGTTATCCTAGATATATGATTTAGCTAGGGTGTGAGATGATAATGAGATAGTAGAAAGAAAGAATAGTGTTTTTTGCCCCAAGTTAAAGAGACGGAGCTATTGACGTTTTTTTTCCATAGTAATTCTAATGGTAAAGTAATAATATTTTACCCTTGAGATAAATATTAGGATGAGATAGAAAGATGATTATCATTGCTTTTTTTCCCAAGTTAAAGAGACGGAGCTATTGACACTTTTTTTCCATAGTACTTTCTAATGGTAAAGTAAGAATATGTTACCCTTGATATAAATATTAGGATGAGATAGAAAGATGATTATTATTCTTAGATATGCATTTATACATTATGGGAGATATACTAAAAATTTGCAAGATAGATCTTGTAGCATTTGTTCCCACAATATATGTGTCACAGCACAACATCCACCCCCTCTAAACCTGCACATCCTCTGATATATGCCGCATTTGATTTGCTGTAGCTTAAAATTTCCTTGTATATCTTCCATGATGTCTTCTTTATTGATAGCTTCCAGCACTTCATCTTCACTTTGATCTTCACCTACGTTTTGTACTTCCTCCTTCTCAACATCTTCTGGATCATTGTTTCCTCTTCTCTGAAACATTTTGATCCTTTTTCCTGCAATGGGAACTTTTACTTATGTACCATCTAGTTCAGACAAGCTCCAAGTAGACTTTTCATGCACATGCTTTACGACATATGATCAAACCATCTTTTTGAGAACTTACGCATAACTATGTGTTGGTTATCAAGGCTACTATCATTCACTAAAACCCAGTCACCTTTGTCAATTGCTTTACACCTGAGACGATATCGCTTATCAAAGTAGTCCTTGTTTTTCAACCTTGAAATTTTGAGTCGTTCTTTTGCAGCCTCAATGTGTTCAGGTCTTCTCTCTAATTGGCTTATGCGCAATGCAAGGAGATCTTACCTGTTAAGCCCCTCTTGCCAAGGTAGTACATTCCATGTGGGAATTGTATCTTCAATGGGCATCATTGGCTTTTGACCATACATCAGCTCCGCATGCCTATAGCCACTTACTGAGCTATGTGTTGTACGATCAACCCATAAAGCATATGGAAACAATTTTGGTCACTCACCAACTCTTCCTTTGCAAGCCTTGGCCAAAGCTTTGATGATAGGAGGATGCCCTCTTTCACTCTTTCCATTGCCTTCATGGTTGTAAGCTGTAGTAAGAGAAAGCTTGATTCCTAATCTGGAAAAGAACTCCCTTGCTTCCTTAACATCCAGCTCACCTCTGTTTGCATTGATTTTTCCCACACAACCATAACGGCAAATCAACTCATCAAGAAGGAATAATTTACATACAACTTCTATGGTTTTAGCTCTTAATGATTTCCCTTCAACCTGGTTAGTTAGGTCCTCTCATGCAAGAAGTAAGTATCTCATTCTCTAGAGTCCTAAAGGCATTGTGACTATACCCACAACCCATCATAGCGCATGGCTAGTGTATAAGTAGGGTGCAATCCATCACAATGTCGAGCATTTGAATACATTCGACAAGTTACACATGACTCTACAAATTGAGATACATATTTATACATACCCTTCCACCAATATTTTTCTTTCAACTTGGAGAAGGTTGCCCACACACCCATATGTCCAGCCCATAGACTCTCATGAAACTCTTGCATGAGCTTTACTTGAGTCTCTTTTTTACATATCACCCTTTGTGGTGTAGCACCCTTTTGTTTAGGATGCTTCCACAAGTAACCATCCCTCAAAAAGTACCCACATGCTTTCCTGCGTATCCTCCTGAATTCTACTTCAAACCAATCATCCTATTTTGCTAGAGTACCCAAGTAGCTTTTAATAAGAAGCCAATCATCTTCATAAAGCTCTTTCAAGAAAAATTCAAGTGGATTGGTCATGCAGACATTGTTACCTTGGACATGAGAGATAGAATAGGACTTTGTGCCTACATCATCTTTCTCGTCAATCATATGTGACTCATCTTCATACCTTTCCCTTGATAGGAAACACCTCTGCAAACTCATCCACAATCGGTCTTGTACCTACATTTCTAATTGTCACCTTGTACTGGTTGCATATCTTGGATGAAGCATAGAGAACCATTCTTCTTCAGAACTATGAACCACTTGTTTGAGTATGGAGCACAAGAAGTCTCCATAATCCCCATTTTGATCTTTTGATTCAAAATCTCTACTAACTTGGGCAAATGATCAGCCTTTGGAACCGGAATAGTAGGCTGCAGATTCCAAGGCACGTGAGGTATTGTAAAAGCTACCATATGGGATACAATAGAAGGATCAACACATCCTATCTCATGTGGCTCAAATGCAAACGCCTTACCATGCTTTGAAAGCATTTCTTTAAAGCGCTTTGTCTCCTTCTGTGTTAGAAACTCCTCGCAACCAATCTTCAACAGTTGAAAAGACTCCTTTGTGAAAGTGTGCCCAATCTTTTTAGGATTCCTCAAACTTGGTTGCAAAGAAGCTTGCTCAATATTTCTCTTGTTGTCAAGTGGTAAGGGTGAAGCTACTGGTTTCACCTTCTTTGCTATACTCTTGTACTTAGTTTTAGCATTGAATTTTGGGCCAACTGTTTGCTTAAAACATTGGTTTTATTTAAAGGCTTCTATTACTTGATACATATTCTCATAGAGCATACTTCCTCAACTTCAGTTTTGAGATGCAAACTAGATTCCATTATAGCTTCAAGCTCACCCATAGTATCTACATTTGAAAAATTTCGCATCACCTCCTTTGTGACAACATTGTTTAAATGTTCTTCATTAAATTTTGGTGCTTGTAAAAGTGATACGACATCCGATTTCTTAAGGAACAAACTTAACAAATAGATGTGATCCTCCTGGTTGTGACCACCACACAACTCTTGGGTGAAATTTCTACAAGAATATACAAAAACATTATGATAGAAGCACAGAATGGAGCGTAGCAAAATGTATTAATAGCCATTTTTTGGCTCTCTGTAATTGCCATGGTGAGCTAACTCACCTTACCAAAATCACCCAAATACTATGGCTACCTTCACCCTTTCACTATACATAGGCGTGTGTGAGTTAGGGGACTTTTCCTATATCTCCTTAAAAACCCTCACTTAGCTAGTCATTGGGCTAGTTGAGCCAAATAAATAAATAAATAAAAGTAAAAGACAAAATATATTATGGCCCTTTTGTGTATAAGTACTTCATTGTATATAGGGCCTAAGTAAGGCCTAAGTATAGGGATTTTTTATGATAATTATTTTTGGTAATTATCTAAATATGTATGCTTAGGGGTGTGTTATTTATCCAAGTATGCTATGTACATTTACTCACCATTACCATGATCTTTCTTACCATGTATTTTGAAAAATCAGTTCATGCAAGCTTTTCTTATTTTTGGTGTGAATCCACTCTAAGGAAAAATTTCAAAAATGCCTTCCACCGTCAGTCATTGCATTTCACTAAATTTCTATTTTCTACAGGTATTTTTTCTTATCTCTTGTAAAAACATATACATCAATAAAAATAAATGAGGTCCTCATTTGATTCCTTATATTTTTATATATTTATTATATATATATTGAAGCGGTCCGGGGCGGGCAACAAGAAGAGCAACCTCTAGACACCCTTCAAGGCTCCCGTGCTGCTCAATGGGGCTGGGGCACAACACAACACAAACCAAAACAACAAACCCACAGCCAAATCCCAACTACACAAGGGGAACCACCTAGTTTAAGAGCAAACTAGGACGCAAAAGAGGAGAATCGTTAGAGAAACCCACAAACAAGCAAGGAATTTACACTAACCCTAACACCAATGGAACACTCTCGCACACTAAAACACGAGAGAGAGAGAGAGAGAGAGAGAGAGAGAGAGAGAGAGAGAGAGAGAGAGATGGTGCTCGGGCTGCTTTGAAGTGTATCGTTAATGATCAAGCAAACATAAATATATATATGTAAGAAAGAGAGAGAGAAGGGGGAAGGGGGTGCTTGTTGCACTAATGCCTTCTTACAAATCTGTCATGACCAATCAAAGTGAGATTAGTATTTGTTCAACATAGCCTGAGTAAATTACACCACAACACATCACAAGAAAAAAGCCACCCCAATCACTGTCTTAAGGCGAGGGGAGTCCTCTCCACCCTGTCGCCCTCTTACAGCATGTGGGATTTATGGCTAAATTGATAACAATACCCGGAGACAAGCTATCAAGAACTTAAATAAAACACCAAGAACTTACACATCATTATTGTCCATGAATTCACGTTGGAAGGGAGACAAGGTATCCATGCTTAGTCCAAATTCACCCTCCTTGATTCAGCAAATGTTGGGCTTACACTAGTAGGAGAAATGATAGATTTCCTACTCTCAATTGAATGATCACTCTCTCTTACAATGGCATAGAGTTCCCTTGCTAATCACCCCTAATACAACACATACATATGCCTAATGCCAATGAGATTCCACTCAAGAGCTCCTTCTCAAGAGGTTGAGCTTGGCTTCTCAAGCTATAGCATAGTGCTCTTTCTTCTCCTTTTTTGTGCTAGCTACACCCTCCTTTTATAGCAATTTTGAAGGCTAGGGTTACTCCTCTAACCATGGTTGGGTTAGATTTTCAGCAATTTACCTAATTTCTTTTGCTTGGAATTATCAAGAAGTTGGTGGGGAAAGAGAGAGGAGAGAAATGGAGGTGATAGGACTTTTCATAGTGGGTTAGTGTTAGTAGAGTTAGTATTAATTTACAAATGGAATTGGATATTTACAATGGGAGTATCCATGTAGGATACAAATAAGGAAGAAAAACTCTTAAGAGGTAAGAAAAGGTGGATTTCTTACAAGGTTGATGCTCCAAGTGTCTTGAGTAGGGCCAATTTTGACGCTTGTTGACGGTCCACTAGCTTTGACGGTACATTTTTTCTCCACTCTTGACCTTCCTTGAGAGACAAGGTAATTGAAGCTGAGTAATCAACCACCATGATGCTGTCTTTTAAGAGAAGAGGTGAATTTTGTGGTTTTTTGATAGATATGGGTAATTTGGAGGAGGAAAAATGAGACTAGGTGGTCAATTTTGGAATGGAATTGTGTGTGGGAGGTATGAGTTCACCATGGTTTCTCTTATTCTTCAAGGTTGAGGAGAAGGTGAGTAGGGTGTAGAGAGGAGTGGTGAGAGAGGTGGGGATGATGAGTGGAGAAGTGTGTGTGAAAGAGGAAAATGATAAAGTGGAAGAGAGAGTGTGGCTGCATAGCATGGGAAAACTGGGGTCCACTAATAAAATCATAGCTCACAGCTCGTACTGAAAAAAATATGAAAAAATTTGAGGCAAAAGTTCAGCCCACGAGCTACAACTTTTGTTTGTATCACCTTTTCAAATTCGAAGAGCAAGTGAACTTTAAAAATTCAGCAAAACCGACTGTTTTTTTCCACTGCACAAAGTCCTTGTGGGGTCCTTCTTTGGATGATTCTTTTGAATACCTCCAAGAGTGAGCCCTCCATAGTGCATGTATGCATGCCACCTACCCTTGACCTTATTTGGTAGGTCTATAATTGAAGATATTGTTGAGATCATGATATAAGTGAATAGTACAACTAAGAAAATCAAATATTGAGGGGTCTAAAAAATATGTACATGTCAAATATAAATAATATAAGTGAAAAAAATATAAAGGGGTCAAAAGAAATCTCTCTCATTATGAGGCTACCATAAAAAGATAAATATTTTTGGTGTTCTAATTTTTTAGAAAAAAAACAAAATAGATGTAGGAAGGGAAAAATCACAATAGTGAAAAAATATACACATAAATAAAACTAGTTTTTTTGGATTTTTGTTGGGGTGGAGTTACACCAAATATAAGAGAAGCTTACATGAAAATATTTCTATATGGAATAAAGAGTATGAAAAATTGTGGTAATGGTGAGGCAATGTACAGAGCATAAATGACACACACTTAGGTAGAAATATTTAAATAAATACCAAAATAATTATGAAAAAATCTTTTATTTAGGCCCTATATACAAAGAAATATTTACATACGCATGGGCCATAATATACTTATATTTTTTATATTTTTTATTTTTTTGGCTCAACTAGCCCAATGACTAGCTAATTGAGGGTTTTTTATTTCAGTAAGGAGATATGGAAAAAGTCCCCTAACTCACACGCGCCTATATACAGTGAAAGGGTGAGGGTAACCATAGTGTTTGAGTGATTTGATAGGGTGAGATAACTCACTATGGCAATTACAGAGAGCCGAAAAACGGCTATCATTAGCCCTCCCCCAGGATGATGGTATATTCATGTACCATCATAAAGAATCTTTTCCAAAGAGAGTGCTTCAGAGTCCTTGACAAGATCTTCATTGTTTGGCCCCTTGGAGTTTTGGTTTGTGTTACACTCATGCTTCATGGAACAATACTTACATGAGATAGTTGCCTTTTGCTCTGGTAGATCCTTTGGTAAAAGGCGACTCAAGTAAGGCTTCAAGCGATAGCCGTTTACCTTCCTGGAGTGCTCTTTCCCATTCAAGTCCATAAGTTGATAGTAACTTGAATTGAAAGCCTTCTTGACTATGTAGGCCCCTGCCATCTTGTTTCAAATTTGGCATCAAAACGATTATCGAGTCGATTGTCATACCTTAGCACAAGATCTCCTTCATTGATGCCTTTGTCCTTCAGTTTCTTGTCAAGCTTCTCCTTTGTCTGTGTGGCTTTCCTCTTATAGCACTCGTATGCTGCTTCTCTTTTCCACTCAAGCTCAGCTAAGGTAAGAAGTCGATCCATCCATGCTTCTTGATCATCTTGTGCTGATTTTCCATGAAGTCGCATTGTTGGAATGTTTAGCTCAATTGGCTGTAAAGCCTCTTGACCATAGACCAAGTGAAATGGTGTGAACTCCGTGGCTTCCCTATATGTGGTTCGATACGCCCACAAGGCACCATCCAAGAAGTCATCCCACAACTTTGTCTTGTTTTTTTACCATCTTTCTAATGATGCCTGCAATGACACCATTAGCTTTTTCTACCAAACCATTTGATTGGGGATAGTAGGGTGTACTGTGACGATGTAGAATGTGAAGTTCTTCACAGACTTCTGTGAGTAATCCCTTTCTAAACCCTGGACCATTATCAGAAACAATCTCCAAAGGTGTGCCAAATCTACAACAAATGTGAGTGTAGACGAATTTACTCACTGTCCTCTCATTTATCTTTGCCACACTTTGTGCTTCCACCCACCTAGTCATATAGTCTACAGCCACTAGAATGTAGAGTTTACCATTTTTTGTCCTAGACAGAGGATCCATAGCATCAATGCCCCACTTTTCAAAGGGTCCATTTGCAAGCACAATTTGCGTTGGACCATAAATCAATCTTCTATTCCCATTTACCTGACAATTGTGACAACTTTTACACCAATGTTGGACATCCACATGCAGACTTGGCCAGACATACCCCACAAGCAAAATCTTCTTCACAGTTAATTCTTGGAAAAAATGACCACCACATGCCTCTTCATGCAAACCTTTTAGAATGGCTGGAATTTCCGCGATAGTTGGTACTCTTCTGCACACTTTATCCTTCCCTCTTTGATAGAGGGAGCCTTCTAGGAAGAGATACATGCTTGCCTTCTTCATGAGTCTCCTCTTCTGAGATTTTGTGAAGTCTGGTGGAAACTCACCCTCCAAAATGTAGCCAATGATGGGAGCCAATGACTCCAATCCCTGGTACCTCGGTTGCTTCACAGCAGTCGCCACCATGATGACCTGCACTTCTTTCTTTACACATGCAATGGCTTGTTGTGCAAGTAAATCAACATCTTCATTTTGTTTCCTAGGAATATGATATAATTGCACCTCCTCAAATTGATTAAATAGCCTACGGATGGTATGAACTTTGGCCCTTAGTCTTTCATTTTTGCATGCCCAAATGCCTAAAATCTGCTTCACAATGAGAAGTGCATCCCCTTTTACCATGAGACGTTGTATACCATGGCCAATGCATATTTTTAAACCATGAAGTAGTGTGTCATATTCTGCTTCATTGTTGCTAGCTGAACTTGGTAGATTGAACTTCTCTTTCATGACCACCTCTCCACTTGGGTTGAGCAACACTAGCCCTCCCCCTGCTTTTCCTGTGGCTCGACGAAAAGCTCCATCAAAGAACAAGGTAAAAGCATTAGGAATACTTTTTGGTGGTGGCAATGGTAGGGTCTTTACTTCAGGCACCTTAATCTCCTTTTCATGCACCCTATAAGTGAGAATCCCTGCCAATTGTGCACGCACACTATCTTCTACCTTGAAAGAGTATTGAAACTCTTGCAACTCCATAATCCACTTTGAGATCCTAGTACTAAGATTCATTTGAGATGACACCCAAGGGAACAAATTCTCTGCGGTGAGGATTACAAAAGGTTTTGGGAGCAAGTAGGATCTAAACTTCCTTATCGCAAACATGAGAGAAAGCATCATGAGTTCTGCCTCCGTGTAGCTCTCTCTAAAGCATTCATGACCCTACTAGCAAAGTAGATGGGCCGCATCCTGGTACTATATGGATCTTGTTGTAACAAAACTGCACCAATTGTTTCTTTCCCAACACTAGAGCTAACAAAGAATGTGTACTCCCAACAAGGAGGCATGAGTGTTGGTAGCTCTGACAAAATGGACTTTAATGTTACAAAAGTACTCTTCAAGCTCATCAGACCATGCAAATTCTACTTGTTGTGTCAACTTTTGCAAAGGGTGAAGTAACTCCGAGGCTAAGTGAATGAAGCGTGACATATACTTCACCTTTTGAATGAATGAGATGACCTCCTTAAGACTCTTGGGTGATGGTAGCTCAATAAGAGCCTTTGCCTTTGAAGGATCCACTTCAATGCCTTTGTAAGAAACTTTATGACCAAGCAAGATTACTTCATCCTCACCTATATGGCACTTGTCGGGGTTGAGTTGACCTCCCATGTCGTAGAGCTTCTTTAAACCTTCTTCTACCCTTTGTAGATGCAATGATTTTGAGCTATAAATACAGAAATCATCAATGAACACCCTAATTGACTTTCCAAAGAATGCTTGAAACACCATATTCATGAAACGTTGGAATGTTGCAGGAGCATTTGTCAGACCAAATGGCATGACTCTAAAAGCATAACAACCCCAAGGAGTGATAAAGGTTGTTTTCAATTGATCCTCCAATGCAATCCCTATTTGAAAGTAACCTGAGTAACCATCGCACACAGTGTACTTCTCATGACCAGCTACCTCATTTAGTATCTCATCCTGGAATGGGAGGGGAAAGTGATCTCTTTTTGTTGCCTCATTGAGGGGACGGTAATCCACACACACCCTCCACTTGCCATTTTTCTTAGGAGTGACAACAACAGGAGAGACCCACTCTGAATTCTCCACTGGATAAATGAAACCTGCTGCTAGAAGCTTTCTTACCTCCTTGAGTAGAGCCTGCTCCTTTATAACTCCTAGCCTTCGTAGCTTCTGAGCTTTAGGTGTGGCCTCAGGCTTTAACTCAATCTTGTGTTGAACAACATCTACCCCACGCACGTCGGTATAGTCTTTAGCAAAAAGCCTAGGAAACTTCCTTAGCACACATTTGAACTCTTCTCTTTCATCTTTTGTAAGTGTTGTTGATAGCATACCTTCCAGCATCCCTTCATCTTGAACACCTTCGTTCTCTTCAGGACCTACCTCCTCCAAGCCTTGACAAGAGGTCTCTTGGTTGCTTGGCTTAAACCTTACCCCCATGACTTCGATGGAAGACTCCTCTTCAGTAATGCTGCCGCTACTTTCTTCTTCTGAAGTGCTATCAGTCCAACCTTCTTCCGTCTCACTTTGAGATGATTCTTCATGGAGCTCCTCTTGGCGTTTCTCCTTCATGTCAAAGACAACCTTCTTATGATTGTTGTTCCTGAAAATTAGCTTTCCACTCTCCCAATCCTGCAAAGCTCGCATTTTCATTAGCCATGGTCTCCCTAGGATAAATGGGTAACCATTTCCTTTGGTAGACATGACATAGAAATCCACTGCCTTCTTAATGCCAAAGACCTCCACAAAAACATTTTTACAAATGCCTACGCACCTAGCCTTGCTATTGTTTGCCATCTTGACCTTAATTTCAGGTGTCTCATGGATGTGCATGCCTAGTTTTTGCGTCCCTCTGTCATGATGCAAATTTGTGCACCCCCATCCACTAGACCTTTCCTAACCAATCTCTCTTTTATGTAACAATCTAGCACAGGTGTAATGTCCTCATTCATTTCAGCTTGTGCAATTTTTACAACAGGCACACTCTCTTTCACCTTTCTCCTAGTGCTAATTGCCCTTGTTAAATCCCTCCTAACTTGTGGACATAATGCAAGAAATTGAGGCCATGAGATATCAGGACCCTTACCTCTCATGTCTTCCAACAGGTTGTATGGAGCCATTCCATGTCCAAGAGGGAAGTCTTGGAGGTTGATACGACGTCGAGTCCTCTTAGCCTCCTTGGTCTCCTTTGCCTTCTTTTCTCGTCCATGGTCACTTTGTGATGTAACTCCTTCTTTATCCTTACCTTTCCCTCGGCCACGCTTAATGACATTTGCTTCCATATCAACCTCTCTTGAATTTTGCACCTCTACCACATGCACGTTTGGGTCTGGCAAAGGTGGTACTCCTTCCACTCCTTGTGGAGGTGGTCTTGCTCCATTTGTCCTTTGTATAAGCCATGGTTGCTGACTAGTTCCTTCACCTGCATTCATCACTGGGTAATTCAAGTTAGGTCTCCCTGACTCCCCACGGGGCCAAGGACAATTATACATCCCATTTCCAGACTCACCGCAATTCCAACATTGCAAGACTCTCCTAGTTCGTGGCTCTCTCTCTTCTGACTTCTTTGCTTGTCCCTTTGGACCTACAGCTTGTGAAAGGTGAATTGACAGGCTGCTTAAAGATTCATTTAACTTCTCAATCACTTCAGCCGCTACCTCAGGAAGCTCCCTAGATGTTGATGCTTGTGACTTACCTTTGGGTCTAAGACCTTCTATTGGAACCTCTCCCCTTAAGCACTTGAGTTTCCTATACTTCTCAGCAGCCCTAGTTTCCGCTGCATCAAAAGTAGCAGGTGCACCCGCCTCAACTTTTACCTTAAGGTCAGGAAAGAGTCCGGCTATGAACCTCTCCTTCTTTAAAAATTCTGCACCATCACCAGGGTTAGCAACATTTCGTATCCACAGAGCCCAAAGACGTAGAAACTCTTGCTTGTACAAGTAGTAGTCATCTAAGTCTTTTTGCTTATGAGAAACAATGTCTTGCCATAGTTTTTGAGTGTTTTGGGGATCAAAGAAGTATCTCTTAAAACGATTCAAAACTTCTGTGTAATTCCCCTTAATTTCCTCAGGCAAAGAGTCAAACCAAGTACTAGCATCTTTCCTAAGGACCACCTCAAACATTTCTACACGTTCTTGATCGGTTACTATCCTCTTGATACTGCAAGACATCTTGAAATTTGCTAAAAATAATTCTGCATCCTCTCCAGGCTCTTCAAAGAAAAGAGGATATCCAGACATTTGGCGTTGGCTCTCCATTATTATGAAAGATTACAACACGAGTTACAATAAGGGATACAATAGAGATTTAGAACCACTCGCCTGCAAATGAAGAAGTAAGAAAATACCACTCTAGGTTTTCTTCTTCAGCTATCCAAGCTTCAATGAGGTCTCGATTTGTTTGATCAAAACAAAAAGGTAGACTATTGATGAGCTCTAAGAAGGGTTGAAATTCTTCAAAGCTAAGGCGATAAACAGAAATCTCTAGAACTTCATTTTCTGGATCCAAAAGAGCAACCACGTCCCAAGTGATAAATTGCACTTGCTCTACAATTCCCAACGCACAAGCGGTTTGTATAAAAACTAGATCTTCATGCTCGTCGAAGGCCATGAGAAAGTAGCAATTGACTAGGAGCTCCTTTCCTTCGAGTTCCACACAGTCAGAGTGAGGCAACCTTCTCACAATTTCATAAAAAACATCCTCATCAAGTCCAATCAAGTTTGCAAGATTTAAAGACTCCACTTGTGCTACAAAATTCCTGGACAAAAACTCCTTAGGATTATGGTTAAATCATTCAAAAGAATAAAGAGATTTACAATGTCTCTATGAACAAAGTGTCATAGAAAGTAGAGAAGGATGAGAATCTATACAAATTTGCAATCTTCTCTATGCTCTCTTTATTAAGACAAGCTCTGAATAGCTCCTTATCTCCTTTGTTGAAAGCGAAAGGAAGACTATTAATAAGACGCAAATGAGGGAAAAATTCACCAAATGTGAGTCTATGAAGCATGAACTCTGGCCGCAAGTTTCCTAAAGAGTCTTCCTCAATGGTGAAATGCACTCGCCAAACGCCAAATTTCACTCTATTTACCAATCTTAGGGCACACACTAGTTGGATGAATGCGCGGTCTTCCTTAGTGGCCAACAACAAGAGGAAAATGGAATCCACGCATAGGACCTTTCGTCTTAACTTCACCACCATCTTGTTATGAGGGAGACGCCTTACTACTTGCTCCTGCAACTCAATTGGTAATAGAGCTAGATCTCTAAGGATTGAACTTTCACTGCACACACATTCCCTGTTAGAACAAATGATCGTTTTTTGTTTCTTGTAACAACTTGGACAAAGAAAAAACAAACATACACACTATTTTGCCGGGCTGCACTTCATTTTAAAATAAAATGAACACATGTACATCAAAAGAAGTGTGGTAGTTGATGAGAGGTAGAATGACAGGGTTTGGTGATGCAAGAATTTCTCCTACTCTTTGGGCACCAAACATGAACACCATTCGTTGTTGAAAATGGATCTTTCTACTAATTGCAACGTTTATTCTAATGTGTGGAGTAAAATGAAAGGGAAAAACCTCTTTTCCCGGGCCATTATCCATGGCCTATGCATGTCCTAATGCTTAAAATAACACAAAAATATAGACGTCCAAGCTAATATCGTACCTAATAAGAGGCAAAATAAAAGGTTTTATCTCGGCTAACCTAAGAGGACCTAAAATCTTACGAATTACTCGTTGAAATTGCAACTTAGTACTAACAATTATGTGTATCTTTTGCCTTGCAATGGGAATGAAAGGATCATACAAACTCTCGTGATTCACGCAAAGTACTTGACTATGCTAAAAGTTGATCCTACACAAAAACATGCACGAGTTGTTTTCCTCAATGGGGGCACCAATTTGAAGCGGTCCGGGGCGGGCAACAAGAAGAGCAACCTCTAGACACCCTTCAAGGCTCCCATGCTGCTCAATGGGGCTGGGGCACAACACAACACAAACCAAAACAACAAACCCACAGCCAAATCCAAACTACACAAGGGGCACCACCTAGTTTAAGAGCGAACTAGGACGCAAAAGAGGAGAATCGTTAGAGCAATCCACAAACAAGCAAGGAATTTACACTAACCCTAACACCAATGGAACACTCTCACACACTAAAACACGAGAGAGAGAGAGAGAGAGAGAGAGAGAGAGAGAGAGAGAGAGAGAGATGGTGCTCGGGCTGCTTTGAAGTGTATCGTTAATGATCAAGCAAACATAAATATATATATGTAAGAAAGAGAGAGAAGGGAGAAGGGGGTGCTTGTTGCACTAATGCCATCTTACAAATCTATCATGACCAATCAAAGTGAGATTAGTATTTGTTCAACATAGCCTGAGTAAACTACACCACAACACATCACAAGAAAAAAGCCACCCCAATCACTGTCTTAAGGCCAAGGGAGTCCTCTCCACCCTGTCGCCCTCTTACAGCATGTGGGATTTATGGCTAAATTGATAGCAATACCCGGAGACAAGCTATCAAGAACTTAAATAAAACACCAAGACAGTTACACATCATTATTGTCCATGACTTCACGTTGGAAGGGAGACAAGATATCCATGCTTAGTCCAAATTCACCCTCCTTGATTCAGCAAATGTTGGGCTTACACTAGTAGGAGAAATGATAGATTTCCTACTCTCAATTGAATGATCACTCTCTCTTACAATGGCATAGAGTTCCCTTGCTAATCACCCCTAATACAACACATACATATGCCTAATGCCAATGAGATTCCACTCAAGAGCTCCTTCTCAAGAGGTTGGGCTTGGCTTCACAAGCTATAGCATAGTGCTCTTTCTTCTCCTTTTTTGTGCTAGCTACACCCTCCTTTTATAGCAATTTTGAAGGCTAGGATTACTCCTCTAACCATGGTTGGGTTAGATTTTCAGCAATTTACCTAATTTCTTTTGCTTGGAATTATCAAGAAGTTGGTGGGGAAAGAGAGAGGAGAGAAATGGAGGTGATAGGACTTTTCATAGTGAGTTAGTGTTAGTAGAGTTAGTATTAATTTACAAATGAAATTGGATATTTACAATGGGAGTATCCATGTAGGATACAAATAAGGAAGAAAAACTCTTAAGAGGTAAGAAAAGGTGGATTTCTTACAAGGTTGATGCTCCAAGTGTCTTGAGTAGGGCCAATTTTGACGCTTGGTAACGGTCCACTAGCTTTGACGGTACATTTTTTCTCCACTCTTGACCTTCCTTGAGAGACAAGGTAATTGAAGCTGAGTAATCAACCACCATGATGCTGTCTTTTAAGAGAAGAGGCTGAATTTTGTGGTTTTTTGATAGATGTGGGTAATTTGGAGGAGGAAAAATGAGACTAGGTGGTCAATTTTGGAATGGAATTGTGTGTGGGAGGTATGAGTTCACCATGGTTTCTCTTATTCTTCAAGGTTGAGGAGAAGGTGAGTAGGGTGCAGAGAGGAGTGGTGAGAAAGGTGGGGATGATGAGTGGAGAAGTGTGTGTGAAAGAGGAAAATGATAAAGTGGAAGAGAGAGTGTGGCTGCATAGCATGGGAAAACTGGGGTCCACTAATAAAATCATAGCTCACAGCTCGTACCTGAAAAAAATATGAAAATATTTGAGGCAAAAGTTCAGCCCATGAGCTACAACTTTTGTTTGTATCACCTTTTCAAATTCGAAGAGCAAGTGAACTTTTAAAATTCAGCAAAACCGACTGTTTTTTTCCACTGCACAAAGTCCTTGTGGGGTCCTTCTTTGGATGATTCTTTTGAATACCTCCAAGAGTGAGCCCTCCATAGTGCATGTATGCATGCCACCTACCCTTGAACTTATTTGGTAGGTCTATAATTGAAGATATTGTTGAGATCATGATATAAGTAAATAGTACAACTAAGAAAATCAAATATTGAGGGGTCTAAAAAATATGTACATGTCAAATATAAATAATATAAGTGAAAAAAATATAAAGGGGTCAAAAGAAATCTCTCTCATTATGAGGCTACCATAAAAAGATAAATATTTTTGGTGTTTTAATTTTTTAGAAAAAAAACAAAATAGATGTAGGAAGGAAAAAATCACAATAGTGTAAAAATATACACATAAATAAAACTAGTTTTTTTGGATTTTTGTTGGGGTGGAGTTACACCAAATATCAGAGAAGCTTACATGAAAATATTTCTATATGGAATAAAGAGTATGAAAAATGGTAAGAAAAATTGTGGTAATGGTGAGGCAATGTACACAGCATAAATAACACACACCTAGGTAGAAATATTTAAATAAATACCAGAATAATTATGAAAAAATCTTTTATTTAAGCTCTATATACAAAGAAATATTTACATACGCATGGGCCATAATATACTTATATTTTTTATATTCTTTATTTTTTTGGCTCAACTAGCCCAATGACTAGCTAATTGAGGGTTTTTTATTTCAGTAAGGAGATATGGGAAAAGTCCCCTAACTCACACGCGCCTATATACAGTGAAAGGGTGAGGATAACCACAGTGTTTGAGTGATTTGATAGGGTGAGATAACTCACTATGGCAATTACAGAGAGCCGAAAAACGGCTATCAATATATATATATATATATATATATATATATAACTCACACTATTTTAGATTCCATGAATTAATTATATACTAATCTTTTTTTTCCATCATATCCATATATTATATTTGTGTATAATCCAAAACCATGCATGTTTAATAAACCTTTAGAAATATATCAGTTCATGATCTCATGCAAGGAGGGGCTCACCTTTGGGGCCTTATGCAAATTCCACAAAAGGGAGGCAACTAAAGACTTTTTTGTGAAGAAAACTAAGCATTTTGGTGGGATTTTTTATATTCATCTCCACTCCAAATTTGAACCAGGAGCTATAAGACAAAATGTGTACCAAAAGCTGATTAATCACCTCAAAAATTTTGATAATCTTTGGAGCTACCACCGGTGAGATAGGATTTTGTGTGTGGACCCCATTCTGTCCAATTTTCTCACAAAGTAACCCATAGTCTTCTCTCTGCTCCTTTCCTACTTCCAAACACACACACACTCATTTCTCTCCATCCCTCACTCAAACCTACAAATTTCATGGCTTCTTTCATCTTCTTCACCATTCTCATCTCTCCCTTACTCCATTGCTCAAAATTATCATCTCTACACACATATAGCTCAATTTCTCTCTCTAGAATCAAACTCATATTACCATAACCTCTTCATCCTTTCACAAAAAGAGAAAAAATCAGAAAATAACCAAACTCAAGCTCTACAAAGGAGGAGTTTGATCATGGAAAATTCAAATTTTCCATGGTCACAAGAACTACACCAACAGAGTTCTACAATCGCTCATTCGTTAGGGGAGATAGGTGGAAAATTCCCTTTTCATCTTGTGGTTTCCATCAAATTGTGTATATTTTAATCCTTCTCTTACATTTTATCATTTTATAAATCATATAATGCACCTAGAGTGCATATGCCATGTAGTTTTACCCTATCCTACTAACTAAAAACTACTAACACTAACCACTAACATACTAACACAAAATAGCCATTGACATAACCATAGAAGACACCTCACCTCAAGCCTACATGTGCATAGTAGCTCTCTCTCTCTCTCTCTCTCTCTCTCTCTCTCTCTCTCTCTCTCTCTCTCTCTCTCTCTTCTTCTTCCTTAAAACTCTACTTTCACCTTATCTACCATCAACAATGCTCTCTTTTGAGCCCACACCCATGACTCAAATAGACAAAGAAGGCTCGTAATGTTTTGATATTCTGAAAAAATCATAATCTTGATTTAAATTAGGATTTCCAATAATCCTAATGAGAGGTCTCCAACCTATAACTAGGCCCCTCTCCTTCTTGTAAATCACCTCCAATATCTCATATAGCACCCCAACACTCTATGCATGAGGAGATACTTAGGCGTAGCAACCACTTTGTGAGCTTCACTTTTGGTGTGAGAGAGCGTGAGTTCAAAAATCTCAAAACCACTATTGTATTTGTTCCTCCATCATCAATAAATTGAGGTTTAGTGCATCAAGAGCATTATTTACGTTCAAATCTTTGTCCTTCCACTTGTGCAATATGGTTTGGTGAGTTCAAGGTGACTTGTGTATTTTAAGTTTCTATCATTTGATCTTGTTTTAGAAATTGTTTTAGTGTGTTTTCATTGCCAATTTTGTGTCCATTGTAAGAGGGTATTGTGGTGAGATGTCTCCCACACCCTAAGACAGTGTGTGTGTGTGTGTTGGCAATGTTTAGCATTTACTAAGCATGAGTTAGTTTTGTACAAGCTCTACGATAGCATCATAATGAACCATCTCCATTAGCAAGTCACAAACAAGGTATTCTGCAAGTTTCATTCCTCTCTCTCTCTCTTCCCTTTTCTCTAGCTCTATCTGCTTTATTTGATGTGTGTCTTGGTGTTAGATTTCTTGTGTGTGTTTTGTGGCGCATCTTCTTGGGTGTGACAAAGTCTCTCTTGTATCATAGTTCTCATACCATAACTAGGTGGTGCCCCTTTACTTGTTTGGTTGTGGGTTTGTTGCTGTTCCTGGCTTGTGGTCTCCCCATTCCCAATTGAGCAGCATGGGTGTCTTGAGGGGTGTTTAGAGGTTGTCTCTCTTGTTGCTCGCCCCTGATAGTCTCAATTCTGTTGCCCCCATTGAGGTGGGCTTGTGTATGTTTTTGGGTAGGTTCAACCTTAGAATAGTCAATTAGTTTGTATGAATTAGAAGAGTTTGTATGATCCTTTCATTTCCACGGCAAGGCAAAAGATACACATACTTTTTAGTACTAAGTTGTAATTTCAGTGTGTAATTCGAAGGATTTTAGGTCCTCTTATGTTAGCCAAGATAAACGCTTCGGTAAATCCTTTTATTTTGCCTCTCATTAGGTACGATATTAGCTTAAACGTCTATATTTTTGTGTTATTTTAAGTATTAGTACATGCATACGCCATGAGTAATGGCCTAGGAATAGAGTTTTTTCTCTTCATTTCACTCCACACATTAGAATAAACGTTGCAATTAGTAGAAAGATCCATTTTTAGCAGCGTATGGTGTTCATGTTTGGTGCTCAAAGAGTAGGAGAAATTCTAGCGTCACCAAAACCTGTCATCTTGTCTGTTATTGACTATCATAGAAAATTTGATGTGCATATTTTTATTTTGTTGTACAATACATTGCAATTTAGAAAACATTATTGTGTAAATTTTCTAAGAAACAAAAAAACGTGTTGTCACTTTGAAATCGATTCAATGGAGGCCCAATGCCAAATGTCAGGATACCCTCTCTTTTTTGGAGAGCCTGGTGAGGATGCCTAACTATTTCTAGAACATTCAAAATGGCTTGCCACATAAAAAGAGTGATAGAAGATGAGGAACGCTTAGAAATGTTTGAGGTAGTTATGAGGAAGGATGCTAGCACTTAATTTGAGTCTCTATCTCAGGAGGTTAAGGGAAACTATAACAAAGTCGTTGATTATTTCAAGCAATACTTCTTTGACCCTCAAAACACTCAAAAGCTATGGCAGAAAATTGTTTCTCACAAGCAAAAAGACTTAGATGACTACTACATGTATAAACAAGAGTTTCTACGTCTTTGGGCTGTATGGGTGAGAAATGTTGCTAACCCTGGAGATGGTGGAGAGTTTCCGAAGAAGGAGAGATTCATAGCCGATCTCTTCCCCACACTCAATATAAAAGTTGAGACGGGTGCACTTGCTAACTTTGATGCAACTAAAACTAGGGCTGTTGAGAAGTATAGGAAACTCAAGTGTCTAAGATGAGAGGTTCCAGTGGAGGGTCCCAGCTCAAGCTTGCATAGGTGCTTCTTAAGGTGAGCATTCTCCTTGATGAGATCTTGCCTCTAGGGCTGTCACCCTTGCATCATTTTCCTCAATGAGATCTTGCCTCTAGGGCTATGATCCTTGCATCTTGAGGAGAAATAGGGTCCTTCTTTGGCATAGTTGCCACAACAAGAAAGGTCTTGTGGGTGCCAGAGATTTGTGTAGAAGACATCCTATTGTAGGGGTGGGAAAGCAGCTTAAATTTTTGAATTAGGGTTGTGAGGCTTAGGACGAATGCGGCTAGGTTTGCAAAAATTTCCTGTGGGGGCTATCCCTTGGGCCACCTTGAGCCAATTTAAGAGACGCCTCTACAAAAATTATTAGAGCAACCATGAGCCACCGTGTAGGTTAGCAAGGAATAGCTGGGAAACTCAAGGAGGAGCTCCACACAAATTAAGGAGAGGTGCTGTGGAGCTTGGGCACTATGTCTGCTAGCTGCAGGAGGGGAGGCTTGTGCTAAGGCTGAAACCTGAGAGAGAGAGAAGAATCCAACCATAGGGTAAAAATTGGAATCTAGGGTTGCAATTAAATGGTTTAATAGCTACACTTATCACAACCAAATCCCCTAATCTTGATAGAACTACTCGATTCAGTTTGAATTTGAGAAAACTCCAATAACTTGACACTTCTAGCCAAGGCCCGTACCAATATACCTTAGTATTTCAACCAAGACAACAAATTTTGAATGTTTGTTGCATCCCTAAAGAGCAAGGAAGACTTGGCATCATTTATCTTCCATATATGACTACTAAGCTTTCCAATAAATGGTTGATGAGAGCATCCGCATCCTTTGACTTCTAGGATTTTTTTTATCAAATAAAGGACCAACCAGTTTCACTTGAAGGGATATAGGGTATGGTCCAATCTTTTTCTCCTAGAGTTACTAACATCAACTTCTAATTTCACCCTTAGAGAGTCTGCTCTTGTATGCATGCTTTGGAATGCTTGGATCAAACTCAAGGCATGTTGGCCTTCTCCAGTAGCTTGGAGATATTTATTTCACTTTTGGTTACAAGAGTCCATCTGGTTTGGCTGGTTGGGATCTCAGATGTCATGCTAAGGGTAAGACCAGGCAGGCCAAGGGCCAAGACGAACATGCAATCAAAGGGTGCTATGTTTGGACGGCTAGGAGCCTATATATAGCAAGGCTAGGTGGAGAATTGCAAGTAAGTACACAAAGTACATTGATAACAATATGATAGCTAAGCTTCTTGATCTATTTAATTCAAGGCTAGGCAATCTAAGGATTTTCTATAAAAATTACACGATTTGGCAAGGCCGATTCTTTTTGAAAGCTCGACAGGATCGATTTTCTTTTGTTTCAACATGAGCCTCTGTTCACTATAGCACTCAGGCACTATTCTGTCTCATCTTTTTGAAGAAATTATGCAAAGCAAGGCTTCACTTTACGATATATTTCATATAAGCTTCCAAAATTTGGAATATGCTATTAGCATACAAACTTAGGGAAACTCAGCAACATGTCATACAAGGGGAGTTGAGAGAAAATCTCTACTTGCAAAAGCACACGATATTGAAGTCTCTCTGATAGAGACTCTAGATGCATCCCAAAAAGAAGTCCACAAGGAAACACATAAAAAGATCAACATCAAAATTCAAGCAGCATTAGAAGAGAACCGACTACAAGGATCTCTTAGCCTTAAGGTTAGGATTGGGGGACTCTATGCGCCATGGTGCACAGATGAGGACACTCTTGAAGAAGCAATCTCTAAGCTCAATTATATTCTTCAACTAGTAAGTATCATGCTAGAAACCGTCTCTTGGATCAACAACACACATATAAATGTACCGTTTGAGCATTGTTTTCTAACTCTCAAGGACAAAGAAGAGCAGTGGAAGCTATTATGCTACTCTTGTCTCCTCAAAGAAAAGAAACTTTGGATCACCAAAGAATTTACCCAAATCAAGTCAAGGTCAAATCAAGTGAGCTCAAGAATATGCACGAAGCTCGCAAACAAGGTAATGGGGGGTCTATCAAGGTGGTAAAGCCATCATTTGGGAGTTCCAAACTCCCAAACCAGCTTCCCCCTCCTTAGGTTTTTGTCCCGTTTCTTTTACATCACCCATTTGATGGGCTCTCAGCCCTTAACTAGTATGTATCTATCCTTTACTTCTTCAAGGCATTTGTTGTAGTGTTTTGTTTTTGGTCCCATGGGCAATATTCGCTCTCTCTCTCTCTCTCTCTCTCTCTCTCTCTCTCTCTCTATATATATATATATATATATATATATATATATATATATATATATATATATATATTTATTTATTTATATATATATCTATCTATCTATTGATTTTGTATTAATGAGAAATAAGTGTGTGAAGGTTACCATGATTTCCATCAACGTTCCATGAGACACAATGTCACAAAAAGCAAATTAAGAAGCTCACTAGAGAGAGAATGAAAAAATCTCCCTCTTTGTCTCTCCACATACACAATTGTAGTGACTCAACTCGTTTTACCCCTCCCCACACTAGGACACATGCACTCCCTCCCTCCCTCTCTCTCTCTCTCTCTCTCTCTCTCTCTCTCTCTCTCTCTCACACACACACACACACACACACACACACACCTTCTCTCTCTTTCTACTACACACACACCCACCCACCTTCTCTCTCTTGCTACTACACACTTCTACACAAGACATCAATGCGTTCTGGAATTTGGAGAATATTATCTCTATTACCATGAAGTTTTACACCTTAGAGACCTATGGGCCTGGTTGGTAACATGCAAAGTAGGTGCCTCTCTCTCTCCATCTATTGTAAGGGTAGGCAAGCCCTCTTTCTCTTTCCTCCTTTTGTTCATGAGGTATAGTGTGGGTTGGTGGTGAGGAGTCATGGTGCTTGAAAACACCTTAGTGTAATCTGACTTACAATTTTTTAGCATTGTTGAGGAAGAGGGTCGAGTCACCCTCCATCTAGGACATGCCATTGTTGCATGTGAGAGCTATGGACCAAACAGGGAAAGCTATTTGGCAGATGGCCCATGAAAGGATATTGACAGTAAGGGTGGCCCATGCCCATCCCATGAAAGCATATTGAGGGTAAGGGATTACATAGTAGTTGTAGCTCTCTCTCTCTCTCTCTCTCTCTCTCTCTCTCTCTCTCTCTCTCTCTCTCTCTCTCTCTCTCTCTCTCTCTCTCTCTCTCTCTCTCTCTCTCTCTCTCAATGGTTTTCATATGGAATCAACCTTTCAAGTCACATTTTCCCAACAAGTTACCATTTTGTGTTGACTAATGTCTCAAAGGGAATTCATGTCTCATGCTCATAGGATGACATTCTATCGCAAGTCTAGTTGAAAGAGCAATATCCAAGCCCGTAATTTGTGCTCGTGAAACAAAAACCAGGTTTCCTTTAAAATTCAACTCACAAGGAACTTTGGGTAGCTTGATAGTTGCTGATTATATCTTTTCCTTGTGAGTGGGTAGAAATACACACATGGAACTTATATGCTATCCTAGCAAGGTGATTCATTGTGAATGCCTTCATGTGAATCATTCTTTTTCATGTTGTGGAGGATTGCACCAAATTAGCACTCAATTTTGTGTCCAGTTGTGTGTACAAGGTATGAAATACATTACATAAGTAGAAATTACTACCTACAATCCCATATTTGAGGTAATTGAGTTCAGCCTACATGATCTGCAAAGAGGGAGGAGATTGTATCAATTGATCACTTGTGCAATTGATTGAGGGTTTGCTACAATTCTCAATAATCATTTAGTGGTGTACAAGAGAAATTAAGTCAACAACATGTTGTTATGGATTTAGACATTGGATGCCTTGCCATATAGGGTGACATTATAAGGAATGTCTAAAGAGTCCTTGGGACTTGCTCTTGTAATGAGGCCTAGTCGTAGGGAAGTCAGGTATAAAATTGAGCCCCAACAAAAGGACAAGCATCATAAGCTCTATTCCATAAAATAAAGGTGGACTTAAGGCATAGGGTTGAGGCATTTTTATATAGCATGAGTCCTATAAAATCAACTAGTAAGGCCTCTTTTCCTCAGTAGCCATGCCAATAGAGTTGAAGTTACATGCAACTCTTCTTGAAATTATCATATTTAGAAGATCATTTGTGCCCTAAACATGATGGTTTTCTTCCTAGATGCATCTTCCCATGGGCAAGCCTCGTGTTTTATTACTTTTTTCTATAGGATTGTAGATAACTACAACAGAGAAAAGGAATGTGAGCAGGCTAATGTGGATGTGGGTGTGGGTGTGTGGGTGTGTGTGTGTGTGTAGGCTGCAAATACCAAAATCTTAAAGCTTCACTCACAATTACTAACACTAGAGATGCAGTAAATGATAAAGACAAAACAGAATACAAGACCAATATAATATAAAAAATTGAAAAGGTTTTGAGGTACAAAAGAGATGAAGTAGGGGGTGTTCGAAGTACAAACAAACTAGGAGGTAAATCCATGAGCACTTAAAGCAAGGGTTCCTCCTGTTATACCTGCCACCACCATAGTCAACAACTAGAGAAGACGTTAGATAGTGGAAATCAGGTGTTAAAAAAGAATCCCACATGTTTTAGATTTCCACCCTAAGCACATAGCATCAAGAGCCTTCAAGAGAGTTTAAAAAAAAAACACTTGAGCAGAGTCTCCATAGCCGATTTGACATGTATGTATGAGTAGGGACCAAGAAATTGTTCAGAGAATTCTAAAGTCTTCATATCATGCACTGTTACTCTAAGGTAGTATGTCTCATGCTACACAAGATCAAAAAATGTAACCTCTTTTAAGGCGATGCCCCCTCATGTGCAAAGTGTAGGTATGGTGGAGCCCTCCCTTAGCCAAACAACGCAAGGTAGTGGGAGCAGTAAGCCCGCGGTGGTGGAGTGTAGTTCATGCAAAAAATTGTAGGAGGTTTTATTTATTGATAGCTTCCACACAAGGCCAATATTGGAATTATTTTTCCAAGGCATGGGTGAAAATTATAAAAGAGAAAGAGTCTAGGGGGTTGTTTTTATGGCCAAGTAAGTCATAGGTGCAAAAACTGCCTAAGTAGAAGGCTCAAGTGAGATTAGGCACATTGTGTAAATCGCTCGATCCAATCCAACAATAGGGCTCTGAGAGGGGTCACTAGGCCCCTCTTAGGGGTGCTAGTGCCCAACATTGAGAGACAAATATAGAAAGACTTCTTTACTAGGCCCCTCTTAGGGGTGCTAGTGCCCAACACTGAGAGACAAATATAGAAAGACTTCTTTAGGATTAGAGGTAAAGGGGGAGGATTTATACCCAAGTAGGGTATGCCTTATTAGTATCCACAATATAGCCCTTCTAAAACCTTTTTCATAGAAAGCATTTACCAAATGCTATATATCTTTACAAGGATCTTGGGAGCTTCTATTGCAAAATAGGATAGGATTCAATTGGAGAGGAGTTTCTTATGGGTCCGATTGTTAGGCCTATTGCTAGCTCTATGAATTTACCTTATAGGAACACAAGGTAAAAGTTCTACCTTTTTAGCCAAATATTTATGAAGTACCCCTTCTTGAATGACCAACATAAGATTAAGAAAGGTAGTCTAGGAAGCCTTTTATCCTTCAATAATGAGTTTAGGAGGGTAATTTCTCTTATTTAATAAGAAATTTAGAATTTTGGTAGTCTATCAAAAGGATATCATCAAAATTATGAAGGGGTAGGCAAGGTCTACCAATTTCTCCTTATGGAGGGGAGACAATAGCATTTCCTTAAGGTAGTTATATTCAAGGGCATAAATAAGATTACATCATATGGGTGGGCACGCTAATCCCATTGGTATTCCATTTGTTTGCTTATAGGAATTCTGGTACCATTGAACGTACATATGGTTGGTTAACTAGGTATTGCTACCAATCACATCCTCAAGGTGGAAAGAGAGCCCATTTTTATACTTTGCTTTGAACCAAACCTCTTGCCGGTGATAAGAGGGGGAACTATTGAAAGAAATAACCTTAGCAATAGCAAACTTAAAGGCACAGGTGATACGGTTATTCATGAGGGGGATTAACCCAAATTCACCATAACGAGGGATGTTCTCATAATGTTTCTTAATATCTGCGGAGAACAAGGAGGATGCTACCTTTTGGAGGTTAGTAATGCAATCATAAATGGAATAAACAATCCACCACCTTGGAGCTTAATTTTATTGAAAAGTAGTGGCTTTTGATTAAGCATCCTTGCTCTCTCCTCAAAAATGGGAGACAAGGTTTTAGCAAGCAAGCCATAAGCAAGGGTATCCCAAAAGAATAACTATTGGCTCCACGAGTGAGCCAACTCTTTTTATGGATTTTGTAAGAATCCATCAAGAAGGGGAGGGGTAAATAATTGGGTAAGCACATCCTCTTAAGCATAGCATCCAATGTAGCAGTGGGATCTTCAGTACATCGAGTGAAATCAGGATTAGACAATATTTTTAATATTTTAATCTAAGTAAAGTTCGTACAAATAAAAAGCGAGTTTTCAGGGGACTTATCAATGCAAGCGATCAAGAACCTACTTCTGAGAGAATGAAAAATGATATCCATGTCATTGTCAGGGGTGTAGCCAAACTTTTTGGGCAACCAGACTTGAAAGTATTTAAGGAAGCCTGCCCTAATGTTGTAGTTACCAAACAAAATGTGGGGGGGGGGGGGGGGGGGGGGGAGACAAGAATCCTCCATGTTAGGAGAATAAGAGGGAATGTGGTTTAGTACATATTGAATAACTATCTTCACCTTGGTAGGGATACTCAATTTCTTTGCTACAGTAAGTACATATCCCAATGCAAGCACAAATCTAGGGTCCGAAGGGAGACAATAACAAGCAAGAGAATAAGGGGAAGCAGTAAAAATATCCTTTCAATTACATACTGCTAATTTAAGGATGGATTAAAGTTCTAGGTGAGCATGCATAATTCCCATAAAGGTGTCAGTTGAGGCTGTCCCACAACCCTAAGTCAATGTGTGTGTGTGTGTGTAGGTTGCAAGCAAGGAGTCAACATCAAGGGCTAAAGATGGTATGTGATAAAGGACTATCACTACCATCACTAGAGAGAGAGAGAGAGAGAGTGTGTGTGTGTCTCAAAGCTTCACTCACAATTACTAATGATAGAGATACAATAAGTGATAATAAAAAAATAGAATCTAAGACAAATATAATTTAAAATTAAAAAGGTTTTTAGGTACAAAAAAAATAAGCAGCTGGTGTTCTAAGTACATACAAACTAGAAGGTAAATGCATGAGCACTTAAAGCACCATCACAACCAACAACCAGAGAAGAAGTTAGATAGTGGAAGGCATGTGTAAAAAAAGAAACCCACGTGTTAAAGATGTCCACCCTAAGCACATAGCATCAAGTGCCTTCAAGAAAGCTTGAAAAAAACACATGAGCAAAGCCCTTATAGACGGCTTGGCGTCAGGGATTTAATATTCACATGATCATGCAAAATTTCTTGTGATCACAATGTTTATAATCATATTCACATAATCACAATTAACATGATCACTAAAAATCCGATAAGTGGTGACATGGAAACCCACCAAAACCCCACAAACTTACATGTTTTTCATCATGAGATTACTAGGAAACTATGTGAGCCCTAAATCAAGCTCGTTAAGAAATGAAAAAGTCCCAGCGAGCTTACCGAGCTGGATGATTTCTATAGATTAAGGGAAAGTCATGTGAATATTTAATGTGATCACTCAATGTTATTAGCATGTTCACATGTTTGTGATCACATTAATGAAATCCCTGCTTGGCGTGTATGTATTAGTAGGGACCAAGCGACTATTCAAAGAATTCTAAAGTCTTGATATCATGCACTACCGCTTTGAGGTAGTATGTCTCATGTTACACCAAATTAAAAAAAAAAACCTCTTTTAAGGCCATGGCCCCTCATGTGTAGAGTATCGGTATGGTGGAGCCGTCCCTTAACTAAAAAATGCAAGGTAATGAGAGCAGTAAGCCCATATTGGTGGAGCGTAATTCATGCAAAAAGTAGTAGGGGTTTTTATTTTATGATAACTTCCACACAAGGCCAATATTGGAATTATTTTTCTAAGGCTAGCGTGAAAATTATAGAAGAGAAAGAGGCTAGGCGGTTGTTTTTATGGACAAGTAAGTCATAGGTGCAAAAAATACTTAAGTAGAAGCCTGTTCAAGTGAAATTAGGCACATTTTGTGTGTGTGTGTGTGTGTGTGTGTGTGTGTGTGTGTGAGAGAGAGAGAGAGAGAGAGAGAGAGAGAGAGAGAGAGAGAGGAGAAGTTTTTAACGTAGAAGTAAAAATTACAAGAGATCTCAAAGATCTATCCAATGGGGCTTGAACTCAAGATGTGCTACATGAGAGAGAGAGAGAGAGAGAGAGAGAGAGAGAGAGAGAGAGAGAGAGAGAGAGAGAGAGAGAGAGAGATGCCCTTGCATCCTCTATTCCCCTTGTGATCCCTCTCTACTATAGTTATCGACACGTGAATGTTAAGTGCCCCTTCCACTATGTCCCTTTTTGAGGCATGCATACTCAATTCTAAGGACATTGGGTGTGAGCTTGGGTCATTGCATTTTACCCATCTCTCATGGACAATGTCCTCAGGGACTCTTTAATGGCTGACCCCATTGTAGTAGGACACCAAAGTTTCCCTGAAAACATCTCCAATATGGAATAAAGTTCATGCTTTTAGTAACAAAGCTGTTGTTCTCTATTTCACTGGTCACCTCTCCCTATCAATGAGATAATTTGGGCTCATAGATCAGGGCCTTATGAGAGTTGTGGTGGACAAAATCTTCTATGTAGGTTTAAGTCTTTTTGAAGTTTTGTTTTAAAAATATAAGGATCAAGAGAGTTTCTTGTCATCTCCTAGTGTCATATTGTGTGGTCAAGTTGTTCATGTCATTACTTGGCAATCGATTTTTCTTATTAAGGAGAACTTATTGTAGAAATTCCTTGTATGTGTGGAATTTTGTGTATTCTCTTTCCTAATTATGGCTTTCCATTCAAGAGATTTCACTCTCCCTAGGAGAAGTCCTCTTTTGTCCTACCATTAATTTCCCTAATTGAAATTTTGCGTGTATAATGTGGAATAACCATAGAGATTCTTCTTGAGTAGGCAAGAAGAGTTTCTATGTATCTTAGATGGGGGAATCTTGTGGGCTCTTGCTATCATTGTGGCAAATTGGGGCACTATTTTGAAAGCAACCCCACTCTTAGTACTAGCTCTGTTCTCCTCATCTCTTTATATCAGGCTTGCAACAAGGCAGTGGTTCCCAAAGAGCAGATATTTGTTAAGACATTCATAGACCTAGAAGACATACCCTTTGCTAACTTTGTTCCTCAATATCAAAACATGGGGACTCCAAACCTCCTTCAACCAAATTCTGGTTCACTTGGACTCCTGGATTTGTCAAACCACCTCAGTCCTATTGGGTGGCTCTTAATAAAACTAATTTAGTCAAACCCCCTAACCAAGCCTCTTCATCTTGCCCTGTGAGCAATGTGGACAAAGGGAAACAATCAGTTGACAAGATGGATTTCTCCAACCCAAGAAGACTTTTAATTTATGCAATTTCGCCTCAGGTTACAACTCTACCAACATGTTTGAAGTGCTTTCGGAAATCCCCTCTCCTGAGACTTTAGCAGCCTTGGACCAAGCAGTCCACACCTATCAACAATCCAAGGCAGCATGGGACCCTCCTATACATCTAGAGGTGAATATGTAGGAGGCAGAGGATGAAACAATACAAACTGTTTAGAGTACTCATCTATGAGGGTAGCATCCTACAATGTTAGATGCATCAATGATATTACCAAGCTTTGGAATCTTCACAAGTATTTTCTGTAGCATGACCTTGATGTGGTATCTGTGCAAGAACACAAAATTCATAAGAGGGTCGGAGCCCTGATGCATTATCGTGGTTATCTTATGTACTATGGGGGGTAGATATACTTTTGTGTTCTCACTATCCTAAAAGCTTCCCTGAAGCCACTTTGGCTCTTGGATCATCCTTCTGGTCGTTTTTCAATATTTGAAGTTCAATCAAGATTTGGCTCTCTTCATCTTAGCAATGTGTATGCTCATCACAATGTGCATGAAAGGAAAGCTTTATGGTAGTGGATTTTGTCTACCCCTGTTCAAGAGGGCCTTTTAGTAGGGTACTTCAATATAGTAAGAGGATCAATGGATACCACTTATTTAGATTCTCTAGAAGGGGCTAAAGAGTAGGCTACTTGGGATGAGATGTGCCTTAAATGGCATATGAAAGATAGCTGGGAGACTACATCCCCTTCATCTATTTGATTCACTTTCCACTCATCTTCTCACAATCACTCCTGGTCTAAAGTTAGATAGTATTTATTTTTTGGATACAAAGTACTCCCCCACAAAGCCATTATGAAGGTGGACATCCAATACACACTGTCAAGCACTACATTAATCCTTTGATTTCCTGGCTGCAGATTTGTTCTGGGATGCACTTAGTTGGAGATCTATTTTTAGATGCACCATTCTAACAAAAATGTGGGTAAATATGTGGCTGAAGAGGATCATCAAGCCTCTATAGAGCACCTCATGGAGTAATAGAGAAACTTACTACAATGGTAGAGTCTCATGTATTGAATCAAGGGCAACTAGATAAGCTATTTGTAGCAAGACATGTACTCCAGGATGAGGAACATAAAAAAGGTCAAAAATATCATTTTTTGTGTCGACAACATGCATTGATTGATAACTAGGATGCTTCAAATGGGTTCTTTAACATGTTAAGAAATAAAAGAAAGCATGAATTCATGGTGACTCTAAATTGTACTCATGGTACAACATTCACAAAGGGGGAGGATATTATGTATGAATGTGAAGAACACTATACTCAGCTTCTGAACTTCTTTTTGACATTGGATGGAAATAGAAAAAAATCAATTGATACCTTGCTTAAGACAGTAGATCCTTGCATTTATCTCTCCAAAACTGCTAGACCGGATGCTCCATTTGAGATGGAAGAGCTCAAAAATTCTCCTAGCAAGCTTCCTAATGATAAGACCCCAAGCATGTGTGAGTTATCAAAAGAATTTGTCTCTCTATACTAGGAAGACCTCAAGCATATCATCCATGCTCTAATCAATGCTAGTTGGGAGACTTAATGTTTGGACCCCTCTTTAAGACAGAGGATCATAAAACTTATTCCTAGAAAGGACTTTCATACCTTTTTGGATCATTTTAGACCCATCACTATGACGGGTATCCTCTACAAAACCGTTGCTAAGGCCATCTCTATACGCATCATGCCTTATCTTTAGAAATGTATTCACGCATCTCAAACAGGATTTACTACATTGAGATCAATATTTGACAACATATTTATGGTTCATATGGGGATTGAGCATTCTCAAAGAACAAACCAGGATATTTTCTTGCTATAGATGGACTTTTCTAATGCTTTTGATACAACTCAATGGGATTTTATATCTAAGAGCATGGCTAGATTACGTTCTGGGCGAGAAATGAGGAGATGTATCTATCTATTGGGCCAAAATGCCTCATCTAGAATACTTGTCAATGGGAGACTGTCCAACAAGGTGCCCATGAATCACTCTGTGCATCAAGGTTTCCCAAGTAGTCCAATCATGTATGTTGTTGCCTCGCATCCCTTTTTTGCATATCTAGATAAGTTAGCTACAAATAATAAAACATGGGGACTTCAGATTCCCACCAAGAAGCTCATCAGTCAAGGCTATGCCAAAGATACTTTCCTATTTTTAACAGTAAACAATGTAAATGTCTCTAGATGTACTGCTTTCCTTGATCTGCTTTCATTGGCCTCTGGTCTGAATGTTAATCATGTCCAAAGACAGCGTTGATTAATGTCAATACACGCAATTTTGATAATTCAATATGGAGGGGGGGGGGGGGGGGGGCGGATACCTCATGGTACTATTTTTCTTCATCTAGGATACCTTGTTGGAATTCATGTAACTCAATTTCAAGTTCAAAAGTGGGTGCTACATAGAGTGTATCAGAAGGTGGCCTCTTGAATTTGTCACGATTGGCCATTCCATGTTAGAATTAGAAGGATACAAGCCATTTTTTGCCATATCTTCTGTATTACCTGCCTTTATTGGATTGGTCATAGAAGAACTTGAAACAATTTAACTCTAAACTAAGTCATTTTCCATGAGGGAAGCCCAAAGCCTCAACTGCCCTCATTGCCTGGGACACAGTAGCAACCCTGTGAGGCCAAGGGGGTACATGTATAATAAATTTGGCTATACATGCCAATTCACGTAGAGCAACTTTTATGAAGTACATGTTGTTGAAGGATAGTCATTAGGCCTTCTATGCATGGTCAATCATATATCATTCTTTTGTTTACTTTCATGGCACCTAGAATATATGCCCTCATGGGAAAAACCCTTCACAACAATTCAATTGGACACTGGATATGACACTTCTAGTATGCTAGTTCACGCTTGGAAAAACATATGCGCTAAACTTATATGGAAAGGCAGGGCATGCTACATTGGAAACTCTCTTGGGCAAGAAAATGTGTTTTGGAGTTTTCTTTCTAAAAAGCCACCCACACACTTTTGATTGGCAAACAACCACTTCGCATGCGCAGAAAGGGCATCCGGTCCATCGCTCAAGTTTTAGACTATCATAATCTATTGGTGTTATTTTTGCAGGCCCACAGACTGTACAATTTACAACACAAAATTTTTATTGCTTGGAATATGTTGTAGATGTTCATGAACAATTAAGATATCCCCATCAATTAGGATCTGACAAATCAACATAGAGATTGGAAATTACCTTCTTACATAGTTAATTGGTGAATGGCTAGGACTCACGTATTATACCAAGATCTCACTCCTACCGCTCTCACATTTGAGAGATGCAACAAGAACTAGAAGCGTAACAAGGATCATAATTGGTGGTCAAATGTGTCCGGACTTCATTTGTGCTATATAGGCACAAAGTGTTTTTCTAGAGAGTTATTCTTGGAGGCTTGCCCACTGCTGATTATTTGGCTAAGAAGCAAAGAGGTGATGGTAAATGCCTTTATGTAAAAATAGGAGAAACAGTCATGCATGTAAGTTTGGTAAGAATGGTGGTGGAACCTGACTTGGGGTATCAAGATCACCAAGTATAGAATCACATTTTCTCTCATCACAGTTAAAGACCAAGCCATGAACCAATGCTTACACTCCTTCAGAGTAGAGGGATCTTGATCCCCAAGTGAATATTGCTGAGCAAGCAATAATCAACACCAACAAAGACAAAAAGATAAGGACATGCGATACTTGATCATCATTAAGGAAACCAACCCTTGCCTTTTCACTTTTGGATCAAGGGATATCCAACATAGCAATTAAATCCATTAAAGCTTTAATCCTAAAAAGTTTCCTAAGCATATCTAGTCAAGCATATAAATTAGCACGTCTCTCAGAAGGAAAATCCAAAAGCTAGGATATGAATCTTATAAACTCTCAAACTTTGCATTTTAAAATATGGAAATCCTATTTTAATTACTTTATTGCTTAGCAGTTCTCTTACAATGCAAAGCCCAAAAGTTATAAACATATTCTTGATAAGGGCATGGCCAGCTTAGTTATTAGTAAACCGCGACAGGTTCTAATTATGGCAGGTATAGAGGCTCAGAGCATCATGGGCATTAGCAAGAAGTGAGAGGGAGAGCGAGTGAAAGGGTGGTGGTTATGCGTGTGCTAGTCTCCGCCCAACCGTGCTATCTTATACCCTCCCCCTAGCATAGACACTGTCCGATTGTGCCGGTGGTCTTGCCCATAGGACCCATTTCCTTACATTACGCCCCCCTTGGATAATCGGTTTCATCCTCAAAAACGAACGTAAGAAAATGTTTCTTAAGTGCGAAGACATTCTCCCATGTAGAACCTTCTTCAGGTCTATCTAGCCATTTTACCAACACCTGTCGTCTGACATGATATTTGGTGCGAAGCCATGAGAATCCAAAATCTTTTTGGGCTCATGAGGAATGCTTGGCAGTTCGATAAGGTCAACTAACACACCTGTGTCAATGACATTATCATTCTGTCCTAGCTATTTTCGTAAACGGCTAACATGAAAAACGGGATGAACTCGTGACTGCTCTGGGAAAGCTAACTTATAGGCCACTTGACCTCTTGTCTCCTTCTTCAAAAGTAGCAAAACGACGATGCTCATCTTCGTATTTCTTATATCGAACTTGAGCTTGCTTAACATTTTGTCGAGCAACTCGAAGCATGTCAAAATGGTCTCGGAGAAAATCCTTCGCTTGCTGTATCTTCTCCTTAGCCAACCCCACCGTAACGGGTGATCTAGGTTTAAATCCATACAAAAGCATAAATGGACTAACCCCTGTAGTCACATGCTTTGAACTATTATAAGCAAATTCCAATATAAGTAAGTAGTCTTCCCAATTTGTTTGCTTCTTGCTAACGTACGCTCATAGCATATCCTCTAGCACTTGATTAGCTCTTTCTATTTGACCATCCGCTTGTGGATGATCAGACGTACTTAGATTAAGTTTAGTTTCCAACTTTTGGAACATAGCTCTCCATAAGTGATTATCGAACACAGCTCTTCATAAGTGATTATCGAACTTTTGATCTCTGTCACTAATGATACTAGTTGGAAGACCGTAGAGTTTATATATATGCTCTACAAATAGCCATGCTAATTCCGGTGTCTTAACCGTAGTCTTAGTGGGAATGAATGGACCCATCTTGGTGAGACGGTCTACAATTACCCATATGGCATCATGGCCACGATTTGTAGTAGGTAGTCCTACTACAAAATCCATAGAGACACTCTCCCACTTACCTTGTGGAATCTCTAAAGGATGTAAAAGGCCACCTACCTTGAGGTGCTCTGCCTTATTAACTTGGCGTTGTTGGCAGTTTAGTACGTACTCTTGAACATCATGATGTAAGCCCGACCAATAAAATTTCCATCTAACTAGGGCATACGTCTTATGAATACTTGGATGACCAGCACTTGGACTATCGTGAAACTCAAATAAGATTTGTCGCCTGGTGTCTGAGTCCTTTGGCACACATACTCTACCTTTGTGGAGTAAGTAGCCATCATCAATGGAAAAATTCTTCCATCTCTTAAGCTCTTCCTGAGTAGGGGTGGAGCTCTGCGTGTTGGAGTTTTTATCTGTGCATGCACATACATGTTGATCTGGCTATACACAGGCATGTGAGTGTGAGGGATCCCTTTTTAAAATTGCACTCCACACTTTATCATATGCTTGATCTTGTGCACACTTGCCATGTAATGACTCTAAAATTCCACTCTTTATTTTCGTGGAAGCAAGTGAACTAATCTGAGGCATCTGACTTAGTGCATCCGCTACTACATTATATTGCCCCTTGCGATATCGTAGCTTACAATCATAATCTTGAAGGATTTCGGCCCATCTAGCTTTACGGCCTTTCAAGTCCGTTTGAGTAGTAAACCACTTGATACTCTCATGGTCAAAAACTACTTCAAACTCGGCACCATATAAATAGTGTCGCCACTTTCGTAAATCATGAATTTTGGCATAGAGCTCTCTCTCATAGATAGAATAATTATGTTGAGCTCTATCTAACTTTTTACTTTCAAAGGCTATAGGTCTTCCCTCCTGGAGAAGTTCTGCACCAACTGCTTTATCAATAGCATCAATCTCTACCACAAACGGCTTAAGTGGGTCGACGATTGCTAGGATGGGAGCAGTGGCTATAACTACCTTGAGTTGTTTGAAACTGCGTTTTTGGGCTTCTTCCCAAGAAAAGATCTTACCTTTTGCTTTAAGTTGATCCATCATAGTAACAACAATTTTGGCATAATCACGGATATATTGTCGATAAAATCCAGCCATGCCTAAAAATATTTGAAGCCCCTCAACCCGTGTTGGGATGTGGCCATTGAAGAATGGTAGTGACCTTGTCCGTGTCCATCTTGATGCCAGAATAAGAGATCACATGACCGAGGTAATGTATCTTTGTTTTAAAGAATCGCACTTGCTTTACTTAGCATACAGCACGTGAGCTCGTAGCTGTTCCAACACTTATCGTAAGTGTTCTATGTGTTCATCTTCAGTCTTATTGTAAATGAGAATGTCATCAAGGAAAACCACAACAAATTTTCCAAGATGGGGATGTAAGACACTATCCATGAGTGTCATAAATATAGCTGGAGCATTGGTTAGACCAAAAGGCATAACCAAATATTCAAAATGCCCGAACCGTGTTCTAAGGGCAGTTTTGGAGATACCTTGTACAAGGATACGCACCTGGTGGTATCTTGAACGAAGATCTATCTTTGTATGTATCTTGCCCCATGGAGTTGATCAAACAAGTCATCTAATCTTCGTAGAGGATACTTGTTCTTGATGGTTATGGTGTTTAATCCGTGATAATCTAGCGAAGTGCTAGGTCTAATGAAACCACGAGCGAGGTAGTCATCCAACTGACTCTCAACCTCCTTGGCTTGTTTAGCACTCATACGATAAGGTGGTTTACTCACCGGTTTAATGCCTGGCAAGACATCTATGGCATGCTGTACATCACGTCTAGGGGGTAAACCCGATGATGAATCACTTGAGAATGCATCACTATACTCCGTGAGTAAGTGAGTTAGTTTTTGCCGTGCAACAGAAGAAAGTAAACTAGAGTTATGCTAGGATGGAGAATCTTGTAATTCTTGTAATGTTTGTTTTACAATAGTTGCACGTTGCTCTATACAATTAAAATTGAGAGCACTTTGCTCGTTAGATTTGTTAACACTTTGTTTATCAATAGAATTCATTGCACTTTGCATACCATTACTATAATTCACTGCACTTTTCTCTTGAGAGTTCACAAGACTTGGAGATCACAAGCAATAACACAAAAAGACTTCATCTATTAAATCTACTTTCTGCAAAATAGAAAGCTCGGTTGTACATATAAGAGGTGCAGATGGTATATTTTTCTCACCAAGCAAAAGCACATGTTTACCATCGGCCATAAAGGATAAGGAGTTCTGTTCATAACTAGTGTGCAATGTGTTTCCTAAACCATGCAGCCGCTCCCGTCCTAAAACTACATCAGCACGGTCCATGTTCATAGCTTGGAAGTCAAGGGTCATCATGATCTTGAACAATAAGGTCAACCCCTTCAATTACCGTGTCTTATTCTTCTTTATCATTCCCAGACATCTGCTCCACCACATTCTTGTGAGAGCAGAGAGTTTGTGTAAGCTTCAATTTCTTGACTAGCTTATAGTTCAAGAAGTTATGAGTTGCACCATCATCCACTAAAATATGACCACGTTGTTCGTTAATAGTTCCATGCATGTGAATCAAATCATGGGGGGCGAAGGTGGGCTACCACATTGAAGCAAGCACACAACACTTGTGCTTGTCTTCCATATGAAGAACCTCTACAACGCAATATTTAGGAGATGAATCTAATGTGAGGCATTGCACCATGTGCATGGCATTTTCTTTGCCTTGCAAAAGAGGAAGATCTTTCTTGTTATGTTGGTCCAAAAGACATCTAAAACACAAATTGTGTTTCTTTGCACGCTCAAAATCAGCCATGCTGAGAGACCCATGTGGAGTATCTCGTGAGTGCTTAGGCTTCTTAGCCTCTTGTGGGTGTGGAGAGGTGGATTGTCTCTTATTCCTCTTGGAACATGTGGGATATCTACCTTGCCATTGTCTCTTAGCCACATTGCTCTTAGCAAAAGTATTCTTAGAGTAGGGAACGTTTTCTTTCCTCTCTTGGTCATCATCATATCTTTGGGCATGACTGATGGCTTCTTCCAAAGTTTTTGGATGTTGGGTCTTGACATGAAGATGATACTCTTTGTCAAGACCCCTATTAAAAACTTGTATCTTTTGGAATTCATCTAGACCTTCTAGTTTTAATATGATTTTCCGATACTTCAAAAGGTACTGTGTGAGAGAGAGGCCAGACATGTAGCATGCATCCCATGCTAACCAATTCTTATCTTCTTCATTAGAGTCCAAAAACTCTTTGGAGAAAGAAGCTTGAAACGCATCCCAAGACGGAGGACGAGCATCGATTGGAAATGTCATCCACCACTTATAGGCTTTGCCTTTAAGAGATAGACTTGTTTCCACATGCAGTCGCCTTTATATCCGGGGTGTGTATCAATCTATGAATATCACTCCATTTGTGTAAGAACGTATTGATCGCATCCTTGTTGCGATCATGCTCTTCCCCGTGAAACTCAGGAATGGTGATATTCTTAAGTAATGCATTGCTACCTTCTGCATCTTCTGTAGCACTTGTCTCTTGGACTCCTTGAGCCATGCCAGCTTGGTCTTGAACCATGCCACTTGTGGCTCCTTGAGCCGTCTGTGAATTCATAAATTTCACAAATAACTCTGTAAGATTGGTAACATTTGCATTGAGTGCAGAAAGGTTGCTTTCAAGTATGCTTTGGCGATGTTCCAAAGTCTTGAAAGAAGCCATATCTACAAGCCCATAATCTCCTAGATCATCATCATCATACATATTAGTGTCAGTAGTACCTGTGGTGCCCTGATTTTGATCTACATGCTCAAAATCAAAAGTGTGTGTAGGTGGGATATCCTCACTGGCCATGATAAACACACACTAATGTAAAGAGAGAGAAAAATTTCAACTTGTACCTTATGAAATTGAAGTCTTTGTGTTTTGCATGCTCTGCGATTTGCGTTGCATGTGAACCTTGCGTTGCGATAATTGTAGCGCTTCACGTGTCGTTCGTCGTAAGAACACCTTTGTTGATTCTTCAAAAAACTCGTCGTTTTTGTGAAGGCTTTTGTTCACTTTGAAGCTACCTCCTTGAAGAAAAAGAATTTTTGGAGGAAAACTTGGTTCCTCCAAGAAGTGAAAAGAAGGGTGAAGATACTTCCTTGAAGTTTAAAGCTTTCCCTTTTCTTCTAGTTTTCCTTTCAACACAAGTATGCTATCTTTCTTTGTTATACATAACAAGAGTCAATAGCTTGATGGTAAAGTATTGGCCTCTTACCCTCATGGGGGGTTCAACCTTCCTTCATGCAAGGGTTAAGCGGGCCTTCCTACGCGCGCAGCCAGCGGAAGCCTTCAGAGCCTCAGTGCCGTCAAGTTGCCGGTCGACTTTGCCTTGGTCGCCCGTTGTGGAGGGCGTAGGTGGGGCAGTCGCCGTCGATTGTCGTTGTCTGCCTGCACTGCGCACAGGAAAATGTGTCTGTCTTCTTTTTGCTACATAGTGGAGACGTCGCTATCTGCGAAACGTGGGAGAGAAGCAGTGGATACCATTGAAAGGACGGTGGTAATGCGTGTGCTAGTCTCCACCCAACCGTGCTATCTTATAGCCTCCCCCTAGCGTACACAGTGTCCGGACGTGCTAGTGGCCTTGCCCATAGGACCCATGTCCTTACAACGAGGAACAGACAGTACAGAGAAAAAGAGAGTTGACCGACAAGGGACTGACATAGTTTGAAAACTATGCCTTTTTAGGCATAGTAACCAAATTGTGCCTTTTCAACCATAGTAACACACCTATGCCGGTGGAAAGTTTTCTACTATCAGAGATGGTCAGGTGATGTAAGTGGGACCTAAGCCTCGCCTCACCATAGAGGTTAATCTCTTAGAAAGAAGGCCACCTACAATTCTAAATACTATTCCAAGATACCTTAACACAAGCTTTCGACTATGGTAAGGTTCATAGACATCAATCTGATACACATTGCTCTCCACATGTACAACAATTATAGCTTACAACTGACAAAATGGCGGATCTAGGGTTTGGTGCAAAGATTTAAAAAGTTCCACATAAAGAAATTTTGGGTTTCATTTTTGTTTGTGAAGGGTTATTTTGGTCATCTTATCTCACTCAGTACCAGTTGATTTGAAGATTTCAAAAAACCACAAATGAGGACCTCTGTCACGTGCAATAATAATTGGGCATGAGACACTTTAACCAACCACCCATTAACCCGGCCCCACATTGACTTCTTTGTGACGTAAGTGGTATTTTTATTTTGGCTTAGAAATGGAAATTTGAGTTGATGTGATTTAGAGGCCATTTAACAGGGGGACAGACAAGGCAAGGCCATGAGGTGCTAGTAAAAGCAGGTGAAAGACGAGGAGGGGCCACGAGGTGCTTATAAGCGATGCTAAGAGCGGCGCACATAGACGCAACTAGAGAGCGTCCATTTCAGCTTGCTATTGTAGGGGTAGATCACGTTTATACTGTTTTTTTAATGTATGGGTTACCATGTGCAGCAGGATCACGTGGACGGCGGGTTGGTTCTGAGAGCCATCATCGAACGTAGCCGTGCTTGATCGAATCTTACATTTGGGGGCGACATTTGAGGCTACAAAGTGAGTTGGTCAACAAGTGGATTGTGATATAGATGAAGGTGGGGAACCATGGTGATAGGTGGTTGGTGCTTGGGGGGGCTCACCAAGCGGGGTCGACAGGTCGTGAGCATGCATGGAAAAACAATAGGCCAAAGAGACGGAGATTAAGCATGCTGAAGATGGGTTTTTTTTTTTTAATTGTGTGTATAGGTGTTTGTTTCACATGTGGCTGGTCTATTGTGAGAGTCATGGTCTGCAGGTTGCTAGCTCCTACAAAGACAAGAGGCAAGCGGGGGACATAACGTGGTGTAATGGCATATGGGGCCTTGAATCAGCAACGCTTCCTGACTACGTTAGTGAATTGTACAAAGTGATGTTTTTACACAATAGTTCAAGGTTTCATTGGTCTAATACCCAAGGTGACTTTTGTGACAATAGAAGGTTATTGTTCATTTAAATTTTTCCAAATATTGGGAGAGGGTATGTTGATGGGATTTCTTTCAATGGAATCCAAGTAGGATTCAAGTGTCAGTAGGTAGGTACCTCTATGTAGTTCAACCTTCAGGGCATGTCTTTCCCGAATATGTTAATGATTTTGGTTAGAGTATTCAAGACTCAAGGCCTGCATATGCATGTGTAGAAAATGATTGATTTCATGTGGAATATTTGTTGACGACACAATAGTTGGTGCAAGATCCAAATCTTGATCTAAAAGTGGCCAACCAAATCTTGGCAATGTGGTTCTCATAGCATGTAATTAAAACTCCTATTGTATGGCTAATTTCTTGCAATTGAATCCCTTGATATTGTTTGGAAGGAGCTTGCTCGGTTATTGCCTTGCTCCGAAATATTTTCTCGCCATTTGGTAGGACTCTTTAGAGTATTTTCTTTAGACCATATGGTTGACTAGAAACACGGCTATGTATGAGCACTATGGGGTCTTCAATTCTTCCATTCCTCTACATATTATCAAGAATAGAATGATTGAAGATTCCCTCACACACGAGTGACACAAGATAGCAGATCTGCTAGACTTATTGTACAAAATGTAACAGTAAGGGGTACCATCTAGGAGAAGTTTCCGAAAAAGGGAAGTTGGGGAATGGCTGGTGTGGGTGACGCAATAGGCAGAGTAGGAAGGACGAGAAAGTAAGGGCAAGCGACGAGTAGATGAGAACAATGCACATAGGGATTGAGGGCGACGGGCAAAGGAGCGGGTGACGTGCCGTGGGTAATATTTTGTATTGCTTGAGTTTCCACAAAGAGCAGTTGAATGGGCTACCTGGAGTGGTTCCGAGAGCACATTACAATGACGATGAGGGTTCGAGTCCTATCTTCACTTTTGTAGGTAAGGGAAGCAAATTCCTAACGGGCATGAAAGTGATTCCGGAGGAATCTCAAGGATGAATTGAATATAATATCAGGAGAGTCAATGTGTGCCTATGATTTGGTAAAAAGGAAATAGTATTTGAATCTCGCGTGGATGACATTTTTTATTGGAGGAAACAAAAGAGTGGAAACCGAACAGTAGGCAACAAATGCAAGCAAACGTTTTTTACAATTTTAAAATTACAGTAACAAAATCCAAGCATCGAAGGCATCTGGCTAAGGTGGTTAATGTGAGTATACAACGAGAGCTCGCTTAAATTCCAACGTCAAATTACCGGCGTCAATGGCGGGTGTCGGTATATGTGTAGGTAGATGTGGAGGGAGATCAAGTTTTTAAAAATTTTAAGTTTTGAATTTTCGGCGCTGATACTGGCGTCTATATCAGTGGCCATATCGAGGACTATACCGGCACCTGTACCGACGGACCCTGCAAAAAAACAAAACCGCGGATCTTTCCCTGCGAATTTTCCATTTTTTTTCCTCTTCTCTTGCCCTCCTCTTCCTCACTTGCTGCAGAAATCTACTGCTCAAGGACTTGCCGAAAGTGAGATTCTTGCTCGTGGACTACTCCTCAGCATCAAGGTGAGATTCTTTTCAAGTTTGCTTGTAAGTTTGTGCAATCTAATGTATGTGTGTGTAACATAGGATGCGTGTGTGTGTTTTTGCAGGTTTGAAGACGTTTTTAAGACTCTTTCTTGCTCAAATAGGCCACATGTGAGTGATCTAAAGTTTTATGCAATTTTATTTTAAATTTATATTATAATGAGAAAATAGAACTTCATGCATGAATCTTTCAATGCTTTAAATTTTTATGCAATTCTATTTTGAAGTTATGCTTTGGGGAACGTTTTTGCTACCATCTCATCATTATCATGCGATTGAGGTTTAGGTTATAGGTTTAAGTTAGATTTAGGCTTAAGTTATTGGCTACACTAGGTTATAGATTAGGTTGGGTTATAGGTTATAGGGTCATAATTTTAAGTTATAGGTTAGGCTAGGTTAGGTTATAGGTTAGGTTAAGTCAGAACTAGTGGCAAATAGTAACAAAAACGCAAACGAGCTTCGAAAATTACTCGTATACTTCAAACAACGCAAACGGATTTCTGTTAGGTTAAGTTATAGGTTAGGTTTATTTTATAGGTTAGATTAGGTTATAGGTTAGGATAGAGCTAGCGGCAAATAGTAAAAAAAATGCAACGGACTTCGAAAATAACTCGTGTACTTCAAAAAATGCAAACGAACTTCGGTTAGGTTAGAGCTAACGACAAATAAGTTAGGTTACATTAGGTTATAGATTAGGTTTAGGTTATAGGTGAGATTAGGTTATATGTTAGGTTAGAGCTAACAAAAAATACTAGAAAAAACGCAAACGAACTTGGAGTATCACTCGTGTACTTCAAAAAACGCAAACAGACTTCGGTTAGGTTAGGTTATATGTTAGGTTTAAGTTATATGTTAGGTTACATTAGGTTATAGATTATAGGTTTCGGTTAGATTAGAGCTAACGGCAAATAGTAGAAAAAATGCAAACAAACTTCGGAAATGACTCGTGTACTTCAAAAAACGCAAACGGACTTCAGTTAGGTTAGGTTATATGTTAGGTTTAGGTTATAGGTTAGGTTATGTTTGGTTATAGATTATAGGTTAGGTTATAGATTAGGTCAGGTTATAGGTTATGTTAGAGCTAACGACAAATAGTAGAAAAAATACAAACAAACTTCGAAAATGATTTGTGTACTTCAAAAAATGCAAATGGACTTCAACTAAGTAAGGTTATATGTTAGGTTTAGATTCTATGTTAGGTTATAGGTTAACGTTAGGTTAGGTTATAGATTAGGTTAGGTTTATGTTATAGGTTAGGTTAGAGCTAGGAGCAAATAGTAGAAAAAACGTCAATGTACTTCAAAAAAGCAAACGAACATCGGTTAGGTTAGGTTATAGGTTATGTTAAGCTATAGGTTAGGTCAAAGCTAGCAGTAAGTAGTAAGAAAAACACAAACGGACTTCGAAATCACTCGTGTACTTCAAAAAACGCAAACGGACTTTGATAAACGAAGTAAAATAACGCAATTAGACTTAAAAAGTGTACACAGACTTCAAAAACCCTAATATATAGTCATTGACCAATAAAGACGAGATTATTACCCTGTGGTCCTAATATCCGTGCACCTTTAGACCAAGCTGTGCGGGGATCGGGCATGGCTAGAGAATGTGAGGTTGTTAGAGCTAGCGATAAAAGTTGAAAAAATGCAAACGGACTTTGAAAATGACTTGTGTACTTTAAAACGCAAACAGACTTTGATAAAGAAGTAAAATAACACAATTGAACTTCAAAAGCGCAAAAAGACTTCAAAAACCCTTATATATAGTCATTGACCAATAAAAACGAGATTATTACCCTGTGGTCCTAATCTCCATGCACCTCTAGACCGAGGTGTGCAGGGATCGAGCATGGCTAGAGAATGTGAGGTTGTCATGTATATTCATGTAGTTAGTAGTGTGTAGTTATAACAAGAGTGATTTAATTATTTGTTGCATCATTGGTAGATAAAGTATGGACGATAAGATGGCGTGTGCTTGTGCGTATTACAAGCATCAGATCTTTCAAAAACGAAAAATCTGCGACCAGCACATACGCAATAACGGTTTAGAGCAACTACAAGACCTCCGTTATCGATCTCATGGTCCAGAGACAACAGATCAACCTCCCCAAGTAGATATTGGTCCAACTTCATCCTAGAGAAGATGATTTTCAAACGAACATCCATCGACTGAGTCCTCCCAACCAATACCTGATGTGGCATTTCAAGAAGAAGAGATGGAGCAGATATTAGACGCGTTCTTTGACATGGATCTCATCATTGAAAACATAGTTGATGACAACATTCAAGACAATACTGCGAACCAATCTCAGTCATCCCGTCCATATCGACGGCATGGTAGCAACGATAAAGAGGGCGAGATGATGCAAACTCTTGTACGTATGCTGCTTTACAATGGTGCAAAAATCTTAGTTCTCCATACCGCTTTGGCAATTCTTAATTTGCAGATGTCTACAAATGGTCTCATGCCTCCATCATAGAGCTTTTTAGATAAATAAATTATATCGGATAGATGAACAAAGGGTCACCTTTGACAGTGGTGTTATTTGTATTGATTAAGAGTTTCTTTTGTAAACTAACGTATTTTATTTGTGTTATTTGTGTATCTGTAGCCATGGACAATGACAATGTTACATACTCTCCTAGTTTTAGTTTTTATGTCACTCCGGTCCGCATCTCACCCGAGCAGATGGACTCTTTCTTTACACAGTTTTCTCCATAGCAGATTAGATACGCATAGAACCTTTGGGCAACTGGTTCCTCTAGACCTACTACGGCCGCCTCTACGCATAGGACTAGTGTGCCCCTTACACCGACCGACCCCACACCTCAATCGAGTGTGCCCCTACATCAACGAGTGGTTCATCCTCGAGACGAGGTAGGAGTCGTTCTGGAGGTGGTGTTTGCTATGGTAGCGGTTCTACCGATGCTTCCACACCACCAAGAGAGCATCCGCCACTCTCTTCAGTAGATAGTTCACCAATTGGCAACCACGTACACCTTGGGGATCACACAAGTATGATCCTAGCAAGGTGTACAAGAGCAAGGATGGGGTTGTTGTGGCAGATAGGGTCGAAAAGGCCATGCGACAGAGGATTAAGTAGCTCTGTATAGTTCAGTTTGGCCACTCTGTGATGGAGATTTGGAATAATCAAGATAATGAAAGAAAGAGTTACATCGTGGAGGCCATTCACAGAGAGTACATTCGGCAGAGGGGTACAATTCAGTCTCGAATGACTGGATTTTGGGCATGGCGAAGGCCACAATGTCACACCGTCGGTCAGAGACGAGAGACATATGGACTACCGGCATGGTTAGATGCAGAGGAGTGGGCTGGGATTGCACTAGAGACATAAGACAATTCTGACATATTTCAACAGCAGAGAGATGCAGCTAGAGCACGTTTAGAGTCTGCTAGAGCATTACATCTTGGGAGTGGAGGCTATGCCACACTTTGACGTGAGTTTGTAAGTATTATACGTATGCTCTAAATGGTTAAAAATGTATATGTTATTTGAAGATTTATCTCATGATTAAACCATAATTTTGCAAGACGTTGCCGTGAAGCGCCCTCCGACACGCCGAGAGGAGAAGTACGGGTACAAGCATGGACTTGTGGCCCTTTTGACCCAGCTGTAGGAGGAGGGAAAGACCATCGATTGGGAGGCATTACCATGAGGGTCTTCTTGATACAGTTTTACTCAGTCTTCTTGATACAGTCTTTTTTATAGCTATGGTCTTCTTGATATAGTCTCACTCACTGATTGTATACATGTACAGTTTTACGCTTATGTTTATGGTTTTGCATTCCGTTTGCGATTATGATTGTGGTAGGACAATTAGGTTATGGTTATGATTTTTCAATTATAGTATGGCACAGAGTTTATGGCCAAGGTTTGGAAATCAAATTATGATTATGGTTTTGCAATGATGGTATGGCAATCACAGTATGGTTAGGGTTTGGAAATCAAGTTATGGTTATGGTTTTGTAATGATGGTATGGCAATCATGTGATGGTTATGGTTTGGAAATCAGATTATGGTTATGGTTATGGTTTTGCAATGATGGTATGGTTGGTATGGTTGTTATGGTTATGGTATGTCAAGCAAGTTATGGTTATGGTTAAGCTTTTGATTTTGTGATTTTTTTCTTCTTACAATTTTGCTAATATGTATACACTCACTCTTTAGTGTCAAGTTGTAGGTGGAGTGTGGTTGCTTGTGCACTCTTTCTTTGGGTAGAGAGGGTTGTTTTCTGTTGCTGCAATTCATGCAACATCAGTTCCAAATCCGCTTTGGCCAAAAAAAAAATTTGCAAGTTCTATCGTCCGTACAGTTTTCGGTAGAACTACTGGTATAGGTATCGGAACAGGCGTCGGTTTAATAAAATAAGATATTGACACTTATTTTAGTGTCTATTTTGACGCCCTTTTCATAGCTTATTTCGACGACTTATATAACGATGCATATATCAACGACACCATACCAACATTTATTTCAACGTATTTTACTTTTAAAACAAGCTTTGAGTCATCGTTATCCGCATTGATTTTTACGCGACATGTTGTAGTGGTATTTTCATTGAGGGTACCTAGGTTTGACTCCAAAGACGGGTTCACTAGTTTTGTAGGCAGGCAGCCAACGAATCTTTCCCAAGGAACAAATCTCGGAGAACAAATCTTCCAAGATTCGTGTGCAATAAAACGAAGAAGCTACCATAGTATGACAGAACAAGAGCATGTAACAATATGACACATACGCGAAGCGGCCAGACACACACACACACACACACAGAGAGAGAGAGAGAGAGAGAGAGAGAGAGAGATTACTCAATCAAAGGCAGTGCCTAATGTTCGTTGCCAAGCTGGCAAGCACGCCGCACACGAAAGTGGTGGTGCGAGCGTGTTTTGCAGAAGCTACGTCCACGGCAGAGGTGCAAGGTTCTCATCAAGAGATGGTCTGTCCTGGTCTCTCTTCTTTTTTTCTTTTGCAACAGAGGGCTACTTACGTGCTGCTCACCCCATGACATCGTGCTTCAAAAAAAAATCAAATGAAAAATTTTTGCCCTCCATTTTGGAAATCAATATAACCAAAAAATAGTTTATCATTTCTATATAAAAATATATGTTTTCTACATGGAAAGGTATGTTTTCCACATATATGTTTATCATTTCTATATAAAAATATATGTTTTCCACATGGAAATGTACAATTTCCATATAGAAATATATGATATTAGGATATTTTTTGACACAAAAATTCTTTGTCTTGCATTTGAAAAAATTAGAGATATAAACAATCTTAGCTTTTCACATGATAAAATAGGGTTTTCAAGAATGATCATATCACTCTGTACTTTTCATGGTCAATGTTTTGAGAGTGTCTTCGTGTAAGGTTAATTTTTGAACATGGTATAGCTAGCTTCGAAATGAGAATATTGCATCGTACACCACAATTAACTCAAATAAAACTCGCTTATTAATATTCTATTTTTCTTTTGCTAAAACTCTCTCCCTCTCTCTCGCTCTCTCTTCTCTCTCTCTCTCTCTCTCTCTCTCTCTCTCTCACACACACACACACACACACACACACACAATATACAAATGAAAAAAGGTAGTTGAATAATATCTTTCATTTGGATGTGTATATTGTGTTTGACATAATCTTGACAATTGTGGTATTTAATTTTAACTCTAACATATGGCTTTCCTTCTCAAAATTTCATCATATCTTTAAAATTCTTATTGAGTTGCAAAGAGGAATAATCTTGTTAGTGTTGCTCATTCCATAGAAAGAGCTATACGCATTATTGAAAAATGTAAATTTAAAAGTCATAAACGATCAAATCTCCTTTTCTTTCTGAACATCAATTTATGTTTCTCATGCACTTAGCATAATATAGACTTTTTGCATCTACTAATATAAGCAACGAGATTATGTCAAGAAAAAGATCTAGCTTCCTTGTACTTTCTAGTCACTTATGCAATATAGCTTGCAATCAAACATTTTCACAAAACATAGAAAAATGTGTACATAAATAAATCTAAATTCATATTTACAAGGTCAAAATTGTTTGTTCCATGAATGGCATGATTCAAGTACATTATTATGAAATTGAATAAGTCAACATTAATCCAAAGGCCATAAATCATTATCTCATGTATCTAACAACATATGTTCATGCCTATAAGTACAATCCAAACACAATTTACAAATACCTTGAAGTGCATGGTTGTAAACAATAGAAGAAATTCCCATGGAGCATCCACTAAATTTTTTGAGAAGTAATCTTTGAAATAAAATTTCTAAGATAGCCAAATTCTTCACTTATATGCATGAATATGCTAATAGCAATCGTAAAATCCATCAATCTCTTCAAGTAACATCGAATGAGATTGAAATAGATTCCATCGATCTCTTACTGCGATCCATATGTTATGCTCCACATTGGTCTCAAATCATCTATCCACGCCTGTCAACAATACTTTTGGAGTCAATAGTATAACATAAGAGTTACCTAATCGTTTTCATGCCCCATAATAGAGAAGATGCAATTCCAATTGACCCACATACTTTCCTCTTGATAATGAGTCCTCCAACATAGTAATGCCTTTTTATTCTGAACATTGACACTTTGCACCAAGGCTTTTACAGTTGAATCTTCATGCACCTTGCGATAACGATGTCACCTTCTTCCAGCCAAGGAGGAACACATCCCAAACTCCTTGGAAGTACTAATCTATGACGTCGATCGCATCCACATAGTTCACACAAAACCTCTATATTATCCCTTGAACTTTGAAGAAAGAAGAACTTCCAACAAATACAATGGACTGGTCTTATTATTGAGATACATTGACTCTTTTGATTTTTTTGCATGAGAAGCATTCCTGACACATCATCCACATCATTAAACCCTCCTACCATGGCATCAATTGTGACAATATCTTCTTGCTCCACTGAGAATATTTTTGAGAGCCTCCCATACAAGTTCAAGTCATGTTCACCTGCGACCACAAGATAATCCCCTATACTATATTTTTCTTCATCTACAAAAACCTTGGAGTACTCATACCCAAAAGAGCATGGGTTCTTATTTGAAAGCCTCTTGATTGTTTTTGAGAGGCGGAAGTGAAAAAATAGACCCGGTGGCCTCTACACCAAGACTATGCACAATGGCCTCATCATGGGGAACACACAATAGGGGCACCACCTAGCAAGATATGCGGCTAGGACGCATACATATACACAATGAAACATTCCATGCAAAACAATTTCAAGATCCACGCCCAAATGTGGAATGGGGTGATCAAAGAATAAGGTGAGAGGAGGGGTGAGTGAGTGAGAATGGGCTCACTACTCGTGCATGTAGTAAGGAAGATAACGAGGTCAGGGATACATGCAAGTATGCTCACTTCTCATACAAAAGGTGGCGAATCCACACACCTTTACATAAGCAAATAGAAAAAAATGGCAAGGAACAAGCATACACCATACTCACAATGAGATGTATCCAAAGTGACACAAAGTATGGCACAAAGATGGAGTGTATTGATTGCTTGCAAAAGATGAATACAATAGATAGCGTATGGCAGGAAAATGAGAAGGGAACAAGATCGTAGGAGGCATAATGGAGAGATGGGAGTTGATGGCGAGGAATATCATGAGTGTGTCCACCCTTCTTCTTCTTGAAATTGTGCCTTCAACCCTTAATTACAAGTGGTGTGGAGGTGTGGTGCTCATCTTTTGTGCATGGTGATGGTGATGATGATGGTGTTGTGATTATGTGATTAGGGTTCATGCTACAAGCATGTAGCACAAGAGTGTGTATGGATAGGTGTGTGTGTGTGTGTGTTCTCTGCCCCAAGTGAGCTCTCATGGCCTCCTTATATAGGGAAGGAGGGAAGGATTTAGTGATATTTCTATTTGAGGTGAGTGTCCCACTTTGGTGACTAGAAAAATGGGGTGCATGTGACTGTGGCTCCCATCTTGTCTCCTCATTATTTAAAATACCAGAGTCAATAGAGAGAGAAGAGAGAATGTGGGTAGGATGTAGAGGATAGGAAATATTTACAATAGTTTAGCTTTGGATAGACATAAGCTTATTAGGGAGAGAAGAGAGAGGTAAGAAAATTATAAGAGAGGTTGTCGAAGGAGGATATTTGTTGATGAGGATGGATCCTCCAAAAATGGTGATAGAATTACTCTAGACTAGCCAAGACCTCATTAAAAGAGCCTTGTCTCTTGTAATCATGCTTGAAGACTTGTAGAACCATAGCCATTCTAGAAGGAAGAAAAGTGGGGATGGCTTGTGTCACCATTACACGAGAAAACTGGGGTCCACTACAAAAATCATATCTCCGTGTTCATAACTCCAAAAATTCTGAAAAAAATTGAGCTAAAAGTTGAGATCACGAGATACATCTTTCATGTTGAACGCTCCTTCAGATCCGGGGTTCTTCTTTACTTAAAAAATTCAGCCAAATAATGTATTATTTGTGGCTGCAAAAGTCTTTTGGTGGTCCCCTTTGAGTGGACTTCTCTCTTGCCTTCAAGTGTAAGCTCCTTCATGTGTATGAAAACATGACCTAGAGTGTTGAAAAGATTGGCAATCATCTAAATGGAGGTATTATTGAAATTTGAAAGTGGGGTTGAGGTTTGAAAAATGAAAACTAGTGAATAAAATATTTGGTAGAGTGGAAAATATACATACATGAAAAAAATATATTAGAAAATACTAGAATATATATATTTAATATTTTTAAGGTCAAAAGAGAGATCAACAAAGAAAGCTTACTTATTATGCTACATCGTGATTGATTAGCATAAGTATTATTTATTTAATAAAGGCTAAAACGTTAGTGAAAAAGGGAAGAAAAAATCAAAAGTAACTTATATAATAGGAAATATTTTTGGTAAAAGAGAAAAAAAATATGGGGGGGTTCCCATGCATGGAAAAGCATGCCTCATTAGCCCTCCCCCTAAGGCTAGAGGTATTCATGCCTCTAGCTCTATTCTTGAGCATGTTGAAATAGAGTAGTATTTCTCCTTGGTGGCTGGTAGATCCTTGTAGGGAATAATGGATCCCTTGGAAGCATGAAGCTCCCCAAAGTTCTTTTCGGTGTCCACCTCGGTCCCACACTAAGCGTAAATCCATTGTATGCAATAATGTCCTCTTCAGAAGATCACACTTATAATGATTCTTGAGTTCACAAGCTGCACAAGAATTAACTCTTGCATAAGTGATAGAAGGTATGGAAAGAACTTGATCATTCCTTGAAAGTATTCCAAAGCGGGACCATGCATGGCTTCCTCGTCCAGACACATAGCCAAAAGGGAGTAAGAAACCATAATCCTCATATCTTGCTTGTTTTCCTTCTTCATGCCAAATTAATAGAGACCTGTTGCCCACATGGATAGATTGCATGGTTGATGCCTGTTGCACAAGAGAGCCCACCATGTACAAAAGATAAACTGCAAACCACATTTTGAAAAATGACTCCATGTTACCACTAGTATGCAAAACCATTCTTCCTTGATTGGTGTGTCCTAGATTGATTCCACTGGTAGTTGATGTCAATCCTTCCACTCTTGTCGCAACCCAACTTAAAGAGCTTCCCAAATTAATGTTACACACAATGTTCACAGTTAGAAAGGCAAACCTAAAGTGCCAGTAGACCTCAATTGCATTTCTCTGCATGAGTCTTTCACCAATCTCGTGCCATAGGGGTAGTTGAAGTGTCTTCACCACTTTCACATGTGGTTGCAAATTTGAAGGGTCCACCTTGTTGTGGTTGAATGTGAGGCCCATTACCTCAATGGAGATATCACTTCCTTCACTCCCTGTTGACTCCTCCTCTGAAGTGGTTGAAGATTCACCACTAGAAAACTCATCCTCAGAGGTTTCTAGATCCACGTTGCGTTGTTGACCTATCTTCATGTCGTAAAGTATTGGCCTCCCTTTTGCATCCTTCATCTGGATTATGCCGGTGTCCCAGTCCTGCTTAGCTCTCATAGCCATAAGCCAAGGCCTCCCTAGAATGATAGGATAGCCCTCCCCTTTGTGTGGCATGACAAAGATGTCCACATCTACCTCGGTGTTGAATGCCTTTATCCTAACTGCATTTATGACACCAACACATTGAACTTTTAAATTATTTGCCATTTTGGCTCGGCATGGTGCCGGCCGACTCACCTCTAAACCCAAACGGTGCATCATTTTTTCACTCATGACGCATATTTGTGCGCCACCATCGATGTAGATATTGGAGATGTGTTGCCCTTTGATGTAAGCATCCATCACTGGTAGTATGTCATCTAGATTTTTCCCAGAGATAGCCCCAGCTATCTTTGGCTTTGGTCGCCTCGTGTTAACCATCTTTGTCCATTGTCTCCTCACCTTAGGTGCTAGGTGGAGTAACTGGGGCCAGGTGATTTTTGGGCCCTGCACAGAAACATCTTGAACCAAATCATATGGTTTAGAACATTCACCCAAAGAAAAATCTACAATGTCAATTTTACGTCGTGACTTGGACGGCTTTTTGCTAGATTCCCCTTTATTCTTCATCTTTTCTTCTTTTTGAGAAGATTCACCATGCCTAGCGCGTTTTACCCCAATGGAATCTACTCCTTTAACCTTGGTCTTATCCTCCTCCACTTTCTCCTTTCCCTTACCTTCAAGACTGATGACGCTTACTGTTTGATTGCCAACTGGTGGTGGGGGTAAGGGTGGAATGAGAGGTTGTGGTGGTGGTGGTGGTGGTTGTATCGGTGGTTGTAAGATTTGCATGGGTGGTGCTTGTCGTGGTGCCCTCGGTGGTGGTGGTCTTGCTCTTGGTGGTGAAACCTGGTTTTGTCTGGCTCCTCTGTTGAAATTCTGCCTCCTTGGTTGTGGACAGTAGTACATGCCATGACCATCCTCCCCACAATTGTAGCAGTGGTATTCTTGGTTTTGCCTTCGTCCTTGCTCTTGATTGCGATTGTGTGCATGCCCTTGTTGTATCAAATGGACTGAGAGATTCTCAAGTTGATTGGTGATTCGGTTGAGCAGGTCTTGCTGATCTTCAATTGGTTCTTGTGGTTGAATCCTCTGGGCAACTATTGTAGGTGGTGCTAGAGGTGGTGGGGTCCTAACGGCTTCCTCTCCATCGATATTCCTGGCTTGTAGGCGCAACTTCTTGTCTTTAAGGCGGGCCACTTCAACTGCTAGCTCATACATAGCAGGAAACCTTCCCTTCACCTTCTCTTTAAGAGTTGGCCATAACCCAGCCACAAACCGATCCTTCTTTAGGAAATCAGGTGCCCCCTCATCCTCTCTTAGCGATGCAACCCATCGCCCCCATAAATCTACAAACTTTGACTCATATGATGCGTATTCCAGCATACTGCCCTACTTCAACTCTGTCAACAATTGCCATAGTTTCTCTGATGTTGTGCCCTCTCCAAAACGCTTGACAAAGGCTGCCCTTAATAAGTCCCACCGTTCCTTGGTTTCTTGTGCCAAGGCATTGTACCATGATCTTGCCTCCACCTTCATTAGAAGTGGGAAGATGTGCAAGCGTGAAGCATCATCATCTCTCGCAGAGATGACACATGCTATTTCCAAGTTGTCTAGAAAGTCTGCAGCATCCCCGCCCACCTTACCAGTAAAGGTTGGAAATGCTACACTTGCCATGATTACTGAGAGAGAGCTAGAGAGACACACTTCTTAACTTGCAAATTTTTTTTCTTCTTTACAAGGAGGCGTGTATACCCTATTATACTAGGACATAGATTAAAACTTCAAACGGTACATTGCCTTGTACCAAAGGTAAAACAAATGGCTGATCTGATGCTAGAACCTCAAAAAACCGCTCCCCACTCGGCATGGTGTCAATGACGTGCTGGTAGTGAATCTTCAAGTCCAATATTACCTTGATTAAGCGTACACGTGTTGGTATGTGTGATCTGTCTTGAGGTAGGTTGTCCTGATTCATGTGAAGCTTAGAGGTGCTTAGTCACTGTCCAAGCTTGTAGGAGAGGGTGGTGTTCTTTCCTGAAACAAACTCAGTAGATCCCTAGTTTCTCTAGTGAGAGTATGAGCCAATGCTTGTGTTATCTGTGCTGCAGCATCAGGTGCGACTTGAAAACTGACTATGATAATCACCTCGGTGACTTGAGTTACCCGATTCTTAAAGTAGAATAGTGTTGATTCTCTATTGTGCAGAGCTCCTTCCATTTTGTTGTTGTTGGTTGGTTGTAGGTTACGGACATGGTTTCCACCTTCTCCTTCTTCTTCTTGGCACTTGGCCTATGTATATCCACTGGGTTTGGCGTGTTGGTTGACTCTCCCACTTCAAATCGATTACCGTTACGCCTAGCACTCGAGCTTCGATGGAGATGCGGAGTTCATCTAGTTGTGCTTGGAGCTCTTCTTCTTCTGTCGTCCAGTTAGAAAATCCTTCATACTCATTCATCCATTCACAATAGTGTAGGGTTTTCAGTCTTGTAAACTGAAGGGTTTCAAGAGCCCTCCTCCGTGGGGGCACCAAATGAGAGGCGGAAGTGAAAAAATAGACCCGGTGGCCTATATATACACCAAGACTATGCACAATGGCCTCATCATGGGGAATACACAATAGGGGCACCACCTAGCAAGATATGCGGCTAGGACGCATACATATACACAATGAAACATGCCATGCAAAACAATTTCAAGATCCATGCCCAAATGTGGAATGGGGTGATCAGAGAATAAGGTGAGAGGAGGGGTGAGTGAGTGAGAATGGGCTCGCTACTCGTGCATGTAGTAAGGAAGATAACGAGGTCATGGATACATGCAAGTATGCTCACTTCTCATACAAAAGGTGGCGAATCCGCACACCTCAATATGGAAGTAGCAAGATGATAGGAATATGAGAGGGAGAGAGTGTGTGTGTGTATGGTGGCGAATCCGCACACCTTTACATAAGCAAATAAAAAAATGGCAAGGAACAAGCATACACCATACTCACAATGAGATGTATCCAAAGTGACACAAAGTATGGCACCAAGATGGAGTGTATTGATTGCTTGCAAAAGATGAATACAATAGGTAGCGTATGGCAAGAAAATGAGAAGGGAACAAGATCGTAGGAGGCATAATGGAGAGATGGGAGTTGATGGCAAGGAATATCATGAGTGTGTCCACCCTTCTTCTTCTTGAAATTGTGCCTTCAACCCTTAATTACAAGTGGTGTGGAGGTGTAGTGCTCATCTTTTGTGCATGGTGATGGTGATGATGATGGTGTTGTGATTATGTGATTAGGGTTCATGCTACAAGCATGTAGCACAAGAGTGTGTATGGATAGGTGTGTGTGTGTGTGTGTTCTCTGCCCCAAGTGAGCTCTCATGGCCTCCTTATATAGGGAAGGAGGGAAGGATTTAGCAATATTTCTATTTGAGGTGAGTGTCCCACTTTGGTGACTAAAAAAATGGGGTGCATGTGACTGTGGCTCCCATCTTGTCTCTTCATTATTTAAAATACCAGAGTCAATAGAGAGAGAAGAGAGAATGTGGGTAGGATGTAGAGGATAGGAAATATTTACAATAGTCTAGCTTTGGATAGACATAAGCTTATTAGGGAGAGAAGAGAGAGGTAAGAAAATTATAAGAGAGGTTGTCGAAGGTGGATATTTGTTGATGAGGATGGATCCTCCAAAAATGGTGATAGAATTACTCTAGACTAGCCAAGACCTCATTAAAAGAGCCTTGTCTCTTGTAATTATGCTTGAAGACTTGTAGAACCATAGCCATTCTAGAAGGAAGAAAAGTGGGGATGGCTTGTGTCACCATTACACGAGAAAACTGGGGTCCACTACAAAAATCATATCTCCATGTTCATAACTCCAAAAATTCTGAAAAAAATTGAGCTAAAAGTTGATATTACGAGCTACATCTTTCATGTTGAACGCTCCTTCAGATTCGGGGTTCTTCTTTACTTAAAAAATTCAGCCAAATAATGTATTATTTGTGGCTGCAAAAGTTTTTTGGTGGTCCCCTTTGAGTGGACTTCTCTCTTGCCTTCAAGTGTAAGCTCCTTCATGTGTATGAAAACATGACCTAGAGTGTTGAAAAGATTGGCAATCATTTAGATGGAGGTATTATTGAAATTTGAAAGTGGGGTTGAGGTTTGAAAATGAAAACTAGTGAATAAAATATTTGGTAGAGTGGAATAATATACATACATGAAAAAAATATATTAGAAAATACTAGAATATATATATTTAATATTTTTAAGATCAAAAGAGAGATCAACAAAGAAAGCTTACTTATTATGCTACATCGTGATTGATTAGCATAAGTATTATTTATTTAATAAAAGCTAAAACGTTAGTGAAAAAGGGAAGAAAAAATCAAAAGTAACTTATATAATAGGAAATATTTTTGGTAAAAGAGAAAAAAAATATGGGGGGGTTCCCATGCATGGAAAAGCATGCCTCATTTCTTTCTCACCAGAACTTAATGAGAAGGGGATTCTTCTCAATTTGCGTCCAATAACTATCCCGTTCCGATTCAATAAAGCCTTGCAAGCACAAGGTGGCAGACGAGCTACAATAGTCCACAATTCTTGAGCCTGCTTCTCTGAGGTTACAAGCAAAGCACATTGTGAATGCCAACTGCAACACTCCAAGTCTTGAGAGTTTTCCATGCTCCAACCTTGAGGTGAGAGCAAGCAAGAGTGAATCAATTTGAAATACCTAACCACGCTGAGTAGCCCCTCCCTTTCAACCTCTTTTTGCTTCCAGATCCGTGTAAATAAGACACGACTATGGAAATTTGTATAGGAAATTTCGTTTGCCTTATTATTGGTAGGGATGCTTAGATAGCCTGATATACTCCTCTCAAAAGAGAAGCACTAGAAGCAATCATGAGATCCATGACGTAAAATATCGTCAAGCATCTCTCCGGTTCCTAGAGAAAGTAAAATCCAAAAAGAAAATTGATTACCTCAATTATTATTACACTTTGAATAGAGACATTGATGTATCACTGTTAAGAAATCCTTAGATACCTGCCACATGCTCCAAGGGGGAGCTATTGGGGCCTTCATACTCCTCTGATAATATTCTCCAAGAATGAATTAGCGAGAGACAAGTTTGAATATCTTTCATTGTCCACCCTCTCTTTCTGGAGCAGCTAAAAAACAAATGAGCAATATCTATCAAAAGTATGCCAAGTTTTCGTTGTTCATTTGTACTTCCTTGCACCACGTTAATGATGTGAGGCAAACACCATTGAATGAATTTTTGGCATTCTTCTGCCTTAAACATCTTGAAATGCTTCGATGGATTCTTTGGCCATCGTCCTGAATGCAAAATTGTCTTGGGAATTGCAATAGTGACCTCCTTGACAGCTTTGTCAATATCACGCTTCATTGATGTAGAAGCCGTTGTCATCATCCTTTTGATATATTTTTGGAAAAGGTTCAAAGATAACACATGCATGACATCATAAACCAAATCCTTGGAGAGATCAAATCCATACAAATGATATAGTCTCCACAAGATAGATTTCCCAGATAAACCTGCATCTCGAAGTATCTCCTCCTTTCCTTCTTTAGTGAATGACTGTTTGGCAAGTCTGACAGTTGTCCACATATCTTCTACATGGCGACCTTGGGGAGGGTGCCTAGCTTGCATTCTATTCTGGTCATATACATATCTAGATCTAGTGGTATCTTGTTGAAGTGATGAGTGTGCTTTGCAGCGTTGAGAGAAGCTCTTTCCACCGTCTTTAAATTGACCTAGCTTACATTGCGCCGGGTGGTCGCCTGTGCACAACATAAGTATACCACGTACATTTTTCTTTTCATTTGGCAATCCCTCATGAATATCACTGTTATTATAGGCATAGCTAGCATCAAAGCCCTCCAAATACAACCTTTCTAGATCATCAAGCAAAGGTTGTAAGAAGTATGACAATATGTCTCCATGTTTCTTCTCGAGCTCCTTATTTGAAAGAGGAAACAATAGTACTGGAATTGAGCCCAAAATGGATCGTTTACCACCATTAAGCACTGAAATTTCCACTACCGCACTGTCTTTCATGGTTGTTGAAGCTGCCTGGAAACCATCCCAATGCAATAGTAGAGAGAAGTTTCTTGGATCTCCTTAAATTAACTTTCACTCCCCGCGAATTTGCCTTTTGCATTTGGTACATGCAAATTCAATGGCTTGTGCACTCTCATTCCAACTTGTGAGAAGCTCCTTACTACATAAAGACGTAGGAAAGGCACGATATGACATCTTACACTTTTGATTCTGGCATACCACCGGAGCCTCCCAATAAGCATTAGGGTTCCAAAAGTCCTGGTATATCCTCATCTTCTCTCCATCCCAAACTTCTTGTATGAAGTCAGGAAATTGAGAAGGTTCCTTCCGCAACCACTTTTGGCGAGCTCTACACATGGCCAAGAAATCATGACAATACTCTTCACTTTGATACAAGAATTTCAATTGGTCAATCAAGGAAAGGTACAGGAAGGACATCATCTCCTTTCTGCTTCGATTACACTTAGAACATCTTTCACAGCAAATGGTACAGTCTCTCTTAAGACGTCTAGTTCTAACCCCATCAATGCAAACACACAAAAGAGGCATGCAATCTTGAGAATCCTCTTGGCTAGGAGGAAAGACTTGAGGTTCATGAGGATTATTTTCATTACCAAGACATAGCTTCCATTCCTGGGGAATGACCATACCTTTGTCTTTGTAAAGTCTTAATACTTCAAAAAAGTTTGTAGGAGTTCAGAACTCATTAAGATTTCCATCCCAATCCTCTCTTTTCTTTGCTAGCAATTGGGCAAGGCATTCTGTCTTAGCTCCACAAATAGAACCTAGACCCTCAAATAATACTCGAATCACATCATCCTTAAGTTTTATTGAAGCGCGATGAGAGTCCATCACCGATTGTAATCGAACAATGGTGCTCCATATGGCTTCATTGAGAGCATAGTCTTCTTCGTGCTCCATATTCATCCTAGAGATTGGCACAAAAAAAAGACATGCTAATTAAATAGCTTGGAGATATTTTTGAACAAATATTGACAATATATCTCCTTTGCAACTTGATACTAATTGCACAATCTGAGAATTGCCAACAAGGTCTATATATGATATGGCAAATCTTGAGACCTTAGGGATTGTGGACTATCTTGAAGAAGAGGTGGGTCTATCAAGTGATCTAATTCAAAAATGAGAGCTACTATTTTCCATGGAAGTTTCTTTTTGGACTTTGAAACAAGCTAAAACACCACTAGCTAAAAGTTGATCATACACTGTAATCGAATCATGGTCTTTTCTACCAAAATAACGAGTTGTCACTAATTAAATAGCTTGCAGAGATTTTTTCAAAAATATTAATAATAATGCTCCTTAGAATCCTAACAAGTGATACTGATTATGATATTGCAAACAAGGTTGACAGCTTAAGGGGGGGGGGGGGGGGGGGAGAGAGACTTTGTAATATAGAGAAAATTTTTGCACCACAAAAAAAAAGAGACTTTGTGTCATGCTACAATATCATTGCCATGGGATTTTTGATGTTACAAGAGTTTGGAATGCAAAAAGTACTCAAAGAGTAGGGAAGCCTTCGGGTCAAGTTACAATGAGTCTCCTTAAAGGAATGATGGATTCAAGCACATCCATCCTATGTTGGATTGTATTGTTTGAAACAATATTCAATGGAGAACGACTACGTATAACATAATAATCTATAAGCTTTAAAGTCTTCTTCAAGAGAAGAAGTTGAAGGTTTCCATCCCAACCCCTGTCATCATCGATCCATATGTCCAAGTAAGTTGTTTTCTCCTTGCTTTTTCCAAAGAGATAATAGTGACTCTCCTTCCAAGCTGACTCCATCTCTTTGGAGCTCCATAAAAGGAGCTCTAGCTCATTGGCAACTATCTCACGTTCCTGTCTTGAGCAATCTTGAAAAGGGGTGGTTCTATCTGTGAGGTAAACACTATATTTGGTCTCAACTCTAGTGAATATGCAAGGCCAAAATATTTTTTCTGGTAGAAACATGGACTAGAACATATACCTAAGGTAGCCATCACATCACCTTCATGTGAGGCTCGTTGGTGTGCCACACTAACGAAGAGACTCAACTGGACACACCTACGAGAACAAACATAGTGTTAAGGATCTATTATCACGTTAGTGGAGTATATATCTAGTCGGATACAATGCTGTAAAAAACCTAGGCTTAATATAATCTCGCCTACAACTTTTGAAATTTATCTCTAAAGTTAAAATTCAATGTAAAACCTAGGCCCGGTGAAAACATATGTCAGGACTTAAAGGACAAATCATGGAATTAAACCATGACTGTCATGCTTTGATTGAAGCAAGTAGAAGAACTTCAATTATGAATGATACAGCACCATGCACGCTCAATACCTTACTACACCGTTTCAAAGAAAAAATTACGAAATCCAGATAGACGCATCATGGAAAGAGGAGGTTCACCTGGCCCGAAACACAATCCCGGATATAGGATAAAGGATGCTTGTTTGCTGATGACTTACGTATGGCAAGCTATGGACTTCGACGTTGGCAGGGCGGATCAATGTCAAGTCACCTTTCCTCTGTCGAGTTGAGCCTGTGTATGGCTGTAGTTGGAGTTGCAAATTAATGCTGCAGTTTAAATGGAGACAATTTATTTAAACCATTAATGATCTTGACCAAGGAATAGCTTGCACAAAGAGGGGGGGACAAAGTCCATGGAGAGCACCGCTTATGAGCACCACATGCAGCCAATCGGCCTACTGCTGCGATGCATGGAGGAGCAGAGATGGTCGAAGACAACTGGACAAATACATCACTTAGAACTTGCAAGGAACCAGCTGGCCAGTGGATTATACACGTTCTGCTGATATAAATAACGCTCCAGACTAGAGAGAGAGAGAGAGAGAGAGAGAGAGAGAGAGAGAGAGAGAGATCAAAACGAGCTAGAAACAGCTGCTCAAGCTGGGTGCAGGATCCGGCACAATGCAAACTAAGGCAATGTATAATGAACTTTTGTGTGTGTGTGCTTGTGTGTGTGTGTGTGTGTGTGTGAGAGAGAGAGAGAGAGAGAGAGAGAGCATCGAAAACTGGCCAGGCAGTGCCCAACAAGCTTCTGCATCAGTCGAGAGATGAGGGAGATAGAGATCAGCGCCCAACAAGCTTCTGCATCAGCCGAGAGATGATGGAGATCAGAGCATTCTATCTACAAGCCAGACGCATGACGATTTGTATTGCATAAGGTCAGCTGAGCCTGAGTGAGAGAGAGAGAGAGAGAGAGAGAGACAGAGAGAGAGAGAGAGAGAGAGAGAGAGAGAGAATTGGCTTGGGTTCAATGAGCACTGGTGGCACGACTTTAATGGTGGGGAATTTCTCAAGGCCCCCAGGTGTGAGAGGCAATATGGGGAAGGCCTTGTCTAATGCTTGTAGGCGCCGCTTGCACTCATCAACGAACAAGGAAGTGCTCTGGCGCAGATGAGGAGACACATGCAATGCATAGTGGACGTCATCACTCTGCATGCATCAGCTGAGGAGGCAGGTGGGACGTAGGCCAAATTCCAATGCAGTACCTTAGCTGACAGTGCAAGGTGGGAAAATTCTGGTCATGATGTGAAGGCCTCCCCATTCTTTCACACTATGTCTAGGGCAAGAGTCTCATTCTCGGCGGGAAAACTATGCTGGTAGCAACTAATTCCCATGCATCCATGAGTGGTCTAGAAAATTCATTTTTAGCAAACAAAAAAAATTTCCCTTTCTTAAATTTTCCGAGAGGAAATTTTAGAAAATTAGGTTTATTTTTCTGGTTTTTCCACTAATTTTCTCTATTATGGGAGGGAATTTCTCCTCTCTCCCTTGCCTTCAACTGCCATTTTTGAAATTGAAAACGGCACGATATTAAGCTGAGACACATTTTTCTCGAACCCTGCATCCAATGTTAAGTTTTGAAGAGCACCCGAATATTTTAGAAGAAAAGCATTATCTCTTCGAGACAAATTCGAGTACCTCAGTCTGTCACTACCTACCCATGCACATGCAAATGGATTCATGACTTAGCCATTTGCTTGTCCTGCTTTAACAACCGAAGATTGCCCTATGATAGCCACAACTTTGTCAAAGTCGACGATGCGGAAGCAAAGAGCAATGGGGAGATAATTTTTCAACTGGCTCTAGGGTAGTTAAAGCAGGCATTTCCCGAACAATGCAAGTATGTCAGTACCAGGGATTTCAAAATGACGTGATCACACTATAATTACAGGTTAATAACAATAGAAATGCAAAATAGCAAATATTATGTTAATTGACATTCATCTTTTTTGACCTACAAGGAGACTTGGAGACCGGCTCGAGGCCCGTCGGGCCCGCCGGGTAAAGCAATTTTCCCGTCGGGCCCGCCGTGGCTATATAAAGGTGACGCCGGTGCTTGTCTTTTTCACAAGAGAGGTACACTGAAAATTCTTCTTCACCAAACTTTCTGGAAACTTTCCACATTCTCAATGCAGTGTAGCAGTAATTTTTTAATCCCTTCCTTATTTTATTGATGTTTTTTTGAGTTTTTTGCGTTAAAACTTAAAGGTATAAAATTTATTTTATCAAATCATTGTACGTGGATGCACTGGCATATGGTTGCAATTGCGGCTAGGTGTGTCATTGCAAAAGCGTATGATGATTATGTTTTATATTGCTCCCAGTCATTCATGCTTCGGCACATGGTTGCAATTGTGACTAGGTGTGTTGCTGCTAGAATGATAGGAGCATCTGTTTGAAAGAAGTCACCATGCGTGGATGCACTGGCACATGGTTGCAATTGCGGCTAGGTGTGTCATTGCAAAAGCGTAGGGTGACTATGTTTTATGTTGCTCCCAGTCATTCATGCTTCGGCACATGGTTGCAAATGCGACTAGGTGTGTTGCTGCTAGAATGACAGGAGCATCTGTTTGAAAGAAGTCACCGTGCGTGGATGCACTGGCACATGGTTGCAATTGCGGCTAGGTGTGTCATTGCAAAAACGCAAGATGACTATGTTTTATGTTGCTTCTTGTCATTCATGCTTCGGCACATGGTTGCAATTGCGACTAGGTGTGTTGCTGCTAGATTGACGGTAGCATCTAATGCATGAATGTGTGCTCAAATAATTTCATAATGTTTCATATGCTTGAATCTTGAAAGACGACATCGTGCGTGGATGCACTGGCACATGGTTGCAATTGCGACTAGGTGTGTCATTGCAAAAGCGTAGGATGACTATGTGTTATGTTGCTCCCAGACATTCATGCTTCGGCACATGGTTGCAATTGCGACTAGGTGTGTTGCTCCTAGAATGACAGGAGCATCTGTTTGAAAGAAGTCACCATGAGTGGATGCACTGGCACATGGTTGCAATTGTGGCTACGTGTGTCATTGCAAAAGCGTAGGGTGACTATGTTTTATGTTGCTCCCAGTCATTCATGCTTCGGCACATGGTTGCAATTGTGACTAGGTGTGTTGCTGCTAGAATGACAGGAGCATTTGTTTGTAAGTTGTTGTATGGTGAGGCATTGGCACATGGTTGCAATTGCGATTAGGTGTGTCACTGCAAAAGCGTACGAGATCTATGGTCTATACTGCACTTTTTCTTTCACGTAGAAAAGATCCAAATGCAGTGGCACATAGTTATATTTCACAATGTGTTGTTTGCAATAATACCATTGCAGGCAAAATGGATCCTTCTACTACTTCAATGATAGAGTTCAAAAAGAAAATTAGACAATTGTTGATTACAATCGTTAGTGCACTAGATCCCGACGATATAGCGCAGATTGTTGCAGATGAGTCTAGATTGCAATCATCATATAGTGAGATTGCCCGCAAAATGTTGTTGTTATATCCAGACAAAACAACCGAATCAATAATCTCATTACTGAGCAGTTGGGTGGGCACTTTGCCCAAGGTGGCCTCTGATTTGAAAGAGGAATGCCCTCAAGAAGTAGACAAGGGTAAGCTAGAGCATTGGAACGCGAGATGGAGAGCTGAAAAGGAGAGGTCAAGGAGAGCATCCCACATAGACACACAGTTTGGCCTAAGCAAGAAAATGCGAATGGCTATCACCAGAGTTATGGGGAGCAGCCAAGTTGAAGAACCGTTTATTGAGGAGGCTGCCATTGAGGGAACATCGGGTTCTACTGATTCTGCCAGTCACCTAGAGAGCAGTATATACAATTCTGAATGTAGTATGACTTTGGGCATTCCAAATAAGTCCATTAAGAAGATCAAGAAACTTGGGTCAGGGGCTTATGGTACAGGGTGGCAAGTTCAAATCAAAGGGATCAGTTTCCTTCCTGCAACGAATACATATTGTGCCAAGGAGTTCAAAGGACAGGACAAGCATCAGTGGAAAATCTTTGCATCAGAAAGTGGGGTAGATCTCAGCCATAGAGGGATTGTGAGGAGTATTTCCCACTCTGTAACGTTGCCATGGTTTCTAATATTTCCCTACTTCAATGGGGGAACTTTAGGTGATCTTATTGAGACAGTGCCCCTTCCACATGGCTCTTTCACGACGCTTGTAGCGCATCAAGAGGGGAAAGGAAAGATCCCTGAAGACTTTAAATGGGAGCATCCCTCTGAAGACAAGAAAACATGTATCAAGAGCCAGTGCAATCATGCTCCCTCATTGATCCATGCCTTGGTGAAGGCATTGCGATTCGCACATGACGAGGGAGTGATCCAGAATGATCTCCATCCATGGAACATCATGTTGGACTTTACCAAGGATCTCACTCCCCGTATTGGAATAATTGATTGGGGATTGGCTCTACGTGTTGGCTTAGAGACACAAAAGACCAACAATACCGATGAAAACTGGCAAAAGCTTCATCCTTGGCGAGCTCCTCAGTTACTAGATGGCAGGAATTTATGCCCATGGACCAAGGCCACAGATGTGTACGCCATAGGATGGGTGATATGGCAATTTTGTAAGTTTTGTGGAGAGTTCTCTGACTACTACATCACAGATTGGTTCAAACATAAGGTTTCAGTGGAGGTACAAGCCATATCTAGGATTGTTGTGGAAGGTTGGGTGAGGAAGAAATCCTCAGACAGAAAGACCTTGGCACTTTTGGACGAAGAATTAGAAAGATTTGAAGCCCAGCCAGAACGATGCTTATGCCCTCCCTCTGAAATGAGTGTAGCCTTTTTTTTATGGATTTATGATGTACTTTATGAAGCAGGGTTTTCTGAGATTTTTGACTTATAAAAGCACTTTTAAAAATTGGGTATTATGTGCCATGGATGATGTATGAGTAATAAGGATGATGTATGAGTAATAAAAACACTTTGTTATATCTCAATAGACAACAAATTTTCTATGAGTTTTGTTTTTTCTCTTAAGTTTCAAGCAATAAGCCACGTGGAGTCACTGATTGTCATTCATTGATTTAAAAAATGGTGGTTACTCTTATATCAATTGATTGTTGTAAGATGGTGGTTATTCTAATATCAATTGATTGTTGTAAAATGGTGGTTAAAATTATAGCAATTGATTGTCGTAAAATTGTGGTTACTCTTATAGCAATTGATTATCATTAAGTTTGTATGCCATAACTGAAGTATAGTGTTTAATCAGGATATGGATAATGATAATCAAAGGGCTAAGCGCGCTTTTGAGCGTCTCAGATCCATGTGTCAAGGCGGTGGAGTGAACGACACCGCTCGAATTGTAGCTCGTTGCTCCCAGTGGGCCAACCCAGTGGGTACACAATGGAAAGAGGTGAACACTAGGATTGATCGAGAAATGGTCAAATCCATATGGCCAGGCCTTGCAGATGACAACATCAAGAAAGGCCGACTCAAGCTATCACAATGCATTAATGCAGACATACGAGACAATGGAGAGAACATATATCTCGATGTTATGGGTCATCCTATGCATCATATGGATTGTCCATTGTGGTTTGCCAAGATGTTATACATGCATTATGTCTTGGGTGAAGCAGTGGACTTTAGCTCAAGGACACCTCACATGACGGTTGAGGACATTCGCAATACTGTAATCACAATCACACGGCAAGAGATGTCATTGGCACTAGAAGGTGCATCAATGGAAGTGCACCAAGTTAAGGAGGAGCTTCAAACTCAACTCAAGCAAGCATCACAAGCTACACAAGGCTCTCATGCAGAAGAAATCCTAAATAGAGACTTGCAAAGGGAGGTGAAGGTGCTATCTCGCCACGTAAAAGAGTTAGAGGCGACTATAAAAAAACAAATTGCTGCCACATTGATTGAGCACCCAACATCTATTGAGGCCCCTCCAGCTTCTGGTGAGCACGGTGGTCCTTGCCCCATATGTAGATCATTCTTTCATGAGTGGTGTGGTCACTTCAGCTTTCCATGCGAACATATGTATCATATATCATGCTTGATGCAATGCATGATGAATAACTTTCATTGTGCTATATGTGAGTTTGAGATATCCAAAAAGCTATATGCAATGTTCAAAATGTCTAAAGACTATAATAAGCTTAAAGGTCAGCGTGAACAAGAGAATGAAGATATTCTCACAAATATTTCACTATCACTTGGATAGTTTTTGTAACATTTGAAAACATTTACTCGTTGTCATGCGAGAATTTATTAGTGAATTGTGAATTGTCTTCACTTCAGCTTCAATTATGATATGTGATAATGCAAAGATTTGTTAGGGATTTGTATATTATGAAGCTTTAATAGTGATTTGTGGCCTTGTAAAGGTTTTTAAGGGCTTCGTTTATTATTAAGCAAATGTCTAAACCTTAAACTAAATATAAAAAAAAGCTTATAAGATAAATAGTTTCTGAACTTAAACAGAAGTCACTCAATGGATTCGATAATCTATTAATTAAACCACCGTCGCTTGCTGTGACGGGTCAAAGTTGGTTCAATTTGCAAATTCTCTTCAATCTCTTCTAAAGTACATGTAGTTTCTACTTCATGAGATTCCCCTTGCAGATCACTGTCTTCGTCCACCTCATCATTGGTTACATCATAAGTCTAGCGCAGCATCTCCTCTTTGTAGTTCTCAGCTTGCACTCTTGCCAATAGCCGATGGTTGCAGTACATATACACCAATTTTTCAGCTCTTGAATTTAGAAGGCGGTTTCTGATGGTGGAATGTACATATTTATATGTACTCCAGTTTCTCTCAGAACTTGAATTGGATGCACATTGGGCTAGGATTCTAACAGCTAGGGGTTTAAGGGTGGGTGCACTACCACCATTCATCATCCACCACTTCCACGTTGGTTGCTCTGTGTCAAGTTTCTGCACAAATTCTGTACCAAACTTACCCTCTTTGAGTTTAAACTTCGTAAGATCAGTAACAGCTGATGCATGCTCATTAGGATCATCATAAAATCTGCGTATCACATCATAAAATTCTTCCAGTACCTCCTCATCAAGTTTGTCTATTTCCATCGCCCAATACTCTGGATCCAATAAGAAAGCTACGCTGTGTAGTGGACTATGTGCTCCAACCCATTGACCATTCACATACTTTCTCAAAATTTCTCTCCTCTTTTGAGTGAATGGTGTCTTCCAAGGCTTCACAATTGGCTCCTGGGGCTCCTCTGGATTTGCAAGGCTTTCTTGAGCAGTCCACCAAGCCATCCACACCTTACCTATGTTAGGGCAGAATCCAGTTGGCGTAATGCGAGCATAATTGGCATCATGACATTGTGCACATCCACCACATCATCCCAGAAGTGGTGATCAGCTAGTAGATCTCTGATCACCCCTATTTTGCTTTTTATCTTCTCCCTTTGACCAGCCTCCCATTCTGAAAAAGTGGCACAAACAAATGTCTCCATCACAGCATTCTTATTTTTTATTAGTGATTTTACCGTATAGTAGTTGGTGCAAAATCTAGTTTCGCACGGCAATTTTAACATAGTAGACATCCTCTGACGGTACATATCAAGAACCCTCTGACGCTTCAAAACAAACTTGACTATTAAGCGAGCATTGTCTACTATCCATTTGAACCACTCTGTGTCCTCCCTCTTGTACCAATCTTGCAACACCAAGCTCAAGCTGTGTGTACTGCAACCAGCACTATATAGGTGAGAGAAGCGACTTTCAAGTATCCTACCTGCAACCCTGCAATTTTTGGCATTGTCCATGATTACTTGGACAACATTTTCTTTTCCAAGTTCCTCAACTGCGTCGCCAATGATGTCAGCTATAAAACTGCCAGACTTTATTTGACCAGAGCTATCCACAGCTTTGATAAAACATTCACCATGAGGACATACAAGCATGATGTTGATCAATGGCCGCCTTTGAACGTTGGACCAACCATCACTAACTATGGTGTATCCAGATTGTTCTGTTGCATTTAATATTACCCTTTCAATATCCTGTTGCGTGCTTGTGTAACATGTATCCAACAGTTGGTTTCTCATATGGTGATATGTTGGAGGGGTAAATCCAGCACCATACTCCCCAATGCGTTTCCAAGCTGACTTCCATGCATCACGGGTGACAATGGCCAATGATCCCCCAGTGAAATAGTCGGCTTTAGCTAGTGCAAGTTGTGCTTCTTCTAAGGCAAGTGTTTTGAAGCTCGTCTGTAAGCTAACCTATCTACTTTTTGACGATCCTACCTGAAAGTCAAGAGATCCATGGTTTGGAGGTGTAGTTCCATCGATATGAGAAGTTCGTTCCCTGCTTTGAGTGCTTTCATTGGTGGGCGTTACACCCAATGATCCCTCATACTGGTTTGATCTTATCGATACCGGGGTGTGATGGTTGAAAGTAGAGAGTTTTGATCTTTTACTCGTGGAAATTAGCTTACCAGTTAAAGCTTTTAAGCGCATAGCTGCTTCTTTTGCACCTAAGCCCTTGCACTTTCCTCCTTGGATTCTGGTATTGCCACCTAGCAAATGATCCCTTATTCTTGGTGCTCCTCTAGATTTCTCTTCGCCACAAAAGTTACATTTCCAATCTTGATACTTATTTAAATTTGTGGCAAAATTCCACTCGGGTCCTGGACTTTTTCCACCTGCCTTTCGCTTGCCCTACGAAGTGGTGCGCTACGAAGCAGGACCTGGCATCGAGGTAGGAGGTCTCCTCAAGGAAGCCAGGCTTGAGACACCAACATCACCGCTCACATTCGCGGTGGAAGACATACTTATTGGATGCCTGCAATACAAATAAACATAGATCAGTATGCTATCTCTTCTTTCAAGTATTATTCAAACCAAACATTAGTGTTATAATCAATATCACACACAAGCGTAGTAGTGAAGCCTGAAGGGAATAAACCTCAATCTACTCAAACATGAGCAAGCAAATACAACGGTGAATCAAATATGTGATCAGTCCATCCCAAAAGTAGAGATATCGACCCAAAGATTCACCTTCCGACCCCTTTCATGAATCAGTCCAGTCCAAAAAAGAACTAATGACCCATGATTGGAGCTCTAATAGAAATAGCAAGCAAATACAGTGGTGAATCAAACATGTGATCAGTCCATCCCAAAAGTAGAGATATCGACCCAAAGATTCACCTTCCTACCTCCTTTCGTGAATCAGTCCAGTCCAAAAAAGAACTAATGACCCATGATTGGAGCTCTAATCGGAATAGCAAGCAAATACAACGGTGAATCAAACATGTGATCAGTCCATCCCAAAAGTAGAGATATCGACCCAAAGATTCACCTTTTCTATCTCTTTTCAAGAATCAGTTCAGTCCAAAAAAGAACTAATGACCCATGATAGAAGTTCCAATCAATATAGCAATCAATTTAGCAAATATAACGGTGAACAAAACATGAGATTAGTCCATCCCAAATGTAAAGATACCAACCCAAAGATTCACCTTTCTACCTCCTTTCAAGAATCAGTTCAGTCCACAAAAGAACTAATGATCCATGATCAGAGTTTCATTAAGTTTAAATTTTTTTTTAAGACTATTCATTTTTTACCTTTAGTTTTTCTTCTAAATTTTAAAGGATGCCCAAATTTAGAGGAAGCGGTGATGTGATGTGATGTCTACTACAGGGTTATATAGAGCCGCGAAATATGGAGGGGGTACATGACGGGGCCGGCGGGATTCTTGCTTTGCCCGCCGGGCCCACCGGGTTTCATAATAAGCCCGTCAGGCCTGCCGAGGTTTGTTGGTTGCCCCGCCGGTTCTACGTTTTCTACCGGTTTTCGTAGGTCATGACATTAAATATGTTATTAACATGAAAAAAATAGTGATAATAACAAAAATAATTAACATTTAACAAAATGCGTCGTCGCGTAATTAAAATCCCTGGTCAGTACCTACCCATGCACATGCAAATGGCTTCATGGCTTAGCCATTTCCTTGTCCTGCTTTAACGGCCTCAGGATTGCCCTACGACAGTCACAACTCTGTCATTTCACCAATTCTAGTTGTCTAAGGTGCAACTTGAGAGTTCTAGGGCCTTCCTCCTTGAACCTTTCCTAACTTGGAGGCTATGGCTCCCAAGTGTTATTGGAGATGCAGAGGAAAATTCAAGAACTTGACCTAGATAGGGCTAGTGCAAAGCAAAGAGACTTCAAATTGAACAAGGGAGACCACTTGAACAAGAGCAAGGGGAAATTCCTCATGATCAAATGTCGAGTAATGAGAATATTGAAGCCCATATCAAGGTTCATGAAGAGGAATAGCATGCGATGCTCGGGCGAGGAATTCCACAATACGAGCGAACTTTGTCGAGCTTTTGTAAACCCGAGCGACATCCAACTAATCACCTCAATATATCATAAGGTATGGAGGATGATATCAAGGCTGAAAGCACACTTTAAACATAATCATGAGAATTAATGAAATATTATATGTATGAATTTAGTATCTCCTTGGCGAGCATAAATAGTGATCTTAAACACAAATATATCCTCCATTAACATGAAAGAGGTAAGGAATTATTTTGCAATTAGTTTCTTTTTGCCTAGGAAAGTCTTTGAAGTTGGGTTCACATTGAAAATACAAAACTAGGCAGAAAAATTGGCACAATCTTTGCTGCTACCCATGTTCTTTAGCAACCCATGTTGCAAGAATCTCTCTACTAGTCATGAATGTGAAGACTTTGGTGCTTATAGTTTTTCACAATGGTGTTATTATTTATGCTTTACGCAGTATTTCCATTGAAATATGTATGCCTTTGATTGTGTAGAAACTAATGCAATCCTTATAATCAATAGAGGGTCGTTAATACCCTCTATTGGTTATAAGGATTAACGAGAGGTTATCGTATGGTATCACGTGATTGTACAATACGATCATTTTATAAGGCAAAAATATAGGTTTTAGAAAAGCCTGGGTCTTGTATATAGGGGTCAGAATGGAAATTTTGGTGCCCGCCGCAAGTGACATGTCCCTAATATTATTAGTCCCGTCCCCCCCTCCCCCTTTCTCTCTTCCCCTCCACTTGGTATATTGACATTCTCCTAACCAAATTATATCACCAATAGTAGAAGAGAAGAAATGCTCGGGAGCTGATTGGTGGAGGTAATGTCCAAGGATCATATAAGGATCGGCTAGTGTACATGGAAACAATCAAAAGTCTGTTTACATTTTTTCAAGGCAAAATTTGAAGCTAGTTGACAAAATTTTACAGATTGATCATAGTGCAAAAAAGCTGCCTATCATGAAGTGCATACACGGACTGTTCTGCAGATTCTTCAAGAAGCGGACCTGGAGAATATGACAGAGTTCAAAGTACGGGCTTTCGCTTCCGAGAAGCTCGGGGCAGACCTCAACCAACCTGTTTATAGAAGCTCGTCAGGAAAGTGGTGGGGGACTAGTGTGGTCGCCATATATGGAAATCAGCAATGGAGCCTCCATGTCTTCTACGCCATTCAGCAGTCGTTGAAGCCTGTGAAAGAGCTGCCGCACAATGGGAGCCGGCATGAAAAACTACAGATGATGGCATCAAAGAAGCCCTAGCTCTGGCAGCATTCGATACGTAATAATTCCCATAATCCTTTATATTGTGTAACGGGGGATTTGCTAGGATCCTCATGCAGCCTATCTGGTATGGCATCGACCGCCTTCTGTACTTGGGCCCATTTTCCAACTAAAAGGACATGGCTGCTCACCAATATCGTACCTGACAAGAGAGTTCTTCAAAGACTACCACTAGGACACTGCCAGACTGTTTACGGACTGCTCTTTACCTCGAACCGAGAGCTGGATATAGTCGATGCGTGTTGTTGGCTCAGGGATTCTTTACACTTGAGCAAAAGGTGATCCCTGCTTGGTGGCGCGCACGTTGGACTCTCCATATTGAAAACTGCTTGTAGCCATCCACGCCGGCGCGGATGGCTACAGGCAATTTAATTGTGGGAGGATAAGCGAAGTTCAATATTCTGTTTATATGTTATATGTTGTATCTCAATCAACTCCGCCATCCACACCAGTTTTGTTGTTTGGGGGGGCGGGGGGGCGACTTACATTCTTTTCCACAGCTAGAAAAATATATTTTTTCTAAACCAATTAAAATAAGGGAAAACTTGAAATTCTCCCAATTTTCAGGTCAAAATTTGTTGATTTTATTAGTAATTACACGAAAGCTTGTGTAAATTTGTCAATTTTCTTAAAATCAAGCTCAAAATCTAATCGAGATTTTACAATTTCATTCAATTAAAATACATTAGACCCCTGTTTTTTCTAACACTGATCTTTTTATGTACTATATAGCATTTTTTTTTCATTTTTAAGTTCTGATATGCGATGTTGTCTTGGTTGACAAAATAGGAAAATGTGTACCTCAAATGCGATGCCATCATGGGCCAAAGAAATTCAAACACTTTGTGATGGGACATTTTCAATTTACATACAAAGCTTGATTAGATTGTGTTAGCCACTACTTTGATATCAATTCTTCTTTTTTTTTTGCAAAACTCACAATTGTGAGTGGATAGTATCAATAACATCAACAATATACAACAATCTCGAGCTCAGACCGCGCCTCGAGGTTCCCAGGATTGCACGTTATCTGCTTGGCAGAAAAATCACTACCACTCCTAGGCTTTCCCTATTACAAGATGTTATGTATTGTTCTAGACCAATCCTCTGAGGCTTGTTTGCCTCCGATCATGTGAATCGTCACTCTGCTCTCTTGTATGATTTCACAAAAGCTTGCCATAGCCATATCCCCCTCAAACACGCGGTGGTTCCTTGCTTGCCAAATATGGTGCAAGAAGTAGTACTTGATTATTTGAGTGCAGAGCAGAAGAGCAGGACTTCCCAACCTATTACTACCAAAAAACAGATCATTCTTGAAAAACTTAATTTGCCATGTCCTTTGAATCCACTTGCATAATTTCCCAGCCATGCCCCTGATTGCCTGGCATCCCATGAAAAGGTGGGCTAGGTCTTCACTAGCCATTCTACACCCTGAGCAACGATCGGACCCGATGCCTCTTTCTTGTACCTTTACTCACGTCAATAGAGCACCCCACATCACTTTCCACAAAAATATCTTCATATACTGAGGCCACCTGGGCTTCCAGATGTTCTCCATGACTTCCTCCCACCGCTTTTCCATCCATTGCCTCTTCCATAATTTGTTGATGGGGCTACACCAATTAGCCTCGTGCATTAATGCATTGTAAATGCCTTTAGAGTGTGGTTTCCAAAAGAGGCTACTCCCGGGCGATCTCCAAGCGTTCCATTCAAAGTTGGATTCACAAATTGGCATCACCACCTTATCAAGCTCTTTCATCACCCTGTGGACTAGTAAGATCTCAAAGCTATTCAATTGAAATTGGATGGCTATAGAGTTAGCAGTTTTCCTTCACTTCATATTGCCATCCCAGAATTGCTCTAGTCAAACGAGCCCCTTATTTTTCACATTCCTGGCCATTTCTATCCAATAAGGGCTCTGCGGTGACCCCAATATGTTAGAGAGCCAAGGGGACCAATGCAAAATGGAGTTCTCAAAGTATCTGGTTACTTCCCCCCATTCCAAAACAGCCGCTGCACTTTTGCACTTCCTCATCAGCTCCCCTGAGAGTCCACCAGATCTAAGATAAGACCACTTTGGGGTGAGAAGTTTGTCATGCATCACAACCCCCTTCCACTTTCCCCCTTTCGACCCCAGTTTTCCTGCATCAAGCATTTCCTTGGTCATGATAGCCCAAGCTTGGTCCTGTTTAGCCAATGAGACCATAAATTTGGCACAAAGGGCCTCAGCATGGGATACAGAGTTAATAATGCCAAGCCCTCCTTGGTCTACCGGGCGAGCAACTACCTCCCATCTAGCCCACTGCCATGGCCGGGAGGTTTTCGTGTTGTTCTTCCAAAGAAACCTTTTCAATGGTTTTAAGAATTCTTTCCAGTTACATTTAGCCATCACTTTGATATCAATCCTACCCTTTCCATCTTGTCACTTATTGTTTCTCTCCTCAATGCATGCTCTCTTGCAAGAGAACCTACTTTCATCCAAGTGTTCAGATGGAGGTCTCTCTCTCTCTCTCTCTTTCTTTTTGATCGACTCTTCTCTTGCTCGAAAATATTTGCTCGCCATTTGGTAAGACTCTGGTCGGGCAAGGGCTGGCATGACTCAAGCTATGTGTCCCTAGAACCCTTCTGTGCCTTAACCCATTCCTTAAGAAAGACTGTGGGGGGATGGTGACCTCCTATGAGATCTACAAGGGCTCTATCCTCTAGGTCCTTCTATGTCTTTCGAAGTTGAGATGAAGGCAATGGGAAGAATACACAAGAGATAGAAAGAGAGATCATTGTGTTTATTATGAATTATTGGTTGCTATCTATCCATACATTTGTATATCCGTATATATACTGATATTTAGATCCTATATCTTATATGTCATAAGTGATATTATTCTATCTGTGTAAGTGATACCATTGAACTTATTATTATATTTTAATTCTTGGTTAAATTTTCACAGTCACACTAATGAAGAGACTCAACTAGAGAAGTACTTGCGAGAACCATCATGCACATCACTGAGTCTAATGTAGGTTGAGACTTCCTCTTTCTCGAGACCTTGTTACAAGACTCCATGTATGACTAGAGAGAAAGAGATTTAGAAATGGAGCTCTTGTTTGCAGTACATCAAGTGACACAAAACAATAAAATCAACAATGTATACTTCTTCGTTAGTACTTGCCTGCACAATCGGATGGAGTCGGAGCACTGCACATTGAGACACATGGATAATTAATTAGGGGGATGTTGGAATTGCACCCCCTTTATCCTTAGTATAGATACTGGCATAGATCTCTCCATTTTTCTTAAGTTCTCTCTCTCTCTCTCACCTCAAGCACACATACAATGAAAGGACATGATTGCTAGCCATTGTATTTGAATTTTGAATCAAAGGCTTAGTGTCTAAATACATATATTTAGCTATTGGACTCTAAAGTGGAAGAAAAGTTGCATTAAGTTTAAGCCCAATGGATTTGGGACCATATATTTCAATATAATATATCCACATAGAGAAATATGTATACATCATGCATCACATATAAGGGTCTTAAGATTGTATGGATATGAAAGATATTGATTGTATAGCTATGGGCAATACTGAGACTTGGCAGATTCCACTCTCTAGCACTCCACTTCTCTTGAAAATGAAAAAGGAGAGAGAGAGAGAGAGAGAGAGAGAGAGAGAGAGAAGGTTATTGTCTCATCAGTCTCTACCTTGTTCTTCCAAGCCAATATGCAACCTTTGATATCGCTCACTTCCTTTTGGAAATGGGCATAACATGATACACACACACACACACACACATAATTTGGCCTCTCCTTCCTTCCTAAAGCATATATATTCCCTCAAGTCCAATCTAGATATGTAGGTCTGCACAATTGTGCTCTGCTTTCAATGATATGTAAGTCTGCACTGTCATGCTCGGCTTTCATCCCTATTCCTACGCCTACAACATAACTCCCTTGCACTTTCCACAGAACAGCGAGCGTGCAAAGTAGGACATGCAAAAATAACCGACAGACGACAATCATACTCCATGCACAAGACCATTACCTACGATGAAAACAGATACAAAAAAAAACTCCATCTTCCTCTTCCCCATTGGCCTGACACGTAATAACACCTATCTCTATCTCTCCATGTTGTATAACTGTATATATTAATATATAGATCCCATATCTTATACTTCATAAGTGATATTATTCTCTCTGTCTAAGTGATACTTGAAATTGATATTATATAAGTGATATTATTCTATTTATCTAAGTGATACTTCATAAGTGATATCCTATCTATCTATCAAACAATTTGATAGATAGAATTTGTTGCTATCCAACTTCATACTTCATTACCATTACCATCTAGAAATCTCATTGTCTATTGATTAACTAGCTCATCTCTATGCATATATATATATATATATATATATATATATAGAGAGAGAGAGAGAGAGAGAGAGAGAGAGAAAGAATAACTTCATTTCCTCAGACATTGTAGGGTCGGCCCTTAAAAAGAGCTGATTTAATTTTACTACAAACTGTGCCACTGGCTCCAACTGTTGTTGCTTCAAAGCATGAAGCTGTTGCAGAGTTGTCTGTGTGATATTCTGATGGGTGAAATTCTGAATCAGCAAAGACTTAAGCATCGGCCAATCACCTTTAACATCCACCGCCTTGCGGTCATCGACCCAATTGTGGTAGCCAGCAACATTATCGAAGTGGTCCAGCCAAGTCAAAACATCTTCTGCTGGTAATCCGGAGAAGTGTTTTGGCCGAATCTTACTGTCAGGTCTGTGTATGTGGGACATTGTAGAAGAGAGAAAATTCAGCAAGGTCTGGTTAGTGTGATTCACCTGGACCATCATATTTGACATAGCCTAGAACATGTGTTCCATCTGCACTTGTGAAGTGGTGAACTCAGGATGCATCGAAGCATCCTCATAGACAGGAGAGGCAGGAGTTTGACGAGGTGAGAGTGGGTGGCTCATAATTGGAGGAGTATGGCTACGCTACGGCTAGGAGCGAGTAGGAGGTGCCCTCCGTCTCCACCAATGTGGAATACAGTACAAGACACTAAGAGAGATCCCAAATCCCTTGCCTGTACTGCAGGTTCTCTTCGCTTTATAATCAGACTGGGTTTCCCTCAAGAAGACCTTGCCCCACGGGCTTACATCAAGAAGACTCACTTGCCAAGAATACCCCTGGACCCACTACTCCACAATATATATATATATATATATATATAATCGTGCTTAATAATCGATTGTATTAAATCTTAGTAAGTGCTTATTATGCTTTCCCTATCTATCATACCGTTTTCAATTTCAGAAACGTTGTTGAGCGCAAGGGGACAAGGAGAAATTCCGCCCCAAAATATTCCGTCCCGAAATATAGAAAGCGGACAAGGAGAAATGTCATTGAGCGCAAGGGGACAAGGAGAAATTCCACCCCAAAATATTCCGTCCCGAAATATAGAAAAAGAGTCTAAGAGGCAAAAGAATGGCCTATTTTTTTTAAATTTCCTCTTTACAAAATCAGAAACAGTAACTTTGTACAAAATGATTATTCTGAACACTCCAGCTAACACTAACACTATAAACTAGGAATCTATTACATGGTATTTGGCGCTCAAAATAAATGCGGAATGACCAAGCTGGGGTGATTGCTCGACCAGAAAGCTTGGAGGTGAGGTGCCATTACTACGCCCTGATCACTTACAGCCTTGCAGAAGTTGCAGGACCGGACTCCGCTGGCAAGAGTGAGAAAATTGAGACAACACCCCGTGTGTGTGTGTGTGTGTGTGTGTGTGTGTGTGTGTGTGTGTGTGTGTGTGTGTGTGTGTGTGTGTGTGTGTGTGTGTGTGTGTGTGTGTGTGTGTGTGTGTGTGTTGTTCTTTTTGAGCAGCGCTGGTAAATTAAGAGCAGCGAGCGAGATTCAGCAGATGCATTCTCTCTCTCTCTCTCATGAGACTCCTGCACGTCTCGCTGCTCTTCTCTCTCTCTCTCTCTCTCTCTCTCTCTCTCTCTCTCTCTCTCTCTCTCTCTCTCTCTCTCTCTCTCTCTCTCTCTCTCTCTCTCTCGCTTTGATCTCTTGCGGTCACCACCTTGCTCACAGCGCAGCTCTCCAACTTCCAGGCCAGCCCCTTGCGTGGCAGCTCACAGCTTCCAGGACAGCCCCTTGCGCAGCTGCTCTCTAGCTTCCAGGTCAGCCCCTTGCGCGGCAGCTCACAGCTTCCAGGCCAGCCCCTTGCGCAGCTGCTCTCCAGCTTCCAGGCTAGCCCCTTGCGCGGCAGCTCTCCAACTTCCAGGCGAGCCCCTTGGCTCTCCATCCAATAGGTAACACCATCGACCCCATGCCATCGGCCTGTTGTGGACGCGTCGGAGGACATTTTACTATTGTGGGCTCTTGGAAGGCCCCGTCCCACCTTGCCAAACGCCTTCATCTACCAGACTTCTCAATCCCTTCATTTTGATGCTTGCGGCCACACTCTCACCATTTGGCAAGCTCCCTCTGCTTTCGTACGTTTGTGCTTGTGCTGATTTTCACTTAGAAGTTACTCATTGATTTCTTGGAAGTCCTCATGCTTCATATCGACAAACTGAATGTCAAGGTTGACTAGTTATTGTGCACAACACACAAAGACTCGTGCAGAGATTGGCCAAAAATTTGTTATGGAGGGTACAAACAAAATGGGGGGAGTTGAATGGTATGTTTTTAATTAACTATGGTGTGCTTTTTACAACAATAAAAAAGTTTCTTAGCACTAAATTTTGACATGAATCCGTGAATTTTTTTTGCAGCTTTGAAGAAGGCAATGCCGATGCTACGAATGTGATGGCTTGGGACATTGCTTCGGTGGCCGATTTCGTCGCAAAGTTTTGTGGCACCACTCAATACATAGAGCCTATCATGTCTAGTATGCTTAATGGTAAACTTTTTTTTATATATGACCATTGAAGGTTGGTCAGAGATGGGTGTTAAGTCTATTGTCCATAGACATGCTCTTGTAGGTTGGTGCAAACGTGTGTTAGATGGTAGCAATCTTGATTTTTCAAAGAATCACACTTTAACTAATTTGCTTCCCTCTAACAATCTATCTATCAATTCATTAAGTAAAGCTCATGATGACTTTCTCCAACCTATAGAAAGCCCACTAGATCTACATCAACCTAATGGGGCCACATCAAACAATGCATCCCCTTTGTCCGATGCATATTCTATCACCTGCGCTAGGGTGTTTCATCCTAGTAAGGTGAGAGGAATGTATGTGACCGCCGGTAAGACGTTTTTAGAAAAGCACTATAGTGCGGCATGGGTGTCTTTCAATAGAAACTTTAGGACAATTCGAAAATGGTTTGAAAAAGGGTTTTGTGGCCAAGAAAAAACGGATTTCTCCTCCGTTAATCTGCGAAACCGTCGAGAGAAGTCGAACGAAATTCTTGATTTTATTAATCAAAATATGGGAGAGATAGAGGATCTACAATTTGGAAAGGAAATACCACCAATGAAGTGGAAAGTGGAGGATATCTACACAAAGGTTTAGAACATAGAAACTATATACGAAAATGTGGCAAGTTGGTGGTTGATGCAAAAAGGCGGCGATACTATGCGCATGACTTGGCAAAAAAAGTGAGTCATGATTATTATAATTTTCAACCGGTTTTTATTTTATTTATAGCTTTATCTCTTGGTTTTTTTTTCTAATCTTTTTCTCTATTTACTCACCTTTCATTATAGAGTACAACCTTAATGGATTTACCCATGACAATGCCTAAGTCATCGCATAATACTTATACAACAAATGGATCCACACCATTTCTCAAGGATGAGGCTCCTCAACGACTATGTTATACAAGTCTTTTGCAAGGTGTTGTTAATATTGAGGATGAACATGAGGTATTTTCCTTTAAAATTAAAAATTTATGCTTTATGAGATAGAGATTCTTTTCACAAAGCTATTGATAATTTCTATTTAGGATGCCTGGTTGGGTGACATACATGATGGCTATGAAGTTTTTCGCTCTCCTATTGATAAATCCACTTTCAAGGATAGCCACCACGATCATAACGTTAAAGTTAACAAGGTTTGCCTCCACAATTTTTTTATAATAAGTGCAAGTTTTTTTTTGTTATAAGTTTATCCCATCTCCCATTTATACACTCATAACTTGTCCTTTTATGTAAATAGTAAATATCTACAATCAACCTCTCAAGTGTCTCTGAACATTTTGTGAACAAAGGTTCTATGGAAAGTTACACTACCCACGAAGGTCATGCTTTTGGGTGCAATGATTTTACTAGTGTAAGTTTAATTAATGGTCATTCTCAACATAGTTCTCTTTTTAATTTCATTTTGGTGTGGACCTAGTTTCTAGATGCTTGTAAGTCTTTCATCTCTTAGTCTAACAATTTTGAAATGTATGCTTTTTCAATATCTTTTATATATAAACTATCGACTTGAATAATCTAAGCAAACCTTTTATAGAAGATCTCTTGACACGTTTCTCATGTTTCTCATGTGTACAGACTCAAGTGAGTTAGTATTTTCTTACCAACTCTAAATCTAACACTTTCTCTACTCACTTTATTAGGATCTTTATGTGTCTCTCCCACATAACTTAGAGAAGCAAGCTAAGCATCACTCTACCTTGGATGGCTACCTTCCTCAAATGGTTCATTTTGAAGCTAGCAATAACATAAGCATGAAAAAGAGCTCATGCAAAGCCACAAGCAGTTCACACGATGAATTTGTAGGCCAAAAAGTTAGTATTCAACTCTCTCTCTCTCTCTCTCTCTCTCTCTCTCTCTCTCTCTCTCTCTGACACACACACACACACACACATACACACACATCCAAGTATATGTAGCACATGGTAATATATAAAGTAAAGAATATTTGACTTTGTAATGTTTGTAGAACAAAATAGACCCTTTCCTTCCAACTGGTTTAAAAGAGCAAGCAACTAATGATGCAAGTAAAGATCAAATTCTTTTCCAAGTCGATAATGAGGAATGCTATATACCTGGAAGCCCTGAAAATGATCCACTTCAAGAAATGGATAATTTGGAGAAGGATTCCACTGACTTTGTAAGTAATAAGGATAAAAGGCATGGTCTCTCTCTCTCTCTCTCTCTCTCTCTCTCTCTCTCTCTCTCAAATATTTGCAATTAACTCCAATTAGTTGTTCTAGTAGGCTCAATTAATTCTCTCTCTCTCTCTCTCTCTCTCTCTCTCTCTCTCTCTCTCACTCAAATATTTGCAATTAACTCCAATTAGTTGTTCTAGTAGGCTCAATTAATTTTCTCTCTCTCTCTCTCTCTCTCTCTCTCTCTCTCTCTCTCTCTCTCTGATATACCTACACATGTAAATACACGAGGATTTCTTTTACTAAATTTTGGTGAGCATGAAAATGTGGCACATGCAAGAAAGAGGAAGACAAAAAAAATATCAAGCCTTGCTAATGTTATGGTAAGTAGTGGTCACATGGATAAGCATAGTGAACAATGTATGGATTTACATATGTATGACTTATACCATTTACATAGTCCTTTTTATGCTTTTAGAACAAAGATTCTTTGAAAAAGAGAAATGAAGCACAATCCTCGGGTGGAAAAAAGGTATGTACTTGATAAAATCTAAATTTGGTCATTAAAAACATAAATTAATTAACATGTATTTTGATATGTAGGCCTTACGTGATATCTCCAACCAAACTCGTCCTACTCTCGAAAGCAAAACCCCTCTAGTTGTGAGTGAAAGAAATAATATGAAATGTTTATGCTCTATAATATACTATAATTGGTAATGTCGTGGTTTTTCATGTGTGTAGACTATCAAAGCAATTAAATCTTGTAGGGTTATTCATATACCAGCAAGATACAATGATAGTTGTGAAAAAGAGGTGATTTATTGATCAAGAATAGTGAATGTTGATCATAATTAATTGAGTTTATTACTTGCATGCACTTTAAGTGAATGGTTAGGTTTTGAATCTTTTATTTTTTGTTTGATTAAGGTGGTGATTGGCACCCTACTAAGCAATGATCAAATGGAGGAGATGGCAATGAGTGCTATGAATGTGGATGACGACGTTGACGATATGTATGGTCGATTGTGGCCAACAATCAAAGATCTCAAAACGATACACAAGGCGCACTTTCGACTGTGCACAAGCAAAATAAAGCCGGAAGATCTCTTGAAATGTTATGTAGAGTGGGGTATTAGCAACAAAATGCCTAAATGAAGGCTTTCTTATCGCTCCAGCATTTGAGCTCAACTCTGGTAGAGAAAGACTGAAAGTTTTGCTACATTGAATCCCTAAAATGTTTATGGAATTTTCACTTAAGACCCCTTTTTCAATCATTGAATCTCTAAAATTTTTATGGCATTTTCACTTAAGACCCCTTTTTCAATCACTGAATCTCTAAAGTTTTTATGGTATTTTCACTTAAGATCTTTTTTTCAATCATTATGTTAGGTGTCTGCTGCATTCTGCATGAAGTGTGTCTTGATTTGAAGAGTCTTTTAAACTCTATATTTTTAGTTTTCTAACCAATTGAAATAATGTATACTACTATAAAAGGGGGAGGGATGCCCCCCCCCCCCCCCCCCCCCCCCCCCCCCCCCCCCCCCCCCCACAACACGTGGCGAGCACTCCTTCATCCGGGAGTGTTTCATGCACCTCCGAGCACATAGTTGAGAGAGAGAGAGAGAGAGAGAGAGAGAGAGAGAGAGAGAGACGTCCGTCAATCGTACTAGTCATAACTTAAAAGGATGCATAACGATCTTTAACTTGTTTATTAAGTAGGTGTATTCTCAAGTACATGTAAGTACACGATGTGGATAATGAATAACTACTAATGATAGATACCCCAAAGTCATGTTATTCAGCTACTTTACTTAGATTACTTGAGTATGTGTATTCTCAAGTACATGTAAGTACACGGTATAAATTATGATTCATTTTTAATGAAAGGTATCTCAAAGTGATATTCCATTTCTTTAGTGGAATTACTCAACAAAGGATGGAAACATTTTTTTTTTGTAATGTAATGGTAGTAGATATTGTTGAAACAATAGTACTAATATATTAGTTAAGTAGGTGTTAAAACTCAATGCCAAATAAATTTACACATGAAATATCCATAGGACTATATTCTTAATTTGTAAAAATTTCTACATGGAACTTTTTCTCATGTGAAAATCTCTTATCCACATTTTTTCCATCTTGAAAAAGTAAGATTTCCACATGTGAAATCCTTTTATCCACATTTTTTCCATCTTGGAAAAGTCAGATTTCCACATGGTGAACTTTTCCAAGTTGTTTTCCTTCTTGAAAATGTGTCATTTTTACATGTAAATAATAATCCTACCAAGAAAAACGTGTCATTTCTAAATGGTGAAAATTCCCATTAGATTTTTACATTAGAGAAAACACACTCAACTTTTTCAAGATGGAATTTATGAAACCATTTTTTTTCTTGATTGAAAAATAGAAACCGCTATGCTTTTCCATTTCTATATTGAAATAATGGTAGGAAAAGAGTCTCCTTTCCCTTGTGGGAATTTGTTATGAATTTCTTGTGCTAAGGTTGTTGTCACATTGGGATGGGAGAGGGATGGCCGTGCTGATTTGGCGCGCTCTCATTGGTGCTCCAAAAAGTGAAAGATGGCCGTTGGGGTTTGTCAGAGGGGCGGCCTTCCCACCTCGGCCAACTTTCAACATGGGAGGCCATCTGCCAAAAGCTATGGCGCGAGCGCACGGGATTGGGTTTGAACCTTGGCAGGCAGCGAGAAACCCGATGGTCGTACCACTTGGCCAAGGCGGATTTGTTGCTGCCTCCACGCAGGTTTTTGGAGAAGGCCCAGTGTGACAGCAGCGACGGGCGGCACCCTACAAAAAGTGAGGGACGCCCGTCACTGTGTGACATGGGCCTAATGTTCGTTGCCAAGCTGGCAAGCAAGCCGCATAGGAAAGTGGTGGTGCGAGCATGTTTTGCAGAAGCTACGTCCACGACAGAGGTGCAAGGTTCTCATCAAGAAATGGTCTGTCCTGGCCTCTCTTCTTTTTTCTTTCGCAACAGAGGGCTACTTACGTGCTGCTCACCCCATGACGTCGTGCTTCACTTGTCATAGAACAGAGAAGGCACAAAGATGCGGGCCCATTTTATGCTTGCCACAAATCTGATTTGGAATAGCCAGTTCTCTGCAAATTGCTTATACAACGTGCACACATGGTTTACAACAATATGCACGCATGTGCGCACACCATGGGAAAGGAACTCTCTTTGAATTATACCAGACCTCACCTGCCTGTAAACTCTTCAATCTATCTAGGCTACATAAGTTTACATGGCAGTCTAGAATCCCCTCTATATGTTACATGCCAATAGTGGCAGGCCAAGGCTGTCTTGAGACTCTTCGAATCACGTCAGCCCATATGTCAATTTGTGGTTAAATTTCGAGCGCTAGTACCGTGGCACTAGCAGGCGCCGTCGATCTTAAAAATTCTGAGCTTTTTAATGGCAATGGTGGCAGCAGCGCTCGAAATTTATCATCGCCCGCACATATTGCACAGCCCCCATACATGCTACATTGAAATACTGTTGGGCACACCCCGGAAGGTGAGCCCTGATGTAGGTGAAGTCGACATAAGAAGGGTATATGGTAGGCTCGCAGGACCATGTCGGTGTGGATTTCGAGCCTCAGCATTGCGGGCTTCAATGGCGGTCTCCGCATCAGCTAGATTTTGCCGAAAAGTTTCCAATGCTGCTAATGCACGCCTGTTTGAAGTCCATTGGCGATCGACACGCTCGCCTAAGTATTCCTCCTCGTCTAAGTGTTGTGCTAGAATCTCCAAAACTGCCATAGCCCTCGTTGTGGCCCCTTGTGTTGGCACCATGCTCAAGAAAAACTTTTCTGGCTCAAACAACAGTTCGAAATACTCTGGTGTTTCCTTCTCTGGAATTAGCCGCCTGGCCATGCACGGGCTGTTGGGCATAAATGCACCATATGCGTATTGCCCAAAATTCACAGCTGCATGGTAAGCCGACATCAACCATATAAGAGTTGTGACCACCTCTACCAATTCCTCCACTTTGTGCATAGGCACCCACCACTTCGCCCCTGCATGGTCTCCATGCCCGACATCACGTATCTCTGTCCACCATCTTTGCACCTCTGTATCCTCTTGCAAGGCCTTGTCATCAATGTAATAGAGTGCCAAGTAGTCTTGCACCCATTGGCGAATGGCCGCCCACACATCGAGCCCATCCACTGCATATGGATAATCTTCGATCGTTAAGCGTAGTCCATGCTTTGCGCTTGGATCCTTTACAGCCATACCCCTGTAAAACAGCAAACATTAGGCCATTCCATCGACAAGGGTTATGAGTGAGTTGAAGTTTTAATCTTAGAGAAGCACACTCTAATTGTACCTTTTCAGGAGATCGCGTGGTAAAGCCTCTTCATCTAGTCGCCAGCTCTTGTAGGCTACGGATGATATTTCCATGCAGTATCTTCCGGCACTATAATGGCTCTCAATTTTCCCCCCTGCATTGATCAGTGATGTCTTGGCCATTGCATTGATATGCAGTGTGTCTTTGAAATGGGGCAAGAGAAGCACATGCAGTGGATGGATTATGCTCAGTTGCCTCCTTGTGGCAACGATAATGGGCTCTATACATGCATGTGTGCGCAGCCTGGAAACAAGAGAAAACATAGTTAGAATGTGATGTATGTAGTCTTCAAATATGGTTATGCATGTATGTCAGGCAAAGAGGATCTGTCAGCTTAACCAGTCATTTCTGAAGTGTTACAGATTGAATTTTCTGTCGTTTCCAATTTCTACATCATGTTTTGGTCAGGTATTGTGTTTACATAATTCCTAAGAATTATGGCTCTTTTGATTGGATGGGCACCTCCACCACTTTGTCTTGGCATGCTTGAGTATACCACGATCTCGTCCTATCGGGATGGGTACCACACTTTTGAGCACAAGAAAATGCCTATACTAGCGGTGGCATGCTGCTCACTGTTTTATGGCTGCAAATGTGACATGTGGACGAATCTAGAACGAATACGCAAGAAAGGTAACATGCTATTTTTGGAGAAAAAGGATCATTACCAGTGGGTTACCAGTTGGTGATATCCAGCATCAGTTATTGCAACATGGGTCCTTGCAAGGCGCCATAGCCATTCTGAGTGGGTTGGACCTGGTGTAAATACTCTTTTGTTGGCTTCCTGGCCCTTTTCTTTTGGAGGTAGTGTGAGCTCAATGGCAATGGGTAAGAGCACCCTCTCCTCCGTCAAGAAGAAGATGGTGCGTGAGGCATACATTTTGCCTTCAGAAGACTCGTTGATTTTGTGAATAAATGGCATGAGCACATCATGGTGGTCCAAAATGTAAAGCCGTCTTTGTGCTATGACCTGCATCATTGCAACCCAGAAAGCTTTAGCATGGAGCAAGAACATTTTGACCAACATCAAGAAATTAAAAAGCATGGAGTTTTGGGAGCAATTATGGACCGTTGGATAAAGCTTGTCGAGTAGTGCCACATGGCTAGTTAACGATGGAAAATCTATTTTCTGCTTTTACTTGAGCGTACTTGTATGTATAGGTTGGCCACTGTGAAAGATAGTTGATGGCTTGACATTTGTTTTCCTATTTTTGTAAGAAATACATTGAGCATTTTTTTTCTTATCCTCTTACGTCGGCCACTGCGACCTTTCGCCTTGCTGAACTTGCAATTTGAAGATTTTATACACATCTCTCGAAACCGTATCACTAGGTTACGTGCTTATCTTGCCAATCAATGTTACCATGGATTGTCGTGCGGTCATTGTTGTGGTGCTATGCCATCTTAAGGAAATCTAAAATTCCATTTCTTGTCTTCTTTTTTCGGATGTGGATTTGAAGCAATGGAATCCTTATACTTAAAGATTTTAATGTCTTTGTAAAATGAGATTGAATCATGATTTTGCTATATTGTATTGAGTGGATGGTACAAATCTATTGATTACTACGTACCAATCTATTGATTACTATTGTTTCGTTAATCATTTACGTCTTTTCAGGCATCGTGGGTAGCTTTTGTACCGCAGAATAAAGCTGAGTTTGCACCCTGTGCATAATGCACATGTTGAAACTGATTCTTTGTTATATTATTGTTGTCTGGTTTGGTCTTGAAATTCCAAGAACAGTTACTCCCCACTCTTGTTTGTGAAGGAGGAGTATGCCGTCATCATGATGCCAAATGTATAGATTCATACATACGCCTCTACAAATATCAATACAGATGAATTGGACAGTTATACACTTTCACACAGAAAGACAGAAAATCTTATCCGTTTGAATTTCTGGGTTTCTCTTGTACATATATAGAGAACATTGTTAACCTGTTTGGCTTACATATTGATTTCTTTTCTACACTTGAGGGTTTCAAAAATTAAGGCAGTAAAGTAATGTCATGGGATCTAAGGCATTTTACCTCTTCAAGTGACAAGCCTTCAAGGAAGGGTTGAATGTCTTCTAATGTTATCGATGACTTTGGGTTGCCATAAATGTTTGGATCTAGTTTACTTTGAGGAGGAAACTCCTGGGAGCACAAACAAACAAGTGTTGTTATGGACACATGGAGACGTCGAAGATACATGTAGAAAACATCAGTTACTTGAAGCCCAATATGATGTGTCAATTGTAATATATTTTACCGTAAGAAGCTGAATAAGCACTGGATTTTTTCCAGCAAGTCGTTGACGAGCAAATTCTCTATCAGAAAGCCAAGCATCCATGTTCACTGTGGCATAAAACTCTCTTAGGACAATGCCCATCCTACCTTTTTTCAAGCAAGAAAGGCGATATACGGTGACATTTTCTAATAATGTGTGGCTCGCCTTCTAATTACACTAATCAGGGTTTGTTCCTTAGGGCACATTTGTTTCTTATTTGTGCTCAATATAAGGCCTTCTTGTGGATTGCAACCTTTAAGCTAGCAAAAAAGAATCTCTATGTTTCAACAAAACAATATTAGGAGCACCCTTTAGGATCCATTTATGGAAACCTACCACACCTAGCCCTCTGTTTCTCTAGCTTTCTAGGCGATGCCAGTAAAATTGAATTAGTTGATTTGAGTAGGTTACCTTCTATAACACCGGGAATTGGATATTCGAGGGGACATGCAGGCATCCCCCTTGGGGTGGTGGCTGAGCTATCAATGATGCATAGCATGCTTTTTGAAAACAAGCGATGAATTTGCTCCAAGGACTCAAAAGGGTGGTCTTCTCGAATAAGGCAGTCGACAGTTGAAAGCAAATGGCGCCCAAAGCTCTTAATGCCTGCACCCAAGAATAGGTCCTTCTTCAAAGCACTAAACCTCTCGTCTCGTGGCACGTATCCCATGTCAAAGCCGAGCTCTGGCTGCTCTGATTCAGGATCTAGTTTTCAAAGCATACAACCCAGGTTGAGTAATGTGATCCAGCAATTGCAAATTTTTTGATGGAAGTAGATAATAATGAAATGCTGTATGCAAATTTTGTGTACTTATTAATTCAAGAAAGAGTTTATTTCAGAGGCAATCCAAAGTGATAAAAAAATACTAAATGGGGTTTATCCAATTATTTGAAAGCCATGCATTAAGCAAATAACAAGCTTGTTTTCCCTAGTGCTTGGAAAAAAGCAACCTCTAGTTTGCTTTGTCAGACATATTTGAAAGAAGAAAAGGTTAGATTTTCGACATAAACTCTAGAAAGTTATAAGAGACAACCAAAAACAATTCACACACATCATTTTAAAAATAAAGTAAGGATTTATTACAGTAAATGTAGACTTAGGCAATCAATATGAGATGAGTATTGCAAGTTCTTGAGCAACAAATGTGTCCATCTAGATGCATGAATAGCGATGAAAGATTGATGTGTAAAAGTATATTCGATAGTTCATCTCAATGAAAACCAATCGAAGAATCGATACCCTAGAAGATGAGCTAAGAGAATTTGTTCATGGGTAGCAGGAGAGCTTATGTGGGGAAAGTACTTAAAATGTCTTGTAGTGATACCATGCATTTTTTCATAAGTAGAAGGAGAGCTTATGTGAGAAAATTACTTAGAAAGTATTGTAGTTATACCATGCATTTTTCATGAGTGAGCTTATGTGGGGAAAGTACTTAGAAAGTCTTGTAATGATACCATTGATTGTATGTGGTCGACCTGTTCTACATCTTCGAGGATATGGATACTCCGAAGAGCCTCCTAATATTGGTCTTCTCAAATCCTCACTTTCATCTGGATTGCTTATATCATTGTACAAGTCATAGTCATAGATTCGTTGACCATATACTCTCTGCCCTTTGCCATCACCTTGAAGAGCCTCTAATGCAGCTTCTCGTAGTCGTAACAAAGCTTTTGGCGTCTCATTTGGTAAGTATTCCTATGTCAATCCATCCAAAAGAGATATGTTGTCACTGTTAGTGTGTGTGTGTGTGTGTGTGTGTGTGTGTGAGAGAGAGAGAGAGAGAGAGAGAGAGTTTTCAATTGCTACCTTTACTTCTATGTATAATGTGTTATGCCTGAAAACTAATCTGACTATGCTTTGGAACATACTAAACATAAAGTATCCCCTTTATCGAGGGTAATGAAATGTGCATCTCAATCTTTTCTACTTCTTCATCGTCTTAGATAATCTTGTGATTTTTTAAATGAATGACCGACATATTTTTCAAGTAATCCTCTTGCATAGTGCTGTATATCACGGGCGTTCAAGGATTAATTTTAAAAAAAATTATCTATAAATTTTTGACAAATAAAATACACCTATTCAATCTGTAAATTTTTTTCTCAATTCCATTTTACGCTACCTTTTCGTACGTGAAAATGTAAAAAATTATAAAATTTAATAACCCCTTTTGCTCCTTTTGCGTGATAGTAAGATATTTCTCAAGTGAAAAATTCCAATTTGGGTGACACATCTTACTTTAGTGGTCAAGCACTAGCATGAAGTTTAGTATTTTTTTAAAATGGAACAAAATTATGATGGAAACTTGCAGCCACCCATGCAGATTAATATAATAAACAGGAGCTTGAGTAATAATACCTCATTTGTGAAGAGCACTCTAGGTTGGTTTGAGTAGAGTTCGGAATGGCAAATCCATGTGTGACAAGGGAAGTAGATAAGCGAGTCATCTTGCATCTCTAAGGTGATAGACTTGAGATAGAACTCATTTACATAGAGAGACTCAAGTAGGATGGCTCCTGGCCTCCCGAAATCGCCTTTTACGTAGAATGTCACCGTGTTGTAAGAATCACAACCCTTGGTTAGAGCCCCCCAAAACCTTAGGTTGCTTTCATCACTGACCTTGGGTCGTTGTGTTTCTGCAAGTGCAACCAATGGTGGATAAGTGGACATGGTTCACACAAAAGCCAACTAGACAAAATCACTTATCGAGCATTACAAACACACCATTTATCTCTATGTCATGGATTATGTCACTATTATTTCTTCACAAGAAGTTTTGGACAAATTCTCACAATAATTCCCACATTATGACTTACCTCAACATCATGAGTTTCTGTGAGAGAGGCACCGCATACCTAGCTAGGTACGATTGGGGGCAAGGGACCGCCAGCCCCGGGTTTTTTTTTTTTTTGGGGGGGGGGGGGTCTCCTGCCCCCAATCGTACCTAGCTAGGTATGTGGTGCCTCTCGAGCAGAAGCTCATGATGTTATGCTTTGTATGAAAAACATTGCAAAAGACTCCATTTTCCTACATGAGAATATTTCTAAATCTTCTTGTGGTGGAAGAAACAAATCCAAGAAACAAATCCGGAGAGACCTCAAAGGTCCATGTGATAAGTCTTGAGAGCTCAAGGCCTGAGGGATAAATCCTTCACACTTGGCCCTTGGGTGATACAAAAGTTTATTCCATAATCCATTTTACTCTCTCTCTCTCTCTCTCTCTCTCTCTCTCACACACACACACACACACACACAAATTTGAAGCCTTGAAAAAAAAAAATCAAGATAAAAATTTCCTGATTTGAGCATAGTAATGTTGTGATCAGAGCGTAGAAGAGACTCTCTCTCTCTCTCTATCACAAACACACTCACACACACACACACACACACACTCTGAAGAGAGAGAGAGAGAGAGAGAGAGAGAGAGAGAGAGAGACGCTTACGTGGATCATGTTCAAGGCTTACAAGGCGGAGAGAGACTCGATTGCCCATGAGCTCACTCAGGGCATCCTGCCCTAAGTCCAAATAGCTCTCGCTCAGCGTCCGCACTGTAGCCCGTATAGTGCAATCCACATACTCCATACTCTCCCCCCCTCTCTCTCTCTCTCTCTCTCTCTCTCTCTCACACACACACACACACACACACGCACAATTTGAGCTCGCGTCTCTTGCCTACCTTGTAAGCATCACAAGGAACTGATCTAGAACAAAGAATTTCAAGAATGAGAGCTTCTTCACTTGCTGCTTATAGCGCACAAGGTTTCGAGCCGATAGTTATAGTATGAGCTTTCCTGTTTGCGAGCCTTTGCTAATAGGAGGAGTGTATTCACTCTCTTGTCCATTCTCCGATTAGGTCACACCTGATTTTTGTTGTCCATACATATTCAACATCAGTATGTGCACATGGGGAAATAATGTAATTCCTGTATAGGGGGGCCCGGGGCCTTGGGGTCTCTTTCTCTCTCTTTGTTGGACACACACACACTCTTTTTGTTTTTGTTTTCGGAGTCGGGTAGGGCACGCCCGGCCAGTCCCCTCATACACCAAAAAAGTATACAAGAAGAACGACCATGACTATGCACACACACACTCTCACTCTCTCACTCTCTCTCTCTCTCTCTCTCTCACACACACACACACACACACACACACACACACATTCAAGCCTTGGAATCTTGGATGTCCATGTCCTCATATGGTTGCGCCTCCGGTTCAAGCTTACAAAAAGTAGCCTTATCGTGTTTTTGTACTTGCCAAGATTTAGATCAAGTAAAACCTCCTCCTTCCCCTTATAAAATGAGGCCTTTTCAAAACCAGCTTCATAAAGGAAAATTATGAAATTTTGTAGAGACATTATATATACTAGCTTGCGCGACCTGCCTACCAGCAGGTCTCGCTCTCTTTTACTATGACACAATTGAATTAATGACACACATGTCATAACTCTTGAGCGGCTCTCTCTTTGGATGGGTGTTGTCACACACACACACACACACACACACACACACACACACACAAAGTCTTGTATCCAGTTCTCATGGGTGGTCCTCTCTCTCTCTCTCTCTCTCTCTCTCTCTCTCTCTCTCTCCCGCCAGTAGCATATCTGTCTAGCTCTCCGGTTTCTCTCTCATGGTTAGACTCTCTCTCTCTCTCTGTGTGTGTGTGTGTGTGTGTGTGTGTGTGTGTGTGTGTGTCTCTCTCTCTCTCCCCCCCAGTGTTAAATCACTCGTGCGCCTATATACTCTCTTCAGTTAACATTGCAGAGCAAGACGACGTGTCACGTCGTGTTCAATGACGCTCACTGTGTGCGCGTGTGCATGTCGCGCTCGTTGTTTGGTCGGGCCGACTCAGAGCACACTCGCAGGTTCTATTGGTATCACCTCACTCAGGCAAGTATGGCCAGACGAAACCATTTTCAACCATGTGGCCGCCTGAATTCCTTTTTCATATATAGTATAGATGACTCTCTCTCTCTCTCTCTCTCTCTCTCTCTCTCTCTCTCTCTCTCCACCTAGGTCGTCGGGGCTGCAGGGAACATAGCTGGCTGAGGGCAAGGGTCAAAATAGAGAAAAAAAGTGTAAAACTCCAAAAAAAAAATCATAATTTTCTAAAATTTCCTCTTGACAAAATCAAGGAAATGAATTTTGTATGTGTGGAAAAATGATTTTTCTCAGTAGGTGCTCTCTCTCTCTCTCTCTCTCTCTCTCTCTCTCTCTCTCTCTCTATCTCTCTCTCTCTCTTTCTGCATCAATGTTCGAGAAAAGTGCGTCAATTAAGCCTTGAGCAGTCGAATTGAACAATCAAAACAGCCGGTTGAAGGGACGGGAAGAAGAAGAAAGTTCGCTTGGAAAATTCAAAACAATAGAGTTAAATTGCAAAAAAAATTGTCTATCTTGAAAAAAATTCTCTTTGAAACTACCTCAAAGCAATTGTCTGATTGATTTTTTTTGGGTAAAATTACCAAACCAGAATACCCCTCTAATTTTTGGAAATTCCCAAATATATTCCCCAAATTTCAAAAGTTACCAAAAAACCCTTGTATTTGTGTTCCTAATCTTTATTCCTTTTTGATTGACAATTACATCCGATTTTGAGTGCTTAGCATGTAATTAGTCACAAATTACGTAGCAAGAAAGGGAAAATATTTTGTCTAAATATAATGAAGCAATTCATCTAGAGAGCCTACCTAACGGACTCAAATTCTAGTTTTAGCATCTTCTATTGATAGACAATCAAGTCTCCTTATGAAAAGATAAATTGTCTTTCAAGAGATTTAATCCCACGACCACGGGTATTTGGGGAATTTTGGAAAAATCGAAGGGCATTTTGGGACTTGTGACAAAATATTGGAGGTGTTTTGAGAATTAAAATATTAGGGGAGTTTTGCGGACCATGGAGTCTTCTCAGTTTTGTCTGCGCATGAGAGAGAGAGAGAGAGAGAGAGAGGGAGAGAATGCTGCCCAGCGTCGCCAGTGGAGAGGCCTACGTATGAGAGAGAGAGAGAGAGAGAGAGAGAGAGAGAGAGAGAGAGAGAGAATGCTACCCAGCGCCAATGGCGTCTTTTGTCTGCGCATGAGAGAGAGAGAGAGAGAGAGAGAATGCTGCCGGATCGTCTTATGTCTGCGCGAGCTAGTACCAGGGAGGATCCAGTGAGTGCTTTTGATGGAGGGAGAGAGAGAGAGAGAGAGAGAGAGAGAGAGAGAGAGAGAGAAAGCAACCCGTCTCGACCTCGGCTTCTTTTGCCTGCACGCGTTGGATGTGTGAGACAGAGAGGGGTTCTCTCGTGAGTCGTATGTGAGACGCGGTGCCATGAGTGTCATCTGTCTAGCTGCGCGCATTGTCCTCACTATCGACTCAGAGCACACTCACCGGGGGTCTGTTGGTATAACGTCACTCAGCAACCCATTTTCAGCCACGTGGCCGCCTGAATTCCTCTCTCATTCATATATAGTATAGATTGTTGTTACTCCATGCTGCAACACCTCCACCACAGCCTTCATTGCCACTCCACACACCTCCACCATCGTCGGGAGCGGCATTGACCGCCATATCTCTCAATTTTTTTAGATGCCCCTTAAAGGAAGAAGAAGAAGAGAATTTTTAACATCGGTGGAAAACTCTGTGTGTGTGTGTGTGAGTGAGAGAGAGAGAGAGAGAGAGAGAGAGAGAGAGAGAGAGATAGAGATGGAGTTATCCTCTAGCAATAGCAAGATGCCTATTCGGCTACTTCTAATGGCTACGTCCTCCAGGCTTGCCTGTTCGTCTACCCCCAACTCCGGCCATCCCTACTGATCGGGCACATCGCCTTAGTTACGCAATGTCCACGTGGCAGGCCTAGATTTGGCCCTCCATAATATGGTAATACAGATAATATAGATGATGGCTTCTAATGTATGAACAATGTAAAGGTGAGCATGGAGAGAGAGAGAGAGCGAGGGTGCTGGCGGCAAGTGAAAAGCCATAGAGAGAGAGAGTGGCCTCGTAGACTAGCGCAGACTTGAGAGAGAGAGAGAGAGGGCTTGAACAGAACCGACAACGTGTGTTTTCTCATGCACTCTCTCTCTCTCTCTCTCTCTCTCTATGCTCTATCATGTATTCTTTTATAAAAAAAATTATATCACTCACCAATTTTGGGTTTTGCAGAAAAAGAAAAGACTTAATGAGTGCTTAAAGCTACACACTTTTCAATTATACATGCATAATCATAAATGTCTTACATTTTGGAAGGTCCCACTTAAACAACAAGGTGAAAAACTCACATCGACATTCTTAAACAAAATAAAATCAAAAGGAAGTAAAATAAAAATAATAAACTAAAGAGACCAGTTGACAAACAAAAACAAAATAATTTTTTAAATGTTTTCATAAGAAATGGTAGGTTTAATAAGCATAGGAAATAATAAAACAATATATCAAAATGGACCTTTATGAGGTCTTTAAATGGAAGGACTCCTTGACAAATGAAAATAATAGAACAAGGTGAAGAGTCACAAAACCCTACTAAAGATAAGACCCATCATTCACGGGGGATGAGAGTCTTGGAGAGCGGGTATGAATGAGTGCTTACAATCATATGTCATGTTTTTGTATTTAATATAAATTTTTGTTGTCCACTATACACACACAATCACAAATGGATTATATGTTACACAAGGCCCACTTAAAAAACAAGTTAAAAGGCTCACATTGGCATTTTAAAATAAATAAAATAAAAAATAAATATAAGAACCAATTGTCAAATTAAAACAAAAGAAAACTTGAATGTTTTCATAGGAAAAGGTAGGTCTAATGGACAGAGGATATAATAAATTTTTAAAAAATGATAATAATTCTCACATTTTGTGAGAAATTTATATGTAATAAAAACAGCAAGTAAAAAAAGACATTGAGGTTTTAAACAAAAAAGTATTTTTATGCTTTCTTATAAGAAAAGATAGTTTTAATCAACATAGAAAGTAATAAAAACAATTTAGTGAAATAAAAATTTTTGAAGTCTTCAAAAAATACCTTTTATCAATACCTCACATCAAGAGATCAAACTCCTATAAATATATTAATTAATCCTGTTTCTTAAAGATTTTTTTTTTCAAGCCTGCCTAAAAAGTGAATGCAAGCTTTAGAGAATCTATACAATAATAAAAGGGGGAGGGATTCCGGCCTCCTCCCCACCACGTGGCAATCCTTGCTTGCTTCGATCTCCCCTGAGGGTTGGCAGTGATCCCTGCAAGGCTGCAATTGTTTGCATTGAGAGAGAGAGAGAGAGAGAGAGAGAGAGAGAGAGAGAGAGAGAGAGAGAGAGAGAAGACTCTGTGCAAGAGAGAGGTGGCCCTCAGGCAGGTATTGTGCGTACGCTCAGTGTGCTTTGTGCATGAAGGCTCGCCGCTCCATTAATTAACCACCAAAGGCCAACATTCATGTCAGACCCGTCTCAGCTCTGTCGACGTATAGAGAGAGAGAGAGAGAGAGAGAGAGAGAGAGAGAGAGAGAGAGTAGCGCGGATAATATGTCGTGCTCTCTATAGTGTGGGTGCCCCTCAGTGCAATGTGCGTGACAATCTCACTCAAACAAATGGAAACTCTCTCAAACAGAGTGAAACACAGGAACAATGGATAACAACAGAGACACAGCAGTGGACTAGAACATGTGGACTCTAACTCGACTAGCTCAAAGAACCATGTCTGGCATGGCAGCACACTCAGTTCCAGCCCAGGACTCACAGGTACAAATGGGGTGTCGAGGCTTAGATGTGCAGGGATGGTGAAGCAGTGCTCTGTGTAAGAGTCTCTCTAGACAGGGATGGTGAAGCAGTGCTCTGTGTAAGACTCTCTCTAAACGACTACGTACAAGATAATGATAATGACTCAACGGCTACTACTCATATATACAATCATAAAGAGCCACCAACGGCTCATAAATGTTAGCCAGCTAAGTGTGACCTGGCCACATGTCCATTAGGCCACCATCCGTATCCCTGCCACGTGTCACTACCCAAAGTGTCCGTCCAATGTAAACAGACCAGACCAACTGTACTAACTGTAACTGTGTCCTGTAGCAGTGACACTGTAGCCTGCTACTACAGGTTGCCCGCCACAAGACTGGTCACCGTCTCGGTGAGCCAAACACTGAATGAAACTCAAAAAGTAACTATATGTACAATGAAAGGTGGGGCAAGAGCACAGTCCTATCACCCAAGGGAAAGTGTCGTCGCCACTGCTACCCCAGAAGTATCTGGATCGGGAGGCGCCATCAGATCGATTGTGTAACGATGCGGTTGCTGGACTGTGCTCTGCATAACTTGGCTTCCTGTGGTTTGAGCAGCCATCTGCTGCACAGCGGATGGAAGCACCTGCACTGAAGTGAACTCCAGACACCTAGTAACACAACCATGGCGGTGTGCACCAGCAACACCGTCACAGCAAGGAACAGTCTGGCTCTGCATGGGTGGCATCTGGACTTGAGACCCCTACTGAGTAAAGTATTGGAACTGGGGCTGTGGGTAGTGTCCCATGAAGTGCTGAGAGGGCTGAGAGAGACTTGTTGGTGCTACAAAGCCTGCTGGATTCTGGACCTGTATCCCTGGCCCAGTCCATCCATATCCCACAGGAGCCTAGGTAGGCCTGTTACCATACATAAGCATTTCTTGAAATCCCGACACCTGTGCTTTTAGGTCATCAATAATCTTTGACTTTATCTTCAATGCTTGCTGTAGTGCAAAAATCGTTGCATCTCGATCTGCGATGGCACTCTCTGCAACTCGCAGAGATCCCTCCATAGCTGCGTATGTGGCGGAGTGACGCTGGTGCGTTGCAGCTAGCTGCTCTGCGCCTAGCTCGATGGTGGCAATAGCAGCTCTGGAGTCCTGAAGTAACTTCTCTGAAAGCTGAAACAGAGAAGTGGAGTCGGCCATACCTGAAGATCCCTCAGATGCATGTGATGCTGGAGGGCACACATGTGGCACAACCGGCGAGCTAGCAGTAGGTATAGCTGGTGTAGTAGGTGCCTCTAAGATTGTTGTTGTAGGTGGAGAGAGAGATATGTTGACTGGTGTATGAGTGAAGATGGGAGAAGAAGGAAGAGGATCCTGTATGGGTGAAGTGAGCATCCTGTCCTGAGGAGCGGCAGTAGACACTGGCGCCGGCATAGCAGAACCAGGGGTAGAAGTAGACGTGTGACGCTGAAAATGTACCCTAGTCTGCTGGCTCTCAGAAACTGGCAAGGAGAGTAAAGACTTCACTGTATCCTTCACCACTTTCGCCTTGATCTTCTTTTTCTTGGTGACTGTGGGGTCAACCTGCATGCTCATGGTTTTCCTTTTCCCTTTCGAGGTTCCCTGCTCCTCATCCACTTCATTTGGGTTGATAAGTATGTTTATGACCCATGCCAAGAGAGGTGCCGAAAAACATTTAAAACTTAACTGCAGAGACTGCACTTGGGGCCGAAATCTTTTAGCCCTAGTCTGCAAAGAGCTGAAGAGAATCTGGTGGAATCCACAAGGGATAGTGTGGATTAAACAGTATAGCCCTTCGCAGTGTGAGAATGTAGTGAGAAGATCAGTTTTTTCCTTGTCTTCTTTGGCATCTCGAGCCAGAAAGTAATACCTGAAGAGTGCGAGAAGCCGTCTGTTTTGCTCATAATCCGGGTGATCCGAACTCAATAGCTCTTGACATGCTTGAATTGTCGCATCCTTGGACAACAAAGAGAAAGTGCGAGTAGTAGACTTCACAGCTCAAAAGCTGGTCATACCCATGGCATGGCCAAGCCTTGTAGCTGTTAGCTGGTGGCCCCAGACCTTTGGAAAGTCTTTCAACAGTTGATGTATCAGCTCTGCTGGAACCGTATCAGGTAAATCTGCATTAGCCAATGCTGTGAGGCCTAGAGTCCGTAGCTGAGCAGTCGAACGCACCTCACTGAGAGATAGTCGAGGTTGCTGCATATGAAAATTTAATGAGAATGCTGTGCGATTTTTCGAAGAAGCAGGCCTCTTGATTTCATGAGTGATGATTGGCTGCTTTTCTTTTTTCTGAGCCACTTTTGAATGTTCCTCCTGATCACCAGTGAAAGCACCTGACTCGGAATTTACATCTGAATCATCATATGCTGCTGAGTCTGCTTTGTAGCTCTCATCACTTGGGTCACTGGAGGTAAAGTCATCTATGCCATGGCTGCTGCTTGCAAATACTTCCTCTGCTTCGCTCTCTGACTCTGCAACCAGAGCTTTCCTCTTCTTCAACTCTACCCCAGGGCATTCACTCTTTATATAAAACAGGACGCCACCTACGAGCGGACAACCTTGATAAAACCCCTATATACGACTCATATTAGGGAATATGACCCCCCCTTTCTACGCTTATACGACAATCAATGAAGAAAACTATTATACCCCTATCTTACATATAAAATTTAGGTCTCACATGATCTAACTAAGTAAAACTTGTCAAAGAGTGTGTAGCATAGTGAATGGCAACGTACTAAGGAACCACTTCTATTGATAACTAGATGTACCCTCAATGTGTCTTAGTTTGAGTTTCAAACTATGTGCCCGATCAGCCTGCACTCTGGCTACTCGTCCAATTCTGAACCATCTAAATTACTTTTAAAAATGGCTATAAAGTTATGTTAGGTTCTCTGTGTAAATTTGCATCTATACAAACTCTTTATACTTTCATCCCTCAACAAATGAGCTATATGGCACAAAACAAGCAATTGATATAAAGCACTGTTAGTTCTTGCATGTATCTTTGTAGCTATTGACTCACAAGTTCAAGGGTAGACTCTTTTGGGAAGACATGATTTTGAAACAGAAAAACTTCCTCTCCTTTTTTCCATTTCTCACTTCTCCTCCGCCCCCGCCCCCATAAATATGATACCCTCTCCCTTATTTTTAAGCTTGGGAGATAAATTATTGGGGGCATACCCCTAACTTATACACTTACTTAACTTGTAAAAAAAATCCCTCCCTTGCACTTACGTGGTGCGGTAAGTTTTCCATGGTGAATCCCCCGGGAACTCTACCTTTTTCTTGCTACTTCCTTCTGGCTGTTTCTCCTGTTGCTTGCTACCTCTTGCCATGGTGAGGTCGGGTGGATGACAAACAGTGAGCAGTTGAGTAGACCAAGTGATGAAAAGCACCGCAATCAGACAGACGCAAACCAAGGCGGAGTATAGAACCGGTTTGGATTTGGCTAGGCAGCCTCTGGACAGAAGGGGACCTGGTGCGATTTATTGTGGGGCTGGCGAGAGGATACGACTGAGAATTTGGTATAGGGGTGAATCAAGAGAAAATAGGCTAAGAAGTTAGGGCTGAGGGGAGTAAGTTAGGGTAGGGGCGAAATTAATAAGAAAGGGCGAATTTGAGGAATGGAGAATTTTCTTTCAGAGGAACTGGGTAGGGGAGAAATCTAAATAGGGCAGGGGCGAGAGTGGGTGGGTAGAGGGTAGGGGCGAGAGGGGGTGCTAAGAGGGTAGGGGCGACGGTTAGAGGGTAGGGGCGAGGGGTAGAGGGTAGGGGCGAGAGGGTGTGCTGAGAGGGTAGGGGCGAGGGTTAGAGGGTAGGGGCGACAGTGGGAGGGTAGAGGGTAGGGGCGAGGGGAACTGGGTAGGGGCGAAAGTGGGAGGGTAGAGGGTAGGGGCGAGGGAAGTAAGTTAGGTAGGGGCGAGGGGGTTGAATTGGGTAGGGGCGAGTTAGATGGGTATGCTAGGTAGGGTGGACTGTGGCGAGTTTTACAAGGTAGGATTTTACTTAAAAATCAGGCCCAATAGAAAGTGAACTTAGTGAAAGTGAATATTCCTACTCAGAACAGAGCTGATAATATTCCAAAATAACAGCCTTATCAAAGAAAAGAGTGGAGATGGGATTTCCCTTTTGAAGAACTCCACAGGGAAGAGAGAGACTGATACAGAGAAGCAAAGATTCTGAGAGTGGAGACGAGACAGCTGGATAACCGTGGATTGGAAAGAGTGGAGATGTTCCCGAGATAAAATAAATCAAAAGACACACTGAATCTGAGGCAAAATCAAGTGACTTGTTGAATGAAATGAGAGCGGATCCGAGATCCTTACTGGGAGTACAGTCGAGATGAGAAAAAGGGAATTAGAAGATCAGAGAGAGGATTGATTTTTTCTTACAACTTAGATGGGATGGAGAAGACTCGGTGATTGGGAAAATAGTATAAAAACGGAAATCATGAAGAGGAACAATAATAAGGCTACTGATGAAGGGATAATACCACCATATGCAATGAAGTATACTATCACCAGGGCCAGTGACGATGGCAAGTCAGCTCTAGTGATGGTAAATCTTGAGTCTGGATCCATTTACCAATGGTAGGGAGACACCTTCAAGAGTGACTAACTAGACTGCCCCCTGTGGTAAAATCTCTTCCACCACGAAGGGCCCTTGCCAAGCTGGAACCAGCTTCTTTGCTTTTTTCAAATATTTTGCCTGATAGAGTAGCACCAATGTGCCTTGCGTTATTTTCGGCTTTCTGAGGTGGCAATCATGCCACACTTTGCGACGAAGTTGCTTCGCTTGTAGAGCATGAGAAGCTAAAAGGCGGCTTTCATCCAATAAGGTAAGACGGGATATAGAAGCAGCTTTCATGCCCCAACTTGCACGCAGACTGCTCACCCTAGGGGATCCGGAGTTGAACTCAAATGGAGCTATGGCTTCCAAGCCGAAAGCGAGTTGAAAAGGCGTGTGATTCGTTGTTGCTTTGAAAGATGTGCGGTATGCCCAAAGAGTGCCGTGCACAGCCTGAGCTTACGATGCTGGATGGAGATGACATGCTTTCCGCAGGAGGGCGATTAGAACCTTGTTGGTGCTCTCGGCCTGCCCATTGGCTCTAGGGTAATAAGAGCACGACTTGCGATGAAAAATCTTGTAATTGGCCAGAAAAGTTGAGATCATGTCATTGACAAAATGACAGCCCCTATCATTGGTGATCTCTAAGGGACATCCAAATCTGCATAAAATATTTTCATATAAAAATTTGGCTATTGTATTGCCAGTGCAATCTACTGTCGCCACTACCTCTGCCCACTTTGTTGCATAGTCTGTAGCCACTAGCAGATATTTGCGATTACCTGGTTGAGCCGGGGGATATATTGGACCCACAAAGTCCAAGCCCCATCTCTCAAAAGGTAGCCACGCCATCGAGACCTACAGAGGACGGTTGGATTGCTTACTTGGCTTCGGCCCACACCGCTGGCACACATCACAAACCTTAGAATATGCTATTGCATCCTTAAAAATGTAGGGCCACCATAGACCACTCTGTGAATCTTCTGGGCAGTGATGTGACCAGGGTAATGGCCACCAATGGGACCATTGTGGGCATCCTCGAGAATATGCTCCACCTCATGAGGCGAGACACAACGCTTTAGAACACCATCTGGTCCCGATTTGTAGAGATGGCCCCCAATCAGAGTGAAAGGCATGGACTTCAACAGCAATCTCCTCTTCTGCAGTGGAGATGCCTTCTCTGGGTACAGCCTAGTAGATAGAAAATGTAAGACCTCCCCGTACCATTCCGGTGTTGTATCGATTTTAAAAAGACTGCTATCTGGAAAGTCATCCGCAATCCCGGTAGCTTCTTCCCTTGTGTGAATGCGAGAGAGATGGCTAGCCATTACATGATGCTTACCAGGACGGAGTACCACTTCAAAATCAAACTCTTGGAATAGGAGGAGCCATCGCCATACTCGACCTGCGACCTGTGGCTTATTAAGCAGATAGCGCAAGGCATGGTGATCTGTAATAATTGTGAAGTGGACCCCTAGCAAATAGTGACGAAATCTTTGTAGAGCATACACTATAGCCAAACCTTCCCTCTCTGTGGTGCTATAGTTGCTCTCTGCTTTGGTGAGCAGGCGACTTGCATAATGTACAAGGCGATCCAAGTTGAACTCTTTGCTAGGCTGAGTCAGCACAACACCCACAACCAACAGACTGGCATTTGTATGCACTGAAAAGGTAGGGCCCAATCTGGGGCAACTAGAATAGGCGCTTCAGTGAGGCGTTTTTTGAGGTATGCAAATGCTTTGGCCTCAGGTGTTGACCACTGGAATGGAACAGCAGCACTGGTGAGCCGGGTCAATGGTTGAGCCACCTGTGCATACATACGTATGAACTTGCGATGATAGCCGGTGTGGCCCACAAAGCTCTCAACACCTTTGGGATTTATGGGAGGAGATAACTTCAAGATGGCCACTATCTTCTCTGCGTCAGGTGCTAAACCTTGAGCACACACCACATGGCTCAACAGTGTGCCCTCTGTGACCAAAAAATGACATTTGTTCGGATTGAGCTTCAAACATGCCTCTCTGCACCTGAGGAAGACTACAGAGAGCTGAGCAAGATGCTCCTTTAGATTTTCTAATGGGGTTGAACATTGAGCACCTGAGAAGGTGGAAAAGTCATCCATGAATATGCGAAGGTGATCAGTAAGCAGAGGACAAAAGATGAGATATACTATGCGATTGAAAGAAGGCGGTGCATTTTTAAGCCCAAAAGACATTCTAGTGTAGATGAAAATACCCCAGGGAGTCACAAAAGCTGTTTTGATTTGGTCGTCAGGATGTATTCCTAACTGATTGTAGCCGCTGAACTCGTCCATAAAAATATACAGTACATGGCCACCAACATCTTCGAGGACTCTCTCAGTGAAAGGTGTCGGAAATCCATCCGGGATTGTGACCTTATTCAGAGCCCGGTAGTCGACGCAAACTCGAATTTTGTTGGACTGCTTCTTTGGGGCAATAACCATAGGGGACAACCATTGTGAGTGCTCTACTGGTACAATAATACCTGCCTCTTTCATTTTTTCCAACTCGATTTTAACTGCTTCTGCATACTTGGGATTCCGTTTGTAAGCCCGTCCTCTGACTGGCTTAGCCCCCTCCACCAAAGGAATTGTGTGGACTCCTAGCTCTGATGGGATTCCTTCCAAATCGTGGTAAGGCCAGGAAGACACATCCTTGAAAAAGCGCACGAAAGAGATTACCAGGTCGAGTAGAGCGGGGTGATCCCATAACCTTGTGGCTAACAAGATGGGCTGATGGTTGTCAGGGCCACCTAGGTTGACCTGTCTGACTGGTCAGGCGGTGCAGTGGGCGAGGCTGCGTCAAGGAGAGAAGACCGTGCCGCCTCTGTTAGCTTCTGGACATTATGAGCTGGCGTCTGATCAATGTTGAAATTATCATACTCTTCCTGCAACCATCCTGATGGAAGCTCTGCAAATGGTAAATCCTCAGATACCTCAAAGTGCTCCGGCATGGGTGGAGAGTCAAATGGAGTAGAGGCTAAGGAAGGAGCTGGGGTGTTGTCCAAATATTGCAAGGGAGACTTTTTCCCCCTTCTATGGTGGGTTATAGGCTCACCCAGGCCGACGGTTTCCATCAAGGGACCCTCTGAAGGATAGGCACCAGAGACCGGTCCACGTGGTTCTGGCTCACTTGGCTGACTGGGATTACTGGCTTCAGGTGTAGCTGTAGGTTTAGCTTCAGGTGTAGGATTAGGGGGAGAGGGTGAATCTGTTGGCAAAGGTTGAAGAGAGACTACATAGCATGGCATCGAAGAGGTAGCTTCTAACCACTGCAGTAAGTCTTCATCGGACCCATCAGGAGGGACCGGCTGCTCCAAGTCAGGGTTGGACTCTATTGACAAAGAGCTATGCTGAACGACCGGATCCATACCTCCTTCGAGATGAATTTGTTGCATTGGAGAGCCAGGAGTATGTATCCACATGGAGTGGTTTTCCCAGTCATGAAGTGCTTTCGTATGTCGCAACCATGGCCTACCAATCAGCAAGGGATAACCTCCCTCTACCTGGGGAAGATTAACTACCACAAAATCCAAGTTAAAAGTGAAATCTTGTACCTTCAGAGGCACCTTGTCGACTATGCCCACTGGGTAGACTGTTCTCTGATCGGCCAATGTAACAGTGAAAGGAGCAGGTCGGGTAGGCTGTAGACCTAAGGCCATCATAGTGAATTCGGGCATAAAATTGATTCCAGATCCACCATCAACGATGACGCCAGAGAGCTGGTGCCCAAGAATAGATATAGTGAGACGAGGACTTTTATAATCGGTGAGGGGAGCATTTGGATAGGAAATCAAATAAGACTCTGAGGGATGTACAGGGAGGTGCCCGCCACTAGGCCCAGCCCCCAAGTACAGAGACTGAATGATTGACAGGGTGTCACTTCTGAGTGTTGCGTCGAGCCTTAGCATGTCGTATAGTGACACCTGCTAAAAAGTATTTTTTAAGATGGCTTCTGTTGTGGGCTTGGCGCCTTCGAACTGGGCTCCCTTTGGGACCTTAATCTGTTCCAGGTCAGCCACCACTGCTTCCAAGAAGGCTCCATCAATATCAGATAACAGGGAAGTTGGTTTTCTCTGAGAAATTTTGAAGGACTCGTCCTTTGGGTCAAATAGACCAGCTTGAGGAAGTGGGGACTGGCGAGGTGGACCTGTGGGCAGACTGAGACCAAGAGCTGCTCTTTGTGCCCGAGTTAGGACACCAGCAGGCTCCTCCACTTGCAGTGGCTTAACCACATGAGTAGCAGGTGATGGTTGAGGCACGGTGTTCACAGTAATCAAGTTTATCTTCGGGAAGGTGAATTCTTGCTCGTTCTGAGTCGAGCTTGAAGATGTGGATTCCCTTTGCGTGGGACAATCCTTATTGTAGTGATCCTTCGAATCAGGGCAATGACGACAAGGAGGGGACCCCTCAGGTAAAGGACACTTTCTCTGATAATGCCCATATTCTCTGCATCTGTAGCAGAGTATGGGCTGATTGGAAGGACGAAACGGGGGACGAGGTGGTTTCTGCATGGAGTTGGAGGCTAAAGTGTAGAAGCTTTGAGGGGTTGAGGTGGCATTAGCATTATAAAAACTTTGAGTCGGGAAAGTGCTTGACATACCTTGGACAGCAAGGGTATTGAGCAAAGGTGGCATATAGTTGGGATGGCCGTAGTGGGAAACCATGTTGGATGCTGGTGCTAACCCCTGTTGGAGAGTAGGACCAAGACTTTGCTGTATTTTGTGCAATCCCTTTATATAGTAGCAATCCTTAACTTCATGACCCGATTTTTCGCAAAAGTGGCAATAAGAGCGAAGGGGACAATCCTCAGGAGGGTGTCTTGGAGAGCAGCATGAACTACACCATACCATAGCCTTAGTCTCCTACTGAGACCTGAGCTCTTCTAACTCTCTTTTAAGTTAATCATAAGCCTCTTGATGTGGAGGCTTCTCCTGTCTGAGAGAAAAGGATCTCTCTTCGTGAAGGGCCCGCTGTAACTTTAGGGCTTCCAGTTCCCTTCTTAAAGAAGTCAAGGGGTCTGATGGAGTGTCCACGAGTACAGGGGCAGTATCTAACTGAGGAGAGTCAGTGAACTGCCTTCTTGCTCCCTCTATTCTAGTAGAAGTAGCAACAAAGTCCTCCAGACTGGCTTCAGGACAAAGACTTTCTCTGAGCTTTTGTTGAGAAGTCTTAGGCAGAGCCTTCTCTACCCACTTATTCACCATGAATTCCCATGGTTGCTGAGGCAGCTTGGCGACCAGGGACTTTGTTCTGGTCATGAGCTCTGCAAATGTCTCCTTGGGCTGGAGCAACAGGTTGGCAAACTCATCTAGAATCTTCTCTTGATAATCCCCTGGTCGGAAAGCTTCACAGAACTGCTGTCTTAACATGGTCCAAGTAGTAAAGTGGTTTTCAGCAAACTGACTGTACCATTTATCTGCAAGACCATCCAAGGTGGACAGGAAGAGCACTAGGTATGTGTCTTCTTTCTTGTTGAGGCCACGACCTCTGCAAAGAGAGACAGATCTCCGAGCATGGTCGTCTGCATCTTCTGCGGAGAGACCTTTAAAGGTAGGGAACTTGATGTTCACCTTTGCCAGAACACTTGTGAGCTCCTCCATGGCCTCTTGCTCCTGAGTCTGTTGCTCACTAGCTTGCTGTAACAAAATGGGGGAGAGCCTTACCGGAGAAGGTGACCTGGAGGATGTAGAACCGGTCGAAGGAATGGAGGTAGCAGTATGACTAGGTATGGGTGATGGGGTTAATATGCTTCTATTGGGCACCAAGGGTTGACGCCGTCTGTGGTAGTACTTCAGAGGACTCAGTAGTGCACTTTGATGCTCCAAAGACCTCCTTGTATGTGTCATGCAGTAACCGCCAACCCCACCAAGCTTTGGGCAAGAAGACCTTCACTTGGGCAAGACAACCTTCACTTGGCTGAACATTGGTCTAGACTCTACTAGACCAGGGCGAGTGACTAGACCACCTGGCCTGGACCAGGACAAGGAAGGACTAGACCAGGACGAGGACTGGGTGGACCAGGGCGAGAGAGGACCAGACCAACAAGGCGAGAGATTAGACCAGCTAGATTAAGTTGTCACAGGTCAAGAGACTAGACTAGCTAGATTAAGCTGCCATGGGTGAAACTGGACCAGACCAATAGGCTGCACAGGCGAAGCGAAGAAACCAGCTACTCAATAGAGTGAGACCTCAGTTGAGGTCCCACCGTGATTGCCCAAATGAGAGCACATGTAGCGCGGATAATGTGTCGTCCTCTCTACAGTGTGGGTGCCCCTCAGTGCAATGTGCGTGACAATCTCACTCAAACAAATGGAAACTCTCTAAAACAGAATGAAACACATGAACAATGGATAACAACAAAGACACAACAGTGGACCGGAACATGTGGAATCTGACTCGACTAGCTCAAAGAACCATGTACAGACTCTCGTGTGGCAGCACACTCAGCTCCAGCCCAGGACTCACATGTACAAATGGACCGGAACATGTGGACTCTGACTCGACTAGCTCAAAGAACCATGTACAGACTCTGGCGTGGCAACACACTCAGCTCCAGCCCACGACTCACAGGTACAAATGGGGTGCCGAGGCTCAGAAGTGCAGGGATGGTGAAGCACTGCTCTGTGTAAGACTCTCTCTAGATAGGGATGGTGAAGCAGTGCTCTGTGTAAGACTCTCTCTAGACGACTACGTACAAGATAATGATAATGACTCAACGGCTACTACTCATATATACAATCATAAAGAGCCACCAACAGCTCATAAATGTCAGCCAGCTAGGTGTGACCTGGCCACATGTCCACTAGGCCACCATCTGTATCCTTGCCACGTGTCACTGCCCAGAGTGTCCGTCCAGTGTGAACAGACCAGACCAACTGTACTAACTGTAACTGTGTCCTGTAGCAGTGACACTGTAGCCTGCTACAGAGAGAGAGGGGGGGGGGGAGGGAAGCTGCAGGTCGCAATGTTCGGGAAGAATCATTTTTCCAAACGTCCATGTCAGACCCGTTTCAACTCTGTCGTACGCGAGAGAGAGAGAGAGAGAGAGAGAGAGAGAGAGAGAGAGAGACATTGTGCTCCTACCACCTTGGCACAGTCGATTGTCGTGCACTCAATTTTCCAGTCTGCACACTCCTGTGTACAATTACAATAATGCTTTGATTACACCATGTGTAGGTGGCTTCCGGGGTTCCTCTGTCGCTCTGCCTCTTTCAATGCACTTGGATTGCGGGCCTGTATCTCTTCCCTCCTCTCTGATTTTCGTTTTGAGGTACCGGGAAGCTGCACAGTACAGGCCACTCCCAATGCTTTTCTCCCCGTTTTGAGCTAGCCGCTCTCTCCAGTGCATCAACTTATTGTCCTCATCTCATGAAGGGCTTCTAGTTTAGCAGTACTAGATTTACAGTGTGTTGTTTCGAGTTGCCGACTGAGAACAATGCTCAGACACGTAGGAGTGGTGGGGGCAATGCCTAGTTGAGGTAGGGGGCACTCATGAGGATCGACTTCCAG